>NC_134138.1:73087797-74449797 GCF_033958435.1 Carettochelys insculpta | reverse complement strand
AATTCTAACTATGCAATTGCCATAGCTAGAATTGCGTATCTGAAATTGACTTTCAGGTCTAGTGTAGACCTGGCCTCAGTTTTCCCTCCCAGGCTACCCCTTCTGCATGGAGAAAAATTCCCTGATAAAATTTATTACCTCATCCTTCTTCAAGCCCTCCTTAAAACTCACCACTGCCAAAATGCTTACAAAAGCCAACATGCTAATCATACCTAGTTAATGACAAGCTGTGGTTATTACTCTTCTCCTATCCTTTTTCTACATCTTTACTATAAAATGAGCATTAAAAAATAAGTCTACAATGCAAGTAACTGTAAGCAAAGATGAGCCAATTCCCCATGTTATTAATTTGGCTTTGTATGTATCCCCATCCCCTATTATTTATGGCTACGTTTACACTAGAGAGTTTTGTCAACAAAACCCTGGGCAAAACTTGCTGACTGTCCATGCTAAAAATGTGTTCTGTCGACATACTGAAATACTGACAGCATCTGTCAACAAAATAGCCATGTGGAGGCTCTGGGGGACTCTGTCAACAGACAGGGCTGCCTGGTCACCGAGCATCCCTATCTGCTGTGTTTCTGGTTGGCTGTTCTGTAGAGAAAGCGGCTGGGCAGAGCGATCCATTTTTGTGTATGGCCACAATCAGTCGACAGATGTTTGTCAGAAGATCTCCTCCAACAGTACCTTCTGTCGACAGATTGCTGTAGTGTAGATGTAGCCTACGTGTTTGTCTTTTTACAAAGGTTCTCTTTTTCTGTTTGTACAGGTCTCAATAGTAGTTGAGGTTGTTGGGTACTGCCATAATTTAGATATTTACTACTCCTACTATTACAGATAGCTCTAACAATTTTTACTTCCACACCACAAATAATTTGAATATACATTACTGTATCTTCCTTCAGATAATAAATTCAGCACAGGAATATTCTTCTTGCTCCCAATTTTCCCAGCTTCCCATTACTTAATGTCTTCCTTGATTCTTTCCCTAGATTAGTTGCTTGTATGGCATGTATAACATGCATAGCTAACAGTACGTATGAACAGGATATAGGGCCCCATACCACAGTGAGTTCCCTGATGGCACACCCCATTGCAAGACTGGGGTCACAATCTAATGTACCAACAGCTTTGAGCAGCTGAATATGAAATATTTTCTCATTGTGGGTCTTCCTCCCTTCTCCCTCCTGACACCATTTTCCAGACTAATCAGAATATGTATCTTTAGCATGATGGTGATTCTGTGAACATCAGTGTTCATATAAAGAAGTAAAATTATGTGTTTCTTCTTCTTTCTTTCCCTTAACAGGCAAAGACTGCAATCCAATCCTTGAGAGACATGCACCAAAAAACACCAGGAAATATACTAAGAGCTCTACTGGAACGATTTGATAAAAATGATTAGAATGTTTAAATATAGTGAATCATTTACAAATTTGATTGCAGAAGATCTTTAAAGGTGCATGTTGCTGTAACTTGTGATTTCTTTTAAGGAGCATTATTGTTAAATCTTCAATAATTACTGCTGTGTCTCACCTGATGCTCTCTGGACACAAATAGTACCCTTCCTGCCAGCAGAAACAGGTTAAAAAGCTTTTTTGTGGTGTTGAAGATTACTTCCTGCTATAGCTTGTTTTCCTCTTTGCTAAAAGCTTTTCTCCATATGGAAACTTTCTGGATTAGCTCCACTTGTGAATGCTCTATTTTGGAATAAAGATCACTTTGTTCCAGAATAATGTGTGTGTTGAGCACGATAAAGATTAGCAAAAATGTTGGAAACAGCATTTGGTTGGCTGGTGTTCTTTTGTTCATATTATTCCATTACTACCATTCTAATGCCTTTTACTGTGACTTTGTAATTTATATTTCAGATCCTTATTCTGAATTTCTAGTTTGTAATATATTTGTCTTTGATTTAAGATTGAAGGGTTAGAATTTAAGCAGTGAAAAGCAATATTCTTTATGTAGAAATCACAAGAATCTTAACTACTTACTCTTGTCTCTTTCCAGTCCAGGGAAGACAGGCACCCATATGACAAAAAATACACTAGGTAGAAAATATCCAATTATCCTCTTGGTCTATGGAGATTTCACTAAAAGAAGAAGGGATGACAATTGCCCCTACTCTGGGCTGCCACAATGGTTATTACAACTAGATTTCTGAATTGACATCAATCTTAAAATGTTATCCACCACAAAGGTGTCTTCTTATGGATTAGTTCTGAATTCTTGTTTACCCATGATTGAATGAGTTTGGAGTAGGAAAGAAGGAAGATCACGGCCTTGCTGGTCCTTTGTTATGTATTTAAAACAAAGAAAGTGATTTACAGTGTTTGTTTCCAGTTTCTGTTATCAAACTTAAATGTGCAAAAAATTTACATTCTACTTTTGTGCACAGGGAAGCAAATGCTTAACCATGCAAAATTATTAAGAATACCATAGAATATCAAACATCTTCCTAAAACAAGAGAGATGACCTGAAAAGCATTTTGAAATAATTGGGCCTTTGTCGTGTTTTGCTTCTTCGAGTTATAGACAGCTTAGAAGAGTTAATTTTGCCAAAAACAGTTTGGATCTCTTGGGATTTTGGGTTCGTTTTTTTTTTAAGCATAAGAAGGGTAATAAAATGTCAGTTATGGTTTTGCTGAAGAACATTTTGAGGCTGTTAGATGCGTACTGTGAATTCTTCATTTGAAATGTGAGGCACTGGAGTATTTCCATTATGTTATATAAATGCTAGCAGAAAACCAACCAACCAAAACACTCAAACAAAAACAAAACAGCTCTCCAACCCTGTCCCAGTGCGTTAACCAATCTGACTCAAAAACCTTTCCCTGCTCAACTTCAAGAGTCATGTTATGTCAACATTACTCCACCAATAGTGACCCATTTTGGATTTATTTTACATAGCTATTGCTTCTTAGTATCTATTCATTTTTATGCCCCAAAGGGGCAGACTAAATGTTTATTGTGTTGTACTTTAAAATTTAAATCTTCTTGAAATAGCCATTTGCTGAAAACAGCAAGAGTAAAATATGACTGAAAAAGTTAGAAATAATACCAATCTTTTTGTATAACAAAGTGTTTTATTTAGTATTTAATACAACTCTATTGAATCTGAAAACTCTGTAGTCATTTTGCATGAAAATAAATGCACTTCAGAAATGGCCAGATGGTTTGTCTTCTTCCAAACCTGATTTTTAAGGTGTGGAAACAGAAGAGTGGTATTCATTCAAATAAATTGTGTATGTACAATACATAAAGCTCTAAATAAAAATAAAGTTTCATTTGGAGCCAGAATTGATTCACTTCCATTGAACCGATTTTATATTTACCGTGCAGAGATTTCTTCTCTAGATCATTTACATGCTGTGTACCAAATGTCATCCCAAATAATCATTCATTTTTCCACTAAAAATCTGACCCAAAGACCAGTGAAGTCAGTGGAAGTCTTTCTATTAATTTAAATGGATTTTGGAGTAGACCTTAAGTGCACTTATGAGTTATTCGTGGATAGCGAAGCTTTCCAATACCCTTCAAGTGGTCAAGAGTAAGCAGTGTTCTGCTTATTAAGGACACTAGAAATGAGTCTACATAGCATATCTTCAAGTCAGCCTGCTAACTCATATGAAAACTGAAAGCTTCCTTGGTTTCGCTAGGATTTTACCCTGAGTTAGAGTTAACTCATGTTTAGAACATGCCACCTTCCCCTCCTCCCAAGTAAAGACAAGGCCTTAGGGCAGGAGTGAGCAAACTTTTTATGTTGGGCCCCACTTTTTGTCACTGCAATTAGCAGGGCCCCCATCGTGTCTAATGGAATCCAAACTGATGGACATTTCAGTTATGTACGTAAGGAAAAAAAAAAACCTTTTGGCATATGTAAAAAAATAAGAATATGGAAGTAAAAACTTTAATTGGTATATAAATGTGAATATACATACATAAAGGCTAAGTCTACACTAGCCCAAAACTTCGAAATGGCCACGCAAATGGCCATTTTGAAGATTACTAATGAAGTGCTGAAATACAGATTCAGCACCTGATTAGCATGCAGGTGGCACTTCGAAATTGCCGCAGCTCGCTGCCGCACGGCTTGTCCAGATGGGGGTCCTTTTTGAAAGGACCCCGGGAACTTTGAAATCCCCTTATTCCTATCAGTAGATAGGAATAAGGGGATTTTGAAGTTGGTGGGGTCCTCTTGAAAAGGACCCCTGTCTGGACGAGCCACGTGGCAGCGAGCCGCAGCAATTTCAAAGTGCCGCAGCTGGCTGCATGCTAATGAGGCGCTGAACATGTATTTCAGCGCTTCATTAGTAATCTTCGAAATGGCCATTTGCGTGGCCATTTCAAAGTTTTGGGCTAGTGCAGTCACAGCCAAAAAGAGTAACACGTTTCAACATTTTTGGTTAGATGGATGGGCCTGAGACCCAGCAGCTGATTGTGCCGTGCCCCGCCTTACAAGATTTCATGCTCCCCTGAGGGGGCCCACCTTAGGGATGGCAAAGTAGGGCAAGCCCACATGAAAATGAGAATTGACTACTTTCCTAATTTTCAATCCCTCCTGCCCAGCTCAGTATCACATTCTGTACCGTAGGTACTTCATTTCATCATCTACAAGATGTCTGTTTCTGCCTATTTGTGAGCAATAATGAGAAGTAAAGAGGCAGTAGGCGCTCAACAGCAGTGTTTCTCAACTTTTTTTTTCCATAAAATACCCCTTTAAAAAAATTGTAAGTACCCCCAGTTCCTACATGTTTGGACACATAATCTTTTTCTACTATTGCAACAAATTTGTTTAAACAAGTTAATCATAACTGGCTGGATGGAAGAAATTGCCTATAGGCAATAAACTTGTCATGATACTTATGATTGTACAAAAAGGGTAAATAAAAATTAGATGAACCTAAAATAAGTCCATTTTTTCATTAAAAAAAAAAGGTTGAGAAATACTGTGTTAACGTATCCTCTGGAAGTGCTCTGTGAACCCCTGCTCTACAGGACAGAATCATTATGAAAAAATGGCCTGCTAATGAATGGCCATACTGACCCGAAGACAGTCAAAAAGTGATGCATTTGGTGACCTATTTAACCCAGCATTTCCCAGTTTTATTTGGTCACAGAACCCTTTTAAACTTAAAAAAAATTTGCAGAACCCCATTCCCAGGTTCTACCCCTCTCAGCCCTCATATCTGACCCCATCTCCAGGATTTACCCATCTCAGCCCTCAGCCCCCAAATCCACCCCCCTACCCACCAGCTTTATGCCCCCCCATCTCCAGGCTTAACCCCTCTCAGCCCCAAAACTGCCCCTCATCCCCAGAATTAACCCATCTCAGCCCCAACACAGCCCTGACGGATGAACCCATCTGTGGCGCGGTCTGGGGAGCCTACACTGGGTGGCCATAAGTACCCAGTGAAAGGAAGGCTGGCAGGGAGGTTCCGCTTGCAGGGGTGAGCTGAGCCATGCTCATCAGAGGAGTGTGACCATTTGGGTAGCAGCTCGAGGGGCTCTCTCCTGCTCCCTGCCCTGCTGCCATTGAAATAATGGAACTAAATTCAGCTGGTTTAATGGCCAGATCCCTCCCGCCACCTGTTAAACCAATTAAATTTAGTTCTACTATTTCAGTGCATGGAGCCAGAGAAGAATTTGCTCACAGAACCCTTATCACTTTGTAGCATCCTGCGGTTCCACAGAACACCACTTGGGAAACACTGATTTATCCTATGATTTCTACCATATTAGGGTTGAGCCTTGTTAGGCTTCATATGCCTGCCAGGAAATGGACAACTGTACAACACCGAAGAAGGAAGGAAGTCACATGAAGATGCCCCTCTTTGGCAGGGGCTCTCCCACGCATATTCTGATGTCTGTCCATTGAGTGTAGCATACGTTCCCCTCTGAATGCCACACCTAGCCCAACCAGATGCCCCATATGAGGAGCCGAGTGTTGCTGCCATCTTAAAACTGCCACTGCAGTCCGTGCTGGGGACGGAAATGAAGCAGGCTCAGCATGGGAAAGTAGGAGCACATGCTCCTCCAACCTGGCGCACCTGTTGAAGAGCTGTGCACTAACTAACACTAAACTATCTAAGAAGTAAAAAAGTACACCTCAAACACCAGAGCTACATCTACACTAGAGAGATCTTTCGAAAGAAGCCCCTCGGGAAGATCTCTTCCAAAAGAACTTATTTCAAAAGAGTGTGTCTGCACACAAAAAAGTGGATCAAAAGAGTGATCTCCTCTTTCGAAAAATAGCGTCCACACCGCCCCCGCTCTTTCGAAAGAATGGGCCAGGGATTAAAAAAATCAGGCCCCAGGAGAACTGCTCTTTCACAAGAGGGGCTGTGAGGAGCACCTACATATGTTTTCTTTCAAAAGAAGCTTTTGAAGCAGGGCAGCACTCTTCCTGAAATGGGAAAGGAAAAACAATGTTGAAAGTAGTGCCAGGTTCTTTCAATTTACTTTCAAAAGAACACTTTGGCTACATATATACTACCCGCCTCTTTTTGGAAGGGGCATGCTAATGAGCTGGTTGGAAAGATGCTAATGAGGCACTGCCACAAATATGCAGCACCTCATGAGCATAATGACAGCCATGCATGATTTGAAAGTGCTGCTTTTGAATCATGCGATGCCCATGTAGATGGGGGCCTTTTGAAATGATGCCCCAGATTTCAAAAGCCCCTTTTTCCTAAAACCAAATATGAAGAAGGTGCTTTAGAAGTCTGGGGAGCCCTTTCGAAAGGTCCCCATCCACAGAGGCAGCGAGCGACTCCACAAAGACTCTTTCAAATTGTGTGCAACCGCCATTATGCTCATGAGGTGCTGCATATTCATGGCAGCGCCTCATTACCATCTTCCCCACTCACTTATTACCACGCCCCTTCCGAAAGGAGGGGGCTGGCCTTGACTTAGCCTTTGCGTGTACAGCTGCTGCGCGGGATCTTGCCAAAGAACGTGCTAGTGTAGACGCAGCCCAGGGGAGGGCCCAAGAGACCCACCACAAACCACGCAGAGATAAGCACGTTCTCAAAAGGTGCAAAGGGACAACACCACACAACAGGGACAGCTCGAGGCACCCGCACACCGGCAGGGAGGCCGCCGGAGACACCAGCACGAGAACACGGGGGGTGCCCCAGCGGGGCCCCGTTTAACAGCGGGCCGGCACCAGAAGAATTCGCTTCCCCCGTGGCAGTTCCCGCGCGACGCCGGCAACAAGCGGCAGCGTCCCCGAACAGCGGAGGGACACAGCCAGCTGACTCGGTGCCTGCGGCAGCAGGACCCCGCTCTGCCCCGCGCGCCCGGCGCTCCGCACCACGGGCCGGGAACCAAGTGTTCACCCAGCGCCTCCGCCCGGGCTTCATTGGGTGAGACACCCCGAGCCCGCCGGAACCGCTTCCGGCGGAAGGAACGCGGGGCGGTGGCTCGCGTGCGATGGGCTCGCGGGGAGAGACCGGCGGCGGCGAGCGTGGCCCAGCGGCGCGTGCCGGGTGCTCCCCGCTGCTCGCGTGCGGGATGACGTGCGAGCCGCGGAGCCGCGTGGTGGCGGAACTGCTGCTGCAGGCGGGCGAGGGCGCTCGCTGCATCCTGTGCCTCTGCTCCCGGGCCTTTGTGGAGTGAGTACGGGCGGGAGCTCCGTTCCCGTGGGGCGCTCGCTGGCTGCGGCCTCGGGGTCTCTGGCTTCGCCTCCAGGCCGTGTGGCGGGCAACGGGGCAGCAGGAGACGTGCTGTGCGGTCCCCAGAGCAGGGCTGTGCCCTGGACTCTTGCAGAAATAATTGGTCACTGTCCTTACCAGATCTCTTCTTGGCCAGTCCCGAGTGTCGGAAACGATGCGCTCTTTCACACTGCTGCCACGGTAGAGTGGTAAGAGAGCCCGCAAGAGCAAGTGGGCAAAATTCAATTGAGCTAAGCTGCATTGTCCTTAGGATGAGCAGAGAACACGTGTGAAACATCAGGATAGGGAGTGTGGATAATAGTCCCCCATGTAAAAAGCCACAAATATTGGGGCTCTCCCTATAAAATTGGGCAAGGGTGACCAGGCAATCAGTGTACAGCTTCCACCATAATTATATTGTTTTTACATGTCCACACTCTGCTGCTTGTGTTGCCGGTGATTGTCCTCACTATTACACCACTGTAACTGTTAGTGTAGGGTGAGGTGGGGGACCTTTTTTCTTGAGAGAGCCACTACAAAAGAGAAGAATCAGTTGTGGGCTACTAGTCAGGAGTGGGAGATGGGAATGTGTGCAGGCTCAGGGTGGGGACAGGAATGAGGGGTTGGGACTGGCAGTGAGGGTTTGAGGTTTAGAAGGATGCTTCAGGCTGGGGCCAAAGTGTTTGGAGTGTGGGAGAAGGCTCAGGGCTAGGGAGGAGATTTGGGGTGCAGATATGGAGTCTGGGAATGGTGTTAAGAAGGTGGTGGTGGTTCTGACCTGGGGCAGTGCATTGAAGGTGTGGGATCTGACCAGACAGTATTTACCTGAGGCAGCTCTCAGTCAGCAGGTCTAACTTCCTGTCTGCCATGCCCAGTGCTGCTCCTGGAAGTAGCTGCCATATCTCTCACTTAAGTGGAGAGGTTAGCAGCTCTGCATAGTGTATGCTGGGGTGAGTAAACTTTTTACATCAGGGCCCACTTTTCATACCTGCACCTGAGCAGCCACCGTTCCCCTGGCCCTAGAAGTGAGCCGTGGTCTCCTGGAAGTGACACGCTGTGCTCCCTCAGCAACGGTGGCGGCAGAGGCCCCCAGGGCTACTGGGGAGACAGCGGATAAATCAGTTTTCAGAATGCCCATTTTTCTTTTGAAAAAGCTTGGCATGTATTTTTCAGTTCATTCAAGGAAGAGGGACCTGCAAAAAAATTATAAATTTCCTTTTTTTATTGGTTTGGCCCAAGGGATCATTACTCTGACCCTGGCTCTAAACAGAAAGAGGTTGATAGTAATTGTGCTAGTTTTGTAACTTGCACTGCTTCTTTCTGTTAGGGATTCTCATCAGCAATGAAACTTCAAACAAAATACAGCAAGGTCGCGACATTGGCGAGTGCCACATTTGCAAATTAAATTATTCGTATTCGCGAGCAGCCTCACTTTCTGTTGTGGGGGGGGGGGGGGGGGCACGGAAGCGCCGGCGGCTGCCACTTCTGAAGGGCTCTGGGTGGGGAGCGCCCGTGGCTGCTGCTGGTTCCCTATGGCTCTACCACCAGTCTCTGCCTCCCTCTGGTGCTGCCCAGAGCCCCCACCCTATTTGCAAAATTCAGCATTCGCAAGGGTTCTCAACACAGAACACTTGCAAATGTTGCGACTGTACTCTCTAGATATCAGACTCTTGGAAGCTTTGAAGCAAGCCCAGCCCAGGGTGCCTCCAGGAGTTAAGTCTGAACACGACTTATAATTTAGAGTTAGCATTTGTAAAGCAAAGCCACTGGTGGAACTTAAGCCCAGAGCCAGTGCTTGGGAGATCTCAGCACACTACTGAAGGGGGACTTAACTTTTCTTGAAGACTCTGCCTGGTGGGAGCAGGGTGGGAGCAGCTGGCAGTTGCTGATATGGTCTGGCCTGGGAGCCGAGCTGTTAAGTTTTCATAGAGTGTAAAACCTGCCTGTGCTGAGGGGGAGGGGCAGCTGGATCACGCTGAACCTCCCTTATAAAATTTTGCACCCCCCCACTTTGCTCACCCCGGTGTACACCACTCAAGGCGCCACCCCTGCAGCTCCTGTTGGCCATGATTCCTGGCCAATGGGAGCTGTGGAGCCAGCTGTGGGGAGAGGGGCAGCATGCAGAGCTGAGCTTCCCTAATTTCCTCTAGGGGCTGCAAGGACCAGCCCGTGGTGCAGAGGTTTGCTGTGGGCTATATTAAATTAAGCAACAAGACTGAGGTTCCCTAACCTGATGTAGGCCATTGTGGGATGGCTTCATAAGGGCAGCAGGAAACAGTGTAAACAAAGCAGTGTCTACACTGACTCTTCAGTATCTTACTTTTTCTTGCCTTGACTGTCACCTTTAGGGGCTCCTTCAGTATCTTTGTCCTCATCATCGTGTTCATCGATATCTCATTTTTGCTCTTTATCTGATAAATATGGAGTCAACTTTTCATCTACATTTGTTTTCCAGTCTTAATTTGTAGTACGTGGTCAGTCACTTCCCAGCAAGAGAAGGTCTTCGGATTCCGGCTTTTGAAAGGATGGTTCCCAAAATGGACCGATACAACCTGTGCAAAAAGAACTTGGCATTCGCAGAGCTCTACTCCCAAGACACACTATAGCAAGGACTATGGTCCTGTCACGCCCAAGAGCCAGCATCCCACACTGATAGCTCCTCTGAGCGGTGTGGCTGTACCACCCCCAGCAGGACTATACAGTCCCTAGTGGGAGACGCTGGGGCTGGTGCAGCCGCATTGTTGGGACGAGCTTCTGGCATGGGAAGTTGTCTCCTGGGCACAATAGGACTATACTCCTCTTGGAAGTAGAGCTCTGCAGAGCTGTGAATACTGATGTCTGTCTACAGATATCTGCAACCGTGGATAGACATTTCTATCCATGTCAGGCTCTACATGAGAGTTAACCACTAGTGGATAGTGAGACAGTTTGTTTACGCTGGGCATTTGCAAGCACAGCCCTCCTGGCCCCGCAGCTCCCTGCCAATGGGAGCGGCAGGGAGAGCATACCTACAGGTGCTCAAGGTAAACAAACTGTCTTAGAGCCTGTCATCAGTTTACTCTGTCAGGCCACATATGGCCCATGGACCACAGGTTGGCATCACTGTGCTAGAAGATAAAGAAGTAGAATTAGCTTCACTTTCATTGTCACTTATATAACTGTATTCATCAAAAAACTGCTGCATGTTGACTCTTCCAAAGATGACATAGAAGGAGAATGCAAATAAGAAAGTGATAGTTTGATGTAGGCCATTTTTTTTCTCCTGTTTGACTTTAAACAATTTATCTTTGACATCACATGGCCATATGCCACAAGAATTCAACAAATGTTTCTCCATTCAATCTATGTGTGTCACATATTCAGAAAACTTTCAGTGGTATTTTTCTTTTCATGGTCAGTGTGTTGTTTTTGTGTTTCTTTTTATGCCATTGATTATGATGATGATGTGTTTTAATGCTGGGTTTTTTTTATAGGGATCGAAAATTATACAAATTAGGACTAAAGGGGTTTTATAGCAAAGAAGATTATGACAGTATAGGTAAAGTATGCATAATAATTAAAGAATCAGTGTTGATTTTAGTTCAAGTGGCTAAAATAATTACTACTTATGTCGTAAATATGTTCTTTTAGTAATGTGTGTAATTTTGTACATATTAGTTATTCAAGGTGTGGTAGTGCTGAATAGTTGTTAACCCATAATCACGCTAATTTTTCATCCATTTCTCATGCTTCTATGAGAACCTTGATTCTGTAAGGTTAACTTAATTATTCCTCAAGTGTACCTTGTGGTCTTGCAACTCTAACTTCCTTTACTCTCACAACTGTCTTTAGCACGATTCCCTTGGCATCTGACTTCCTCTTTACTATCCTGTCACTTTTTCCTGGCCCAGGTATTAAATATTTTGTAAAGGAAGGGCTGGGCCTATAGAGGAGGCTAGACTTTCCATACAGACTCAGAAAAAGTAGCCCATTGGAGGTTGAAAGAAGCTGGAGCTGTCAGAGTGGTGGAATTGGAAGCTGAAAGAATTGCATTTGTTTTAGGTGTATGAATGAGTTTGGGGGCTAGTCACCAATCAAAACAGATGAAAGAAGAGCATGCATTTTAGTAGGTGATCTTGAAGGTGATCCTTGTTGTCTGCATTATAAACATACTCTGATTTAATATTTTTAAATACCTAAAAATCAGTCTTCTCTACAGAAAGGAAAAAGTCTGCATTTAGCAAGTCCATCTTTGAAATTCCCTTACTTCCAGTTTGTTTTGGGAGCAAGGGTATTTTGAAGTTGGGAGCATATTTCAAAGGGCCTACAACTAGACTATCTGTCAGCACTTCGAAGTTAGCAGCTTCAAAATTTGCACAGCTGCCATTATGTTAATGAGGTGCTGCATATGCATGGAAGCACCTCATTGATATTTCCCAGTCCGTGTCATTTCTGTGCCCCCTTTGAAGAAGGGGGCTAGTGTAGGTACGGCCTATGTGTTTTACAAGTATTTATATATCTGGGACTTGATTTTCAATCTGGCTGCCTATCTTGCAGGCAAAAAAAAATGTATGTATAGTGATTTGCATCCACAGTTTTGTATTGCCACTCCATTCATGCTTTTTCCTAGTTCATTTCAGGGCAAAAATCATGCAGATAAAAATTGAGGCTCTGTTATAGTTAGTGGAAATAAGTACCTCATTCCTAAGTTTGGAATTCATGTATGTGTTTCTTGACTGCTATGTTTAAAATAAGTCAACCAAAAACAAAACAAAAAACAAAACGCCCCACACACCCAGCAGAATTGCAGAGATATAGGTTAAACCAGAAAATTTGTCAAATGTGGGGGGGCCCCCTGCCATGGGGCCCCAAGCGTGCAGAAGACACTCTGCCTCTTCCTGCCTCCCCGCCTCCCCAGGCTGCTCACCTAGTTGTTGCTGGGAGCTGCCAGGCTCCAGCCCCAGCCTGCACTGCTGTGTGTGGCACTGGCTGTGACCCCAGTCACGCAGTGTTGCCAGGGGACTCTGGCTCTGGTCCCAACCCCACACTGCCCCTAGGAGGTTCCCTGGGGTCTCCGGCTGTGCCCTGGCCCAGCACTGCCCCCTAAAAGGCCCTCCATGGGACTCTGTCCCTGGCACTGCCCCCAGCCTGGCTGCTGAGTCTGTTGTCCCAGCCCCAGCTGGCCCTCCTGCCCTTAGGCTACTGGGCTCTCTGGTACAAGAGGACCATGGATGTTGCCAGTTTTAGGAGGTGCAACCTGTGATTGGTTTTGCTTCAGTGATCAACTAGCAAGAGACAGAGGTTGTGTCTACTAAGCAGCTGTCAAATGTTGTTACAGAATGTAAGCAGGAAAAGATGCTTGAGGTGAAGATCTCCTTATTCTGCCTCAGCACAATACAGATTAGAGCTGGGTAGGATTGAAACCAAATTACGATACTATAAATTGATATAACCTGTTAATAGGAGAGGAGCAAACAGAGGAAGAAGAGGGGAATCATCATCCCAATGTGACACAAAATTCAAACAACAGTCATTCTTTGGGCGTGGAAGAGGACGAGCTGGACTCAGAGGCTGAACTAATGAGGAGTATGGGGCTACCACTTCAGTTTGGAGGACTGTCAGCTCTCAAGGAGTTTGTGGTAACCTCAGTTTATGTTGCTTTTTATATGTCTGAGCTATGCAAGTAAGTTGAAAGCTTTGTTGTGGGTCTCTGAAAACATCTGAAGCAGCTGGTCCAGGGAGAGCAAATTGCAAGATTAGGAACTGATTAGGATTTGACAGCAACTGAAAATGGGTTTCCAGTTTATCAACTTGAGCACTGCTTGTTCTTTTGCAAGTTCCAGCCATTGACACAAGTGAATTTTGAAGCTCCTTTCCTCAGTACTGCAAAGCCAAGTGAAGCTGTGTTTTGAAAGTAAATTTGGGGGATGTCCTTCTGTGCAGGAGAATAGCTCTGTTTAAGGTTGGAGGGGGTTGAGGGTGCCTCTTGGTCTTGGTAAGCAGTACTCTGTGTAACGGAAGCTTGTTCTCTTTCGCTGCCACATTAATAGGTTTGTGGATTTAGCCAAAGATCTGCGTTCAGGCCCTGATAAAATCATTTCTTGATCTTTGTTGATGGCTTTAAAAAAATCAACAACCCAAATTCGCTGCTTATGTAAACAAAATTCCTAGCCCAAGGTGAATAGAGTTTCATTTGTTTATACTAGTGATAAAGATAATACCATGTTGACCATCCCATTACCTTTGTCCTCATTTTAGTTGTCTCTTCTCCTTTACCATTAGGTAACTTTTTCTATCTTGGGCAGCAAATGTAAAGGTTTTTGCTGTAACAGGAGTTCATTTCCTTCCCAGTTTCCCTCCAAAAGTTCTATTACTGTATTCTACCAGTGATCTCGAGCAAATCTGTGGATAGCTGCTTTATATCAGTGGGTATCCACATCCGTGGATCTGGATATCCATGGCTCATTTTGTGGATTCAGATACAAATTTTATACTCATGCAGGCTTCTACTCATGAGTAAGTCTGTGATTTTTGTCGTGGATATTTTTAGTAAAAGTGATAGATCACAGGCAATAAACAAAAGATCACAGACCTGTCCCTGACATTCACTGAAATGTTCATGACAAAATGGGGATGGAGGAGAGTCCAGCACCATGCCCCATTGCAAGCTGGGGCAGGTGCTGCAGCCCCCTACTCAGTGGCGGGAAGCTGGGAGGGACCCCTGACCACAGGAGTAGGAGCTGGGGAGGATCCTCCACTGCCCTGCAGGGCTGGGAGCCCAGGGGACCTTCCCACTGAGAGCAGTGCTGGGAACTGCAGGGCCCCTCTGAGGCTGGGCTGCTGTGGAGCCCCAATGTCATGGAGCTTGCAGAAAGTCGTGGAATCCATATCTTCCCTGACCTCCGTGACATGCTCTTGTCCTTACACATAATACTTTCATAAGGCTTCTGAATAACAAGTGGAGAGAATCTTGTGGAAGGCTGACCAAGGAGGAAAGAATAAATTCTACCTTGCGAGATACTTGGTTCTGGGCATTTTTTAAAACTCATTTAATTTTACTTTGATTTTTTTTTTTTAGGCATCAGAAAATCCCAGGAAGAGAAATAAGATTACGAAGAAAAAAAAGAAGAAAAAGTTGCAGCAAAAGCATTTGAATGAGATTATGCGGGAAAACTGGAAAGAAGATTTTGAAGAACAAAACCAGTCTTTTTCCGATGATGCAGCTTTAGTTACCGAGCAAACTGAGGCAAAAAAACCACTGCAGCTTCTGAAAGAGGATAATTGTGAAAAGAGCGATTGCCCTGTTAATGCTGCTTTGCCCAGTGAACTGCAAGAGAAATGGGAAAAATATTGGCATGAATATGGAGAAGGTCTTCTGTGGCAAAGCTGGCTGGAGAAGCACACAGACGCAGAATTGCCTGAGATTGCAACTACCTCTGAGCCTTGGAACTCTCCTGACACCAAGGAAAAGTGGGAGCAGCATTATAGTGAACTATACTGGTATTACTGGGAACTGTTTCAGTACTGGGCAAGTCAAGGGTGGACTGTTGACAGCCCATGTAATGGCACAGAAATCAATGCATTTAAACTGGAACCAGGTCCACCGGGAGAAGTAGAATGTGTTTCCACGGATGCTGTGTCTGATGGAGTGCTGAACTCACAACTTTTTTCTTATCCTCTCTCCGACATCAGTTGTAAAGAAAACCCAGGTTCGCATGATGAGCACCATAATGAACTCCTCACTGGGATTAGTGACATACATCTGGATATGGAGCAAGTGGAGGACAGCAAATTAGCCCTAACTGTACTTTGTGTTGACCATCAGAATCTGAGTAAAAGGCAGTGTCCTGGTGTTTCCAACCAGAAGGAATCATGTGATGGAGGAACCAGGAAGAGTGCATCTTCTGCAAATAGAAGTGCTAAGCCGTCAGGTCAGTGTCGGATTGGCTATGAATGATTTTGGTAATGTTTTCCCAGTTGGATCTATATGACACAAGAAGTGACCTTGGCCCTGTCTCTGTTACTCAGTTTAAGCCTGAGGACTGAGTGTTATGTAGGATGATAAATTAATTCAACGTTCTTCTTTCTATTTAACTCCAAGCCTCATCTCTCTCCTTTTAGGCCTTATTATTAAATATGTTCTTTAGATAAAAGTCTTTTTTAATGGAATATTTCTTCTTATAAATTTTGTAGATACACCAGAGAAATGGTGGAATAACAGTATTAGTGCTTTCTGATTTGAAGTTTCTAATATGCAGTTGCTAGACTACACATGTAATTTTACGGAACCCCTAATAAGAGTTTTATTATATGGCTTAACCCCTGTCAGCCCCAAATCCCCACCCATCCCCAGGATTAACCCACCTTAACCCCAAACCAGCCACTGGGACTAACCCATCCACCTAAAAGAGGCCCCCAGCCTAGCCCCACCTGAACAAACTCTGCCCGAGTTAGCCCATCCCATTACCACGCTCAGGCTGGCGGATGAATCTAACTTAACCACCACTGCTCCCTCCACGCTAGTCCTGAGGACCTGATTTCATTGGCTGCCCTATGGCAATGCGAGAGGCCGGTTGCAGCCAATGAAAAGTGAGGACAACGCAAGAACTACAGGACCTGTCTGGCTCCCTTTCGGGATAGCCATTGGCTCCCCTTGCCCTGTCCCCTTTGTGCACACACCAGCTACTTTGTGAGTGAGGGGCTCTCTGCAGCTCCCTGCCCTTGCACCGCTGAAATAGTGGAACTAAATTCAATTGGTTTAATGGCTGGATCCCTCCTGCTACCCTGCCAGCCGTTAAACCAATTAACTTTAGTTCTGCTGTTTCAGTGACAACAGGGTAGGGAGCCGGAGATTTGGCAGTGTCTGGAGCCACAACTGACTCCTCAGAGCCTCGTGCGGCTCCGCAGCTGCAGTTTGCTGACCCCCTGATCATTTGCTTGTGGAACCCTTATTTTCACTTCACGGAACCCTGGGGTTCCACGGAACACCATTTGTGAAGGAGAGATGTACGTACACACACCAACCGGAGAGAGAGACCTGTACTATATGTGCTAGAAGCTTGATTATCCAGCATCCCTGGGGAACAGGGGTTGCTGGATAATAAAATTTGCCAGTTAATTGAGCAGGCCACTCCAACCCTAGCAGCGCAGCTGGCTTGCTCTGCCGCCCTGGTTCGGGGGACACCCAGCAACTGGTCCTGGCTGGGGAGGTGGCCCTGCAGCCTCTGCCCTGAGGGCCAATTAACAGAATGCGCTGGTTATCAGAGTGCTGGATAACATGACTTTTCTTAGGTAGTATGTACTATCTAAGCCACAATTGACCAACATTAAGAGATGGCTTTGTCCCCCTTCATACTGCTCTGTGGCTTCATCTGCCTTACAGGAAGGGTGGAATATGCAAGGCCAGAAGCAGCTGTGGTGTCAGGAGGTTGATGCAGAATCCTGTAGTAACCATTGCTGAGGAACGTAGCCTGTGCACAGATTTCTGATCCTTCCCGCTTCTGGCTGCTTCACAGAAATACCAGGGGCAGGAGCTTGGAGACAGCTCTCAGCAGCTTCCCCGCCCGCCTTGCCTTCTGACTTCCCTCTGTTCTCCATAAATTTCTGCCCCAGGCCTGGGATTGCTCAAAGGCTATATCCATGCTGCTTTGAGTTCTTTAGCCTGTGTCACTGCACTGTATTGGCAGACTTTCTCTCAGCTGTTCAGATAAGGCAAGGGATGAAGATCCTAAATAATTTGCAGTTTTTTTTTTCAAAAACACCAGGTAAGCCATTTGAGGATTGTATTGTATAGGCCTTTCATATGTGAACAGTCTCTAAAATTGGTGGTGCCAAATATGTAAACACCCTTTTAAAAACAGAAGCACGATAATGCAAACAATTGTAGTGCCAAAGTATTTATTTTTTTGCAAATTTTTTTTGGAGATGAGATGATTTGACAAACAAAAACTGAAGTTTTTATGCCTCTTTAGAGTCTCAGGTGCCATCTAGACCAAATTCAAATGAACGAAGAGGATCATACAACAATGGTAACGAAGAAGATGAGGAGCCACCTGAATATAAGCATGCCAAACTCAAGAGGAGGCAAGTTATTTTTTTTTTCTTATTTCTGCATGTTCCTGTGCCTTAGTATGGCTCCTAGCACAATGGGACATTGATTCTGATGGGATCCATTGGCTGCTGTCACAATGCAAATAATAATAGTCAGCTTTTCTACCTCCTTACCTGTTCATCTGACAACCTGGATCCCCTGTGTTGATGGAGGGCTCTCTTCCTTTATCTCAAGGAAAGAATCTAGAGCCCTGACTTCCAAACTTTCTGGGAGGTATATGTGCACATCTCACCAGACTGGTTATTAAATTGGATGAGATGAAGCTGAAGAAATGGGTCTTACCTACAAAATCTAATTTCCTAATAAATAAATTTGTTAGTCTTTAAGGTGCTACAGGACTGCTTGTCTTTGGGTGAGAATGGACTTGTGTATTTGTAATTGGCATAAAACATGCTTTTTTATGTTTTGTGATGGTCGGAGAGAAACTGGAAACAGTATAAAGCAGTTACCATTTCATGTGGTGATAATGATGTGTTAATGCCATTGTTGTAGCATAAGAGCAAGAAATGATTGTGTCTTGAGGTAAACAAAGCTAATTGTCTCCATTCATCTGGACAGATTGCCCCGTCTAGCTTGTACCTAGAGCACATAAATGGAAAATATCAGAGAGGTAGCTGTGTTAGTCTGTATTTTTGAGAACAACAAGAAGTCCCGTGGCACCATGAGTCTCACGCATCTGACAAGTGGGTCTTTGCCCACAAACGCTTATGCTCCAAAATATCTTAGTCTATAAGGTACCACAGGACTTCTTGTTGTTCTTGATAAATGGAAAGGTTCATTGTGACACTTACTGATGTGTATATTAAACTTCATTAATATTTTGGTTTTCTTCATGGGTTTCTTTAAAAACCCAGAAGATAAGAATATGTGCTGTGGAGTCTCAGTATTAATGGGAATTTTCCTCTTTTACTACCAATTGTGATAAAAGTGGTGACTTTTTACAGAAAGTAACAAGTGTCTGCATTTCTTTATAGCCATGAACTGGATGCAGATGAGAATCCTGTTGCAGATGCTGAAGAAACGTGTTCTCTTCTGGGATTCAAGCATGGCACAGGACAAAAGTAATGATTTATAAGCAAATTCAGTGCCCCTTTCACCCCCCGCCACTTCTCCCAAATTTTTTCCCACTTCTTTTATGCTTTAGCTGTCCCAGCAATATTATTTTGAAGGATACCAGCAATATCTGTTCCTTTTCAGTATTAAGCTATTTGAAGATGATTTGAAAATTGGTGTCTGTGTTTAATAAAACTCTAAGGCTGTGGCCATACTTGGCTAAAACTTTGAAATGGCTGTGCAAATGGCCATTTCGAAGATTACTAATGAGGCGCTGAATTGAATATTCAGCACCTCATTAGCATTAGGACACTTCTGGCTGCAGCACTTCGAAAGCGCCGCTTTCGAAATCATGTGGCTCGGCACGGCTACACGGGGGTCCTTTTCAAAAGGACCCCGCTCCTTTCGAAATCCCCTTATTCCTCTCGAGAATAAGAGGATTTTGAAAGGAGCCGGGGTCCTTTTGAAAAGGACCCCTGTGTAGCCGCACCAAGCCATGCGCTTTCGAAGTGCAGCGGCTGGAAGCATCCTAATGCTAATGATAGTAATCTTCGAAATGGCCATTTGCATGGCTATTTTGAAGTTTGGGCCAAGTGTGGCCACAGCCTAAGATTTGTCTCAGGTGATTGTAGTAGTAGGAGTGGAAAGTAGAGATGCAAAGTGCCAAAGGTGAATTAGAGAATAATAAAAGTGCTTTGAAGTGAAGGTAGCTGGTTACAGAGGTTTAAATTATGTGGCGTCCTAATGTACAGCTCCTCTTGTTAAAGCACTTGCAGTTGTGTAGATATCTTGGTTTTGTGAAATTATGAATTAGTTTCTCAAATTCTCTGCTTTTGAGGGCTCTGATTTCTAATCACCTTTAAAAGTTTGTTGTCTAGCTAGGAGTCTGATAGTCATTTATTGCAGCTACGTTATATTTGGACAGATCTAATTTCCTGTTAATGCAGGTGTTGATAGCGTTTTGATGATGAAAAATAAATCAGTTTTTAGTTTCCACTGGCTCAATTTTTCCATGGCATGATCTACAAACTTGACAGGGATTGGGGTGTCTCCTTTGTGGAGTTCTAAGTTGGATCTGGGGATATTCTGAGGTATCACTAACACACATTAATATGCAAATAGTTTAATTTTGAATGTTCTAGCTAGGTAGTTTAAATTTGCATATAGGCTGACAAGCGTAACTTTAAGATAATGTTTGGCCTATCAGCCCTGGCAGTCTCTCTCTAAGATTTCATAACAGTCATATAGGTGAATTCCACATATTTAAACTTTGGTTAAATTTCAGTAGGTGATAAATACGTAGATTTTGTTTTTCAGTTTCTGCAAATCTGTGGGAAATGGTTTTATTTAATTTTATAAATCAAGATGTCTTTTTCCCTTTCATATTTGTCCTCTAGAAGATACTGAACTATTGAAGAACTACAAAAAAGAAAACTGAAGTAATTTTTGGTACATTTTGATCCTAAACATTTTTCTCAAGTAGACATGACATGTCTATTTGGCAGGGGCTGCAAGTGAGGTATACTTCAATGAAAGCTTTTATGTGAAGCGTGCTGTTCATGTGAGATTAGCAGTGAAACTGCCTGCGCCAGTTGTTCTGTTGTAAATTGCCTTCTTCCAAAAGTGTATATTCCTTGTTTCATCTTTTTTATAATTGGCCATATTACAGTTAAACCAAGGCCCACTTAATCCATTTATTTTGATTGCAGGTATGGGGGAATTTCAAACTTCAGCAGCAGAAAAGTCCAATATTTAGAGAAAAATGCAAAGCTCAAATCCCAGTTCTTGGACATGCGCAAACCAGTCAAGAGAAAAAATAAGCACATCTTCTTCACTGAAGAGTCAGAAATGTTGTCTTATCAAAAAAGTAAAACTCTGAGTAAGGTATAAGTATTTCTTAAGTTTAATTATGACCATTGGCATAGTGAAGTACCTAACCATTGTTCTATAGATGTACTGTGCATGTCTGGTATCTATTATTGAACTGTGAAAATGGAAGTGTTGGGGGCGTGAATATGCATTATTATACATAAGCTTGGCTTTCTGTATTGCTTTCACATCTTTGTTAGTAAAGAGCACAGTCAGGAAGAATGTTGAAATGGAGAAAGACTCTTCATGTTGTGAGCAAGGCACGAGAAGTAATTTTTCCACTCTACTCTGGGCTGATTAAGCCTCAGTTGGAGTACAGTAGACTCTTTCATATCTTGCAGCCCCGGGACCAGGAGGTTGCCATATGTTCAAATATTCTGGATAATAGAGAGGTATACCTAACCACTCTTAACATGAATGAAAAACACGATCGGATATTAAGAAACAAAAAAAAAAGTATGCAGAGTACTTTATTTACCAACAATAGTAGTATTGTACACTGTAAACTTTTATACTGTATTTGCCATATTTATTTGTATTTACTTTCACTATACTGTTCTTCTGGGAAATGTAACTGAAACTTACTTATGGTTAAAGTGCTGGTTATTTGAGACTTCTGGAAATAGAATGCCAGATGTGAAAGAGTTTACTATACTGTGTCCAGTTCTGGGCACCACATTTTAGGAAAGATATGGAGAAATTGGAGAGGGTCCAGAGAAGAGCAACTAAAATGAATAAAAATCTAGAAAATATGACCTAGGAGACAAAATTAAAAGAACTGGGTTTGTTTAGTTTGGAATAGAGAAGACTGAGAGGGGACATAACTGCTTTTAAGTGCTAAGAGGCTCTTACAAAAAACAGGGAGAAAAATTGTTCTCCTTAGCCTCTGATGATAGGACAAGAAGCAATGGTCTAAAATTGCAACAAGGTAGGTTTAGGTTGGACATTAGGAAAAATTTCCTAACAGTCAAGGTGCTTAAGTACTGGAATAAATTGAATAGGGTGGTTGTAGAACCTTCCATCATTTGGAGATACTTAACAGGTTGGATAAATATCTAACAAGGATACTATAGATGGTGCTTGGTCCTGCCTTGAGTGTAGGGAACTGGATTTGATGACATGATTCATGAGTTGTTTTTTTTTTGAGGAATGTTGCTTTTTAAGCATGTCAGGTTAACAGTCCAACTTACATGAACAGCTTTCCTTAGCTCTAGATGCCTCATTTGTTCAGTAACATGCATATGTTTCTATAGACCATTGAATTACTTGCAGGTTTAGGTTTCAGTTTTGCGTTTTGAAACACGTGCATTGTGAAGAAGAAATATTTCTGTAAGTATCCTGTCATTAGTTGTGTACAGCTGCACAGTATTTTTATTGAACATAAAACTACTCACAAATCTTTATCCATTCTCCTGTCCCTTACCAAAACTTCTGCTATGTTATTGTTGTGATTGATTTAGGTTTCAGTCCAACTCAACTGAAGCAAGTAAATGGTTTTCTCTTGTAGACTGTTGCCATTGCTGTTTAGTCATTACTTTTTTCTTCCTCGATACATTATTTTGATATCTTCTGTATTATTGTTGAGTTTATTTACTCTTAATATTATCTCACATTTTTCTAGGGCTCAAGCTACGTCCAACTTTTTTATGTAAACATTTTATTTTCTAGCATTGATGGTTAGTGTTGTGTTGGACTCCAAACTTGTCAGTAAACTCTCTGGTACGAGACTGAGTAGTGCTTATCCTGCACCTGCGGTAAATGTAATCCTGGGGAAAATTCCGCTTTGCCAGGCTTATGAAAGAAATGTGTGGCTATTTGAAAATAACTGTATGTGTTTCCTAAGGTTTACATGAGAGGGGCTGATATATGTTGGGAAACTAACACCGCGACACACAGACTATCCAATAAGTTCTTAGACTGCATTGGAGACAACTTATTTCAGAAGGTTGAAAAACCTACCAACAGGGAAGCTGTCCTAGATTTGATTTTAACCCATAGGGACGAACTCATTGAGAATCTGTAAGTGGAAGGCAGCTTGGGTGAAAGTGATTGTGAAATCATAGAGTTCACAATTTTAAAAAAGGGTAGAAGGGAGAACAGCAAAACAGAGACAATGGATTTCAGGAAGGCGGATTTTGGTAAACTCAGAGAGCTGGTAAGTAGGGTCCCATGGGAAGCGAGACTGAGGGGAAAAACAACAGAGGAGAGTTGACAGTTTTTCAAAGGGATATTATTAAGGGTCCAAAAGCAAGCTATTCCTCTGCATAGAAAAGATAGAAAATATGTCAAAAGACTGCCTTGGCTTAACCAGGAGATCTTGTGTGATCTCAAAATAAAAAAGGAATCATAAAAAATGGAAACTAGGACAAATGCCGAAGGATGAATATAGGCAAACAACACAGGAATGCAGGGGCAAGATTAGAAAAGCAAAAGCACAAAATGAGCTCAAATTAGCTGAGGGCATAAAGGGAAACAAGAAGACTTTTTATAAATACATTAAAAGCAAGAGAGAGACTATGGGTAGGGTGGGCCCATTGCTCAGTGAGGAGGGAGAGACAGACAGTAATGGGAAACTTGGAAATGTCAGAGATGCTTAATGACTTCTTTGTTTCGGTCTTCACTGAGAAGTCTGAAGAAGGAATGCATAACATAGTGAATTCTGATGGGAAAGGGGTAGATTTAGAAGATAAAATTAAAAAAAGAACATGTAAAAGTTAGATGAACATAGAAAAGTTAGATGTCTGCAAGTTACCAGGGCCTGATGTAACTTTTAAGTGAGGTGAAACTTAGAAGTGCACAAGACAAATCAGACATCTGAAAAGGGTGCAATGTTCTGGAAAAGGTAGAGCACCACTATTTTGAACTACCTTGTTTCATCGTAATGATGGTGCAATCTAATTATTTGATGCTTGACACTTCCAGGCAGAGAACTTCCTAAAGCAGGTTAATGCACCTGGAGAGGAGCCTATGTCCCAGGAATCACAGGATAAGGTGCATGCATCCTCTTCAAGCAGTGACTCAGAGCAAGAGGAAAGTTCACGAAATAGTAATCTCAGTGCTAAAAAGCATGACCTGATATCTTCTAACATTGTTACTAATGAACTTGGTACACATTTCCTTGAAGAGAAGGGGAAGGAAGATGCAACAGTCAGTGGCTCTACCTCTCAGAACTCAGGAGGACAGGAATGTCATTCTGGGCGACAGCTAGTTGCTCTGGATATTCCAGATTATCTTCAGGTAGAAACAGAAATTGTGACCCAAGGTTGGTACATTTTTAAATAACTAGAAGCATATTGGTTATAAGCTTTATCTTGTAAGGTTTCTTTATCGGTCTGTTTAGCATTTTATGTTTACTTAATGAAACTTACCATAGTCTCCATTTTTTTTCCTTCAAAATCATGCAAACTGAGATCTGGCTAATGCAGTGTTAGTGTAAGTGTAGATAGCTTTGGCACTTCTCTGAATGAATTCTGACCTTATCTCTCTTTAATAATGATCTTTGGGGTTTGTGGTGATGAGTAGCAGTTTGCCACTCCTTTTTTAGTTGCTGTGAAACTGCCCTCATTGTTGCTGCATTGTTTCAGTAGCGAGAGAGAGTCTGTAATAGTGATTGATTCAATTAAACAGAAATATCTGGACTGTCAGCTTGGGTTCTTGGATATGTTACTGCACTGATCCTCAAGGAACATGAAATGTGTTAACATGAAAATTAATTTATTTTCCAGGAAAGAAAAAAGCTATTTAATGAGCCTTCTCTTTATTGAACATTTGCTATACTCAGAAGGAATAGGATTATGGAAGCTTCCAAATATATGTTAATATTCCTGTGACTGTAGCTGCACTTATTTTAATATAAGATTGGTATTAAAAAGTTCTTCTGTGTAGATCAGTTTTGATTTCTGATTTAAGTGCAAAGCATAGTACAGTTGCTTATACATGGTCATTAACTTGCTCCCTTATTTGGTTAATACTTATTAATTATGCAATGCTAATTATATTGCCACCTGCAGAAAAGAACGGTAACTCGGTTGAGATTCACCCCTTTGCCAGTAAACCAATTCGCCTAGCAGTTAAGTTGTGGGCGATAAGTACAGGAACCACTCTGCCAAAGTAATTAGGGCAAAGAGACTTCACACTGGGGAACAGGAGGATTTGATACCGTGCCAGAGGTACAGCTCAGAGATGCCTGGCAATGTGTGGTGTGCCAACTGGAAATTCACCTCAAGCTCCTAATGGCAACCTGGGCTTTCATTCTCTTCCATTTGCCCTGCTAACCCAAACCCATTTCAAGACACTTCATCAGTATTCCCCTTTCTGTCTTAATACTGTAATGGGTTTGTGGCCTAGATCTATCTGTACTGGAAATTGGTATGAAAACACTGCCTCCTTCACAAACATAACCACGTGTGTCTCTAGATCTAGCAAGCTCCTGTTTAACACCCCCCACTGCCCCACCAACCTGCAGAATCCTGCAAATGTCCGTATATGGAATCCAACACTGAACTGAGGAATTTCTACAATGACGCTAACTTTGCAATTTGGTGTTTTCATTTGTAGCTGAACCAAATACCCAAAAGAAGAAGAAAAAGAAAAAGAAGAAAAAGAACAGAATGGCAACACCATCTTTACCTGTTGAGATTGCTGCGGATCCTGAGCTGGCCAAATACTGGGCACAGCGTTACAGATTGTTCTCTCGGTTTGATGAGGGGATTAAATTAGATAGAGGTATGTTATTAGCTGGAGCATGCGAATGTTGTAGTGTAAAGTTATTTAAACCAGCACACTCATTGTCTGATAAGAAACAACAAAGCAAAAGTGAATGCTAGTTTACATCATTGTGGCACATATGAGTAAATTTACAGTGAACTGGGGCAGATGAACATAGATCATAGATTTCAATGGAGCTGTGTTGATCTCTATGGAGGGTCTGCCACATATGTAAGACAGGATCTCCTCTGAAAATTGTGCTGCCTGTAATTATGCTATATTCTGTTTGGTTAATTTATGTTAGTGGTGGTCTTCACAAAGCAGATGGCAAAAGGTGTGTGTGGCCAAGTAAACTTGTAAAATGTTGAAATACGTTGATTAAATGTTTTGTTCGCATATTAAATGCTATAAATTTAGTCAGTTGCTAAAATGCAGCTTTACGTAGATCCTTATAGGTTCTCCAAAGGGCAAAAAAAAGTCATAAATGTGCAGAAAGATGAGTGATTGTTATGACAATGTCTTGTGGGTTTTTATCATCTTATTTCAAACGATCCCCTTCCTGACTTCAGTTATAAAGACGGCATGGTCTGTGTTCTCCATTGGCTTTTTTTTTTTTTTTTTTTTTTGCTCTGGTTTAATTTTAACATAAATTCTGGATCTTCTGTGTTCGTTAGTAACAGAATGACACCGTAGTGACTGAAGCATATACTATTATCTTTCGTCATGATCGTGTTGGGCTTGATCCCAGAAGCTTTTGAGCACATTGGCTCAATCTAGCACTGAAGTACGTGTTCGGCTGCAATCGCACGAGTACACTGACTTTAGTGGGACTACGGGACGTAAAATTCTGTACGGAATCAGTATTTAGAACCTTACAGGATCAAGCTCATAATTCTAGTAAAATGCCTGGTGCGATAGTTGCCAGGCTTAACTTGATGTTCAGCTTCTGTTCAGTTCTTTGGATGAGTTGATTTTTGAAAACAATTGACAGCTTTTTTCCTCCATCCCATCCAACATTCCCTCCATCAGAGGGTTGGTTTTCTGTTACACCTGAGAAGATTGCTGAGCATATTGCAACCCGTGTCGGGCAGTCCTTCAGCTGTGATATAATAGTGGATGCGTTCTGTGGAGTTGGAGGAAATGCCATTCAATTTGCCTTGGCATCCAAAAGAGGTAATCATCTCTTTGTATATATTGATTTAATATGTTTGAAAAGATAGGGCTGCTCTTGTATTTCTGCCATGCATATTTTAATCAGTTTATGTTAGCCAAAGATGATCACTTGTTGCATTATTCAAAGTTATTTTATTTATCGTGTGTTGTAGTAAAAAGCTAATCTATATAGCAGGCATATCCCAATCCCAAGTAGACTCCCTTAGTGCTGAGATATTTTAAAAAATAAATAACGGGCTGCAATAGTGATTAAAATGGTGAGTCTGAATTAATCTGTATAATTAATTTTAATTTCAGTGAAACTCTCACAGAATTTCCAGTCTCCCACAACAGAGTGGTGCAAAATCTAGGGAACTTGCTTCAGAAGGCAGGTCCAGCTTGTAACAGACTTCTTGGGGCCATGCCTGTGACAAACTGAGGGGCAGCACTGGCTGGCTCTGAGAAGTGCCATTCCCAAGCTAAAAAATGGATGAAAAGAAAATGGGAAGAAAATCCTCTTCACTTCCACAGGAAAAAGAAAACCCATTTATAAGAGATGTTCCCAAGAACAGTTTTTTCCCTCAGGAAATCATTTTGCAGGTTTAATAATCCCACAGTCCCCAAGAATCTCTTTGATGATTTTGTCACTCTTGATCGGGTTCTGATGAAGTACAGGAAGTTAAGGTAATGAGCGTGTTAGTGTCGGATGAGCGGCTTACAGCCCCTTGTTTCCATGACAACTCAGCAGTATGCAGTTGTGGGCCACTCATAAGCATACTCAATATTAAATACAAAATATGTCCAATAATAGGAGCACATGCTGGTGCAGCTGAGCCAGTTACTGCAAAGTAATGTTAATCTAAAATTAGTTTATTTTTAAATTGAAAATTAATTTCTTCTGCTTTAATTGAATGAAAGCAGTTTCAGTGAAAACATAGTGTTCATCTCCAGGAAATCTATCACTAAGCATTCCTGGGTGAAAAGCAGATTCATATTCTACTACTGAGTGTTTTGTGGGGAAGGCCGGTGATGACGGGATATGTGCTAAATGTGGTAGTTCACATTCCGTTATTTCTGTAACTATTCTTTTAATCTTAACTTAGTTTTGTACTTTATATTTTGTGACTGAGTTTTTTGTAAATGCTTATAGTGTGTCATAAGAGCTAATCAGAGTCATTTCTGTAGCTCAAAAGTGTGTAGAGGTGAAGGGAAACTGTACCATGGACCAGACCTTCTTTTCTGATCCAGGCTTGGGACCACAAAATCCAATAAGGAAGAGAGGTAGTCTTACGATGCCTTGCAAGCATACAGTTATCAATGACATAGAAATATTTAGGCTATGTCTACACTGCCTGATAAAATCAAATATAAGGTAGTTATCTCAATTTTACAACATTACTGTCTTCACTTAAATATCACTAGCTCAATTTTTCGGAGCACTAAGATTGATATAACGTTGAAGGTGGGTGAGTGTCGTATGAAGTTCGATTTAAAAAGTTCAACTGAGGGCCAGTATGGAAGCGCCATGTTTTTTAATCGATTTCCTTAGCCTCTAGAGGTGTCCCATATGTATCCCACAGTGCTCAGCTCTGGCTGCTTCCATCTTTGCTGCTCTCCAGGTGCCCAGGAGTTAGATAACAGGAAGCCTGCGAGTTCGAATTTGCACCAGGAAGCCTCTGGCTATGGGATCTGGCTTGTATGAGAGACTGAGAAACTTCTTTCTTTCTTTGTTATCAGTGCTGTGAGATCATCTACACATTAAAAATGGCCCCCACACAGTCGGGGCTGCTCCCCTCCCTCCGCTTAGGCAACACTGAAGGGACCTCGTCAACTGGCCCATCATCTTCTGATCCACCCGACTCCCCCAACAATTGGAGGAAAGGGTCCAAGGGGTCAGGGCTGTCCCCCATGCCTGAGCAACACCACATGTTGAAATTTGGCGAGTCCCATCCCCTGTGTTGGACCACTCTGTGTAACGTAGTGGGAAGTCAAAAATCTTTTTCCTCACCTTTTCTATCCTCTTTCTTCACATTTTGGCCCCCTTAACACAGGAAAAAGTGTCTAGAGGGCCAGTTGAGAAGACACAAACTGCTGGATGATCCCAGGGCAGTGGAGCATTCGTGTGTGTAAATTTGGCAAGCCCCATCCCCCATGTTGGGCACCTCCATGTAATGAACTGGGAAGCCAAAAACCCTGCCTCACAAAATCTCTTTTTTCCAAACCTTTGCTGTCCTACTGTTCCTTCAAGCTTTGCATTGTTCCTGTATTATTTTCAGGGATCATGTTCCTCTAATCAAGGGTGAGGGGACAGTGGCTGGAGGGCCAGCTGAAAAGAAACAGAAACCTGCTGCTTTTTGTATAATCTTTGATAATTCAGTTATAAAAAACACTTCAGTTATAGAAGTAAGACATTTCAGTTAATTTGGTGATCTTTGTTGATGTCCTACTTTTCCCTCTTTCCTTCTGGAAAAAATGTCAGTCTGCTTTCCAAGGGAGGGGAATGAGGGCAATGCAATGTGGGAGGATGAATCACATATCCACAATCACTTGTGGGGCATTTTTTTCCAATGCTGCACCAGCGAAAATACACAGAATGCTATGGAGGTGAGGGAACGGTGGGATAGGTTCCTACAATGCACTGTTGCAGAAGTCAGTGTTTGGCGATTGAATGTGGCAGCAAATAAATCGACTTTGTGGGGAAGCTGGGGAGGTGAGGATACTCAAATTCAAATTTATAAAACCCAGTGTTACAAAATGAATTTTAATAAATTTGAATTTATCTCATACTGTAGACGTAGCCTTAATTTGAAATGGGAGGACTTAGGTCATCTGGCAGCTGATAAGCGTGTGGGTAGCCCGATGTGAAAAACATGGTAAGGCCTGAGGTGAGACGTAACGCTTATGCTATGTCAGGTGCACGTAGCTTGTTTAGTTTTCAGAAGAGTTATTGATTAGTGTCATCCCTTGCAGCCTGTCATTCATTTATTCTTGTGCTAAGATCAGCTGCCAGCCACGTAGTCTGAGCTGCGTGGCCTAGGGGGTTTGCTGGTGTCTAAGAAAGGAGTCCTTGCCCTCCCAGAATGTACTGTTGTAACCAGTGCTTCAGCCCAGTGTTGAACTGGTGGATCAGCGTAGTGCGGGAGTCTGCAACCTGCAGCTCTATAGCTGCATGAGGCTCTTTAAGGACTTCTTTGTGACTCCCGATGCAAAGTAACAAAAAAAAAAAAAAAACTGATTATTTTCAATAAATGGTGAATTCCTAAAAGCATCAAAATGAACAAATCATATCTAAATAGCAAATTATATGTGATCTCCAAACTTTGGATATCTCACCCAAGCGTCTTCTGGAGATAGAGAGAAGGTTCAGGAGTGAAAATCAGGAAGACAGTGGTGCGAACTGAGATACATAAAGTGTAAGGAAGGAGACTATTTAAAAAGCTTGTGAACATTCTGCAATGAACATGTATCACATTACAGATCGTGCGTGCACTGTTCTTAAAATAGGCATGACAAAACGTACGGTTTGACGTTATTTATTAAGGACTGTCTCTTATTCACATGTACCGTGGCTCTTGAATTATTGATTTTTTTACCGAATTGGGAAAAATGGCTCTTCTTGCTATGTTGGTTGCCCACCCTGCCACAGCAGCAGATGCACAGTCCCAAAGACCCCAGTTTAGCAATACAGAGGGAGCCATTGCAGAACTGTGCTTCGCACATGCAGAGTACGTACAGCCACAGCTAGCTTTCCCAGATCTCACCTGCTTTCCCATCTTCATGTACTGTGAAACTGTACTGGCCCTGCAGCGTCTAGGAATCTCTGCTTTGCCACGTCCAAAAGTAAGAACTTGCCTCTTGCAGGAAATACAATTTGGCGTTCGTTAGCAACAAGACTGAGATAATTAGCTGTGGTGTGTGACAAAAAGGACACACATTTTAAGGAATGCGTATTGGTATATGACAAAAGCTTCACCTAGTCATGGAAGTCCCTATTGGGAACACACAATTAGTGGGTTTATGAATGCATTCTGCACGTGAGACCTGCAATATACACCTTCACCAAAGGAACATCTTCTTTGTCAAGCAATATTGACATCTGTCCAATGGCTTTGTCAGCTTGTGTATTTCACATAGTGCTCATTCTTTTTCCTTATTTGCAGTGATTGCAATCGATATTGACCCTGTTAAGATCAGTCTTGCCTGCAATAATGCAGACGTATATGGAGTAGCCGATCAGATAGACTTCATATGTGGAGACTTCATGATGCTGGCTTCTCATATAAAAGCAGATGTTGTGTTCCTCAGCCCTCCATGGGGAGGCCCTGACTATGCCACAGCAGAAATCTTTGATGTTAGAACAATGATATCACCTGATGGATATCCTTTTTCAGTTATATATTCACATTGACCTCTCTCACATTTACAAGAGCTTAATTTCTGTTAGTCCATAAAACCCCTGCATGATTATTTGGCTCTGTCTCGTTCTGATATCTTGGGTTCCTTTGAACTGGGTTTGGAACTGCAGGTGCAAACTACTTTAGACTGTTAGGCCTTATAGGTCTGAAATTGGATGCCCAAAATCTGAGGTGGTCAAAATTAGTGGTCACAGTTACAGCATTTGGTCCTTGGTGATTTGCCCATGCAGAGGGTAGTGGTAGAGCTTGAGTTAGTACTCAGGAGCATCTACCTTCAAGATTGTTGTATGGTAAAATAAGATCATGTGTCTCCAAAAATTATCAATAAACAATCACTGCTATCACTTCTGATTTTTTTTCCCCTCTCAAAAGTACATCCTATTTACTTAGAATTTTTTTTTCCAGACTCTAAAACGTAGGAGATGCTGCATCCCACAAAACCAATCAATAGGAAAAAGCAGTGCTATTGATGCGGAAGTTTTAATCCTGTCTGTCTTAGTAGACCTTTTCCATTTTGATATTGTATAGCATCTTGTTGGCCTCTTGCTAACTTGATAATTGATGCGTGTGTGTGACTTTCAATTTGTCTTTCATATGTGTGTGATTAATTAGAAGGATCAAGCCAGAATATGGATACAAAACAGCTAGCTAATTAAAAATGTGCAACAGTTGTAAAAGACATGGTTTTCATTATAAGGAACAATTTTATTGAAACTCTGACAAATGAAACACTCCATAACACGTGGACATATTTATGGAATGTGAGGAGTTTATCCGTTTTGGTAATACTAGGTCTGATATTTCAAAAGAGTATCTAATGCATGGCACCAACAGATTAATTAGAAGTGTATACTATCCCTGATGACTAGATTGGGACTTTCTAACATATCAAATTAACCCTTGCAAAGCTTTTATTTTTCCTTTACTGATCTCTACATTTGAAATTTTCAAGCTGTCCCAGAAGATCACAAACAACATTGTCTATTTCCTGCCACGCAATGCTGATATTGACCAGGTGAGTTATCATTCATAAGCCATTTTCAGAAGCAACTTTGCTGAAGTAAACTAAAAATTGTCAGTTTGTTTTTCCTTTCTTCATTCTAGAACAATAGGCTTTTACTCTCTGTTTTGTGTACCACTCTATTCCAAATTCCTATAGACTTCTGGCATGGCCTATCTTGTGATAGTCGTTGCAATTTTGTAATATTGGTATAATACTAACTTGATTATCCAGCATCCCTGAACACTGAGGATTGCCAGATAATGAAATGTTCTGGTTATTCAAACTGGGGTAGCCATCCCTGGCAGATGTCAGTTAACCAACTTTGCCAATTATCCAAGTGCCGGATAACACAGCTTTTACCATAAGAATAATATGATGAATGATCACCCATGTTCCATACAGCTTTGCAGTCAGTATTAGTGTAGAAGGATTTTTCCTGAAATATTATGTGCCTATCTTGTAAACAGTAAGTTTTTTAGAATTTTTTGTTCAGAATATAAGAATAGAAATAAGTTGTTCTTACTTTTCATTCCTCCCTCCCCTCACTATTACAAATAAAATAACATTTGTTTAGTGCTGGCACCTGCATAGTGGGAGGGCGGGGGAGTAGGAAAATCGGTAGTCACATCCCCAGAGAACTTGTTACAGGATTTGTCATATAGAATCAGGTCATTAGTTGTTCAAATATGCATCTTGTCTTCTGGAGGAGCTATTTTCTGATTTCATTTAATTTATGTATGTATTAGAAGAAGGGAAGAATCTGTAATATACCAAGTCAATTTGAGCTAAGCTGTACATGGCAAGGAAACTCCTATCTGCACCCAATGGAGGCCAATTTCACCCTCAGTTATAAAGTGTGATTACCCCTATTTTACTACAAGCAGTTAGAGACATTGGTATTGGCCATATAACCTTTCGTTCCTTTTTTATTTTAACTTACCATATCTGTCTCTGTCACCTGTGGTGGTCAGTCTGTGTGGAATTCAGTATCAAGTGTTTCTTTTTATTCTTCTTTAAATTTGGTCTGCCATTATTTTTTAATTTAGTTCTTGATTTATATGAAGGTTCAGAGGCATTTATTTTTTATTGGTTAATATTAATGAACATCAGTTTTACTGAACACATACAAATTGAAGAGATGTTTCCATTGATGATGAAAAATTTAGGCAAAGTAAGTAAAATGTTGCTTGAGAACTTAGCTTAAGGTACACCTCTTTACTTAGTATAGTTTGACATGATGACAATTTGTATTTTAACAACTATAAATCTTCAGCATTTTGAATCTGTGTCTACTGTCATTACATTATTATTCTTATCCACATTCTCTGGCCCTCATAGTGTCATACAACTCAAAGTTTAAAATCAGTTCAAAAAAACTTTGAAACATGGATATACATATGGTATCTCACAGAGCTGGAAGGGACCTCAGGAGGTTATAAGTCCAGTCCCTGCACACATGGCAGGCGGTATCACCATCACTGACAGACTTTTTTAATCTAATCTGTGCAAGGCCCCCTCAAGGATTGAAAACTCACAACCCGGGGTTTATAAGGCCAGTCCTCTAACCACTGAGTTATCCCCACCTTCCCCCCCGTGCTGTGGCCCAATGCAGCAGTCTCTAGTTCAAGCAACTGTGTGCAGCTGAGGCTGCTAGCCCAGTGCCCCTACCGAGCAGCCCCTCCCTCCCACCAGTGGCACACCCTTGCAGCATTCCCTCAGCTCTCATTCTCTCCCCTCCCCAAAGATTTCATCATAGGTATTTCTAGTGTAAGTCATGGACACATTGCAGGCGGTGAATTTTTGGTTTTTTGCTCTTGACTTGTCCATGACTTTTACTAAAACTACCCAAGACAAAATTGTAGCCTTCCTTATGCTGATAGGAGAGTGCTCTCCTGTCAGCATAGTGTCTTCACCCAACATGTTACAGGGGCACAGGAGCACTAGCGCATGGTAACGTAGACCAGCCCTTGGTTAAAATGCGGGTTATCCAGCTTTCTTTCTTCAGTTCATTCTTCTGTCTCTAGAGGGAGCAGTAGTATCACTAAATGATGGGAAAAGGTGTTACACAAGAATTCACAGGAAATTATTTGGGTTTTTAAAAATCCCATTAAATTTACCTGCATGTGATTGTGATTTTTTGTTACAAGAATAATTTTGGTGCACGTTTTCATCTTTAGGTCAAATTGGAGATGAACAGCTCCAGGAGAATGTTAAAGATCTGTTTTTAACTATTTTTTTCTGTTTATGCTAATTATAGTACAATTATTCCTTGCTTTTTAAGCACTCTTTGTTGTGTGTGACATACTGCATGTTGTTGAATCTCTTTGCTTCAGGGTTTTAGTGCACTGAGTATGTTTTCTTTTGGGGGGAAAAAACAACTAGTATTTTCAAATTAACAAAACTAGCAATCAAATGATTTTAAAAGGCTTGGATTGAGGAGTCACTTTAACTGGCTGCTGGTTGTACATTTACACAGTATACCACACACTTTCATTTGGAAAAACTCCCTCAGAGAGACAGGTTTGAGACACAGATTCAAAGAGATTTTCTTGTTCTCGTTAGGGTATTTGTTCATTTTGTTTTAGAGTTTCCAGCATCAAGCTCAGTGGAAACTCTTGAGAAATCCAGATAGTTTAAAGCCCCACTGATTTCACCTGGTGGCCTGTTCACTTAGAAGGTTTTTGCCCCCCTTCCCCCCCCAAAAAAAAAAATTGAAAAACCGTCAGGGATCAGGGAGCAGAATTTGTCCCTAAGGTAGTAATTCTGGCTCTTACCACTTGCTTTTTCTTTAGGGATTTTGACACTCTTGCAGTGTTACAGCCTTTTTTATATTTAGTGAGAGAGAGCGTGAATGTGCAGTGGCTGTTGTACCTATTGATCCTTTTCCCTTCTCTCAAATTCAACACCTTTGCCCAGAGATTGACCTAAGCTGGAGGATATGCTCTTTCTACTATGCCAATATAAGATCTGAAACTTAGAAGGAGAATTTATTATTTCTGTCAAGGAGTATTTTAAATTACACAAAAGTTAACTCTGAGACATCTGTTCTATCACTGAATGCTGAAAATAAAATTGGTTTTGCAGCATAGCTCTACTAAAATGATGACCTAAATGTCAATCTACTGAGATCCTGAATGTGACATCTCTGATTAAAACGGTGTAGGATTTTTAACCTGGTAGAGAAGAAAATTGGAATAGTGTCATAAAGCTATGGGAGAACACCTAGTGCAAATCATCCACAGGTGATAAGTTTTTTTTCATTTTTATTTTTATTTTCAATTCAAGTATCAACTTATTTAACAGGATTTTAACTCAAAATTGCTAGAGGCTAATATACCAAATTTCACTAGTTTTTTTGGAAATCACTGGCCTCCCTGGCTCTGGATAATTAGCTTCCATGGTACTGTAATTTGAGTACTTGAGTATTCAGTTTTTAATTTTAGAGATAGTCAAATTGCATACAAAGTCAGTCGTTATGAGTGACTAGTTACATTAATTTTTTTCCTTTTAGCAAAAATGTGATACCATGAATTGTCCTTATTTCTTAACACTGTCTATCTTTATTTCTGTAAATATCACAATGTTAGTCAATCTTTTTCAGTAAAGTACCCCTTTAAAAAAAAAACCCAGTACCTACAATTTTCTGGCACAATTTTTTTCTACCATTGCAACACACGTGTTTGAACAACTTAATCGTAACTAGGTGGTTGGAAGGAATTGCCTGTAGGCAATAAACTTGCCATCATTCTTATGATTGTTCAGAAAAAGATAAATAAAACAAATTAAATGAACATAAAATAAGACAATGTTTTAATTCAGAAAAAAGGTTGAGAAACTGTCATATACTCTCTGGAAGAGCTCTGCATACTGGTTGAGAATCACTGCAATAGGACATGCAATTATAAAACAATTTAAAAATGGTTACAGTGTGTCCTTAGTCCAGTAAGCACTTTCTACAAGTTAAAATCATTTAGATCAAACTTTACAAGAGTATGTAATTTGGAAAGCCTAAGTTTATGGGTGCTTAGCTTGAGCCCTTAAAATCTGATTTTTCAAAACATGCTAAGCATTTACATTCTGATAACTGGGTCCCTTTAAGGCAGAGGTTCTCAGGCTGGCCCCCAGAGTGTGGCAGAATATGTGGGTCTGATGGGAAGGGGGAATTGAGAAGCTTTTTTGGGGAACCCCCCCCCAATTACTGCACATATTTTACAGAAAGCAATGCATAATTTGCAAAGCTGATTCTCCCAGACATATCAGGCCCTCATGTGGGGCTGTAGCTAGGATTGTGCATTTTGATGGGTATTTAAGCTTGCAAGCATTCTGCAAAGTTGTCGCTATCAATGAGTTAATTCATTTGCTAGGATGTTGCATGTACATTTAGTTGTCAGTATCAGCCACAATTGTAGTGGTCCTGTTGCTCCAATGGATTGTTGGCTCTGCTTGAATCAATGCCTTACTGGCTTCAATAGAGTAAGAGATGCATCTTGATTTTTTTTTTTATTTTATCTGTATGTGCACTTATGTGACAGCAGGCATAAATTACTACAGACACAAAAAGCAGGGGCATGGTCAAATAAGTTTAGGGATTACTGCTCTAAGGTTTTTCATATTGGGAGCCCAAAATTACTAGACCCTTTGCAAAATCTTGGTCTTGGCATACAATGATTAACCTGCTGTAAATTGTCTCCCTATGATTGGATTTTATTCCAGCAAAGATCATTGCAATCTTTAACTATCAAGACTATTGACAATTCTGGGTTAACAGCCATGCTAACACCATTGTTATTTCCAACAAGCAAACTTCTGTTGTCCTCCTAAGGTAATCTGCACTGATTCTTTTTAACAGTAGTCACTCTTCCTTCCCTGCCGCTCCTCTTCCAGCAAACTTTAAAGATAGGGGAGGGAGCAGGATTCTTTTCAAAAAAGCATTAGTAATAATTTCCCATTTTGACCTTCGTTGTTACAAAAGGTGAAGGCAAAGTTAGTCTCAAAGCAGTATAAGAAAGCTGATTGATGTTAAACCATTAGGTCATTTTGCAGAGTCCTCTATTAGAGCTACTTAGTTGGCAGTTAAGAGAGAAGTTTTCTCAACATGGATGCATCTCTGTTAGGACTGTAAGGATGAGTATACTATATGCCTCCTTAGAGAGTAAGCCACAGGTGGATTTTCTAACCAAAGGCAATTTTCCCAACTAACTTTATGTAGTTTTGTTATCTACAAAGCTATCCAGACATTTTCCATGTCTTGTTGTAATTTTTTACTTCTTTGGAAGATCCTAGAGCCCTCCCGTTGCCTCTGTGGCCCTTCTTCTTCTGTAGCTTTCTGTAGCATCTCAGCAGCTTTCCCCATCCTCAGAAAAAAACAAATAGTCTTTAAGGGGACAGTGGGTAAGTGAGCTTTGCCCGTCTTTGATGAGGCCATGCTCTGTTGCCATATTCTGATGCCCCAGAAACTGGTTAGACACATTTGCTTCTTGTGTGCAGGCGGTATTTTATTCTAAACCCTTCCAGCAGCCCTGGTACAGGGTAACATCACAGTTCTCACCTCTGCTTCATTTCAGCCCTTCTTTGCTTGGGCTGGAAGAGGAGATGAGCTCTTTCTCCCTCTCACAGGGAATGCCTTCATTCCAGGCTCAGCTAGCCCTGTCCTCCTGCCCCGCATACTTCATTCCTAGCTTTTATTGGATTCACATGAGACCTAATTAGTTCATTAGCTTCCTTAGTCTCTCCTGTTGAGCTGCTTACTCAGTCATTGCTGGGGGAACCAGTTGTGGCTACAATGAGCAGACTGCTGACCCACCTGCCAGATCTCGGCACTGTATCATACCATTAAGTCATTCTTAACAGGCTTTGAATACACTGCTTCAAATAATAGTGTCTACATTCAAACTGCATTGGACAAAGTAGGTAGACAATGCCTTTATGTTGTTCAGGGAGGTGCTTTTGCCGTGTCTAATGGGACGCTTATGTCAACCAGGAAAAAAATTTATATGTAAACACATGCAGAAATAGGTTGACACAATGTGACTTACCTCAGCCTAACTTGGTAGTGCAGAATAGGCCTAGATCTCGAGGTTTTATTTCCAGAGAGGTAACGAGAGTATTTATCTAAATAAATTCATATATTTCCACTTAAAATAGATTATTTTCCCGTTTGGAACAGGAACCTAGCACAAAGGGAGTTTTGACCTATAAATGGGGCTTCTGGGATTTGTGTTCATACAAATAATAAATAATTAGGTCAGGATGGCCAACCATTTAGAGACTAAGAGCCATAAAAGCTGTGGATAGAGTGCAAAAAGCCACATATTATATATTTATGTTTATATATCTATAGGTAGGTAGATTCTATTTGTCTGTCTATCTGTCTCTCTATCTAGATATTTATATAGATATGGCTCAATGTCCTCTCCCAGAGACCCAGTCCCCCTCCCCTCTTCCAGTGCAAGGCAAACCCAGCTCCCCTGCTCTAACCCAATGCAACCTCCCCACCCCCAGAGCCAGGCACTCCCAGCCTCCCCACTCAAACCAATCCTTCACCTCTCCCCCAGAGTCAGGCACCCTGGTCCCTCCATAACCCCCATTCTAACTCAATGCCTGTTATGCCTGGGACTCAACAGAGGCACCGCAGCCATGCTTCTCCCTCCAGGTACTGAGGTGTGTTTGCAGAGCACATGTGGCTCAAGAGTCTGTGGGTTATGCACTCCTGAATTAGGTGTTGAGGTATATGGAGTTACATTCTGTAAGTGATTAACTTTATGCTCAATCATGTTAGGTCTAGAAGCATATTTTTCATGAAAGTTTTACCAAAGATTAAAGTGGTTTTAAAGATTAAAGTGGTTCAAGAGGTTTCTTATTTGATTTGAAAAAATTGGATTAGGTGACTTGTTCTCTTGCAAAAGCAGCAGGATACTCTGCACAAATTTTCAAATGAGATCTTTTGCTTTTATGATCTTATCCAAATAAGCCAACTCAATAAAGATAGGATTGAGTTTCTGTTTGATATGTTAAGGCAAGGTAATAGAGGATATAGTGATATTGTTAAAACCTGTCTGTAGTAACTCTGCAAATAAAATGTCTTAATATTATTCAAACAAAAAGGAAACTAGTAAAAACTAATCTGAGAATCACAGTGGCTTTCTGACAGCAACAGATCTCTATGTAAATTGAGGAAATGTGGTTTCAGATGGAGAATGCACATTGTTAAATTGGGAGGTCAGAATCTGACTTTTTCCTGGGGTTTTGAAGGGTTTCAGGTATGTTGGCTGTGGTTTGTGATTCATATTGTCCACTAAAGAACTTCTGAAGCTTCTTAACTTACTGTTCACTGTTTAATTTGTAAGATATTTGCACCAGCAGTTTATTAGTGATGGAGAATGTTAGGAAAGGTCAGAGAATGCTGAAGTAACTAAAAAAATTGGTGTAAGGTATACATCAAGAATAGAGTAGATTTTGCTTTTAAGCATGAAGAGAGCCTCTTTTAATTTCTATATCAGTATTTCCCACTGTAATTGTAACAGAACTTTGGTTTCCATTGACTGACTGTTTTTTAATATACAGCAAGTTCTTTCAGAAAATCAGGCCCTATTTCGAAAGAACATGTGGAACGTCCACACATAAAATGTGCTCTTTTGATCTGAAATTGAAAGATTGTGGCTTTTCTTCTGGAAGCCCTCTTGCATTCCCAGATCAGGAAGAGCTCCTCCTTTCAAAAGCTTTTTTAGAAAAAAAGCATGTAGACACTCTGCAGGCACTTTTTTTTGAAACAGCAGTCTTCATGGGACCAATTTTTCAATCCCTGGCTCATTCTTTCAAAAGAGCGAGGGCTGTATGGACACCCTTTATTGAAAGAGCCAATTGATCTTTCAATCCACTTTTGTGTGTTGGATGCGTTCTTTCAAAAGATCTTCTGGAAGACCATCTTTTGAAAGATCGCTGTTGTGTAGACATGGCCTAACAGGAAAAGATCTCTTCCTGTTAGTTGCCACAAAAACATCTAAATTTCTTTTCTTGAGCTGATACTTTTTTGGGGGTGTATATGTATAGTTTATTACAGAAGAAAATTAGCAGGTTTTGGGGTAACTTCTAATGAGCTGAAGCTTTTAGGATGTAAGCCATTCTCATTTCTCTTTGTCTGCTTTATAAAAAGTTTTTTAAAACTTCACACCCAAATGGATACGTGAGGGAAAATGAACAAGAGAGACTTTACTGGAAGGGGCACTATTAATTGCAGTCTTGTTCCCCAAATGAATCATAATTATGTAAAGCTGACAGAGCCAACAGAATACTCATGTTTAGAATAACAAACAGAACATCATGACAAAAATTGTCAGAATGATGGTTTATAAGATGGTCACAAATAGGTGGGAGGGATAGCTCAGTGGTTTGAGCATTGGCCTGCTAAATACAGGGTTGTGAGTTCAGTCCTGAAGGGGGCCATTTTTAGTGCTCTGGGGCAAAAAAAAAAAAAAAAAAAAAAAAAGCTATGGTGCTTGGTCCTGCCAAGAAGGCAGGGGACTGGACTCAATGACCTCCCAAGGTCCCTTCCGGCTCTATGAGATGGATACATTTCCTCACCACTAGTAAAGTTATTACTCAATGGCTGAACAGGAGTTTCCTCCAAATTTATGGAAAAGATTTAGGCAAACTGCCCAGGGATGTCAGCTGAACTTTAGTGCATAATAAAATCCAATTCTGTTTCATTAAACATGCAGTGAAAGCAGGATTTCTTTTTAGAGGTGTAAGCCGAGACCGTAGCTCTCCACAGCATTTCAATCCACATTTTCCATGGCAACATCAACCTCTAAAATATGAGATACCAAATTCTAATCATACATCCATTCCTTTTTTTTCATAGAATATTTTCCCATAGAATTTAAGTCTAAAAAGGACCGTCAAATTATTTTGTATGATTTTTGGTATTTAAAAGCCATTAAATTTCACTGGTATGTCCCTATATTAAGCTCAAAGACTTTCCTTAAAATAATTCATCAATCCACAGGAAACGAAATTGGCAGAGAACAGGGCAGACTAAAGCAGGGCCGGGGAACTTTTTCAGGTTGGGAGCCATTGGCTTATAGACAAATCACCCCAGGGCCATGCAAATTAAAACTAAAAAGGGAAAAAAAGCCCCACTGATATGGAGTCTGCTCCCAGTCAGTGCCCTCCACTACTCTGATTGGCCAGAATTCCAGCCAATCACAGCAGCAAAAGGAAGCCTTCTGGCAGGCTGCCAAAACCACTTGCCACCGTGGGAGATGTTATATCCCCAACACCTTAAGGGTTTTTGGTGGGTTGTACTGGGCTGGATATGCCAGATTTTTAATTTCTCATTAAAACTTACAATGTGGGTGTGCTGCTGATCCCTTAACCACCCGAGGTGGGGTCCTGTGCCATTTTTATTTTCAAAGCAGATGGGGTACACTTCCCTGGAGGTTCCTGTTATATATTCCAAAGGTTGACCCCACAGTGTAGGTCACCATTGTCCATGCCACCCCCAAGTTCCCTTCACAGAGTCATTTAAAAGGTTGTGATCGCTGGGGTTCCTGTCATCAAACCAGGCTGGTCCCTACTGGAAAACGTTGCTTTTGTTCCACCAGTCATTTAAGTTTAAAGGAACAAATTCAACTCTAAGTCCTGTGGAGAAATTTAGCAGGGTGCACATCCAGCAGTTTGTAGCACCGGCAGCAGAGGCAATGGTCTGGATGGCGTTTTTGAGTGGGTGCTCAGGTGCGGCTGAGATCACAGTGACCAGAGGAACATCACAGCTAATTCTGGCGTCATGCTGTTGTGTGCATTGGGATGGGCTCAGGCTGATAAGTAAAGAGCCCTTGAGGCGTATTTGCAAGTCCTGTGTGGGTTGTTATCTCGTTAACTCCTTTCCTGAAAGAAAGCACAAAGTCAGCAGGTCTTGGGTACAATCCAAGCCTCAGAAATGGTTAGTGGCAGCTTGTCAGGGTTTGCAATAATCCAAACTCCCTTTTCTTTTTAAGACTGGAGTATACAAGTGTGTGTGCCCAGGCTGGGGTGCTTAACTACCACGGTATCCCCAGGGGCATATTTGGAGTTCGTTAGTGGTGCTCCTGGAGTCAGAGAGGCTTTCCTTGTAGGGAAGAATCCCTTGCTAATTGGGCTACCTGTAGGGGTCTGCCGGTTGTTAAGCCGCTGGACCACAGAATCTAATCTGTCTCCCCAGGTACCGTCCATAGGCTTCAGGTGGTATTTTAACAGTCCATTCCATCGCTCAACTATGCCATTAGGCTGAGGTCGGTATGGGAGGTGAAAGGTCCATTGAATTCCGTTCTGGAGAGCCCACTCCTGGACAGGCTTGTTTTTAAAGTGTGAGCCATTGTCAGACTGAATTTCCTGGGGCGTTGGGACAAGTGCTATTAGGCGGTTTAGTCCCATAATTGTGGACAGTCCTGTTGCTAAATGAGTAGGGTAAGCAAACCCTGTTCCTGAGACCACACTTCCATCCCTGTGAGAATGTATTTCCACCTTTGTCTGGTGCCGGGCAATGGTCCCACATAATCAACCTGCCCGGTTCCCCATAGTGTCTTCCCATCCCTTAGTGTGGCAAACCGTTGTCCCTCAGTGATATGCCTCCTGGTCTCAGCACATGTAGTGCAGGCTTGTACCAAATCCCTAGCCTGTTTGTGGGTGAGGGGCCACCCCCTGATATGTGCCTGCCTTACCAGCTCCCCACTTCCTCATTAGCAGCCAGCAGTGAAGCTTGAAGCCAGTTCTTGCTCTCTCACCCCAACTCCCAGCAGAGCCTGTGGTCTGGAGCCAGACAGCTGTTTGCTTGATCTGGCTGTGAGGCTTGGGGCTTCAAACCCTGCACCCTGCTGTGAGCTGGATTCTGTGGATGGAAGTCCCAAGGCTTAGGGTCCGGATCCAGACAAGCTGTGGGCCAGGGGTTCCCTACCTGTGGACTAAAATATAATCAGTGCTTGAAGCCCCTGTAATGACAGGAAATTGATTAGGTGTGATATATCATCAGTGGGCAAACCACACCCCATAATACAGGGGACTGCATTAGCCAGTTTGTGTAATTAATCTTGTGTAATACTGTTTTTCCCTGTATAACTGTCAAGTGTTCATTGAACCCTTCTGATTAGAACTGCAGGCTAATATCTTGTACCTAAATAGATCTACAGTCTCCAGTAATTTGAGTGTAAACATAATTGGAAAATGTTCTTAGATTTTATTGAGTGGGCAGCACCTTTGCACTGAATTTTGTTTGTTTCTCTGAACCTCCCATGAAAAAAAGGAAGTTGAGGCAATACCATGGAGTGTGGGTGGCATTTGAGGAGACAATCTATATTATTCATGGCATTCTGGAATCTTGAGACTTTTACTGCATTCTCTTTAATGTCCCAATATTTTTATACTCATATATTTAATTGGCTTTAAGGGTTCTTATCACGTTGCTTAAAGTATTCTTAGTGATTGACTAAAATTGTAACCATATTCATCATGGATATAATAGTATGAAACTATTAGCAACCATACCCAGCGTAACAAGTTCAAATATGCTTCAGTATTGTTATCTTTCTTCAACATGTATATCCTGCGTTTCCTCAAAGTCATTTTTAGTGATATGCTATTTTATAGTTTCCATTTATTTTACTAAGAAGTTGTAAAAATGAAGGAAAACAGTATACCTTTTTGGGGAATACCTTTTTTGTCTTTACCAAACATTTTTATCAAACGGTTCTGTTGTTTCGTAAGAACTCATTAGTCATATACAGAAATATTTCATGCTGCAAATACTGTTCCTAATCAGTTGAAATTATACTGAAATGCCTTTTTACTGGTATTGTGCAGGCACCTGTCATACTGTTTAGTCTCTTTCAAAATATTGATTTAATAATTTCAACAGATCGAATTACAAAACAAGTATTCCAACACTTTGGAAGGAATTAATTTCTGCTTCCTTATACAGCCTGCTGAAAGGAGACTAGCACAAAAGTAATGTCCTTAAATTTGTTTGATTCTTAAATGTTAACAATTTTTCCATTAAAACGTCAAATAAGAAAAATTAAGTCAGAAATTTTAACATTCCTGACCACTTCTCAAATTCAGATTTTTGTGCTATTTACAAATATTTCAATCAGCTTCTGCTTTTGGTTTTGGTGGGTTGTTGATTCTTTTTTTTGCCTTCGGTGTTAGGTTGCATTTTAACAAGTGTTTTCTTTTCCTGTTAATATTAAACTGTGAGAAGAAAAAGCTTTTAACACTTTTGTCTGCTGCTGTAAGAAAATAAATGTGCGTGTCAGATTAGTCTGTGGTAATTATTGATTTGCGTTAAAGCTCAAAGATTAATTTAAATGAATGTTATTTCCTCTCTATTACAGTAGCTGTTTTTTTACTAATACAAAAATAAGAGGAAGTTCAGCATGTTTAAATATAAATTTGTGCTTCATGGTATAAGTCTCAAAGGAATTTAGAAGAGGTAACAGTGCATATTAAACTTTGTATTTTAGCAGCTACTGCCATGGACTTCTTGGTCTAAAGTTAGTTAAAATCTACTTCAGACTTGTAATCCATGACCTTAAAATTTTAGTCAACATAGAATCACTTTGTTGGAGTACAGGACGTTCAGCGTTTGGTATCTTTGCTTTCTTGGGACAATTTAAATGCAACACTGAAGCAAAGACAATAAATTTATCAGTTTATCATATTGGGTACCATCCAGTTATTTAACAGCTGGCATGCAAGTAAACCACAGCACATACATGGAATCATTTTAAAATCAAGGGCTACATCTACACAACAGACAGAAGTTATTGTCAGAAGATATCTTCTGACAGTAACTTCTGTTGACAGATCATGACCACACAGGATAGAACAGTCTCAACAGAATGGCCAACGAGGAGCACAGCAGACAGGGCTGCCCGGTGACCCAGAAGCCCTGTCTGTTCACAGAGGGCACCTCTGGAGTGTCCACGTGGCTTTTTTGTTGGCAGATTCTGTCAAGAAAGGCATTCTGCCTCATGGCAGAGAGGCAGGCATCTGTTGACAAAAGTGCCAAGTTCTGTCGACAGTAGGTTGACAGGACGCCTTTTTTATGTGGAAGTTCCCCGAGTTTTGTCGACAAAACCATCTAGTGTAGACGTAGCTGAGGAGGCCCTGTATCAGCGCAACTGCCTGCCCTGGCACATGTTGCCAGATCAGGGGCTATTGCCCCTTCTGGTCCCTTTAAAAATACATTTCCAATTATCTTCCCTGTATTTTTCTTTCCTCCTTGTAGTAGTCCATCTCAGTTACAACTGTAATAAACAGGTATTTCCTGTTGTTCGCACTCGGCACAGTGGTACTGCATACTGTAAATAAGAAGTAGGAAGAATAGAATTGCTGAATGTTTTTGTCATTGAATGGGAGCACCTGCTGCAACAAGTTCTCTCTTCAACTGCCCTTTACATATTCCTTTAAAACTAGTGGAGCATTATGGATGTGCAAATCACAGTGAGTGAACTTGTCCAGGATTTCTGTCCAGAATATTAAGCAGCAACCAGTCAGTTGGTAGCTGTTTTACTCTAAACATTGTGTGAGGCTTTAAAGTATATTAAAAAAAATCCAATCATGGTTTCTTTGTGACCATTTTTTGTCATTCCATGTTTTTCTTCAATAGTCAACTCACAGGCCATTCATCCGTTCCTTGATTCTGAAAAGTTAGTTTGTATAATCTACAAAACTTATGGGGCTGTCTATTTTGGTGCCATCTGATTGCTGTTTGCTACAAATGAGAAACAAACTGCAGTGCTCTCCAAGCACTGAGGGCCCCTGTACTCCACAATTAATATTTCTGGTAATCAGCTTTAAGTAACATTGAAGTGCGAAACACTAGCATACATTTATTCCACATATGCAGTCTTACTGTTTTACTAGAAATGAATAGCAAAGATATTTTCAGAGGCACAAATGACAGAGACAATAAAGAGTCAGTGTTTTGTTATTAGTTTAAATGTTTAGAGGGAGATTTTCCAGTGTTACCAAAGTGAGTGTCCCTGTATTAATAGTAACCAAGAAAACTTTTGATTGTTTGGTTTGAAAAAAAGACATGTGTTTGACATTGTTTGTTTGTTTTTCTGGAAGTAGACTGTTTTTTTTTATTCCTTTCAGGTTGCTTCTTTAGCTGGACCAGGAGGACAAGTTGAAATCGAACAAAATTTTCTCAATAATAAATTGAAGACAATAACTGTTTATTTTGGTGGTCTAATCAGACAAGATGTATCCTGAATTCAGTGTATATACATACACCCAACTATGAAAAGGTTCATTGTGCTTTAGACTTCCTAATAATGTAGACTTGATTTCCCTTTGTCTCCAGTCATCATCTTTGGTTAAATTTCTTATTTTTTTTCTCCTTTCATTTTTTATTTTGAGAAGTATGTTTTCATCCTGTTTGCAAATATGTCAGTAAAATACTTTTTATAAAAAGATTTTTTCCTATTGATATATTTCTTTAATTAAAATAACAAAATTAAACTTCAATAGTTTTCTTTACCGGAGATCTTCTTATAAATCTAGGGAAAGCTGTCTTCAGAATGTTACTTGTCGCAACATCCCTCTAAGAGGAGTTCAAGCTTCTGTTCAAGTATGTGTGCAGAACCTAAATCATATTTTATAATAGGTATTTTTGTATGTATCAATTTTCTAACCCTACATAATATTTAAAACAAATTGAGAGAGATTTAGCCCTTAGTACAAACTAATGCTGAAAACAAATAATGAAAATGTTTTCTCTGAAAAAATTATAAAGATCTGTGGTCCATGCTTAAATAATTAAGCACATTAAGCTACTATTGAAGAAAATCTGCCCAAGACATACCAAAGTCAGAGTTAAGCAGCCAATGTCAGGGAGTGTGGTAAGCGCAAGGTAAGCTCTTTCTCCTTTTTATGACTTCTGTATCAGACCTTCAGGGCTGCTACTGATATAGCTAACTGAGGCCTCTCAGGGAAATGCATAAACCCATATGGCCACCATACAGTACAAAGGGGTAGACTTTCTGAGGAGTTGATTCTTGAACTCCAACATCTTCCCTGAGAGACCCCAAAGGGACCTCATTGTGGAGAGAGGATGACAAACCCAGCATCTCCAAGAGCAGGGGGTTGCTGTCCATTTAATTTTTTTGGAAGAATGTCTGAGGCAAATGTTGCTCCTCCCTTATAAGCAGGATCATAGGGACTGTGACACACAAGCCCACTTATGGTTCATTGCTCTCTGTTTGCAACGCTTTTCAGACTCACTACGTGTACCACACTGTTGCCATAATCTGTATCTCAAAAGGTGACACGGACAGTGTCCTTTACAAACTACTAAAATCTTGGTGCGCTGTATCTGCAAAGTTATAAATATGTGTTAGAATTATGTTCCTAAAATATGTAGCAGGTGGTGCCTAAGCCCAGTCTCCTCTAGACAAAGAGGATGTGTATTGTCTTGTCTGAACAGCTGGGTCATCAGGCAGAGACAATGAAGAGACACATACAGGGAAAGCAAAGTTTTCAAGGTGGGAGGAAGACAGTATTTAGGGGAGAGAAACTTTTTTCTGGGATTACTTGTCAAAGAATACCTTTCAGTGGTTTACTAGAATACTAGAAAAAATTATAAAGATCTGTGGTCCATGCTTAAATAATTAAGCACATTAAGCTACTATTGAAGAAAATCTGCCCAAGACATACCAAAGTCAGAGTTAAGCAGCCAGTGTCAGGGAGTGTGGTAAGCGCAAGGTAAGCTCTTTCTCCTTTTTATGACTTCTGTATCAGACCCTCAGGGCTGCTACTGATATAGCTAACTGAGGCCTCCAAGGGAAATGCATAAACCCATATGGCCACCATACAATACAAAGGGGTAGATGGAAGAATGGCTGTTGTGAGTCAAACTTCTTGGAACAAAAGAGACTAAGTTTTAGTCTTGGAGGCATATTTTTTCTTCGTTTGTAATCATTTTTGTGGTATAACTTAAACCTGGTTTTTTTGTTAATAAACTTGTTTTAAACTTAAAAAAACTATGCACTGTGCTTTGATGGCAGCAGAGAGTTTGTCAACCTCTGTTTATGTGCTGCTGTGTACTGTCTCTTCTAAAGAGCAGCAGACTTGAGGAGGTTTTGTGAGTCCTACAGTAAAAGGGCTGAATATTGCAAAGAAAGATGTTTTGTGGAGAACTCAGGCCTGCATCAGTGTAGGTATTTCCCTGCAAAGAGTAACCAGGCTGGTGGGAGTCAAGGTGAGGCCATTGTGCTGTGTGAATTTGCTGGTGTCAGGGCTCTGAACCAAAGCTGTGCAGCACAGAGGCACCCAGGGTCCTACAGTAGATTGTGACAACACCCTGTGCCAGTCTGGGTTGAACCCCAGGATGTCACAGGAACAAATTCAAGAAAGACCAAATCAAGGCTGATTACTTTTGCTCATGTAGTGCAACATGGTAGATAATCCTCAGTGAATGGTCCCTCTGCTCACCGAAGAGTGCAATATGGCAGATAAAGAATAAGCAAGAGATCTGTGCTAATTCCACTGGGTTCACAAGATAAGCTGTGTATAGCATAGCACTGGATCATCTGCAAGTAAGGCAAGTCAGTGCTATGGAAATCAACACTGGGGAATTTTGGATAGCTACTGCAAAAAGCTTGATGCAGAATGAATAGAGAACCCTGGTTAAGTCTAATCTACACTAGCAATAGGAGCATATATCTGGTGTCTCTGAAATAAAGGAGGTGAGTTACAAGATCTGAAATATGAATATTAACAAGAAAAAGTTGCAGACAAGAAAAACCAGTATCCTAAAATTAGGTTCAGACTTAGTAAATTGAGCCTCTCGATGATGTCAAAAGCTCTTTCTTCCATAGGAGGTGCAGCTGCTGAAGCAAATATTATATACACAATACAAATAACATTACTGAATGCATTTGTACCATCAGTTTAGTTTCTTAAATCAATCTAATCACTGGATACTGAATGTTACCATTGTCTGTTTCAAATGGGAAACTAAGAAGTAAAACTTGTCAGTAGTTGCAAAGTTGCAAGTGGTGGGATTTTTTCCCTCCATGGAGGCCAGGTCCAAACCTTCATCCTAGTGCGCGGCCTGAGTAAGGGGGATGTATGATAGGGAGGTGGCGCTGGAGGAGGGACCAATATCTACCACAGTGCTTAGGCAGCTCCATCAGTCTTGCATTGACCACCACTTCTTCCAGGATCTGTTTAGTATCACAGCTGACAAACGGATTTTAGATAGCAATAAATCATGATTACCCCATCCAGTTTCTATTTCTTTCCTCTTTCTCTGTCCCTCTTGTATTCAGACATGCTGGATCTTTGAATCCCCTTCAAGCTGTTTCTGCTACCTCACCCTGATGAGGGGCTTTCTGGGGCTATAGCTAGACAAGTCGGACAGATCCAGGCACTCGTGGCTGAACCTCTCTATATGCAATGTTTCACAAGGACCTGGTCATAGGAAGAGGGCTCAGTAAGTTTTTGTTGACAAGATGGTGTTAGGGTTCCATTTGAACAAATTACTTAATGTACCTGTCTTTCTGCAATCCCATGCTGTGCTGGAGAGAAGAAATGGCACTCACTGGATGGTCCCAGAATCTTCCTTTATTACATCAGCAACACTGAACTGTTTCCAGACTTGTCTCATCACATATTTGTAGCTTTAGGTAGCCATTCCAAAGTTCAGCTTTTTCCTAACAGAGAATATTTGTGTGTGTCTTGACTCCTAATTTACTTGCAGCATTGGTTCCCCAGAATACTAGTGCTCACTTTACCGGTGCTCCAATCAGCCACCAACTGAGTCAACAGTGTGCCAATATCTGAGATCTCCAAGGTGGCAACATGGAGTTGCCCTTTGTCACTAACCATTGTCAAGCCCTCTGAGTTGGACATAGACCCCAGACCAGATGCCAAATTGAGGAGAGCAGTATTATCACCACTTTTTGACTGAGGCAACTGGTGGTTCTTATTCCCACTGTCCAGGGGGGATACTTGTTTGCCAGTCACCTACAATGGGATCCACAATGGGTCATACTCGACAAAGGAAACTGGTTATCTATCCTGTAGCAACTGTGGTTCTTTAAGATATTGTTGTCCAGAGAGATTTCCGGACCTATCCTCTCTTTCCTAGGTCCAGACTCCTCAGCAAACGCAAGCTCTAAATTCAAAGCTCAGATTCTAAGCTGTAAAAACAACAAGGAGTCCTGTAGCACCATAAAGACTAGCAAATTTATTTGAGCATAAGTTTGCGTGGCTGGAATCCATTTTGTCAGATGCACAAAAGTTTATACACAAATTCGTTAGTCTTTAAGGTGCCACAGGACTTCTTGTTGTGTATGCTGCTACCTGCTAACAAGGATACCCTTCTGAAGCTTCAAATTGTGAGCGAATGAAGCGTTGCAGACACTTTGCTCTTTGTGCCTTTGTTTGGAAGCACCAGGCACTGCTGGACAAAGCCCTCATGGGCAAGACTGTTCCAAAGACTCCAGTCTTGTGCTAATGAGCAACCCCAGAGTGGAAACCACTCTGACTACATCTTGAAGAAGATTTATTGTGGACTAAATAACGATTGTATCCTGTGTTCAAAGTTTAAGATTTATCTGGCAATAATTTGCTAGCTGTTCCCCAGCCTATTTTGTATCCAAATTATTGTTGCCATTATTCTGTAAAGACAAAATGTGAAATTGTGAGAAGCTGGAGTTGTTTGGATATTTTTGCTCGAGAGGTGAACTATCAAGCAAGAAATAACACAAAAAAGCTCTCCTTTTAGGGAAAGCCTTATCTTTTTGTTCTGCATTTGCTCAGTGTCTAGCACAATAGATTCCTGGTCCAACCCCAGGCAGAAAGAGTTGATGAGTCCTTTGGATATATCGACGGGAGTAGTGAATAAGAGTAGGGAGGTGATCTTACCTCTTTGGCTACGTCTACACATGCACGCTACATCGAAATAGCTTATTTTGATGTAGCGACATTGAAATAAGCTATTTCGATGAATAACGTCTACACGTCCTCCAGGACTGGCAACGTTGACGTTCAACTTCGATGCTGGGCAGCACCACATCGAAATAGGCGCTGCGAGGGAACATCTACACACCAAAGTAGCACACATTGAAATAAGGGTGCCAGGAACGGCGGCAGACAGGGTCACAGGGCAGACTCAACAGCAAGCCGCTCCCTTAAAGGGCCCCTCCCAGACACAGTTGCACTAAACAACACAAGATCCACAGAGCTGACAAGTGGTTGCAGACCCTGTGCATGCAGCATGGATCCCCAGCTGCGGCAGCAGCAGCCAGAAGCCCTGGGCTAAGGGCTGCTGCCCACGGTGACCATAGAGCCCCGCAGGGGCTGGAGAGAGAGCGTCTCTCAACCCCTCAGCTGATGGCCGCCATGGCGGACCCCACTATTTCGATGTTGCGGGACGCGGATTGGCTACACGTGCCCTACTTCGACGTTCAGCTTCAAAGTAGGGCGCTATTCCCATCTCCTCATGGGGTTAGCGACTTCGACGTCTCGCCGCCTAACGTCGATTTCAACTTCGAAATAGCGCCCAACAAGTGTAGCCATGATGGGCGCTATTTCGAAGTTGGCGCCACTACTTCGAAGTAGCGTGCACGTGTAGACGCGGCCTTTATGTGGCATTGGTGAAACCAGCTCTGAAATGTCCAGTACGTGCATTTGAAAAAATTGGGACGGGCATAGGAAATAGCCACAAAATTAATTTAAAGCTTTAAGAAACTTAAAGAGCTCAATCTGAAGAAGATTATGGTGAGTTAATTACAGTGTGTAAATTGCATGATGGCGAGAAAGTACTGAGTAATAAAGGGATATTTTTAATCTAGTGCTGGAGGCATAAGAATTCATGGTGGAAGGATGCTCCTAGACTGACACTTCGTGTAACTCAAACCCCATTCTCTTTAGCGTAACAAAATCAGACATTGCCTCATTCCCAGATCCATTTGATGACCAGGTCCACCTCTCCACAGTCATTATTTGCCTCCTCTGGGAACAAATGCACCTTCTTATTGGATTCCCTTCTACTGTCACTTGTTTCCTTGTGTCTTCCTGCACTAGATCTTTATAGACCTGCCCCCCAACCTCCCCTTCTCTACTAGCCCTTTCCCTTTCTCACTCACAGTTATCACTTCTGACAATCCCATCGCCTGGTCTGAAGAATCCACACTCGACCTGTCCTCACTTGCTAACTCTCATCCAACCTCATCCTGTTGTACCGCAGGAAGGGTCTGAGGGAGGTGTTCTTTGTCCACCTTTCTGACCACATGAGGAACGTTTGAATCAAGAGAGAACCAAGTCTGTCCAGCATGCCTGCTTGCTTCCTCAAACAATTAGTGCAGTTCCCAGGAAACCGAGAATGATACGGCTGGATGGTTCTTTCAATAACAGGATCTAAATTTGTCTTCACTAGATGCCTACTGAGCTCAGAATCAAATTCGAAATTGCTTTCCTCTGATTCAAAAGTAAGACTTGCTTCAGTCTATTTCTGACTGTATATCCCCCTTGGGCTCCGCATACTACTTTTATCTGACCTCTGCCCTTTCCTCTCCCTGGGATTCTCTCTAAGTACTGAAGTTGTGTGTTTAGGGGTAGATATCCTGGAGGTTTGTATTTAGTTGAAATTAACTCACCCATCAATAATTTTTCTGTCTAGCTCAGGTATTTCTAATAAACATGTCCCTGGGTTATTTTAGTGCTGCACAGTGTACTAGAAAGAGAGGGATTTTCTGGGGCTAGCAAATTTTAGATTTATGTTTTCAAATTCAGCTAGTTTTAAAACATAGTAAAAATGCAGCTAACATATGTTGTTCCTGATTGAGGACTCTCGTGGGTCGACAGGACTCCCTGGCTCAGTAGTGCTGCATGGCTTTGGTTTGGAATGGGGTCTCTCACCTCACACACACACACGCACCATCTTTAGCTCCAGAATCACAGGTTCATTTGTGTTGACAGACCTGTCCCCAGCTTATGAAAACAGATCCTCATTTTTATGATCCCTGCAGCTTGATGTACTTAGAAGCATTACGACCGCAGAGATAGCACAACCATGTAACTTGGGCGGTGTGATCTTTCACGGAGTACAGCCCTTGGGGACGGGGTGCATGGTCAGTTACTAGTCAGAACAGGTGCCTGCTTAGCAAGTAGACTAGAGCATCCACAGCTGCATTCCCTCTTTTTTTCAATCAATGTGCAGAATACATTTGTTATGTGCAGTGGGGTATGTGTGGATATGCACCACCAATAGAAACTGTTGTGGGCACCATGGGTGCTTTGCTGATCAGGTGGGTAGCATCTAAATCTCTCCTGGGTGGCTGCCTGAACGCTCAGCTCACAGGGAATACTGATCTACAGCTCACTTTACCGACAGTGCCTCCTTTGTGATAATCAAATGTGCAATTTCCCAAGGGAGCAATGTCCGCCTAAGGCCATGTGTCTCAAACTGTGGGTCCCAACCCCCCGGGGGATCGCAAGCAACTTAGAGGAGGGTCGCGGTAAGTCAGGGTCCAGCTTTTTCCCTGGTGAAACACATGTTCTTCTACGAGTGTCCCCGTGGGTGCTCCACAATAGGTGTCGGGCTCGCCCGACGCCACAGATCGGAACTCTTCCAGCAGTTTCTCCTGGATCGCGCATGCGCCGGCGCGCGCTGCTCCCTTGTGCGCCCCTGGCCACGTGCGCGATCTGGTCCCCGCCACTTCCTTCTCATCCACCATCGGCTGCAGATGGAATCCGCTCAGGCTACGGCCAGAGTCAGATTAGATAGTGTTTCTACATGTAAATTGTTGTTTTTTTTCTGGTTTAAAAAAAAAAGAGAGAAAGCAAGAGAATATATATATAAAATAAAAAGAGAGAGAGGAGCGGAGAAGACGAGTGGACATGAAGGCCAGTAGGCCTCCCCTTAATTAAGTGTCAAGTACCCTATTAACAGTAAAAAGACTCACCGCGATGTCTTCTTCAGGCTTTAAAAAGTGTGAGTCTTGCCGTGAAGCTATGCCGGCCTCCAATGGGCATAGTGAATGCATCCGGTGCCTGGGGGAATCACACGTTACCCAGAAGTGTTCCCACTGTGCGAAGCTCACAGCCAGGGCCAGGAAAGACAGAGAAATGCGGCTTAAAATGCTCCTGTTTGATAAAGCCCTCCAGCCAGACTTGCCGGAGAGGCCTCAACCAGAAGGGCCCTCTGGGCTCCACAAGAGGAAGGCGGCTTCTCTCACCCCCTCTGTGCAGAAGCGGAGGAAGCTCTCTCCAGCCCAATCCCTGCCGGCGGGTTCAGCGAGCGAGACGGGCGGAGTACACAGCCCCCAGCCGCATACTCAGACAAGCGGCAGCGCAGCAGCGCACGTGGCAGAGGCTGAGCCTCCAATTACAAAACAGCCGGCACGCGTGGCACCTAGAGCAGCGGCCAGGCAAGCACCAGAACCGGCGGCACCGGCACAGGCGGCACTGACTCCCGCGGCACCAACGGTGCAGGGCCAACAGGCAAGGAGCCTGCAGGCACCAGAGGACGTTATCCGCGCGGCACCGCAGCTGAGCGGGCCGAGCGCGGCGCCGACAGCGGGGCCGAGATCCCCGGCATGGGAGGGGGCAGCACCAGCCCCTTAGGGGAGGGGAAAGGTAAAAGGAAAAACCCGGCACCGCAGCCCTTCTCCGGATAGGGCTGCACTGCTGCTATCAACAAGCCCTCCCCTTATGCTGCACACGCCACCCAGAAGGTCGGGGTCTCCACCGGCCTATCTAGAACCCCCTTCTCCGTTCCTCCAGCCAATGTCACCATGGCTTGGGCCACCTTCGCCCTTCCTGGGACTGGATCCCTTGGAGTACTATCACAAACCAGTTTCACCGCTATCTGTGTCGTCGCGGAGATCTCGCTCTCCCAGACATCGGGGGTACACACCCCGAGAGTGGTCCAGGTCTCCATCCCCGGACCCGTGCCCGTGCTGCCATGGTCGTCCTTATCATGCTGGACACAGACACCCTGGGCCTACACCCAGGGGCAGGTCCCCTTCTGCTGTCCAATACCCGCGGGGACACTCCCGGCCGGGGATGGAAACACAGCGATCTCAAGGGGAGTTAATTTTAGAACCCCGAGACTTCCCTTCGCAATCCTCCAGCGAGCGGGTGTATCATCGGCCGCAGGAACCTGAGAGTTCGAGGGAGGTTTACCTAGTGGTTCCTCCTCATCCTCCCCAGATGAGGCCACGGCCCCTGGGAATGTTGCTCCCCCAGATGACCTCAAACAGTTTCAGGAGCTGTTTAAAAGGGTGGCTTTCATGCAAGGCATCCAAACGGCAGAAGTGCAGGAGAAACATCACAAACTCCTGAAAAATTTGAGACCCCCGGCTTCATCCAAAATTGCTATCCCGCTGGATGAAGCCATTATGGAGTCAGCCACTACCATATGGCAGACCCCGGCCTCCGCTCCGCCTATGAACAAGAGAGCGGATAAGAAGTACTTTGTCCCGGCAAAGGGCATGGAGTTCCTCTTCAGTCACCCACAACCAAACTCACTGGTGGTCGAATCGTCCCAGCAGAGATCAAAGACTTCTCAGTACAAATTGGGGGGATCAGACAAAGATGCCAAGAAGCTAGAGCTGGTTGGCAGGAAGGTATATTCCTCTCCCACCCTGCTATTGAGAATGGCAAATTACGTGGCACACCTAGCGAACCATAATTTTGATGATTACTCCAGGCTTACTTCTCTCATGGACTCACTTCCGGAAGATAAGAAGCCGGTGTTAAAGGCAATTGTGCAAGAGGGCTACGCAGCTTCGAGGACGGGAGTCCAGATCGCCCTGGACGTGGCAGATACGGCGGCACGCTCAACGGCTACAGCAGTGGTCATGCGTAGAGAATCCTGGCTCCAGACATCGGGTATCCCGAGGGACCTACAGGCAAAGATTGTGGATCTTCCCTTTGACACGGAAAAGTTGTTCGCAGACTCAACTGACTCGGTCCTCCACTCCAGTAAGGACTCGAGCTACACTTAGAACCCTGGGTATTTATACCCCTCCGTATAGGAATTAAAAATATTACCCTCAGCAAAGACGCTACCCATACCAACCACAGCATGCGCAGTATCAACGGGGCTACGACCAAGGGCGACATCAACAGCAGCAACAGTACAGAACTCCCAGGCGACGTTCTCAACAAAGCCGTACATCCTCGGGGCAGGCCCAAAGGCAACAAGTTTGACGGGCATGTCGAGGGCTGCACTATCACCACCATCGTGCAATGCCACTCCCATCTCTTGTTCCATCATCGCCTCAGACCGTTTCACTCCCAATGGCAAAAGATCAGCGCAGACAAATGGGTGTTGGAGATCATGGGTTACGCGATCCCCTTTCAGTCACTCCCACCGCCGAAACCTCCCTCCAGGCCCCACCTCAGGGACGCTACCCACGAGGCGAGGCTCAAGCAGGAGGTGGACCACCTTATGTTCATAGGGGCGGTGGAAAGAGTGCCGGAACAATTCCAGGGGAAAGGCTTTTATTCACGCTATTTCCTCACAGAGAAGAAAACAGGAGGCTGGAGGCCCATCTTAGATCTTCGGGGCCTCAACCGATGCTTGCACAAACAACATTTTCAGATGATTATAGTTGCCTCCATACTCACGGCACTGGACGATGGAGATTGGTTTGCAGCCCTCGACTTACAAGATGCTTACTTTCATATAACGATCCATCTGGCACACAGACGCTTCCTCCACTTTATGTTCAGCAAGGAACACTTCCAGTACAGAGTTCTTCCGTTCGGCCTCTCCTCGGCCCCCAGAGTCTTTACCAAAACCCTGGCAGTGGTGTCAGCCTACCTGCACAGACAGGGGGTATTTATATTCCCATACCTGGATGACTACCTACTGAAAGGGGCCTCGAAGGCAGAGGTTCTACGCATGATACGCGTCACAGCGGACACGTTTTCTTCGCTGGGCCTAGTCATCAATTTTGCGAAGTCAAAGACTGACCCCACACAAGACATAGAGTTCATAGGGGCACGTATAAACTCTACTACAGCAAGGGTGTACCTTCCTGACGCCCGCTTTCGCGCCGTCAGTTCGCTGGTGCAAGTCATTTCGTACAGCCCCACGGTGCCGGTCTTAACGTGCTTGCAGCTGCTGGGCCACATGGCGGCAGCGACATTTGTGGTGCAGAACGCCAGATTGCACATGCGCAGCCTGCAACATTGGCTGGCGAGCATCTACAAACCGACATCCCACACTGTCCGCAGGGTGGTGTCGCCCACGACAGAGGTGCGCAAATCCCTGCAGTGGTGGATAAACCCCAAAAACCTGCTAGCAGGGGTACCCTTTCACCAACCACAAATCTCTATGTTTCTTACTACCAACGCCTCCCGCATAGGATGGGGAGCACATATCGGCGACAAGGTGACGCAAGGGCTATGGTCCCCTGCAGAACAGTCACTGCACATAAACACACTGGAGCTCAGAGCAGTGTTCAACGCCTGCAAACATTTTCGAGACCACATATACGGCAAAGTAGTCGGGATCAATACAGACAATACCTCCACTACGTTTTATATAAATTGACAAGGAGGAGCCCGATCCCGTGCCCTATGTGCGGAAGCAGTCCGACTGTGGAACTGGTGCATTGCCAACAACATAACGTTGAAAGCCTCGTACTTGCCGGGCGCTCACAATGTGAAAGCAGATCAGCTGAGCAGGCGCTTCGCACTCACGCACGAATGGCAGATCTGCTCCGATCTGCTACGGCCGATTTTTCATACGTGGGGGTTTCCCCAGATCAACCTGTTTGCCACCCAGCACAACAAGAAGTGTCCCCAGTACTGCTCCAGGGCAGGATTGGGGCGAGGCTCCCTAGGGGATGCATTCATGATTTCATGGAAGGGCCCCCTACTTTACGTGTTTCCCCCCACAGTGCTTATCCACAAGGTCTTGCAGAAAGCCAGAAGGGAGAGAGCCCGCATGATTCTAGTGGTCCCAATGTGGGACCGGCAGCAATGGTTTCCCTTGCTTCTGCGCATGTCGGACCGCCCACCGCTCCCCCTACCGGTGGCGCCGGACCTACTCACGCAGGCCCAGGGGTCCATAGTGCACCCGAACCCTCAGAGCCTGTGCCTACAAGCATGGTTAATCCATGGCTCAGCTCCTTAGAAAGCACATGTACGGAGGGAGTACAACAAGTCCTGGAAAGTAGCCAAAGGACCTCCACCAGGAAGACTTACGAGCAGAAATGGACTCGATTTACAGCCTGGTGTTCCGCCAAGCAGTTAGCTCCACTTGACGTTCCTATACCTGTAATACTAGAATACTTATTGGACCTCAAGAGGGGCGGGCTTTCCCTATCCTCGATAAAAGTCCACCTCGCAGCTATATCTGCTTTCCGGCATACAGAGGAGGGGCCCACGGTATTTGCCCATCCTATCGTTACCAGGTTCCTGAAGGGGTTGGTAAACCTGTACCCCCCTCAGAAACCGCTTCCACCATCGTGGAACTTGGACTTGATGCTCAGCACGCTAACGGGTCCACCCTTTGAACCATTAGCCACAGTTCCCCTGCATCTCCTTACGATAAAAACAGCCTTCCTCCTTGCAATTACGTCAGCTCGCAGGGTGAGTGAGCTTGCAGCAGTTATGGCAACGCCGCCCTGCACAGTATTCTCAAAGGAGGCAGTAACCTTATGGTTGCAGCCAGCTTTTGTTCCGAAAGTTTCTTCAGAGTTCCACCTTAATGAACCAATAGTTTCACCCTCGTTTTACCCGAAGCCTCACAGCTCCAGCAAGGAGGCGCGCCTACATCTCCTGGACATGAGGAGGGCATTGGCCTTCTACATAGACAGGACTAAGTCCTTCTGAAAAACGGACAGGCTTCTAGTATCTCTCGCTCCCAGGTCAAAAGGAGAAGGTCTCTCTTCACAGAGAATCTCAAAGCACATTGTGTCCTGCATAAAAATGTGCTACGAACTTCGAAAGACTCCTTTGCTGGCCCCGCCCAGGGCTCACTCCACCAGGACGGTGGCGGCGTCAACAGCCTTTTTCAAGGGCATCGCGTTAAAAGACATCTGTAGAGCGGCAACTTGGTCATCCTACGACACCTTCGCCAAGCATTATGCACTACATCCGGTATACCAAGAGGACACCCGTCTGTCGGCAGCAGTCCTTTCGGGGGCAAGCTGCACATAAACCGATTACCCACCTCCTTACTTGGGTTACTGCTGGGTAGTCACCTATTGTGGAGCACCCACGGGGACACTCATAGAAGAAAGAGAAGTTACTCACCGTAGTAACGGTGGTTCTTCGAGATGTGTCCCCGTGGGTGCTCCACCACCCGCCCATCCTCCCCGCTTCGGATCTCTGTTTAGTGTTTTTCAGGAGCATCCGAGGCGGTTGGTCAAGGAACTGGCGGGGACCGGATTGCACACGTGGCCGGGGGCGCACAAGGGAGCGGCGCGCGCCGCCGCATGCGCAATCCAGGAGAAACTGCTGGAAGAGTTCCGATCTGCGGCGCTGGGCGAGCCCGATACCTATTGTGGAGCACCCACGGGGACACATCTCGAAGAACCACCGTTACTACGGTGAGTAACTTCTCTTTCTGCAGCCAGGGAAGCAGCAGAAAGGTAAGTCCGGGGGGGGAGCGGGGGGACAATTGAGGATTAAGCCTGGTGGTGGGTTGGGATGGTGGGTTGGGGCTGTGGGAGGCAGGCGGCGGGGGGGGCAGGCTAAGCCTGGGGTGGTTTAGGGCTGCAGGGAGGTGAGGGGTGGAGTTGATCTGGAGTGTTAGGCAGGGGCGTGGAACTGGAGCCGCACACAGGAGGATGGAACCAGGGCTGCGCATGAGGGGGTTGAACCAGGGCAGGGGAGTTGAGCTGGAGCCAGGCACAGGGGTGGGGTGAGCTGGGGCCATGCGCAGGTGGTGAGCTGGCAGGAGGAGGTTGAACAGGGGCCACACCTGAGGGATGGTGAGCAGGAGCCAGAGCTGGGGGTGGTGGGTGAGCTGGACTCGTGGGCGGGGGGGTGAGCGGGCTGGAGGGGAGGCGTTGAGCCAGGGCCAGGGGAAGCTAGATTTTGAGTTGCTCTTGACTCGCATTAATGCAAGTTAAGCACAACTCTAAATCATGCATTTTGAGGGTTTACTGTAGGAATTGAGGGTCAGCTGTATAAGAGCTGGGATCGCATGCTCTGGGTTTGCGTACGCTGAGACCTTACTGTGCAATGTCTTTAGTAGTCCTTGAGTGCATATGTAGTTCCATCTTTTATCAATTATTATAAATATATAAAGAGCTTTTGTCTGTTATTTTAAATTTTTAGCCTTTCAACATGGAAAGGTTTTTGTTGGGTGGTAAGCGAAAAGCTGATGACAAATCAGCAATATTGCTTATAAAAATAGGCCTAAATCAAGAAAGCATGATGAAAGTTACATATCTTTTGGTTTGACAAGTGTTTTTGTTACTGGAACAGAACAGCCTCAATGTGGTGTTGTCAGAAAACGCTACCTGCTGAAAGTATGAAGCCAAGCAAATTAAAACAACACCTGGAAACAAGTGCACACATGTTTATCGACAGGATTTCAATATGCATGTAGCATATTTAAGTGACATATTCAATAAGCTGAATGCTCTTAATACCTCACTGCAAGGTGGTAATAATATTCTTGAACTCTGTGATAAATTGAAAGTGTTTATTAGGAAAGTTGAACTGTGGCAGAGCAAAATGGAAAATTGAAATTTAGACATTTCCTACTTTAAAACAATTTGTTGAAAGCAATAAACACACACATTAGTAAAAATGTGAAATTTTGTATTTTAAATCCCCTTTCTTTAAAATTTCACTTTAAGAACTATTTCTCAGATATGGATATTGAAAAATTCGATTGGATAAGGAACCCATTCGATTCTAAAATAATAGCTGGTACACTCACTACTACCGCGGAGGAGCAAATCATCTATATCTCTTCTGATGCTGCTGTAAAAATAAAATTCCCAACACTGTATCTCTCTAAATTTTGGATCAGTGTGTAAAATAAGTACAAAGGATTAAGCAAGAAGGTTATGAACATACTGATCATGTTTGCAAAATCTTATTTGTGCAAGTCAGGGTTTTCTGCGGTTGCTGCTGTAAAAAGCAAATATTGATCAAAAGTAAATGCGGAACAAGAAATGAGAGTGGCTATCTTGACAACGAAATCCAGATTTCAAAAATTATGCAACAATAAACAAGCTCTTCCTTCACATTAAACAATATGATTCCAAAGTTGATATTTTTTGTTTCCAATTAAAAAATTATCAAAAGTTATTGGCGCATTTATTTCTTGTCCACTCCTAATCCCAATAAAATGATTAGTTTCCCTTGTGGAGCAGTGAGGGTGGGGGTTACACAGATTTATTTAGCATTTTAGGGGGTTGCAGTATCACAAAGTTTGAGAACCCATGGCCTTAAGCTATAAGACAGAATGATTTTCTCCTCCCCTTCCCCATGCTGTCCTTGTGACAGCATGAGTCCAAAGCTGACAAATTCAGCTGTTTGCAGACTAAAAGTGCCTGAGAAGTCAGGGTGAAACAAAACAGCTTCTTGAATCAGTTGTTCTCATACTAGAATCGGAGAATCATGGAATAATAGAACTGGAAGGACCCTCAAGAGGTCATCACGTCCAGCCCCCTGCACTCATGGTGGGACCAAGTTGCACAATCTAGAGCGTCCCTGACAGATGTTTGTCTAATCTGCTTGGAAGGTTGGAAGGCTTCATCAAAGATTTCAATCCAGAGGATCTTCCTTGATGAAACATCTTTCACTAGATCTGTTAAAGGGGCAGCTGTCATGGCAGTTGGGGATGAATCACAATGGTATCCTGCTAGCCCCAGAAGCAGCACACTTGTTTCTGTATAGTAGCAGGGAATCAAGAATTCTGACAAAGCCTTCCCCTTTCCCACCAATGGGCAGAACTCCCCATGCATGCTGTTTCTCAGGTGGTTCAGAGTTGGCCGAACAACATTTAGCAGGGTTGGCTGTCAGTCCTGCTGCTGATCACATGTGTAGGATCATCTTCAGGTGTCTCTAGTCGTCTAGTTTGTCACTGTCACTGCTTTTGGAAGAGTCTATGGTTGGCATCACTCTTAATCTGACCACAATCCCCACCACTCTCAAATCACACAGATTTCCTGCTAAACACCTGTGGGTATATGCTAATTTACAACCATGTCCTTAGGTCTGCATGGGGCTGCCACTACGTTCCAAAGGCGAATGAACAAAGTGTTATGATACACAGATGTTGTGCAGCCACTTATATCTATCCCTTTCCTCATGGTTCCTAACATTCTTTTAGCTTTTATCAGTGCAGTTGTAAATTGAGCAGAAGTTTTCAGAGAAATATGCACAATGATGGTACCTTGATAGTACTGAATAAAACCTCATAATCATCCTTTCAAGTGTCATCTCCCCAACGCTCTCCTCACCCTCCATGGTGTCCTCCACAATGTATTGTATTGGCCAGCTTTAGCATTCTCTTTGGAACCACATAGGGATGAGGAGCTGCCTCTTGAGCATTCCAATGTGAGGGTCCTTTGCGTCTTGCTATATGTTTTCCCACTGCAGTTAAAAGTGTGGCCATTGTTTTAGTAGTCATGATCCCTTTACTTAATTGTTGAGTCAAATAAAGGTGCTTGTAGGCTTCTGTCAGTATCAAATAATTGTGTTCTTCTTTGATGAAGTCAACTGAGTTCACATGCAGGTCGGTATCAGAGGGTGAAGTATGTAATTCCTTGGCTCAAGTCCTTATGGGCCATCAGTACAGGTAGACCCATTAACTGGCAATGCCAACATTCCTTCCACCAATCCCCTGGGGGTTTCCTACTGCTGTGCCCAAAGACTCTCCCCTCCACCCCCCGCCACCCATCCACATCTTCCTGCAGGGCCTTCCTTCACTCTTTATCAATTCCCAGAAGAACTTCACTCCCACCCAAGTATCAAAAGGAAGGCCAGGCTCGTGGCCACAGCCCTGCTAGCCCAGTCTGTGCAATTCCATATCATTAACTGCACTCATCTCCTGGGATAGGGCTGCATGTCCCCACAAATGCGCTGTAGAAATATAGCTCTCCCTCAGCTCTCAATAGATATTCTCTGGCTGTTGTCTGACTAGACTCCAAATCTATTGAATTTCGCATTCTGACCCCATTAACCTCCACAGAGATGGCCAATTTTTTTTTTTCTTTTCTAATGGACTCTGGATTCCTCCCTCCACACCTGCCATGAATTTCAGTCTAACTATGGGCAATCCCATTGGAAGTATCCCAGTTGTTCACGCAAAACTACTGCCCAACAGTGTAGTGCATCTGATGCTTGTCTCCTACCTTGAACGGTGTTCCTGTGGAAGTGTCTGCAACCAGGCTGGACTCTCCCTCTTCTTTCATCTCTTGGTGAGGTTGAACTCCCAAGAACAATCTCCTGACAGTTGGCCGTCCCCACCTTGAATTGGGAAGCCAGTTTTCTCTTGCACCTCTTCTTCTTGCCCGTCCTCTGCATTGGCCATGATTGACCTAGGTTCCCCTTTTGCTGTTTCTTGGTCGAGGCCCAGCAGACTGTGTGTAATTTTGTCACTGTCCCTGCTTTTGGAAGAGTCTGTGGCAGGTGTCACACCACCCACTTCCAAGCTCTTAGTGGGAGAATTTGGAAAAACTCTTTTTGCTGACTGCACTCCTCTTTTTTCTGTTCAGGCTGGAGCTGCCATCAGCAATGCTCCTTTAGAGTCTGGGCTACATCCTGGGTCCAGTTCTGGCCAAAATTCTCGCCCACCAGAACCTCTGGCAATGGGTCTTATCTGAAATGCCAAAAGCAACTAGGATGACCACCTCTGAGTATGAAATAGTCCTATGCCCCTGTCACATCAAGGCTTTGATACACAGCCTGAGTCATCTCTGTCAGGTATAGGGAAAATCAGGACTGCCCAGTTCTCTGTCAGTCAACAGGCTGCCACGACAACACTCTGAAATGTCCCAGGAATGGTTTGGGCTCATTGTCTGGTCCTATTTCTGTCTGTTTCAAAGGCAGGTCTGGAGCCAGGCTGGTATTAGCTGTTCCGACTGGCATAAGAGTGGGATCCCAAGGAAAGGCTTTCTGCATTTAACCTTTTCTGAGGATAGTTTCATGTGCAGTGCTTATATATCACATATTTATAGCATGTAGTTCATTACCACTTTTGCCCTACTTGGCAGCTGTCTAGATGACAGCACCTGGTACAAGATTATTAAGCTTTTGGAACCTGTCCTGCTCTCAAGCCATTGCTCCTTGTTTCACGGGAAAGCTGAGTGGGGACAAAAGCTACTTCATGGAATAAGAACTTCAGGTTATCTGGCCACAAAAAGGTAGATGAGCAAGCACACCTGGACAGGAGATTGTGTGGATTAAGCACTCACTGGTCTGGATGGGGACTCTCAGGGAAGCCAGTTGCAATGGACATTAGAGATTAAACCTCTCTAGTCAGGCACCCATGGGAACTGTCCAGTGGTGAACCAGGGAATTTGCCTAACCATGGGAGGTCAATATTGTGTAGCAGCATTACCAACACTTCCACTGCTTACTGGGCTCTTAGAAAACATTTAGAGGTAAAATAGAGCTAAATAATGGTCCAGAACACTGAGAGTCAGGATTGGTAGCTATTAACAAACTTTATAGGACCACAGGAAACACGTCCACCCATGAGCATGCCAGACCACAGATGCTGTCAGTCCAAAGTGTGCTGGACTAGAGACATTCAACCAGTAGCTATCATGGGGCCTGTAGAGTTCCTTTATGCTATAGAGCAGCTGGACTAGTGGAAAGGGCAAACAAGTAGTTAATTACAACTCAGGCTCACACAAATGCTCCAGTGAATGGTTAAGAAAACAAGAGTTTCAAGAGCAGGAAATTGGAGGTTTCCTGGGAGGCCAAGATACCTTTAAACTGTATTTTTGATTATGCAATATCCCTGGCAATAAGACCGACCTTATTTTTATGCTGAGTTGCAATTTATCGTGGACTAATGCCCCCATGTATTCACCACAAGTACAAAAACTGAAGCCTCGCGTAATGAACAACAATTTCCATGGGCCATGTCCTATGCGCAGGCAAGATCACTATCAAATACGTAACAAGGCTTATCACAGAAATACAAGAGTGCCGTAGGTCAATGTTAGTCATGTCTATTCAATAAAAACCACCCATGAGTGACTCACGCAAGTAGATATAAATACACCATGCATAAAATATAGCAAATTATTCTTATTCACTTCTGGGGAGGAAGATACAAAATAGGGTAACAGTTTTGAAAATATTGGTATATTTAATGAGTGTTTACAGAAATCTGGTCATCCTACCTTGATGTCAGTGCTCTTATGCCAGAGATGATTCTGGCTCCATATGAATAATCTTATAGAGTGCAAAGGCTCTGGACGTGCAATAGTTCTGCAAATTCTGCTCTCAGGAATTAAATTATGAGCAGGTGACTGATGACAGTGACCATTGTTATGTTAAAGTGCTAGGGCAGCTAATACCTCATGTCCACCTGCTTCTGACTGGGGCAGATTTCTGCACACTCATGTGCTTTGTCCTAGGGGAATATTTGTTCCTGTCTTTGTGTGTGCTGGGAGCAGGAAGTGAGGGAGAGAGGGGACTTTTGGAGGGATGCAAACGAGGCAAAATGGTTAATGAAGAAGTGGTAGTACTTAGCGCAAACCTACTGTGAAGTGGTAAATGAGTATTATGTGTTAAGTAGCTTGCACATCTGGGCTGATGAGTACAACAGGATGGGCAGTGTACAATTAGGCTCAGGAAAAGCTAGTCACATGGCCTGATCTGTTCAATGTCTATGTGTGGCTGGTGGCCAACCCGTCTGTTTACACCAGAAACCCCTTCAGTCCAAAGAATTCCGTAAATGTGACCAATGTCAACCAGCTGGCCAGTCAGGTAGGACAGATTGAGCGGGCGCAGTGTAAAAGCATTGCTCATGGAAATAAACAGACAGCTAATCTGCCCACTGCTGGAAACTCACAAACCTGTGCAGCTGCAGAAATGCTGACTATGTGGAACTGCATATGCTAGCCTCCTTGGCCAACCCAATGGCCAGTCCTAGGTGCTGCTCACTCTTTCAGCAGCACAAATTCAGAGTAAATCACGGGTCTCAAGTCTTGAGTCTGAGTAAAATACACTTTATACAGGACACACAGAAGGGGATGGAGGAGGGCAAAGCCGCCTTTATGCTGTGTTGGCAGCCGCTAGTCTTTTTGGGTTGGTAGGTGGCAGGTTCAACCTATGCTTTACATTCCACTGTTCAAAGATGATTGCTCTACTTGAGCTGTAATATACTGGGTATGGGTATGGCTGGAGCACTTTCATAAAACTTACACCTGTTTGGAAAGGGAAGCTGAGCCGATGGGTGGCACAGAACTGTGGGTAGTGTACAACCCATCCCTCTCGGGGAAAGGGGAATTCCCAGGTAGCTGTTCAAGCTGACTGCTTGGCTGCTTTGCACAGCCGGTACATTACTCTAGACTTTCATCAGCAGGGTGGAGATCAGAATCCATCTAAGGAAACTGACAGAGCCAGATTTGGGCTTCTTGTGTCCTCAGCAAGATTTATTGTTCTCTCCTTTGGACCCAGAAGAGATGGCAGAAGCTTGGGAGCCTTTACATGCAGCTTAATGGGACACCAAATTACTGCCAGAAAGGCAGATGTTGAACAATTCCTACTTACAGGTACTTGAAATAAGAAGAGGTTTTCAGCCGTTTTCCTCTCAGAAGCCAGAATGTGATAATCTCTTCATGTTACTAGCTTCACTCCTTCCCTCTTGGCTAGTCCTGACCTAATTTTGACTGCTCTTCCTAGTGTAAGCATATCCATGTGGATTTAGATCCCCTGGCTCCAATCTAAACTCACTTTAAATGTATGAATAACATGAGTATGGTGCATGTAGACACTCACATCAGTATACTCTCATGTTCAGGCCTGCCAGTGATGGGGGCGGGAGGAGGGGATGGGGGGGCAAAGGGGGCAGTTGCCCCTGGGCCCAGTGTTTCAAAGAGGCCCAGAGCAATGGCCACCACTGCTGCTTTGGAGCTCGGGGTCCGTTTGAAACACCACAGCCTCGCTGCTCTGCCTGCGTACAGCCATGAGGGACTCGGGGGCAATGCAGCGCTCTGGACGATGCTGAGAACTGGCTGCTCTTGGTCCCGCCCCTTCCTCTCATGGTCCCTGCTTATGTTTAATTCCTAATAAAAGTACTAAGAGTTGCATAAGCAGTGAGGTGCAAAGAGACGCAATAGTGTCAGACCAGAACAGCCGATCACATAAGAAACTTGTAGTCTGTTGCACCGCAGAGTGAAAATACCAAATATGCTTACAAGTTAGTTTGCATTGATGTAACATTGAGTCTTCAAGAGTGATGCACAACCTAAGGTTGTGAGTGGGCCACAAAATTGTCGTAACCAAGACAGTCTCCCAGGACAGGACGGTTTTACTAACTGGGCTTGCATACCTACAGTTTGTGGGTTGTGATGACTGGACTGTAGCAGCACTTCCAGCAGCATATGACTCTCACAGGCAGTCATCATGCAGTTCACTTCCCATGCCCTAGCTTCATGCACGGATCACTTTAGTAATACTAGTAGGAAAACATTACATGAACAGAAATCAGCAGAATCTGGCAACTCGGTGTGTGGGCAATGTTAAAAATGTCTCGCAGGCCATGCATAGAACCCCAATGGGCTGCATGGGGTCCTCAGGCTGCAGGTTGCCTACCGCTGGTCTTGAGTCTTCCAACAGAACTGGGGTCCCATGCCCTAATGTGCATAAACATAGCCTCTGCCCTGATGGGTTTCCAACCTTTCTCAGCCCTGAATGTGATTCATGCTACTAATGCACAACTCAGAGTGTAAAGTCCATGTACAGTCATACCCCGAGATACGCCCATTTGGGTTACAAGAATGCAAACTTACGAGGAGTTTGATTTAAAACCTCTACTTCATTTTACAAGGCGTTTCCTCGAATTTATGAGGACCGATGCATCTCTCCACAACACCCAACAGTGGTTTCCCAAAGCCCCCGGCCCAGACTTTACCTGTAGCTGGTCTGGGTCTCTGACTTGGCGCTGCAGCAGCGGCGTGCCCCGGCCCAGCTAGCAGCTGTGGGCTCCCAGGTGCTCCCGCGAGACGTGGCTGCTGGGCACGCAGCCCATCCCGGCCCCACCCCTGCCGCTCCCCCCAGGCAGCTAGGGGGCTGCCACCACCCGCGCCGTGTAGCTGTGCCTGGGGTGCTGATTGCCGCCTGCGGCATTTCTTTGCATTTAGCACCTTGGCCACCGGCGGCAGGTCCTCTCTGCCACGCAGCCCCGCATGAGTGAGGCATCGCCCCTCGCCAACCGAGGCCCCCCCCGTGCCTGCCTAGCTTCCCACGTGGCCAGCCCCTGGCACTGCCCCCTCCCTGCTTAACCCAAGCTGAGCTCAGGCCGGGCTGCCTCCCTGTTCCCTGCCTGCCCCCTTGCACCAGCCCCGCTTCTGCAGCCGTGGGCAGCTACCCGGCTTTGCACCCTTCCTCCCAGGCACTCTTCAATTTCCGTTCCCCTCGCAGCCCTGTCTCTGCACCTGGGACAGCCCCCCAGCCCCGGGCTCTGCTCCCCAGGCCACACTACCTACTAGTCTTAAGTGTACGGTGCATAATAGCTACCAAAGAGCTTAATGAGAGCAGGTAAACAGCCATATTATAGAGTAATTAATGAAAGGAAAATGCCTTGTTAGGTTGTGTTATGATAACTAATGTTAACTATTGAAGTAATTGTGTTCATTTTAATGGGATTTGGTGTTGTTTTAGCATAAATGGGTGTAAATTTTGGGGCTCAGGAATTCATAAATTTTTTTCCCATTGAAATTAATGGTGATTACATTTTTGACTTACAAGAATTCACCCTAAGAGGAGTTCTTCAGGAATGAATTACCTTCGTAAGACAGGGGAAGACCGTATTTCATTCAAGACAACTGTGAGCTATTCTTTGGGTGATATCTTAAGCCAACAACGACCAAAAAGTTCTGATTTGGTTGAGGATGGCGGAATGGGCTGATTAGAACAGACCAATCACTGAGCTGCAGCCTCCTCACCAAGTCTGAATGTGGTTTACAGTAGTCCCCTGAAATACATGCACTCAACTTGCGCATCTCTTGGGTTAACGCCACTCAGAGGAGCGTGGAAACTGACCAGAGATGCTGCACTGGTCAGCTTCCCAGCTAGCGTCAGGGGCGGCTTCAACAAATTGAGAGGAAGGAGCTGGCTGCTGCCCTGGTCACTTTTCTGGCTCCCCCCAGTTGCATGAAATTTGTCTTACGTGGGGGTTGCGAGATGGGGACAGAACAGCCCAGGCAAGAACCCATGCCCCAGGCTGGGCACATGCACCATGTCCACACCAGGGCATCAACCCTGCGGGCAGCCCCCAGGCTCGGCTGCTGAACCATTCACAGCCCCACATGAGCCTCATGACCTCCCAGGGTGGTGAGGCTTCCTGCCCCTGCCATGCCTGGGCATGTGCCAGCAACACAGGTGACAGGCCCACCCCACACACCCCACCACTGAGCGCAGCCCTCCGCTACTGGGCATGCCACCAGGCAATGGGCAGCACCCCACCCCCAGACAGCCCTATGAGCTGCATGCATGGATGGGTGTCCCAGGGAGGCCTTGTTTGTACCCAGCTTGCCTGCTACCCAGGAAGGCACCCCACTGTGGCCGCCTCACCAAGGGCACCAGCCCCTCAGGCTGGCCTGATGCAGGGGCTGCTCTCTGGCTGGTTCCCAAGACACTGCAGAGTCCTTGTGCAGCAGGGCCTGCCATTCAGGGGGCATGGGCACCCACACCCTGGATGGACCCATCTCATGGCCCGGGGGGGTGGGGGCTACCATTTGTGGTTGAGGGAGCTGGGTCTCAGGGGCTGTGCTGTGAGAAGGACTCATTGTCGCCCCTTCTTTCCCCACAGCTGCACCGACCAAAGGCCAGGCCAGCCCCACCAGCCATCCAGGCAGCCCTGGGGAGGAGCCAGTGCCAGCAGGACTGGGACCAGTGCCACAGAGGGAGGGCAACCACCACCCCAAGGCATTCCCACAGCCTGGGGGTCCAGCTCTGCCCAAAGGAGGATGGGTAACAGGCATTGGCAGCCGCTATCTGGAAGCAGGTCAAGGTTGCTCGGGTGTGGCTGCAGAGGGAGGGGGAGTGGCACTGGGACTAGCCACTGATCTCGGAACTGTGGCTGGACAGGGTCAATCACGCCCGCGACCTTGTGGAGGCCTGACTGGCCCATGGCACTGCTCCTGTGGTCCCTGCCGCCAATGTCCCCCACTCCTGCCCCTGCTTCCCTGAGCCTACGCACCAACTGCTCCTGCAGGCCGTGTGGTGCACAGTGGAGATAGCCCGTGTCCCCCTCAGACCCTCCTGCTCCCACTGCTGAGCCCAACCCAACAGCTGTGCCCGCATCCATACCTCCCTGTCCTCCTAGCACTATTCCAGCCCCCAAAGGGCACCCCGGACCCAGGGTGGCCAGGGATCCTGCACTTGGCGCGGCTCATGGTCATCTACCCCCCCACCCTAGGATAGTGCCCCCCTCTCTTTTCACATGTCCCCCTCCCTGTTCAAATTCCCCCCATTCCACCCCCTCTCCCTGCATATAGTTAGGCAAGTTGCACTTTTGTGCATAGTTCAAACAGAGATTTTTATTGGTGCACAGAATTGGTTTTTTGGTTTGCAGAAAGTTATCTATTGTTTTGTACACTGGTATATTTTGCATAGTAAAGGGCATTCTTTTAAGACTGCACACGCATCCTTCCTTGTTGAGTGAGGGTCGGGGACGGGGACAGGGAGGAGTGATGGTGGAGAGGTGGATGGACTGCAGGCATGGGGCAGCCCCCGGAGGTGACCTGTTGAGGGTTATTGGGGATTGTGGGTGAGGTGTTCCTGTGGGGCCTCCCAGATGTGCACCCCTTCTGCATGCGCTTAGTGGCTGGGCGCGGCACCCAGCTGTTCATAGGGGCTGCAGCTCTCCCCTGGAGAAAGTCTTCTCCTTACGTTCCATCATATTACAGAGGGGGCAACAGGTGCCCATGATGTGGAGGATATTCTGCTCCACCACATCCAGCCAGTTCAGGGGCATCAGAACCTCTTCTTTAGGTGCCTGACGATGCTCTCAGTGGGGTTCCATGTCCATGCCCATGACAGCCAGATGTTCAGTTGCTCCTGGGTGGGGTCCAGGTGCCCAGTGTAGGGCCTCATTATCCGTCGGGGGAGTGGGTAGGCCACATCACCAAAAATGCACTGGGGCATCTGCATGTCCCCAGTGGCCAGCTCCCAGTGGTGCCGCAGGTGCCTGTCTCCATCCTTTGGAGCAGGCTGGAGTTCCGGAACACTGTCACGTCATGGCTCTGGCCTGACCATGCCATGTGGATGTAGAGGCATTGACCTCAGTGGTCCACCATGAGTGGTAGCCCTTCCTATTTACGTATGGGGCAGTGCTGCGTTCCGGGGCCCAGATGGGAATGTGGGTCCCACCCGGTGCCCCAAAGCAGCTGGGGAAGCCGAGGAGTTTGAAGCCCACCCAGAGGGTGTCCACATCACTGATCTGAACAAGCCTCCGCAGTAGGATAGCATAGATGGCCTGCAGCACCTGCAGGAGGAGAGGACCCGACACACTCGTGAGGCTCCGGGGGGCGGGGGGGATAACAGCCCTAGGCTCAGGTGAGCCCTGCATCCATTAGCCCCCTCCCCTTTCACCCCTCTGTCCTCTGTCCCCCCTCCCCTATCTTTCTCCTCTCTCCCCACAAACCCTTTCCCCCATGTGGCCTGTGACCTGTGGGTGCCTTACCTGTATTAGTCTGGCCCCTACACCCAGTTGGTGGCCCACAGAGCAGGAGCTGTTGGGAGTGGCCACCTTCCACAGGGTGGTTATGACTCGCTTCTCAAGGTGGACAGCGGCCCTTATGGTGGTGTCGTGTTGTTGGAGGGCAGGGGCAAGCCAGCTGCACAATTCAAGGAAGATCTCCTTGTGCATCCTGCAATTCTGGGTCCATTGCTAGTCCCCCCCATTGCCCCATGACCAGGCAGTCCCACCAATCGGTACCTCCAGACCCGCATGGGCACCCGTGGGGGTGAGGGCTGCTCAGCCACTGCAGCGCTATGGGCCTGCTCTGCAGGCTGCCTCATAGGGTCATCCTCCCAGATGCAGTGGAAGAGACCAATGATCACAAGTGTCAGGGCTGGCATGAGCTGGTCCTCAGGCAGCGTGAGCCTGGGGTCTGCTCTGGCTTGTCATCGGTTTGGGCAGACTTTGAGCTCTCTCAAACAGCAAGGAAGCCCTGTGGTTAGTTATCCTGGGGTTCCCCCACTCCCAAAGTTTACATTCCCCATACCAGGCCATTCTGTGGTCTCAGGAGTTCAAATCTTGTGAGAGCTGTGGGAAGTCTATGCCCAGTAAGTGCCCCGTTTGCAAGAGCTTTAAGCCTCAGACTAAGAAAGAGTGGGACCATTGCCTGAAGCTCTCACTTACAGAGGCAGTACTTTGCCCTCAACCAAGATCATTCAGAACACCACTCAGGTGCTGTGGTCCATACCACCCCTGGCCGACGGCGTTCAGAGGAGGTGCTTCATGCGACACAGAGGGTATGAACATTTCTTCACAAACCTTCTGCCAAGCACACTCATGTTGGGAGTGATCAACCACAAAGCAGCAGGGTCAGCTGGGGCCTGCGCTCAAATCACAAGAGGCTAAAAAAATGCTTGAGTTATTTAGCCGTGAGCTGACTCCACGGGGGCAGGGGTGGGTGGGGTTTACATCTGCAGGTTGCCATGAAGGAGGTGGTGCTGAGCCACTTGTGGCTGCCCCGCCGCATGTTCCCAGCCCGTGCTGAGGCTTGCCTACCTCCTTGAGGGAAAGCAAGAATTCGTGGCCCCCACAGAGGAAGGTAAATTAGTCTCCAGAATCTCCTTGCAGGTCATACAGAGATACACAACTCCTAGGACTAGAAGAGACCTTGGGAGGTCATCTAGTCCAGTCCCCTGCCCTCTTGGCAGGACCAAGCACTATCCCTGACATGTATTTACCCCCCTCCCTAAATGGTCTCCTCAAAGATTGAGCTCGTAACCCTGTGTTTAGCAGGCCAGTGGTGAAACCCCTGAGCGTATCCCTCTGATTGGGCAGCCCTTACACTGGCAACTCATGGATATAGGTCTCCACTAATCAGACTTTTAATGGCTTGGCTGGTGGTGCTGACTGGTACCGCCATCATCCCTTTCTGACTGGTCATTCCGGACACTTGGTCACCCTAATTAGCCGCTGCTGATTAATTTTTTTTTAATTAAAAACACTTCTGTATATTAACATTCATTAAGTTACAAAGAGCACATTCTTGGTTGATGTTTTCCCCCATCTGCATGTCATGGATCGCTTTTAGAGGCTGTATGTAACTGGGGCTTTGGAGGCCACAGATGCAGGTCGTGTCAAGTGCTATTTTTCTGGGTTATCATAAACCATGTTATTCAAGACCTAACAAGTTCCTTTATTCTTACCTCATGCCCCACAAGCTCTAGGACTTCTCCACTTGTGCAAAGTTTTGTATTTCAAAGCTTGAATACTTCATATTTTCAGGAAGAAATTTTAAAAAGTAACACATAACACCAACAGACCTGGGTTGCCAGCCCCAAGGATAGGACCTGCAAGCGTAGGGTCTAAAGCCCTGTACTCTACCACATGAGCCAAAGGCCAGCTGGCTCTCAGCCAAGGCTGTAGAGCTGAGACTGCACTCACCCCAGATGCGGTCTCAGTGCCTCTGGGTACCACACATGCACAATAGTTTCCTATCATCGGATACTTTGGGTGAGTCATGTGCCTGCCTAGCTAGATAAATGCACAGGACATCCTGTAGCTGTTGTACAGTTTTTCTTTAACTTCTAACACTTAAACCACACCTGCCCCCCACACACACACAAATAATGAATCAAGGCAGAGAAGAAGCCAGTGGAATCAAACTCCTACCCCAGCACCCTTCTCCACTTGGGTCTCCTCAGTGGAGGTCAGTTAACCTAGTAAGGTGGCTATACCATCCATGCAGCACACTGTAGAAATCTGCATGTGTAGTGTGGGGACAAGAACATACATGTGTGGTGTTTCCCTGACAAGCAACAGAGAATCCAAAGACAAATGCAGTCAGATGGAGATGAGAGAAGCTATATTTGCTTTTGTGGCCTCCCTCCCCTGCTGAACTGGGGAAGAGATTTCAGAGATAACCAAAGGGGAATGAGTGTGTAGCTGTATGTCTTCCCTGGAGTTCTGCTGGCAAGCAATCCATAAGCTGTCAGTGGGGCCTCTAAGGCTGTGTGGAAGCACAAGAGCTCTCTGCTAATGGTTCAGACCCTGGGCAGATCTTGGCAAGTGGAGTAGCTGGATGGGAAAGAGAGAGAGTGTGGGGCCAGAAATCCATGGATGTATAGAATACTAGAATTTTAGGGCTTGACTGTAGAGGCTCAACTCCTTGTTTCTTCTGTGTAAGGAGGAGAGAGTCCTTATCAAATGAGAGAAGCTGCAGGCAATTTTGCAAAGGGGTCATTAGAGATTTCCATCTGCCCAAGGCTTTTTTCTTCATGCTGATTGAGGGATAAAGCCAACAATACCACATGTCAAATGAATGAAATAAGCTATTGTGTCAGGCAAGCAATGGGGAGGGGGAAGAGGCAAATTCTAAGAATTTTGTCTACATGCCTAGTTTATGTATACATAACAGAGGAAAGAAAAAATATCAAAACACTCCGACAGGGAAATATCTTCCTCATTCCAAACTGACTATAAATACAAACAGCTCTGAACTTCCACATCTGCAGGAATCCAGCGATTACCTCAAGGCCTTGCGCAAGATAACTGGCATCAGGCAGATGATGATCAAGTCAGCGATTTTTGTCATAGATTTGAGGCACAATCAGCTTTCATTGACGTATAACACTGCATGGCAAAAAATTAGATCGTCCGTCTCAACTATAACATGGTGGCTTAAAATGGACATTTACAAAGGAGTCTAACTATAAAGGCTTTCGTCCATGCCCTCTGCCTGGCTCTCTGCTGTGAATGTTATTGTCAACAGAACACCAGGAATTTGTCATCACCTTAGTGTGCACTTTCAACACTGCCTTTCTCCAGTGGTGTTATGCCCACCTTTGAGTGACAGGAAGGAGCGTTCAGAGATGGGAATGAGTGTTTCCCAACATTTCCAGGGGGCAACGTTGTGCATAACACACCTTCTTATCTGGTGCTTTTATTGACAAGTGGCTGTTTTATTTTGATTCTTGGGGGTGAGGATTTACCCCCAATACATTATATCAATAGTTGTTGATTTGTTAACAGCTTGCCAAGGCACCACCTACCTCTGTCATGGTGCCCACAAGTCATTATTTCACAGGCGTTGGTTAGGCTGGTGGTCTCCTGTGGCCAATTGCAAGCCAGTAATATGAACGAGCTTTGTCTTGCCTGCTCTTAAACTGTCATATTGGCTACGTCTACACGTGAAGCCTACATCGAAGTAGCTTATTTCGATGTAGCGACATCGAAATAGGCTATTTCGATGAATAACGTCTACACGTCCTCCGGGGCCGGCAACGTCGACGTTCAACTTCGACGTTGGGCAGCACCACATCGAAATAGGCGCTGCGAGGGAACGTCTACACGCCAAAGTAGCACACATGGAAATAAGGGTGCCAGGCACAGCTGCAGACAGGGTCACAGGGCGGACTCCACAGCAAGCCGCTCCCTTAAAGGGCCCCTCCCAGACACAGTTGCACTAAACAACACAAGATACACAGAGCCGACAACTGGTTGCAGACCCTGTGCCTGCAGCATGGATCCCCAGCTGCCGCAGCAGCAGCCAGAAGCCCTGGGCTAAGGGCTGCTGCCCACGGTGACCATAGAGCCCCGCAGAGGCTGGAGAGAGAGCATCTCTCAACCCCTCAGCTGATGGCCGCCATGGCAGACCCCGCTATTTCGATGTTGCGGGATGCGCAACGGCTACACGGTCCCTACTTCGACGTTGAACGTCGAAGTAGGGCGCTATTCCTATCCCCTCATGGGGTTAGCGGCTTCGACGTCTCGCCGCCTAACGTCAAAGTTAACTTCGAAATAGCGCCCGTCGCGTGTAGCCGTGACGGGCGCTATTTTGAAGTTAGTGCCGCTACTTCGAAGTAGCGTGCACGTGTAGACACGGCTATTGCTAGACAAGGACTTTCCTGGGGTGGGGATTGTTTGATTTGTACAGCCTGTACTCCTCCATGAAGACCTCTCAGACATCCATCTTTATTCCATGCCCTGAAAGTTTATTTCAACAGCCAAGTCCTTCATGTCTATTGGAGGAAGACCCTACTTGGTCCTTGTTGATGTTATTTTAATGAGACCTCAATGTCTCTGGCAGGCAGGACAGGTGGATTGTATAGTGCTTGCTCAGTGTGTGGGGCTGTCTGTCCATGGCACCACATCTTGTGTTCCAGGAGGTGATAAGCTGCCCTATCTCTCCTGCTTATCACAAGTAGGTCCTGCAAGAAGGTGCTTCCTGCCAGCCTTGTGCCATGAGCCCTACTAACTGTCCCAGTAGGGTTGCAAACCATCCCGGTTTCTCTAGGAGAATCCCAGAATTAGGGTCTCTCACTTGGAAGGCACTACAGCCAATCCGAGAGATCTTCAGTCACTTGAAGTCTGATGGCACAGTCAGGCTAAGGTAGGCTTCCTGCCTGCCCTAGCCCCCTGGCACTCCCAGTGGAGTGGGAGGGCAGATCTCAGAATGCCGCTCCCCTGAGCACTGCCCCCAGAGCCCCCATGGTTGAGAGATGCAGGGGCAGTGCCTGCAGTGAGGTCAGTGGGTGGAGCCATGTGTGCCCTACCCCAGGGTCGCAAAGTCATGCCGGCCTCTTCCTGGAGCAGCATGGTGCCAGAGCCTGCCTTACACCGTTGTACTGCCAACCCAGAGCTATATGAAGAAAGTGCCACCAAGCCAGAGTCCACAACCCAACCCCTGCCCCATTTCTAAGGTCCCCTGCACCCAGACTCCTAGAGCCTGCAACCCCCTTGCACCCTAACCTTCTGCCCCAGCCTGGTGAAAGTGAGCCAGGATGGAAGAGAGCAGGTGACAGAGCAGAGGGGATGGCGTGTGGAAAGCAGGACCTCCGAGAAGGGGCAGGACCTCCAGGCAAGGGCCAGGGCAAGGGTGTTTTGGGGTTTTGTGCTTAGACAGTTGGCAGCCCTACAGTTTAACAACAATCTGCACCATACCTAGATACCATCTGTAGGTGCCCACACTCCACCAAGGGCATATCTTTCTCTTCCCAGCCAGATATCAAGCAGTAGGAAGTTCTACCACCTGCAAGGGAGAGGAACCTTAGTGGGCCATCCTCTGTTCCACCCTGGTACCTCAACTAGCTAGGCATATTAGTTAGCAGCTCCTTCAAGGAGTAAAGAACATGAGCATGTGGCTGGCACAGATCAAATGTCCCCAAAACCTCTCCTTTCTGCAGAATGACTGAGAACCTGGTATGTGCTTGTCACGAATGCAGCAAGTTGCAGCCCCTCTTCTGGCACCTCTAGAAGCTCCTTCTGAGTTTCTAGGTGCGCTTTTCCCCATGTCTTCTTTTGGGTACCCCTCACCTATAGACCACATAGTCATGAGGTCTCCTGGACATATCAGCTTAGGAGGAGGAAGCTCTGCAACTCTCACGTATCTAGGCAATTTGTCCACTGACTCCTTGGACTGCTTGGAGCAGTGAGTTGTGCCTGGGGTTCTCTGCCTCGTATCTTCATCCAATAGCCTCACTTTGAGCTTACAACCTGCATGCCTGTTCCTGTGTGTGTCATTCGCTGTTGTCTGTGGAAAGTGGCTTCTTGCCTCAGTATCCCTCTTCATTCTTCAAATAAACTCAAGACAACCTTCTTCATCTCTAGCTTCACTCCAGTCCTTCTATCTGGGGTCATTCTCTGCCCTATTTCCTTCAGAGTTTAGGCTTCCAGTTCCTGCCTGGAGACAACAGCAGGATCACTCCTCCACCCCTGACCGCCATTTAGCCCTCTCTGGCCCTCCAACTTCAGCTCTCCAGCAGCTGCCACCTTCACCATTCCAATCTGGCACTACTGCGCAATCAGGAAACTCACCACTCTCCCCTTCAGGGGCATCCCCTCCCTGAAGCTCTCAGCCCTGCTCCTCCTCTGAGCTCCCTTTTACTCTCTGAAGTCTCTCCCTTGGCAGAATCTGGGATCTGCATGCTCACATTCTCTCTGGATTCTGGACACTGAGCTCTCATTTATAATGCCCAGCAATGCCCCACCCTCCTCATTACCCCAAGCTCAGCTGTCTCTGGGTTGCAATAGGAGTGCTGAACCTGATTGCTTGTACAGTAATGGGCCAGCTACCCTTTTCCATCCCCATCCTAATTCCTGTGAGCTATCCCTTCACTGCTTCCTAAAATTCAGAGCCTGCCTTACCCCGCTGTACTGCCAACCATTATTCATAATAGAAAGCCTGCCTCCCATATGGCTTTTTTTATGAGTAGACCTCAAAGCATGTCACGATTTAAATGTACTTCTCCTCACACACGTGTGAGAAGTAGGCACGTTCCACAGCCGGAGAACTGAGGCATGGGCAGGCTTAGTGATTTGCCCAGAAGCTTGAACTCAGGCTGCCAAAATCCTAGGCTTGAAACCTAACCTGCCCTACGTTTACTCATTGGTAAGCACTAGAGTCATGAACACTCGAGGCAAATAAGTCACCCAAGAATTAAAGTACAGCAAATGTAGTCATTAGGTACATTTTGATCTTTATTTAAATAAATAGGGCTACCCTTGTTTTGCATGCGTTACAGGATCTGATACCATAGCTACGTGATTACCAGACGTAGTCAATGTGGGACTTTTGCCAAAACTGAAATTAGTAATTGTCTTTCAAGAACCCATACGTCATTGACTAAAGCAAGGGCAGAGTTGTTTATTTGGCATTTGCTAGTTGAATATTTGTGTTATCTTCAGTCTTTAACAGCAACACTGGCGGTTTCCTCTGGCCAGCCCTGATCACAGCAAAAGTTAAAGTCCTGCAATTAACGGGGCCCCTTTTCTTGTGCTGTGCCTTCATTTTACCCTTCTACAAAAACTTAGCTGTTATTTTCCTATTAGAACAAAGAATTTAATGATTTACCCACAGGGGCCTGGGGACATCAAGGCCACGTTTCTCAAAAATCTTCTGTCAGACCCCAAAGAGCTGGATGGAAGTTTGCATGAGGTGGACCATGACTTGTACACAGGCTGACCACAGCAGCTGAGCCTGGTCAAAGGCTTGACTTCACCCCAAACATCCTGTTTGTGGCTCTGCGTACTGGGTGCTGTTGTCGTGTGACAGATTTCTCCACTTGACCAGTCACTACCTGCAGATCAGATCAGCATCACTGTAACTTCTGCTTCTAATGTAAAGTGAGTGACTAGAGGTTGAACCTCTCTAACCTAGAACTATATTGTCTGGCAAACGCTGTAATCCGGCATGATTTTAGTTAGACAGATGATCACTTAATCAGGGGTGTGGCCAAGTTTCCCGCGGTCCCGTAAAGTTTGTTTACAGCCACCAGTCCTGGCTCTCAGGGTTCTGTGCAGTTATTTAGCTGTAATTTACCCCTAAATGTCTTCTAAGTGGCAAGTAAGTGATGGAAGTGTTGGTAGTGCTGCTAGAAAATATCGGTTTCCTGTCATCTGGCAAACTCTCTCATCTGGCACCGGTCAGGTCCCGAGGGTGCTGGACGAGAGAGGTTCGACCTGTACTGGTGTGGGTTGTGGAAGGAGGCAGTGAACAATTGCAACACATGGCATGTGAGTGACATCCTGATAAGAAGCCACTTTGGTCCTAGCCTGGGGCTGAGTGGAGCGTATCTGCACAGAGTGGTGTCAGGTGGGGGAAAAGGGATGAATGAGGTTGGAAAATGGAAAGGAAGAAAAGAAGCTGTATTCAGAAACTGGGGCCAAAGTAGATTATGTGGCACAAAGAGAAAAATGGGGTGAGGAGGAAGTCAATGGGAGGCAAGGGGGAAAGAAGGAATTCATTGTCACAAAATAGGTAGAAGGTAGTGAAGAGAGAAGGGGAAAGAAAAGTTGAAGGGGAAGCAAAATAGACCTGAAACCAGGAAGCAAAGTTGTCATGTGCAGCACAAGAAAGCAGGAGGGTTTCTCTGCCCTCCAGCCACAATGGCAGTTCTGTAGTCTTGCCCCACAGTCCTGAATTCCCACTGCCAGCCCAGGGCTCTGCCCCCAGCTGAGACTTGGAAGCAGGGCTGGCGTGTGCAGACGAAGAAAGCAGGAGGGGAAGGGGAAAAACCAAGAGCCCCAGCAGACCCGCTTCGTCCCTGGTGTAACGCTGCTGTAACGTAGGTGTTCAATCAGCGACGAATTTGGTTCCCTACGTTTTTATTTTAAGACAAGTTGCTGTCCAGGGTGGTCCTGTTGCGTCGCTTTACAGAGATGGCGTCAACCTGGATCTTTCTGAAAACAGGTAGCCGAACAGTGTGTGTTACAGAAGGGGTTATGGAGATTAACCATAGGCATGGGAAGTAGGTGTACGGGGGCAGCTGGTTTTGCACCCAGCTACCCCATACCAGGGGGTGGAGGGCAGCTGTGGGTCCTGGCCTTCAGACAGCCCCTACAGGGTCCTGTCAGCTCCACATGCTCTGCTGGTGACACAGGGCCACCCGCCACCTCCACAGGCTTTGCCAGCCCCTCAGGGTCAAGCCACCCACCAGCCGTACTGTGAAATTTGCAGTCCGCTGGCTCCGTCAGTGCTGGGGTCCCACCGCTGGCCCAGGGCTCTGCAGCTGCTCCCAGCTGTGGCCCTAGCCTGAGGCGCTGAAGGCTTCCAACTCTCCACGACTGGATGTAACGGATGCAATTTGCACTAATGGAGGCTAGTCCATCTGGTCCAGGAGAGTGGGCAACCCAATTTCAATAGGTCTAAAGGTGGGGAGCAGTTCAGCACCCCCACCCAAACTAGTGCCACTGCCACTGAGTATAGTTATAAGATATCTGATTTCAGATGTTTCCATTCAGCCTGTTTTCTCTCTGACAAAGCTCGCCGACGCGCTGAGGAACTCCTTTACTAATGCGCATGCCACAATGAATGACAAACAGCTGTGGAAGTGGCATGAAGGACTCCCAGAACTCCTTCGCCTTCTGTATTGCAGCAGACATGGCCATGAGCTGGTCGTGTGCCTTGTCTGTTTATTCGCACATGGTAAACAATTATGAGCCACATGCGATGTGCAGAAGGCAGCCCTGCCGCTCAGTGGCTCAACTGTGACTTGGGAGGTCCTTGCCTCTCAGGGCTGTTTAACAGCAGCTGTCACTAGAAGTGACAAGTTGCTTCCACTGCAGTGGGAGCATTGTGAAGTACTTTCTCTGACTGTGAACTCAACAGATCCACTGGCTGTTGGTCAGTGACCCCCCTCAGGGTGCTGGATAGCTAGTGTCCTGATTTGACACTTTGACGGGTGCAGCTAATCCAGCGGTTCAGTTACGTCCATTCTTGACAACATTTTGTGTTTATCCAGGGACAGCGGGAAAGTGTAGTGACGCTTTGGGCCACCTGACTGAGCAATGGGACATCACCCAGGGCAGATCACACGTGGCTCTCAACGGCCCCTGACTCATTTTGTTTTTCAGCTTTTGTGAAACAATCTCTCAGTCTAACCAGGAATGACAATTTCTGGGATTCTTTGGCAGATATTTACCCCGAATAAGAGGCAGAAGATTACAAGCTAAGTGCACCTGTGATTTGTATGACTAATCAGTGTGTTTAGTGCAATAACACTGGAGAATATGTCAAATGTTCATCAGTCCAATAGTTTCTATTAAATGCACCTTAATTTGGATATGAAGCTTTTTGAAAAAAGAGTGAAAAATATTCATAACTTTTAAATGTTTTTTTCAAGCCTAAATCCACCATTGCAGGGAAGACAAACCATCTGACTGCCGTGTTTATGAAATCAAGAAATATGAAAACAGGTGGGGGCAGATTCTTTGGCCTACTTTACCGAGTTCAAGTTCCTCCTGGGACCCCCCCAAAAGGACAGAATTTAGCCTTAGCACCTTTGCTGGGGATAACATTCCTACTCGGGGATGGGCAAGTAGTCATGCTAGCTAGTTCCTATGCCAACCTCCCTGAAGCCCTCTATCAAATGGCTTTGATGGGAAGTCAAGAAGAGGGAGGGGGATGTAGTGGCTAAAGCTGTGCCTTACATACCAACAAAGTTGGAATACAGGCCTGGAGGCTCCTTTGCCTGCTGGTATGAGTTAGAGCAGTTCCCAAAACAAAGATTGGGTCCTTAATGCCACTCTGTGTTCTGCAGAGAGCCTGACTCGTGGTGATGTTATTTACAAGCAGTCCTGTAGCACCTTAAAGACTAACAAATTTATTAGGTCATGAGCTTTTGTGGGTGAGAAGCCACATCTTCAGATGACTGGTGTAGACAATTAGAATCCAGGGTTTTGGGAGAAGCTGTAGAATTAGAAAATGTAAGCAAACTAAATCAGCCAAGAGGTTTTATTCTTTTGTAAGGCTGTGTCGTACATGTGACACTTGCTGGTACAAGTTTTCAAAGATGGACTCAACCATTTAAAAAGGCCTGTGTGACAATGAAACCCCACAGCTGCAAGTACAGAAATATCAATGCTCCACACAATTTTGTTTGGCCCTTGGCATACATGGGGTTTTGTACAATGAGTTAGCGGAGGGTCAAATGGTGCCTAGGACTTCTAGACAGAGTCCACATCAGCTGTCCCCATTCTGTCTCTCTGGGATTTGGCTTCCCAGCAGTTCAGAAGGAATCCCTCAATTAGGAAAGATTAAATACAGTTCTGCTGTCCTTCTCTTACAAAAATAAGGCCAACATTTCATTACCGTGCTACTCAACAACTAAAGGGACCTGTAAGTCCCCTCCCAGCCAAAACCAACCACTTTGGCAAAGCGGCACTCTCTGCTGGCTACCTGAGCTCTTTGGGTGTGTTTATACAAATATGGTCTGTGCCTCAAGTCTTTCTTTGTCAGGGAGCACTCACTCAGGCCCTGATTATATCTTCATTGTGTGCTTCTTGAACGACATGTGCATCCCCCTTGGTTACAACCATATTCCTCTGTTCTTCAGATAGAATTATATTTGTGGAAACCAAGAGACATATGGCTCTACCACTCCTCAGTTTATTGTGGATCCCAGGGGTGGCAAAGATTTGATCTGACTTCCCTATAAAAACACAAATACTATGTACTAAGATGTGTGGACAGCTTCCTCTTTCTTTAAATCTAGTGCCATTCCATCAAAGCCTAGCTCAGGGCAAGTGTTTTTAGAGTTGGCTGCCAGTGCTGGGGGGATTTGCTTCAGACAACCAACTGGCTATCTGCTCACTTCAGAGCAGGAAGAAATAGACAAGGAGGAATTCCTTGCCAGCAAAAAGATGAGGGAAGTTGAATCCAATAATAAACATATCCATAAAAATCATAGTATAACCAAGAATCTAGCTGTTGCTCAAACCTGAGAATTAGGGACTCTCCGGGTAAGCATTTTCTATTAGGGAGGGGTGATACAATGATAACTAGAGGTAACAAGGTGAAATAATACAAGGTAAATTTAGTGTATTAGGAATACTTCAAAGAGATCTAATAGGCTGTGGATTAACCCCACTGCAGCTGTGGGAAAGATGCCATTTTTTCCTGCTTTCAGTGTGCATAATTTTAGTCCATCTGATTTTGAAGAAGAGACTGAGTCAATATACAGATTTTTTTCCTCCTGAAAGATTTTGTAATGGAATCAGTTTAACTTCTTAGAGCATTGGTCCAGAATACGAACTAATAACCTGCAACATTCCATTAAAAAGAATCACAGCCATTTTAGAATAATGGAACTCCAAATTAACAACTGGAAAAACTAACCTGTTTGTACTCCTAGCCTTTAAAAACAGCCAAATAGATTCCCTCCCTATCACCACCAATTTTAACCCCTACTCACAGTCTGATAGCAACTGCAGAATATCCATGTGTGTGTGTATTTCCATAGTTTTCATGCTTGAAAATAACATTTCTTTATTAGATTATTTTTCCCTTTTCTTGCTTGTCAGAAATCTCTTCTGTCACATCAACTGTACATTTAGCAATAGTACTTGTAAATTATCCTATGCTCTTCCTTAATTGGATGGCCTCCTCTAAAACATCCACACTAAAATGTTTGCCATACAAGAAAGAAAAAAAAAAGGACAAAAATACATTGCTTTTGTTTTTTGTCATATTTTTTCTGTTAAAATAAACATGGAGAAAGACTGGATTTTTTTTTAAAATTGAAATCCAGAAGACATTTGCTATCAGAGCATTAAAGAGATTATAAAACAGGCTAATAATTTTGACTTAAACTAGTTGACAATTCTTCAATTAAAAATAAAACTTGGAGAAATAATGCAACCATTAACCAGGCAAATGCCAGAATTTCTATAGGAGGAAAGTTCCCACTTGTTGACACTGTTGGACTCAGATTTCAAACCTCTCCTTACACTCTCCAAACCCAAACATTTTAATGTTGCATCTGATGAAGCGGGTCTTTGTCCACGAAAGCTCATTCTCCAAAATATCTGTTAGTCTATAAGGTGCCACAGGCCTTCTTCTTGTTTTTGAAGACACAGACTAACTTGGCTATCTCTCTGAAACATTTTAATGTAGCGTTTATTGAAACCCAATGCACAAATTGAGATATGCAAGTAGTTCATCAGATTTGCCGACTTTTTATGAGATGTTCTTTAAGCTAATGTCATTTTCCATTCTGCCTTTTGTTTAATAGTATGTTTTAACTGTCCTTACATTTCTAAGGGTTCTGTATTGCTTCTGATTTCCTATACTATTAGGAAGACCTTTCAATCTTTGCACTGTTGTTCAAATAAAATGATTTTTTTCTTCCTTTTTTTAATGAAAGGACTCGCTATTCTAAGTGATCTCCCTCAAATTACTGCTTTGCCCATTCCCCATATAGTATTATCACTAATATATTATGTGTTATTGAATTTTCTCTATTCAAAGACCCCAAGATGAGGCCCTCAGGTATGCTGGTAGTAGCAAGCCCATCTAAGACTTCAGATAGATCTTTTCAATAATTTTTTCTGTGTTCAATTCTATACTGTACTTCTTCTTTTTCTTCCCTGCAGCATGTACATTTGCCCAAAAAGAGACATAACAATAATATCACTAGCCACTTTTTCATAGGGACGTAATGCAAAATCTATGGGTGTCTTATCAGTCATATCCATGGACTTTGTATCAAGCCATCAAACCATAAAATCTATTCTGGAAAACAAACACTGACTCTTCAGCTATGATGATCTTTCCCTGCAGTATTTCAATAATAGATTTGGGGTATCTCTTTTCACATTTTCTGACCTACAGAACTTGTTTTGTCATTTAGATATTTTTCACTAGCTTTAGATGGGAAAAGCAATTAAAATCTCCCATCACTGGTAAAATGTCTCCGAGATGCAGAGCTGACCTGCACAAAATAATTATTAATGTGCTTTGTGATTTCATGTGGTGAATATGTTTGTATAGGTAGCTTTTTGCCTACCTATAGTTCCTGAGATAGGTACGCATCTATATTCTTTATCAGATAGCAGCTTTATTACTTATCCTGGGAAGATTTTTCTGCTAAGGATAACCACACATTTGTTTGCTGTTCTTACAAAGCACAGAATATATATCCCAAAGTCACCCTCTTTACATGTTAATAAAACCTTCTTGAAAAGCTGCTTCTTGTGGATAGAATCATAGAAACCTTGTGGCTGAAAGGGTCCTCAAGATATCATGTAGTCATGTGTCCTGCCCCGAGGCAGCAGAAAGTATCTCTAGATCATTCCCAACAGGTGTTTGTCTAACTCATTGGCTCCCAACCTGGGGTCTATGGATCCCTATATTGCAGGGAGTCCATGAAAAAAAAAACAGATAAGTAAAACTGACGATAGAAAATAGAATTGGCTTTGATGGGAGTCCACAAATGGTTTGGAGGGAGGGGGTGGTGATTGGGGGTCTGCACCAGTGAAAAGAGCGCTACTGGTCTAACATTCTTTAAAAAGTCCAGTGACAGAGATTCCACAACCACCCTTCTGTTGAGGCCGCTATCGCACAGATCCTGCCCAGAGCACTGCAGCCTGGCTGCTATGGACTGACCCTCGGTGGCAGTATGGATGTCAGGATAAAGAGTGGCCCCAGTTTTGACTTTGTGCTCTTCTTCTAAGTGAAGGAATGGAGGAGAAGGTGGTTTTAAGCCACTTGTATTGCAGCATCATTTGGGGACAGCGTTGGAGCTGCTTTACCTTTATGCTCAGAATGGTACGTCCTTCTGGGGACCAAACAACAGAAAAATACCTGGAGTGCAGTATGGTCTGGATGCACACCCAGTAATGGGGACGCTCCCCTCATTGGTGCTTCCTGGTGGCTTGTTGTGATGCTGCAAACTTTCCTTCCCAGACACCCCCATAGGTCACTGACCTCACTAGGGGGATCTTCAGGGGTTCAACCTTCCAGCCAAATCACACAGTTTAAAATGACTGAACCCTTCCAGGGTAGCAAAAGTCCAACAAACTGTCAGCCCTCATCTCTAGGATCCTTAAAATCCAGCCCTGTGCTTGGGCTTCTAAAGGTGGCTTGTGCCCTTTTGGTGCTTAGACCACTTAGTGGCTGGTGAGGGAGGCCAGGCCTGCCCACTACTCCAGGTCCAGAGCCATGTACTCACTGCAGCAAGCTAGCAGCCCCCACGGGCCTGGGTGCAATGTGGGAATAGGGTCCACTTCGGTGCCCCAGAAGGAGCCAGGCCAACAGTGGAAGGGGCAGGGGCTGAGGGCACTGAGCCCTCAGCATTGCCTAGACCACTGCACTGCCCACCCTCTACCCCAGCCACAAAGAGCAGCACAGCTGTGGCAGTTCAAAGGGGCCCAGAGGTCAGCTACCACCACCGCTGAAGCAGTAGCAATGGCAGCCAGAGCTCCAGGCTCCTTTGAAATACTGGGCTCCAATGCAACTCCCCACATTGCCACCCTTCCCCTCCCATCAGAAGGCCTGATCTTCTGCCTTCTGTTTACTGCTGCTCGTCCCGGTGCCTTGTCCCAGATAGCTCCTTTCTCTTCATCTTTAGCTCAGCTCTGTGCCTCTCCGATCTTCCTCCTTGCTGGAGGAAAGTGCCACCAGAACCTGTCTGTCTTCCAGGTCTCCCTCAAGCACTTCTGACTGGCAAGGAGCACCCTTCCTTGCTCCTTTAGTCCAAGCTAGAGACTGACCTGCTCCGTCCCTGCAGCTCCTTTTACCTGAACCTGTTGGATTCTAACAGTCTGCTTCTATGCAGCCTTTGTAGGCATGCCCAATGGGCCCATATTAGCTGCTTCTTTCTTGAGGCAGGATGTGGTAGGACTATGGGCCCTCCAGCCAGGTGCCTCAAAGGGCTGGTATGCCCCCATCATACCTCCTGCCTTCAGTTTCCTACCTACATGCTAAGGACTGTGTCACTGACTGGCATGGACTTATGTCTCCTACCATATACCAGTAGGGAATCCTGATTGCAGAACAGGCACCACCGGGGAAAGGGTAAAAGGTTTACCACCTTGAAGACCTATTTAGACCAATGGACTATGGTCCTGCCCACTGACAGACCAAGTCCACAGCCCCAGCCAACTTCAAGATTTTTTCTGCATCTTGGACTTTGGGATACTGGGTTGATGAGTAGCTGCAATGACCTATGTTCAGCTGTCGGAAATATCTCTCAGAGCCTCAGGTCAGTGGTGTCCAACAGGAATTCAAAGATTGCCACACTTGTGGTTCAATATTCGCCACATTAAATTACACAAAGTTTTGCACAGCCAGGTACTCCCACTCATCCCTGCCCCTGCTCTGAATAAATACCTGTTAGCCAATGGCTGGGGGTGAGATACCACGCGTGCCCTCACTTCATCTGAGTCTTTAACTGCTAAGACAGACAGTCCCTTCGTAGCAGGCAGCCAGGGAGGCTGATGGGTGCCCCAAAGGGTTGTTCTGAGAGCTTCCTTCACCCAAGTCTTTGGCTGCTAGGACAGAGAAATCCCTTCGCAGCGGGCAGCCAGGGAGGCTGACGGGTGCCCCAAGAGCCTGCCCCGTGGAGGCAGGACGACTCAGCGCTCAGTTCTCAGTACACCTCACCAACGACCATGCTAATATAGCTGAAAAACCGGCTGGTTTATTTTATTTGTGTTTGGTTTGCACAGTAACAGGAGGAGTCAGGTTAAAACTTAAACAGTTACTATTTAATTGATAAGAAAAAGCTTAATTCTTATGGTTACAAGGTTTACAGTTTCACTTCTTTAGTTACAAGCAGCTAGCATACAACAAAAGTACTTTAATTCATAGATCTATTATTAAATGCGTGCAAAAGTGAAACACATAGCAGGTCTTATTCTCACCCCTGCATTACCCAGCCTGGCATGGCCAGCGTCTGTCACTCAATCTCTCGGGATGAAGAGTACGAGGAGGGCGTCCCCTGGGACCTTGGGAGGCAAAGACCTTCCTGACCTGCAAGTATAGGTAATTGGAACTCAATTGGAGAGGGCTGCTGGACCCTTCTTTATACCCTTTGGGTCACGTACACTCTTCCTTATCTTTAAAGATGCCAATTGTGTTAGACATTCTTTTCTTATGGGCGGGAGAGTCCTCTCCTGGGACGATGTGTAGGCGTATCAATCACCGGTACTAGCCAAGGGCAGCCTGAGGCCCTGGTCGTCTGCTAGCCCGTTTGTCTTTTATTGTCTGGTTTCGGTCCGTTCAGGGCCATGATGAGGCAGTCTGTCTATGCTCTGAGGCATCAAAGACTCTGCTTGAGATTAGCACATCTGTGCTCTCAGGCATTCCAAGACTGGGCTGTGTCCTTTTAAGAACATAAGAACATAAGAATGGCCATACTGGGTCAGACCAAAGGTCCATCAAGCCCAGCATCCCATCTGCCGACGGTGGCCAATGCCAGGCGCCCCAGAGAAGGAGAACAGAAGACAAGTGATTTATCTCCTGCCATCCATCTCCTGCCCTTGTTATGAAGGCTAGGGCACCATACTTTATCCCTGGCTAATAGCCATTTATGGACCTGACCTGCAAAAATTTATCAAGCTCTTTTTTAAACCCTAATAGAGTCCTGGCCTTCACAGCCTCCTCGGGCAAGGAGTTCCACAGGTTGACTGTGCGCTGTGTGAAGAAAAATTTCCTTTTATTAGTTTTGAACCCACTACCCATCAATTTCATTTGGTGTCCCCTAGTTCTTGTATTATGGGAAAAGGTAAATAATTTTTCTATATTCACTTTCTCCACACCATTCATGATTTTATATACCTCTATCATATCGCCCCTCAATCGCCTCTTTTCCAAACTGAAAAGTCCCAGTCTCTCTAGCCTCTCCCCATATGGGACCCTTTCCAAGCCCCTAATCATCTTAGTCGCCCTTTTCTGAACCTTTTCTAATGCCAATATATCTTTTTTGAGGTGAGGAGACCACATCTGCACGCAGTACTCGAGATGTGGGCGTACCATAGTTTTATATAGGGGAAGTATGATATCTTTTGTCTTATTATCGATCCCTTTTTTAATAATTCCTAACATCCTATTTGCCTTACTAACTGCCGCTGCACATTGCGTGGATGTCTTCAGAGAACTATCCACTATAACTCCAAGATCCCTTTCCTGATCTGTCGTAGCTAAATTTGACCCCATCATGTAGTACGTGTAATTTGGGTTATTTTTTCCAACATGCATTACCTTACACTTACCCACATTAAATTTCATTTGCCATTTTGCTGCCCAATCACTCAGTTTGCTGAGATCTTTTTGTAGTTCTTCACAATCCCTTTTGCTTTTGACTGTCCTGAACAACTTGGTGTCATCTGCAAACTTTGCCACCTCACTGCTTACCTCATTTTCTAGATCATTGATGAACAAGTTGAACAGGATCGGTCCCAGGACTGAGCCCTGGGGAACACCACTAGTTACCCCCCTCCATTGTGAAAATTTACCATTTATTCCCACCCTTTGTTTTCTGTCTTTTAACCAATTCCCGATCCATGAAAGGACCTTTCCTCCTATCCCATGACCACCTAATTTACATAAAAGCCTTTGGTGTGGGACCGTGTCAAAGGCTTTCTGGAAATCTAGGTATATTATGTCCACTGGGTGCCCCTTGTCCGCATGTTTATTAACCCCTTCAAAAGAATTAACCCCTTCAAAGAATTCTAATAGATTAGACAGACACGACTTCCCTCTGCAGAAACCATGCTGACTTTTGCCCAACAATTTTTTTGCTCCTTTGTGCTCTGAAGCACCTAAGAGGGGCAAGATGGAGCAGAGCCAGGGGGAATTCTGTCTGGCTACAATACCCTTCTCCAGAGCCTGGGTCCTCCAGAGATAGGCACTCCCAGCCCCCCCGGCCAAATAAATGTCCTCCTTCCCCCCCCCGTGCCAGGCCCCCCCAGCCCCCCCAATTCTAATTCAATTCCAGAGACACCCCAAATCTGCCAGATCCACCGCTAAGGCCGCCATGCACTTCTCCCACCAAGCAGGTGGATGGTGCTCCTCACATGCAGCTCTCAGGAGGAGCCCCATTTACAGGCTCCCAAGAGCCACATGCACCTCAAGAGCCACATACACCTCATATTCGCCACAGTGTGAATAGTGTCCTATTTCCCACATGTGGCAAGTGGCTATGCGAGTCATCCCATCAAGTCTCCATTATTCCAATCACTTCATACTTCTTAGACCATGCCAGGGCCTCTAGTTCCTCCTGTTTGTTTCCCAGGCTTCTTGCATTTGTGTACAAGCAGCTTAGAGAAGTGACTGATTGGACCACTTTCTCCTCTTCACCTAGGAATCCTACTTTGTTACACCTTTCTCCTTCCCCACTCACCTCAGGGCTTGTGTCACCGTCCCCACACAAACCTAATTTAAAGTTAAGATACTGGGAGCTTTGCTGCCGCTGGGGGAAGGACCACTTCAACTGGGCCTCCACCCACTGCACCTCCCGCCCTTTTCCCATACTGGGGCTTGCTGCCACTGGGGGAAGGACCACTTCAACTGTGCCTCCACCCACTGCACCTCCCGCCCTTTTCCCATACTGGGGCTTGCTGCCACTGGGGGAAAATCTCATGAGCTGTGGGGGTGATTCCCCATGAAGGGACCATGTCAACTGGGCCCTCAGAGCTAGGTTTGCTTCTCTTTTCATCCACTTTTGTATCCTCTTTCTTCTGACTTTAAAAAACAGTCCTGACCCCTGCATTATTTTCAGGGATCATACGCATGCAATGATGGGAGGTGGGATACTCAGTGGATGGCCAGTTGAGAGCACTGTCGTTGCATGGAAGCCGAGGGTGAACATATCTCCCTGCCCCAAACATGGCACAGGGAGATATGGAGGGAGGGGTGGCTCCTCCAAGCCCCGGGGATCTGGGAAGGAGGTGGCAGCTGCTGGTGCTCCCCGGGAGTCCCAGGGAAGCCACAGCCGCCAGCAATCCCCTGGAGCCCCAGAGAAACTACAGCTGCCAGCCTCCCTGGAAGCCCTGGGGAAGCAGCAGCTGCCCATGCTCCCCGCTTCCCTGAGGCTGGGGCAAATACGGGACAATGAGTCCCGTTTTAAAAAAAAGTCAGGACGTCTTTTTGGTGCCCCAGATATGGGACCATCCTGCCCAATACAGGCTGGATGGTCACCCTATGGAAGCCTTCTGGCACGGGAAAGCCAAAGACTCTCCCCAACACCAATGTAGTGAAGGAGGAAACCAAAAATTCTTTTTTCCTGCACTTTCCTATCCTCTTCCTTCTCACTCTAAAGAACAGTCTGGGCCCCTGCGTTATTTTGAGGGATCACCTTCAGTGACGGGAGGTGGGAAACTCAGTGAATGGTCAGTTGAGAATACAGTTGCTGCACTCGTGTTGGCAATGTAATGTGGGGGGGAACCAAAAATTCTTTTTTCCCCAGACTTTTCAATTCTCTTTCTTCTAACTTTGAGGGGCCCTGCATTATTTTCAGGGATTTGGCATATTTTCAGGGTGGGAGGGGAATGAGGAAAATGCAGTGTGAGAAGATGATGTCAAGACCAGCAAGCACACCCAGAATGCTTTGGTGATGAGGGAACTGTGGGACAGCTTCCCACAATGCACTACTCCAACAGTCCATGTTAGCTAATGTGTGTGTATCAGCAATGGCTTGACTTTATGGGGAGCACGGTGGAAGTGAGGATGGTCAAAATCGAACTTATAAATTCAAGCATTAGAAAATCTATATAACTGAATTCAAATTTATTTTGTGGTGCAGACGTAGCCTTAGAGCCCTGCAGGCCCAGCCTAGTGAACCTGAGTCTTCTGACCCAGGCTAGCCACACCCCTGCTACAGGTCTCTTAATGCAGTAAAGATGCACCCTGGAGGCTATAGTACCTAATGTTGAGGGCTGGACAGGCTCTTAGCTGGCTTCAGACCTGCAGAACTGCCAAGAAGGCGTAAAGGTGCCTGCACATAACGTTTCTTGGCCACTCCTAAGACTGTGGCCTGATGTTGTCAATACCCCAATTTAGTGCTCTGCCGCTGAAGTTTAAAAGTGTGAGAACTGAATGTTACTTAATTGTTACACTCCAAAGTTCTTTGCCCAGTAAGTAGACTTCTGCCTATCTCCCCTTTTACAGTTGCAGCTTCTGGATTTCTTGCCCCGGATCTCCCTGCTTGGGGCTTGGGTGGGCTCTAGGGGCTGATTCCACATCTGCGTACTCTTCTAGTGAATCCAAATTAAAAACTGCTCATTTTACCTTTGGATTCTTTCCCAAGCCTATTTTCTGTGCGTCTTAAAAGGTGACATGTTTAAATATTCATCGGGGGTCCATGGTGGATTTCTAATGCCCATCAGCAGAGTCCTCTGCCCTGTCAGGACATGGGGCTTCCCTCTCAGACTTTTCAATATCTTCTTATTTCTCATTAATAATATAAATGGACAGGTGATCGCAGACAAGAAGGTGTAGATGTCCATATGGGTGGAACACTGCTCAAGGCTTTATTCCCACAAGTTTACAATACGACCTGAACTTGACAACCTCATCCCAACTCTTCCAGAAATGTCTGAGCTAGATGCAGAACCTACAGAGGAGGAACTTTCTCAAGCTGTTGATGCTCTCTCCAATGGAAAAGTGCTAGGAAATGAGAGAATCCTAGCTGAAGTCCTGAAGGCAAACAAGGCTGTGCTCTTCCCCTTCCTCTATGATTTACTCCTAAAATGTTGGAGAGCAGATGTCCCACAAGACATGAAGGATGCAAACGTCATCACTCTCTTTAAAAACTAAGACAACAACTAAGGGTGACTACAACAGCTACAGAGACAGCTCATTACTGAGCATCACAGGAAAAGCATTTGCTCTTGTCATTCTCAAACGCCTGCAAAAACTCGCAGATCAAGTCTATCTGGAAATACAGTGTGGCTTCAGGGCTGGCAAGTCAACAATTGGTACGATTTTTTCTCTTAGACAACTACAGGAAAAATTCAGAGAACAACGAAAGCCATTATTCATAGTATTTGTGGACTTAACAAAAGTGTTTGACACAGTTAGTAGATCAGGACTATACAGAGGATTAACCAAGACTGGCTGCTCACTGACCCAACTGAAGATCATAACATCGTTTCATGAAAACATGAAAGCAATAGTGCAATATGATGGGTCTACATCGGCACCATTTGCAATGACCAGCAGATTCAAACAAGGGTGTGTTCTTGCCCCTACCCTCTTTGGCATATTCTTCTCAGTTCTACTAAATTGCTCATTTCAAAACTCACACAGCGATTATATTTCTCTGCACTAGAGTAGATAGCTCTCTCTTCAACCTGGCAAGATTCAAGGCCAAAGCTAAGGTCAAGAAAGTCCTCATTAGGGAACTCCTCTCCATAGATGATGGAGCTCGTCACTCATAGTGTAGACACGCTACAGTCACTGATGGATTCTCCGTCCAGAGCCTGCAAGCTGTTTTCCCTTGACATAAGCATGAAGGAAAATGTTGTATTCACTCAAGATATACCTCAGCATCTGAGTGTCATTCTGGCTAACAGCCCATTAGTTGTGGTTCAACAATCCTGTTACCTTGGATCTACTGTCACCTTATCCATGGACAAAGAACTGAACATCAGAATCAGGAAGGCAGCTACAATTTTGACAGAGTTATGAAAGGTGCATGGAACAATTCTAAGCTGACAGTGAAAACAACGGTAATAATCTACCAGGCATGTGTCTTGAGTATCCTGCTCTATGGTTCTGAGGCATGGACCACCTACTCGAACAAAGAGAAAAAACTGAACAGCTTCCATCTTCACTGCTGCCGCAGAATTATGAATATCAACTGGCAAGATACAGTTTCAAATGCAGATGTCCTCTCAAGATCTGGCATATCCAGCCTCATAGCAACACTCAACAGCAGGAGACTACGATGGCTTGGTCATGTGAGAAGAATGAGTGACAAACCTCTTCCCAAAGAAATCCTCTTTGGTAAACTGTCATGTGGGTTGAGAACAAGAGGAAGACCAAAGCTCAGATTTAAGGATATATGCAAAAATTCCATGAAAAAATTCAACATCGATCCAAAATCCTAGGAACCTACATCATCAGATTGAACTACCTGGCAACGATTGCGACAACAGGGCACATCATCCTTCGATAGTATATGTGCATGTCACACAAAAGAACTTCATCTTAGAAGGAAAAACTCTCAGACTCCAGGATTCGGAAATAGGCTGACATGCGGTTATTGCAGTCAACCGTGCAAATCCAATATTGGACAGACAAGGCATGAGAGAAGCTGCAGACTCTAACACTGCCCATAGATCCTCACCATCGCTGCTAACCACCATCTCTCGAGATGACGAGGGGCCATATAGAATAAGCAGCAGGTCCCAAAGCCACTGCAGGCCCTGGGGCAAATTGGGAGGGGAGCCCAGCTCCAAGCCCCAGAAGAGGTGGGGCCAAGAGTGGACGGGGTGGGGCCTATGGCAGTCAGCTCCTAGCTCTGCCCAGACCAGAGCACTGGGCTGCCCCACTCAGAGCCCTGCTGCCATGGCACTTCAAAGGGGCTCAGAGCTCCGGCCACAGCTGCTGCCAGAGCTCTGGGCCCCTTAGACACGCCAGGCCCTGGGGTAACTGCCCCCTTTGTCCACCCCCCCACCCATCAACAGGCCTGTTAATAAGCTAGAGCCTATTGTGGAAGCAGGAGTTTCTGCTCCTGCAGATGAACAGATTAGGGCTCTGACCAGCCTTGAACATACCAAGCCAATCCCCATCAGAGCAGAGAGGGTTCCATCCTGTTACCCGCCCTCACCGCCTCCTACACGTGGCCAGATGTCACCTGACAGTTACCGAATGCGCAGCGCCGAGCACACCGTGCCCCCTACTGCTTAGCCCCTCGGCCCTACTGCGCTAGTAATGTTTCCCAGCCTTAGCTGCTCTGCTCAGACGCGCCCGTCTCGGGAGGACGGCTAGCCGCTATATTTTAGCAGCAACCCCTTTCACTTGCCCTGCTCCTGCGCGCGCTAGTGGCACTACAACAGCTCGCTCTCCGCCCGGAGAGCAAGGGGCGCAGAGAAATCCTCGGAGCTCTCCGCCCCGCCTCCTCTCTGGTGGGCAGCGAGAGGCTGTCCAGCGCCGAGCACGCCACGCCTCCCTCCCGTTCTGCGGCGGGGCTGAGGGCTGCCCAGTTCCGTTGGACGCAGGCCCGCAGGGATGCTCTCCCTCCCTCCCGCGGCTGGGACGCCCCCGGCGGGACGAGTGCAGGGTCTGCTGCAGTCCCTCCTGCTCCGCCCTCACCCCCCGGTCGGGGTCATTCACCCAGCGCCGAACAATACTTCTATTTCTATTACCGCTCCTCCCCTCCCCCGCGCCACTGATAGTATGCAAATATCCTAACACCAGGAAGTAAACGGAAAGCTCCCTGCCAGCCCACTGAAACCAAGCCAAGTTCCTCTTCTGCCGCACTGGGGTGGCCCCAGGCAGACGACCGGCGTGTCTGGTCCGGCTTCTCTCTCTTTTTCCCAGCTGTAAGATCCCGGGGTCTTCAGAAAACCCCTGAGCGTGGAGCTTTTCCTCTGCCCCAGGACACTCCGCTGAAGGACACGCTGGCTCCTCTCCCAGCTCTGTGGCTGAAGTAACCGGGAAGTTTACTTACTGCTTCCAAAGGTTGACGTTCAGGAAAGTAAGTAAGTTTTTTGGGTTTTCTAGTTTGGAAGCGGGTAACTGGTTTGGGCTCTTGTGTCTGGCGGTGTTGGCTGTGATCTTTTCAAAGCGGTGGAGAACAGCCCAGCCAGGGCAGCGGAGTGGTAGAGCTGCCTTATTTCATACGAGTTCTGCTATTCTGGCACTCCCAGTTTGTCAGAGGGAATGAGGGAGTGCTTCTCTAAGGGGAATAAAGGAAAGGCGTCTTGGAACCTTTTTGGCAGCTGTCCCTGTTGCTGTGGTAACAGTCTTCTTCCCACCTGGATTTATCTTCAGTGCTGATCAAAGGGAATTGTTCATGACAGACACTTGAACGTCCCTCGCATAAAATAGCCTCTGGCAGGATATGGGGGTTTTGTTGTTTTTCATCGTTAGCTCTCCTACACACACTTTTAAATGACAGTGGAAATTTTGAGCTTTCACCTGTTGGAACTAGATGGGTGTGCACCCCCTGGCTTGGAGTGGTTCCCATTATACCCAGGGTTTACAGTTTGGTCCAATGACTCTCAGAACCCCACTGTAGATATTGTTCCTTCACTTCTGATCTGCCTTATTGGCGTACCAATTATCTTAGGGCAAACCAGTCTAGACCTACATATTGGGATCTTCCTTTAGCCTACTGTCTCCCCAAAAATGAAGGGATAGAAGCAAAGTTTTCAGACAGGGATATAAAAATAAGTGGCTGATTGGGGGCATTCTAGACTTCTCACTGAATTAGCTAAAGGGACGTAGATTTAGCAGGTCATGAAACTTAGCCTGTTTAATTCACTGAAGTGAACAAGAAATATTAAATGAACCATGTGTAAAGGACATGGCCAACTCAAAAGAGGAAGTGTTACTCTAATGGGCAGCTTGTGCTTCTGGCCCTTAAGGGAACAGTTCTGTGAAGCACAGATAAAATGTATAGTACATTAGTTAAAAGGAAGTGAGAGTTCTTTTCAGATTGGTTAGCTTTTTCTGCAGCCTGAGGGAAAGTGGGTAGCTGCAGCCTTAGTTTTCCTGTGTGGTTGGTTTCAACTTTTAAGGACATACAGCAATTTGAGAAGACTTTTAAATGGGGATCACAATAAACCATCAAAATGCGACCTTCAGGGCTATATTGTCTTCAGCCAGCTTTGATAATTTCTAATTAAAAACAAACAAACAAACAAAAAAAAGTTGGAATTCCAGAAAGACTATACTATATGACACAACACATTTTTCTTAGTCACTGTTAAAGGCTTGGACAATAGGTTAAGTTTAATTAAAAGAGGAAAATACAGCCTCAGGATATTCTGTGTTAAACTCTGGATTTTAAACCTGCAAGTGTTTTAGCAAAGTAATTCCTGGTGCATCTTCCGATTAAAACTGCTCCCTCTCAAGTAGCTATTTAAAGTGTGCTTCTGCTTTGAAGAAAAGAAAAACAAAACATAAAAATGGAGCCTGAGGTGTTTGATGTTTATTATTGTCTCTCACCAGCTTCCAGTCCAAGTCTCCTCAGTTTTAAGTAAAAAAATATATTTTGTAGGCTGCCAGGTGGACAAATTCAGTCTAGAATCTGAAAGTCAAGCTCATTCTTTCTCAGTCTCCATCATCAATATTTTGCAGTTAGACTGTAGTTACGGTCCCTGTTCTTACTCAAGCAAGAATAAACTTCATCTAAGTAGTCAAAACTAATTTTAGTCACTAAAATATGCAGATCAGACTATGTATACACACAGGGGACGAACAAGTTGAATTAGAAAGTGCCATTTTACTTTTGTGTTTTACAATGGAAGAGCGTTTTCAGCTCTTTTTCATCCCAAAACTAAACACTCTTCTCACCCACACTCCCTGCAAATCTCCCATCTCATCCCATCTCCCCAACCAATATAAAACAGCACAAATTGAGGAGAGATCCTTCTACCCTCATATAGTATGATTCCTGGATGACCTTTGGAATGCCCAAATGCTGGCTACAAATGATTGTAGTGTGATATCTGGCAATAGATAAATTTTGGAACAGTGTATAGGTTGAACCTCTCTCGTCCGGCACCCTGGGGACCTGACTTGTGCTGGACAAGAGAATTTTCCAGACAATGGGAGGTCAGTATATTTTAGCACATTGCCAACACTTCCGTGGCTTACTGGGCTCTTAGAAGACATTTAGCGGTAAATTATAGCTAAATAACAGCACAGAACGCTGAGAGTGAGGACTGGTGACTGCAAACAAATTTTATGGGGCCTTGGGAAACTTGGCCACACCCATGAGAAGTGGTCCTCTGGCTAATTAAAATAATGACAGATTACGGAGTTTGCTGGACGAGAGAGTTCCAGATTAGAGAGTTTCAACCTGTAGTAATACTTGCCATATTATTATATAAATCTTCAATATAGACTTGTTTTAACAAAATAATTAAATTGTGTTGGGGAGCCCAGTTTTAACAAAGATTTAATCTACTTTTTTTCACGTGAACCTTTCCTGTTCTAGGAACAGAGGTAGCCATGTTAGTCTTTAAAATGCTACATGACTACTTTTTTTGTTTTGTTAAGATACAGACTAACAAAATTTTGTTTGTCTTTAAAGTACTGCATGACTGGTTTCCTGTTCTAGTACTGGATGCAAAGCAGAGGCAATGGTTTCATTTGTTTAGTAAGTGGGGACTTCACATCTTTATAATGAGTAGTGACAACATTGCTTCTGTGGATTGGAAGAACCAAAGAGTTTTCTCGGGAGAAGTAGGAGGATGTAAATTTAACTGAGAATGCTATCTAATAGATGTGCATAGAATCACAGTAGACAATTAAAATTAATTGATTCTGCAGCCAATAGGTTTCTCATTCTGTTAACCTATTACAACATTAATATTTTATTAGTGCCAGCTTTGTAAATTACATAGAAATTGAAAGTTTTCTTGATCTAATAGGATAAAGATTTTTCATCAGTAAATGTTGAGCTATGTCTTGCTCGTTACATATCATGACAGCATTTTATTAATTACTGTAAATTGGCAGATGTGAAGTGGTTCTGCTTTTCTTGTATATCCCTCTGAGTGAAAAAGATCTTTTACTGCAAAGGCAAACAAAGAAATGCAGGAAGGCCTTTTTTCATAATATTTTGATAAATAAAATCACTCAGAAGCTTTTTTTGTAGACAGTAGTTTTAACTAAAGTGATCAACGACCTGCTAATACTAGGCATTTGAAATTCTATTAGCATTCATGTTTTCAGGTGCATTTCACCAAACTATGGAATGGATTTTCCTGTACACTTATAAATCTACCAAATCTGTCTCTGGAAATGAGATACCTTGTTCTGAGACCCTTTGCTCTCATAAGCTAAACGGCAATATGCTTGGTCTCTTTTTTATAAGGGAGATCTGATAACCCATCCAGGTGCTTTCAAAAGTGATATGGATTAAATGATGTCCCAAAATTGATTTAGGGGCTGCTGGAAGTCCCATCTCTTGGATGACACAGAACTAAGGTCCTGCTGGTCACTTATGGCCATCAAAGATTACATGGCACAATTTTCCAAACCAGAGGCTTTTTACATGTGGTGTCCTGGCTAAAGTGCAGTTTGGGTAGCAGCATCTTCCCTAAAGGTACCCATCACTTTTATTATATAATGTACTCTTCATTTCTTTTCATATGGCAATGCTGTATTAGGGTTTTGGGGAGTTAAATAGCTAGCTCCAGAAATACCTGAATTTTTGTGGAAGGAGAGAGGTGTCTGTCTATTCCAGTATTTAGTGTTGAGTTTCTCTGGGAGGAAGGTTCGTGCTTTGAGCAAGAGAGTGCCTCACCCAGAGGTGGGTATGTGGAAGGCAACAAGACACCTTTCCCCTCTGTCTGTGGCTTGTGTAAGGCCACAAATAATTATAGCACCTCAGACTCAGTGTCTGCTCCCTCATGTTCCCCGTGGGAGTTGATGAGGTTCCCGGGCAGCTGGACCAATGCAGTAAGTAGGCAGGCAGAAAGGAGGAGGGGTATAAACTCCACTTAATGCAAGGGTGAGACAGGGTTCCTTGTAGCAGCAACCCTGAGATGGCATGGCTCTATGCTTCCTCTCCGACGTGAGGCTGTGCCTTGCTGGTAGCAATGAGCTCCAAATCAGTGTGAGATGGTATTGTTATAAATAGGGCACTACCAAATTCAGAGGCCATTTGGAACAAATTCACAGTCACAGGATTTAAAAAATAATAAGTGCCATGTTTTCATCTATGTAAGTCTGAAATATCAGAGGGGTGGTGTCGTAAGCATCCTGAGAAATTAGCTCAGAGCGGGGGAAAGAGTTACCGTGTTCCACCCTTACTTCTGTGCTGTGGCAGCTCTGCCTTCAGTGCTGAGCAGCTGAAGCGTGGTAGTTGTTGGCCCAGAGCCAAGCCCTGAAGGCAGAGACGCCGCCACCACCACCACCACCACCACCAGCAGCGGTGGTATGGTATGGTATTGCCACCCTTGCTTCTGTGCCGCCGCTAACGAGGCGCTGCCTTCAGAACTGGGAGCCTGGCCGACAGCTGGTGCTCTGTGGCTACCCAGCTCTGAAGGCATTTTAGAACTAAGGGGCAATATCATAACCCCCTTCGCCTCCCGCCAAATAACTTTGACATCCTCTTTTGGATGAAAACACCAGATTTCATGGGCTGGAGAACAGATTTCATGGTCCATAATGTGTGTTCTGTGGCCTTGCATTTGGTAGGGCCCTTGTTATAAAGAAGGATAAACCTTAAGGAAACAAACAAATAAACAAAAGGACTAAGGCCCTTTTTGGCTTCTAAATAGCCAGATGTCCTTGCTGTGAAATAGCAGGGTTTTGTTTTATGCTCGTCATACTCCCGACCTCATCCATGACTGGAAGAGTTTTCCCTGCACAAGAGTTTTTACCCGTCTCCAAAACCTATTTATTTATATGTGCATAGAGCTGGCAAATGCTTCCAGACAAGATAAGACCAGAAGCAAGCTATGACCCAGTGAATGATGTAAATTGTTTTTAATGATAGACAAAGTTTTTTCAGATTAATCCTACTGATGCAGTGGTGAGTACTCACACATGATCTAGTAACACATTAACTATTTAAAAAATGTTGTAACTTCCATCAACAAAATTCCAATGATGGCAATGACATTCTTAGTTAAACTCTCATCCAGAGAAGGATGGGAAATACAGAGATCTTTTCACCTCATGCAAATGTGCTTCCATTACCTTCGATGGTTAGTGCTGCAATTTCCTGGGTGAAGTCAGACTCAACAAGCTTCTGCATTTTTTCATGAGGATTGCTGTCCTAGCATAAATAGAGAGGCAGAATCAGTCCTGTGTGGTGTTTGTATGATAAATATGAAAGGTGTTTGCTCAGATAGTCATAATGAACTTCTGTTTTAATGTCCAGGCCTAAGAAACTACTCATAGGGATCAGGGTGCTAGATACATTACTATGGGAAATGTTCTCTACCTTCGATAATAGAGACTATATTTTGACAGAAGCACTTGGAGAGGAGAGAAGTTGTTATTGTATTTGGCTCTACTTTTGCATTCCCTTATTTATGGGAGGAGAAGAATAACAGCATTATTTGAAATTAAGATTTTCAACTTTTGTATGTTATACTTTAACACTGTAGTGTCTCTTATCTACACTACAAGCATCTGGGGTAACTTTAATATGTTCCTTTGTACGGTACTGAGTGTCCTATCATACACAGTTCCAGTATAATTTGTCCTTCTGCTTCTGAGGCCTTTGGTGCACAGGGATAGCTCAGTGGTTTGAGAACTGGCCTTATAAACCCAGGATTGTGATCTTAATCTCTGAGGAGGTCATTTAGGGGTCTGGGACAAATAGATTAACAAATAAATCTGTTGGGGATGGTCCTTGGTCCTGCTGAGGGGGCAGGGGACTTGACTCCATGATTTCTTGAGGTCCCTTCCAGTTCAATGATACATAAAGTTGTCATTGCTTCTTCTGTATATATGAACTAGAAAAGCTGACACCAACTCTGCACATATTAAAGTTCTTTTTTTCCTCTGTGCAATGTGTGGATTGAGCCTATTGGCTTTGTAACAACTGCAACTGGATTTTTTAGTTCTTCTGAAGAAAACCAGCTACCATAGTCATCTTGTGAAATACTGAGGGAAACCATGCTACAGATGGAAGGGTGTATGGTACATCTGCACTCCAAGCTTGGCATTTTCTATAACTTTTGTTTATATTGTCCACATCCATTTATCTACAGTTCAGACTCAGTATACATACAAAGGGAATGGATTGTATTTTTGAAATATATTTTCCTTCTTTATTGTTTGTTTAGTGGAAGGCAATATAAGGACTTAAGAAAATGCACATATTGACACAGCACCCCGATTGTTCCTATGTTCTGGTGTGATTTTTTGCTGTATGCTTTTATTGCTTTTTACATCTTGTTCATTGTTTGGTGCAGACGCACCCATGCAGATCTGTTTGATTAATAGATTTTTTTGACCTTGACTTAAGATGATTTTTCCAGCATTTGCCTAATGAAAAGTTCTGGCAGTGTGGTTCTGCAGAAGATAATGCAGAAATATATTATTCTCCCTGGCATATACTGTACTATACGACCATATTATGGCCTTCCAACAAAATAAATACTAAGGAGCAGCAAGAGCTATATCTGTATATGGACATTTCCGTGTAACTGCTGGTTGTGCCTCCAGTTCAGACTAGACCTTGGTAAAGAAAATACTCAGGCATGAATCCTTCAGTACATAGAATTGAATGGGAAGAGATGACAATAAAATGTCATTTGGGCTTTCTCAAACCATCACATTAGCAGAAACTGGCGCATCGTGGAGATTGCCCCTTTAAAGCCCAAATGGGAGGGACTGTATGACACTGGTGCAGCCCTTACTGACACGGTTTGCAGAGTGGCAGAGGTCTGGCCACCCCTTTGCGTAACAGGTTGAGTGTTTTTGTGTAATAATGATTCATGTGTGAGAGGAAAGGACTTGGGGAACATAAAATAAGACAATTGCCAGGATCTGAGTCTTTGTCACTGAGGAAGTGAAAATTTCTTTGCTAAATACTCAGGAAGGGGAGGGAGGAGAGAGAGGAAATTCATCATTTGCGTGCTTGGGGCTCAGCTGTTTCAATACAAACTGCAATGGTGATTTGAATCTGCAATCAGCAGGATAGCCCAACATGCAGATGCAATTCAAAACAGGCTCTTGAAATTGCAAAACACCAAAGAACTTCGAAACTCTAGGCAGAAGTTCTCCACATCCCCTTCCTGAGCTGCAAGATCTTGTTACCCCTTTGCTTCACAGCATGTCCCCTGAGCAGCAAAGGGGGACCATTCTGTGCTGTCCACCTTCTCGCCTCATTCTGACCCTGCAAGCAGGCTGGCAGCTCTTTGTGACTTCAGTTCCCCCACATTGCCTGAGAAATACGATTTGAAGCAGAGAGATAAGCACCAATCTGAGGAATGTGAGCATATGTTGAACAGAAAGGGGAGTCCATTGATTCTTGGTGCTTGACTGTCCACTCTGACTAGTCGTCTTCAGCATGGTGGGTAACTGGCGTGGCTGAAGGAAGGAGGGTTCCCTGGCAATGTGCAGCATTCCCGTGCTGTGGGACATACTGGGGAAGGTAGTGGTTAGTGGTGCTCTCACCAAAGCTGGTTAAATGCATTTGCTTTGGCCAGGCCTGCCAATGGGAGAAAGGAGGGTAGTTGGCCCTGGGCCCGGTGTTTCAAAGGGGAGTGGAGCTCTAGGCACTTTTGAAGTGTTGCAGGAGCACTGCACTGGCTGCATGTGACTGTGAAAGAGGGGCAGTGCTGCAAATTGCGGGGGGGGGCGCTGAGCGCTGACTCCTCTTGGTCCTGCCCCTTCCGCTCTTGGCCCTATCCCCTTCGGGCACAGAGCCAGGCCCCTCTCCCACCCCCAGCAGTTGTTGACGCCACTGGCCTTGATGTAGAACCTGTGACAGAATCAGCGTGCTGGAGGTAGTAGTGGAACTCTCTATCCTCTGTGCTGCGGTACCTACCAGTACTGCTTGCTAAGCATCCTGAGGGCTGTGCGGCTTTGAGCCTTTTAATTGGTTGATTAGACTAGGATTTTTCATGGAAAAAAGTCACCTTTTTGCTTTTACCAAGCTATAGCAGCGACCTCTTTCTGCTGTCTCTTGCTGTCTTTTTTGTTTTTCAACTCTTCGCCCATTTCTGGTTGGTTGGTTTATGTCTCTTTCCCGTCTGTCTTGTCTTAAGGACGTGCCTACAGTGCAGGTGACTCCTCTGAGATGGTTACAACAAACGTTCTGGATTTATACCCCAAACCACAGCTTCCTCTCCCCCATAATGGAAAACTCGTTGGCCATGTGTGTGCATTAACATATCCCTTACGGCTGTATTCTACGTGTATCATCCTTGTGCAGCAAGGGCTACAGGGCCTGAAGAATGTTTCATCTTGTGTGACTTTGAGCCCCAGGATGGCCTAAGGAGAAAGGAGGACCAACTAAACAGTGACACAGCCACGATCCTAGTGATGCTGCTGGCAGACAGTGGACCAAGCACAGGCATCTATGGGTCCTCAAGCAACTAGCAAGAACAAAACACTTTCAAAGGGTCTAAATCATGTTGTATGTTGGCACAAGAAACCTTCAGAGCCAATCTGCAGCCAGACAGGGCTTTGTCCAGTACCCGCTGCCTTTCCTGTTTCCCTCCTCCTGCTTCCCCCTTCGATAAGGTTGGCAACATTCAATTTGTGCAAAATGAAGTATCTTTGCCTTGCCACCTACTCACTCCATTTCCCCATCTCTTGCTCTCACCTACCCTCGCTTTCGCTGGGAGGGGTGGGTGGTTGGGGTAGAGGAGGTGCTGAGGGCAGATAGGAGGGGTTCGGGACAGGCATGCCAAAGGGGAAGGGGAAAAGGTGGCAGTTGCCCAGGCATTTCAAAGGGGCCCAGAGCTCCAGCCATTGGCACCGCCAAAGTAGCACTATCGGTGGTCAGAGTTCTGGGCCCCTTTGAAATACTGCGGTTGCACTGTGCCGCCACTCTGCATGCAGCACTGAGGGAGTGAGGGGCAGGGCTGACGGCCCTATGCCCTACCCCATCTGTCCTTGGCCCCACCCCTGCCAGGGACAGGAAGCTGAGCCCACTTCCCCCTCGGCCCTTGGTAGGTGTTGTCCCTGCTGGCTTGGATGTGGGAGGGTGGCTCTGGGTTGAGGTGTAGGAGCATGTGAGCACTCCAGCAGGGGTTCAGGCTCAGGGTGGCAGGGGCTAGGGATGAGCAGTTTGAGGTGCAGGAGGCAGCTCCAGCTTGGGTCTGAGGGGTTTAGAGTACAGGAGAGGGCTCAGGACTGGGGCCAGAGCTTGGGGTGCATGTGTGGGATCTGGAAAGGAGTTGGAGTGTGGAAGGGGGTGCACCACTGGGGTGTGGGAGGAGGTGCAGAGTGCAGACTCTGGGGGGAGGGAGGGATCCTGGTCTGGGACAGGGGATTGGGATTTGGAGGAAGGCTTGGGTTCCAGTTGGGCAGCGCTTATCTCAGGTGACTCCTGGTCAGCATTACAGCAGGGCTAAGACTGGCTCCGTGTAGTCCCTTGAAGCATCTGGCATGTCTGGCTCTGCGGCATGGGATGGCCAAGTGGCTCTGTGTGGTGCATGCTGCCGAAGCCCATAGGCGCTGCCCCCGAAGTTCTCATTGGCCACAGCAACCAGCCAATATGAGCTGTGGAGCTGAGGCTCTAGGACAGGAGCAGTGCAGGGCGCCACCCTGACTGGACTTGTGCCTAGGAGATGCAGGGACATGCCGGCTGCTTCTGGAAGCCCAGCTCTGGCCACTGCAGCCAACCAGACTTTTAGTGGCTTAGTCAGCTGTGCTGGCCAGAGCTGATAGGGATCCTATCTGAAAGGGTGTTCTCGTCCAAAACCCTATGTCTCGGACGTTAAGGTCTTATGCTGACAAAACAGCAGAACACCGATAAGCCTTTCCCTGTTTGTTTCCTTATTACTTTTATGGGGTCTTTGGCTTTTGGTCACAGTCTTCTAGGGTGTCCAGGATCACTTCGTCAGCATGAGGCTTCTCCTCCAGAGCGTGGAGAGAGAGAGAGAGGGAGAGTGTGTGTGTGTGTCCCTCCCCATAGCCTTGGTGGATTGTTTTTGACTGCAGAACCATTTTACTAAAAAGCAGTATGCCCACTTCTGTTGGTCTTCCCTGCCCAGAACCTCCCATGCCTTTTAAACTACTGTTGTCACCTTTCTCCCCTTTTGTTATTCTCCTGTTAGGTATTTTTCACTCTCTGCTTCATGCATATAAATGTGGCTAAACTAGTTTTCTAGGTCTGACACCCTCTTTAGGACCCATTGTCTTCTCTTGTTTGTTCCCTATCTTCTTCTAGATAGGGTGGGTCGTGTGTTGTGGGGTCTTATTAACTTAGGACTGACTCACAACATTCTAGAATTAATGAATTTTATGTTGACAGAATCCTCAAATTGTCATGTTTCCTACTTCCTTTATTCAATAGTGGGTCTCACAGGGGTCAATAGGAAGTTTACATAGAAAACGGGAGGTAAATACTGTCTTTATGTAGCAAATAAACTTTATCCATTGTTTGTTCAGTACATTACTGTCACAGTAATGGAAATTCTGCTCCCTTTTAGGCCACCACTATTTCAGCCTATTGCTTCTCAATCTTCCCCATCTCCCTCTGCTCTGTCTTTTATATATCTAACCTGTTCTTCCCTCTACCTTTCCTTCCAGGATTTATAAAGACTTGTGGTACAGGTATAAAATTCACTCTCCCTGTAGACCCTGGCAAACTTGAAGAATAAGCTTGCAAATACTTGATGTGGATAGGCAGACTGAAACTTCACCATCAAGCCCCATCACAGTCAAGGGTGTTTCATGTGGGTGTGTCATTTTGCCCAGCTGTAATGAATTGCTGGACTGGAGCCTAGTCAATGATGCTAACTGACTTCATGGAAACGAACCAGAACCAATCTCTCTTGGATCCGTCAGGTTGAGTAAGATTTCCCTTTGGATGCCTGTAACTGATGAGTGTGAAGGTGAGAAATTAGGCCAATACTGGCAACCAACGCTCTCTGGCAGTTGCCACGTGAGGTCTCTGTCTCCATCAGCACTGACACCAGGAGCACCCATGTGGGCCTCGGCATGCTCCTTATGCTGGGCTCTTTGGTCTTCTTCACAGAGACAACACTTGATCTCAAAGTATTGGGTGCCGTTATTGGGGATGGTCCTCCAGGTTACCTTATCCTCCACCTGCTTCTCCCAGGAATCAGTGCCAATATCACACTTTGTCAAGGTATTCTTAAGGATGCCTCTGTAGCGCTTCCTCTCCTCACCACGAGAACTCAGCTGAGCATAGAGAATCTATTAAGGCTGAGGTGTGTCACCTGCTACAAGACAGGTCTTGCAAGGAAAACAAGAGAACACCACTGGCCATCACATACAGCCCCCACCGAAGGCCTCTTCGGCGCATCATCAGTGATCTGTAACCCATCCAGAACAATGATCTTTCGCACTCACAGACCTTGGGAGGCAGGCCTGTCCTCACCTACAGACAGCCCGCCAACCTTAAACAAATCCTCACCAGCCACTCATCATCATCATCAGTCCCTTGAACGAGGCCATTGGGGCACTTACACCAGCCACTACAAATCACAAATCACAAATCACAAATCAGTGACTCTAGGCCTGGAACCAGCCCCTGCAACAGTCCTTGCTGCCAACTCTGCTCACATATCTATACCAGTGACATCATCATAGGACCTAACATCAACCATACCATCAGGGGCTCCTTTACCTGCACATCTACTAATATAATATATGCCATCATATGCCAGCAGTGCCCCACTGCAATTTACATTGGCCAAACTGGACAGTCTCTTCGTAAAAGAATAAATGGACATAAATCAAATGTCAGGAATGGTGATGTACAGAAGCCTGTGGGAGAACACTTCAATCTCCCTGGACACTCAGTGGCTGATTTAAGGGTGACAGTCCTGAAACAAAGAAATTTCAAAAATCAAATGAAGAGAGAAATCTCTGAGCTGCAATTTATTTGCAAATTTGACTCCATTAACCATGGATTAAACAGAGACTGGGAGTGGCTTGCAGCATACAAAGGCAGCTTCTCTGCTCAGGGTGTTAATATCTCCCCATTAGACTCTGACAAAGGCTGACAACCCCCTGTCTGATCTGACTTGTTTTTTCCTCTTTTGATGCCTACTATTGATGCTGGGCCATTTTCACCTTGCTGAATAGACCTTCTCAGCTCTGGCCCTCCCTCTTACTGGGACCCAGCTCTTTAAATACCCTTCTGAAACCACCCTCCCCCACTAATGCATCTGATGAAGCAGGTCTTTGCCCATGAAAGCTTATGCTCCAAAATATCTGTTAGTCTATAAGGTGCCACAAAACTTCTTGTTGTTCTCAAAGCTACAAACTAACATGACTACCTCTCTGGTACATTCATCCTGTAGGTTATTTTGACTCCTCTTGGATGTCATCTCCAATAATCTGGAGCATGGCTTCCAGAAAGATAATAAATAGTGTAGGTGCTGTCACACACCCTCGTTTGACTTCAGTGTGTACATCAATTGTTTCATTTGTGTCTCCATGGTTGAGTATCACAGCCTGCATGTTGTTGTGTAAGAGATGTATGATGTTGACGAATTTTGGCTGGCAGCCAAAGTGTCACAGGATCTGCCAGAGGGTCGAATGCTTTAGTCAAATAGAAGAATACCACATACAGTGCCTGATGTTGCTCCCGACACTCCTCTTGTGTTAGGCGGGCAGAAAAGATCATGGCAGTCACTCCTCATTCTGGTTTGAAGCTGCATCCTGACTCAAGAAGAACTTCTGCCAGTGAGAATTGGGCGAGCATTTTATCTGCGGTTGAAAGCAAGGAGATGCCTTGGTAGTTGCTTCAGTGCATCCTGTTACCCTCCTTAAAGATGGTCACTATGATGTCATCTCTGAAGTTGCTGGGTATGTTTTCTTCTCTCCAGATCTTCAGAATGAGGGAATATAGGCACAACTGCAGGGCTAGAATATCCCAGTGGGGATTCTGTCAGTGCCTGTGCCCTTTTTGTCTTTCATCTTTTTTTTTTTTTCTTTTTTAAAAAAGACTGCTTGGATCTCACAGATGAAGGGTTCATGGTCCATATCAACACGGACAAGTAAACTGGTGATCACACTGAAAATGCAATTGTTGACAGCTGTCACGGTTGAACAGATGGCTGAAGAGTTCCTGCCTCCCGCTATTGATGCCATCTTTGGTCTTGACAAGCGGTGTCCCATCTGCTGACAGTAGGGGAGTGACACCCAGTTTTGATGGCCGATAAATTTTCCTAACAGCATTAAAGAACTCATGACTGTCATAGGTAGTATTTCCTTTGCTTTGTCTCTTCACCAGTTGTTTTTAAAGACTCTAATTCTTCATTGTACTTTAGCGTTGGCAAGCTTATGTTTCTTCTGCTGAGATGTGACGTTGCTATGCCAGGCTTTGAATTCTCTGCATTCAACATCAGTTTAGGTTTTGGATCTCGCTATTTAGTATTGAACCAGTCCTGAACCAATACAAATGATTGCAATAACACTGAAGCCAATTGTCCTAGCTTCTGAAAATGGAAATAAACATGTTCAAAGAGTGCAAACGAGACACGTCCAGTCACGTTCAAATCATAACACTGGGGGTATTAAAGCCAATTCATATAAAATCCACCTGACATATCAGTGCTCTGGTTTCTACAAATGAGAAAAGAATTAGCATCTTCCAATGGAGGAAAGAAATGTGTGACCATTAAATGTTTGCCACCATAAATCTAGCTGGAGATAGTTCTTGTAATTCAGAACTATATTTTAGAGTCCTTTAGTTTAACCTAGCAAAACTTCATTCTCAGGTACAAAAGGAGTATAATTGAGATAAAGTGTGAATGATGTAGCAGGTTGGTATTTTGTTCCTGGTGTTAACTTTGTCACAATTAACAGCATCTTTGGACTTTAGCAGTTAAAGCACCCGCATGTGTTTAATCTTCTCAAAGAGATAATAAAAAAAACAGAAGGAATGTTGGTGCGAATGATTCACCAATCCTCTTTGAAAAGAAACTACCTTTGTTGCCATGGAAAGTCAAGGAAATGTCTGTTTGTTTTAAAATTATATATCCTATTTACTAGACACGTTATCTTGTATTAGTCAAAACACATCCATCATACAAGTATTTTCAAAAACCCATAATGGAGTTTCTGCACCCAGCCTGTGCAGCGACATATCTTAACTTTTACACTCAGGTGCACTCACATATGTGCCCAAGATCCAATGTGTGGTTGCAAGAGCCTGCTTTTGTGCCTACTTACTAACTAGCACTTTAGGCTTGAGGCACCAGCAATTTGCTGTCCTTTAAGTTGTACTTATGACTAATAATAAAACTTCTTTACCATAGTTTTGTAAACATTAATCACCACAGAATACTGGAGGTACTATGTCTAATGGTTGGAGCATGGGCCTGAGTTGCAGCCCTTGGGTTTTGTTTCTAGCTCTGCTAATGACTTCTTCATCCTTCTGAGAGCCGCAGGAGTGGTGCCTGTGGATGGGGCAGTACACAGAGCTTCCTGGCTAGAAGTCACCGTCAGTTTTACACATGTAGATGCTTAACAGTGGGAATCAGGGGTTCACAAGCTGATTTTTAAAAATGTTCAACTAATCATGGTTGTGAGAAATTGGCCACAAAAATCACAATTTAAGGGCCTGAAGGCACTGTGTCGTTTTGTAGAACTTGACCATGCTTCTTATATGTTTGGGTGTTCACCAGCAGGAGTAACGTATTTCTGATTTGTCCCTAAAATGTTTTAATAATATTTGCTCTTTTAACCCACTGATATGGCTGAATTCCAATCTGAATAATCTAGTGCCAGGAATTTCCTCTTCTGTTTCTGTTGAATGTAGCGTTCTGACCTTCGTCATTTGCGTAATGTTGCTGTGTGCCACTAGACACAGCTTTATTTCACTTCAATGCTGGATACATTAATGGCGAGGAAAGTGATCCTGTCTGTGTGTGTGTGTGTGTGTGTGTGTGTGATATAGTTTGTATCAATGTCACCAAAGAATTAATCCATTTCACCAGTCCCTAGGCAATTGCATCTTCTGTTTTAACTTAAATGATAAAATCAAAGCAATAGCATGCTTTGGGACCCTTCCTAAACTTGGGTAATATGATAAAATTTTGTGGTCTTACCCTTCCTCCATGTTTCGGGTTTTTTTTTTTTTTAAACTGGATCCTTTTGAAGATTCTGGTAAGGTTGTTAATTGTGTTATGACAAAGTAATAACTGATTTCCCCTTCCCGCCTCTTCAAGACCATTAAAAACAAAAGAAAAAAGTAAGAGGGAGGGGGAAAAGATGGAATTGCCTACGGACTGGTGAAATGGATTAACGAATGCATGGGCGGTATTGAGTCAACATTGTGGTGGATGTAGTTCAGACAAAGAATTGCAATAAAATAAAGTCTTATGTCAGAAAACAGATGTTATATTATTGTAAAACACAAGTTTAATTCCAATGCCAGAAATGACCACGTAAAGCTGGAATGTGTTCCTAATTCTCGAAATACAAAATTCATAAAGTCCAGGATGTCATTCTTTAAGAATGTGTATAGACTGTAATGTGAACAAAATGGCAACTTCCCTGTTGAGTGATGTTATTTTAACACTTAGTTAAAATAAGGAGATGCAGAATTCATGGTTCATATAAATTGTTTTCCTTCCCTTTAATTAAGTCTCCTTTTATTTCATTTCAAATTAATTGTTCTATCTTTTAAATTGTAGTAAGGGGGTGATTTTAAGTCCTATGTAATACTCCTTGTTTATGTTTTGCTGGGGTAGGGAATGATTATAGGGCCAAGATTCTAACAAGTTGAGACACAAGGTGAGATGGATTTATGGAATGCTGAGGGAGTTTTACCTGGGTAGGGAGTTTTCCTTAGGTTCTTGTAAGAGGTATTCCTCTACATGGTTGTCTTGCTGTTTTCCTATACTGGTAGCAGCTAGGAGAATTAACCAATATCAGGATCTCAGTTTGCTTGATATGGTATAAGTATAAAATATGTATAGACCTATCCAAACTTGCTTTGATAGTTCAAGTAATAGCATTGTAGCTGTGGGCCCATGGACAGAAGACACTTGAATACATACTTAGTGTCCAGGTGGATGTGGCTGGTTTGTGGAATAACTTTACTGTTTACTGCTATTGTTATTTCAGCTAATTTTGTTTTGGCTCAACCACAGATAGGTCTGTCTACAAATGTTGCAGTCACACTTTCCAACTGCATTGTAGGCAAACCCAAAGAGACCATTCCTAACCCAAAGAAGAACTGTAGTTTTAGATGCAAAGCTTTCTTAAGGATCCATGTCCCAAATGTGTGCCTGATTTCTCCTATAGTGTCCCCTACATAGAAGACATAGCTGGAAAACTATGTCAGTCCTTGGAATGAAAATAATTTGTGTGTTAAATGAATTGTGAGCATGATAGTCCATATACTCTTGCTGCTTTGTGTATAATAGAGACCTTCTAGTTTATAAATAGAAATTATACAGTTTATTACATTTCACTTCCTGATTCACTTATGAATAAGTCCCCTGTCTATGCTGTGTTCCCACGAGCTGTTCTTTGCTTTGTTCCTTTCTAACTGCTAAAAACTCCAAATTCAGCAATTCTCAGCTGTCTTCCTGTGTGCAGTGTTGCTCAGCTCCAGGTTATGAAAGCTTTAAAAAAAATTCAGGAGGCCAGTGGCTCCTTTTACCTTAATAGTAAATATTTGATTGGACTTTGTATGTGGAAATCAGTGACTTGTTAAGAATAATATTACTATAGCTTGAGCCTTTATTGTATTGTACACTGTCAGTATGCTCTGTGCTGTCTAGAAATACATAGTAAATTATTGTCTGTGCCTGAGATAGCTTAAAGTAAAAAGGCTCTATCTGGCTCCCGATAAAGCTGGTATGACTTTCCCACGAGCACAGAACTGATCTTCAAATGAGACAATACTCTCAAGTACACAAGAAGAAATGTTATTTGCAATCAGTGCATATATATCACTGGGAGATCATGGAAAAGCAAAGTATTTAGACATTGCAGTGAGGAGTTTTACCCAAGTATCAAAAGATAGAATGAACAGCATTGTCATTTTAACAGCACATGACCTAAAAAATTTGGGTTTTGACTTGTGTCTAAGCAAGTTTAAGAATCTCATGGTACCTGCATAATTTATTATTTCTCAGCCTATGTAATCCTTTAATGAAGTTACAGTAGGAATTAATGTTCCGTTATTTTTGTTGGCTCTAAACCAAAATGTATTAAAATATAATTTGGGTTTACATTTTCTTTCCCAGATTAAGATTAGGAAAAGTGCACAAGTGTTAGAAATGTTGTCCAAAGAGAGACCTGGTACAGCAATGGACTTGAGAGAGAGGGAGACTCTATTTCTCACTCAGGATGCCAAGTGCCTGGCTTTAGATTGGAGAGTCAGGTTGAAAAAGGGACCCGACAGTGTCCAGTCACCATGGGGTGGTAGGGTATAGGGGGCCACTGGGTCACGAACCTGTGCCAAGCCTTGCTCAGATGGGGCTGCCTCCTACACACAGACAGACTCTGCATCAAGCTAATTTCAAAGGCAGCAGCCCATACTTCTACCAAGTCTGAGTTTGGTGTTCTGTCTGTTAAAGGTTGAGTAGCGTTAAAGACCTCGCTAATACTTCACATGTTGAATGGACTGCTCATGGCGGGGAGTGTGATCGCCTTGGAAGTGCATTGCACTTCAGTGAATGTGCGTCCCCTGAGTATGGGAGCGGATTAAAATACAGGAGGAACTTGAGGGTGGGTGGCAGGGCCAATAAGAATGAATTAAATAGAGAGATTTAAAATAGATGGGACAGGGCATGCATAATATATGAATAAGGATTTCAGCAGAAAATCAGTCCGTGTCCCAGAGGCGACTTTCTGGAAACTAGCAGAAATGGGAGATGTGGGAAAGGAATTGAGTTTAGGATGAAGATTAACACAAAGACGTCCGGGCACAGGAAACATCCCGAGTCTTTAAGAATGGAGTCAGGTATGTGCAGTTGGGCAAAAATACTTTTTATGAACAGCAGTGGAATATAGACAGGAAAGTTTGAAAAAGGACCTCAGAACTTCATGTACTCCAGCCCCCTGCACTGAGGCAGGACCATGTAAGCTTAAGCTGGACAAACACCTGTCAGGGATGGTCTGTCTCCAATGATTCAATGACCTCTATTGGAAGCTTATTTCAGAATATAACAATCTTTGTAGTTTAGGAAGTTTTTCCCAATATCCAGTCTAACTCCCCCTTGCTCAGTGAACATGGAGAATAAGATATCATCTGACAAAACTTCTGTCAACAAATTGTGGCCAAACTGCCAAGTAGATTGCAAGAGCAATCCACTCTGTCGACAGAGAGTGGACGGACTGTCTGGCCACTGTCTGAAAAAACAGCTGACTGGAAGTGTAGCAGATAGGGCTGCCCAGTTTCCCGGAAGCCCTGTCTGTCGACAGAGAGCACCCTGGAATGTCCAGATCACCTGTTGTTGACAGAATCTGTCGACGGAGGGGTTCTGCCTCATGAGGGAGCAGCAGACTGCTGTTGATAGAAGTACCACATTCTGTCAATTTTTATTGTTGACAAAATGCCTTGGGAATGTGGCTGCTTCCCCGGGTTTTGTCGGCAAAACACCAGTTTTGTTGACAAAACTTTCTGGCATAGACATAGCCTAGGTCATCAGCAGCCACACGGCAATTTTGTACATGTTCCGGGGGCCGAACACAAAATAGCCCGAAACCCGCCCCCTCCCATCCCCAGGCTTAACCCCTTGCAGCCCCAAGCCCAGGATTAATTTACCTCACACAGGAGCTCCGTGTGCTGCTGTCCCCCATTACACGTTCGCCAGGCTGCTGTCTCCTCCTCATCGCAGCTGTGCAGCTCCCCCCAGCCCTCCTACTCCCCCCATGTAAAGCATGTGCAGCTCTCTGCCATGCTGCACTGAAATAATGGGACTCAGTTTAATTGGTTTAACAGCCGGATCCCTCCTGCCATCTGTGAAACCAATAAAATTGAGTTCTACTCTTCCAGTGTAGAAGGGCAGGGAGCCAAAGGTGGAGTGAGCAGGGGCAGCATCCAGAGCTGCAAATGGCTCCTGATAGAGCCACATGTGGCTTGGAGCAGGCCAGCTGCTTTCAAAATGGCACTGCTGTCAGCCCCGTGTGCTGGATGAAAAGGCTACGTGGACTGGATTTTGGCCCACGGGCCACGTCTTGGCCACCCCAGCCTAGGTGTTTAGACATTGTGGCTACGTCTATGCTACGGAGGTCTTTCGAAAGAAGCCCTTCTGGAAGATCTCTTCTGAAAGAACGTCCTTTGAAAGAGAGCGTCCACGCACAAAAAAACAGATCAAAAGAGTGATCTTCTATTTTAAAAGAGGGCATCAACACAAGCCCAGTGCTTTCAAAAGAGTAGGGCAGGGATCAAAAAATCAGGCATCATGAGGACTGCTCTTTCCAAAAAAGGGCCTGCAGAGCGTCTACACACATTTTCTTTCAAAAGAAGCTTTCAAAAGGGAGCGCTCTTCCTGAAAGGGGACAGGAAAAGCGTTTTCAAAAGGAGCACCCTATTCTTTCAATTAGTCTTTAAAAGAACATTTTTTGTGTCAATGCTCCATGGGATCTTTCAAAGAGTCCCCTTCTTTCAAAAGTTTTCAAAAGAATTTGCCATTGTAGACGCAGCTTGTATGGTTAACAATTTGTTCCAATATCTTTCCAGGGATCAAAGTTAGGCTGATTTGTCCATAATACCTTTTGTCACCATTAATCCATTTTTTAAAAGATAGGTACTATGTTTGCTCTTCTCCTGTCTTTTGGGTCCTCGTGCATTTTTGAAGATAGCTCCCCAAGTATGCTAGGGTGATTTTCATCACACTCTGTTGATTTGAATCCATCTAAATATATTTAACTTGTTCTTTTCTTATTTTGACTTGTGTTCCTTCCACCTTCTTGTTAATATTTGTGTTAAGTACCTAATCACCTTTATACTTCTTTTACAAAGCAAAATAGGCATTAAATACATCAGCCTTGATGTTATGTCATCGGTTTATTAGCTTTTCTTCCTGGCTAAGTTGAGGACCTATACTTTCTGGCATCTTGCTAGTGCCCTCAAAGATAGAAGTGCCCCCTTATTATGGAGTTGGCTCTTGAAACACAAGCAGTACTAAAAAACAGATTCCTAGAAATACTGTGGTAAGAGAAGGTGATCTTTGCCAGGCTGAGTGGGAGGGAAAAGGTGAGATAAATAGAATTTCTAAACCTTTCAATGTTTTCCCATCACTTCTTTTTTCCAGAAGGAGGCTTTGGTATTTGAATGAATCAATTTGAGATGGCTTTGATGGAGACATCAAGCAGACAGGAGTCATCTCTGAAAATTTTGAAATCACAACTGCATTTTTTTTCAAAAAGACATACTCCAGTTCAAATGTGAATTAATTCAGGGAAGTTCTCTGTCCTGTTCTTAGACAGGAAGACACAATGGAGAGTCAGGCAGCTTGAGGAGGAAGCTGATCCATTATTTTGGAAGCCCTTGGCTCCCAGACCCACGGGCAATCTGTATGACAGTGCTGCCCTACAGCCCTAGACCCTGGATGACCATCCAGGGATTTCCAGACTGCCAGCCCTGTGGTAAAAAGAGGTTTAGAGCTTTGTGCTATGGAACCAGGAGCCTATATGCCAAAAAACCCTGGCTAGAGCCAATTCTCCCTGGTATTTTTGAGATGTCCAGGCACTTGGATGCATTGCAGGGAACCAGGAAGCCCTGTAATGGTGAGGTTGCCTGGAAATATGGATCCTGGACACCTAGAGGCCCCTGGCTTCATTGCAGCCTGCATGGTGGGGCTCTCCAGCAGCATGCCAGATGTTCTGGTGGGGAAACCATGAAGATTTCTGACAGAAACCTTCCTGTGATTGACTAAAATTCATTGAACTTGACTTGGTTTCTTGAGACATTTTAGGTTTGTTGAATCAGCATATTTCTCCAAGAAAATTTTGTGAGGGAATTTCCAACCAGCTCTGCCTGTCCTTAATAGGCTACGAAAAAGAACAGAACAAGCTGTGCCAAAAGCCATGCTGAGAGAATGTAGGATAAAACCTGGAAAGGATTAAACAGAGAGATTGCTTTCAATTTTCAAAGAGTTCACTAAGGCTAGTGTAAGTAAAAGTTAAAATACTGAGACTGTGTCTACACTACAAGATAAAATTGAATTTATTTATATCAATTTTCCAACACTGGAATTTATAAGTTCGATTTTGACCAACCTCACTTCACACCATGCTTCACACAAAGTTGAGTCATTGCTGCCACACACACATTGGCTAACATTGACTTTTGCAGGAGTGCATTGTGGGAAGCAATCCCACAGTTCCCTCATTCTCATAGCATTATGGGTATGCTCGCTGGTCTTGACATCATCTTCCCCCATTGCATTTTCATCATTTCCATGCCGATCCCTGGAAATAATGCAGGGACCCTCAAAATTAGAAGAAAGAATTTTTGGTTTTCCTGCATAGTATATTGCCAACATGGGTGCAGCAACTCTGTTCTCAACTGGATATCTACTGATGATTGCGTGCTGTGATTCCTGAAAAGAGCATTTGGCTTTCCAGTGCACTATACGGCTCCCATGCAACAACTGTGTTCTCAACTGGCCATCCACTGAAATTCCACCTTCCATCATTGCTGAAATGTGATCCCTGAAAATAATGCAGAGGCCCAGAATGTTTCGTACATTGAGAAGAATGTAGGAAGAAAGAATTTTTGGTTTCTCCCTACACTGTATTGGTGTTGGGGAGAGTCTTAATCTGGAGTCCCAGCCCTTTTTTTTTTTTTCTCTCTCTTAAGTTAGAAGAAAGAGGATAAAAAAAGTGCAGGGCAGAAAAAGAATTCTTAGTCTTCCCCCCCGGGCACCAGCAAGCCCCAGTATGAGGGGGAGGGTGTGTGCAGTAGGCAGCCAGTTGAAGCATGGTCTTCCCACAGCAGCAGCTAGCCCCTTAGCCACCGGGTGGGAGGCTTTTTCCTGTCGGCAGCAAGCCCAGGCATGGGCCAAGTTGGGTGCTCACTGGATGAACAATTGAAGTGGTCCTCTCCCGGCAGCAGCAAGCCCTTTAGCTGCCGGTAGAGGCTTTTACCCAGTGGGAGCAAGCCCAGGTATTGGCTAAGGGTGGTGATGGGCGGGCAGTCAGTGGATGACCAGTTGAGCTGTTCCTTCCCCAGCGGTAGCATTAAGCCCTTTAGCCTCGGGGTTGGGAGGAAACTCTTCCTTGGTGGCAGCAAGCCCAGGTATGGGCCAAGGTTGTGGGTGTCACTGGATGACCAGTTGAAGTGGTCCTCCCACAGCGGCAGCAGCAGGCCCCTTTGCCACCGCAGGAAAATCTTCCCCAGTGACAGCAAGGCCTGGTGTGGGTGAAGGGGGTGGTCAGTAGCTGGGGGCCCAGTTGAGGTGGTCCTTCCCCATGGCAGCAAAGCCCCCAGTATCTTAACTGCTGGGGGAGACTTCCCTACGGTGGCAGCAGCAAATACCAGAATGTCTTTTCTGCCCTGGAAGCCCTAAACGTGGGACTGGTAGCATGGTCAGCACCCAACGGCAGGCACATACCTTTGTTGGGTTGGGTTGGGGGCCACCCATGTAATGTGGCTGAGCATAGGTAAGACCCAGACTGTGTGGCACCTGTGGGGGAGGGAAGGGGTTCACACACAAATGTAAACCCCTGAGAAGAAGTTTCTTGGTGTGTAATGCAAGCACAACCCCCAACACAGCCTTGTTGACATGTGGGGCGGCAGGGCCCGGGCTGGCTCCAGTCAGTGCAGAAAAAAATTGCAAGTATACAGACAGAGCCATGAACTCCCTGCAGGGGCTATTCGAATGGGTAGATGCACTCACAGCGTTAATGGCATAGAAAGAAAGAAAAACATTTCTCAGGCTGTCACAGTAACATGAGCCCACAGCTAAAGGACCACCACTCCTACTTGGATATTCCCAGTCTTCCTGTTACTGGAGAGCAGCAGCCAGAATGGAGCACTGAGAGGGGCATTATGGGTTCTGTACGTGACACCTCTGAAAGGTAATAAGTTCACTTTTAAGATGTGGCGCTTCCATACTTGCATTTAATTAAACTTCAGAATTTGAGCTTGATGCTATACCCGTCAGGTAACTGCGATTTTGTAATCTCGAGATTACTGTACCCAAAATCGAGCTAATGGTATTTACAGTGAAGACAGTCAGGTGGTAATATTGAGCTAACTGATTTAAATTTGATTTTATCTCATAGTGTAGATGTAGCCTGAGACATGCTGATCTGCCATTTTAATTGTAACCTATTTGGCAAGTACAGGTGAAAATAGGTGGTCTTCCATTCTAGAATCGGAGTTCTAAACCCAAAGAATTTCCCTGTAGTGATGAATTTTTCAAACTTTGGATTTCAAAAAAAAATAAAACATTGTTCCTTCACAGCAGAATGCACAGTTAAGATGTGAAATATAATTCATAACAATGAATATTTTAGTCAGTTATAGTAGTAGAAATAACTGGTTGGATGACTGTCTTTATATTTTAAAGTTATATTCTACCACCTATAAAGCTTGCAATGACATATGAAAGTTGTATTTGTACAATAAAGTACCCAGATAAATAGATATTAAAGACACAGAGATAGCCATGTTAGTCTGTATTCTATCAACACAAAAAAGTAAAGTAGCTCTTTAAAGACTAACAAAATAGTTCGTCTTTAAAGTGCTAATTGATTGATTTTTTGTTTTGATAGATATTTAAGAGTCCTCTACATCTATCATAGCTTTGAGATTGTTTAGTTAGCTCATTGATTAGATACCATTAGACAGTTTGCATATTGAATGTTAGTGCACTTTACTAATCACAGGATATTAATTTCTAACAAACTTTAAAAAGCTATTAAAGTGTTAGTTGGTTTTGAAAATTTAAGATTATCCTTCAGTTTCTACAAAGATTAAACTAAAATCTCTCTGATTGAAAAGTGCTTTGTGGTTTGAGAAGCATTTTAGTAAAAAGCGTTTGGTTGAGAAAAAGCCTAGGCATTCAAGTTAATTTAAAGAACAGGTGTTAACACTGAGGGGCCACGTCTACACGTGCACGCTACTTCGAAGTAGCGGCGGCAACTTCGAAATAGCGCCCGTCACGGCTACACGTGTTGGGCGCTATTTCGAAGTTTAAATCGATGTTAGGCAGCGAGACGTCGAAGTCGCTAACCCCATGAGGGGATGGGAATAGTGCCCTACTTCGAAGTTGAACGTCAAAGTGGGGCACGTGTAGACGATCCACGTCCTGCAACATCGAAATAGCGGGGTCCGCCATGGCGGCCATCAGCTGAGGGGTTGAGAGATGCTCTCTCTCCAGCCCCTGCGGGGCTCTATGGTCACCGTGTGCAGCAGCCCTTAGCTCAGGGCTTCTGGCTGCTGCTGCGGCAGCGGGGGATCCATGCTGCATGCACAGGGTCTGCAACCAGTTGTCGGCTCTGTGGATCTTGCATTGTTTAGTGCAAGTGTGTCTGGGAGGGGCCCTTTAAGGGAGCGGCTTGCTGTCGAGTCCGCCCTGTGACCTTGTCTGCAGCTGTTCCTGGCACCCTTATTTTGATGTGTGCTACTTTGGCGTGTAGACGTTCCCTCGCAGCGCCTATTTCGATGTGGTGCTGCCCAACGTCGAAGTTGAACGTCGACGTTGCCAGCCCTGGAGGACGTGTAGACGTTATTCATCGAAATAGACTATTTCGATGTTGCTACATCGAAATAAGCTATTTCGATGTAGCGTGCAAGTGTAGACGTAGCCAGGATGTGCACAGCATAATTAAAATGTACAAAAACCTAACAAACAGCACTACAAGAAACAACTATGGTCATATTAAAAATGATATAAGATACATAGATAACTAAAATAGATAAGCACTTCAGAGGAAGTTTATTGCAGTGGACGGACCAGTAATGGTCGCATGATCTTCCACTTTGCAGTATTAGGCTAAAATACTTGTGGTTTTTGATAAATTACATTGCTGGTTCTGAAGCGAAAGGCTGATAAAACAGCTTTGTTTGCAAGCAGCTTTTACAATCTCAACAAGCGTATCACAGGCAGTTGTTGGATCCGAAAAACAATTTGAAATCAAAGAGATAGCTAAGCAAAGAAAGAAGAGACAAAATACTGCTGGAGTGAGATGAAACGCTGGCAGATGGTGTTTGTCTTGATTTCCCTTTGAATCCTACATCTTTGTAGCTGTCAAAAGGAAGTTTGGTAATTATGAAACAACCTGTTAGTTACTTAGGTGTCTTTTTATAGAAGCTATCCTCTCATGTAGTTTCTTCTCATCTACATGTACAACATTTTCCATGTAGCACCTTAAAGACTAATAATTTATTAGTCAATGAAAAATTGTTAGTCTTTAAGCTGCAACATGACTGCTTGCTTTGTTTTGTGAAGCTGCAGACTAACGCAGCTACGCCTCTGAGACTATTTGCTATCTTCCACGTCCAGTAAAGTGGATAGGAGAATTGATTAAAAGAACTGAGGAAAAGTAGCATCTTGCCTACTGTAAAACATTGTGGGAACAAAACATGTCTAGAGGGACTGAAAGTATTTCCTTTGTTGTACAAGTGATTCTTATCTCAGAAGAACAAATATGCTAATCTCTTGATGTTGTTGTACTTTTGAATAGCTGAAAGCTTATCAAAGCCTCCTTCTGATACCTGCAAAAAAGCACTTGTTTGTCATAGAAAATTAAATGTACCCTATGTTCAGTTAGGTAAATGAGGACAGGAGTAAAGCAAATAAATATTTTACAGTAATTACAATATTCATGCATAAATCCACCTTTCCCATACTTTCTACAGAACTATAGTAAATTGAGGAAGTAGATATGCAGCATTCATTTTATATTTTCAATACACTTTGATAATACATTTTTCCTAGGATTGGCGGCTTTATATTTTAAGAGCTAAAAGTGATTATGTTGTATCAATATTTAAAATCCATCCCTTTTATCATATGAACAGTCAAAACTGAATTTTACGTCTGCTGTTGAGATTAGCTTTGTGAGGGTATTTTTTTTTTTAATTTTGCCTTTCTCCAGCCCACCTTGGCAATGTGCAATAAAAGTGCATTTTCTTTCCATGCATAATGTTTACCAACTCTGACATCTTGTTTAAAATGCTTATCTCAGCATCTTTTGCACTTTAAATGTCTTGAACTCCTTACACACACACACAGAGAGAGAGAGAGAGAGAGAAATAAAATACTGAGAGCACCTAAGTAAGCAGATGTTCCCAAGGCTTGGGAGAATTCACAGAATCTTTAATTACACTGTCAGTATCAGAATATTATTCAGTAAGTGGCAAAATTCAAAATAGCTTTAAATATTTTGCAGTTGTTCTATGTGATCAGAGGATTTCATGACTTCATAAACATAATTAGATATTCAGACATAAAAGCATTTATAGGAAATTAAACATGGGCTTCCTTTATTTTAATCTATTGCAGGTTTTTTCAACTATTTCTTTAAAAGGTAACAGAGAGGGAGCCAAGGATCTTTAAAAGGATATGAGAGATTACTAAGGGAAAGGGCTTGATCCTATAAGGAACTAAGGTTCAGATTTACTAAGGTATTCAGGTTCTTAACTTCCATTGGGTCAGAATTCCTTTGGGGATCTGTCCCAGGGTACCACTAATGCCCATTGGAATCAGTGGGCGTGAAGAGTGTTTAATGTTTGGAGGAGACTAATATTTTGCAGAATTGTACCCTCAGTCTGGAACAGGTGGGCATTCTAATCTAGTTTTAACATTGCTGTGAGTTTAATCTTGGATGACATATCTGAAGTTCTGTACGTGTTACTTGATGGCTGAAATTTAGTTGTGGTGTGTGCAAAAATTTTTCAAATGTTTTTTTTTCTGTCAACATTATAAGTGACACAATGACAACTGAAGTCAGCACCCTTTTTTAGCTTTTGTGGAGATGAATCTTCAATCTCTCTTCTTTGCTCCCCCCATCATAACATACACTTTAAGGTCCCTGCATTACATTAATCATTCCCATCACCAGTGGATATCAGACTCTAAAACTGAAAGTCTGGAAACCCGGATTCTTTTCCCAGAACTGCCAATGACATGCTATGCAGCCTTGAGTGAATCACTTCACATTTGTCTTGGTTGTCCCTGGGAATTACACTATCAGGCTCATTTTTTTCACACTTTGTGAGGGAGGCACTTGTGTGTTATTTGAACCCCCGTTCAGTGATGATTAGTCCTTTTTAAATCAGCAGGTCGGCTCACCTGCTTAAAGTTAGGGCATGCACTTGAATACTTGTGTGCCAGTTTTTTTGTTGTTCCACTTCAGGTTTTGGTTTTGTGTGCAAAATTTTGGGCACAGACATTAGCCTTTGGATGATCGTACACCTGAAATTTATTGTGTGTACATTGTGGCAGATAAACTTCTAATCATTGACTATGCAAGCACAAACCTTTGCTTGCACTTGGGTATACAGTGGTGGCACATCTGTATTTGTTGTGTTCAAAAGTGCAAGTGTGTTTGGTATGCCCTCAGTTAATTGTGCCTGCAAAGTTGGAGGATGTTCACAAATATCCCAATTCTAAAAGTTTGTCAGTGTCTCAGATGAAAGAAAGTCTCTGTGTGTGTATTCCATGTGAAATTGGCAATTGGGGTGATTTCCAGTGAAGTTTTCGCAAAGCAAAAGTGAAAGCATTAGTGGCTTCTTGTTAGAAAAGATCCCAACAGAAATGCAGCCTCCCCACCTCACCTTGGTGAGTGGAAATGCTGCAAATGACGGATTGGCCAGAGATGAAAATAGCACTTGCTTTTCGTGTTGAATGAAGGCCCCTGAGCATTTTTCTTATTTTAATTTACGAGAGCACAACTGACTTGTTGGTTTCAAGATCAATAAGCATGTGGTTGGTCGTTGAACTCAATGTTGCAATGACCAATGAGCTTATTCACAGATACCCTAACTTTGAGGTCAAAGGACACATCTAATTTCCATAAAATGGAGCACACTGCCATGTACAGTAAGACATGCAGTCTACAGAGGCTATAGGTCCCAATATGCAGTGCTCCATCTTTCCCTGGGTGAATACAGCTATGGGACCATAACATATTGTGGCTGTATTCCTTGAGGACTACATCTAAAGCCAGGTCTACTTATAGTTGTATTGGTGTAACTGTGCTGCGACTGATAAAAAATATGGAAGCCCTGTTGTGGACACAGTCGTATCATTATAAAAGAGCCTTTTACTGATATGGGGCCCTTCTGGTAGAGGAACTGTTGTATCAATGTTAACCTGTCTTATATTGTTATAACTCTTCTATTGTGGGTACAGCTGTCTCTTTAACTAGAGCCGTGTCTACACGTGCATGCTACTTCGAAGTAGCAGCACTAACTTCGAAATAGCGCCCGTCACGGCTACACGTGTTGGGCGCTGTTTTGATGTTAACATCGATGTTAGGCGGTGAGACGTCGAAGTCGCTAACCCCATGAGGGGATGGGAATAGCGCCCTACTTCAACGTTCAACGTCGAAGTAGGGAACGTGTAGTCGTTGCGCGTCCCGCAACATCGAAATTGCGGGGTCCTCCATGGCGGCCATCAGCTGAGGGGTTGAGAGACGCTCTCTCCAGGCCCTGCGGGGCTCTATGGTCACCGTGTGCAGCAGCCCTTAGCCCAGGGCTTCTGGCTGCTGCTGCTGCTGCAGCTGGGGGTCCGTGCTGCATGCACAGGGTCTGCAACCAGTTGTCAGCTCTATGGATCTTGTGCTGTTTAGTGCAAGTGTGTCTGGGAGGGGCCCTTTAGGGGAGCGGCTTGCTGTTGAGTCCGCCCTGTGACCCTGTCTGCAGCTGTGCCTGGCACCCTTATTTCGATGTGTGCTACTTTGGCGTGTAGACGTTCCCTCGCTGCGCCTATTTCGATGTGGTGCTGCACAACGTCGATGTTGAACATCGACGTTGCCAGCCCTGGAGGACATGTAGATGTTATTCATTGAAATAGCCTATTTCGATGTAGGCTTCACGTGTAGGCGTAGCTTAGATCACTACTGCTAAAGGGGTACACCTTTTTAGTGTGGGGCAAGGGCTCTGTAGTAAAGATGTGGGCATACGCGAGACCTGATGTAGAATTCAATGGGCTGCTTTTGCTCCCAAGGCTATGTGTTAGTGACCCCAAACTACTTGTCTTCCTAAGTGCCTCAAGCCCATGAGGCTGTTAGATATGTAAACACTACCTTTTGACATCGTCCTGGCAGGTCCTGTGACAAATACAGATAGTTACTGCCCGATAAAGCAGGAAGATGATGATAATTTGTTGCAGGTGAAAAACTGCATAATTACAAAAAGCAGTCAAGTAGCACTTTAAAAACTAGCAAAATAGTTTATTAGGTGAGCTTTCGTGGGACAGACACACTTCTTCAGACCATATCCAGACCAGACCAGACTCATAATTACGTGCATAATTATGTGGGTGGATTAGCAGTCAAGCTCCAGTGATGTAGATATTAGCATCTGTACCTGGGCTTTCCTATCTTGAATACAAATGTTGATATAAGAATTACCTGGATAGAGTGTATTGGGGAAGTACTAAAGCAGTGGTTCCAGCCACAGATACATTTATCAATACTGATACTCGAAGCTTTTGTAACTGTTGCTCATATATTGTGGTTAGAAAGTAGGTTCTTGTTACATAGATGGTTGTCTGAAAGCTACTTGGTTATATAATAAAGAATTTTTGTTCTAATACTTTTTTTGTTCCAACAGGAAATATGGGATGTATAAAATCAAAAAGAAAAGAGACTCTGCCTGGAGATGGGCTAGATTTGAAGAACCAACCAGTACGTAAAACTGAACGAACTATTTATGTGAGGGATCCAACGTCCAATAAACAGCAAAGGCCAGTAAGTAGATAGTTCCAGGGGAGAATTCCAATAGCAAGATCAAAGCATGACTGGCATAATTTACATCAAAAACGAAAATCATTTTTGTCTGCAATTTCACTTTGTACTGCTGTACAATTCACCATCAAAGCCCCTGGTTTACTGCTTAATAAATATTGGCTTTGCCTTCTTTTTAGTTAAAGAGGCTACTTCCTGACATGTTGTAGGGTGTTTTTATTTATTTATTTATTTGTTTGTTTGTATGTTCGATGCTTTAAGAGAATGCTGAGTGAGTCCAAGTGAGTTTGAAATAGTTCTTAAAGCATCAATATTGCAGAAGCGTGTTGCGCTTTTAAGTTCGTAAGAGCTGTAGAACACTGGAATTTTCTTACAGAAGCACCGCCTCTTTATTTTTAATGTGTAGTTTTACATTGATAAGGAATGTACTGTTGCATGTATTTACAATGCAGCAAACCTTGACCTCTCTCCAGAAACACACATGGACTGAATGGCAGCCGAATGGATACACATATGCTGTGTAGGATGAAGCCAGCCAATGGGGAACCCCTGTGTGCTGTGCTTCATCCACAGTAGCAAAGAGAGAGTATTGAGCTCATGCCAATGGTATGACTCTTGGGTTTGCTTCAGTGCAAGTCCACTGGTAAAATCCCTTTCCTAAGCAGGGGGAAACAGCATCACTTGCCAAGTATTTCTGCAGCCAGGAGGGGGAAGGATGTCATGAAATCTCCTGTGCAAATATCTGTACAAAGATCTTGGACACAGGAGAAGAGATGAACCTATAGGCATTTTCACCTTCAGCTAGCAAAATGGATGGGTTCTTACTCTTTGGTTAAAAATTAAATAATATATCAACTGTGAAGAAAACAATTAGTAGTGAACATGTTTCCCCACCTCTCCCCTTAGTTGGCCAGATCCTCAGCCAGTGTCCACTGGCAAAATTCTCAGTAGAGCTATGCTGATGTACACCAACGGGGGGTCTTGACCAGGTGTGTTTGTATGCATCACACCTCATGAACAGCAATTCTGGAAAATAAGAAAATCACGTCACAATTTTTTTAATCTTTTCCTTTCCAAAGTCTACTGCAGGGCTGCACCTTTCTACTTTGGCACCCTCAGGATCTGACCAGTGCCAAACAAGAGAATTTTCCGAACCATGGGAGGTCAATATTGTCTAGCAGCATTACCAACACCTCTGCTGCTTACTGTGCTCTTGGAAGACTGACATACTTGACTTTAAACTCTTGTGCTCTGGATAGAGCATAGGTCATCTAGAAGTCTCCTCCACTTCACTCTGTTTTTTTGGACAAAACTTATAGCTGACCCCAGAAGTACCCCAGTTTCCTTCTATCTCAGATTTTCTCCACATTGTCAGAGATCTCCCTCTTTTGCATTTTCATTACAGAATGCATTTGAGAACTTGACAGACTACGCCAGATGATGGCTTTTTGAGAGTGTGGGCTAACCATCCCCACTTCCTTCTCCCGATTTAGAACATCAAGTGGTTCTTGCCTTGCTCTGTTCCAAAGATCCTCACATTTAGGGGTAAATTATAGCGAAATAACAGCACAGAGCATGGACAGCCAGGACTGGTGGCTGTAAACACACTTGATGGGACCCCAGAAAATTTGGCCACACCCAATAAGTGGACATTCAGCTAACTAAACTTATGCTGGACCACAGATGTTTCAGACCAGAGTGTGCCAGACTACAGTGATTCACCCTGTAGAAGTAAATTAACTTTACAGAGCTGTCAAGTGATCAAAATTTTTTGATTAATCACAGTTTTTATCATACTGTTAAACGTGAATGGAATACCATTTATTTAAGTATTTTGGAGGTTTCCTATATTTTGAAATATTGGCTTGCGTTGTGGCTGGGACTTCTGCTCTCTGCCACTAATGCCTCCCTTCCCACCCAAAAGGATGGGCCTAACGCATTTAAAAAGCCATGTGTTCATTTTGTTATCAGTTAATTGGAGGTGTTACTGCAATTATCATCCCTAGTACTATTCTTAGCTTCTGAGGGCAGAACTTCACACTGATAATGCTCCATTGACCTATTAAAAAGACCTTGTCAAAAGTCAGTGCAGCAATAGGGAAGCTGTGAATTTTCCCCCTTGCTTTTCAGCTTAGTGAGGTTTGAGCTGCTGAGTTCGAAGTCTAGTTGGAACTTCTTCAATATTTACTTTATTATTTGTCTTTAAAATTGGCTAGGAAAAATAGCCACATGCTTCTTTTTAATTAAAGTGTGTGCATGCCATCTTAGAAATATAGATGATGAATCCACACCAGCTGAAGAATCTTTTGCATATGATGTATTGTTCACATAGTTAAAGATAATCATAGTGATCTACAACTGCTTAATTAAACTATTTTGTTGTAGGGAAATACAGACATGCACCTTTTACCAGGGCAGAGATTCTCTAATGAAGGTATGTTTCCATAAGATCATTAACAACTTGTGATAGTCATACGTCAACAAATATAATAGTAAGAATGTCACTTGGCTTTCTGCATTAATAGAACCGAAGGAGCATGGGGACATTGTAGTAGCCTTGTATCCTTATGATGGCATTCATGAAGATGACTTGTCCTTCAAGAAAGGAGAAAAAATGAAAGTTCTTGAGGAGTAAGTATAGTAGTGTTGGTCATTCTTTACTTTTATCTCTGGATATCACGAACTCCCTATATAGTTTTGGGTTCACATTTAAAGGAAAAGGACTCCCTTCCATGTGAAAGTGAAACTGTGTCCCCTCCTCAATCTCTATAATAGTTGGCAGCTGATTGGGTGAGAGTCATGGCACTTTGCTCTGAAGATAATCCTCTAACACGTTCTAAGATGGCTGAACGTCGGAGGGAAATGCTGTGGTTTTCCCCTTCAGCCCAGCCAGGTCCTCAGCAACACCACACAATTAACTGAATCACTTTTCATAACCTTACCTTTTGATTGCACATTGTGAATATTGTTGTTGCTGTCATATATTTCAGGCTTGGAGAATGGTGGAGAGCTAAATCTCTCTCAACAAAGAAAGAAGGCTTCATTCCAAGCAACTATGTAGCAAAAGTAAACACCCTGGAAACAGAAGAGTATGTTCTATATTTTCAGTTATTTACACTTTTTTTAAACCACCCAGCTGCATATCCTTGGCGGTAGAGAAGGAAACCCCTAACTCTTTCAAAATATTTTTCAGATGGTTCTTCAAAGACATAACCAGGAAAGATGCAGAGCGACAGCTTCTAGCACCAGGAAATAGTCCTGGAGCATTCCTTATCCGAGAGAGTGAAACATTAAAAGGTAAGCAGTGGATTACTTTGGGATTGATATCAGAGTTAATATGAACTCACCAGGATCTGAGTTTGACCCAGTATGTTCTTTGCTGGGTATATCCAGTAAATTCAGTTAGACTATGGTGAAGTCTCCAAAGGAAGTGTGGTGAGTCCTACCACTTATAATTTAAAACCTGTGTAGGCAATACAGACTAGGAATTGAGTCTGCCCTGTGAGAAATGATCTGTGTAGGCAAAGGGACAGAGCTGATGAACTAGAAGGTTTTTTTCTCTTGTTCTTACATCTGTGACTTCTAGAATGGCTTAGATGACAACTTTTGTTGTGAATAATGGTTGTCCTGTTCTCTAAAGCTCTTGAGATATCAACTCTCTCTCTAAGGCCTTGTCTACCCTATCAAGTAGTGTTGACCAAACTAATGTTGTCACTCAAAAATGAGCAAAACAAAAATCGCCGGAAGGTTTTCACACTTGCTCCCTCTGTCAGCAGGTCATACCCACATTGGGGTGTCATCATCAAGAGTGTGTGCAATGCACTATGTGGGCATGTAAACCACAGTGCAGCATTGTGGGAAAGTGGAACTGATGGCGCATCTTGGGATTCCCTCCAGCTTCTCCCGCAGCTACCTCAGCTGCCAGGAGAGGCATGATGAGGAGCTCTGTGAGCTCTCCGTGCTGAGAAATATCAAAGCAGCACAGCGGTCTCTCCTCTTCACTCCCTGCCACAGCAGTCTGGTTGGTGCTGTGTTTCTAGTGCAGGGCAGAACTGGAATATGCCAGTGATTTGCTCTTTGTTTTCCAAATGGAGCGGTTCACTCAGCTGTCAGACACTTCCTGGAGCTTTGAAAGGGAGGGGGCCCTCCCTGCATAGCAGCAGAGATCAAAACACTGAACAGAGCCATCAGGGCAGGCATTCTGGGATTATGACAGAAGCCACTTCTGTCAACGGAACAGACAGTTGTGTTTACACTGGCTCTTTCTCGACAACAAACGGAGGGAAAAAAAAAAAGTCTTAATGTGCTAGACCTTTTTGTTGCCAAAACTGGGCGTGTCTCCTGACAAAAGTTGCATTGCAGTGAGTGCGCTCTCACTGTTTTGTCACCAGGCAGTTTGTGGTGACAGAACATGGTGGTGTAGATAAGACCTAAGACTTTCAATATGGATACAGGTTATATAGTACACTTGTGGTACCCAGAGGTTGCACTCTAGGTTGAAAAAGCAAGCTAAATGTTTATAACAGAAGCTGTTATTTGTACTGAAAGGATTTGTGGAGACACTAGACTGGAGTTTTCAAAGGACCCTGAGGAAGTTAGGCATCAACATCTCATGGACTCATCTAGTCCAGTATGTTGTCCCTGGTAGTGAACTTACCTGATCCGTCAGAGAAACTTCAGGCATCCCTGCAATGGACATTTATGAATAAACTGTCAATAGGGTGCAGGCCTGGCTAGATATGCATAATTTAAACATGAAGAAGCTTCCTGATTAGGAGATAATTATGTCAACAAACTGAAAATGGAATGCTTGTGCGAAGATAAGTAAATGGGTGAGTAAGCTAAAGACAACATCTGAGCCAGGGCCATCGAAAGGGGCAGCTGTTCCAGGGCCTGGTGATTTTAAGAGGGCCTGGGTTTCCTGGCAGGCACCTCAAATTGCCCTAGGTGGCTCAGGATGGGTGGTGCAGAAGGGCTGGCTGTGCGTGGGCCAGGCCCTGCCCCGAACAGGGGCCCAGCCCTAACACCTGCCCCTTCCCCCAACCCAGGGCCCTGGCAGTTCTGTCAGCAGCCCTGATCTGAACTAGGTAAGACAAGACAGGGGGCATCCCAGGCACCGTTTGCTAAGAACAGGATAACTATGGATAGGAGAGGTTGGGAGCATAAAGATGAAAAGTAAAGCTGAATGTGTATAGTGCATGGGTGGGACATTCTGCACCAGGACTGGTTCCTGCAAAGAACCAAGACAGTCCCAAAACATGTAATGCGCTGTATAGTGAATGTAATGTGATTTGTAAATACATAGAAAGACGGGGTGTTTGGGTAACCTGAACCCTACTGCTGTGCTTAACCCTGATCAATTCAAGTGTGGTTTGTATGCCAATAAAGAAACCACAGTGACAAGTTTAGAGTCCAGCTGAGGTCCTGGACACGTGAAGATCTTGTGAAGCCCCCTCCTTGCTGGTCTATCTGCAGCATCCAGAGGCTCAAGGCACACAGATTCCTTGTGTTGGCCCTCATGCCAGAGTGAATTTCAGCCTGTGTATCCATTAGTGAGCTGGGCTAATCCTGTAGTTCACAGCACATGGCCCTACTGAAGGCAATGGGACTATCCCGGGAATAGGAATAGCCATGTAACCATTGGCACAACTGAGCCTCAGAATGTTACCAGAAAAGAGAGCGTCTTAGCATCTCCATCTGCTCTGAGGAAGAAAAGTCTGACAGAAAATTAGCTTTCTGGATAGATTTAGTACCAGCAACAGAGGTTGCATCCTTGAGCCAGTCATTTCGGATGATTGCAAAATGCTTCTTGGAGTTAATAGAAACAGGCCAAAAAAATAACGTTTGTTACATATATTGAAATATAGCAATGTGTGCAATATAGGTGCCCTATCTACTAAGCAAAATTTTTGTTTATCCATAGGCAGCTATTCCTTGTCCATCAGGGACTGTGATCCACAGCACGGTGATGTTATTAAGCACTACAAAATAAGGAGTCTAGACAATGGAGGATATTACATCTCTCCAAGAATTACATTTTCCACCATCAATGAGATGATCAAGCATTACCAAAGTAAGTTAAATCCATTACTTGGGCAATTGAACAGTAGGCATTGTGTTCATTAAAGCAAATAATCAAGATGCTTTGTTGCTCTATTTCAAGTTTTTCCATATTTCTTATTTTTAAAAAAAAGAAAAAAAATCCAAGCACTGTGAGATGAATATTATGAAAGACAAGCAGAGATCAGAGCCTAAAGAAAGCTGTTGGTAACATTTGCCTTGATTCTGACCTTTATATGAGCCCGTGTAAATGAAGAGTAACGCCATATGAGTCCATGTCTGTTACATCAGTGTGAAACTGGTACTAGGAGATAATCAGGCCCAGTGGGAATAAATGCTGTTTTTCTAAGTGTAGTATGTGGCTGCTTTGATATGCTGGAATTTTAAATATTTGTTATACATAAATGCCTTCCAGGATGGTATTTGGAGATGTATGTGAAAACAAATCTACAATATAATTTTCTTGTGCCAACAGTGACATTTTTTTGTGAGTGACTGTGGTGGGAAAGCAAAATTCCCATTGACTTTAAAGGGAGCAGGATTGGATCTGTAAACAGTAACCTCTTTTGAAAATGTGTGTGACTGTTAAGTGCAAAAGTGACTTTTTGTTGTTGGTACTTCTTGTGGTCAGGAAAAAGGAAATTTTGGGCCCATTTTTGTAGCTGAAAAAATACCAGGTTGAGATTTTCAAAGCCACACTGGGGGTTTAGGGATACAATTTGGATTACATTTTAATTTATGATGTCTGCTAAATTCCTTGCAGTGGCTTGAAAATCTCAACCCCGCTTTATTACATTTTTTTGTCTTTCTAATTGTGCAGTAACCGGAGAACTAGTTATTATCTATTTAGTGTGTGTTGGCGGGGGTTGGGGGCAGCTACTGCATAATTTAAGAGCTGCACAGAATGTAACAAACTACTAGGTACAATCCTGATGTTTATTAAAGACCAGTGTCAGCTTTTCCATTACCTAGATTTCACAGGATTGGAGCCAATATTTCCTCTAAAGGGAAAAAGAGAGAACACATCAGCATCCTCTACCAAGCAGTATTTAGAATACAAATTGTGTAGACTACCTACCTCTCTGCCTTTTGGTTGCAAGCTAACTAAATCACGCTCTTTAACATTCTGAGCCAATGTACTTTATTAATTAATGTCATCAAATTCTCTGCTACTGTATCCAGAACTCTCCTATCTTAAAAGGTAGCATGGTCTAGTGGCCTGAACATAGGACTCAAATCAAGAAACTTGAGTTCTAACCCATGCTTTTTTTGTAGAAAAAGAGGTGCTGGTACTCTCCCCCTGGGAGAGAAGGTTGGGGGGTGAGGTCCGCAGCCCTGCAGCTGGGATCTGCCTAGGGCGCAGAGCCCTGTTGGGAGCCCCATCCTTGGGAACCCCAGCTTAGGGGAACATTAATTTATTTTAGTGGAGGTGCCGGTGCGTACTGGCATGTACCGCCACAAAAAAGCCGTGGTTCTAAGTGTAGCTATAGTATAGACTTCCTTTGAGAACTTGTGCAAGTTTATATAATTTCAGATTCAGATACCGAAGATTAGACACCTTAATAAAATGAATCTGTGCTTTCAGAAATGCTGGCCGAAGTCAATGGAAGTGACATGTACTCAGAACTTCCAATTTGAATCACATATTTTGCTAATCAATCAGACCTGTTTTTCACTTAAGCAATATTTCCTGTTCTGTCTTCATTAACATACCACCAGAAGTTAGAACGTACATTTTATTTAACTTGGAGCTGTTTACCTTCCGTGCCCTGTTGAAGTGAAAAAAGCAAATCGAATGATGATAGGAGCAACAACAATCTAGGATCACACATACGCACAAATTGTCTCTAGAATTCAAGAAATATCAAATCCCAGTATGTGAAGGTAAAGGTAGTATGAAGAGTGTGGTGAAATGGGTGCACATCTGCAGTTGCACATGCTTTACTGTAGGTATGCAAATTTAGTGCAGTTATAAAGTGCAATGGATTTTATACTTTGTTTTTCTTTTGCAAAACAGAGCAGTCAGATGGTTTATGCAGAAAGCTGGAGAAACCATGTGTTAGTCCAAAACCCCAAAAACCTTGGGATAAAGATGCCTGGGAGATTCCACGGGAATCAATTAAATTAGTGAAGAAACTTGGAGCTGGTCAATTTGGAGAAGTCTGGATGGGTAAGTTTGAGTCTGGTTTGCTTAGCACTTTGCAAAGGATCTTTAAATATTCAAAATATCACCGAAATATAACTGTGCACTTTTAAGGATCCACATTCATTTGTGTTGTTATGACTTAGATTTCACTGGAGTAACAGCAGAGATGTATTTGGCCCAATATATATTTTTGTAATCAGCACTTTAAGTTTCATAATTGCCCTGTCATGGGGAAAATTGGGAGGGGCCCAATGGGCAGTCAAACTGCTTGTGAAATTTTCTCCAGTAGTTTTTGTGGTGGGTGAGCTTCCCTATGGAAGAAACAAACACTGTAGGGCTATGCAAATGATGTATATTACCCGTGGTCAGGCTTTTTCCACTATACTTTTCCACAAAAAGAGGAGCTCTGTAGGAGGAAAGATTCGCCAGAGTAGCTCTATCAGAAAACTCTCCTGGTTCAAAAAAAACTACCACTCATACTGTGGCAGAGGAGGAAAGCAACTCTGATACAGCAGCTCCCCAAGTGAAATAAGCTATATCATCAGAATAACTTTTATGCCAGCAGTGCATCTACGCTGTGGGAAATGTCACCAGGAACAAAATACACGCTCCTAACCAACATTCCTGGAAAAGTTTTCTACTGTAAACCTTGTCTGAGCCTCAGCCCCACATGTGTTCATGCATTTGTTCTTCCTTTTTCCTTCTTCCTCTAAATTCAAATGCAGTTCTGTGCCCTGTGTAAATTGCCATTTTATTTGGTGTGTGTGTGTGGGTGAGTAAAATATAGTTTAGAAAATTTATGACAGTATAAATAGGGAATTGCTGAATTTCACAGAGTTTGTGCTTTGTCAAGTTCAAGGAAGGACTGAATTTTACACACACATGTTCTCTGTAGTGGTGGTGTAGCTGGGTTGGTCCCAGGATATTAAAAGCACAAGCTGGGTGAGGTAATTTATTTTGCTTTTTAAGATAACTTCTGTTGGTGAGACACAGGGTTGAAAGCTTCTCTCTAACCAGCAGAAGATGATTCATAAAAAGATACTTACCCACCTTGGCACAAGTTACATTAGTCACTGCACACAGCACTCCATTCTTCCACACATGCACATAGCAGTGTAGGCTACAGTAACTTTTTGCATTAGACTCTGTAGTAAGCATATTTCTTTTGTTTATATAATACTAGCAGATTTACCCAGCGTTGCTTGAGTCCTTACCTCAGTTAAGTGGTGGGGGGTGGTTGTTTTGTTTTTTTGGGGGGCGGGAGGGAGGTATGAGGAAAATGTACATGCCTTATTTAAACTGTTGTATTTTTCAAAAATACAGGGTTGTTTTTCTTAATTATTTTAGTAATTTTTTTGAAAAATGGGAATTCTGTGAAGTGTATTTTTTTCTTTCTCCCTATTTACTCTCATCATAGTCAGCAGATTTGTGAATAATCCACTGCAGTATTGTTTCACCTTGGGTTCCAAAAGTTAGAATGTTTGATGCTCCGAAAGCATGACGCTTACTATCCCTTCCACAAATGTTTAGCATTAATTATGACACCCCTGGTTATTCCTGCTATCTGTGTAAATATACAGTTTTTTTTTTTCTTGGCCTCATAGACTTCCTGTGGCAACAAGTTCTACTGTCTACATGTATGTAAAGAAATTCACTTTTGGCAATTCTGAATTTTCCACCTTTTTTTAATTTCACTTTTTGTTTCCTTGCTTCTGTGCTGTGAGAACAGAAATTCCTGACCTACCTTTTCTACACCATTCACTATTTTATACACTTATTTTCTTTCGTATTCATCTCCTCTGAGGAGAAAACCAATTCAGTCTTTGTCTCTCTCTTTAAAAGTCATCACACTTTTTCCCTCTTCACTTTCATAGGTCATCTTTAAAGAATAACTGTTTTAGAATGTTTTTAAAAACAAGACCCTGTAGACAACTTTGATGGTGCTAATATAAGGTGGGTACATAACTGGCTGAATAACCATTCTCAGATAGTAGTTATTAATGGTTCTCAGTCATATTGGAAGGGCATGACAAGTGGGGTTCTACAGGGATCTGTTTTGGGACTGGTTCAATATCTTTGTCAATGATTTAGATATTGACATAGAGAGTATGCTTATGAAGTTTGCAGCTGGGAAGGGTTGCAACTGCTTTGGAGGATAGGGTCATAATTCAAAAAGAACTGGACAAATGATCTGAGGTAAACAGGATGAAGTTTAGTAAGGATGAATGCAAAGTACTTTACTTAGGAAGGAACAATCAGCTTCATACATATGGAATGGGAAGCGACTGTCTAGGAAGGAGTACTGTAGAAGGAGAGTTAGGGGTCATAGTGGACCGCAAGCTAAATAAGAGTCAAGAGTGCAATGTTGTTGCAAAGAAAAAAAAAAAAAGCAAACATGATTCTGGGGTGCATTAACAGGACTTCAGTGAGCAAGACATGAGAAGTCATTCTTCCACTCTACTCCGCACTGATTAGGTCTCAACTGGAGTGTTGTGTCCAGTGTTGGACACCATATTTCAAGAATGATGTAGACAAATTATAGAAGGTCCATAGAAGAGCAACAAGAATGATTAAAGGTCTAGAGAACATGAGCTAGGAGAGAAGACTGAAAGAACTGGGCTTGTTTAGTTTAGAGAAGAGAAGAGTTAGAAGGGGTCATTGTAGTGGTTTTCAAGTACCTACAAGAGGGTTACGAGGAGGAGGGAGAAAAATTGATCTCCTTGGCTTCTGAGGGTAGAACAAGGGACAATAGGCTTAAACTGTAGCAAGGGAGCATTGGGATGGGCATTAGGAAAAACTTCCTAACTATTAGGGTGGAATAAAATTGCCTAGGGAGGTTGTGGAATCTCTATCAGTGGAGATACTTAAGAGCAGGTTAGACAGACATCTATTGGGGATGGTCTATGATGCTTGATCCTGCCCTGAGGGGACTGGACTTGATGACCTCTTGGTCCCTTCCAGTTCTAGTGTTCTATGATTCTATTACAATGCATTTCTGAGCAAGTGTAGCTTGAAAGCTTGCCAGGAGGCATAAAGACAGGCCAGAGTGACTCTAGCCATCCAAAATAGAAAAACAGTCTGATAGGAATGTACTGTTTGAAATGTCGTTTGTTTGGAAATGGTATGCGTATATGTAAAAGTAAAGCCACACGATCTGCATGAAGCCATGGGTATGACGTCCTTAATAGTCAATCAGAAAGCTCTAACTCAGATATTTTTAATCTTTGATGAAAGAACACCCTACTTGTGTTCCGTTTATTTATCTGTATTCTATGTTATGACTGAATACAGCTTTCATCTTCTTCCTTGGGAGAAAGCTTCAGAAGGCCTATGAGGGTCATGAGTGTGGCTTTCTCACTATTTAAAACAAGGGTCTGTTATTGTGCGCTTTTTTCCCCCCTATGGAATATAACAAGTCAATAAATTTTGTGACTGATGCTGAACTACTATAGGAAAACCAGGGTGGTATGCTGTCATCTGTTGAAATTGAAGCTAATGTCAGGAAGTTACTAGTTCTGCATACACATGCACAAAACTTTCAAAGGGGGTGTTTCTGGTTCAAGATGTTTCCTCTTGTTTATGTGATGATCTTGACGTCTAAATTGGGCTTAACATTTTCCTCTGTGGATTGTTGTTGCGTTATGTGGGAAATTACTGTGCTGTGAAGTCGAGCAGCATGTTTCCTCTTACTTTCTGCATCTTTTCTGAAGCTAGAGAAGCTGATTTGCATGGTGGGGATCCTTTGTGGTTGTGTGTGTTTAATCTTAGAATGGACAAAATTATAGCTGGAAAAGACTGATTAGGGCAGGACTGTAGTAAAAATAACCACCCGCAGGCAGACTCGAACCTCTACAGTTTGAACTAAAAGCCAGGTGCCTCTCAGCTAAGGCTGTTGAGAAAACTCCTTCATTCTCTGTGCAAGTGGTTTAGGTGCCCTTACATGGGATAGTGAACTACAGCTAGGTGTGGGGCTACATAAGCACCACAGCCACATTAGTTAATATTCAGCTCCTTAACTTTTCCATTTCATTGTACAATGGTGTTTATAGATAACATGGCTATATTCTTTCAATGATTAATTACTTCTGCCTTTATGGAACAAAGATTATTCTTTTAAGCAACACTATGTAATAGTTGTTAATCAAGCCATAGATTGTAGTTTCTGATGAGCTTTCTGTTAGCAGAAGGAGTGTAACTAGTTTCATAGTTACAGAAGGGTGGAAGTGAAGAGAGAATATATGAGAGAGAAAGAAATTACATCTGATAGTAGCAGTACAGTTATGGGTCTCTCTTCAGTCTTCCTTTTTTCACAAGTTTATAGTTGAGCAGTAAAAATTCCCAGTGCGTTTGAAACTTGGTATAAAAGGATTCATGTACTACTTCTTTTGGGATTAAAACAAGTTGACTTGGCTCATAGGACACCTCAAAACACATAGGGATAGTTTATTTTGAATATGTACGTGAGGGTACATATTCTTTTTCTTTTGCTCTCTATGGCTACATCTGCACTGCAGCCCTATTTTGAAGAATCTATTCCGGAATAGCTATTCTGAAATACACACAAAAATATTCTGCTAAACACGACAATGTATTTCAAAATAGCACTTAGCTAAAATAAGATATGTAGTCTGCACACATAGTGCCTATTTTGAAATAACTGTTTCAAAATAGGTGCTGTTAAGACAGGGAATAGCGCTTATTTCTGACTTGTGTCCCAAGACACTCTGACATTAATAACTGAGCAAAAGAGTTCTCAGCTAGACCAACAGAAAATGACATAAAAGGAGTCCTCAAAGTTTATTTTATGAATGAGACACATTTTGCTTGCATCTCAGGTTTAAAGGTAGTCTGGATGAGAATGTTTGTTTGTCTGCAGTACTGCTCTCTTCTTGCCTCTCTTTTTCTTCGACTATTAAAGAAAGTCCTTACTGATTTCCTTTCAGCTAGTCGCTTCTTCTGCAATTTTGGACATTTGGACCGCGCTGCTCTCCTCTGTGAAGCTTATAGAAACAGATCATTGTTTTGACACTACGCAGTCTGGCCATCCTCATTTGCTCCTGCTTGTAGTCATATGAGTTGTAGCCACGTTTTACACCTCGGGAGTGATTATTAATGGATTGCCAGAGAGTATGTAGTAACTTTACTAGACCAAGGAAGGAAGTCATGTGGTAATGATTATATTTATATTTGATTCTTGCCTTTTATGAGCCATCCAAGGTGGGTGGAAGATGTTGCTAGCTGAAAGGAAATTATCAGTAAGAAGGTTTCTATTCTGCAGTCCAGTGTGTCTAATGTTTCTGGAAACTAGCCATTAGTGAAAAAAGAAGAAGAAAGGGCAATGAACCGAAAGTCTCATCTTGTAAAAAAAAAAAAAAAAAAAAGAAACACCCCTCATTTTTCTGTGCTTGCTCAAAAGTCTCTAATATTTCTGGGCCACCACCTACAGCACATTCTCACCAAAGAAGACCTCTGCAGCAGATTGACGGACCACTTTATAGAGTTCACTTAAGGAAGGTGTTAGCTGTAGATCAGTTGGCTGCTTTGCAATTTTCCAGAAAAGATGCCCTTACTTGTTTTACTCTGGAGGTTAACTTCATGTGTGTCTCAATCCTTATGGGACGGGAACCGCTGATGTTAGGTTTCCACAAGATATAGTCTGATCTGTCCAGTGATGGAAGAGTTGGAAGTGCTGTGCCCTTGGCATTTTGGATAGAAGGACTTAAACAGGCCGCCCAATCTTCTTGTGGATTCAGTATGCTGGAGAGATTTTCAACACTTTTTTGATATCTAAGATTTCATATCTGTTGTGCCCACATCCAGAAGATATTTTCTTCTGTATCAGATTGTGGTCTTTGGCACCTTAGAGCTGTGTCTACACGTGCACACTACTTCGAAGTAGCGGCACTAACTTCGAAATAGCGCCCGTCGCGGCTACACGCGTCGGGCGCTATTTCGAAGTTAACTTCGACGTTAGGCGGCGAGACGTCGAAGTCGCTAACCTCATGAGGGGATCGGCATAGCGCCCTACTTCGACGTTCAACGTCGAAGTAGGGACCGTGTAGACGATCCGCGTCCCGCAACGTCGAAATTGCCGGGTCCTCCATGGCGGCCATCAGCTGGGGGGTTGAGAGATGCTCTCTCTCCAGCCCCTGCAGGGCTCTATGGTCACCGTGGGCAGCAGCCCTTAGCCCAGGGCTTCTGGCTGCTGCTGCGGCAGTTGGGGATCCATGCTGCAGGCACAGGGTCTGCAACCAGTTGTAGGCTCTGTGTATCTTGTGTTGTATAGTGCAACTGTGTCTGGGAGGGGCCCTTTAAGGGAGCGGCTTGCTGTTGAGTCCGCCCTGTGACCCTGTCTGCAGCTGTGCCTGGCACCCTTATTTCGATGTGTGCTACTTTGGTGTGTAGACGTTCCCTCGCAGCGCCTATTTCGATGTGGTGCCGCGCAACGTCGAAGTTGAACATCGACATTGCCAGCCCTGGAGGACGTGTAGATGTTATTCATCGAAATAGCCTATTTCGATGTTGCTTCATCGAAATAGCCTTTTTCGATGTTGCTACATCGAAATAAGCTATTTCGATGTAGGCTTCACGTGTAGACGTAGCCTAGGAGAGTGGTGACTGGAAGATGTTTCCCTTCCCCACTTGCCTGTGGTCGATGGAAACTCTCTTCCTCAGCCCACTTGCTCCAACTCAGGGTGGAAGTGTATGCAATTTTGATCATAGAGCAGGGTGGAGGTCCCTCAGGATTTCCTTCATTCCTTCAAGCAACTTGCTTCCTCTGTGAAGGTTAGGAGAGAAAGCAGCACCTGTGAAGGCTGGTCTATATTTCCTTGTCTGAGGGAGAAAGGGAGGGATAGTTTTGCCACATAGCCAGCCTCCACCTTTTCCCCACAAAATAGGGCGTCTGTGAATTGGCTAAGTGCAGTATCTGCTTAGAGCGATTGTCCATCTGCCAGGGCCAGGGCCAGAGGTGGCATTATTGCTAGGGAGAGGGTTTTTTTTTTTTTTTTTTTTAAAGTGAAGATGAGGTCAGGATGATCCTTGACCTTTGAGATCTTCCAGCCAGGAGAGATGCTCCTGCAAAGCAGGTAACTGCCAGGGATACAGAGAAGGGTTTCAAAATCATTTTTGAGAGTAGACTCCGTTTTCCTTTGTGGGGTCCTTAGTGTAAAACTCCTTGTTAGTGAATAGCCATACCCCTGGGGAGGGAGGCTAGAGTAGCATCAACCTTCGATGTGTCAGCAATGGACCCTTTGGCTCTTGAACATTACGTACCCTGCAGTCATTTTTGCTAATATGCTTGTCTCTTCATTCCTAATTGGTCCCTCAAAGAGGTAGAAGGCATATTGCAATCTGAGGGCAGGATCTTAAGGGGAGATCTTAAGGCTCTTATTTTCAAGAGCCTCCTTGGGTTTCACAGCCAATTTACCTTCCTCAGTGGAATAGGACGTGGAGAAATCCAAGCACTAGTATCTTTGCATATTTATTACACCTTTTCTTCCCCCGTTTAGCTGTTCTAACTTTCGAAGCAAAGAAGTTCTGCCGCAGTGTTAGTGAGGCGTTTTATTGCCTTGCTGTCTTTTAGGCCTGGACCCCTCAAGTGGTCTGTCGCAGCATTCTCCCCACTGGTCCCATTGAGAGCAAGTCCTGTGTTTTAGGAGGAAGAGATTCAGGTTGATGAGAAGCCCTTTTTCTTTGCTCATAGTGCACATAACCCACTTGAAGATGTGGCAGGGTGGGAGAGACAGGTGGCTATAGGAGCTATATGAGTCCCTCTTCTTTGTTGCTGACTAGAGTGGTCAGAAGTCTCTTCCTCCTCCACGCTGGGATTCTGAGTCATTTTCTCTTCTGGTAGATTTGCAGCTCCCTCGGTGGGTCTCAGACCTCTTCCTATGAGGCCCCGGGGTTGCAAATCGGACTGAGTTAGAAACTAATGACTGTGTGCAGGCTAGGCACAATTCACCCATTGCTGAGCCTGGGAAGGCTGCATCCGGTGTGGTGAGAACTGATGAATTGGACCCAGGATTTCTTGGCCACTCCGCTGTGCCTGCACAAAGCTGAGGAGCCAGCAGGGAAGTGCTGCAGCTGAGGCTGAGGGAGTGTTAAATCTCCGAAGGCTTAAGGGATCCTTGGGTGTTGGGGGAACGGGAGAGAAAGTGGGGGAAGACTGCTGAGAAGGAAGAACACTGCTCCTCACAGCCCAAAGACAAGCTTAAAAAATAAAACAGAAGGTGTAAGGACAGGAGCAAAAAGAACTATTGCTCTTGGCTGCTGTGGAGTCAGAGAACCGGGCAGCAAGCATGAGGTGGCATGGCTACCCCAAAACACTGACCTACCCTTGTGTGTGCTGCACAGAGGAGAACACCCCATGTCCAGAACAGTGGGGAATGCTGGGCTGCAGGAAATAGGCTGAGCCACAAAAATGCCTTTACTAAAATGAAGAATTTGAAAAATGTACCAGCAAAACTTATTGGCACATCTGCTGAAGCAGTGTAAAATTTCTTGTTTTCTGTGCAAAGATGTGGGGGTTTGTGACAAATGTCTGATTGCAACTTAAAAGAGGGAAGAAAGTTTGGCATTAAAGCAGGAACTTCTTTTCTCCGTCTTCTTTGCATTTGTTTATAGACGGTTGCAAAGAAAAGTGGGTGATCACTAGTATCCTAACAAGACACCCTGCAGTGTACATTAGACCTCGAAGCAGATAAACGTCAATCAGTGCAGATGGTGGACGAGGGCCCAGCCTAGCAGAAAGTTTGCTGGGGGTAGGAAGAAAGAAGGAGTTTTGGTTAAAATAATTTGCATTACAATCTCTGCCAGAGAACTTCCTTGAGAGTCTCTAATGGACATTAAATCTGCTGTCACTTGGGACAGGCTTTAAGGAAAGGCAGAAGTGGAATGGCCACCTGCCACCCTCACTATAGACACATAAAGGTTCATGCAAATTCAGGTTGGCTGTGCACAGCAGTTTTGGCTGCTCTGCATCTGTGCTAGATATGTAATACCAAGAAAGTATTTTTTTTGTACTGTGGTAGTGCCTCACAAATCTAGTCATGGACCCAGAACGTTGTGTTAGGCACTGTGAAAACACAGAATGAGAACGTTGTGTTAGGCACTGTGAAAACACAGAATGAATAGTTGGTTTCGGCTCCATATGATGTCACTGGGTTGTACCAATCCAAACCTGAGGTCCTTGTATAATCTAATGTAAAGTGTGTATCATAGCACATTCTGTGCCGACTACATAGGTTACAGGCTGTAAAGTTGACCTGTAGTGGTTCAAGAGCCTAAGCGTAGCCTCAGAGCAGATGGTTAGTTAGCAGGTCACAGCTCCAAACTTGGTGTGAACACTTTTGCTCTGCTTCCCTGTGGTTCCTGTTACTGCAGGAAGTACTGGGGGGCCCAATCACTGCTGCCATTCCCACGCCAGCTCCTCCACAACCCCTGTAATCCCCAAGGCTACGTCTACACGTGCCCCAAACTTCGAAATGGCCATGCAAATGGCCATTTCGAAGTTTACTAATGAAGCGCTGAAATGCATATTCAGCGCTTCATTAGCATGCGGGCGGCAGCGGCGCTTCGAAATTGACGAGCCTTGCCGCCGCGCGGCGCGTCCAGACGGGGCTCCTTTTCGAAAGGACGCCACCTTCTTCGAAGTCCCCTTATTCCCATGAGCTCACGGGAATAAGGGGACTTCGAAGTAGGTGGCGTGCTTTCGAAAAGGAGCCCCGTCTGGACGCGCCGCGCGGCGGCAAGGCTCGTCAATTTCGAAGCGCCGCTGCCGCCCGCATGCTAATGAAGCGCTGAATATGCATTTCAGCGCTTCATTAGTAAACTTCGAAATGGCCATTTGCATGGCCATTTCAAAGTTTGGGGCACGTGTAGACACAGCCCAAGGCTGCATCCCGCCAGGGCTGGGATTCCAAGGGGTGGTTGGAGAGGGCCACACAGTGGCGGAAAGGGGTGGGGCTGGGGCAATGGGAAGGACAGCCCCCTGGCCTGCCCGTACTCCTGCACCAGATTGCACAATTGCTCCGGCTGGGGATGGCCCATGTACTGGGAATTTGAGATCTCTGCCTTAGATTATGAAGTCCTCAAATGCTACCATGTAACTACCTCAGGTAGATGACAAAGGAACCCTGACTGAACACACTGTGGAAAAATTAAGCTTCTACCTTGTCGTGGAAGAGTCCACAAATATTCAGGATTATCAGGAGCAAGGATTTAGCTCTGGGAGTGTGAAGGGGAAACACCCGCTGGCTTTAATGGAAGCAGAATAAGAAAATCTTTTTCACATGCAACTGCTGCATATGTAGTAGTTGATGTTACAAGATCAGTCCTATATATGAAACCAGAGCCTGTTATAAAATGAATACGCAGCATGATGATCATCTTTATTAGTGCATATTAAAACAAGCACTGTAAGTTTACAGTCTGAAGTACATGGGAGTTCAAAGAAGACACATACCCTCATTACATAGATCTAAATATTTGCATTGAATCCCAGCATTTGGGGTCAGACTTCAGGTAACACAGAACTAGGGGAGATTAAAGCAAGCAGTGTGATATTTAAATTTAGTACAAATATTGGGCCCTTAGGTAAAAAATAAAATGAATGAATGAAAGTCTGGATCTTTTGAGATAAATGGGAAAAACTATTGATTTTAAATTGGTGAAAATGTCATCTGAATTGTATGATACTTTTGAAGCACTGTTCATTCCCCCTACCCTTTCCTCCAGCCCTCTGAAACCCTCACTTCCAACTCAGAGCTCCCTCCCACACCCCAAACTCTTCATTTCTGTCCCCACCCCAGAGCTCACACCCCATCCCCAGCTGGAGACCTCGTGCCCTCCTGCATCCCAGCCCCCAATTTTGTGAGCATTCCAGTCCCACCCCACAACTTCCGTACTCAGATGTGGCCCAAAGGCCAAAAAATTGGCCCACCCGACCCCTACAAATAGAAACTTGTAGGAACCAGTTGAGAAGTAATACATGAAATAGTATCAGATCTCCTAAATCAGCGGTGGCTAACCCGTGGCTCTCAAGCCGCATGCGACTCTTGGAGCAGTTAAATACAGCTCTTGCTCAGAGCCTCATACTGGGAGTGCCATCCGCTGCTCTGCACTTGCGCCCCAGTGCTTGTGGGGGCGTGATTAGGATAGCGCAGCAAGGCTGGGATTTCCTGGCTCTGCGGGAGGTGTGGGTGCTTGGGTTAGAGTAGGGGAACAGGGGTGCCTAGTTCAGGGGGATGGGGAGGGCACTGAGACACGTATTATATATTTACTTATATCTATCTATACAGATAAAAATAAATACATACGTATGTGGCTCTTTGCATTCTGTCCACAGCTACTTTGGCTCTTAGTCCCTAACTGGATGTCCACCTTGCCCTAGGTTAATTTAGCCCTTTTTTGCACTCAATGTCCTGGACTGATTTGCTTTACTTACATGTTCCACACATGTGTAAATTAACACTCACTTAGACGCTTTACTGGAAGGAATCTTTAAAGGCTTAAGGGGAAGTAGCTCCACCTTCTTGAATGTTCACTGTCTTCTGCCTTATGTCTGTGCAAACTGAGGTCCTTTCTACTCCCTGGCCACGTCTACACTTAGTAAAAATTTCGAAATGGCCATGCTAATGGCCAAAGTGAAGAATACTAGTGAGACGCTGAAATGCATATTCAGCACCTCATTGGCATGCCGCTGGTCGCAGCGCTTCGAAAGTGCCGCAGTTCTCTCCCACGTGGCTTGTCTACACTGGGGTCCTTTTTGAAAGGACTCCACTAACATCGAAATCCCCTTGTTCCTATGAGCTCATAGGAATAAGAGGATTTTGATGTTGGAGGGGTCCTTTCAGAAGGGACCCACCCCAGTGTAGACGAGCTTTTCAGGAGTGAACCGTGACGTTGCCGGCATGCTAATGAGGTGCTGAATATGCATTTCAGCACCTCATTAGTATTCTTCAATTTGGCCATTAGCATGGCCATTTCAGAGTTTTTACTGAGTGTAGACGTAGCTAATGTGTTAGTGCCCTACTAGCCAGGGTGTGATTCAGCAACACATCGCTTTGCCATGCATGAACTTGCCATATAGACACTGCTACATTGTATTAAAAGTCCTGAAGTAAGGCGATGTGTAGAACGCGATTGTTCAGACTGGCATAAGAGCTTTCCATGAACTAACTGACCACATAGACAAGCTGTGATTTATGGTCACCCTGTCTCTGTGTAAGGGAGTTTAAGCAATGATTAAGGGGCTTCTGATTTTCCTGTAGAGGGACAAACTGTTCTGAAATTGTGTGGATGGTTGGGTAGGGAAATGTAGCTGGCTTGCCTCATAAAAATTGTTACCTCTTCCTGTACATGTTTTGTTAGTGTTGAAATACATAGATTGCAGCACGCAAGCACATTATCTGGTTTTGTTAGTGCATTTGTGTTGAGAATGGCATGTTTGGAAGGAGACTTTATTTATGTCACTTCAGTAAAAATTAAATGACACAGGCTTTTAAAGATAACTTTATCACCGAAATTTATGTATTAAAGGAATCAATAAAAATAATCTTATATTCCTCGTGCATTGCTATATAGGTAATTAGCATATTTCATGAACTCTCAGGTTGAGTGACAGACCACTTATCAGTGGCAGGTGGGATTGTAGCTGGGACCTCTGTAGTTTAGAGTACGAGCCTCTACCACATGAACTATAAGCTATGCAGCTCTTAGTTCTGACTGTAGATCAGACCCCTCAATGTCTCTAAGAAGTCTTAGTGCCACTAAATTAAAATGACCATATCTCCCCGTCCCAAATACAGGACAGGGGCATATGGGGGGAGGGGCAGTTCTTCCTGGCTCCACCAAGCCCCGGGGAGCTGGGAAGGAGGCGGCAACCACCGGCCCTTCCCTGGAGCTCCAGGGAAGCAGCAGCTGCCAGCCCTCCCTGAGAGCCATGGGGAAGGGGCAGGGACACAGCAGCTGCCCACACTCCCCTGCTTCCCAGGGGAAGTGACTCCTGCCAGCAGCTGTGCCCGCACAGCTGCTGGCAGAAGAGGTCAGCCTGGGAGGGCCCAAATATGGGACAGTTAGTCCCTTTTTAAAAAGTAAGTTGGAACGCCTTTTGGGTGTCCCAAGTAGAGGACCATCCCGCCTAATATGGGATGGGTGGTTACCCTACACTGAATGGACCTGAACACCACACCCAGAGGGATTCTGGGTTACATCAGCACACACGGTTCACTACATTATGTACTTAATTTATATCAAATAATTTCTCCAAGCAATGCTGTTTGTACATTTTAATGTAACTTAAAGGGGCGGCACTGATACGGAATTAAAGCCAAGTTCTATGTGGCCTTAACGTACGTCTTCAGGGAGACTTGTTGAGACTTTCCCTTTTTTCTTGGGCATTAGCTTACTTTTATATTAGTTAAGGAAAGCAAATCAACCCCCACAACCTGACAGGCACAAAGATTGTCTGATAAGCAATAAGGAAGTCTTCAGCCTTTACCTGAGTACTACAGTGCTCTATTCCTGCCACATCACATAATTTTAAGCAGGTATTTAGTCACACTGGATGTTTTACTTCTGACTAGTTTAAAAGGGTTTAATAAATGATCAGCAGTTATTATAAACATGTTACAGGTATGAATAGCCTTACTATAGGGACTTAGGCTCAAGGTGCAGTTACAAAGTTATAAGCAAGCTAGTGACTTCTGAATGCTCTAACAGTTGGTGAGAGAGCCACTAAAATATCTTTTGTGAACTATTTATAAATGAAACCCTAATACAGAGTGGGATCTCCTATATTTAATGGGTTTTTCAAGCGGGGTGCTGGAATGGTTGTTACAATGGGGGTGCTGAGAGCTATTGTACCAAACTAGAGATTCTGCATTTAATGGAAACTACTTCAAGTCAGACAGTGCTGGAGCACCTCCTCCTACCGCTGCCCCTGCAGCCCTATTTTCAGCACCTAAGTTTTCAAGTAAATTATTTACAAAACTAGAGCACAGCACATTAACAGAAACTCTGGATATGTCTTGTTGCAAAATATTGAACCTCTCTAGTTTAGCACCTTTTGACCTGACCAGACTAAATAAGAGAATTTGCTGGAACACAGGAAGTCAGTAATGTCTAACACATTACCAACATTTCCACTGCTTAATGGGCTCTGAGAAGACATTTAGGGGTAAATTACAGCTAAATAACAGCACAAAACACTGTGAACCAGGGCTGGTGGCTGTGAACAAACGTTATGGGACCATTGGAAACTTGGCCACACCCACGATAAGTGGTCGTCTGACTAACTAAAATCATGCCAGATTATGGATGTTGCTGGACAAGAGAGTAAAGGACTAGAGAGGTTCAAAATATATAATTATAGCACAAGTCATTTTAACTGTGCTGTGTCTGGACACTTGTTCCCAAGTTTTTACCATTTGTGAAGTCCAGCCTGGTTTATAAACTCTCTAACAGTCAGTGGGCTGTGATGAATGACTTCTCAGCAAAAATAATCCCTTCCTTTCTAGGTTACTATAACAATTCTACAAAAGTGGCTGTAAAAACTCTGAAGCCTGGAACAATGTCCACGCAAGCATTTCTGGAGGAAGCCAACCTCATGAAAACACTTCAGCATGACAAGTTAGTGAGGTTGTATGCCGTAGTCACCAAAGAAGAACCTATTTATATTATAACTGAATTCATGGCAAAAGGTGAGAGTTATTGGACTTTTTGGGCAAATCTTAATGAAACGTCAAATCAAACTGTAGTAACACGCCAAGGGCAGAAACAATTGTTGATTTCACTCTTTTGTAGTTTCTATATGAAATGATTGAGCATCACCTTCGAGAAGGGACAAGAGTTTTCATCTTATGCTTATGTTGTGTTTTAAGATGCACCATTTTAGAAATGTCTCAAACTCTAACATACAGTTGAAGAAATAATAAACCTATCCCTTACAGCTTGGTGGCTTTGCATTCTTCATTTAATAATCATGTTTTCTGCCAGAATGGGTGAACAGTTTGACCCATATGTTACAATCCTGAAGTTAAATTCATGAAAAGCCCTATTGCTGGGCCCCAGAGGAAGGTCTTCAAGGCTTTTGTGAATAATTACTGCACAATACTGGTTGCAGAATCACAATCAAGCCCTGTGTAAACAAGTATAATATGAGTTTTACTGCCCAAGGGCCTGGCTTCCTTTGAGTTAGATATGCTTTTCGAGACTCAACAATTTTGCCATTGAGAACTGGGTTGATAATTATGCATGATTCTTTGAAGGCAAATTTGCTGATATTCTTTAAAATGGGAAAAATTGATCCCTCAGATGAAGACAGAGACTAAAGAAAACAATGCTGAACTCAGAAGATGCTTGACCTTTTAGTTTTTACACCACAGAAAGCTGCAACGCTGATCCATTCAGATATTGGACTAGCACTATTGTACCATATAAATGAACTGTATAACTGATTATGACCAGTTTAAAACAAAACTTTAAACCACTGAAGTTCAACAATGCAGAAGGTAATGAGGCTGGATATAGACTTGTTACTTTATTTTACCTGAGAACTGTGCTGATCTATTCTTTCTGCCCTGAAACAGGCAGCTTGCTGGATTATCTGAAGAGTGACGAAGGAAGTAAATTATTGCTTCCAAAGCTAATTGACTTCTCAGCCCAGGTAAATGGTTCTAATATAAAGTGTGATGAAATAATATTCAAAGCTATTTTTGTAGGAGGCAGAAAAATAGAAGAGATTTCCTGATGTGCATATATGATGAAGCCTGCATGTGTGTGTTTTTTTTTTTTTCTGAATGGTATCTCCCTTTGGCTTGCAAGAGTGGGGACTGATTTCATTTCTAGCAGATACGTGTAAGGGAGTAGTACTAGTTCCGTGTATTACACACATTTGCAACTCTTTAAAATGGGGCTAATAAATGCATTCTTTTCTATTTTTCCTTCAACTGGCAGCTGGTAAAGAAATCCTCTTAAAAATAATAGATTACTATCCCTTTCAAACGTATTTTAGAATAATTTTGTTGTATACTGAAACATGGGAAGGATGTGTTCATAATACCAACACCTTAATCAATTGGTAGCCCCCAAGTATAGAGGATACATGGAATTACCCTGTGCATTGTGGGTAAAATTTTTTAAAGCACCAAAATGTCTTGAGTCAAAGTCCCACTGAAAAATCAATGGGACATATCTTACTAAGACATTTTGATGGTTTTGAAAGTTTTAACATATGTAACTGATTACAATAGTTGTTTGCTTCCAGTGGGGTATTGGTTTTCACAAGTTAGACTAGTACAGACTCTTTTTATTTTGTAGCTTGCCATTCTGATCTGTCATAGTGCATGAGGGAAGGGAACAGAAATATTAAATAAAGCCAGTATTGGCAATCAAAGAATCACAGAACACTAGAACTAGAAGGGACCTCAAGAGGTCAATGAGTCCAGTTCCCTGTCCTCTTGGCAGGACCAAATACCATATAGATCATGCCTGAAAGGTGACTATCAAAAGTTTAATCGTCGTAATATACAGTGCTTTTTTGTGAGGTGGGAGAGGGGGAAGGACCTTGTACTCAGCCAGCTCCCTGCTTCCGGGGCTGCCATGGTGCTGGTACTCAGTACTGCCCAGTACCAGTACAAAAAAAGCACTGCCATTATATAAGTACATATGATTGGGCTTACCATGGATAAGCAGGCCGGTACAATGACATTGTAGGCCCCAGGCTTAAGATTCAGTGTTTGGGACTGCCTTCCTCCACAGCTGTTGGTCCAATGTGGCTGCAGATTTGGTAGCTTGTCTGAATTATCTGTGGAAGTAACTGTTGCAAGGAAAAATGATTGATTGAGGGATGGGCAATACATCAATACTTAACCTGTATAGATAACAGAAGGGGACCTAGAAAGATTTAAAAAATGTGAGTAGAAAATAATAAAATGAAAAACTGGAAAAATGTTTTATAAAATATGTATAGTCAAGAGAGAAGGGAAAATGTGAGAGGTGATAAGGCTAAAAGAGACCCAAATGCAGATACATGAATTTACAGTCTGCCAGATTTCCTGGGGATAGGGAAATTTCCTGGATAGCTTCTATTTGGAATATTGGGTTCAGTTCTGGGCACCACCTTGTCAGCAATTCAGGTATTGGAAAAATTGACGTATGGGGTGGAGAGGGAGATCTAACAATAGGGTGCCCATATCTCCCTGTCCCAAAGACAGGAAAGCAGGAGCCTTTCCCCCCACCCCCCAACCCCAGGGTGCTGGGAGCCCCTGGGAATCTGCAGCCACTGACGCTCCCCAAGCCCCAGGGAAGTTGCAGGGGCACAGCACCCACACAGGCTCCCCTGCTTGGCTAAGGCTCAGAGAACTCCCACCAGCAGCTGCTGGTGGAAAAGGTCAGCTGGGGGGAGGGGCCAAGTAGGGGACAATGAATCGCTTTTAAAAAATAAGTCAGGATGCCTTTTTGGCATCCCAAATACAGGACCGTCCCACCCAATATGGGATGGATGGTCACCTTATCTAAAAAGCAAATTGTGCACAACTACAGAGGTGATGGGACAATGATAACTGTGTTGTACAAATATCTGAAGGCTGAAAAGAACTGTGGGGATGAAGACTTAATCCTGTAACTAGCTCACGAGCGTTGACTCCAGCACCCCAGCTGGAGCCCCATTGAAGTCAGGGCCTCTGAGATTCAGTGCCCCAACCCCCACCCCCACCCACACACGCACGTCCACCCACCAAAGAACTAGGTGTGAAAGGATGACATTTTTAAAAAAGAAAACTCAGGCTGAATATTGGAGAATAACCTCTTGAGACTGAGATGCGTTAGACTGTGGAACAGCGAACAAAGCACTAGAGCAGAGTTTTCCAAACTTTGTGTAGTTGGGATCCAGTTTTTTTTTTCAGTACCACCTTTTTTTTTTTAGCCCAAAAATATGAATGCATACTAAAAAAAGAATGAAATTTTCACTATTTTATTTATTCACAGTAATAATAGTACATAGAGAAAATTTGTATATTTTCTAAGGACCGGTAAGGACCACACTTTGGGAAACGGTGCACTAGAGAAATGTATGCTAGGGATCGGTACCTGGAGGATGGAAACAATGATGGACAGTTTCCCTTGCTAACTTGGTTGATTAAAGTCCTTCAATAAAATTCAGCATTCTTTGGAGTCTCGGAGAGCTACACTTTGGCTACATCTACTTTAATGATTTTTTTTTCAATAAAATTGGAGTTTTGTCGACAAAACTCATGCATGTCCACACACAATGCGTTTTGTCAACAGTCTGTCAGCAAAACTTGGCACTTCCACCGACAACCTTCTGCTACTCCTAGATGAGAGGGAATGCCTTTGTTGACAGATTTGGTTGACAAACAAGCTGTGTGGACGCTCTGGGGGACCTTCTCTCGGCACAGAGGGCTTCCAGGGCACTGGGCAGCCCTGCTTACTCTGCTTCTGGTTGGCTGTTTTGTTGAGAGAGCAGATGAGCAGTCCGACCACTCTGTCAACAAAGCAGATAGCTCGTTTGATCTGCTTTAGTATATGGCTGCACTCTATCGACAGATGTTTTGTTGGAAAATCTGTTCCAACAGAAATATCTGGTGACAGATGCTTCTAGTGTAGCCATAGCTACATTTTCAAGCTGTTGTTACCTAAGATATTCAGCTTTAAATAATGGCAATATCACAGCAGAGCTGTAAGTAAATCTAGTGGTACAAACTGACTTTTCAAGCACACAGACTGGATTAAGAAAGGAGGGGTATGAAAAATGCATTTAGTACATTTTTCAGGATTTGCCTGGCCTGTGTGTATTCCAGCATTGGTTCATATCTCCACACTTATCCTGAGGGAAAAGAAGTTGGAAAGCTGTGTCTCAGCATAAATAAATAAAAGGAAATTCCCATTAATCTGCTTAAGCCAAGACAAGCACATTTTGCTTTGGATGACACAGATGTGAACTATGTGTGACAGTCTGATTCACGCCTCTCTGGCAGGCTGGGTGTCAGCTTAGTTCAGCTTCCCAGCGGGGGATAAAAAAAAAAAAACAGTAGTAGCATGAGGTTTTCTCTTTGCTTGTATGTTCATTTGCTGTTGTATCGTGCTTCTGTTTTGTTACTAACACCCAGCTCTTTGGTGGCACTGTTATCTTGTGCATACCCTCACATAGCTATGCGCTGGTGTTGCGTGTGTCCACATAAACTATTTATAAGTGAACCAGCACTCATTGCAGAATAACAAATTAGCCAGGCGTCTATGGTGCGGCAGGAAGAAAATAAACAGGCAGCAGTTCCCCTTGCTAATGTGTTGCAGACTTATCCAGCAGAATGGTCTGGGTGATCTGAAGTAGCCTGTCAGATAGGGAGGTGTAAGAAAGAGAGAGGATGTGGTCATTGTGACCAACAGTACAAAAATAGGTACAGCACTTCATGGCTCTTAAAGCCAAGCACTTAGCTGAGTCCTACAGTCCTGCTGGTTTCTTACAGCAGTATTTGGTGTAAATTGAGCTTGTGTTCCCATCACAAGCCCCATTTTGGGGGTTTTATAACCCTGCAAGTTTTAATTCAATCATTCTGGGAAAAAAATTCAGTCAGTAAAGGAATAGCTATGGCAGTAATAGGGATTTGGTTTTTTCAAATTCTTTTAAAAACAGAACTAAGGGGCTGTGCCCTCTGTTTTCTATGCTCACCAACCCTCTTCTTTTCCCAGGGGCTCTGGTGGGGTTGTAAGGGAGGCTGGGTACAGCTGAGCTGCCTCTGGCTGTGGGTGAGGGGAGGAGCTGGGAGGAGCCACCACCACTAGGCCATGATGGGGAGGGAAGGTGTCACTGTGAGCTGAGCTCCAGCTGCCACTAATGACATCCCAGCAACCCCATGGGTGGGCAGCAGGAAGCAGCTCCCTTGTCAGTAGCAGCAGCCGGAGGGTGGCTCCGAGTGGCACCTTCCCTCCCCAGCAGAGGAGGCGGGAGGGCCTAGTCTTTTGCGAGAGTCCAGTAAAAAAAAAAACCAGTTAGGGCTTTTTAAAGATGAATGCCTTGAGCTTGTGCAACCAGAGTTTGTAGCGTAAAGGCGACTGTTTAGCATTTGTACCTATAACTGAAGCTGCGAAGCATCAGCCTCCAAATAGGGTGCAGTTTGCCCTTGAATTCAGCAGGACAAAACCTGGCACCAAAGGCGTAGAGTACATCAGAAAAGATATTTGGAATAATAATGGAGAGCCAAAAATCAGAACTGAATTGTCTTTCACTGAGTCCTCTGCTAGCTGCTTGTTACACCACTATTGTCTTGCACAGCTAGTAACATGCAAGCTGATTTTATAATTTCCTTTGCCTGGTGCTTGTAGTTGACACAAGTTATAAGCAGTACCACCACCCTGTAATCTCTTCCACTTGGCAACTATGGGAATGAGCATTTCTAGGGTGCTGGACACTCTGTAGTTCCCATTCATCTGTTTGGAAACCAGTTCCTTATTTGTGCTGGTACTTGCTGGTACTGAGTACCAGCACCACAGCAGCCTTAGCTGCGGGGGGGTGGGGTAGGGAGCCAGCTGAGTACCAGCTCCTTTTTATAGAAAAGGCACTGGTGGAAACCAGCTTCCTTTGCAAGCCATGCTAGCAGAGCTTGTTAATAGAACAGTCTGACGCTAATCAGCATGCAGAATGTTTATGCTCTCCTGTCTTCTTACACAACTGGCAATAGCTCCCTGCACGGCTATTTACCTGGCACTGCTAACAAGCTCTGTTTGCTTCATTAGTAGATCTCGTCTTTGATCCAGAGCTAATGGGCTCCTGAAGATTGCAGGTGCTGAAATTTCCCTAATTTCAGAGCTCACCTATGTTTATGCTCACCTCTTGCTGCAAAGTCATTGAACCTGACACATGAACCTGACTTTATAATCCCTTCTGCTTCAATTGCTGAGTTTCCAAAGTCCTTTAACCATGCACTGTGATTAGTTAATTGGATATGTATGCTGCATCCATCTTTAACTGCCTACATAACTCTTTACCAGAATTCCACTGAACTTGCTCTGTCCCCCATTCTGAAAGCTCAAAGTAGTGTTCTCAAACCGATCAGATTCAGTCTTAGAAAAGCACATACTTTAAACAGGTCTTACTGAAATCACCCACTCCAAGTCTGCAAATTCAGTGCTCTGTGGAGTGTAGTTGTAGCTGTATCAGTCCCAGCATATTACAGAGACACATTGGTGACGTGGTATCTTACTGAACCAAATTCCATTCATGAGAGATACAAATGTGGAATCCCAAAAATCTTGGGTCAATGTTCCAACCTTTTTTTCCAACAGGAGTAAAATAAATCAAAAGACACAAGTAGCAATTTATTTTGTCACAATTCTTATCCCACATTAGAGACCTCTTCTTTTTTTTTAAGTTTTTTGAGTAACACTACATGCTGGTAAATGATTACCCAACAAATGACTGTTTCACCTTCCTTAGTTTTGCGTGGGTGTTTCGCTCTGTTTAGACTACAAAGGAGCTGATGAAGCTTAAAGAGTACAGTGCTGCCTTCCTTGCCCAGCACATTTCTTTTTTTTTTTTGCTCGCATCTTTGACATAAACAGGATACAGAATAAAAAGAAATATTATATAAGGCCTTTTAAATAAGCTGGAACAAAACCAAACCTGGAATATGTTCCTGAAGAGGGGTAGACTATCGTTGAGCACTGTGCTGCTACCAAGGTAACACCCCTGAAGTTTGGTGTACGACTTTCGTGTAAGGTGGTCACTACTGGTGCACTGCTGGCAATGGCTCTTATGCCACTCCTCTTCCTGCTGCAACGCATCGGGGTAAGGGAACAAGGCGGGGATGCGTCAGTTCAGTATTGATTCCCAAATCTGGCTTCTGACATTTAGTACAGCCAGGGCCAATCAGAGCAACTCTTTGGTTGTTCTGTCTCTACAGAGTCAGCACAATGTAGAAGGGACAATTAAGCCCCCTGTACACACATACTCACATTCCTGACTTGCACACTACACAGTTTGACAGTAACTGAGGATAAGAACCTTAACTTTAATGTTAGTAAAGAACTTTAAACTCTCCCTCTTGAAAGTTCACCTGGAAATCCAGGTCAATGTAGGTCCTGCGGCTGAGTGATTAAGGTGCTCAGCTATCATCTTGTAGGTGAGTGTTTTGAGTCTTGCTATATCTCACACTGAAAGACCACCTCATGTTCCTGCAGCTGCAAAATGGGGACTTCATCCATAGGTCAGTCAAAAGCAGTTGGGCATAATCCTGGCCATGTGGCTCCTTTGTGTAGTCTGGCAATGAACCTGACATGCCTTAAGAGAGTCAGCCTGAAGCACCAGTGCCTTAGGGGAACTTTTGAGATGGAACAGCACTGAACCCAGTCAAACACCATTTGGCAACACCAGGAGTTCATTTTTTTTATACTCAGCCAATAAACATAAAAAGGAGCATTTGTGTAATGTGCCACTAATGAATGGGTGCATACTCTGTAAATTAACCTGTTACATCCAGCATTGCAAACCATATCGCAGGTTGGAGTGGGGGGGTGGAAAAAAACCTACAGTGAAAAAAATTATACATCTTCCTGGGATGGAAACTAAAAGGACTGTGTGTGATTTGAAATACAGCACAGTCAGGGCTCTGAGATGCTTCAGTCTTGACTACTCTTTCATGATACAGATATTTTTCTTGAAAAAAGCATCGTGCACAGTGGCTCATCCTGTATACCCCATTTGATTTCAGCCTTGAATTTTGCAGGAGAGCTCCCCGACACTGACTGCGCCATACGTGCACTAAGTTAATCCAGCCTAGGGTCTTGCTAAATTGTGTTTGTGTCTGAAAAATGTGAAAAATCCTGTTTTGTGTATTGGTTCATCAGAAATCTCCATCTATTGCCTTTTGTACTTTGTCAAAAACCGTTAGAATGGCTGCCGAAACTGATTGGAAAGTATGACCTATTCGCCCTAACACCATTCAGTATTCTCTGATTTGTCTACCATTATCTTTCAGCAGTCATTTTATTTAGCACTTGCAATAGCACTTTTCATTTTGAAGCTCCTCTCCATACACTTGCCAAATAATTTACCACAACACACCTGGGGCTGAAGTAAGCCTCTTCTGAATTTTACAGAGCAGGGAACTGAGACACAGATTACAGTGTTGAGTTAGTCTGAGGTCACAAAACATCAGTGGCAGAGCAGGGGAAAAGAAATGCTTACTCCCAAACCTATGTAATCGCCTATGCTGCCAGCCCAGTTTAGTGTGTACTCATCTGTGTAGCTATGTGTAGGGAAGCTGGTTTGTTGCACTCTGGAAAGCTGGGCTATTGAATAGTCTGATACGGTGTATGGGGTTTTTACAGATTGGCTATTTTTAAAAACATGGCCTCGAAGCCTGGCAATAATCATTTAAAGGGGGAAGATAATATTCTAGTTGTTCAGTAATCTAGTCCGGCAGTAAATGTGGAAAGTGTGGAAGTCTTCCATCTCCTAGGGAGGATTGCCAGCCCTGCGCCATTGTTCTGGATTCTTCAGGAATGAAAGCTTCATCTTTAATTAAAGACGACCTCTTGTGATGAAACCTACAGGAATACGTCCAACCAAAACTGGCAACCCTACCTGCCACATAGGCAGTAAAATCAAAACCAATCTCATAGTCTCTCCTAGAGTTTGCATGTAGCTGAACAACAGCTGTTTGGGTAGTGATTTTTGTGTGTAAACTATCTTTACGTGAGTTTGGGAAGAGTGGCTTCATTCTTCCTTTTCATGCTCCTGGGTTGACTTTTGTGTGTAACACACATGGCTTGTCAGTGAAACACAGATTATTATTGTTATAATGCCTGTGGGAAGCTCCTGTTTTAGTCATTGAAATTCTGTGCCAGTGCTACGACAGACGGGCTTACACTGCACCTGAGCGCAATTTTCTTGTGTAAAAGTATAAACCAATTTTTAGTTCCCTTTCTTCCCATTCTCTCTCTACTCCTAGGGGAATTCTGCGCCAAAAAATTAAGAATGTTTCACCAATTAAAAATTCTGCACACACTGTTTTAAAATTACGCACATTTATTTGTCAATGTAATAATGCCCATTTCCATTATGTTAGTAATTTATTTCAAAATACCCGTCAGCTGCTATGTTTGTAACAAAAGACAGCAAAAAAGGTTCAGGGAATTTTTTTTACAAATAGATTCCTTACTAGCCATAGTAATACACAAATCCAAGTAATAATTCATTTAAATTAGAGTATAAAAATGTATTTCCGTTGACCCGCAGAAGCAGCGCAAGGCCTTGGGGAAGCTGGGGGTAATGGTGTTGCTGAGGGAGAGGGAAGTACTTGCCAGGAGGGAGCCTTGGTGCATGCATGATTTGTGCATGATCTTTGAACTTCCACATAATTCAGTGCAGACAAGAGATTGCCCTTAAGCACCACTGGAAAAGAATAATTTCGAGTTCAAAATTGCTCAGAATGTATGGGTTCTTTTTTACATCAATGGCCGGATCTTCAGGTGTTGTCAAAGTATCTGACCCAAAGTTTTATTGTATTTCTCACTCTCTCTCTCTCTCAAGTTCTTTCCTACAGCTTTACAGGGCAAGAGGACATGTAGAAATTAAGTCACTATCACAGTCTATATCCCACAGTGTTGTGTCCTGTTCACTATGCCACAGTATTGGCCATTGCTGTTAATGTGTGCTGGGGAATAAGAAAGCTGATTACTTCAGTGACATTGGTGCACTTTCCTGCCTTTCAGCTGAGTTACTGTCAAAGGGATAAAATCAACATGAGCTTCAGTTGTAGTTTGCTCCCTGTTTTCTCACAAAACCCCAGTCATCAACACGTGTGGGGGCTAATGGAATGGAATTCACTACAGGCTGAATCTCTATTCCAGCACTGTCTCATCTGGCACCATCCATAATCTGGCATGATTTTAGTTAGCCGGGTGATCACTTATCAAGGGGATGGCCAAGTTTCCCATGGTCCCATAAAGTTTCCTTACAGCCACCAATCCTGGCTGTCAGTGATCTGTGCTGTTATTGAGCTCTAATTTACCCCTAAATGTTTTTTCAGAGCCCAGTAAGTCGTGGAAGTGTTGTAATACTGCTAGACAATATTGACCTTCCCTGGTCTGGCAAATTCTCTCCTTAGGCACTGGTCAGGTCCCAAGGGTGCTGGATTAGAGAGTTTCAACCTGTATTCCAATTTATGGCTAGCCTGTAGGTCTCCAAAAAGATTCTCTTCAATCAGTAGTGCAAGCCATAGCAGCTACCCCTTTCATTTTATGTATAGGCAGAATATATGTAATATAATATATCATCACAAACAGTGATAAATATCCTATTTGGGTTCAGCATGAGAGAGTTTATTTCTATTTTTCAGCTAAAATGGCACATTCTTGTCTGAAGAAGCCACAGTACATAACTGGCTTATAGGAAAAGGCTCACAATGGCAGGGGGTGGGGATGCTGTTGTTTCCATTTTCTGTCCCCAAAAAGAGGAACAAAGAGTGTATAGTTGCTGTCATAAATGCTTGCCAGTGCATTTGTCTTGCCCTTTGGGGACTTTTTAATGACATTAGCGGAAGCATCTTTAGGTTTTTTCTAAGAGTTTAGAGTCGGATGTTCTGTCTAGTGCAAAATGAAGCAAGTTCCTGTAAATATGTAGTGGTACAAGGCCAGCCACACCACACGCAGACGGGTGCTATCTTCTCCCATACTGGCAAGGGGACAGCTAATGAAAGGGAGGAAGGGGTTGAAACAAGTTCCCTATGTTCTCTTCCTACTCCGGCATATCCACAGAACAGACAGCAGTGTTTTCCTCACACTGTAGGAAGAGTATTACAACATACCATCCATAGGAGTTTTGGAATAGCCATATCAAGGCACAGTAGTCTGTAGGGACCAGGGTCCTTGTTTAGCAGCTGCTTTCCAAGCATACAAGTTTCATTGCCTTGTACAGCAATTGGGATGCATTTAGATGTATATCACCCCGTGTTTTCACACATTTTAAAAATGAAGTAATGATCTGGGCAAATGCTGAAAAATCATCTCTGGTTGTGTAAATTAAATGTGATAAATATTTTGGCAGTTATGAAATAAAATTACTATTTTTTTTCTTTGCTTACTTATGAAATTAGGGTGTGTAAGAGCAGGGTTTGGCCAAATATTCCTAGTGTGAGAACAGATGCATACAGCAAATAAGAGAGTAAGCACAAAGCTAGCTGGCTTCTCTGGAAGATAATTTTCTTGGAAATGTTCAAATTGCTAGTAGCTATTGTATTAGCCTACCGGTGGAACTCAATGCCAGAGTGTGTGTAAAGGCCAAGACTATGGTACGTGTCAAAAAATAAATAAATAAATTCACGGCGGATAGGTCTATCAGTGACTATCAGCCAAAATGGACAGGAACGGTGTTCCTGGCCTGTGTTTGCCAGAAACTGAGAAAGGGAAAGCAGGGATGGATCATTTGATGATGACCGGTTCTGCTTGTTCCCACTGAAGCACCTGACATTGACCACTGTTGGAAGATGGGCTTTTGGGCTAGATGGGCCTTTTGATTCGACCCTGTGTGGCTGTTCTTATGTTTTTATAATTGCAGTTTTGCGAACGCTTCCTAGTCTACTTTCTTGCTAATCTCCCATCAAAAGAGACACTTGGTAATAGGCAAGCCAGGCAAAGTTTTTATTTATGTAATTAATCCTGTTCCATTTTATCATTTGAACATGGTAAATTTATCACCAGTTTTTGGACAGGGAGTTTTTGGGGAAGAAATTGCACAGCATAATTTTAGTATTTCTTTTATTAGTATGATGGCCCTGATTGAGAGGCTCTTAAGCACGTGCCTAAACTGAATTCAATGAGACCTAGCATATGCTTAAATGCTCTGCCCAATGCAAATGTTGATAATACTGCTAGAGAATATTGACCTTATTTGGTCTGGCAAATTCTCTCCTTCGGCACTGGTCAGGTCCCAAGGGTGCTGGATTAGAGAGGTTCAACCTGTATTCCAATTTACGGCTAGCCTGTAGGTCTCCAAAAAAGATTCTCTGCAATCAGTAGTGCGAGCCATTGCAGCTACCCCTTTCATTTTATGTGTATGAATATATGTAAAATATACATTCTGATCATCACAAACACTGGGAAAAATCCTATTTGGGTTCAACATGAGACAGTGTATTCTATTTTACAGCTGAAACGGCACACTCTTGTCTAAAGAAGATGCAGTACATCATTGGCTTATAAGAAAAGGCTCACATGGTGGGCGGGACATGTAGCTCTTGATGTGGAGGGCCAATCCTGCCAACTCTTATTTACTCGTGCAGTCCTTTTGGATTCACTGTGATGTCTATTGTGAGTGAAGGTTTGTAGGACAGGCCCTTGCACTAAAAGTTTTTCAGGGTAGGGACTTTGCCCCCTCCCCAGGTACCTGAAAAGTGCTCCACACATATTTGATAATATAGTAATTAATGAAGCTGTACTGACTGTGGTAAAGGAGTAGGGCTCTTAGTTGCTTAGGTTACCCTGTACTGCAAGAATACAAAAACTGAAAACACGACTTGTTTTCCAGATTGCAGAGGGAATGGCCTACATAGAAAGGAAAAACTACATTCATAGAGATCTGAGAGCAGCTAATGTCTTGGTTTCAGAGTCATTGATGTGCAAAATTGCTGACTTTGGACTAGCCAGAGTAATTGAAGATAATGAATACACAGCCCGGGAAGGTATGTATCCATTTATATTTTTCAGCTCTGGAAAATTCATTTTGTGAAGAGCCCCAGAATTAGACTTTTGTCTAAAATAAAAATGGGACACTCCTAGCAGAGTGTATTAAATGCAATGTTCTAATGACAAAGCTGAACTTGAAAATTACTCTGTTCAAACTAGAAAGCTTATGAAAAGTAGTTTGTACCTTCCTTTCAGCAGCACAACAAATTTTATAAATCAAAAATATGTGGCAAGGGGTTAGCAAAGCAGTGGTGCCTCAAGAAAACGTTCTCCAGAGAACTGAATTCTTTCTTCTACCTGAGAAGTGGGATTTCTGTAGGGGCCTCGTAATGGTACTACCTCAAATGCTGCACTTAAGGTAATAGTATAGCACTTGCACAGTCAAGCAGTAGGTAATGATACGCTGAATAACATTATTTATTCCACAGCTTAGTATTTTGGGATAATACAGAGAGGTTTGTTCAGGGTTTTCTGTACTATATAATTTATTTGGTAATTTTGTGCACTAATTTAATATACAGTTTTTAAAAGATTCAGTAGATGGCAAATAGCTAGCTGTGTCACCATTCCACATATAAACAGCATTTTCCCTTGATTTAAAACAACCACTTTTTGATTAAAGAGTTTGACCCATTTGCTGGGCTGTCTCTCTCTTGCCACTCCACTATAGAACCTCTGCCTGGAGTTTTCCTGCCCAGTTCCTGCCTTGTTTCCTTGCTACAGTTTTAAAGAACCGATACACATATCCTCACACAAGTAGTACTGAAAACAGAAAGGTCTTCAGGATGGAAACTGGAATCACTTAGGACAATGGTAGGAGACTGAGATACAAGGCAGAAAGAACAAGGCGTCAAAGTTAGGGTAAAAAGAGTGAGAGACTATGGAATCACTAGATAAAAGACATTCAATAGAAAAGAGGGAAACAGAGCCCGAGAGGAGTGGATTTCAAAGACAGGGAAATGGTGGTGTATTAGCCAGCTTTCAGTATTGTGTATTAACTATAAATTCTTATATAACATTTTTACATGTTATAAATTTGATACTAACTTCTAGTAATTGCTGCTAATACATTTTAAATCTTCCAAGTTAAAAACAGGGTTTTTTTGTTTTTGTTTTTTACAAAAAGTTCACATCTACCCTATACTTAATGGAAATAATTGCTAAATCTATTAAGATGTGTTAATAGTTATGTATTTCCAGCAACATACATATTTGATTGAGAATATGTGGTTTTTTTAGGTGCCAAATTCCCTATTAAATGGACAGCACCAGAAGCAATTAACTTTGGCTCCTTTACTATTAAATCTGATGTGTGGTCCTTTGGAATTCTTTTGTATGAAATTGTTACCTTTGGAAAAATCCCTTATCCAGGTATGAACATTTGTTTGTATATCATCATGTTGTATTTCTATTTTGATATCTTTGTTTTGTTTTGTTTTTTTTTGTTTAGAGAGTCACAGAAAATAGCTAACTAAGGAAAAAGTTAATGTCTGACAATACTGGCTCCATTGTGGGTTTAATGTGTGTTTACTGCAGGCTATATCAAAGCAATTTGAAAACTCTCACCCATTATATACACACCTAACGCTGCATGCAACTTTGACAGCTTTACATCAGCAAGTTATGTGTAACTTAAATATCTTACCCACAGGCGGGCCTGGCTCTGGGCCCCTGGAAAAAGGCGGGCTTCAGGAAGAAGAGGTGGGGCTGAGGGCCAGCCTCCACCACCCAGCACTTCCCCGCTGGCTGGGCCTCTGTTGACAGTTTCAAAGGGCCTCAGGCACTGACCGCTGCTGTGTTTTCAGTATTGCTTCCCCCAAAGAGGCAGTGGATGCTATGGCCTAGCTGAGGCAAACTGCTGAGGGAATGCGATCAGCTGAGGAATGAGCAGAGTCATTGTTTGAGCCCCAGCAAGGTGCAAAAAAAATTGGTAGGAATTTGTAGAATTTATTAATGTTTTTAAAGGGGCAGTGTCAAGGGACCCTGTTGCTCAAATGACCCCAAATCTGGACCATTTCCCTACTGCCTACCTCCATGAGTCACAATAAATTGCAGAACAACCCAAGTAAGTATGCAGAGTTTAAAGCATATGAAACAGTAGAAACAAGTCATTGTCTGAATGAACTTTTAGATTGTACTGACTTTACTAGTGTGTTTATGTTGCATGTTATAAAACTAGGCAAATATCTGGATGAGTTGATGTATGCCCTGGAAGACCTTGGTGTAACCCGAATGGCACTTATACCACTGGTTGAGAAACATTGGTTTAACCACGCTCCTGAGTAGCCACCATCTTCACTTGATATAATTTTGAGAAATAAGAGTCCTAGCCTGTGTCTACATGTGCCGCTTCTTCTGGAAGAAGTGGCACAGTAATGAGCTATCCGGAAGATGCGAATGAGGCCTGGATGCAAATTTTCTGCACCTCATTATCATATCAGCAGTTAGTTCGGAGTCCAGAAGAAGCTCTTCCAGACTCCATAGTACATGTGCAGAGGCGCGGCCTATGGGGATCTTCCGGAAGGAAACCCTCCTTCTGGAAGCCCTCTCTTCCCCAAAATTTTGAGGAAGAAGGGGCTTTTGGAAGGAGGATTTCCTTCCAGAAGATCCCCATGGGCCGCGCATCTGCGTGTATACGTTGGAGTCTGGAAGAGCTTCTTCCAGACTCCGAATCATGTGCCGATATGCTAATGAGGTGTGGAAAATTTGCATCTGTGCCTCATTAGCATCTTCCAGATAGCTCATTACCATGCCGCTTCTTCCAGAAGAAACAGCACATGTAGACACAGCCCTAGAGACCTTCCATCTTCTCTCTTAAGGTATATCAGGGCTGCATACATGCATTCAAGCATAGTAGTTACCAGAAATGCATTCTCCTAAGTCCCTACAGCTCTGGCTGCTTAAATTCTGATAGCACTACTATACAAATGCTTTTGAGCTCTGTGTCCCAGACTGTATCATGCTTGAAAGGGCTAGAGCAGGGGGCCTGAGTCCCACAGAGCTAGATTGGTGGGATCTGGTCTGCCATCCCCAACCCTATTAGGAGAAAACAGACTTTCTAGTTATCCCTCTAATGAGAGAGAGAGAGGGAAGGTGAATCAGTTTAGAATATTGATGAGCATATTGTAACCAGCCACCTATGGAAAAAGCAGAGTGAACGGAGGTGCTGAAAACTCTGATCCACGCCCTGCAAACCACTTAAGGACATGAGTAGTCCCAGTGAAGTCAAGAAGTATTGAAGTAAGTGGGACAGTTCACATGCTTAAAGTTAAGCAGGTTTAAATGCTTTGTTACATATGAGAATGGGTAGTAAGCCCAGCAGATGCCCTCTGAACATACCGGAGTGAGTTAATCAATGACTGTCACTTCCTCCGGTAGAAAGTGTGTGTGGTGGAAGGATTTGTTGTACCCTCCACACCTGAGGCAGTCTGCTACACACGCTTATCATAACTGAGCCCAAACACTCAACAGTTTGAGGGACATCTGTTGAACCTAATCCTAGATATCCTGAAGTTTGCAAATAAGATGAATTACAATTGTGAATTGTAAAAGGTGTGCCTGGGTTTGTGTAGCAATATGAAAAGAAAAACTGAGAACCTCATAACCTTTTAAAGTTTTGCAACATATTTATTTTCCATTTTTACTTCCACAGTAGCCCTGCTACCATTTATTCTATATTCCAAAAAAGATATATGGAGTATATTGACAGTACAGCACAGTGTTTGTACCACGTTTGATTTTAAACTAGTGAGAGAAAGGACATCCTTTGGGAAAAGTCAGAGCAATATCCTCCCCCAACAGGTATTTTTAAAAATACCTAACACCCAGAGCAGTCTAATTCATCCCAGCAGGAAAAATCATTCTTTGTAGGTATTTCTATGGGCTACATAGATAATTCATGTATGTCAGTGATGAATTACTTATATTCAGAGATTGGAAAAACAATTCCAACCCTTCCATCACTTTATTGGAAGGTTTTAAGAATCTCCCTAGAGCCTTCTCAACCTCACATCTGCAGAAGCTGAAGAATGGCATGTATATAATAATCTCTGTTTCATTTGAAGAATTTAACATACAAATGTAAATCTCCTGTTTATACTGAAAATGTAATATGAAAAGCCAGCATGTCACCAAAATAATTGTGGGGCCAGAAAACAGCTGTGAAAACAAAGTTTTTAGCAAATTAGTAGTTAGTTTGATTCTGAGACATAACACTTCGGGAAGAAAAGTATGTCCAAAATTAGAGGGACTCATTTTGCCTGGCTACTACAATAGGAATGAATAAATAGATTATTCAGCTTAAATAAGAATACCTTAAAACATTTTTATTAATAGTTGACAATTAGCTAACTAAATCTAATGTCACATACAGACATCTTAAAGCTGTGTGAAATGGTTTGAGTTATATTTGACAAGTGATTAACATTAGTAGGAAGGGAATATAAACAATTAGGCAGAAAGCATTTAGTCAAGAAAACTAAGGTTTTTGTGAGCTTTGTTTCTAAAGGTCAGTGTCTGTTTTTCTTATTGATAATCTTGAAGGAGTTAGTGGGATTTATAGTTACAGCCGACAGTGTGGAACTATTCTTGTGCAGACACTCAACACATACTTTATTTTTATGCGTTTAATAAGGTTATCTGTAAGAGCATTGGAGCATTCTTCACTGCAAATAAATGTTTCATTGGCTTTCTCTACTATTATTTTCTATAAGCACCTTGCTTACTGGTAGGCAAATGCAGAGCAAAAGCCGACTCTTGTCCTAACATCCTGTTCTCCTGCAAATGTTACGTTAATGAAAAACAAGCACATTTACACTACGGTAACCAGGACAATTTCAGTGCTTTTTGCCACATGGAAAACTGAATGCAAGTGTTAAACGTGGGCCCAAACTAAGAGTTCTGATCCAATTTCATAGCTGAGATCTATTTCTGTGCTTGGCTGAAACCAAAGCTCTGGATGTAAACGTCTCTGAAATTTGGGAGTTTTGATCTGGATTGGAATTCTCTCACTCAGGCCTGTTTCTAGTGATAATGTTTAATACCTTATTTACAGAAAATTTAAAATGTAATATTTAAATATAAGAACTCAACTTGAAGGACTGTAAGAGAAGACAATCATGACTTTCTTTTAAAAGGAAAGCACATTGGCTTATTCATACAATAATGTATTGTGGATGGCAGAACAGTCACATTTTTTATAATTGTCATTCATACAGACATTTTGAATATAAAGTTCTCAATTCAGCTGTAGACTGCCTGCACAGCTTCTACTATCCTTAGGACATCACATCAAGCTTTCCCAGTGTATCTTAGCTCACTTTATGAAAATAAATGGATTCACCTTCTCTCTGTCCTCTTTCGAGACAGTACAGACCCTGTTCTCTGCATGCACCAAGAACCAGCCATAATTTGATCTCGCAAAGTAAAGCATTAAACTCCCCTCCATAGTCTCATTTGAGTATATGTCCTTTGTTCTGTCCGGTTGCTCCCAGCAGCCTTGTTGCCGTACTCTTCCTGTAGTTTAGAAGCCAAACTAGTGGTTTCCTTTATTTCTAACGCCCTGTAAGAAACAGATGCCAAAATGTGATGTTCAGTACAATGTAACCCTCTATCTTCTCTCAAATGTGTTTAGCTTTATTCATCTTGGACAGACCCACGTTGTTCATATCTGTCTGACAGTTGATAGTATGACTTACTGACACGCTGTTTTCTGATTCCCAACTTGTTGCTCAAAAAAGGGACTTTTGTTTTGAGACTACATTGTGATTTGCTAAACTAAAATAAACCTAGAACAACTCTATTGATTTTCCTGGCATTACTTCAGAACTACTGGCCCACTGAATCTGAATCTGAATCTGGCCCACTAAGTAACTTTTGAGTACATTTGATGTTTTCTGCTTTCCTACTCAAGCTGCATTCCCCCTCTCACCACCTGCACTTCAGAGATGGTTGCCTTCTAAGCTTCTGCAAAACAGAAAATAAAGCATCTAATATTGTTCCCCTTTCTGGTAGGCTTGCTGAGGTAGGAAGAGCAGCTTCTGCACTGGGGCATACAGTTAGTGTGCTTATTAGTTCTGTGAAAGTCATGCTTTATCATCGATTCCTGCTACAGCTGGCTATTCTCAAGCAGACTAGTTTACACCTCCTGGACTCCTTCCTCTGTTGTCACCATTTTCACAAGAGTCTTTGGTTACTTTTTGGATTGTAGCAGGTTTGTGGGAAGATGGAAGCATTCCCTCAAAGCTCTTCTCCCTGCATCCCCTTGCTTTGCTTCCTTCCAGGCTGTATAATAGATAAGACATGGTTTGTATTAGGAAGAACAGAGACAATTGTTCTTTATCTGCTGCTATGACAGCAAATGGAAGCATGTGAATGATCTTGTCATTAGGCACTTGGATGACCTGGGTTCAATTCTCAGCCTTATCACAAATTGCCTGTTGGACTTTGGCCAAAGCGTTTAATCATGTGCTGCTTCAGTTCCCCTTCTAATGATAATATTGCCTTTCTCTCAGCTGTTGGCAAGCAACATGTCTGTACTTACAGGTTGCAGCAGAGTTTGTGTTCACAGCTGATACTGCTAAGTACGCTAAAATCCCCACACCTAGGCAGACTGCCTTGAAATGTAGTGTACCACAGCAGAGGTAGGACTAGAGTTTGTGCCACAGGTTTTGGGTCATTTGGCCAAGGGGTTGCCAACATACAGGTCTCCTTGCACCATAAGGTGCTAGAAAATTGCTGTTATGTGCCCACAGACTGAGAAGTAGAATGGGAACAGGAGGTATTTGGTACTAGGACCCCACTCTAAAAATTGGGCATTAAATTTGGCTGGTTTGCTTGGTTCTATAGTGTGCCACAGGGTAGAGACAGAAGGGCCTCACCTGATTTGTGTGCGTGCATATGTGTGTGCACGCGCGTAGAGTATTTCCCTTGCAGTTCTGAGTCCAAGGGGTAGAAGTGGAAGTTTTACTCACTCCCTGCCTCACGTGCAGCAGTCACAGCTTTGGCTCCCACCAGCTGGAGCTATCTACCCAGCACAGACTTTACGTGTACATAAGATGAAGGCAACTGGCATTCTTCATAACTGCAGCAGTTACACAAAGGCATTTGTAACAGATCTGGAACTTGTACTCAGTTCCTTAATCTGGCAGAGCCAAGCCTCAGCCTCAGTACTACATGGTCTTTTGATGTACGTTTGCCAAATCAACCAGGCATATATGATCGACTGTTAGCTTACAGATGATGTGTAATGAATGAGCCGGATCTGCGATTAAAGGAATGGACTAGGAAGTGAGACTCAGGACCTGTTCAAGGTTCTACCCTGCTGTTGAGCAAGTCACAAAAGCCTTTCAGTGGGTCCTTTCAGAAGGCTGTTTAGAGACCCGCCTTCATTACTGAGGGGCACAGCTAGAAGGAGGGGTTTTTGTAGCTGAATCATTAACGGGGGAGTGAGAAGCCTTTAGGTCTAGTTGGCTGTGTCTACACTAGAAACATCTGTTATCAGAACAAAAAAGCAGTCAGGTAGCACTTTAAAGACTAGCAAAATGGTTTATTAGGTGAGCTTTCGTGGGACAGACCCACTTCTTCAGACCATAGCCAGACCAGAACAGACTCAATATTTAAGGCACAGAGAACCAAAAACAGTAAGCAAGGAGGACAAATCAGAAAAAGATAATCAAGGTGAGCACATCAGAGAGTCTGAAGAAGTGGGTCTGTCCCACGAAAGCTCACCTAATAAACCATTTTGCTAGTCTTTAAAGTGCTACCTGACTGCTTTTTGTTTTGATAGTGTATAGACTAGCACTGCTTCCTCTTTGTTACTGTTATCAGAAGTTACTCTCGACAGGGAATCCTGACAACCTCTGGCGACAGATTGCTGGTACACCCAATGAGCTGTTGATGGAGAACTGCTGGACTGCACTGCCCTCTGGTGACAAAAAGCAGAATGGCAGCTCTGCAATCGGGGCTGCCCTGCAAACGGACCCCTCCCGCCCCACTTTGACAGAAGTGTCTACACTGCACTTCTGTTGATAGTGTGTTATGCCTTAATTTTTGGAAGGCTACCCCTCTGATGGCAAAAGCAGAGTTCTGTTGAAACTCTGGCGACAGAACGCTTTGTGTGTAGACGCTCCCTGCGTTATGGCGACAACCAGCCCCTTCTGTCAACAAAACTCTAGTGTAGACTCAGCTGTAGTGTGTGGCTTTAGCCAAGACACAGTTCCCCATTGTCAGCTCATGAGCATACTGCAGGTTGTGTACAGTTCAGAAGATAATTTGGGCAAGCTTAAAAGCCTAGAATGGCTCAATGGTAAAGGGATAATTGCTCTCTCTCTCTCTCTCTCTCTCTCTCTCTCACACACACACACCTCCCCCCCCCCCGTAGCACTAGAAGGGACAGGAGGAGGTCATTGTGTCCAGCCCCCTGCCTTTGTGATGGGACCAAGCACCATCCCTTTTTTGTTTTAAAGCTATTTGCTCCAGGTTGCTAAATAGCCCCCCCTCCTCAAGGATTGAGCTCAGAACCCGGGGTTAAGCAGGCCAATGCTCAAAACACTGAATTATCCCTCCCCTCCTGTTCTTGGCAGTAGAGTAAGTAGCAAGAAGAGCTATAGCAGGATGGCTAAAGAGGCTATAGGGTGGGGGGAGCCATGTTGTGTTTGTGTGACATTCTCTAGACTGGAGCCGACTCCCCTCAGTTGTAGAGTGATGTTAGCATATCAAGTCACTTTCCTCACACACACACACACACCCCCCGCCCCAAGGGCAGCTTCTTGGAGGATGTATTACTGCTGGGTTGGGCAGCCCTTGAGGGCAAAAAATACATGCTTGGGAGGAAGGCTCCCCCCTGCCCTTTGAGCCAGAAAGGGGATCTGAAAGTAGGGAAATGTTGTAGACTCCAGTTCTGGGAAATCATGCATTCACCAATCTGACACTTACAGATTGTATTTTTGGAGACATTATGTCTGGGAGTCAGTGATGTTTTTGCTGTAATCATATGTATTACATCTCTGCCCCTCCTAGGCAGTAGCTGGGAGGTGGTGTTGGTTGGTAACTAGCTAATGAGCAGGCCATCTTCATGTCCCCCTCCTACTTGTGTGCAGCAGCTCCTCCATTGGTGGTGGTTCTGGGGAGCGGCCAGCTTTTTCTTTTTTATGGGGTGGGGAAGCTGGGGCTGGAGGAGCCTGGCGAGGGTGGGTGGGCAGTAAACCTTCACATAGAACAGACTTTCAGGAATAGCCGATAACCTTCCCCCTCATTAGTCAGTTATAGAGAGGGTTTAAAGTGCATTCAAATGACATATGTTGTCCACATTTCACATGTGTACAACAGTGAGGTGGGGAACCCTGCACAAAAACCTGCTGTACTGCACCCACCATACAGCGATAGAGAGGACAATAAAAGGGGAGCTGAGTATGGGCAGAGATGGTGCAATGGTGGGACAGGGTACACAACTCCCCTTCTTTTCCTCCCCCTGCCTTGTGGAAGACAGGATTGTGTTGCAGGGGTAAAGAGATTCAGCCTGAACCCATGGTGGAAGATGGTGTTGAAACCAGACTTGTGAAGTGTATTTTGGCTCTTGTATAATAGAAGCACTGCACAGCAGCCAGGGTACTGTTGGAGGACCATGAGCATATCCCCCTTAGGGTGCAAAGAGAGAAGTTGTGGTAAATGGTACATAAGGTTACTGAGTGATCAAACATGGCAGCCCATCTCCATCAGCACATATGAGTAAGATGAGCACCTCCTGAAGCCCCCAGGGCTTTCACATTAGAAACAATGCAGGTAAATAGCTACGGTCTTCTGGAGCCGGCAAGGGGTTGCTTGCACTGTACTGCCCTGCACTACTCAAAGTATTGATTGAGCCTGAACCTGGGACTGGATTTTCCTCAAATCTAAGGACATGGGTGGGCTCAGTTCACACTTCGTGGTGAAACTGAGACCATAAAGAAAAGGGCTGGGGCGAGGTTGCAGTTTGTACTCCTTTGTACAGCATGAGGCAGCTGGGGACCCTGTGACCTGCCAGCTGGGTCGGGCCCAGGCCGTGCCTGGTTCCAGCCACCGAGGCTCAGGGGCTTCCCTCCCCAGCCTCAAGCCTGCTGCAGGGGCACAGGGGATGTGGAGCTCCAGCCTCACAGGTTGGAGTGTGGCACATGGGGGCTGTGTCCAGCCTGCAGACCCTGCTCAGTGCGAAGGAAGAAGCAACTCTGAGCTCTGCTACTCTTCCCCCCGCTAGGGGAATGGCAGTTCTGAGAAGTGCTGCTTACTCTAAAGGTCTTTCCTCTGCCACCGATTGGCCAACTTTGCAACCTATCAGAACAGCTGTCCCTGCCCCTCACCAGGCATTGCCCATAAAAATCTACTAAGCCCGTGCCCCTCCCCGTCAGGCTCAGGAGTCAGTGGCTGTTTTTAAGTCAGAGACCACATTTGTGAAGGTGTTTTGTTTTTTTCACATTTCTCACGTGTGGGCCCCACCTCGTTTTCTGGGGGTCCCGACTTAAAAAAAAATTCCATTACCAGGTCCCCCTCCCTCCTCTGGAAACCCTGGAACTGAGGCTGGATGAGAGAATTTGAAGAACTACTCAAGGTCACCATTGTCTAGCACATTACAACCGTAACCCTTCTGCTAGAAGCAATGGGCAGCAACCAGGGCTGGGTTCCTTTTCATCCATTTCACACAGAACTAGCTCAAACCCCTACCCAGTCGCCTGGGAAATTCACACAGCCCAGGCACCTCAGGGAGGCAATGCTTCCCCACCCGCAAGCACAGAGTCAGTGTAGAAAAGAAACTTTTAATGGAAAAGGTGGGGTGGGGAGAAATCATATGATAGAAGCTTGGGAAATACCACAACCAGGAGTTCATAACCAATCCTCAAGTAACTGGTCCAGTTCAAGTGGATTGAGCCATGTCCAGCCTCTGAGGTTCATCAGTCCAATACTTTAGACAACCAATCCACAGACCCAAACTTTCTTTGTACCACCCCTCCCCACTTCAAAGGCCCCACTTACAAATTGGTGTCAGGGCCGGCATGGACTGGACAGCACCCTCGCTGAACCAGAGGCAGCATCACCTTTATGCTAGTCAGCTGTTAGGAGCATCAGCCCGCTGGGCAGTTGGATGGCATGACCAGCGGATAGCTGGTAGCTTGCTCCCTACCATCCACTGTGGGTTTGGCCTGAGGCAAAACCCTCTGATTTCAGTTCTTAGGCTGTGTCTACACAGCACAAATCTTCAAAGTAGCCATTTCAAAGATTACTAATGAGGTGCTGAACTGAATATTCAGCACCTCATTAGCATTAGGATACTTCCAGCCCTGGTGCTTCATAAGTGCTGCTGGACAGGGCTCCTTTTCAAAAGGACCTTGCACATTTTGAAATCCTCTTATTCCAGTCAGCTGAACAGAATGAGGGGATTTCGAAAAGGACCCCCGTGTAGCTATGCTGAGCTGTGGGCGTTCAAAAGCGGTGCTTTCAAAGTGCCAGGGCTGGAAGCATCCTAATGCTAATGAGGTGTTGAATATTCAATTCAGTACCTCATTAATAATCTTCAAATGGCCATTAGCATGGCTATTTCAAAGATTTGTGCCCCTGGAGACACAGCCTTACTGGTCTCAGCTGCTACCCTGTGATTTCAGCTCTCAGCATCTACCAAAGTAGAGTCTCATTAAAAGATAAACACAAGTGTCCAGCTTTATCTTTTAAAAAAGTGGGGAAGGCTAACCCAACCAGGCTTATAGCTATATGGCCAAGGCTTAGGCAGGGCCAAGGCACTCAGCTAGCTGTTCCAAGCCAAATACTTCCCCTTCTGCTTTACAGTGTTTTAGACCCAGGGAGTCCATGCAATCCATCTCTTATGCAGTTATGACGACTGCCCTGTCCCCCACAACTTCAAGCATTGGTGAGATTTCACAATTCTTATACTGGGTGTTAGCATAAATTGTGATTTTACAACCATGTGTTTACAATAGACAAAAGCCCATTGTTTCCTTCCTACCCCTCAGGCTTTGTTTGCAAGGTATCACATATGCACACCTTTGCACTCTCACCACAAGTGATCTCTGGGAGACTCATTCCTCCCAGCCCTCAGCAGCACTGAGTTCCTACTGGCACATTCCTTACACAAACACTTTCACTGCTCAGTAAGTTCTCTTAGAAGACATTTGGGGTAATTTATAGCTAAACAGCAGCACAAAACCCAGTGAGATGGGATTAGAGGCTGTAAACAGTTCATGGGAACCTTGACCACATCTATAATAACTAAAATAATGCTGGATTCTGGATGTTGCTGTACAATATATGGCAGTATCACCCTGTGCAAGAGAACTCTTGACACAGCTTTTCAAAGCGGTTAGTCTGGTGCCTATGAGTTATGAATAAAGGGAGGGCCCTCAAGGAAAAAACTTTCTGTTTCCTGGTTTTGCAACCTTCAGCTTCTTGAAATAAACCCTACATTAAAATATGTTAGTAGAAGCAAGTTGCCAGGAAGTCTCCCCCTGCAGCCCCCAAGTTCTTTAATTTAAAATAAGGTAATAAACCTTGTCTAACCCCATTAGGTAAATATATTGAGTGAGGTTTTAGGATGCAGAGTAACAGCAGAAGATGCTCCACATTGATGCACACCTGCTTCTAAAAAGCTTTTTCTGTTGTTACAGGTATGAGTAATTCTGATGTGATGGTTGCTCTTCAGCGTGGGTATCGGATACCACGCATGGAAACCTGCCCAGCTGAGCTTTATGATATCATGAAAGCATGCTGGAAAGATAAAGCAGAAGAAAGGCCAACATTTGATTATTTACAGAGCGTGCTCGATGATTTCTACACAGCAACAGAAGGGCAGTATCAACAGCAGCCATAGAACAAAACCAAACATTTTCCAGTTAGCATAGACTATTGTTCGGACAAACTGGGCAAACCAGTTAGTGGCTTCTGAAACAGGAGGCTGAAATTGCCCAGGAAGAATCATTCTGCCTAGAATGAAACCCTGTTTTTCTTTGGTTAATTTAATTTAAAGTTACTCTGCTTAGGAGTTCTCTTTAGATATCTTCATTTACCTAAACAAACATCCAAATATAACAAGCTTTGAAAAAGTACAGTACCACCAATACAAACTAATGAAGCATGCAAAGCTGAAAATGCTCTCTGACAGCAGACTTTACCAGGAAAAAAGTATGATGGCAAAAGAGAAAGATGAACAATTTATAAGTAGAAAAAGTCAAAGCTCATTTGGGAGCTAAAATGCCTTGAAACAGCATGAAAATCATGTTTTGTATTTTTATAGCTTCTGATTATTTTACATCAGTATCTGGAACACACCATTTTTTGCAAGACTCAAGTGTTTTAAGCTGTGATCATCCCCTGTAAGGGGTAAAAGGTAATTTCACTCTTGATTCTTTCACATTTGTGTACAGTTCAAGCAAGGTTAGAATATTGTGAAATTGCATTTATAAAAGCAGTGTATTGTACTAGATGTATCACAAAAGATGGCACACTGTCTTAGTGTATGTATGGAAGACAATGAATTTAAGCATGGCAACACCTGCTCTAAATCACCTTTTGCCCCCAGGTTTAAAGTCAGCAGCAAGTCATCTATATTTTAGAGGGAGCAGGATCTAGTCCTCAATAGTTTGAGACACTGATTTGAAGACATCTATTACTTGTAGAAAGCTTTTTCATGGGTATCTTACTAAGACCTTTAGATTGAAACAGCATAAAACAATACTGAATCCATTTATTGAACTGAAAGTCATTTAATAAAGATTAAACATTTATTGTGGCTAATATGCAGCATACCTTAAGCATACCGGTGTCAGCACAATAGTTCTGCTTTTCAACATGTAAATTACTACTAATTCATAGCCAACAGTTAAAAACCCATGGCTGATTTACTTGTTACATAGCTGGCATTTTTAATGTTTAATGCCTATTCTATTAGGCTCAAGGTATATTAAACAAAAATATATTTCATTCTCTCAAGTCATGAATTGAATCATCGAGTTATGAGTAAGTTATCAGAAAACCAACAGTGGAATTACAATGTAACTTTGAGTCCTCCTTTATATAAAGAGTTGGACTGGTCTGGTCTTACAAACTTTTTGCACAATCCCAAACAAATTTATGGTTAAAAGGGTACTTATGGAAGCTTTACAGGAGGCTTTACTGTACCAGCAGTCCAAACAATAAGCAGTATAAACATTCATTGCTTTTCTTTATTTAGTAAGACATAGCAGGTTTTTGAATGAAGCAACTCAGTCAACGTGCTGATTCGCCACGACAGACTAAATATTTTTACTGTATTGTGATTTTTATTTTAATAAAACTCTGACATTAAAAACGTCTCCACCATCGCCGTTGTAATTTCTGGGACAAACAAACAGATACAGGCCAGACTGTCGGTTGTCTGTTTACAGTAAACTCTTAACCAGTATTCAGTCTAACGGAGTTCTCAAAACAACAACAACTGGCACCGGGCACCATCCTGGCCCCTAGGCCGCCTCCTCCAGTCAATTGTGCTGCTTGCAGCACTCTCCCCATCCCACTGCTCTCCTGCCCACTGGTCACCCAGGGAACAGCCTATGCCTGGCAGCTCACAGCGACAAGGCACCCCTGAGCAGGTGGCCTGGGACAGGGCAGCCCCACTGAGGGGAGGTGCTATGTTATCAGGGCAAGATGGACTGTTCCAGCTGGTGTGGGGTCAGAGGCCCCAGCAACACCCCTGGGCATGCAGCTGTGCTGAAGCCAGAGGCAGCTGGAGAGCCTTGTGCTGATGTCAGGGGCAGCGAAGCCCCATTTGAGGCAGGCACAGCATAGCGAGTCCCCCACTGCAGGCTGCCTGGGAGGAAGTGCCCAGGTAGGAGCAGGGCAGCCTGGCGGTGCAGTTGGCAGTAGAAGGAGCTTCCGCACTGGTTCATCTGTGAGTGAGAGGAGCGGCCAGCTCACATGAGACTGAGAAGGAGCCGAGCAAGCCCACCATGCTGCAGCAGGACAAGAGCTCCCACAGGCAGGCACAGAGCCACATCAAGGATGGGGGTGGGGAAGGCACCTCTCCCCCATCCAGCACATTGCTAGATATTCAAATATCCCAGTCTCAGGGGTGCCAGATATGAAAGATGACTGTACACGGAATGCAGGATCAGGCCCTGTCAGTGTGTAGATGTTATACAACCAAAATAGCAAACGTTACATTCAAACAAAAATGAACAGGTTTAAGAGGCAAGATTCCTCTCAGTGGAGCAGTTCAGAGGTCAAGACAGCCATTGCATAGCTGGATATTTCCTCTAAAATATTTAGCAAAGTGGTCCTACAATCCTAAACTACCAGCCACACTAGTAAGTCCTGAAGTATTTAAAAAGCTTTCAGAAGCTCAATCTTCAGCAGTGCCGCTTGACACCCCTGTGTACTGAAACATTTAGGAAAGCCAGAAGACTTGGAAACGGTGACTTAAGTTTAGCAAATGCTAAAGTTGTCCTAGCTACTGAAAAAAGTCTAGAAGTCATCTACTGGTTCAAATACATTGTGGCTGCAGAACAAATGGAGCACTGAAAAAATACAGATCTACTGAAGTGTATGTACCGTGCTCCCCTTGTTCAAACAGGTGGAAGATGAAAACATTTGATTTAAACATAAGCTGTGTTTTACATAATGTTTGGGGGAAAAAAATGATGCAGACTAACCTGTGAAATCTATTTCTGGAATTTATCAAGATTCCTATTCATGTTACCAAATTACTGTAATAAGCTATTTAAAAATTAGGCTCCATGTATTACCTTAATTTCTGATCTTGTCCTGAGTGCCCATGATGGACATAAGGTAGTTTAATCCAGATAACATTCAAATCTAGCCAAGCTGGGGGGTGGGGGCGGGGGGAGAAGGCTGGTTCTTTGGAATTTGCCATCGGTGTAAAGGTTGTATTATTGATCTGATAGGATAAGTAACCCACAATGGATATTAGTTTTCTGGAGAGTAACTGGTGCTTCCTGGATCATACAAATCCCCAAGTATGCTTTGGTGAGACAATCAATCACTTCACTATTAGGGCTGCGTCTAGACAAGCCCTGAACTTTGAAGAGGGCCTGGTAGTTAGGGTGGTGGGAAGTTACTAGTGAAGTGCTGCAGTGCATATGCAGCACTTTGTAGTCGAAATCTCCCCTGCCGCAACTTGGGAGAGCTGGCTTCCATGTAGCTGCCGGTACTTCAAAGTGCCCGCGTGCATGTCGCCTCGGGTCAGCCACAGGTCCTATGAAGTGCCCGCGCTCCTTCGAAGTTCTTTACTCCTCAAAATCTGGAGTAAATGAACATTTCGAAGTTTCACACTTTGAAGTTGCCACAAAGGAGATTTAGCTTAATGAAGTGCTACATATGCACCGCAGCACTTCATTAGTAATCTCCCAACACCCTAATTACCATGCCCCCTTCAAAGTTCAGTGCTAGTCTAGACACAGTCTAAGAGTATTTAGTTCTGAGGAAGGAGGGGAAATTTCAAGACCAGAGCTTTTAATTTTTGGAGCATGTCCGTCTTCAGTGTTGCAACAGTTATGCTGCGCCATCTAGTGTTTCCCAGTGGTCAGCTACCACCCCAACTCAGGCCTGGTCTCCACTTTAAAAGTGTATAGGTCATAGTTACAGTATTCTGAAGTGGGGAAAAAAAAATCCTAAAGTATGACCAAAGCTATGTCAGCCTAACCCTAGCATGGATGCCGCTAGCTATAAAAGAGTGCTTCACAATGACCATGAGACTGCTGAGATCTCACAGCAATTTAAAGCAACTGTGACTTGTAAAACAACTTGCCTCTGTAGTGCAGGATTATGCCACTGCAGTTCCTGTAATGTAGATGCCGCCTCTGTCGCAAGTATGTTCTGTACACTTCAACACCATCTGCAACACCTAAACCTGCCTACTTTGAAAAAGTTAGTCTGCTAGGTTTTGGAAGCTTAAGTTTCTCAAACCACAAAAACGCACACCACACACTTCTTTCCAATTATTCAGCTTCCCTTCCTTGAAACCCCTTTTTCATGACAGTTTTACTGTATTGCTTAATTCCTACTTAATTCACCTGCTGCACATCTTAGCAGCTATGAAATACAGAGGGTATGGCTGAAATTTGAATCAACTCTAAATCTACTGCCAATCCCACTGACACCAAAATTCCACATTGATCACTTCTAGTTTTCAGTGTTTTCTGTCTAAAAGCTGAGAACTTGCTGAAAAACCACCTACATGACTCAAGGATTCCTAAACATAACTGTATTGTGAGCATTATGTACAGCACAACAAAAGCCACCACCATTAAACTACAAGACAGCAAATGCTCAACTCTTAGAGCCTTGTCACTGGCACTCATTTCTAAAGCAGCTATGCTCTTTAGCTGGCTAACATAACTATTTCTGGTTAAGATCACCATATAGCCCCATTAAATTTCTAGACAAACATCTTGTGATTAGTAAGACAGGAAGCCATGCTAGTCTATACACTATCAAAACAAAAAGCAGTCAAGTAGCACTTTAAAGACTAGCAAAATAGTTTATTAGGTGAGCTTTCGTGGGACAGACCCACTTCAGACCATAGCCAGATTGAGTCTGTTCTTGTCTGGCTACGGTCTGAAGAAGTGGATCTGTCCCACGAAAGCTCACCTAATAAACTATTTTGCTAGTCTTTAAAGTGCTACTTGACTGCTTTTTGTCTTGTGATTAGGGTACCGGCCCTCTTATTCCTACAATTTGGATTTCATTTCAAGTAAATAATTTCAGTAGAAACAAAGACAAGACACAGTGGGGCTTAAAAGGTCAAACTGTCAAATTTATAGATCATAATAAACTTAACAAAATGTTAGTTGATTTGATTAAAACCCAAGCTTTATTTTAAGTAAATTTTAAGAAGTCTGCTGCATATACAGTGAAGGATTTCAAAAGACAGACATTCCCTTCCAAACCAAGACAACTGTGATTATAGAATTTAAAAAACAGTGCTCACTGCTATTCCAGCATCTGATCATCATTAAATAAAATCTTTGTACGAAATCTCATGTTTTAATTCCATGGCAAACTAAATACCAAGTATCAGAAGATTAACTGAGGAAGCTAGGTCCTTTATAAAAAATAGCTACCAGTTAACGAAAGAGTAAAATTGAATAAGCTATTTCCCAAACCAGTCAAGCAAAAGTACCATTGTGAGTGTTGGAAGTAAGTTTTAAAAAGAAAAAAAAAATGGGAAGTAAAAATGGAAGAATGCAACACTAAACTTGACATAGGGCCCCATTCTCCTGCAATGTGGAAATCCATATCTGCTGTCTTTCCATAGATAATCACACCCCCACAACAGTTTCAAGAATCCCAATTTAGGTTCACATTTACTTACTGCTTTAGTAAATTATGACGACATGACAGAAAATTTCTTTCCTAGAACAGTTTATCTCCACTAGCATTTTTTCTCTCCAAAATCCAGCTATTGCTAACATTAGTTCAGAATTACAGTGGATAGGCCTTGTCAATACAGACATGTTAATGCATTAGTATTACTCTTTTATTTTACGTGCTGAAGTGGCTTGCTTTCTTGACATGGTTGGAGGGTTCTCAGATTTCCCCAAGGTTTTACCTATGGGTGTTTTAGAAGTGCCTGCTACTGTAGACTTAATATTAGCAAATAAGCCTCTCTTGGGTTTTTGCTCCTTAAGATTCTCTGAATGCAAGTGCTTTTTGCTCTCATCTAGTTGTTCTTGCAAGAGAGACACTGTAGCTTCAAGCTCCTGGAAATGTTTAGCACAGTTCTGAAGGCCTCTCATTTCTTGTTCCTATGGAATAGTTAAGTCACATTAGATAACTGCATACTACTGGATGATACTATTATTTTGTTCATTTTAAAATATAATCTGTGTTACATAGTAGAACCGTGCAACTAGGCCTCCAAAAAACAAACAAACAAAAAATGTCAAATCTTAAAAGCCATAAGTGCTCAGACTAGTGGTCCATCTAACTCTGGATCATGTCGGATAATGGTAAATGCCAGGACCTTTGGAAAGCATGAACAGAACAGTTGGAGTGATTCATCCCTGGTTGTCTTTGTCCAATACAAAGTGCTTTGGTTTTCAAAATAATATGCACATCATTGAATTTCATCTGCCATTTTGTTGCCCACTCACCCAGTTTAAAGATATTCCCTTTGTAGTAGTTTTAAGATTTACAAAATTACTAATGAGTCTACATCTTTTGCCACTTCTCAACACCTCTTTTCAAGTTCATTTGTCAGTATGTTGAACAGCAATGGTTCTATTACTGATCCCTGGGGAACAATGCTATTGCTCTCTCTCAATTCAGAGACCAAACCATTTATTCCTACCATTTGTTTCTGGTCTTTGAACCAATTACTGGTCCATGAAAGAATGATCTCTGTTATTCCAGGACTACTTACAGTGCTGAAAAGCATTTACTAAGGGACCTTTGTCACAGGCTTTCAGAAAGAAGTTTCAGGACACCATTATCCACATCTGTTAACACCCTCAAAATTCTAAGGCTATGTCTACACACATTACTGTTGACAGGGAAATTGACAGTATTCTGTCCATGGATTGCATCTACACACAACTTGCTGTGGTTGACAGAGAACTGCCAGGCTGCACTGCCCTCTAGTGCCAGAAGACAGAATGGCAGCTCTGCAAAGAGGGCTGCCCAGCAACTGAAGCATCTACACTGCACTTCTGTAGACAGTATTCTGTCCAGATTATGCCTCAAATTTGAGGGATAATACTGTCGAGGAAAATGTGGAGTTCTGTTGAGACTTTGAGGACAAAAGGCCCCTTCTATTGACAAAACTTTGCAGTGTAGACCCAGCCTAACAGCTTTGTGACTCTCAAAATTGCTTCACCAATCATGTTCATCTACGTATCTGATAATTTGGCTGAAATTACAGCAAAGAACCAATTTGCCTATAAGACAAAATATTTTCATTGAATGTTTAAGGGTATCTTTAAAAATATGAAGTCTTGAGACAGTTCTGGAGGAAAACATTGATTTTTTTTCCCCCTCTTCCGCCTCCTCCCCCCATACTCAAGTGTCAAAATGAAAGATCTTTCAAGTTGTTTCCTCCATGAATCATTTGGCAACACTAACATGAATTCATTAAGTGTTTTGGTGTTGCCAAATTCTTTTCCAAAGTTTTGGCTGAAATATTTCTCCCAGCCTCCACTTCACAGGCAACTATACTTAAAGAAAAACTGGCAAAAGGTAACTGGACAAAGTTTCACTTAAAGTTTTGAAGTTACTGAGACATTAAAGTACATTGTGTTTTGCCACATTCAATAACCACTTGAGAAACTACTTGAATGCCGCTTTGTGGTATGCTAGTCAACTTGGTTCCAATTTAGCTCTATATTTGACTATTGGGGAATTAAGTATCACATTATCTTTAATTAGGTATTCACCTGCTCCTGTTTCAATTCCAAAACCTACAGAGTCAGAATTCTCTCCACAGCAACTAATTACAGCATAATTCTGTTTTGACATTAGGCTGAAATAAGAAAGAGACCAACGGGAAATGCCCGTTTTTAATGCATGTGTTCAAATAGTAAGGAAAGTAGTTTTCAAAATGTTTTTCTTGTGGCATAAATCTGTCCTCAAGCTTAACCCAGGTCATTAGTACCTAAATTAGCTATTCAATAGCCAAGAAGTGGATTGCTGGGCCAAATCCAAGTCCAGTGTAGCAGATATTTAACCACAGAGAATCACAACAGCATCATCACTGACTAATTCTGAAGTGTCTGTGGGGCAGTTTGCAATGTGTCATTTAAGCACTCTATGGCATCCCACAGAAAGCAGACCTCAGCTTGTTTTGTATGTACTAAACTAACTTTTAAGATAAATGCTCCTAGTGTCTGACAAGATTGGGCTCAGTAATTAAAGCTGTGAAATGGTCATTCCTTCTGTCCATTTGATGATGATGCAGCCCTATAGCAGATTCACATTCTGAAGAATGTAAGGTTTTAAGAAAAAAAAATGTTTTGGTTCTTATGGTTGCAATGAAAGCCTTTTAGATATGAACCGAGGTATCCAATTCCAGGCTGTCCACACTAGAGGGTTTTGACGACAAAACTGGCGTGCGGATTCCCAAAGCATTCTGTAGACAGTAAGTCAACAAAATGCAGTACTTTTGTCCAGTCTTATCCCACTTCCTATGAGTTATAATGCCTCTGTCGACAAAGCCGGTCTTGACATTCGGGGTCGGGGCGGGGGGGGCCCTCTGTCTGCTGTGCTTCCTGTTGGCCGTTTTGTTAGAGAGTGACCAGGCAGTCCAGTCGCATTCTCTCAGAGTGGCTTGCAAGAGCAATCTACTGCAGCCAAAAATCGCCAAATCTGTTGACAGAAGTTTTGTCGGAAGATATCTGCTGACAAAAACTTGTTGGCGAATATCTAATCTAGACGTTGCTCTTGAGTAAAATCTGAAGTGACTGAGCTACATCAGTGAGATGAATGTGGTATAAAAGCTCAAGGCTAGTGCATGCACATCACATAACTTCATGCCCAAACAGATTAAAAGCAAAAAACCTCAGTAATCCTAGAAGTATCTTGCATTGTTTTTAATCTGTCCCTTCCAAACCCAGAGTCTAAGTTCAAAGCTAACTTTTTCAGATACCAACTAAATTAGTAAATCTACTCATGGTTTGCAGTGGGAGAGTCTCTGCAGCTAAAATATTGATTCAGAAGCTCTAATTAAAAAGGTAATTTAGTCTTTTCTACAAGAAAGTCAAAATTGTAGAAGGCTATTCTTAGTTTCACAGTAATCAACTTCAGTATACAGGTGTTTTGCTTAGATCTTGCAGGCCATAAGGGGTCACATCTGGGTATTCAGGCAGAACTCTGAATACTGCATCTTTTGATATTTGGAAGTTGCTAGTTTCTAACCAATGTTTTAGAAAAATCATTTCAAACGCAGTAAGATTTACAGCACAGAGTTCTCTAGTTTTCCATATCCAATCCCTGCTACACAAGTCAAACAAAATAAGCCTTCTTTTGCGCATCATTTTAAAGATTTTAAACCTCAAAAGGCATGACATTTGAACCCATATTTCAAGAAGCATCCTGTCTGGCTTTTTAGGATAGGGATTGACTATGCAAGATATTCAGCAAGCAGCCAGCCCAGGACAAGCTTTATGCTAACATTAAGGACTAACAAGCCAAAATTGAAATTGCTGTTTCCTATTGACATATAGCATCATAAAACCATGACCAGTCAATACAAAGTAGTTGCATTACTTGTTTGACAAACCTGGAGTGTCACCATGTGTCTCAGTCTATTGTTTTCCTCGACTGTTTTTCTGCAGACTTCATTTGCTTCTTGTAAAGTTTCATTTAATTTCTGTATTTTGAACTTCAGAGATTTTATAAGCTACCAAAAACAAATATAGAAGATTAAGAAATCCTTGAAAGTTAAGGCTATATACACACACAACTTCATGGAGAAAAGGAGTTACATTTTAGAGTGTTATTAGTATTTTCAGAGCAGCAGGCCATTAGGACCCAAGAATGAAAAAAGAATGGTCCCATTGTAGAATGGAAATAATGGAACTGAGCCCAGTATATCTTACCCACCATAAAATACAACCAGCACATATTAGAATTATTGGACCAGATTCACCACAGAAATGAGCAGTATCCACTCCACTAAGAAGACAGGAAAGTTGTGACCATTTACTCCAGAAGAAAGAATGGAAGGAAGGACTACTGGCTCAGCAGTTGAAACCTACTTTCTGCTCCTGCCCCCCTCCCATTTAACAATGTTATGTTGATTTTGTTTGTTGGACTAGTTCTGAGAAGCAGCACAGTGACCAAAACCTGCTAATCAAAATAGGTTTTGAGAATTAGTATCTCAGCTACAAAAACAAATTGCTATCAAGGTAATTCTCCAAAAAGCATTGCAATTAAATACTTAAGTCCTTGAGTCCACTACGTTTAGCAGGCAAACGTGGGAAAGGAAAAATACTATGTAAGGTAAGAGCTGAGCCACCAAGCAGGAATCTAGGAGAGAAGTGAAGCAAGACTGAAGAGTGGCATTTCCAGAAGAAAAAGGAATTTTTAGCCTAAGGCCACACAGCCAAGTCACTTCAAGATAACAGCTGTTATTTTGCAATAACTTTGTTGTCTCCACCACACACGTGCTATTCCAAAATAAATTCAAAATAGGTGTGTTTTTTCAGAATCTACCACCACTGCAGGAGGAATAATGCTTATTTTGAAATGGGTGCTGTTAAGTTGTGGGATAGTGCTTATTTTGAAAGAGCTCTTTCAAAATAAGTGCTATTCCCTGTCTTACCACCACCTATTCTGAAAGTTACTTAAAAATGGGCACTGTTTCAAAATAAGTGCTGTGTGCAGACTACATATTTTGAAATAGTTAAGTGTTATTTCAATACACATTTGTGTGTAGCAACCCTATTTTGAAATAAGCTATTCCAGAATAGTTTACATCAAAATAGGGCTACTGTGTAGACCTCCCCTCACCTCCTGAAGTCTGAGCTTGTGCTCTTTCAACCACTTGAACTTTGAAACAAATTAAGCTTTTACACAACAAGGTAAGTTTAGCTTTAAGGTCAAGAGAGTTGAAATTGGCTTCATGGCCAGAAATTGTTGCTGAGATTCTGGAGACTGTGGTAAGATAAGTGACTAGTTCACAAACTTTAAATATTATATATTCAAAAATCAGAGAAAGTAAAATATAGGAAGTTTCTCAAAAGTAAAAAGTTCTGATGTTCAGCAGTAAATGAAAGTTTCTTTACTATAGGAGTAGATTTATTGGAGATGGCCAAAGAGATGGTGCTCCTTTCGACTGCACCACACAAAACAACCCCTAACGTACAATCGAGTGGCATGCTCCAATAAGCTACTCCAAGGTGTGAATTAGTTAACTAGAGGTGTCAGGTTATTCTGGTGGTGCTCAGAGTGGGTCCAAGTCCTGCCACCCCCAACCCCCATTTGCCTTTTAAAGGTGTGTGGTGGGGTGAGGACTGGCTCTGGGGTAGAGCTAGATAGCTTGGAATATTGGAGAGGTGTGAATGATGGGATTGGGAGGGCCTGGAGCTAGGGTCCCCACCCTGCCCTTTCCCCACAACCCCAGGCATGACACACTCAAAGCACCAGAACTGCCTGGGGATGGGGAGAAATGCCACATGCCTTTTCCCCACTTCAGCAGACAGCAACTGCCTGCTGCTCCCTAAAGCCAGGCTACAGCAGCAGTGTCCTGCAAGGGGCAAAACTCAGAGCACAGCTGCTTGCTGCAGGAAGGAGAGGGCGCAGGTCAGGTCCCTCAGGTAAGGTAGCAGGTAAGGATACTTAAGGGAGAAAAGACTCTGCACCAACACTGGCTGAACTGGGCTTCGAGGCCCCAAAATTGATGGAGCCCAGGCACCCTGGGCCCATACAACTTGCTGTCTAAGACTGGTGCACATTATGAATGATTGAAGCACTTCTGATTTGGGGTTGTGTTTAATACCTCTTAGGCACATTCCAGTAAGCCTTATGCACACCCTGTAACTCTATTATAATTATATTCCATTTGTGTCCGACTTCCAGAACTGCGCTGCATCCAAAATAATTTTCCACAATTTGCTTAAGTGCCAAATTGCACTTATGACTTGATATGTGTTTTTTAGTATTTAAAAAGGGGGAGAGAGACTGTTTTGTTAAGGCACTGCTCTGAAATTCAGGATCTGGGCTGTTACTAGGCTTCTTTGGGCAGGTCATTTAAACTGCACTTTTGTTCCCCATCTCTAAGGGGCAATTATTTTTGCTACCTCAAATGAATGTTGAATAATAAGTGTTTATAAGGCATCCTGTTGCTAGGCCAGAGTCTTTGCCAATTCCAAGCTTCCAATGCATCATGACTAATTGTGATCACATGTAACTGTCACTACATGAGAACACAGAAAATAGTGACAAGCCAGAACATAAGAAAGCCTAATTCCTATTTTAGGCACCAAAGAAAGAACTCAGCATATTGGGTAGGAGCACTTTTGAAAGCATTTAGGGGGTTCTGCTGCTGAGCACAGACATATTTGGCCCTTTCAGGCTAGAACCCTTCACCACCACCAAAACAGTCCCCACTCACTCAAGTCTAGGACAAAACAAAGTTTACCTCATCTCTCTCGCCACATTGTCTCTGCAATACTTCTGTAGTTCTCTGCATCTCCTTATAATTAAGATCTGAATGCAGCAGAGAGGTTAAAGCTGGTTTATGCTCTATAAAGAGAAGTTACTCACCTGTGTAGTAACGATGGTTCTTCGAGATGTGCCCCATGGGTGCTCCACAGTAGGTGTCGGGCTCATCCCGGGGCCGCAGATCGGAAGTTTCCAGCAGTCTCCGTCGGGTCGCGCATGTGCCGATACGCGTCAGTCCTTCGCACGCTTTCGGTCACGTGCGCGATCCGGTCCCCGCCAGTTCCTTGACCAACCGCCCCGGATGCTTCTGAAAAACATGAAACAGCTCTGAAGTGGGGAGGAACAGGTGGGTAGTGGAGCACCCATGGGGACACATCTTGAAGAACCATCGTTACTACACAGGTGAGTAACTTCTCTTTCTTCTTTGAGTGGTCTCCGTGGGTGCTCCACAGTAGGTGACTACCCAGCAGTGACCCCAAAAACTGGAGGTGGTACCCGGTGCATGGCATCATGCTTGGCAAAGGTGTAACATGACCAAGTCGCCGCTCTGCAGATGTCTCTTAGCGTGATTCCCTTGAAGAAGGCCGTCGATGCCGCCATCGCTCTGGTGGAGTGAGCCCTGGGCAGAACTAGCAGAGGGGTCTTACGCAGGATACGATGTGATCTGAAATTCTTTGCGAGGATAGGCCTTCCCCTTTCGACCTGGGTGCGAGAGACACCAGGAGTCTGTCCTTTTTCCGGAAGGGCTTAGTTCTGTCTATGTCAAAGGCCAACGCCCGCCTCACATCTAGTAGGTGCAGCCGCACCTCCTTGCTGGAGTTGTGAGGCTCAGGATAAAATGAGGGCAATACTATTGGTTCGTTAACGTGGAACTCTGAGGAAACCTTTGGAACGAGTGTAATCGTAAGATCACCACTTCCTGGGTGTAATTGTAAGATCACCACTTCCTTTGAGAATACTGTGCAGGGCAGCGTTGCCATTATTGCTGCAAGTTCGCTCACCTTATGGGCTGACGTAATTGCGAGAAGGAAGGTTGTCTTCATGGTAAGTAACCGGAGGGGTACCGTAGCCAATGGTTCAAAGGGTGGTCCCGACAGCGTGTGGAGGACCAAGTCCAAGCTCCATGACGGTAGTAGCCGTTTCCGAGTGGGGTACAGGTTTGCCAGCCCCTTTAGGAACCAAGTGACAATAGGATGGGCGAATATGGTTGGCCCTTCCTCTTTGTGTTGAAACGCTGATATAGCTGCGAGATGGACCTATCCTCACTAAAGGGAGAGCCCGTCTCATTTTAGCTCCAGCAGGTATTCTAGAATTACAGTTATAGGGACGTCCAAAGGAGCTAAGTGCTTAGAAGAGCACCAGGAGATAAATCGTTTCCACTTCTGCGCATAAGTCCTTCTAGTGGAATTCCTTCGACTGAACTCCAAAACTTGTTTCACTCCCTCTGAACATGTGCTCTCTAAGGCACTGAGCCATGGATTAGCCACGCCTGTAGGCTGAGGCCTTGAGGATGTGGGTGCACTATGGACCCCTGAGCCTGCGTGAGAAGGCGCAGCACTACCGGTAGGGGGAGTGGCAGGTGGCATGACATGTGCAGAAGCAGAGGGAACCATTGCTGTTGGTCCCAGGTTGGGACTATGAGTATCATGTGTGCTCTCTCTCTTTTGGCTCTCTAAAACCTTGTGGATGAGTATTGTGGGAGGGAATGCATAGAGTAGAGGGCCCTTCCATGGCACCATGAAGGCATCCCCCAAGGATCCCTGTCCTATGCCTGCTCTGGAGCAGTACCGAGGGCATTTCTTGTTGTGAGCAGCAAACAAATTGATTTGGGGGAACCCCCATTTGTGAAACACTGGTTGGAGCAGATTGGAACGGATCTGCCACTCATGCGTGAGCGCAAAGCGTCTGCTGAGATGGTCCGCCTTCATGTTGTGGACACCCGGTAAGTATGAGGCTTTTAGGGTTATATTGTTGACAATGCCCCAGTTTCACAACCGGACCGCCTCTGCGCAGAGCACGCGTGAGATCTGGCCCCTCCTTGTCGGTTGATATAAAACATGGAGGTGTTGTCGGTATTTATCCCGACTACTTTGCTGTGCAGTTATTTTTGAAAACGTCTGCACGCATTGAATACTGCTCTGAGCTCTAGTATGTTTATATGCGGTGTCTTTTCAGCGGGGGACCTTAGCCCTTGAGTTACTTTGTTGCCGATGTGCACTCCCCATCCTATGTGGGATGCGTCTGTCATAAGAAAAAAATCATAATTTGTGGTTGGCGGAAGGGCACCCCTACTAGCAAGTTCTTGGGATCTGCCCACCATGCCAGTGACCTTTGTACCTCTGTTGTGGGCAATACTGCCCTGTGGATGGTATGGACTATTGGTTTGTAGATGCTCACCAACCAATGCTTCAGGCCTCGCATATGCAGCCTGGCATTCTGTACCACAAATGTGGTGGTCGCCATGTGTCCCAACAGCTGTAGACGTTAGGATTGGCACTGTGGGGCTGTTCGTCATTACTTGTACCAGGGATTTGATGGCGTGGAAATGGGCATCGGGCAGGTATACTCCTGATGTAAGAGAGTCTATGCGTGCCCTTATAAACTCTGTATTTTGCGTGGGCTCGGTCTTTGATTTCGAAAAGGTTGATAACTAGGCCCAAATGAGGCGAATGTGTTTGTTGTGATGCGTATCACGCGTAGGACCTCTGCATTCGAAGCCCCTTTCAGTAGGCAGTCATCTAGGTATGGAAAAATGAAGGCACCCTGCCTGTGTAGGTAAGCTGATACTACCGCCAGCGTTTTGGTAAACAAAAAAAAAACACAAAAAAACAAACAACTCTGGGCACCGAAGAGAGACCGAATGGAAGAGCTCTGTATTGGAAATGCTCCCCGACTACTGTGAATCAGAGAAAACGTCTGTGTGCCGGGTGAATTGTTATATGAAAATACGTGTCCTGTAAGTTGAGGGCTGCAAACCAGTCTCCATCGTCCAGTGCCGTAATTATAGAGGCAATTGTAGTCATCCTGAAACGCTGTTTGCGCAAATGCCGGTTGAGGGCCCGTAAATCCAGGATTGGCCTCCAGCCTCCTGTCTTCTTCTCTGTTAGGAAGTATTGTGAGTACAAGCCTTTCCCCTGGAATTGTTCCGGTACTCTCTCCACCACCCCTATAAACATGAGATGGTTAAAAACAGGAGGTGGACCTTGTCTCATGAGAGGGGTCCTTGAAAAAGGACCTGGTGCTAGGTTTCTGTGGTGGTAGTGATTGGAAGGCGATTGTGTATCCCATGGCTATAATCCCCAGTACCCATTTGTCTGTAGTGATGTTTCGCCATTGAGAATAGAATGGTTTGAGCGGATGGTGAAACCTGCTGAGATTGGCATTGAGAGATGGTCTTGATCTTGCAGTCCTCGACATACCTGTCAAACTTGCTGTCTCAGGGCTTGCCCCGAGGGTGCACGACCCTGCTGGAGGAGACGTGTGGGGGCCCCTATACTGCTGCTGCTGCTGCTGGTGGTGCCCCGGTCATAACCCCGTTGATATTGTGCGTGCTGTGGTTGATGAGTGTAACGCCTTTGCTGTGGGTAAAACTTCTTCCTCCTGTACAGGGGGGTGTATATACCCAGGGTCCTAAGTGTGGCTCTCGAGTCCTTGCTGGAGTGTAGGACTGAGTCGGCTGAATCTGCAAATAACCTTTGTCTATCAAATGGAAGATCTATGATTTTTATTTGCAGATCTGTGGGAATACCGGACATCTGGACCCACGATTCCCTACGCATTACCACTGCTGTGGCACGTGCTGCCGTGTCCGCCACATCCAGGGCAATCCGAACTCCTGCTCGTGAAGCCACGAAGCCCTCCTGGACAATCACTTTCAGAACCGGTTTCTTGTCCTTTGGAAGGAAATCCATGAGGGAGGTAAGTCTGGAATAACTGTCGAAGTTGTGGTTCGACAGGTGTGCAGCATAATTTGCCATTCACAGTAGTAAGGTAGAGGAGGAAGAGACCTTCCCGACGAATAGGTCTAATCTCCTCGCATCTTTATCTGACCCTCCTGACTTATATGGGGGTGTCTTGGCTCTATGCTGTGAGGATTCGACCACCAGGGAATTCGGCTGGGGATGGCTAAACAGGAATTCCATGCCTTTGGCTAGAACAAAGTATTTCTTATCCGCCCTCTTATTTGTGGGTGAGATGGAGGCCGGAGTCTGCCATATGTTGGTGGCCGACTCCATAATCGCTTCATCTAGTGGGATGACTATCTTGGATGAAGCTGGGGGTCTCAAATTTTTCAGGAGTTTATGATGTTTTTCCTGCACTTCTGCTATTTGAATGTCCTGTGTTTGTGCTACCCTCTTGAACAGTTCTTGGAATTGCTTAAGGTCGTCCGGGGGAGAGATATCCCCGGGGACAACTGCCTCATCTGGGGAGGACAAGGAGGCATCGCTATGATATACCTCCTCTAATTCCTCGGGTTCCTGACTCTGTTCATATACTTGCTCTTTCGAGGGTTCAGGAGGGGAGTCCAGGGCCTTTCGACTAATTTCCAGCTGGGAAAGCTGTGATCCTCCCACAGAGTGAGACTGTGTGAAGGGGTGTTGGCGAGGTGGGGATATAGGGGGGAGGGGGAGATCTACCTCCAGATCTGGACCCCCTGTGCTGATGTTCAGTATGGTAAGGATGGCCATAACAACAACAGGGGCAAGGGCCCGGTGATGGAGATCTGGACCACGACCAGAATGTGTACATATGGTGCCTAGAAGGGCGTGACCTCCAAGATGACGTTGACAATGGCAGAGATGCTCTGTGATAGTATTCATAGGGATCCCTGCTGGAGGTCGGTGAAAGTTGTCTGAGCCAGGGGGATGGTGGTTGAAGGAACAGGGATGGAGGTCTGAAGCAGGCTGCTGGAGTTGCTGCCCGGTGTATCTCAGGGGGCGGAGCTAGGCGATAACGGCAACGCGATGACATCCAGAGATGGGCTGCGGTCCCGGGTTTTGGCCTTTGCTTTTCCCCCATTCCTAAGTAGCAGGTGCCGACCCTCCAGTGCTGGGGACCTCGGTACCATAGTCGGTGCTGCTGTGCAGTGTCGCGCACGTCGTTTCCTCCAGCACCGTTGGGCCCCGTGCCGGGTACCCTCATTCCGGTGCTGCAATGCTCTGTGCCATGGGAGCCGGTGCCGCCAATTCCGGTGCCTACGGGGCCCTCGGTGCCAACTGCTTAATGGTTGGAGGCCCTTGCGCAGCTGTGTGCGCTGCGGTCTTCCCGCTATGAGCAGCCAATGGGTCAGGGCCCTGTGCTCCACTTGTCCCGCTCGCGGATGTCACTGGCAGGGAGCGAGCTGGGGAGAGCTGCTTCTTCTTTTGCACAGAGGAGGTTAGGGAAGCAGCCTTCCTCTTGTGCAACCCTGAGGGCCCCTCTTTGTGGGGCTTCTCTGATGGTCCAGGTTGGAGGGCCTTATCAAATAGAATCATCTGCAGCCTCATTTCCCTGTCCTTTCTGGCTCTGGCTGTAAGCTTAGAGCAATGAGGACACTTTTGTGTAATGTGGGTCTCCCCGAGGCAATGAATACGCTTGCTATGCCCATCTGAGGCAGGTATGGCCTCACGGCATGACTCACATTTCTTAAACCCTGGCGAAGACATTGCCCGGGCGTTTAAGCCTTTGAATGTTACCAGAGCACTTAACAGCTAATCAGTCCTGGAACAGATAACGTTCGTGGCCTTAAGATGCAGAACTGCCTGAGGCGGCCGCCTCTGTTCTTCTCTTCCCCCCACTTTTTTTTTTTTTTTTTTTTTTTTTTAAAAAAAAAAAAACCATATACACCTCTACCACCACCAACTTCAATGGTAATAACTAAACTATTAACAGTAAGAATACACAGTTTTATCTTTCTCAGGCATTGGAGCCGGAGCGGATTCTGTCTGCAGCTGTTGGTGGTTGAGAAGGAACGGGCAGGGACCGGATCGCGCACATGACCGAAAGCACGTGAAGGACCAATGCGTATTGGCGCATGCGCGACCTGAAGGAGACGGCTGGAAATTTCCGATCTGCGGCGCTGGGGCGAGCCCGACACGTACTGTGGAGCACCCATGGGGACCACTTGAAGAAGAACCAGAGTATACTGGGAGAATATTAGACGCTTACCTGGTTGCACTTTGTTTTCCGAATTTGGGATTCCCAATGCCAACAATCCATTGGACTGCTCTCCTAATTTTTGTTGCAACTCTGAGATTCTTCTGTCTCTGTCCTGAATGAAGAAATACACATGGATATTTATGTGAAGAGAACATACGCCTTTCATTAAGGCTGGTCTGTAACCAAGTTTACTACTGTAAAAGCCGATTATACTATGTTGATTTATTTTGAAGACATTGCCAGTTGAAGGTTTACTTTTAAAGCTAGCCTTACTGTCTCTTCTCTAGAAACTTACATCATTCTTGCCAAGGCAGATGTGCATTCCACTTAGGAATATGCATTCCCAGCATGCTGATGACCTTTGCCTAAACAGTAGGTATACAGCAGGGGTTCTTGGCCCCCTCCAAAACATGCTACTGGTGGACTGGAGTTTCTGTATTACACCCACCACCTTATCTACATGTCCAGTAGATTAAGAGCCAGGGGGGGTGGCATTAGATAGTAAACAAGCAGAGCTCAACTCCACAGGGGCTCCCAGATGGTTAAGTTCCTTCAGCTTTCTGCCTTGGGTCTTAGCAAGTCTTATACCAGCCTTGCTCTCTCAATGGTACCAGATTCAAAAGATGCCCCAAGGCTGTAGCCAAAGTTAACGATATGGGGTTTCTGCCTCTTCCACCTGGTACTAGGGAAGGGTCAAACATATCTGTGCCATCTTGCATGCCACAGTAGACCTTATGCTGGTCTGTACTTTTCCAAGGGGAGGCAAAGGAGTCACCCCACTACTGAGAGCAGTCCCAAGACCTCTTCCTCAGCACCAGCAACAGAACAGCTCCTCTGTCTTGTTGGCAAGGCACCAACCTCTGAACAAAAGGCTATAGCGCACTCAGCCCAAAGGGGATGGGGCGGGGAAGAATGGGCCTTGGTACCCGATTAGACCACATTGGTTATTCAAGCAGGTGCCACTTGAGGCAAATGTCCCACACCACCAGTCTCCACTTCTGAAACTATCTGCAAATTGAACAGTACTCTTCAAAAAGCATGTCACACAGAAACAAGGCAAGTGGTGTGGGTGAGGATCACCCCTCCACGTTAAGGACACTAAACACACACCAGTGAAGACATCACCATGGAATACAAAACTAATTAGCCAATACTAACTAAATACAATCAACTAGGCTAAGGTGAAACGTGAGGCTGTAGAACTTCTACAGGAGGTGAGAAAGAATTGTGTGGAGGGATGGAGAGATACTACTTCATCTAGCTAGGGAAAAGGGACTGAGCTACAAGGTATGACTGCTATACCTATATAGGTGACAATAAGCAAGAGACTCTGGTGCACTGGACATGCATGCACCAAAAGTGGAATACGTGTCTATCTACTTGAAAAATACAATTTAGTGTGGGTTACAGTTACCAAGACTCAAGAGTTTAAACTCTCCTTTTGTTTTATTAAAATTTTGGATTTCTCACTACAGAACAGCCAACCTCCTCACCATCAACTGCTTCTCTCTGGGCCTTTGAATCAAGAGCTGATAGAAAGTCTGTCCCTCTCACTCATGTCTCCACACTGCTTTTCTTCCACACAGACTCCCCCTTACAGAAGGAAGTCTTGTTTCCTTCTCCCTACAAGTTGTAGGATCCATCTGAGTTCCTGGCTTCTATACCACAATTCCCATACCCCGCAATCTGTTGCATTACTACTTTTCTCCTCCAGTCATTCTAGGTCTTTCTTCCTGCCACAGCTTTGTTACAATTGGAGGGAATGTGGATTTGAGCAAAGTATTTAAAAAAAGAAAATAAAAAAGATTGATGTCTGGGTGGAGTATACATGTACCATTTACACATGCAGCAGAACCCATTGGTGTTCGGCACACAGAATTGCAGCATAGACCTATAAAAGACACCCGCAGCCGGCATGTGTCAATCAACTGAAGCTTTGAGCTTGGGCTATGGTGCTAGAAAACTGCAATGGAGGCATTCACACTTGAATGAAGGGCCCCAGAGCCCAAAAATCCATCCAGAATGTCTTTGTTACAATTTTACAGCCCCACAGTCCAAGTCAGCCAACCTGGACCAGCCATCCATTGTTGTATTGCAGCGTATAGCCTCTCTACAAACCTCAGACCTTTGGGTATTAGCATACCAGCAGTATCAGAAGGAGACTGACACACTCTAATAGCACAAATATGGCCACGTATCACAACATAAACAAGCAGAACCACCTCAAAAAAGTTTGATGGCTTAGTTTATAAAGTTACGGCTTGAGAGAATTCCTGGAGGACACCTCTAAGGAAACACAATATTACAAAGGTTGACAATTTAAGGAATTTTACTGAAATTTTTCTAAAAATAGTCAAATGAAGTCTACCTCAACTTTCTCTTGTTCAGCTATGAACTCTTCTATTGGAACATAGTGGTCTTCAACTTGTTCCATTGCACACATATATGCATGTTTCTTTATCGCTTCCTTGTACATTTCAAATTTATTCTCCAATTTTTCTTCATAACTTTCTCTCATATCTTCCAAGCGTTTACTGAAAAGTGATAAATGACTCAAGTTAGAAAATTCTGTAACTTTTAAAGCTAAGAATCCAAGTGTTGATATTTCAAATCTACATGCAAAGCCTAGAACAAGTTGGGCAGAGATTTAAAGCATGAGGTTAAGTGAAAGACTAGCAGAAGAAATGTGCAGCACTCCAAATTCTACTTTATCAGCTTGCAGTAATTTCAGAGACCCCTTTAGACCAGTATTTCTTAAACTATGATCCTAGAACACTGTTGTGCCATGAAGAATTCGCAGGTGCACTGCGAGCATCTGACACTTTGATATCATACCCTGATGGTACATATTTTCCTGTTATTAAAACCAGATACAATGCTATTACTTCATTGCTCCGATACCTGATTAAATTACTTCATTGTGTTTTTGCTGTGTTTTTTTATCTTCTATTTAACAATTTTTTAAAGAAAATGTTCATAGGTGTTCTGCATTAAAAATATTGCTTGGAGTTCTGTGATCTCAAAAAGTTTAAGAAACACTGATTTAGACCAGGGGTTAGAAAAAGTTTATGCTGGGCCCCACTTTTCATCCCTGCAATTAGCAGCCCTCCCCCACCCCAACCTGTCTAATGTAATCCAATTGCAGGAAATTTTTGTTATGTTCCTTTGGTGTGGGGGTTGCGGGGGAGAAACCACAACTTTATCACATAAGAAAATATATAGAATGTAAAAATGCTGCTGTTAATCTGTACATAAATGTGAACACACATACAAACAGTAACGTATTTCAACATTTTAATGAGATGGATGAGCCCGAGACCCAGCATCTGATCACGTGATGCCCATGTACGAAATTTGATGCCTCTCTCCCCACCACCACTTTGCTCACCCCTGCTTTAGACCACGGTCAGTCTTGTTGGATTTGATTTCAGTATTTGCAAAATACTTAGATTCTAGTTAATCTATAGTACTAGAATATTAGAAGTTAAGTAATAGGGGAAATAGAGACACCCAAAACTGTTCCGTTTCTGGCTCCTTTACCGTAGAGGTATGAATGCTAGCAAGGACTTATTCCTGAACTTGCACAAGGAAGTCTTTGTGAAAAGTGTAACTGCAACAGGAAGTGTATGTGCATGTTTAATGCTGGAAGTCAGCTGGTTTAGTTCTCTATACTACTTTGAATTGGTGACAGATATTTGCCTGTTGGGGAAAGCTAAAAGTATGTTATCACTGCTTTGATCCCTCATTTAACAGATACACAGTACACAAACTGGCAGCACTCAGGTATTGAGATAAAAAGGCTCTCAGGAATTTATATGGTCTCCGTTACAGTGAGGCATTCAATACTGCAATCTTCAGAGGATTTATAGCACTTGCCAACCTCTGTGGGGATAGGACTATCACCCATTTTATAGATGCAGACCTGAAGCACAGCAAGCCCAAGGTCACACAAAACCAGTGGAGTAGAGGGCAAAAGAACATGGGGCACCCAATCCCAAGCTAGTACCCTAAATACTGGGGCATCTAGAGATGGAGCTTTGAGTTCAATCAGCTTTTAAACTGGAGCCCCACCACAATTTGAGCATTATTCTGGAACAAGGGCAGGAAACCTATGGCCCGTGGCCTCTGCCTGGCAGGTGGAAGTAGCAGCTCCGTGCCAGGAACAGCAGCACTGGATATACTCTCTATCCCCTGCACTGACTTGCAAGCTTCACCCTAGCACTCCCGTGGTCTGGGAATCCCAACCAATAGGAGTGGCAGAGGGTAGCACCATCCAGCATGGAGCCACCAGCATCCCCCTACTCCCAGAAGCTGCATCAGGTAGGCACCTCACTCCCCAACCTTACCCTCCTGCCCAGACCCCAGTAGCACCCTCCTATATATTGATTCCCTCATTTTTTTGGCTCCACCCAAGATCCTAGTGGGACCTCACAAAAAGACCAGAGCCCCCAGAAAAGTTAATCTGAGGGAGAGGGAGAGCCCTGAACCTTGTCCCCCGGGGCTAGAGTGCAAGTGGAAGCCTATCAGTCAGAGTCACATAAGTGAGGAGTCTTTTTTCCTGCTTATCAGGTGTGGGCAGTTGGGAGCCACAATGAGAGGTTTTTTTTTTGGTGCTTCTCACTTGCATGTGGCCCCTGGCTGATTTGTTGTGAGTCAGTGAGTTAGACAAGTTCACTGTGATTTTTGCAAGGTTTTACAACTCCCCTGAAAAACCTTGGGACACCATCCCAAGAAAAGGTGCAGACATACAACAGCAAATCTCAGTTTTCTTTAGTAGCATGTAGATTCCTACAGCCTCAGTGCATGCTTGATCTGTCTTTAGTCGCCTGCCAGAGGGGTGATGGTCTACCAGGACTAACCTCTTCTTAGAGGTCAGCCTACTATACTTTATTGTAACAGAAGCAGAAACTGAATGAAAACTAATAGCAGGACGAAGATAAGAGAACTAAGCAGATGACTTGTGCCATCTCAATATTTCTACTACCTGAGTAGTACTCACATATCCAAAGGCACACAGCGATAGCAAAAAGAGAAGACTGGTGAATAGCTAGCAGGAAAAGAGGATGTCTGAAAAGCATTGACAGGACAAAAAACCACTTTCAGAACCATCTGAAAGCAGGTCATTCATCGTGTAAGGCACAGCTCTCACCCTCTTTCAAATGCTATCGCATGTGACATACTTATCAGCTCTGCAGACACTAAACCAATCCCTAGACCCAGAAAAAGCTCCATATTCTGTGTACACTCACTTTATTTTAGCCACCAAGATAACAGTAGTGATTCATGGCAAGGCAAAAGCCACACAATGAAAAAAGCGCAGTGTGCTCACAGAGATGTTTCACCACTTTGCTGTAGAATGCAAACTGCTACCTAGGAGAACATCCAGGAGGTACTGAGTGCATGCGATCAGTCTTACTTGGTCTGGCAGATTCTCATACATGGGAAAGTCAGAACACAATATCCTCCAGTAATTTTAGATTCACCATCACCATTATGCTGCATGTACAGGGCATTACTATTACTATGCATGCAATAGCAGTCTGATCAGAGATTTTTCTAGTGTTTTGATCACTGAAACTATAGAAGTGCTTTAGAGGTGAACAGCCATTAGCAGCTTCCTCATGCATGCACCATTTGGAGAGATGTCCCCACTCTCTTCTGCCATGTTTTTATAGTTTTGATGGTCTTACCACTTACCTGCAGGTTTCCTCCGTTTCCAACAGTTGTTGAAACATTGCTTCTGCCATTTCTTTACGTATCTGCACCTCAAGAAGAAGTTTACTCTTCCTTTCCATCACTAGCTTCTCTTTCAGGTTCTCAGTGGTTTTCAAGAGCTCCTGCATTTAAAAACACTTCACTTCAGAAAGCAAGCTAAAAGGAGTAAGATGCAATTCAAATTAAAAAAGGGATTATTTGCTAGGTAAGGGGGTGAGGTCTGTAAAGGCTACCTCTACCCATCCACTATGGAACATGAAACCCTATCTCACGGGCTTTTCTATGTTGGTTTTGCTATTGAAATGATTCGAGAGTCTGTTGAAACTTTACCCTGAAGCATATCCTACAGAAGTCAATGGTAAACTGGTATTTACTTTAATTTACTTTACTTATATATCCTGCTCCTACTAAATAATTCACTGTCATCTTTCTGGAGGAGATCCCAAAAAGAAAGGTTACTCACCATAGTAACGGTGGTTCTTCGAGATGTGTCCCCGTGGGTGCTCCACATTAGGTGTCGGGCTCGCCTGGTGCTGCAGATCGGATCTTCCAAGCATTTTCTGCTGGACCGCGCATGCGCCGGTGCGCGCCGCTCCCTTGCGCGCTCCTGGCCACATGCGCGATCCGGTCCCCGCCAGTTCCTTGACCAACTGCCTCAGATGCTCCTGCAAAACACTAAACAGAGATCCGAAGCGGGGAGGATGGGCGGGTAGTGGAGCACCCACGGGGACGCATCTCGAAGAACCACCGTTACTACGGTGAGTAACCTTTCTTTCTTCTTCGAGCGTCCCCATGGGTGCTCCACAATAGGTGACTACCCAGCAGTAACCCAAGATAGGAGGTGGGTAATCGGATTATGTGCAGCTTGTCCCCGAGAGGACCGCTGTCAAGAGACGGGTATCCTCTTGGAATACCCCGTGAAGGGCGTAATGTTTGGCGAAGGTGTCATAGGATGACCAGGTCGCCGCTCTACAAATGTCTTTTAGCGCAACGCCCTTGAAAAAGGCTGTTGATGCCGCCACCGGCATCCTAGTGGAGTGAGCCCTGGGCGTGGCCCGTAAAGGAGTCCGAGTTCGTAGCACATTTTTATGCAGGATACGATGTGCTTCGAGATTCTCTGCGAAGAGAGACCTTCCCCTTTTGATTTGGGAGCGGGAGAGACTAGGAGTCTATCCGTTTTCCGGAAGGACTTAGTCCTGTCTATATAGAAAGCTAGCGCCTTCCTCACATCCAGGAGGTGTAGGCGCGCCTCTTTGTTAGAGTTATGAGGCTTTGGATAAAACGAGGGTAAAACAATAGGTTCGTTAACATGAAACTCAGAAGAAACTTTAGGAACAAAGGCTGGATGCAGCCGTATGGTTACCGCCTCCTTGGAAAAAACAGTGCAGGGTGGTGTTGCCATAACTGCCGCAAGCTCGCTCACCCTGCGAGCTGACGTGATTGCGAAGAGAAAGGTCGTCTTTATCGTAAGGAGGCGGAGGGAAACCGTGGCCAAAGGCTCAAACGGTGGTCCCGTTAGCGCATTAAGCACCAGGTCCAAGTTCCACGAAGTGGAAGTGGTTTCCGAGGGGGGGGTATAGGTTTACCAACCCTTTGAGGAACCTGGTAACCATGGGATGGGCGAACACCGTGTGCCCTTCCTCTTAGTGTCTGAACGCCGAAATGGCAGCAAGGTGGACCTTTAACGAGGATAGTGAGAGTCCTCCTCTCTTGAGGTCCAGTAAATACTCAAATATTACAGGTATAGGCACCGAAAGGGGGGCTAGCTGTTTGGTAGAACACCATGCCATGAAGCGAGCCCATTTTTGCTTGTAGGTCTTCCTGGTGGAAGTCCTCCTGCTACTTTCTAGTACTTGTTGCACTTCCTCCGTACATGTGCTCTCTAGGGAGCTGAGCCATGGATTAACCATGCTTGTAGTCGCAGGCCTTGGAGGTGCAGATGCACTATGGACTCCTGGGCTTGCGTGAGCAGATCCGGTGCCACCGGAAGGGGCATCGGTGGACGGTCCGACATGCGCAGGAGTAGGGGGAACCATTGCTGTCGATCCCACGTTGGGACTATCAGGATAATTCGGGCTCCTTCCCTCCTGGCTTTCTGCAAGACTGGATCAGCACTGTGGGAGGAAAAGCGTAAAGCAGGGGGCCCCTCCAGGAGATCGTGAATGCGTCCCCCAGGGACCCCTGTCCCAGTCCTGCCCTGGAGGAGAATTGTGGGAACTTCTTGTTGTGTTGAGTGGCAAGCAGGTCTATCTGGGGAAAGCCCCATGCGTGAAAAAAATCGGTCGTAGCAGATCGGGACGGATCTGCCACTTGTGCGTGAGTGCAAAACGCCTGCTCAGCTGGTCTGCCTTCACATTGTGAGCGCCTGGTAAGTACGAGGCTTTCAAGGTTACATTGTTGGCGATGCACCAGTTCCACAACCGGACTGCTTCCGCACATAAGGCACGGGACCGAGCTCCTCCTTGCCGATCTATATAAAACATGGTGGAGGTATTGTCTGTACTGATCCCGACTACCTTGCCTTGTATATGGTCTCGAAAAAGTGTCTGCAGGAGTTGAAAACTGCTCTGAGCTCCAGTATATTTATGTGCAGTGACTGCTCCGTGGAGGACCACAGCCCTTGCGTCACCTCTTCGCCCATGTGTGCTCCCCACCCTATGAGGGAGGCATCTGTAGTAAGAAAGACCGATATTTGTGGTTGGTGGAAGGGTACCCGTTAGCAAATTCTTGGGGTTTACCCACCATTGCAGGGATCTGCACACCTCTGTTGTGGGCGACACCACCCTGTGAACGGTGTGTGCTGCCAGTTTGCATAAGCTCGCCAGCCAGTGCTGCATGCTGCGCATGTGTAACCTGGCGTTCTGTACTACGAACGTCGCTGGTGCCATGTGGCCCAGCAGCTGTAAGCACGTCAGAACTGGCACCGTAGGGCTGAAGGTGATGACTTGCACGAGGGAGCCGATGGCCCAAAAGAGTCTCTGGTAGATACACTCGCTGTAATAGAATTTATGCGTGCCCCTATGAACTCTATGTCCCGTGTGGGGTCTCTCTTTGATTTTGCCAGATTGATAACCAGGCCGAGCGAAGAGAACGTGCCTGCTATGACGCGTATCATGCGTGGTACCTCCTCCTTCGAGGCCCCTTTGAGTAGGCAGTCGTCCAGATACGGGAATATAAATACCCCCTGTCTGTGCAGGTAGGCTGACACCACTGCCAAGGTCTTGGTGAAGACTCTGGGGGCTGAGGAGAGGCCAAACGGTAGGACCTTGTATTGAAAATGTTCTTTGCCTACCATGAACCGGAGGAATCGTCGGTGAGCCGGATGGATAGTTATGTGAAAATATGCGTCTTGTGAGTAGAGGGCTGTGAACCAATCTCCATCGTCCAGTGCCGTAAGGATGGAGGCGATTGTGATCATCCGAAAGCGTTGCTTGTGCACATACCGGTTGAGGCCTCGAAGATCTAAGATGGGCCTCCAGCCTCCTGTCTTTTTCTCCGTGAGGAAGTACCTCGAGTAGAACCCTCTCCCCTGCAGTTGCTCCGGCACTCTTTCCACTGCCCCTATGAGCATGAGATGGTCTACCTCCTGCTTGAGCCTCTCTATGTGGGAGGCCTCCTGGAGGTGGGGCCTGGGTGGAGGTCGTGGCGGTGGGAGCGACTGGAAGGGGATGGCGTACCCTGTGGCTACGATCTCCAGCACCCATTTGTCTGCGATGATCCTTTGCCACTGGTCGTAGAATGGTCGGAAGCGATGGTGGAACAACCGCTTCAGATGACCTTGTGCGATGGTAGTGATGGCGCAGCCCTGGATCTGTGTGTCAAACTTGTGGCCTTTGGCCCTGCCCCGAGGACGCATGGCTCTGTTGGGAATGCCGCCTGGGAGTTCTGTGCTGCTGGTGCTGTTGATGTCGCCCTTGCTCGTAACCCCTGTGGTACTGGGGACGCTGTTGCTGGTACTGTCTTTGTTGAGGGAAGTACTTTTTCTTTCTGTATGGAGGGGTGTAAATCCCCAGGGTCCTAAGTGTGGCTCTTGAGTCTTTACTGGAATGAAGGACCGAGTCAGTTGATTCAGCAAACAGCTTCTGCGAGTCAAAGGGAAGATCAACTATCTTTGCCTGCAGATCCCTTGGTATACCTGAAGTCTGGAGCCAGGACTCCCTTCGCATCACCACTGCCGTAGCTGTGGAGCGTGCTGCTGTGTCCGCAACATCCAGGGCGATCTGAACTCCCGTCCGAGGCCGCGTAGCCTTCTTGCACGATGGCCTTGAGCACCGGTTTCTTGTCCTCTGGAAGCGAGTCCATGAGGGAGGTTAACCTAGTGTAGTTGTCGAAATTATGGTTCGCTAGATGCGCTGCGTAATTTGCCATTCGCAAACAGTAGGGTGGAGGAGGAGTAGACCTTTCTGCCGAACAGCTCTAGCTTCTTGGCATCTTTGTCTGTTCCCCGTCTTGAATTGAGACGTCTTTGATCTTTGTTGCGACGACTCCACCACCAAGGAATTTGGTTGTGGGTGGCTGAACAAGAACTCCGTGCCCTTCGCCAGCACGAAGTATTTCTTATCCGCTCTTTTGTGGACAGGCGGAATAGTCGCAGGAGTCTGCCACATCATAGTGGCAGACTCCAAGATTGCTGCGTCAAGCGGTATTGCTATTTTGGAGGAGGCCGGAGGTCTCAGATTTTTGAGGAGCTTATGGTGTTTCTCTTGCACCTCTGCTGTCTGGATGCCTTGCGTGAAGGCCACCCTCCTAACAGTTCTTGAAACTGTTTGAGATCGTTCGAAGGATGGACATCCCCCAGATCCGTAGCCTCGTCCAGGAAGGAGAGCGAGGAACCACTAGGATACGCCTCTCTGGACCCTTCCGGTTCCTGTTGGTGATGGTATATCCGCTCGCTGCAAGCTTGTAAGGGAAAATCTCGGGGTTCCATAACCAGTTCCCCCTGAGATACTCGAGTCTCTGTCCCCGTTCGTGATTTCCCTCGGGGATACGGGACCGTCTGTGGGGATCTTTCCCTGGTAGACTGCCGGGGGTGTCTATGCCCTGAGTGATAGGGGTGACCATGGCAGCATGGGCACTGTTCTTGGGAAGGTGACCTGGACCACTCCCTTGGTGCATACCCCCTGCATCTGGGGGAGCGAGATCATTGAGAGACCTGGGACACTGAAGAAAGCGATTTGTGATAGTACTCCAGCAGCTCAAACCCCAGGAAGGGTGAAGGTGGTCCCAGCCAGGGCGAGGCTGGTTGTAAAAATGGAGACGGGGGCTCCGGGTAGGCTGGGGGGACCCCTGCCTTCTAGTTGGGGTCTGCAGCATAAGTGGAGGGCTGAGAGAAAACAACTCTGCAGCCCTGTCTGGAGAGGGGCTGTGGTGCCTTGTTTTGTGTGCAGCCTTCCCAGTCCCTTGAGGGGGTGGCTCCGCCCCCTGACGTGCAGGGGATCTCGGCCCCGTCCGCGCCACGCTCGGCACGCTCATGGGCGGTGCCGCACAGGCAGCGTCCTCCAGTGCCTGCAGGCTGCGTGCCTGCGCGCTCTGCACCACTGTTTCCCTGGGGGTCGGTGCCGCTGCCTGCGGTGCCACCGGTACTGGCGCTTGTTTAGCCGCCGCCCTGCCTGCGGTGCAGGGCAGCTGTTTGATTATCAGAGGCTGAGCCGCCTCCACGTGGCTCTCCGTGCCGCCGCCGATCAGCTGTTGCTGCGGCTGGGGGCTGTGCGCTCCTCCCGTCCCGCTCGCTGTTCCTGCCGGCAGGGATCGGGCTGGGGAGACTTTCCTCCGTTTTTGCGCTGATGGGGTGAGGGAGGCAGCTTTCCTTTTATGGGCCCCAGAGGGTCCCTCCTGCTGCAGCCGCTCCGGCACGTCTGGCTGGAGGGCCTTGTCGAAGAGCAGCATTTTAAGCTGCATCTCCCTGTCCTTCCTTGCTCTGGCTGTTAATTTTGCACAGAAGGAGCATTTCTGTGTGACATGGGACTCCCCCAGGCACCTTATGCAGTGACTGTGCCCATCAGATGCTGGCATTGCCTCTCGGCAAGACTCACATTTCTTGAATCCTGAAGAGGCCATTGTTGGTGAGTCTTTTAGTTGTTAATGGGGTACTTAGCACCTTCTCTGTGCTCTTTTCCCCTTCTCCCATAGCCTGCCGTGGCAGGAGGGCTAATGGCCCTGGCCTCCGGTGCTCCGCTTGTTACTAGGACTGGACTGAATGCCGTCCCGCTTGTTGTTTCTTGTTTTTGTTTTGTGTTTTTTTGTTTGTTTGTTTTTTTTGGGAAAATAACAACTGGCTAACTGAACAATATAGACTAAGAACTTGAAACTTTAAAGAAAAACAATTAAAACCACTGAATACGCTAACTTGGCCATAGCCTAGTCGGATTCCGTCTGCAGCCGACGGCGGTTAAGAGGAACTGGCGGGGACCGGATCGCGCACATGGCCAGGAGCGTGCAAGGGAGTGGCGCGCACCGGCGCATGCGCGGTCCGGCAGAAACTGCTTGGAAGATCCGATCTGCGGCACCGGGCAAGCCCGACACCTAATGTGGAGCACCCACGGGGACACTCGAAGAAGAAACAGTTTCCTGCTCTGTAGGCTGGGAAGAAATACAGGATTCAAAATTGGCTATAGATAATAGATCAGTTCAGAGGTGAACATTTGGAACACTTAATTTGCAGCAGCAAGTCACTAGTATCTAGCAATCTAGACAACTGTTAATGTCTGCACCAAGACAGATCAGCGAGACAATGAGTTTTGCATGAGAAGCACAAGGACAGTGTTTTCTTAACAGAATGTTATTTCAAACTAGTAGGTGAGTTTGTTAGGGATGCTATAGCTTTATAAGAGAGAATTCTCCACATGGATAATTTAAAGATTGTTTTATGTTGCTAAATTAAAAGCTTTGGTGCTAAGTGACTAGGGGATGACAGTTTGTGAATGATTAGAAGAGTTGGCTAGAGGTTTAAAGATACCAAAAGTAAAAAAGGTTGCATTTCTTGCACGAGTTTTCCACATTTAAATGAAAAGGTTTTAAGGAAACTCAAATCTGAAAATATTTACTGTAAGAACTAATTTGCTAAATTTCTGCTTTCATCTTCATATTTAGTCACCAAAAGATGACACTGTATATGAATCAATGAACCTAAGGCCAGAGTGACCCTTATGATTACCTGGTCCAGGGATAAATCAGTGCTTCAGGAGTCACATAAGCAAACTGACTTAACCCAAAAGACAGTAGTAGGAATATACTAGTTCATTTACTATAGTACCATTATTATATATAAAGTATGACATGGGAAGAAAAATTTAGTTTATAGCATATACAGTAGGGTCTCAACATTTGCAATGGTTCTGTGTTCAGAACTCATACATGTTGATTTTCACAAGTGGGGGGGATGGGGCAGGAAGCAAAACTGAATGTTAGTTAAGTTGAAGACGACATTGTATGGTATACATGACTGATTAGATTTCAACTACCTCATGGGTCATGATGGTGATGTCCACTTCCTCTTCTGAAGAGCTATCAAGATCTTCATCAGGAAGTTCTTCAGCAGATATGCTGGCATCAAAATGTAATACAGGCCTCCCCTCCTTCCCAATCAGTCTTGGGGCAAAATATTCAAAGGTTTGGGGGTGTACTGCCTGAATAACCTGAAAATTAGTGAGAAAATTCCATTTACTGGGGGAAAACAAAATGGCATTTCTTTTCAGCATAACTAATGTAGTTTCTCAAACATCCATCTAGTAAAGAATCCATTAAAATACATGTGCTTTATTTTCCAGAGTTGCTATGCTTCACTAAGCAGATATTTGGAAAAAACTTTCCAAGAATGTTAACTTTTAGCACATTTGTCCTGAATGACTAAGACCAATTGCCTAGGCCAGGGGTGCTCAAAGAGGGGAGCAGGCCCACTTGAGATGCCAGGGGAAGATATGAAATTAGTAGCAGGGGCAGCATGATTGGCTGCTGGGTCTCAGGCTCATCCATCCCATTAAAAGTGTTGAAATATGCCACTGTTTTTACTTATATGTATTTACATTTATATACACCAGTTAGTTTTTACATTCTACATACATATTTTCTTACACATGCTGAAAGTTTTGTTTTGTTTTGTTTTTTAAAATGTGAACATAACCAAAATTTCCACCACTTTGGATTACATTAGACAGGTTGGGGGACCCTGCTAGCTGCAAGGATGAAAAGTGGGGCCCCAACGTAAAAAACTTTGCTCACCCCTGCCCCAGGGTAGCTATTACAGATGCAGCAGAGAGGTTCAGATGTCAACCCTGATGAGCAAATTTAAGAGCAAGTCATGGAACTTTGACAAGCAAGCTCTACCCAACCCATCCAGAGAGGGAAGAGGACACTCAAAATACAGAAAACTGTACAATGAGCAAAATGTCAGAAATCCTCACTTAGAAACACCTAACAATTTCTCAAGAGAAAAAAATTTACATTTAGAAGTGGGGTTACAGCCCCAAAACTAAAAACAGATTCTCCTTGGATAAAGGAAAGGCTCTTTCAAACAGCTCCCTTACAAGAGTAGGATGATGACCAGCAGGAGGCAGCCTAGTAACTGATTGTGTAGGACAGCTGTCCAGAAGAAACAGGGAGTAGATCAGTGTAAGATCAAATGCCACAAAACCCTTTAAGTGATCAGATATGGAGAGCAGGAATTAGCAACTATTTCCACCTAATCAGAGGGGTGGGCATCAAAGGGGGAAGAGTACAAGTGAAAACTGTCCAGTACCTGAGAAAAATCCTATTCAAACATTGCCTCTCAAAATCATTCCATGTTCCTGCTGACCAGAAGGCAAGATAGAAATAAGGAAAAACAAAACACAACCCCACCCCAGATCATGGGCTTTAAATAAGATAATTTTGTGCACTAGAGATCTGTTCAGGGTATCAGTTGTAAGAAACCAGAATTCCCTCTGCTTATAGAGCCTCCTAAACCTGCTGTTAAAGAGCTTTGACAAAGTCACTAGCTTGTGCAACTCATTTAAAAATTCATAAACTTGTACATGCACACAAACGTATGATTACAATTTAACTATTTGCACATCTACAGGTGGCATAACACGGACATCACTCTGTATGGTCACACTAAGTAACTGCACTTAGTTTAGTGCATACTAATATAGGAGTGTAATTTTTCATACCTGACTGGAGACAGAAAAATAAAGGTTAAAACTACGGCGGGGGGAGGGGAAGCACACTGAAACCTTCTGACCAGGAGTTTCTATTGGTCAGTAAACCTAGGCTTTTCTGAAGCATTCTTGCACTTAACTTCTGAAGTAGACTTCTACTTACCTGTTTGGCTATAGCAGAAAATTTCATTACATGTAACGTCTCATTGTGAGTGGAGGCACACTGATTAATGTTGACAATCATACAAGCTTTGCCTTTACCACAGAAGAAGGGTTGAAACAAGCGGGTGAGTTTACTCTCTCTGAACGGAATATAGCTTGGTTTCACTCTTAAAGAGAAGATCGTACAGTTTCCATGAAGGAGGCTGAGTTGTTGTAATATGACATGCATAGCTGACCAATAGCTTTTCTAGATTAATTTCCAGAAACACACTTGTACTTCTCTATAAGAACATCCACGCTTGAATGCAACATTCCTCAACATATTCCCAAATACTGCCCAAGGAAAGATCTAGGCAGGTATTAAAGTCAAGAAAGAAGGAATGTGGACAAGAAGTCTGTATTTTTGGACAAAGATTGTTCTCCTCACCAAAAAAGGAGATACTCAAAGAAATCTCATGCCAAATACAGTTTCTGAACCGTAAGGTGAGAATACTTGCACGGACTGAGAAAAATCTACACAAATATTGTTCACAGTATAGAAGTCACTGGTTTGGCAAATTAATGTCTTTCCTACCATATTCCCCCCGCCCACACATACACGCACGAAGTAGAATGATTAAGTTTATTATAGCGATGTCTGCAACAAACCTATTACTAGATATGTATGCTAAAGTGAATCACTGCCCAAGTTTACAGAATCACTGCCCAAAGCTGTGCATTGCATGGTTACTCTTTCAGCTGAATTAAAAGTCAAGTTCTTGTTTTAAGTCTGACTTACTTCAAATTCTGCTTCAGTGCTGCCATGCATTTCCCAAGAATAAAGAGAGAATTATTAATATTTCCTGCTTCTTTTAGTCTGTCTCCAAATGTTTGTGTTTTATTGCACCGTTCAGATCCAGCCAAGTCACAAAGAGACATTCTAAAAGAAAATTAAATCTGCAATATAAATATTGTACAAATTACATAGAATTTAACCCTTTATTTTCAGATGCGTGATAACCACTAACTCTCTCAACATTTCTGGCTACACACCCAAGATGCACACCACTGAGTACCTTTTGTCTAACGTTTCATTGTTCAGTAGCTTTTAGTGCACAGAAGGCAAGAAACATGGTTTTGTATTGAAGGGAAGGCATTGTACACCCATGGTTCCCAACCCTTTCAGTAACATGGCACACTTCAATGAGAAACAATTCCACGATACACCCACTTTTTCCAGACGAAATCAAGGGCTCATAAGTGTCACACACATTTTCTATGATTACAGTCGTACTGGCAAGGTTTGCAACACAGTATACATAAAAAGCTAAACAAGGATCAAATGCATTAATGCTTCAAACCACAGAATAACCATTTTAGACAGTGCGTGCAGACAGAAATTTTCAAAATCTGCTCAATGCCATGCTAGAGATGTTGAGTAAGCAAAAGCAAGTTCTCCTCCCCGACAGCTTCTTGGAGCCAGGATGTGACATTTAAACTGCATCCCAGATCCAGTGGGCTCCCCTTCTGCCTTGTCAAAGGGAATGGGGCTGGGCTCCCCACCAGCTTATTTAGGCTGCGAAGCAGCACTTCAGCTGCCTCCAGGCACAAGCAGTGTCCTGCAGGGTCAGCATTTCCTCTCATGGCAGTTCTGCAAAGAGCCACTACAGGAGAGAAACTGATGAATCCCCTGCCAGCTGGGACTCGGGCAGACTTGCCGCTTGAGATCCAGCTAGCATGGGGTAAGTTTCCACCTCCATCTCTCCCCCTGTCCCTAACTGCCACTTGGCTCTGCAAAGAGCCACAGGGAGGGGAAATTGACTAAATGCAACTATGCACTTGTATAGTTTTCACAGCACGCTAGCGTGCCACAGCACATTGGCTGAAAGCCACTGTTGTACACATTCCAGAATACAACTAGAATTAACACACACTGCAACAGCTAAATACTGACATGAGTATTTTCATATTCCATGGAGAGTTAAGTCAATACCATAACTCTTACTTAAAGAGAACAAGCGCATTCAGTACAACATTCATTTAATTATTTAGTACCAGCATGGATAGCATCCCAAATCTCTCTGTAGGCCTATTCTTACAACCACTTGGTCCCAAATAGTGCTACCAATTGAACTGTGAAGCACTTTCACCTAGAAAAGAAACACACTAGGGAAAGTACTTTGATCATTCGTCTCATCAACTTCAGTGCTGTGCTAACTTCCTCTTGGGGGGAATTCTGCACCCCTGTGCATGCACAGAATTCATGATGCCCTAGATTTCCTTGCTTTGCTAACCCCTCCCCAGCCCCCACTGACAGGGAAGCTGCAAGGGCAGCCATGCACCACTCCCTATCAGTGCAGGTGTCATTTCAAGCACCTGGCAGAGTGGTAAATCACCACAGGGCTTGGGACACCCAGCCAGTGACTCCTATACTGAGCTGAGATCAGCTGCTAGTTCCAGCAGGGTTGGGGGCAGAAAATGACAGGACTCTCACCTTCCCTGTAAAGAAGTGGCTGGGGCTGTGTCAGTCCCACCCCATAAAACCTCCCCTGGTTCCAAGAAGCTTGCCCTCCCCTGCTTCCTGCCACTATCCCTCCACCATACAGGGAGCTACTCCCTCATCTATCTGTGCACCTGCACATCCCATACCCAGACATCCCTACCAATCTTTATCTCGTATATCCAGAATTCACAACCTCCATACGCCTCACCAACCCTCAACCCCTGAATGCAGAGCATCTCCCCACCAAGCTTGCTGCATTCAGACCAACACCAGATACCATCATTGACCCCAATTAGCTGCACCCAGACACTCAAGCATAGATCCCTCTGCTGAGCCCAAGCCATCTTCACTTGAAAGCCCCTGAGAAGTCAGAGCCCTCCCATTCATAGGCTGAGGTGGGGGTAGCCACCCCAGGCTATGTGCTTTCAGGGACACAGCAGCCACCACAGGCACCCTATAGGTGGGAGGAGGAGGAGGAGGAGGATTACCTGGGGCCAGAAGTTGCGCTTTACAGCAGCAGATCACCCTTCCCTTCACCCCCCACTGTACTCACTACAGGGGAAGCAGCAGAGGCAGTCTGCTCCGCTCTGCCACCCTCCCAACCTGTTACGTTCCCCTTCTCTGTGGCAGGCTGTGAGGGTGGCAGAGCAGAACAAGCAGCTCCTCCTGCCACTGGTGTGGTGAGTGGGGCAGGGGAGACAACCCCTCTGCTGCTACTGCCACTGTTGTGAGCAACACCTGGCCCCAGCTAATCCCCCAGCCCTGGTCACAACACCCCAGCACCTTGAACCACCCCTCCCGCCCCCCCCCAGCCTCTGTGCTTCCAGATCTACCCACACTGAACTGCCCGAAACCAGACTGTCCCCCACAAAGGATGCTCTCTAGCATTCATCTGCCTAAGAGAGTAAGATATCCTTTCATCTTCCTAAAGTCCTCTGTTTTGTTCTTCACACTCCCATTAAATTCTAGAAGGGAGAAAAGGATTCTATAGCTATCAACTTGCTACGCAACTCAGTCCCTGTGAGCTCTCCATTCTGTGTGCAGCCAGAATCAGGAGACCTCAGGGGAGCAGAGGGTATAATACATTATCATGACCAGCAGGCTAAATTAAGGCTGCCTACTCAAAATTTGACATTCCCCAATTTTGAAGAGCTTGATTCTGTACCTAAATGTTTCTTAAGTTGATTAAAGGAGAAAAAAAATCTTGTTTTTAACCACTTTACGTTTAAACACCCATGTCCTGATCTCATGCAGCATCGGTAGAGTCTGGATTCAACCTTATGCACCGCAGCACAGCTCAGTCTGACGCTCACTAGGTTATACAACAACAACAACGAAAGCCAGTTACCATGAGGGGTGATCTGGTGAGGTCACTATCTGACTTGGGGAACACAGCCAAGCCTAGCTTCCTCTCCCTCCCTCTCAGAAGATAGGAAGCTCCTCCCCACAGTAGGCAAAAAACAGGATTTTTAGGGGAAGCTTGTTTTGTTCTCCCAGCTTCCAGAGAGGCTGTTATCACTGGGGCTTCTTGAACAGTACCACTGCTGCACTGGGGTTGGTCTTGGCCTACCTTTAGGTTAGAAGATCCATGTTCAACTATTTGAATAGACTGCCAAAAGTTTCCCTGAGGAATACAAGCTACAGATGGAAAGTGGCAATTGTTGTAAACTTATCAACTACATCTGAATGAAACTTAATTGGATCAATAAAAGGCATCTTTCTGGTTCCAAGACACCCACCCACCCCTGACACATTTCAAAGGCTTGCTGCAAACATGGCTCTGAAATACACAGTGGTCAGTAAATGCTTACAATTCAGCAACTATATGTACTAGTGAAATCTCTCTGCCTCATAATGAATTTTACTGTATAGTAGAGAGGTAAGATACTTACTCTGAAACTCCAAGTATACGAGGCTCATCTTCAACAGTTAGTCTTAGTAATCTGATAGAATATATGCTGTGACTGTAGGAAAACAACCAATTTATCAATTGGGCTGCCAGCTAGAGTTATGTTCAACTTGATCAAGTATTTTATTTTACAAGTTGAGGGATGGTTAAATAGGTACAAAAGAAAATTAAGAAACAGGGAAATAAAAGTAAGGACAATATGTGCACTCTTTTGAACAGTTAATGAAAGTCAATGTATTACCTGACAAAATAATCAAGTTAAAGAGCTAAACAGAGGTTAGTGACAGAATTTTAGTTAGCTACTTCAGAGGGGAAAAAGTGGTTCATAATTCACACAAGCTGTTTGGCTAAAGCAGCATAAAGAAGTCTACTGATCCATGACAGATTAGCTTTTGATCCCCAAATCCAAGAACTAGACAATTCCCTGTGTTTCGAGCACCAACTTCCTTAAATACATGGAGTTGATACAGAAGGTGGTAGAAAGAACATGTTTGTTAATTAATTCACCCAGATTTTTAACATATGCAGGATTTAATTATTGTCCATTTTACCCAGTATTCCATAGGCTTCTCTCATGATGTTAGAGTGGTACTGCACAAGAAAATCTTGGTGGTGGGGGGGGGACCCAACCCACTCAGAAAGAACATGCCATTCATATTCTAATAATTATACTCCAGCTGTTGGAAGCAGAACATTCTTAACTTTGAAATTTTTCTTCCCCATTTGATCTAATTCCTCCTATGCAGTCCGAGCTCCCCAATTGTTTCTACTAAAAAGATTGGCAGCAAGGCACTCCAACAGTTAAACAATTCCTCAAGGAATTAGTAGTTTTAGTGAGTGTAGGCCATGACAGACTCTGTAATTAACTCAAGTTAGTGTATTATCTGGAATACAAATATAACTATTCTATGAATGAAGAACCATCTGCTTTCTTAGAAGATATGTTCTGCAGCAGTTTTGGGGGGTAATAAAGTGTTGCCTTCCTCTGCTAGTGGATACAAGCAAACAGGAAATACCACAATATCCTGCTGAAGGCAGATTACTGGCCAAGGATGCTATTTTCCAGGCAGATGGACATCATGAAGAACATGGTTTTTAATTAAAAAAAAAAAAAAAAAAAAACTATCCAGTTACAAACAAAAAAAACCCCCAAGAACAAACCCTGAGTAATAGTAGGCACACCTTTTCAAAACACAAGATCCTCTATCTTTTCCCCTTACTTCCATCTCACCCAATAACATCTCTATCTTTTTGTACTGAACTACAGCCAGCTAGCTGTTATCCACAGTGACTAAATGGAAAACTCAGATGCAATATCCTAGTCTGGCAAAATGTAGACAGCTGAGCATCAGCATAAAGGCTGTACTGCCATTTAAAACAACAGGTTGAACCTCTAATCCAGCACCCTCAGGAGGTCAATATTGCCGAGCAGCATTACCAACATGCCCACTCCTTACTGGGCAACAGCAGAACAGAACATGGAGCCAGGACTGGTGGATGGAAATAAGCTTCACATGATCCCTAGGAACTTGGCCACACCCATAATAAGCAGTTGCTTGGCTAACTAAAAATCACACCAATTACAAAATGTTGCCAGATGGGTGTGCTGGCCTAGAGAGGTTCAACCTGCAGCATCTCCTGCCTTCCACACATACTGGGAAAGCAGGACAAGGAAATCCTAAGAAACCTCAGGGGGTGACCAAGCAGTTGCTCAGTACTACCTTCTGAGACCTAACAGAAGATAGCTATTCCAATCCTGTTCCATTTATTCTTACAGAGATCCATTTAATCTAATTAAATCAACATGGATACATAAATTGATCTATTTCACAGTAAGCTGATGAGACAAAAGCAATTTCTGTACCATAAGTGAAGCCTTAGAGATTGAGAAAACTAGACCTGCTTCATCATAACCCTCTGTCTTTCCCCAAAAGTAACTGACAGGCCGATACTGATACTGGCAAGAATACAACCAAGTCTCCAGCAATCAATAATTGCTCTCTTCAGAAGCACTTTCGAAGGGTTTTACAGGTTGAACCTCTTGCCAGGCAACATTTGCAATCCAGTGTAATTTTAGTTACCGAATGACCAAATATCATGGTTGTGACCAAGCTTTCTGCAATCCTATAAAGTTTGTTTATAGCCACCAGTCCTGGCTCTCAGTGTTCTGTGCTGTTATGTAGCTGTAATTTACCCCTAAACATCTAAAAGCCCAGTAAGGAGCTGAAGTGTTGGCAATGCTGCTAGACAATATTGACCTCCCAAAGTCTGGCAAATTCTCTAGTCCAGCACCAGTCAGGTCCCAAAGGTGCCAAACTAGAGATGTCCAACATGTACTTTTATATTTCAATTTAACAAAAAACAAATCAAGGATATATCTGTAGCTAGAGACGGCAAACCTTCTACTTGAGTGCTGGTTTAGTCTAGTGCAAGCCAAGCTTCGGTTCTTGTTTCCTATTTTTAATATTCTGCAAGCCTCTTCAGTACTCTGAACATTGATCCACTTTAAGTCTGTGGAAAGAGACTTATTTACAAAACAAAGTCTTTAATAATTGTACAAGAATGTCACAAAAAGTAATGTTTTTACCTTTTACATATGAATTTCCTCCTTGATCTTCACAGATTCTTAGGACTTTGCGTTTTTGATTTTTTGACATAGCCAATACATCCAGAAGGTCATACACATACTCATTATAAATTTCAAAGAAGGAAACCCACACTGCAGATTGCATTCTCTGATGCTTAATCCCACCAGCATCCAGAAAAACTGGGTCTTCCACTTTGAGCCATAAAACAAAAACAAAAAATCTTGACAAAAAGATTTAAGCACCTGATTGGCAAGTTTGAAGTTGAGTAGCCTCTGAAATTCAAATGGCAGAAAGTACCTATTATACATAACTTTGGGCAGAGGAGTTGGCTCTCACCGCTCCAAATTTTTTTGGAAATAAATAGCTAATAAACACAAATACTTGAGCACACTTTACAGATTGGCCCCACACAATTAACATTCCCCATAAAGTCATCTGTAACTCAGAAACAAATTGCTGGTTCCCCTTTTTTCTCCTCTTATGCCAATGATCAATTTGATGTTTCTAGCCACAAGTTTTGATCAAATCACTTTTTGCCTAGCAAACAAAGTCACCAACTAAAGGTGCCAAAAAGATGAGAGGATTTTTAATTTTCTCTTCTCTTCCACATTTCACACTTTGAAAGTGGGTTAAAGAGGGAATCTTTAGCTTAGACTTTAAAGGATGCTTCTACTGGCTACCATTTATAAGATTCTCTGCTTCCATTCCCTTCATTCTGAAAAAATGATTCCAGTAGACACTTTCATTTTTACCATACGAATTCAAGTGCATTCACCTCGTGGTTCAGAAAGCAGACAAGTTGAACTACAGATGTCAGAAGACTCACATTCCAAGTTGTACAATGAAGCATTTTGAACTATGTGTTTTGATGTATCTTCTAGGTCCTTGAGAAAATGAAGAGTTAGTCAAATTAACATATCATATTTGAAGAGACAGTACAACGTTTCCCTGAAGAGTTAGTCAAATTAACATATCATATTTGAAGAGACAGTACAACGTTTCCCTGAATTTGTCTGCACCCCCACGATACCCGTTTTGCACCTTGTAGTTAGTTCTCAAAAACAATTCAGAAAGATCACAGTTACAAAAAATTACTAAGGAGAAAACTGTAGCCATGAAGCAAACATAAGAATTGCTGGGTCATCATTTCTTGGTCCCCCTACTGACACCCACTGATCTTACTGGAAGTTTGACAAATTACAAAAAGAGCAATCATAGTAAAAGACCATTACCTGTTCTGTAATTCACATTCGAGTGATTGCTCATGTCCATTCCAAGTAAGGTGCACGCGTGCATGCCCAGTCACCAGAAGCTTTTTGCCCTAACCAATAGCCCTAAAGTTGGTGCAGCACCCCCTGAAGTGGTGCTGATATGGTGACCAATATATGTACCACCAGACGACACCTCCCCCCAACTCAGTTCCTTCTTGCTGTGCAGCTGGTCCTCAGAGCTCTTGCTTTCTCTGCTCAATTCTTTAGCTAGCAGCCTATTGTAGTGTAAATAGTTCTTGAAATGTAAATAGTTTTAGTACTTGATAATAAGAAGTCCTGTGGCACCTTACAGGCTAACAGCTATTTTGGAGCAAAATTTTGCTTCAAAATATCTGTTAGTTTATAAGGTACCATAGGACTTTTGTTCTTGAAGATACAGACTAACACGGCTACCTCTCTGATATTAGTACTTGATAGTTAGTCTCAGTGTTTTAACTAATAGCCAAGGCGGGGCTTTCTGTCCCCCTTGATGCCTCAGAGCTAGGATCCAGGGCAGTTGAACCCTTTGCCCGCCTCCTTGTGTCTGCAGGACTGGCAATACAAGACTTGCACCAAGGACCAGGTAGTCTTTTGACCCCTGTCTTTCAAAGAGCTTCTCAAAATTGTGCTGCCCTGATACATATCTAAATGGATTCTTAAACCAGACTGTGATCTATTTTAGATTTGCAGGGTTTGAATGAACTGCTGGAATTTCTGCTCTCAGTTGGTGAGGGGCAAGTCTCCACTTTGAAGCGCTCCAGTCAACTATCAATCACAGCTATTGGAGACAATGGAAAGGAACAAACACTACCAAATTAAGTGTAAAACTGTAATAAGAGGAAAGCCAAAAAGACTGAGGAACAGCTAGCCAAAAAGCTCAAAAAATAAAATGATTTTTAAATACATTAGAGGCAGGAATCCTGCTAAAAAGCAATGGGTCCCCTAGACCAATCAAGGACCATAAAGCCATTGCAGAGAGACAATGATTTCTTTGCTTCAGTCTTCACGGCTGAGGATGTTGGGGAAATTCCCAAACCTGCACCTTTTTGGGGGGAAATTAAACTGAGGAACTGTCCCAGATTGAAGTGTCATTAGAGAAGGTTTTGGAACAAATATATAAACTTAATGTTAACAAGTCCCCACGACCAGATGGCGTTCATCCAAGGCTTCTGAAAGAACTCAAATGGGAAATTTGCAGAACACTAGTTTGTAACCTGTCCTTTGGATCAGCTTTCATACATAACGACTGGAAGATAGCTAACATGACACCAATATTTAAAAAGGGCTCTAGAGGTGACCCTGACAATTACAGACCGGTAAGTCTAATGTCAGTCCTGGGCAAATTAGTTGAAAACAATAGTAAAAAAAATAGAATTGTCAGGCATGTAGAAGAACAATTTGATGGGCAAAAGTCAACATGGTTTCTGCAGAGGGAAATCATGGCTTACTAATCTGTTAGAGTTCTTTGAAGGGGTTAACAAACATGCAGACAGGGGAGATCCAGTGGATATAGTATACTTAGGATTTCCAGAAAGTGTTTAACAAGTTACCTCAAAGGCTCTTATGTAAATTAAGTTGTCAGGGGATAAGAGGGAAGGTCCTTTCATAGACTGAGAACTGGTTAAAAGACAGGAAACAGAGGGTGGGCATAAATGGTAAATTTTCCAAATGGAGAGGGGTAATTAGTCATGTCCCCCACGGGTCAGTCCTAGGACCAATCCTGTTCAATGTATTCATAAAGGATCTGGAGAACGGGGTGAGCAGTGAGGTGGCAAAGTTTGCAGATGACAAACTGTTCAAGATAGTCAAGACAAAGGCAGACTGAAGAACTTCAAAAGATCTCATCAAACTGAGTGACTGGGCAACAAAATGGCAAATAAAATTTAACGTGGATATGTGTAAAGTAATGCACATTGGAAAAAATAACCCCAAGTATACTTACAATATGATGGGGGCTAATTTAGCTATAACTAATCAGGAAAGAGATCTTGGTGTTATCGTGGATAGTTCCTTGAAAATATCCATGCAGTGTGCAGAGGCAGACAAAAAGGCAAATAGGATTTTAAAAAAGGGATAGAAAATAAGACAAGAGTATCTTGCTGCCCCTATATAAATCTATGGTACGCCCACATCTTGAATACCGTGTACAGATGTGATCTCTTCACCTGAAAAAAAGATGCCCTAGCACTGGAAAAAGTTCAAGAAAGGGCAACTAAAATGATTAGCAGCTTGGAACAGGTCCTGTATGAGAACAGGCTAAAATATTGGGACTTTTCAGTTTAGAAAAGAGGAGACTGAGGGGGGACATGATAGAGGTATATAAAATTATGACAGGTGTGGAGAGGGTGAATAAGGAGAAGTTATTTACTTGTGCCCATAATACAAGAACTAGAAGACACCAAATGAAATTAATGTGTAGTAGGTTTAAAACTAATAAAAAAGTTCTTCTTCGCTCAGAGCATAGTTAACCTGTCGAACTCCTTGCCAGAGGAGACTGAAGGCTAGGATATAAACAGCATTTAAGAAAGAGCTAGATAATATCATGGAGGTTAGGTCCATAAAAGACTATTAGCCAAGGGTAGGAATGGTGTCCCTGGCCTCTGACTGTCAGTGGCTGGAGATGGATGACAGGAGACAAGTCGCTTGATCATTGTCTTCGGTCCACCCCCTCTGGGTCACCTGGCACTGGCCACTGTCCGTAGACAGGCTACTGGGCTGGATGGACTTTGGTCTGACCCAGTATGGCCATTATGTTCTTCTGAAAGTTGACAGGGAAGAGAACCCACCGAACACATAGCCAGACAGGTATATTAGACACATTGGGCTGTACATCATATACCTTCCATTTTAAGTGCATAGTTTGAGTTTGTCAGACTGACCGTATTCTCAACTTACATCAAGGCTTAGGATAAGTTTCAGAATACACCAACTTCTCTCATATAACCTTTCACTGGGACTAACATAAATCAGAATGTATCCATTGCTTTTATCTCAGAATACATTTCTGTTCCTCACATAAACCCTTAGTCATACTGGAACTGAGCTGTTTTGGGAGCCCGAGTTCAGTTTCACTGTCTCCTTTTTTATGCAAAGCATACTACAGACCAACTGAATTGAGAAGGAGGAGACCAGGGTTCTACTGATGTTATCTTAGAAACAATTACACAATAAATTGAATGTGACCCTCAGTTACCCAGTTTCAAATCAATTTTTTTTCTTTCCCCCACCCACCTGTTTCCCCATATCTGTAGCAAAGCTTAACCTGTCTCATGTATGGTCTGTTGCTCTTATTTTTCATAGGCTCCACATCTTAAAATTGACACTAGAGGTAATGCACAAGTCTGACAATGGAATTCACTGCAGCAGAGCCTTGTAAGGAAATTACTAAGCAGCTTTTCAAAAGGGGGAGGGAGAGGAGAGAAATTTTGATGTTATCTAAGGTAACAAGAATTGTTACTGACCTCTTTTAAAGCAGCAAGAACACTAGCTTTTATAGTTTCCTCTTGTTTAACCTGTGTCTCATCTAGCTTCTTTACATCATTGCTCAAGTATGGTCTAAAGTTCATCTTCAAGTATTGCCTTCGTCTTATGTGGTGAAAAATCATATCAAGAGAACGAGGCAAAATACCACCATCTTTTGGAGAACCTGTGCAGAAAAGTTAGTGTACACAATTAATCTCACTAAAAAAAAACGTTCATTGGATTTTATGAAAATTGTCACATTTGCTTTTGGTACCTTGAATAGTGAAAGTTTTGCCTGCATTAGTAACTCCATAAGTAAAGACCAGTCCATTTGCTCCATCAATGTAAGATTTTACTATATCTTTCATTGTGCCTTCAAAAAACTCACTTTGAGTGGTTTCTGGACCAAAGACCTAAACAAAAAACAATGAAGACCATTTTCAAATGATATCTTGAGCTGTTGGAAAGTGGATTGCCAAATGGTTAAAAAAACCCACCCATCCAGCCACACACGCAAACATGTTAATACTATTCACTGTTGCTTAATAAGGTTAGTTGTACAGAGGAAGCTGTACCAGCTTCATTTTCTGTATCTCCTATAACTGATCACAAATTTCTCTTGTGGCTCCATGTCATGGATGTTTAATTCCAGCTACTGAGACAGATACCAGCTTTTATTTGTGAAAATGATTCAACTGGCAAGAAACAAGAACAGCCTGAGATCTTCATCACATGACAAAAGCATGCAAGAAGAATCACCTATACTTGTATTGCAAGGAAGGAGGGAACTATATGGAACTGTGAATCTACAGTTCAAATATTCTACAGAGAAAGATCAAATCTGACGCTAGGCCTGAGTCTACATGTCAGATCTTCCAGAAGATCCTCTTCCGGAACAGAACGTCTACACACAAAACACCATCCGAAAAAGCTACCCAATCTTTCAGAAAAATCACGTCCACACATGCACGGACTCTCTTCTGGAACAACAGGTCACGAAACCCCCTCACACGGGTCACGGGACCAGAGTGCCCTTCCAGAGCACCAGTCACACAGCCCATTAAAGAGCCCCTATCTGCACAAGCTGTTGAGGCCCATCGTGCTGTCCACAGCACAGCTCACCATCTTGCCCATGTGCCAGGCATGGACCCTGAGGTGCTGCAGCAGCACAGGCTCACAATGACAAGGGTGCTGGGGAGTCTTGTGGCCACCCTCCTTGGCCTGCTGCAGGAATGCAGTATGATCTCTGAGGGCCATGGGCCGGCCCCCAACCCCCAACAGCCCATCCCTCACGTGTGGGCCCACACCACCAGCAGCACTGGTGGGACTGGGTGCTTATGGCACAGTGGGACAACAAACAATGGTGGCAGAACCTGCACATGATGAACGGCACATTCCACGAGAGATGCGCCTGGCTGGCTCCCCTGCTTCACCACCAGGACACGGGGATGCAGCCATCCCTCCCATTAGAGGAGCGCCTGGCCATTGCCATCTGGAAGTTGGCCATCCCAGATAGCTACCACTCCACGGGGCAGCAATTTGGGGCGGGTAAGTCCACTGTCAGGGCCGTCATACTCAAGGTAAGCCACATGGAGGGCCCCTGCCCAGCTTGAGGAGCAGGCAGGGGGATGTCAGGTAACAGGGACCCAGGGAAGCCCACCACAGGGAACTCCCGTGCCCTACCCATACACCAGCCTGCTCCCGGAGGGGTACCCTGCTGGAGAGGACAAAGGGAGGGTTGGGCTGGGGTACCCCGGGCACACCCGTAAGAATGCACACTTTGTCCCCCGCAGGTTGTGAGGTCCCCCAACAATGGGCTTGTGCAGCAGCTCGTGAACTTCAGGGACCTCAACGCAGCCGTGTTGGGCTTCGCCAAGCTTGAGTTCCCCCAGTGCTTTGGGGTAATGGACTGCACCCATATCCCCATTGGGGTCCTGGACTGCTGGGCCATCCAATATATGACTCACGAGGGGTACCACTTGATTGTACTTTAGGTGGTGGCAGCCTCTGGGAGGCCTTCACCTGAGGGGACCCCTGAGGCAAGCCCCCAACACAGCCCCCTCTCCACCTCCCAATAAACAGCGACACAGGGGTTGCCAAACAAACTGTATGAAACTGCAAAAACACCAATGGTTGAGAACATACAGTAGAAATGTAGTAAAGTGGAGTTTGGCTTCAAAAAGGAACTGGTGTCAACTATTTACAAGGGGGCGTCTGGGCAGCTGGGGCATAGCAACCTGGATGGGGAAAAAGATGGGAGAGGAGGGGCCCCTACACCAGAAATGGGATGGAGGGCTGTGAGCCCCAGTACCCATGGCTGCCTCTCCCAACCCAGGTGTGCAGTCCCTAATGGGGCGGGGAGCATGGGGAGCTAGTGGTGGGCAGCCTGTGGGATGGCCGGGGGGGGGGGGGGGGCGGGGCCAGGGAGGGTTCCAGGAGCCAGACCACCAAGTCTCACAGGGTCACTGTGGGAAGCCCCTGGGGGGGGTAGGGCAGCTAGGGCCTCAGGTGCAGGGGAGTGCCATGAGGGCCCTGCACACTTGGCAAAGTAGCCCCACCACCTACACCCATGAGCCCCAGCACCACCATAGCTCCTCCACCTCCAGGCGCCTCTCTGGCACATCACTGGCGGCAGAGGGCAATGGTGTATGCCGCTACCTCCTCCACAAGGCTCTGACAACAGACCCTCTATGCCTGCTGGGCTGCAGCCACTTGGGAGGGTCATGAGCTGCCTGGGGGACTTCCTCCATCTCCAGCCTGGATGCTGCTGGCAGGCCCCAGGCTCCTCAGGCACATATCCATCCACAGGATGGAGCTGCCATACGATGGGGGTGGGGGCGAGGTAGACAGAGGGATTTGGGCTCCAGCCAAGCCCCCTATGGTGGTCCCCTGGCCCCCCAGGGGCCATACCCAAGGGCTGACCATGTCTAGTGGATGCCCTAGTAGTGCAGGCCCATGGCCCCAGCACAGTGGCCTGGGCAGCCCTCACTTTGGGGGTGCTACCACTTGTGAAGGGCCCTGCCTGGGAACAGGCCATGGGGTGACGGGCATGCAGTTGGGCACAGCAGGCTCCCTGCCTGGGGAGCGGGTATGCTGGGCATGACTATGCACCCTGGGGTGCTCCCAGCGTGGACCTGTGTGTGCTGGGACTCCTGGAGAGTGGGGCAGGCACAGTGCAGGGTGATCTGCAGCTAGCCTGCCCCCCCAGGGTGCACTCATGTGTGAGGCATTGGCAGGGGCACGGTAGAAGGGCCTGTGTGCGCCCTTACCAGGTGATGCACTGTGCCGCACACTTACCTGGCGTGACCTCATATAGGTCCGCTGGTGACCTCCAGCCGGGCATCTGGTTGCTTGACAACAAGGGCACAGCAATGAACACAGACCCCTCAGGGAGGAGTCCTCTCAGGGTCCCTGGGGGGCTGGCTGCTGGCCTTGCCCTCCTCCCCAGCTTCTTTGGAGGAGCCCCTGTGTTCCCCCCCAGCATGGGAGGGGTCTCTGTCACCACCATGTTTATGAGGTGCTGGGGTGGGGAGGTGTCATACCCCACCAGGATGTCCCAGAGCTCCCTGTAGTAGGGACACCTTCCAGAAGCAGCACTGGAGCAGCAGCTGCTGTCCCTGGCCTGCACATAGCAGTGCCGCAGTTCCTTGATTTTTTCCACCAGAGCTGGTCTGTGGTCCAGGCAGGGTGGTCACGGGTGGCCAGGGCCAGGGCCAGGCAGGGGCATTCCTGCCGTGCCAAGGACCTCTTCCTCATGCCAGAGTGCTAGGAGGTCCCCAGCTCTGGCTCAGTCCAGGCTGGGTCCCCATCTTCCTTGGCCGCTCCCCTTCTGCGCTACCCTTGCTGGAGTCCCTGGAGATGCCGGCTGCTTGCCACTCAGGTGCCGGGTGTGGCTGCAGGGGTGGCAAGAGTCTGAGTGCAGCAGCCCACAACATGCTGCCAGCCTCCACAGCCCCTGCTTCCAGCTGCAGGTCTCTGGGTCCTTGCAGCTTTAACTGCTGCTGGAACCAGGCACCCTAGAGTCCTGAGGGGCTTGCTAAACGGTCTCCAGCTCCAGCAGGGAGCCACCATGGTGGACCGCTTCTTCCAGAAAAAGCGGTCTGCAGGCATCCGCAAGTGCTGTCTTGCAGAAGACTTTTTCAGAGGAAGGCGTTATTCCTTTTCCAGAACTGGCATGAGGAATCCCGAAGCAGCAGCAAGTTCCAGAAGGAATCTGGAAGAAGAGCACCTTGCACGTGTGGGAACTCCAGAGATCTTCTGGAAAAAGCCAGTGCTCTTCCGGAAGATCCGACACGTAGACGCAGCCTAGGAGAATGGAATCTCCTGTACTCCTTACTGGATTTTGTACCCACACCTCAAGCAAAGAAAAATCTAGGCTTCAGATCCAAATGGGATAAGCCATACGTTCCCATACTCTCAAGTGGAAGATGTACTTTTCTAGACGTGAGTTTAAAGTAACATTCCTTCAATACCTGCACATCCAGCTGTGGTTTCACTATCCCTCTAGATCACAAAAGTTTGTGTGGTCAGACTATTTCCTTGGGCTATGTTGTTTCATACAAAACTGCCTGTGAGAAGCTTTTGTAAAAATAAAAGCAACAGAATTACTGCTTTAATTTCCGTCTCTCAGCTAAATTGAGATTTGCATCCAAGTAGAACCCTCCTGATAAATTAACAGTGAACATGAGTGCTACATGTAGTTGTTATGACACAAAAAAGTGACCTTTCAAATTTGAATTACTCCTGGTATCTTAACTTCTGAAGCAAAACAGTCTAACTAAAAATGGAAGAACAAGCCACAACTATGGTTTCCAATAAAGAAAAACTGCCTTCCTACTAAAGATCACGTCATGAAGGTTAGCATACCTTAGTAAAAGTGAACTGGTGGACAGACTCTCCAATCCCCCTTTCACTGTTTTTCATGGTAAAGGATTCTTTGGGTGCCTGCAGAGTTACTGTTTCTGAATTTTCAACAGTTACACAGCCCTAAAGCAAAGACAAAGAAGTTTTCTAAAATAGCTTTCTGCAAGAGCATATCTTTATCAAGCCTGAGTTTAGAGCTTTAAAATTATTTTTAAAAAAAGTTTTACAATATTTAAGAGGTGCATTACAACTTCAGAGATACCAATATCAGATTTATACCAAAACCATGGGTTTTGTAAAAAGTCAGCTCATACAATACCCAGGGGACCATTAAAAATGTTGCCAGGATCACCTACACTCACTGCTATTTGTAACACAAATGCCAAACTCCTGTAGAGTTTGTATCCCAAACTTGGCAGTAGCGTACTCAAAGAGATTCTGCAAACAAGATGAACTAGAAACTGACTAGATTTCTCCAAATTTTGTTTATGTACAAAATGTAAACTACAAACTGAATAAATTGGATTTGAAGTGTTTCAGTTTGAATGGTGTATGATGTTATTTGTAACCAGGGAAAAGAGAGACTTGCTCTAGAGTATTTTAAACACCATAACAGAATCCATTTGATAATGGTGGTAGTTAGAGCTGGGGATTGCAGTTCTGAAAGATTAGGTTCAACCCAATTGATTTTTTTTTTTTTTTAAATAATTCCTGGTAAATTGAAAGTCATTAAAAGTTTTATTTCAGGCTGAATCAATGTTTTGGTTCAACCTAACCTATTTTAAAAGATATAGTGAAGAGCTGATGTATGGGAGGAAAAGATAATGCCCATATACCCTGTAGCCTAGTGATTATGCCACGCAGCTAGGATAAGGATATACAAGGATAAGGACCCCAATTCAAATTGTGGAATTCAACGTGTCTTCTCAAAGTTGAATTTAGAACTGCCGAGCTGAACCAGGCTTGTACAAAATTAAGGGGCGATGAATGCTCGAGTGATCTCACAGGGGAGTGGATCATTGAGAGGGTCTAGTAGGGACATATTAAATCTACTGCTCACTCTGTCAACTCTAGTACTCCATGGGGGCATGAGGAGCAAGAGAAGTTGACAGGAAAGTTTCTCCTATCAGCCTCCCAGCATATGGATGCTGAAGAACTTCGGGGCTTAAGGTATATCGACTCCAGCTACACTATTCACATACCTGGAGTTGCCCTTCTTGAGGCAGCTTTCTCCCTAAGGGTAGGCCTGCCTTAAGTCATCCTCTCCACTGAGGACCCTAAACATCAAGCTACTGACTATTCTGGATTAGTTAAGTCTCTCCTCTGGGGATATTTCCAATTGGTATAAAATAATTCAATTAATTGGGGCAGAAACTTGAACATGGGTTTCTCACCTACCAGTAAAGTGCCCTAAACACTGGTACAAAAAACAGGGCCTAAGTAGCCACATGAAACTAGACCAGAATCATTTTTTGGGTCCAAAACAGCTTGACATGTTTGCCAAAATAATTTCACTTTAACCCCAAATTGCAGTTCTTGGCAAATAAAATATTTGTAGAGAATTTCATCAAGCTCAAATGGTAAAAGCACATGATTGTGACTGATGAGCAGAATTACCTTTCACAACACATAAACCATGACATTTTACCCTGCTTACTGTTGTCCTGTAACTAAGCTAAGTTTCCATAGTGCACTGCAGCTATTTAATTTCTGTGTTCAGCCTTTTAAAAAGTTACTTGTCATATTTTACTTCATATGAAAAAACCACACAGGGATTAAGGGTCGAACTTCATACACTCAGAGCCATTTCACTGGACATAATTTAATATGCAGTTCTAATCTTGTTCACTCACACAAGCCATACTGTAGAAATCAGTAATCATAAAAATGGCTGATAAGTAGGCTTCTAGAAGATAAGACTGTCACTTCTGAGGTATTCTTTATTTTGAGGAAAAATGCTGTCTATTCGTTAGAGAAATTATCTATTTTAGAATATTGAGGTGAAATGCAAGCGTTTCCCATAGAGCACCAAAAAACAAAAGAGTAAATTTGTAGACAACAGCCACTAACCTGAGATTCATTGCTTTCAAGCTCCATCTTTGAAAAGGGTCTAACTCTCAAATAGACTTTCAAAGGTTGATATATCTGCTCATTTAAAAATAAATAGTTAAGTCTACAGGCCAAAAAGACTCAGGATTTCAAAATTTGTTCTTAACTGCTTAAATCTCTGATATTTTTCTTACCCCCCCTCCCCCCATCATCATACCTCATGCCACCCACATTGTGAATTTTGTGCTAGTATCCTCCCCCTCATTTTCATGTCTTCTCCAAGCTGTCCCTTATGCCTAGGACACCTAGGGTGTGTCTACAGTAGGAACTAACTTCAAAGTTAGGAGATACTTTGAAGTAGCCAACAGAGAGTTTACACACTTTTCCCTTAACTTCGAAGTTAACTTTGAAAGTAAGGGAGCTCAACTTCGAAGTCCTTACTCCAGTCCCAGGAATGGAGTAGTGCCCTACTTAGAAGTAGGGGGTGTGTAGACAATCAACTTCCAAGTCTGTTACTTCAAATTAAGCAACTTTGAAGTTATTTTTGTAGTGGAGACACAGCACTACTGTGCTAACATGATCTACCTCTTTTCATTCACACAGTCAGCCCAACCTTACACCACCACCACAGAAAAACCACTGCTTCCACCTTCTGGACACTCTGCATACTATAGCTAAGTTGGTTTGCTTGCTTAGAAAATGGCAAGTTCATACTCCAGTTTAATACAGTGCAAGGCACTCTACAGGGGCCCAGTAAACAGAGAACACCTTGCCTCTACTGCCACCAAGCTAATGGCCCTCCATGACCAGTTCTGAAGGGACAGGAAAGGAAGTCTTCTTTGGTACTGGGGAATCAGTAGAAAAGAAAACATCCCAAGGTGATCTCCTTAGTTATTGACTAGACAGAGGAAGCCTTATGACCTCTCATGTCCCACTCAGCTATGCAAACAGAAATAGCATTTCCCCAACTGCTGACCATTTAGCACCTTTCATTACTATAACTCTTCAGGCTATTTCTTTGATCTAAGGTATTAAAAAAGCAGAATGGATGGCCTGCTGACCAAGAGGCATCAAAGCAGTAGGAGAGCATGAACAGCAGAACAACATGAAAAGCCAGATCCAGGCATACTACTTAAGACAAAAGGGTTACAGGTCAAATGCAAATGTACAACTGTTTGGTGCTCAGAGTAGAAGTGGGCCAAAAATAGGAACACTGGTGTGAACTGAGCTTACATCTGATGGGTGTTGGGTAGAATTCTACATGTACTTCTACACTACCCTCTAATCTGTGGGGGCACTCTCTCTCTTTTTTTTGGGTGGGAGAGCCCCTTGTTTTAAGAAAACAAGCCCTCCCATGCACACTGCAAAGCTTCTAACTCTGGAAGAACAGGGCATTTAACTCAAAATAGTAACTCAACCAAAACCAACAGCTTTCACCCACACTCTTTTTCAATTTCAAAATTGATTCAGTGTGTACTAAGTAGAGGTAATTATGACCTAATTGGCCTCCAGGGAGGCATCCCGTCATTGCTCTTTTTTCAAAACTGGGCTTTCTACCAGGAACACTCAATTTTGAAATGCTCTCAGTGTAAATGCTCTTTCCATTAAAAAACTATTTCAATGTTACAATGTCAAAATAGTTATTCCTGAGAAAGCCTGTCTTAGTTGTTCAGATGCTTTAAAAAGTGTTAATTCACTGAAGGAAATGACCTGTTTTTAAGGAAAGAGAAAAATGAAACAGGCTTTTGGAAGGGGGAGTTCACAATACAAAAGGCAAACTTATTTAGCTGCTGCTACTTGAATTCTAATTAGAAGAAACATGATAAATACACCCCACCTCCTGCTGTTGTTGTTCATTAACAGCAGAGGAAACTGACAACTCCATAGGTGAAGTTTGCCCCATTAAGTGCACATAACAGTTGGAGTCCAACAAACTGCATGCTGAGGAGGATGTATTGCTTCCCTCTCCGTTCATTTTCTTTTCTTGTGTGCATGGAGAAGAATAACAAAACACACATATAATATAATGTGCAAATGGGGCAAGTATGCAAGAAAAACATAAGGCTTAAGGAAATGTACCCCATGAAAGGCAGGGGCCAACCATGGGAGGAAGATCAAGAGACAGCCTCCAGAAAACTGGTGGTGATCTTTTTTAAAATGCTCTGCAGTGTAAGCCCAATTTTTTAAAACTGCAGCCAGCCTGAAGGAAATCCATACCACTCACTGTCACCTGTAGAACCAGACCAGAAACATGGGCACTGTCCCGTTGTTAGGAAGTGCATCTGAAGGTGACAGCGTTTCTTTCATTCCCTTTGCTTTGCAACTGTTAAATGGCATTTCCAAACTATTGTGGCTCACGTGAGGGCGCTCAGCACCCCGAGATCAAAGCAGTGAGCGCCATTCTGCCCCCTCCCAGCCCACGCAGGGCTCCCAAGGCGTGCAGCGGGAGGACACACAACAGCAGCAGCATAGGAGGGCAGAGCTCGGCCCTAACAGGCAGAGGCATAAAACGCTCTTTGGAGCGCTCTGCCCGGTTTACAGAGCGGGAGCAGAGGCTGGGCCGCCCGCCCAGGGCGCAGTGAATGAGTGGTAGAAACCGGCGCTGCACCAGAGCCCGAGGTAGAGCTGCCAGTCACCCGGGCGGGAGGAGAGACTGGAACGGCTCGGTCAGGCTCAGTACGAGCACAACCCAGACACACGCCCGCTGAAGGCTCGGAGCAGCAGCCCTGCCAGAAGGGCACGAGCCCCAAACAGCAGCCCCGCCGGCGCGCGCGCCCTCTCCACCCGGGACGGGGGCGGGACCGGGGCCGACGCTTCTCACGCACCACCTGGAGAGAGACCGCTGACGTCGGCCGCACACAACTCGCGTGCATTCAGGTCTGGCTTTTTCTAGCGCGCGCGGGCCGGCGTCGGGGCCGCTGCCTCCCGATTGGCTGCAGGGTGCGGTGCGTTGGGGCGCGGCTGTCGGGGGCGGGCGCGAGTCGGGGAGGGGTGCGAAACGCACGTGGGGATGCGTATACAAATGGAGGGGGCGGTGTTAGGTACCGGCCCCAACGTCCCTATAGGGCTGGGCTGTTCCCATGGCGACAGCGCCCGGTCCCCATGGAGTCACCCCCTCCAGACCGGGGCCGGCCGCGCTCTGGCCCGGGCAGCGTGTGCCGCGGCTGGGGCTGGGACTGAGGTGGCCGCGCGGGCCGGGTGCCCGGCAGTGGGCGTTGGCACCCAGCGCACAAGCCCGCCGTGGGGCAAGGAAACGCCAGGCTGCGAAGGCTCAACCCTGGAGCTTCCCGGCCGCGGGTTTCAGCCTGGTCGGGGCGCAGCGTTTTCAGTCAGAAAACGAGGAAGTCCAGACCGGTTGGCGAGACAGCCCAAAGCCGGGGCAGCAGTAGCGTGGGTCCAGGCACCTGGGGGGCGGTAACTGAACCTGAGACTGCGGCTTTGTTCCAGGGACTGCCAGAGAGGCCTGGGCTGCACTAGGAGAAAGAATCGATTTTCGATGCTCAAATCCAACGCTGAGCGTTGCATAGCTGGAGTCAACTAAAATCAGCTAAAATCAATTTTTGTCACTGTCCATCCAGCGTGAGGTTGGCAGCAGACATTCTCCCCTCAACTTTCCTTGTGCCGCAGGACTGCCAGGGGTATTGGGGTTAACAGTGGTGCCATGACAGTTTGACTTAGCATGTCTCCAGTAAGGTGCTATATTGAACCCAGGAAGACTGGCTGACTGCCAGCACATCAATCTTTCTGTGTAGGGAAGTGTAACCCTAGTCAGGGCTGGTCCGTTCTACACAGGTTGGTGAAAAGCAGGTTGCATTGACCTAACCATAAACTCTGCTACAAAGTTCTTCCCATGGATTTAATTCCCCTCCTATGCCAATCTAGTAACTGCTCTTCAGGAGAGGTTTATGGGTTGATCTGCTGGGATGGTTGTGTGTGTGTGCATCATATCGATCAATGCCAGCTGGGGTGATTTCTTGAGGGTCCCCCCCCCCTCTTGTTGACAGTCTGGCCTGTTAGCCTTCCATCTGTACTTTCTGCTTCTCAGGGTCACGATAAGCTAGCATATCTGGGCCTCAATGAGGGCATCAAAGACTGTGCTGTCAGCAGCCATTTCCATGCCCTGTGTGCTTCTCGGTAGGCGGGGGGTGCAGAGAGCAAGCTGGCTTGTAAGGGGGAGACTCTGGCTACATCTGCCTAGATAGTCACTGCATTACTTACATTTCCTGTTGTTGTTTTTGCCACCTCAACCCTGCCACCCAAGGCTGACATCTGAGGTTGTCAACCATATGGTGGCAGGGCTACAGCTGGCAGCCTGGATTAGAAGGTCTCTGGATGTTGACTCAAGACAGTGGGATGCCAGCTGGCAGCCAAGGCAGCAGTTCTGTCAGTGCTCTGGAATGCCCCACTTAAGTTGGTGCATGTGCTCCTAATAACAATGTGCACCACTGACAGCAGCATACTGTGGACACAAGCAATTAGAGTGGTGGCTATACATCAGCCTAACTTAAATCAGCTTAATTTTGTAGGTGTGCCCCAACCCATGTTGAACGCACTGTTACAGAGGAAGCAGCGCCTCAGAGCAAACAGGTAGCTTTCATTTCAACACTGTATAGTGTTTTCATCAGTAGTCTGGCAGTAAATATATGACAGCTGATAGAATTTGACAGATTAGTAGAGTGGTAAATGACAGGATAGATATAGAGATCATTCTGGATTGCTTGGTAAGACAGACCTATTCAAACAAAATGTGTTCTTAACACAGCCAAATGCAGTTATGTATCTGCAAGGAATGGAGGCCATACCTACAGAATGGGATATTGTATCCTGAAAGGCAGCGATTTTGAAAAGAATTTAAAAGTCACAATGGATAAACACCATTGAGACGCTGTGGCACAGAGAGGACTAATGTAATGCTTATCGGTATAAACAGGTGAGCAGGAATATACCACAGGGGATTTTACCTCTGTGTATAGTACTGGGGAGACCAATACGGCATGTAGTTGTAGTATTCATATAAAAGAAAAAATAACCTGAAGCTGCATTTGAAGATGGTGCTTTAATGTGTGATTTAAAGAGCCCAACATGTTTGCCTTATCAAAAAACCTGAGAGAAGACTTAAGTGTCTGTTTTCACAGGGGCTGTATCTACGCAAGCCCCCTCCTTTCAGAAGGGGCATGTTAATGAGGGAGTTTGAAAGATGTTGATGAGGCGCTGCCATGAATATGCAGGGAGAGGCATTAGGTGCTGGCCCCAACATCCCTATAGGGCTGGGCTGTTCCCATTTGTTTTGGGACGAAAGAGCTTTTGAAGACTGGGGGGTTGTTTCAAAAGACCCCCAGCTACACAGGCAGCACGTGATTTTAAAGTGGCAAGAGGGGGCTTGTGTAGACACAGCCAGGGAGAAAATGCCAGGCACTAAAGGGCTCTGTAATCTAGCACATACTGTTCTAGAGTATTAAAGGGAAGGAGGTAAATTCAAGTTAGAAATTAAGTATAAAATATTAACAATGAAGACTGTATTTAAAAAAGGGAAATGGTGGATTCTCCATATCTGGATGGTTTTGTATGAAGCCTGGATACCTTTCTGGAAGATACATTCTATAGTAGTTATTGGGCTCAATACAAGGATTACCCAGTGAAATTTAATTACTTTTCATAGATAAGCACAACTAAATCATCTAGCAGTCCTCTGTGGCCTTAAGCTCTGTTTTCCTTCTACAAAATTAGTTTGTTAATTCTCATTTCACAGGAAATTGCCATGGAAAAACTGTTGTTCAGTAAAATGCTTTGAAAACCATTGATTAAAAGATGCTGGAAAAGTGCAAAGAATCATTAAAAATGTTTCACCATAACAAATGGGATGGTCCAACATCTTGCAGCTAGATTTGGGCTTTTATAAACTGCTGAAGTACATGTAACAAGTAGCTGTTTCTACAGTCACTTAGCTTTAGGAATAAATAGCTCATTGTATTTTCATCTATCACAAAAACTATAAATTTAGGAGAATCAGTGTAGAAGATTGAGCTAAGAGATGAAGTATTTCTGAAGATAATATATATTGATTGGCAAAGCTTAACTCCTTTAACTCAGGGTTCATTTCTAATTAAATATACAGAGAAATATTTAGAGGCATTTACTGTCATTAATCTGATTGGATATATATTTCATACACAGTATTTCTATCAGAAAGGAAGTTTGAAGACATTAGGTGAAGCTCTTGTCTATTCTCTAAGGCTGGGTCTACACTACATAGTTTTGTTGACATAACTCAAGGACTGTTTACACACTTAAAGCATGCTCTCAACAGAACTCTGCATTTGCCTCGATAGTATTTTCCCTCAAAAATTTCAGGCATCACAATCTGGTGATACAGTGCTGTCAACAGACATGCAGTGTAGTCACTTCTGTCGTCAGAAAGGACTTCGGTTGCTTGGCAGACCTCTTTGCTGAGCTGCCATTCTGCCTTCTGGCACCAGAGGGCAGTGCAGCCTGGCAGTTCTCTGTTGACAGAGCAAGTTGTGTATAGCTACAATCTGTGGATAGAGGTTCTGTTGAGATTACCCTGTCTACTGTGACTTCTGCTGGCAGGTGCGTCTAGTGTAGACAGCCTAAGACTCATGCAAGAACAGATATTTTTAAATTCAGAGTAGCAAGGGCCCTAAGGATGCACTAGAGCAGGGGTGAGCATGCTTTTACGTTCGGCCCCACTTCTTGTCCATGCAATTAGCAGGATACCCCCACCCCCCAACACCTGTCCAAAAGCAAGTGGCCATTTTCCCACACCTCTGGAGGTGATGTGCCACACTTCTACAGCAACAGCAGAGGCTCTAGGGAGAGGCAACAGAGGCTGGGCCGGGGGGTGGGGGGGAGCTAGCAGAGGTTATGTGCATCTCTGCTTTAAGGTTCCAAGGAACTCCTCGTTGTTTTTGCAGATACAGACTAGCATGGCTACCCCTCAGACTAATAAAAGGCTTTTTAAAATAAAAATAAAAGGTACTCTGGCTTCTCAGCATTTAGCATGCACTGAATTCACACTTTCAAGGTTTCTCTCTGAAACTGTGAGGTCTAGAAACAGGGCAGTGCTGAGTGGAATCCCCCCACTGGGCAGGGCATTGCTCGCACTCTGTACAAGTAAGGTCTCAGAGTACATGAATCCAGAGTATGTGACCCTGTTCTTATGTGGCTGACCTGATTCATACATGTACAGTAAACCCTCAAGATGCATGCATTTGACATGCACATAGGTCACATTAGTGCAACTGGAAGGGGACCCTGAAAACTCCAGCCCCAGGCAGCCACCGAGGTGCAGGGGTAAGAGATTCTCCCTGTCAAAAGGGAACAGAGCTCTGCCAGCACTTCCTCTGAGTGGGGGGCAGGGCTCCAGCCACTATTGTGCACACTGGCCCCAATTTGTGCTGCAGCAGCCAGCTCCAACCCCCATGAACCCAGCTCAACTCCATTCCCCTGCCCCCCCCCCCCACAGCCCTAACCCACCCCTGGTTTAACACCCCCCTCCCGCTCCCCAACCCACCACCCAAGCTCCCAACTTATGCAAATTTCAGGGAAGGGGAGGGTTGCATGGAATGCAACCCTCATGTGTCTTGGTGGATTACTGCACACAAGCCCCAGCTCTGGCTCTCTACTTTTCTTCTTGCCTGTGCTGGGTTGCAGGATGGCCATGGGCCAGGCGGCTGCAGTTGCCATTTCCCATCCCCAAGGCTCTGAAAAACTCTCCAAGACAGAGCCCCAGGGGGACAGGTTAAGGGCGTGGCACTGCAGGGAAGCCGCAGCTCGCTCCAGAGTGGACCCTCTCCCAGCTTTCCCCTTTAAGGGCAGGCAGTTTGCTTCAAATCCTGAACTGGAAGCAGGCAGGGATCCAGCTCAGAGGAGAGGTAGTACCTGTTATCTATTAATGGTTAGCTAACTACCTGATTAATGGGGCTAGATTAAGCATACCTTTTTAATTTCTTTAGGGAATACGATGCCAAGACCTGCAGTTTGTCAGTTATCATCTTAATGTTCCTGTAGGTCAGTAACTTACAATAAAACCAATAAGATTTTATTGCTGCCAGCTTCTATCTTGTAGCTGCCATGGATGGAATAGGGACAGAGGGAGCATGGAAGCCTGTGGCTTGTGAGTGCAGCCAGAAGGCTCTTCTGTTCTCTCCAAGTCCCCATCCCCTGACCAGAGCTACTTGGTTCTGAGTTATGCTGGATACTTGAGAGTGCCAGTTACTCAAATACAGGTTAAACAAGAGAGTTTACTATAGTGAGAATCTCATTAAATCACTTTTCTAAACTCCCCCTCTTACTTTACTTACTGCGTTAAGAGGCAGAGGGGCTGGCTTTGCCTGCCACTAGACTCTGGGAAGCGAGACAGCCCTGCAGCAGGGACAAGCAGCTGATCATGCTGCACCCCTTCACACACACCCCCAAATTGCTCCCCAATTTGCATACCACTGCATTAGAGTAGTGATGTGAACATATTTCATAGAATACTAGGACTGGAAGGGACCTTGAGAGGCCATCAAGTCCAGCCCCCTGCCCTAACGGCAGGACCCAGTACTGTCTAAACTATCCGTGATGGACATCTATCTAACCTGTTTTTAAATATCTCCAGCAATGGAGATTCCACAACCTCCCTTGGCAATTTATTCCACTGGTGGACCACCCTGACAGTTAGGAACTTTTTCCTAATGTCCAGCCTAAACCTGCAACAAATTAAATAGTTTAGCATTTATTTCAATCCTCACTATAACTCAGGTTTGTAAAGCTTGATTTTAGGTTTGCAGTCACAGCTGTTTTTATCCTTTCCCTCTATTTTAATAACCATAAAGCTAACATTTGAAATACCAGGTCTTTCCTTCCCTTGAAGATTACTGCAAGATCCCTGAAGGCTCTTATAGGTGGAGTACAAACCAAAAATTGGACCTTGTACATTTTCATTGCTTTATGCATGGGGATGGAACACGATTATTTTCTTAAACACCACACAGAATTCGAGTGGTCTCCCTTGGAAATTTAGGCCAGGTCTGTGCTAGACCTGCCTCCCTGTGAGTATATTGTTCAGGGATGACACATCCACATGCCCTGAGCAACAGCTGCACTAATCTATCATCCCTCCATCCTGTATGGTGCTGTGTAGTGTAGGAGCTTCCCCCATTTTACATAGTTAGCCCCTCTTGGGAAGGTGAGCTAACCAGGGGCTGTAACTTTGTAAACACTTTGGTTGTGTTTCCCACAACAGGCCTAAGTCTCCCCTCACTTTTAGCTTGTGGAAGACAATTTGGGTGGGGGAGGAGTGCAGGTTCCAGGCAGGAGAGTGCAGCGTTTACCCAGGGAACCCCTCTCTTGTAGCAGCTTCTAGGTGGGACATAGGGGGGTAGAACAGAGGAATGTCTGAGCCTGCTGCACCCACACCAAGCTCCCATGCAGCCAATGCCTGCCCCAAGGGAAGTACCATCAGCTTTGTGCACACCCAGAGGAGGCAGGAAGCCACTCTAGCCTCACTGCACTACCAGTTGTGGAGGGCTGTCCCTGGGCCTTTTTAAAAACAAAACAATCCAATCACTGGAAATAGCAGGGTGAGGATGTGAGAGGCAGATGATGGCAAGCCTTGGCCCTTGGTATTTCTGAAGCTCAGACAACTTGCCACCCCTCAGATTAATTATGTGAAATGGGGGCTCTTCCCTAAGATTGTATAGTTGTGTTGCTGTACGTGGGAACAAGCCCCAAACTTGCTGGTGAAGGATGACGAGCAAGTTAAAGACAACTGGGAAGGAACATGGTTTTTCAGTCAGCATTTCAACTAACAGATATTTAAACTAAAATCCTGAATTCACATTTGAGATTGAAGAGGTGTGTGTTAAAGATTCAATATGTTCACTGCTTCATATAAAGTCTCACAGTAAATATCCACAAGACCCCTTGCAGATGTAGCAAAACGAGCACAATTAAATTAAAAAAAATACATACTACACATCATAAAGAAGCAAATTAAATGGAGTTTGGGCTTTTGCAATTCACTTAAACCAGACTATCTGAAAACAGTGACCAAGTAACAGCCTATAAGACATTCCAAGGAAATAAACACTGAAATGTTTTCTCCCTTTAAGGTTCCTTTAGGGTTTAATGGCTATAAGCAGTTATATATCAATGGTAAATACAAGAAAATGACTTTTCACTTTGATATTTGCTCAGCTGTTCCCCTCAAAATGCCTAGATTCTGGATTGTTAAGCCAATGTGTTTCAATTCTTTGTTCTTTCAGGTTTCACAAGTCTAGTCACATTGTATTTCACAAAATGCAAAGCAACTGTAAAAAGTTACAAATCAACTTTTATTAAAGCAGATGCCAGGTGTTTAGGCATCAGCAATAGTAACTTCAACTTCTACACCTGGTTCAATACTGATAGAAGTGATCTGCTTAACAATCTCAGAGGGACTATGTAAGTCAATGAGACGCTTGTGGATACGCATCTGGAAACGATCCCAGGTCTTAGAACCTTCACCACAGGGTGTTTTCCTAGTAGTGATTCGCAGGGTCTGTAAGAGAAAGTGGAATAGTAACCAATAGATGAAGACAGATTTATGCACAGGTTTTTGCTAGAATCAAAGCTTTTTATATAGATGTGATGTAATTAATTTAAGCATAATTGTCAAAAATTAACTCAAAGTTTATGTAAGCTACAATCCATTAACTGGTCAGAGTTTAAATGTATTCAATCCAGTGTAATCAGACTGTACTCCCCCTCAAGCTTACTACTTATAATTTACAACTAAAACTGTGTAGAATTCACCATGGTTTTTCTGCCCCTAAGCCATAAGTACCTTAGTAGGCATGCGAACAGGTCCCTTCACTTTTAGATTTTTTTCTTTGGCACCTCTGATCAAATCAGCACAGACTGCAAAAGAATACACAACTGTTTAGAAAGTTCTTTTTAGATTTAACTACATTTTCCACTTCATATAAAGTGTCGGCTCAGAATAGCGTAAATAGAAATCATAGTAATTCAGTTGACAATTTATCCTCACAGCCAACTATACACGAAAAAAATCCTGCTGATCCCAGAATTAGCAAGGTTACTTGTAATTTTAGTTTTCAGGCCTGTCTAAAATGGCATTTAGAGATTAACTAAAAAGAGTAAACCATGTTAGTTTAAACTCTTAAACACATTTTACTTTGGGAGCATGGACGAAGCATAGCTATTTTAGCACAGTATTTACAGCACATACCTAAACATTGTTCAAGAGAGTTCATAGTTAAACAGTTTGTCTACCAGAGATAAAGTAAACATCTAAAATCTGCCATTTAAAGTTTATTTCTTAGTTTACTTTGTCGCTGGTAGAGCAGGTCAATGGATGAGGTAAACACAACTGACAACTCACAGGCAAAAAAATAATTTTGGTTGGCAACTTCCCTAATTAAAAAGTTACGTATTGTGACATTCATGTAATAAAAAACCCAAAGCCAGAAAAAAAAAAAGTGCTACGTACCCTTCTCAAGGGATTTCACATTGCGACTTGTCAAGGTAATTCTAATTCGGTGAATTGCTACTTCCTGTTCCACAGGTGCTTTGCCACTATCTTTAAATGCCTGTAACATTAATATTATGAATATTAGACACTATAGCCAAATTCATCAGTATTGCATGTATGCTCCTTAAAGTATTTTACGATCACTAAAATTCAGAACAGTGTAGTCATGGACATACTTAGTTTATAACTTTTTAGAGACCAAATCAAAAGGATGTAGGTGTGATGCTTGCGCCCACCTCCACCCCACCCCCTTAAAAAAGAAAGATGACATTATGTTAACTATTTAACCATTATTCACCTTGGAAAACATTAGCTACATCCCACTCTGACCTGTGTCTACAGGAACAGGCCATCTAGCCACTGAGCCACCTCCAAAAATTAATGTACAGACGTATCTGAATCAGTTTTACACATATGCGCTACTTTCCTTGTTTTGGCCATGCACATCCTCAATAGAGTGCCTGCACTGATTTAACTCTGCCTGTGTGGGGTGGGTTTCTGAAAGGCAGAGGGCTATGTGACCAACAGGGGGGTGGGGGGAAGAGATCTATCTAACTCACAGGACTAGAAGGGGCCTTGAGAGTTCATTAAGTCCAGTACCGTGCACTCACAGCAGGACCTATGATCAAGTCCCTCCCCCCCCCCCAATCTATTTGCTCCAGATCCCTAAATGGCCACCTCAAGGATTGAACCATCAACCCTGGGTTTAGCAGGCTAATGCTCAAACCACCAGGTTACCCCCACCCCTTAAATTTAAGTAATAGGTGGCAGGTTTAAAACAAATGTTTTTTCTTCTTCGTACAGTGCAACTCCTTGTCAGAGGATGTTGTTAAGACCAGCACTTCATCAATGTTCATGAAAGAACTAGCTAACATTCGTGGAGGTTAGGTCTATCAATACTTATTAGCTACAATGGGTAGGAATGACAGCCCTAGCCTCTGCTTGTCAGAGGCTGGAAATGGATGACAGGAGCAGGATCATTCAATGGATTACCTATTTTGTGCACCTCCTCTGAGGCATCTGACATTAACCACTGTCCAAAGACAGGATACTGAGTAGATGGACCTTTGTTCTGACCCAGTATGGTTGTTCTTATGTAAACAACAGCATTTACGTTGAAAGTGCCTCAACCTAAGCGCTATGCCTCTCATATAGGTCATACCTATATACAAAATTAAACAGATAGCGCCTGCACCATTCCCAGACCTGAAGAGCTTTGTCTAGCATGACTTTGTCTCGCACACCGCATCCTACACTAAAGATATTAACTGACCCACCTTGTCTATAATTATATGGCAACATACCAGTCTGTAATGCAGCACAAAATTAGTAACAGAAAAATGCCAGTATTAGAAGTATAGTCCAGTGAGGTGACAATGAACAAAGGTGTCTGGTCAGCAAATTACAGGTATGCATTTATCAGGAGACTAAACATGAACTTCATTTCAGAAGTGACAGCTACACTAATACAGTAAACTGTTTCATACCCAGCATTCTATCTGCATTTTAACTATAATTTTTACTTATTTTTTCCATAAATACAGTGAAAGTGAATACAAATAAAACATACAGTATAGGTTTACGGTGTATAAGACTACTGTGGCTGGTAAACAACATACTCTGCATACATTTTCTTGTTTTTTAATAGCTCATCTCATTTAGTGTTACGCGTTGCTATTATCCAGATTGTTTGGCTATCTGGCAACCTCCAGGTTTGGAGGCTGCCGGATATATGAGAGTTTGCTGTACATCTGTTCTGATTTGTGGTGGGAAAAATGAATAGTTAAGTAACAATAATTAAAAAACAATCTTATGTCTGAAATATACTTCTCCGGGAAACCAGAAAGAAGAGACAATTTGTATTAATTGCTTTAAATAAGCAACCTTTTTTACGTATATGTTTTCCATTGCTGCCAGTGTGTTTTCATACAAGCGAATCCTTTCCTTTGCTGACAACAAAGGCTAGGGAGTTTTTTGTTTTGCAGCAAGCACTCCGTTGTAATCCTAGTGGCGTTAAATTTCTTCGCTAATGAAAGCGGCTACTGGGGCTGCAGAATGACACACGGGACCCTTCAGTTTTATTTTTAGGCATATTTAGGTCAGCTCTGACGGGGGGGCTCAGGTGCAACCTCAGGAACCTGTTTGCGCGACCTAGCATGGTGCCACCCCGCTGCCTGCACTCACACCTCTGGCAGCGCAGGAGGCACAGCCGCCGCCCATGGTAAAAGGCAGGCCGGTTACCCGGACAGTAGTCACCCGCCCAGCTCCGGGGGTTACTGGCCGAAGCGGGCACGATCGCGACACGGCGCCGCCCAGGACCGCGGCCCAGAAACGCTCCCTCACCGCCGGCGGTGCTCAGTTGGGTGCTGCGTACAGAATCGCGGACATAAAGCCGGCGAGGCCGCAAGCTCGGGCCCATGGCGGGAGCGGCTCAGCAGTGCAGCCGCGCGACCCCTCCCCCACTCACCATAGCTGCACAGAGCTCTCCTGACCGACTTATTCCCGGGCGGGGCGGCGCGCAGCGGCCCAGCGAACAGCGGTGAGTCAGGAGCGAGACAGCTGCAGCGGAGTCACTCGCGGCGGCAGAGACCGGCCCACGGCCGCGCGGCGCTTATATGGGCGCGCTCCATACGGGTCTCGCGCGACCTTTGACGTAGGCAGCGGGAGCGGAGGGTGGCGCCGGCGTCAAGCGGGTGTTTAGTGAGAGAGCGGCGCGGCCAGGTCTTCCATGTGCTCTGCCGGGCCGCACGCAGCGCAGCGTAGCGTCTTCGCCCGGTGCCCCCCACCGGCGCGGCTGAGCCGCTCTCCGTTTCTAGCCCCCACTGCTGGGGAGTGTCAGGGGCCCAGCGAGGGGGGGAGCCTATAGGCAGGGCCGGGACGCTCCCCGCGGTCTGCCCCATAACTAGCAGGCGGCCGGCAGCTCGCAGGCTAACCCGTGTTAGGGTATGAGCTTTCCTCGGCCAAACCCCCTTCCGGCGAGGGGTCTGTTTAGCGTGACCTGACCCCTTATCTCTAATTACCGTGTGCAGGGCCACCGGGGGCGGGAGGCATTGGGCCTTTAGGCCTCAGAGGTAGGGGTGGTTAATTTTTTGGCATTTGTTGAATTTCACAGCGTGTGGAAGTGCACAAGTTCACAAGCACATCTTTATTGACCCACATGTGACACTTCGTCCGCTTAGAGCTGCACATTTTTGGTGTCTTAGCTTGTTTTCTTCGGTCCTACTTGTATTACAAATAGGGGCCTGAGAGGCTGGGAAGGGGCCTGGGCCTTTCTGGTCCTCTTGCGACGTCGCTGCTAAGTGAAAATGAGGACAACCCTCATTTAAACTACAGTGTACAAGTTGTTTGTAAGATGCACAATACTTTGCAATATGCTGTTAATGTGTAAACATGCTTATTTTTACTTATAAGTAAGGGTCAGTCTCTGACCGTGTTTCTGTGTTTGCACTTTAGCTTTGGTTCCTGTGTATATGCAAATAGAGTTCTGTTTTTGAAATTCAAAAGTGTATTTTTCTGCACCAACCGTAAATGATGCATTACAACATAAAAAAGGAATCAATAAGCCTTGACAGAGTAGTAACCTTATTCAAGGTCTCTGAGCACAAAGGCACACTACTTCATGGCCTCACAATATGCTAACATATTTATGGCTGACCTGGAACAATGATTCCTCAGCTCTCGTCCCCTATTACTCCTCCTGTACTTACGATACATTGATGACATGTGTATGACTTGGACCCATGGTATAGAGACTCTAGAAGAATTCCACAGAGACTTTAACAATCTGTACCCCGCCATCAAGTTATGCCTCCACTACTCCATGCAAGAGATACATCTCCTGGACACTACAGTACAAATCAAGGATGGCTTCTTCGATACCACACTGTACCAGAAACTCACTGATCGCTATACTTTCCTACATGCTCCTAGCTTCCATCCTGCATGCACAACTAAATGCATTGTTTACAGTCAAGCCCTTAGGTACAATCGCATTTGCTCTGATCCTACTGACAGAAACTGAAAACTACAAGATCTTTACCAACTATTCATAAACCTGAATTACCCACCAGGATAAATAAAAAAACAAAAATCAACAGGGCCAGACAAATACCCAGAGACCAGCTGCTTCAAGATAGGCCCAAAAAAGCCAAGAACAGAACATCACTGGTCATTACCTACAGCTCCCAACTCAAACCACTGCAACATATTATTAAAGACCTACAACCTATCCTTAATCAGGATGCCACACTCCAGAAGGCCCTAGGTGACAGGCCTGTTCTCTCCTACAGACAACCTCCCAAGCTTATGAGGATTCTCACCAACAACCATAGTCTTTTCTGCAGGAACACCAGTCCTGGAACTTTTCTTTGCAACAAGGCAAGTTGCCAACTTTGTCCACGTGTCTATTCTGGGGATACCATCACTGGACCTAACCAGGTTATTCACAGAATCATGGGCACATTCTCATGTTCCTCAACTAACATCATATATGCCATCATGTGCCAACAATGCCCAACTGCTTTGTATATTGGACAGACTTCAGACTTTCTTAGACAAAGAATTAATGGGCATAAAACAGACATAAAAACACTCCTGATTCAGAAACCTGTCAGTCAGCACTTTAATGGAGTGGGCCCTTCTGTTAATGACCTGAAAGTTTGCATCTTACTGAAGAGGAATTTTCACAACAGTTTGGAAAGAGAGGCTGCTGAACTCTCTTCAAATTTGACACATTAACACATGGTTTGAACTGGGATGGGAATTTTCTCGGTCATTATAGGGGCTATAATGCATACTTGGCTTTATCTAATTCTTGACCACCACCCCCCCTTCTGCCCCTCTACTTTCTGATTTGCTCACCTTAATTACTATTTTTGGTTCTCGGTGCCTTAAATATTGAGGCTGTTCTGGTATGGCTATGATCTGAAGAAGTGGGTCTGTCCCATGAAAGCTCATCACCTAATAAATTATTTTATTAGTCTTTAAAGTGCTACTGGGCTGCTTTTTTTGTTTTGATAATATATAGACTAGCAAGGCTATCTCTCTGAAACTAAACAAGAAATCATTACATATCAACTGCCTAGAACAGGTGACCAAATCAACAATGTAACATGAAAATGATCCAAAAGGTATCAATCATTTAAATGTTTTCATTTCAAAGATCTCAAGTCTTACCTATTTCTCTGTGAAAAGTCAACGTACCAAAGAAGCAGCTGTAGCCTACAATTTAAATTAAGAGGTTGTGTTTAGAAGAAAAGCAAGGACAGAGTCTGTAATGTGGTCTCACATTGCACTTCAGTTAAGAGCTTCTGGACCTGAACAGAAGAGCTCCTAAGCTTTTCTTTGACTTACACTTAATCATACCATAATATTTCATAAAATACGCACTCAATAAAAGAATATTTTATACATTCTCATGCACACAATTCAGTTTCTATAATATGAGAGAAGAAGAATTATTTAGCACCCCAGGACAGAGATCATATCTCCCCCTCTTTTCCTTCACCATTTAAACTATCACATTAGCTGTCCTACAAACAAGAACTAAAAGAAACCCTTCTGCTTTCCAATTCGACACATGCCTGTCCCCACCCTTGCCCAGTTAAATGCTGACAACAGACATTCCATCACAAAATAGAGAATGAAGTACTGGGTTTGCACATTTAACAACAAAAGAGAGGTCATCAATGTCTTCAGGACTTGAAGATTTTGTTCAACTATTTATATATCTAAATCCTGAAGTATATGTAGAAGGCCATTTGGGATATAATAATCACTCATAAAAAGTGTTGCTAACTCAGCTTTTTGGTAACACTTTTGTTATATTTATTTATCTTTATGGACTAACTTGGAATTGTGTGACTCTATAATTTTGGAAAAGCTTTAATTTTTAAAACATTTCTAGCACTTAGGGCTGCAGAGAAAAGCTTTGGAACATGACAACTCAAAAACGGGTAAGATAATAACTGAAAAGTATCACTGTCATAATCTTTGAATGATTGGATCTGGTGATACCGCTTTAACTGGCTGTAAATCAGGACAGTCTCTTTCCATGTGCAAGATATGGGATGAAGAAACTGCAAATGAGGGTTTGCAACTTACACCTCAAGATGTAGCAGTCCAGTGTAGATCCTAGCACCAATTCCTGCAAAGACTTGCCCCCTACTTACCTTTACATATTACAAGTAGTTTCAATGAATCACAGCGCCTATTCATAGTGCATTAAAGTAAGCACGCTGCATAAAGGTAAGCCATTGCGGGCTGAGGTTGTTGGGAGCTAAGCCTTACTTAAGTCTCCATATATTCCTGAAGTTTAGAAGGTTTTTGCTGTTCAGAAAACAAAACTACTGATGCCAGAAAATTAAAACAAATGAAACAATGACAGGTAACCATCTCCAGGCACCTCCTGGTGACACTTTGGGGCCCTGCAGTACATTGCTCTCTGCTGGCTTTTGGTTCTTATAAAATTTACTCTCAGGCCAAAGCACTGAGAGTCTCCCCTCCAAAACACACACGGTTTATTTTTTAAGTCTCTTTTGGTATTTCAAATTAGCTCTTAATGCCTCAACTCCAACTTTTATTCCCTTTGAATTACAGTTCCCACTGCCCTTGATCTGGTCCCAAGTGAATCTTTGAGCAGGTTTCCCCTACTTGAATCAGGAATAAACCAGGATAGGTAATGGATTTTTTTAATTCACTGACATGTCCAGGAGGAAAGAGGAAAGTTTTGTTTGGGATCAAAATATCAAACCAAAAATAATGTTTTTGGCAAATCAAAAAGAGCCACTTTTTGTATTTTTTCATTAGATTTCATTCAGAAAATTATGTTTTTGTGCTGGGGCATTTTGACAAAAGCAAGAGAGACCTAGATTCACCAAACGCAGCAGGAGGAGGAATGCCCTTGTAACTTAGCCCAGAGGTTCGGGCACCTATAGGAGAAGTCCGGATTCAATTTCTTTTTCAGATTTACTGGCCTATTGAATTGGGAATAAGCAGTAGGTGTATCTCTTGATTTTAGTGAGAGGGTTTTGATGCAACCTCCCTCTCCCACCGACATTTATGTAAGCAAATTAGGGAAGTCAGGTCTAGATGAATTTGCTCTATGGTGCGTACACAATTGGTAGAAAAATCACACTCCAAGAATGATTATCAATGGTTCACTGTCACACCGGGAGAGCGTAGATAGCAGGAGACCACAGGGATAAGTGTTGGGTCTGGTACCATTCAATACATTAATATCTTGGATAACAGAGTGGATGGTGTGTCTATAAAATTGGGAAATGGCACCATTGTGGGATGGTCTGCAAGCACTTTAGAGAGCAGCATTAGAAATCAGAAGGACCTTGAGAAACTGAAGAATTAGTCTTCAAGATTAGCAAAATGAAATTCTGTACGACAAGTGCCAATAACACCACTTAGGAGGAAAAAAAAATGCCATACAGTCTTTCCCTAGCCCAGAGGACTAATTCTTGATGTTCCGAATGACTATGATTTACAGACAATAGTTATGTGGGCCAGAGAAAGAGGAAATGATGCTCTAGCTCAGTTTCTTAGTCAGTGGTGCGAGTACCCCTGAGGGCACGCGGAGATCTTCTAGTGGTACATCAACTCATCTAGATATGTGCCCAGTTTTACAACATGCTACATAACAGACTCTAGTAAAGTCAGTACAGTCTAGAAGTTCATTCAGACAATGACTTGCTTCTGCTGCTTCATATGCCTTACACTGAAATGTAAGTCCAATATTTCTGTTCAGACTCATCTATTTGATAACGTGGTAGAAAGTTAGCAAGCTTTTAGTAGTAGTCTTCTGTGATATTTTTGCTTGTTTGTGTACGTAAGTAGTTTTTAAGTGAGGTGTAACTTGGTGGTATGCAAAACAAATCTGACTCCTGAAAAGGGTACAGTAATCCTGAAAGGTTGAATGGCATTTGTTTCAAGACCTCAGATTACCTTAGCATCATATTTCTCAACCAGTAGTATGTGCACCTGTAGGGGTATGCAAGAGAGGCCTGGGGGTACTTTTTTTTTTTTTTAAAGGGGTACTATAAAAAAAGGTTGAGAAACACTGCTCTAGCTTTCCAAGTTCAGTGCGTTATCTGAGGTCAGGCAAAGGAACAGCATTTTCACTCCCCCTGCTGTGATCACCTCAGGATTTCAGCCCAGGACCTCCTGCATTAGAATCAAGAAGCCATACCCTTCTGTCAGCAGCAGCAAAACTTCAGGTAAGCTTATTTTTTGAGTAAATATAAGCTTGCTGCTCGTGTAAGACAACAAAATGATTAAAAGTTCTTTAGAGTGGCTGTTCTTAGTTACCTATGTTTCTTACTTACTTCTTCAACAATCTACACATTGAATAACCAGGACAGTTCGATGTTCTCTAGTAATTTCTTTTAGCCATAATCCCATCTATTCAGTGCCTGTAAATAAGCAATAAAAATAAGGCTTCAGTGTATGTGAGATAAATAAGAAACTAGTATGCCATCAGTACTACCTGGATACTGTATTTTTCAGCCTGGATGGTTCTCTCATTATCATGTTGCTAATACACATAGGCTAAGTCTAGTCTACAGGGTTTTGTCAACAAACTGCTATGCTGTCGACAAAATTGGGAGAGCATCCAGATTCTGAAGCATGTCCTGTTGACAGCAAGTGGACAGAACACAGCGCGTTAGTTGACAGCCGTACCCCGCTCACCACGAGGAAGAGCGCTGCTGTTGACATAGGTCTGTCAACAAACAGCCAGTCTGAACATTCCCGGGGGGGCCTTCTGTGAACAGAAAAGGCCTCCAGGCTGCCGTGCAGGTGCCCAGACAGACACACTGTCCACAGCAAGCAGTGCTCTATGGTTCTTGCTTCTGGCCATTCTTAATGCCGCAGGGAGCCTAGGGAACCATGTGGCACAAAACAGAGCATGCAAGCATCAGCATGCCATGTGGCTCTCCAACATGCCCTCAGGGCCACACACTACCAGCAACGGCTGAATCCCAGGCACCCTGGGAGTTTCCCAGGATCCACCCTGTGGCTCCAAGATGCAGGTCCTCTCATGGAGTGGAGCTGAGGTCGAGGCCCTTTTGGACCTGTGGGGAGAGGAGGAAACCCTCCAGAACCCCAAGGCCAGGTGCATGGACACCGAAATATATGGCAGGATGGCCATCACCTTGCCCGAAGAGGGCTATCCCCACTACAGCATGGAGTAGGTCAAGGCCAAAGTAAAGGAGCTTTGCCAGGGCTGTGTCCAGGCCTGGAATGCTGCCCAACACTCCTGGGCAGGACCTGCCACCGGCCCCTATCACCAAAAGCTCCACAGCATCCTGGGAATGGGGATAACACATTCCCCCCATGCCGCAGCATTGACACGGCACTCGAGCCCCCGCAGGAGGAGGCGGCAGCGGCAGCCCAGCCACAAGCCACACAAGAGCTGGAGCAGGAGCCTGACTCGGAAGCCAGCAGCCTTGTGCTGATGTTGGACCTAGTCCCCGGCAGCCAGGCCACCTCCTGGGCACCACTGGAGCTGGGCAAGGATCCCTCAAGTGAGTAGGCCATACATTACACACCCCAAGTGGTGGGGCACAGGTGTTCATGGAGCATGCTGTGAGCATTGCTCGGCCAGCTCGGGTGGGACCTCACGCTGCGGTCCCAGCACATGGGACCACGTACAGTGGGAGTGCGTGCCACCCGGACCAAGGAGGATGGATGAGCCCCAGAACCTGGAGGGGGCCCATCACCCACTATGGCTGGAAGCGGGCGAGCCACAAGGGCAATAGCCTGACCCTAGACACAGTGAGGAGTGCAGCATCCCACACACAGGCATGCCCGCAGGCGGGAGGCAGCACCCGCTCTCAGACAGCACCATGAGCTGCTGGGATGCGTGTGGGCCCCAGGGAGGCAAGACTGCTTCCCACTCACCCTCCGCCCATGAGGGGACCCCTCTGTGGCCAGACACCCCTCTCGGCTGCTAGCCTGTCAAGTGGGGGACTGGGTCACAGAAGCCAGCACGGTCCCAGAGGCACCACAGAGCCCCTTTGAGGCAGGGCCGGCTGAGCAGGCCACACATGGCTCTGCTTGCAGGACATCCCTGTCCCTTTGCCCAGGGGAGTGTTGGTCGGTGCTCATGGTGGGTGGCACGGCCTCAGAGGCTGCACTGCATGAATGACTCACCGACTCTCCTGATTGTCTTCCCTACAGCTGGACACCCACAGACTAAGGGCTGAGCCACCCCCATCTCACCACCAGGCTGAGCCTGCAACCAGAGGGGGCATTAGAGGGTCTATGGGGGCACTGAACAGTTCTCAGATGGATGCTGTAGGCTTTCATCAGCCAGGGCGTGAAGGGGTAGGCTGTCTCCCCATGATGCAGTGTGAGGTCACCCCCTCAGCAGCAGGGCTGTGCGAGGGTGGGATGGCACAGTCCCCCAGGAATAGGGCTTTCCCCCACTCCTCACACCCTTGACCCCAGTTCTTGAAGACCCCCCTTTGGTAGGACCACCCTCCCCCCATGCAGGGATGGCATCCTGAGAGTGTTTTACCTCCATGAAGAGAGCCCCAAGGGTGGGCTTCCCCAGGCCAAACTAGTTACCCACTGAGTGATAGTTGCTGGGGGTGGCAAGCTTCCACAGGGCAAATGTGGCCTGCTTCTCTCAGGGAATGGTGGGCCACAGCCAGATGTACTTTCTCCGGCTGGCAGGGGCGAGCCAGGCACAGAACTCCAGGAAGATGGCCTTCCTCATTCAGAAGTTCTGGAGCCGCTGCTGGTCATCCCACTGCCCCAAGACCAGCTGATCCCACCAGTTGGAACTGGTGCATTGCTTCCAGAGCTGCCTGTGCATCAGGGATTGGGGCGGGTGCAGGTTTGAACATCCTGCAGCCAGGGCTAGGCCCTGGCAGGTGGTCTCAGACTAGGGCAACTACATCTCCCTGGCCAAAATACAGAGCAGGGAGATATGGGGGGAGGTGAGGCTCCCCCTGGCTCCACCAAGCCCCGGGGAGCTGGGAAGGAGGTGGCAGTTGCCGGCGCTCCCCAGGAAAGCAGCAGCCGCTGGCCCTTTTCCGGAGCCCTGGGGAAGTGGCAGCTGCCAGCGCTCCCCCGCTTCCCTGAGGCTCAGGGAAGTGATTCCCACCAGCAGCTGCGCCTGTGCAACTGCTCGCAGAAAATGTCAGCGGCAGGATGGCCCACATACGAGAAGAGTCCCTTTTAAAAAATAAGTCAGGGTGCCTTTTTGGGACCGTCAAATACAGGACCATCCCACCTAACATGGGACGGATGGTCACCCTATTCAGACTCGCCCTCCACAAGAAAGACGACGACAAATATCAGGATGTTCAGAAGCTGATGCACCATCTGTGTGTGGGGCCACTGCAAGCCCGGGGGCAGCTCTGGTGGCAAGGCTTCCTGGAACCAGCTGTGTCACACATGAAACGTGTCACACACGTGCTCGTTGTGCTGTCCCTCAAGGAGGTAGGCACACCTGCAGCAGAGGTAAGAAATGGGTGTCTGGGGCGGGTTCCTTTAAGGGCGCATCTCACCGAGGCTCCCAAAAGGCATGGGTGACCTGTGACCCTGTCCAACATGGTTCCAGGTGGCTGTTTTGCTGATAGAGTGTCTGGGCAGTCTGACAGCTCTCTGTCAACAGAGCGGATAGTTCTTTCAATCCGCCTGTGGTCTGGACGTGATCTGTCAGCCAGAGTTTTGTCACAAGACTTCTTCCAGCACAAACTTCTGCCAACAAATCCCTGTAATCTACACATAGCTTTAGAGGAGTTTGTATCACTTTTTTATACTATTATAACTCTAATAAACATGACCACAAATACATTGTTCTGATCAGGCAATTTTAGAGATACAGACATCACTTCAATATTTATGTTTGTTGTGGTGTTCTAAAGTTTTCCAATATGATTTTTTTTCCCTGAAGCCTTCCTTCTTCCCAGACAAACTGGAAAGAAAACAAGAAAACAAACCTGGACCTACAGAAGTCCTTATTGCAATCTATCCCATTTTCCTAGAAAACCTATGGGGTTTTTGTAAGTAAAGAATATTCATGTTCCACAATAACCTTTCACTAGCTGTGACCTTTGTAAGACTCTCCTGAGACCACCCAGAGTATTTCATTCTTTCATTGACCTCCTTTCTGAAAACTTCCAGCAGGCATATTTCCTGTTCAGAAGAGGAATCCCTCATGTGCTCATGTGAAGAGCTGCATTAAATATATCCCTGTTAAAAGATTCCTGCTATGAGAAGTCTCTAGTTTTGTTCTTGCAGGCAAATATGCATACTAAACCACTGAAGGATGCAATAAAAACCTACTTACTTACTTACTAAGCTTTTCAGAAATCATACTCCCTTCTCCTTCCCACCCCAAAATTCAGAAGGGGCTGTTATAGGAGCCAGTTCTTCAACCCCACACAGATCTCAGACCAGGCATCCCTGTGAATAAGTTAGTCCTCTCTTTATACAGCTTGAAGCTTTGATCTTCATTTCTGTCTTTTTGCACAACTGGAGGTGGGTTGTGAATTTGCATTAACTTTTCTCTAGAGATGCCCAGGAGAAGCCACTTGACCCTGTTTGTCCGCAGAAGGCCATTTTTATCCTTCCCATTTATCAGCCCTCTGAAGTTCATAACACTTTCCAGGGCTCACAGTAGAACATAACTTTTCCATTTGATACAGTTGACTCCAAAATACTTAATTCAATAAGGTTTTTAAGGATGTTGCAGGAAAGTGCCACATCTTTCACACTAATGTCTTCTATTCATTGGACAGACAATCTCTAGCAGCAACTGAAATTCAAATAGTCTTCCCCCACCTTACGAGGGTAATTCGTTCCTGAAAAATCCCTCTTAGGGTGAATTCTCGTAAGTCAAAAACACAATTACCATTAATTTCAATATGAAAAAATTCTATGCGTTCCTGAGCCCCAAAATTTACACCCATTTATGCTAAAACACCACCAAATCCCATTAAAAGGAACACAATTACTTCAATAGTTAACATTAGCTACCATAACACAACCTAACAAGGCATTTTCCCTTCATTAATTACTCTATAATATGGCTGTTTACCTGCTTTCAGGGGGCTGTCCCAGGCGCAGAGACAGGGCTGCGAGGGGAACAGAAATCGAAGAGCGCCTGGGAGGGGGACACAAAGCCGGGTAGCTGCCCACGGCTGCAGAAGTGGAGCTGGTGCAAGTGGGTGGGCAGGGCAGAGCAGGGCACCGGGAGGCAGCCCGGCCTGAGCACAGCTTAGGTTAAGCGGGGAGGGGGCAGTGCCAGGCGGCTGGCCGCGCAGGGAGGTAGGCAGGCACAGGGGACCCTGGCTGGTGAGGGGCAATGCCTCGCTCATACGAGGCCTGACTGGCAGCGGCTGAGGTGGCAGCGGCAGGCAAACCAGGCGCTAAACGGGACGTAATGCCACAGGTGGTGAGTGGCGCCCGAGGCACAGCTGCGCAGGGCAGGCAGTGGCGGCTCCCTAGCCGCCTGGCAGGGCGAGTGGCAGCAGCGAGGCCGGGATGGGCTGTGCACCCAGCATCCACGTCTCAGGGAGCAGTGTGATCTACTGCTGGGACTCGGACGAGACTACCTCCCCACACCACAACGCCACCCCTCTGCATGGCCTCTTTGTCAAGACCAATGTGGCCGACTCCATCCCCTTGGTGCTCACCTACCAGAGCCGCCAGCCTCTGCCTGGCCCCAGCCTCCACCGCCAAGAGCACAGGGAGCCCGCAGCCACCGGCCGGGCCGGGGTGCACCACTGCTGCAGTGCTGAGGCGGAGACCCAGACCAGCCACAGCAGTGTCAAGGTAAAGGGGAGGGTGGGCTGAGGTGCCTAGTGTGGCGGCTCCGTGGATGGGCGCTGTTCCCCTCCTCTCCCGGCTCCGGAGATGAGTGCCCTTTCTGGCTGGCCGGGGCTCCAGGAAACCGCTGCCGGGCGCTGCAGAGATGCGCCAGGCGGGCAGCCATTGCCTGGAGCCACAGCCTTTCTCCCGCTGCAAGGTGTCAGCATCCCTCTGAGGTGTGTGAAATCCAAATCAGTCCTCGTAAATGCGAAGAAATGTCTCATAAGCCAAAGTAGGGGTATTAAATGAAACTCCTTGTAAAGTCAAATTCTCGTAACCCAAATGGGCGTATCTCGGGGTATGACTGTATGGTCCACCCCACTTTTACTTTCCAGTGGAGTGTAGCTTACTGATTAATTATTTCTAGCAGTTCTGTTTATCTGTTAATAATTTGATGCATCTAGTAGCAACATTATATTGCTTTTAGGTCTCACTATTAATAAGCTGCATGCTTTCCACTAAGGCTGTGTCTCTGGTGGAGAGTTCTGTCGATAGAAGGTGTGCTGACAGAGTACTATCGATACAAGTGCAGCTTAGGCACTTCCGTCGACAGAAAGGGCTTCTGGATGCCAGGCAGCCGTTTGCAGAGCTGCCTTCCTGCTGTCACCAGGAAGCAGTGCAGTCTGGCAGTTCTCCGTCGACAGAGCAAGTTGTGTGTAGCAGCAATCAGTCGAGATTTCTATGTTGACAGTAACTTCTGTCGACAGATGCTTCTAGTGTGGACATAGCCTAGCTGAGAATTTGTAGTTAACCACATAACATTAAATGCGAGTTTGCAGAAGTGCTCAGTTTTGACCTAACTCTCATCCCAGTGCATAGTAAAAAACTTCAGATCCCATATATAGGCCTGGATCCTGCCAAGACTCACAAGAGTCTAATTTAACTACTGCTGTGAGGAGTGAATTTAAGTATGTTTGCTCATCTTGGTAGGACCAGGACTTGATTGCCTACTACCTCCCCAGCATACAAACCTCAAGGAAAGAAACATTTGTTTCTAAGCAACACTAGTTTCTTTACAAGGGGAGTAAATATCTAGTTATAGATATGTACTAGGGAACTTCCTGAAAATTTTATATTGCATTAATGACATGAAACAATGCAGAATCTTTAGCTCATTTATTTTAGTTAATCTTTGTTACATCAGTGCAGATGCCAAACTTTAATATATGTAAATACAGAATCCCCAAAACTAAGCTGATTGAAGTCAACAGTTGTGAATGCATCAGTCATCCCCATTGCAGAAGGAACACAGGCAGATGCATTCCCCAGAATAAGGAATTACGCAGCATCTTAAAATGGGAGCCTGATGTGTTGCAGTTAGAGTATTCACATGTGCAGCTATAACCTAACGGATACCCCCAAATGACCTGTAGCATGATTTTCTTTTGTCTCCATGTACTAATGAACCCAGTTTGTTGGTTTTATCTTAGACAGGAAGCTTTCTGGTTCATGAAAAGGTAACATCTATAAAAGGCAATATGTCAGAGCACTTTATCAATACTATGTTTTAAAGACTGTTTCTCCTACAGTAAAGAAATTTAGGTCTAAAGTGTTGTCTGAGCTTCTGCTCACAAGATCTATGAGCACAGAAGAGCATTCGTAGCAGTGGCTGAAAAAAGGAAGAGAAAACACATGCAGTATTAGGTCTCATAATGGAATACAGAATCTTCCACCATTTTGCCCAGATGAGTAGTGATTACAAGCTATTACTATCTGATGGCAGTTAGGTGCCCTGCCTAAAGCAAGTCTGATCTCAGTCCCATCTCCAGCAGAAAGAACACCAAGAAACCTGGCTTGATGTTTGATCAAGGACCTGACTCTCCCTGAAGGAAGTGTGTGTGCCCCATGCACATTACAAAAATTCCAACCTTGAAATTTTGTTCAAGAACCATCCTGAACATCCACTTTCAGCAAGAGTGTTTGCTGGCTGTTGCCACTTTGTGTAACCTGGACAAGATTTATATATTTAAAGTGCTGCTTCTAACTGCAGCAGTTTAACTTTTTACTTTTTCAAACTTAAGTACAAGAATTTCATTTCAAAAACTTCAAGCATATTTTTCCAAAGAGAGTCTTTTAAAGATATGATCTGTCTAAAAATCTTGATTCTTAACAGAAATGGTTTAATTTAGTGTGTGTGTGTGTGTATATATATATATATATATATATATAAACAAACCCACACACCTTAATTTCGCACTTCAGTCACTTTGCTTGCAGAAGTGACATAACCAGGTGAGTTTCTGGCAAGGTCCTTCAGGGACTGCTTCTTAGACCTACACTATTTAACATTGTCATCAATGACCTGAAAGTCAATAAAAGAGTCATAACTGAAAGTGTATAGATGGTGCAAAAAAATAAGAAAGTGGTAAATAAAGAAGACAGACCACTCATACAGACTGATCTGGGTCACTTGGTACACGGGACACAAACAAATACACAGTACCAGAGAGTAAGCCGTGCTAGTCTATACACTATCAAAACAAAAAGCAGTCAAGTAGCACTTTAAAGACTAGCAAAGTAGTTTATTAGGTGAGCTTTCGTGGGACAGACACACTTCTTCAGACCATAGCCAGACCAGAACAGACTCAACAACCTCCCAACCTCATGAGGATCCTTACTAACAGCCACAGTCTATAGCCCAGGAACACCAGTCCTGGAACCTTTCCCTGCAACAAAGCCCGCTGCCAGCTTTGTCCATGTATCTTCTCTGGAAATACCATCACTGGACCTAACCAGGTTACTCATAGAATCACGGGCACTTTCTCGTGCTCCTCTACTAACATCATATATGCCATCATGTGCCAACAATGCCCAGATGCTTTGTATAGTGGACAGACTTCTAACTCCCTTAGACAAAGGGTCAATGGACACAAAACAGACATCAAAACACTCCAGATCCACAAACCAGTTAGTCAACATTTTAATGGGATGGGGCATTCTGTCAATGACCTCAAGGTAAGTGTGTTACTGAAAAGAAATTATCGCTCCTTTGTAGAAAGGGAAGTGGACGAACTGACATTTATATTCAAATTCGGAACATTAACACATGGTTTAAATCGTGATGTGAACTTTCTGAGTCACTATAGGGGCTCGTCTGCATACCTAACTCAATAATCTAATTCTTGATCTTCCCCCTGACTCCTCCACTCTCTGATTTGCTCACCTTGATTATCTTTTTCTGATTTGTCCTCCTTGCTTACTGTTTTTGGTTCTCTGTGTCTTAAATATTGAGTCTGTTCTGGTCTGGCTATGTTCTGAAGAAGCGGGTCTGTCCCACGAAAGCTCACCTAATAAACTACTTTGCTAGTCTTTAAAGTGCTACTTGACTGCTTTTTGTTTTAAATACACAGTACGTACTTCAATATTGTTAACTGTAAATAAATACATCTAGCAACAAAACTGATAGTCCATTTTTACAGGCTGGGAAACTCTACCCCAGGAAGAAAAATTCTGAAAAGAATTTGGTGGGGGCGGGGGCGTGGATTGAAGTGGATAATCAGTTGAACATGTGCTCCCAGTGCAGTGCTGGGCCCAAAAGGGCTAACACAATATTCGGATCCACAGGAAGGGGGAATTTTAAGTAAGAGTAGAGGGATTATTTTACTTTTGAATTTGGCACTGGTGCGAGTGCTGCTGAAAACCTATGTCCAGATCCGATGCGCACTCTTCTCAAGAAAGATATTGATACGTTGGAGAGTATTCAGAGAAAAGCTACAAGAATGACTAAAATATTAGAAGACATGCTTTATAATGAATCTTAAGGAGCTCAATCTGTGTAGTTTAAGAGAGAGAAGGTTTTGGGCTCATGGTTATAGTCTATAAGTATGTAAAGGGAAGAGGAACAAAGGGTTCTTCAAACCAGCAGAGAAAAGTTTAACAATGTAACAGCTGGAAATTGAAGACAGGCCCATTTAGAATGGAAACAAAGGGCAAATTTTTAACTGTGTGGGTAATTAACCATTGGAAGACTGTCACAAGACTTGTGGTGCATTTTCCATCACAGGCAATTTTAAAATCAGGATTAGAATTTTAAAAGGAATATATTCTAGGAGTCATTTGGAGAAAGTTCTGTAGCCTGGGTCATACAGCATATCAGACTAGATGTTCACAGTTGTCCTTTCTGCCCTTGGAATCTAGGAATTTTAGCGTCTGGTTACATATTTCAGTGATATAGCCAGCAGCTGAATCGCTCTGCAGGGCCACATTCAACCCCACAAGCTAGGTAAGGTGTTTGTTTTTAGGGATATTTGGACATCTTATTTAATTTCTTGTACTTGCATATTGTTGTCTCCAGTGGGTCAGCTTAAACCTCTCTGCAAGTGAAACTTAAAACAATGAAGTCCTGTTGCACCTCATAGACTAACAGATATTTGGAGTGTAAGCTTTTGTGGGCAAAACCCTCTTTGTCAGATGAAACAACTGATGAAGCAGGTCTTTGCCACGAAAGTTTATGCTCCAAAAATATCTGTTAGTCTATAAGGTGCCACAGGACTTCTTGTTGTTTTTGTGGATGCAGACTGACACAGCTACCCCTCTAACACAAATACCCCAATTTTTTTATGTCTCCCAGTTTTATTTTATTTATGTTAACCAAAAAACAACCACTGTTAAGAAAGCTGTTCCTTCTTTATAAAGTCTCCATCTTTTCAGCTGAAGTTTTCCATGTTTGTAACTGAAGGCATTTGCTGCTGTTGAAAGTTTAAGCCCACATTTTTGAGCTAAGCAAGAGGGAAAAACCTCTCCAAAGTCAATACATAAGATTATATAAATTTGACACTCTTTAGTCTCCTTCTCAGGAGAACAGACTCTTAATAAACAGCTGGAAATTTAAAATTTAAAATTTCCAGCTTATATATTTCATTCTTTACAGCCCTCCCTAACATGTGCAATAGAACATTAATTCGGTGTCTACACGACAAAAATAACTTTGAAGTTGCTTACTTCAAAGAAGTTTAACTTCGAAATAGAATGTCTGCATACACCCTACTTTAACGTAGGGCACTACTCCATTCCCAGGAATGAAATAAGGACTTTGAAGTTGGGCTTCCTACTTCAAAGTAAGGGAAAGTGTGTGTAGACTCTCCACTGGCTACTTCAATGTAGTTAACATTGAAGTTAGTTCCTAGTGTAGACGCACTCTTCCAGACTACTGTATACCTTCCAGATTAACTGTCTTTCATCCCACCCAGCTGCCCCCAGTGCCATCTTACTTAAAAAACTGCTTGCTTATAAAAATCAGACATAAAATACAAACGTGTCACAGCCCACTATTGCTGAAAAATTATTTACTTTCTTTTTTTGTACTGTGTAATTGGAAAATCAATATAAATATTGTACCTACACTTCAGTGTCTAGTATACAGAGTAGTATGACCAAGTCTGTGTGAAATTTTAGTTTCTCCTGACTTTGCTAGTGCTTTTTATGTAGCCTGCTGTGAAACTAGGCAAATACACAGATACGTTGATGTACAACTGGAAGATTGCTGGGCACCCCCAGGGTAGACATACTCCTGGTTGAGAGCCGCTGCACTGCACAAATAAGCACAGACATTTACTCCTCAGCAGAACATTTAGCCCACTGAGCTTCTTGTCAGGCTGTGCCACTTAACAACTCAGGGATGCCTTCTGGGAAATTTAGGATCTGATCTACCATTCTCTATCAAAATACTCCATGTCTTAGATGGAGCACTGGGCTAAGAGCCAGGAGATTTTTTTTATTCCCACTTCTTGCCTGAATTGACAAACCACCCAACCTGTTTTATGGGGAGGATAACAGCAATGCAGAGGTAGAGAGACTTGTTTAAGGTGACAAAGGAGATTTGTAGCAGAAACAGGTGCAACAATTTGCCTTTGAAAATTTTATGAATAAAATATTCATTGTTGCCCCATCCTAACCCCATTAAATTTCCACTTACAGTGACAGAGTGAGTATGGAACTTTACAGAAAAAAATATCATTCCTACCCTAAAGAGCTGATGTCTAAATTTTGTTTGCAAACAAAACTTCGAGTTGTTCTTCTGTAGCTACTGCTGAAGCAACCAAATTCACTGTATTCAGCATTGTTCTAGCTATGTTGGCCCCAGGATATTAGACAGACAAGGTATGTGAGACACTTTTATTGGACCAACTTGTGTTGGTGAAATAGAAGCTCTCCTTTCTAGTGGTGATGGTACTAACTCACTTCAAGAAGGTCACCTAGCTGCCTTCAGAAAGTAACAGCTTGTCTCCTTCACCAACACAAGTTGGTTCAATAAAAAAAATCATCTAACTGACCTTTTCTCTCTAAAATTCACTGCAGACTCTCCATTTCCAATTTAATGTCTTCTTCCATCTGTTCTCATTCCTTTCAGATACTTTGTCAATGCAGATTTTTAGCCCAAGGAATGGAAATCTTTCCCCTGTTTTACTCCTCCTGATTACTTGGCTGATCAAGTTAACTCCTGAAATCTGGAATATTTCCAAGCTCTAACGGGCTGATTCGAAAGGGAAAAAACAAGACTTTTTTTTTTTTTTTTAAAGACTGAAAAGAGTTTTCATGTTAATCCAAAACACTTCCCGAGCACTCCTGACTGGTTGGGTCAGAGACACATGATCTCATTTTCCACATATAATGGTTGTTGAAGTTTCAACTGCACAGCACCAGGATTAAAGAAAATCCATTTCTTAGTTACAGCCTGAGTTTTTTTTTCTAAAATGTTTCAAAGGAAACTTGTCCATCACCCCAATGTTCTGCTTACGCTTCCTATGCTGGAGCACTTCTAATTTACAGACACTGCATTCTAATCACACCAAACTGTTAAGACTTATTTGATCAGAAAACTCTACCAAGCACGCTCATATTGGCCATATTCTCCACATAAGGGAATATTCATTCACATTAGGGATATATTACAGATAAAGATATGCGTTTGTCCAGTTACGGGACAAAAGCGAAAACAAGTTCCAGGGGATGCCAATGAAGTCATTAAGATTCTGACCCTTGTAGAATGCAGGGTTACCAATCAAGTCTGTAACACGTATTGTAATTAACACACCTGACTAAGTTTAAATGCAGTTTGCCCGCTGGAATGAAGTGAAATGCTTCTTTTATAGCCCATATTTATGGTTAACTATAGAACTGGAAGGAACATCATGAGGACATCAAGTCCAGTCCCCTGTACTAAAGGCAGGGCCAAGCACCGACTAGACCATCCATGACAAGTGTTTGTCTAAGATCATAGAATACTAGGACTGGAAGGGACCTCGAGAGGCCATCGAGTCCAGCCCCCTGCCCTAATGGCAGGACCGAGTACTATCTAAACCATCCCTGATAGACATCTATCGAACCTGTTCTTAAATATCTCCAGCAATGGAGATTCCACAACCTCCCTTGGCAGTTTATTCCACTGTTTGACGACCCTGACAGTTAGGAACTTTTTCCTAATGTCCAACCTAAACCTCCCTTGCTGCAGTTTAAGTCCATTGTCTCTTGTTCTATCCTCAGAGGCCAAAAAGAACAAGTTTTCTCCCTCCTCCCTATGACGCCCTTTTAGATACCTAATCTCTATCCAGTGATAGAGATTCCACAACTTAAGCAGATTATTTCAGTGCTTGAGCACCCGGACAGTTAGGAGGTTTTTCCTAATGTCCAACTTAAATCTATTTGCTGCAATTTAATCCCGTTGGTTCTTTTCTTATCTTCAGAGGTTTAGGAGAATAATTTCTCCCTCCTCCTTGTAATGAAGGTAATTGTTACATCCCCTTTCAGTCTTCTCTTTTCCAGACTGAACAAACCCATTTCTTTTAATCTTCCATCATAGGCTATGTTTTCTAAACCTTTAATCATTTTTGGTGCTCTTCTCTGGATCATCTACAATTTGTCCATATCTTTCCTGAAATGTTGCCCCCAGAACTGGACACAATACTTCATTTAAGGCCCGATCAGTGCAGATTAGAGCCAAAGAATTACCCCTTGGTTCATGCTTACAAATACACCTGTTAATACCTCCCACCATGATGTTTAATTTTCTCGCAACACTGTCAACTGATATTTATATTGTGGGCCCCGCTGATCCCTGGATTCTTTTTTGTACTACTCCTCCCTAGAGAGTCATTTTCCATTCTAGACGTGCAAATGATTGCTCCACTTAGGGGCATTTGGGCTTGTTGACTTTAATCCTATTGTCCACAGCCCATTGCCAGTGTTTTCTTTAGTTTTCTCCAGCCTTATGTGGATGTGCACCACCACCAGACACCCAGGCTGTCCACGGCAGGTGGCTGCACGCACTCTGCTAATATCAGCTGGGCAGCATCTGAATCTCTCCTGGGCAGCTACCCAAGCATTCAGTTTGTAGCAGACACTGCCCATTTCTCCAGCTTTTCCAGATCCAGGGGCATCATTTGAGGGTGAGGGGGAGAAGTTCCCCCCAGCCCAAAGAACTCCACTACTGCAGGACAGGGGCTCCTGCCTCCCTTCTTCCCCGGAGCGTGAGGAATGTAGGATGCTTTATTTATGCAGGCCGTAGACTAAAATTTCTGGGGAGGTGTGCTTTTGTTGTAACTGTGATCACCCCCAGGGGCCCTGCCCTTCTCCCTCTACTTTGGCTCTCCAGCTGGCCCTGCCCACCTCCAGCCAGCCCAAGTTCAGCCCCCCACCACATTCCCACTAGGCCAAAGATCTCCCATCCAGCCTGAAACCCTCCCCCCCATGCTCAACCCAAAGATTCCCCCTACCTGCCCCAGCTCAGTCCAGGGACCCCCCCTCCCCATCTCCTCTCTGCTCAGCCTGAACTCCCCCAAAAGCCCCCACATCCCCCACCCCAGCCCAAGGACCCTCTCACCGGCTCAGCTGGGGAGGACTACCTGGGACAGGAGGCAGTGGCCACTGCAGGGAATAAGCTCCCCTCAGCCCCAGCGCTCACCACCCAGCACTCCACCTCAGCCTCCAGGCCTAATGAGCCCTGCTTCTCCAGGGGTGACTGTGAGGCCTCCAGCTGCCCAGTAGGGCCCTCTGAGGCTGGAAGACATGGTGGAGCACCCCCTGGTGAGGGCAGAGGTGGGAAGAGGGTGGAGGCAATCTCCTGCAGCTGCCATCCACCACCCAGCCCCTCTGCCAGGCCATCCCTGGCTGGGTCAGTTGGGGAGTGAGCCTGAGGTCCAAGTGGGGATGGAGCAGGGAAGGGATAGGGCAGTCCATTGGAGGGGGGACATGCAATCACATCCCCCACATACAAGCCCGCTAGGCACCTTTGGCTCTGCCCCCCGCCCCAGCCACCCTGCATGAAAATCAACGTCTCTTTCCCCTCTCACTCCCCGTGGGCTATTCTTCCCTGTCACTGAGGAATGCTTCAGTGTAAGAGCAGCAGAACTAAAGAATGACCACCTGCCAGGACCTTTCCCTGCCATCAAGCAACAGACATGTTTTCACTCCACAAGCATGTCTTAAATTACCCCTTCCCCCCCCAAAAAAAAAAACACATCCAGACCATGTCAAATGGAGTGGACCCAATCTTTCACCTGTATATTGAGTTCAGCTGGGCTCCCTTTTGACTCATTTGCAGTGAGAAATTTGCCCACAACAAAAACACAATCTCGAGATGCATTTTCTCAAAAAACTCACTACTCTTGCTGAACAGTACCAAGCTGGATATGCCAGGGAAAAAAGCCATGGAGGCGCTGCTACGCCAAGCTGAGCAAAATAAGAACACTTTTGCTAAATGGGTGAAATCACCAAGTAGTGTAACTGTGGCTAGTTTTATGGTAACAACTCGTGAAATGAGGACAGTCATTCAGAGATGGATACATAAAAGAGTGCTTTCTCAAAGCATCAGCTCAGAGAGACGGTTTGGGAGAGAAAGTCAGGAAGACAGTGATACAAACACATGTAAAGTGTGAGGAAACAGACTACGTACGAAGTTTGTGAATGTCCTGCAGTAAACATGTATCACATTACAAATCATGTGCACGCACGGTTCTTAAAATAGGGGTTGCAGAAAGTATGGTTTGATATTATTTGTTAAGGACCATATGATTCACATGCATTGCAGCTCTCCAGTTATTGAGTTTTTAACTGAATTGAAAAAAAAAAATGCTCTTGCTCTTTCAGCAGCAAGAGAGCCCTGGGCCAGATACAAACTACCAGAGACTACTGTAGTACAAATTGAGAGCCTCACAGTGTTCACCTGCATTCAGAACACTAGATGTCACTTGCTTAAAATTTTATCTCTACAAACCATTAATCCACCTGTGTGGGTAGTTTGAGAGAGATTAGCTGTTCTAAGTATTACATTAAATGCACTCTGCTCAGCAAGTTCCATAGCAGCTAATTGACTCAGTATGGTAAACCTATGTTAAAATTGAATGACAAAAATCTCAGTTTATAAGTTGTACAGTGTTATAGGACAAGTGATCGTGGTTCATCATCAAATGGAAACACGCAATAAAGCATGCTCTGAAGGAATCAAGTGGGATGAAGAAAACCCAGTCTGGTATTTTCCTTTAGGATTTTCTAGCCTCCAGGATGTTTCACAAAGCCTTCAACAAAAATAAAAGGTACAAGTGTAAAAGATTTCAGCAGTATCTTTTAAATACGTTCCTTCTGTGATCAACAAGCCATGGACATTTGCATACCAAAGACTACCACTTCCATTGCTGATTTGCAGCTACCCCTTTCCAAGGCTTCAATGAGACACAAACAGTTCTGTCTTTTTCTGATTGGAAACATTAATGCTTTAAACAATGGAGATGAGTGAGAAAGGACAAAATTGGACTAACCCCTAGTTCTGCCTCCCCCTCCCCACATCTTCCAAAATGACCCCACAGGGAAAAGTGTAATGAGCACTAGGATTTTAAATCCCCTTTCATTGGTCAACCACTCGGTTTAGCCAGGTGGTGGTGGTGGGGGGCACGGTGACAGTGCAACGCTGCCACAGACAGGGGCTACTCCGGCCAGGTTGGAAGCACAGAGGCTGCTCCAGCTCTGCTGGAGAGTCCCTGCCCACAGTGCTGGTGTGAGCACTGGAGCAGCTTTGTCTTCAGTGACCCAGCCTGGGAGTGCCACAGGCACCTCTCCCCAGCTACCCCTCCCACCTCCCCTGTGACAGCCCTTCTGGGCACAAGCACCATCCCTAAAGTATACAGGCTATGGCAGTCTTCATAGTTCGAAGTAACTGCTTACAGCACTAATCGTCCAGAACAGTTACATGACCCCCATCTAGGATCAATGCTCCCTCATACTAAGCGCTCTGCAAAAACAGAAAGTCAGTTTCAGCTTCCAGTACAAATTATGACAAGACAGATGGGGAAGATACCAGGGAGGTAACAGCAAAGCAAATAAGTGAGTGCAAAAATCTAGTGCTGGTGGTTTGCCCAATTAGAATATCATCCTAACATGCCGATTTTTATGTATCTTCCTTCCTAGTTGCTCTAAATATCTTCCTTAGCGCCAACACCCCATTGGCAGTCAGGGCCCCAGAGTCATAAGTTTAGCTTAAAAAGTTTGGTGGTTCTTATTTTTTTTCAGTTTGAGCTATTAGGGTTTATATTTTCCCCAATTCTCTCAGCTTCCAGCCACCCTGGCTGCAAACCATGTTGAAGCTGTGATTCTTCAAGCACTGCAAGAGCTGGTGCTTTAAGTAAATCACCAAATACAGACAGACTTACATTAGTGTCCACTGTTGTGGTGAGTTTTTCTTAACCAAGTCCACTTGCTAATACAGCTTTTGTAGAGTCAGTTTCTTATCTTGAAAACGTTACACGGATTAAAAAGCTACCTTGTTGAACAGTCAGGTTGCTAAACAGGCAGACAAGTTACACAATAGCTTTATTCCTAACCTCTCTCACATGAACGCAGGTGACATTTGAGGAAGCAGAGGAAAAAAGATTTCAGTTATCTTCAATGTTTCACTTCCCTACACATCTACTCATAGGATGTGTGATCAATATTTGTTTGGGCAGGGGGAGATTGGGAACAAGAAGGGAGGCTATTCATAGGCACATACAAGAAGTTTCCTTGAGGCAGTTTAAAAGTTGCCCCCATCTCGCATCTTGGCAATAGATTACATAACTGCTATCATGCTAGTCTGAGGCATTTATGAAAGTGCTTTTTGGGGCTTAACACTTATACATCACCCCTCAAATACCAGACTCTGAAACGCACATTCAGTCTCTAGTGTCTCCTGAGCAAAGCAGGAAATAGCAAAGCCCTTTGAGACAGCCTGACTGCTATTCCGTTCTTCAACACTGACCAGGCTAATTTTAATCACTTTATTTATAGAAATCTCTCTCACAACAGGTAAGTTTTTTTAAACCTCTTGACCGAAACAAGGGTCAGATCACCACCACATTGATGCATGCACACATTAACAAAAGAAATACAAACGGGAAAGAGAAAGGAGAAAGAAAAGCCATCAATAAAAGCAAGAAAAAGACAGACGCTGCAAAAACGGCTACAATCTATCTTGCAGGGAGCGGAGGCTTTGAAGAAGCAGTTCTGCACTGGGACGCTCCTCTGCATCAGATCTCCAGCAGCTGCAAATGATAGTCTGAAGCCTTTGGCCCCAGGCTGCCTCAAAGAAGACTGGAGCAGCCAGAGAGGGACGTAAGTTATAGGCTACCACGGCGTAGAGCACATACTGGCGTTCTCCCAAATAAGGTTGCTCGTGGGTAACCATTTGCCATAAGGTGATAGCAAAAGAATAAATGTCTGCTTTGGGGGTGACTCTCTCCCCTTTCAGGAGCTCAGGGGCACGGTGGGTATATGTGCCCCCCTGCTGGCAAAGCTGGGGACCTGGGGACACACTGTCCTCTAGCTTTTGGGAGCACCCAAAGTCTCCAATCTTGCACACACCCTGCTCTGTGATGAACACATTAGCAGGCTTCAGGTCCAGGTGCACAATGCACTGTGAGTGGAGGAAGGTTAAGCCAGTCACAATATCAGAGCAATAACCCAGGGTCTCAGCGATGCTTAGGGGGTCTCTACCCCATCCACCCCCATCATCCTCTCCCTTTCCCTGCAGGCAGCCCGTACCGTAGATGACATGGTGGAGGGTAGTGCGGCCAGCATATTCCATGATTATGGTGCCCAGGCTGTCTTGGCTGGCAGGGGCACACGTACTGGCAGCTACAACACGTACCACATTGTCATGGTGGAGGCGAGCCACATTTAGCTCAGCCCAGAAACTTTGCCGTGATGCTAGCCGGTTCTTGCTGCACTTCTTCACCTGCTTCACAGCCACTGTCTCCCCATGGTAGATGGCCTTGTAGACAGACCCAAAGCCCCCAGCACCAAGAGGCTGTAGGAGGCACAAATGATCCCAGTCTATAGAGCACCAGGCCAAGCGCGGAGGCAGCCGCCGAGCCCTGGGTGAAGGGGTTCCGCCTAAGAACAGTTTCCCACCTTTGCCAGGGAGTACCAAGGGGCTACTGCAAGGCCGCAGGTCCACAGAAGGGGAACACTCCCGAGGAAGGAACCGATTAAGAGGAATAGGTGATGGCATGCTGAGTTAGTACTAAGAAAAAAGGAGTGTTGATAACAAAGAAAGACAGGCTAAGAGCCTTCTGCTGAAGTGGAACCAAGCAACTGCTTTCCAGGGCCTCTTTTATCTCCCCCCCCCTCCACTTCCATGAGCTGCATCTATCTGTCACCAGGTAGCTGAATCTCAATCAGTTTCAGCTGCAAACAGTATTCTCCACACTGAAAGCAAACTCCACTCAAAGCAAGGCTTCTAAAGAAAGCTCCTTGATACCCATGGGATATAGGCTAAAATATGTTAACTCATCTTATGAGATACTTGCCTTTTGTTTCACTTCTCATCACAGGAGAAAATGTTATTTCAAGTATTCCCAACTGAATGCCATTAGAAAGTATCCTGAGAATCAATGAACCACAGTGATCAAGTAAAATGGTTCACAGTTGGCAAAAATGGTAGTGATCAGGTGCATTAAAGATCTCTCAATTATTATTGGAGGAAGCAGTTGAAACTGAGAAAACTAATATGGATAAGTGTCTCAGAGGGTGTGTTAGTTTGTAGCTTCACAAAAACAAACAAGAAGCAGTCCTGTAGCAGCTGAAAGACTAACAATTTTATTTATTAGGTAATGAGCTTTCATTGATAAGACCCACTTCATGGAAGTGGGTCTTACACACAGAAGCTCATTACCTAATAAATAAAATTGTTAGTCTTTCAGCTGCTGCAGGACTGGTTGGTTTTATTGATGTGTGTTAAGAGAATGATTAGTTGCCACCTAAATAAAACTGGTCCAAACAAAGTTACCTGGATGCCCAAGTCAATAGCCAGAGAGACAAGGACGATATCAGAGTAAGAGGATAACATTATATTGTTTTATCAATGTATAAATAGGAAATCACAAATTCCCTCTTATCTCATCTCCATAACATTTCCCCACCCAGTCAGCTCAGCTGGATGATCAATTTTTCTTTTTTTATTTCTATATCCACTGTTGTCAAACAAGCTGGAGAAGATATTGTAGCTGCACTAGCAGGAACACAAAACAATACCCAATTACCTTCCCTGGATTACAGTTAATAAAGACAATAAAATTATAAAAAATCTACAATTGAGAAAGAAAGAAAATATCATTTCTCACAGAACACAGTTGTGTTGGGTCCATCTCCCATGTTCTTGTGGCCATAGGATGCCTCAAGCTCAAAGTTCTGGAGCCATTGGTTCTAGCATAAGACACCATACATTTCTGGGAATGCAAGAAATCATCCAGAAGCTTTTCTTCCACATGTTCCTTCCAGACTTTGTTGGCCTCCAGTAGGTAGCTGTGACACACTCTGTGTGTGTGCGCGCACGCACGCGCGCTCAGTATTCTGCTATGCCTTGGGGCTTTGAGTCTCTTGCTGTGATTGTGTACCAACTCCTTCTATTCTAGACACCAGAGGTCTTCAGTGATGCACTGGGACATCTAGGACCAGATTTCCAATGAGACTTAGGTGCCTAAAGTTGCAGATGTCTAATAGAATTTTAAAAAAGTGCCTAGGCTCCTAAAACCCATTGGTTTAAATTGGATTTTGGTGGTGAAATGTTTTTTGAAGTCCCAGCTTATCCGCATCTTTAGGTATGTAAATAACTATGAAAATCTATCCCCGAGTTCTTTGCATTTACTCTCTTGAAGTTCCAGCTCCTGTTTCCTCCAAGCTGGGCTTTGGCCAGCACTAATTCTGTGCATTGGTGCTGCACTGACAGTGTTTCTTGTTCTTAGATCCCTTTTTTTCCCCAGGATTTACAGGAATCAGCCTACTGGCTTCCAGGGACATTCCAGGCGGGGTGAGATCATGCTCCTCACAGTGCACCCTCCCTCTCAGGAAGAACCATGACCACCTTCACACAGGTCCTGTGACCAGTTGTGCCCAGGAGGGAATGCCAGAGCTCCCCATCGACTTCCTTTGAGGCAAGCTGGCCTCAAAGGATTCAGTCTCTGGCAACCCACAAATGAACCACAGCTTGGAACTGAGACTGTCTTTGTGCTGCCTGAATCAGTGTTGGTCTGTCAGGGTAGAGCTGGCTTGTAACATCATTGTTTCAAGTGCTAAGTGAACATGTGGAATCTGGACCAGAGGGGAATGTGACTGGGGCCTCGGTGATCTTCCAACTCTCTGGCGCAGCAGAATCCTAGTGGGAACGGGTCTCTTGGGTGAGACATAGACAAATAGGCTGGAGTGGTGCAATATGGAGTTTTATCATGTTAAACAGAAAAGAGCCCAGGATGAATTAAGTTCCTCCAGCATATCTTGTTCCAGCTGGAGCTTCGCTGGGATGCAAGGCTCCAGTGGCTCCCCTTCCTCCACCTTTCTCACCTTTTTCTGATGAGAGTTTAGCAACAGGAGCAAAGATGAAAATAAGCTGGTGCACCACTCCAGTAAGAAGGAGCTGGCTTCCGGCTGTCCACCTCCTGTCACAGTCAGGGACTGAGGGGAAAGTGCCAGGTGTGCTGCATTCCTCTCACTCTGGCTGGGCTGGGTAGGCAGGGACAGACAAGCTGTGCACTTTGCTCTCGCTCCTTGACCTCCCTGCATGTACACACACCAACCCCCTGCCCTGAGCCTGCCCACATCCCCAGCCCTGACTCCTCTACCCCTACATTCCCACCCCAGCCCTGAGCCTCCCCCACAGCCCAACGTTCCCCAACCCCCTGCTCTGAGCACCCCACACTCCACCCCATACTTAAATCTCTTACAAATACTGTCATATCACAGCCTCCCCATTCTCCTACCCCAAGGGCCCCCCACCCGGGCAGTGGTTTGCGAAATGACAGTACCTGTAAGAAATTTACATTACGTTCCTTTCAGCCTTGCTGCACAAGGAGCTTTGAGGTGGCGTGAGGCTACTGATCTCAGTGCTTTTTCTGTTCCAGAACCAGCACAGGATGTAGACAGTGAGAGGACCTGCCAGAGGTCCCCTAGTATTCACTGGTCTCAGCAACAGCTACCAAAGGACACTGGGTCTTAATGTCAGGTTGGGGCCCCACAAACATCCTCTATGCGGAAACCAAACAGCAGCAGAAGCCCTAGGGTAGCCTGAAACTCACAGCTCCCTGTGCAGCTGAGTAACCACCACCACTACCGAGAGCAGATGCTTCATTTTTGTCCCCCTAGTAGCAGCCTGCTGTTATCACCATTCTACTGTTGCTGGGTGACAGACTTGCTGGTTTTCTGTTCTTGTCCATTTCTGATTTCCACACTCCACTCACTGCAATTCCCCCTGCCCCCTTGCCACTGTTTGTCTTCTCCCTTCTTTCCTTCCCCCCATCTTCGGTCACCTCATTAATGCTCTGCTCCCTTCCGCCTCCTCAGTTTTCCACTTTCCTGTGCTTGCACAGTCCAGCCCCATTCCCTAGTCCATCCTGCCAGACCTCTTATTTTTAATCCTATTGTCATAAAATCTAGCAGCATAAAACCCCAGCAAACACAGCCATTGACTTTTGGTAGGGCTCTCTCTACTGTCTTCCGTGCTTTTGCCACTTTTAAGAACATTGCAACAGGCTTTCTGAGGAGCTATGCATTAAATCCAGCCAGCCACTGAAGCTGAGGGGAGAACTTGGTGGTTCCTTTGTTGCATGTCATGGATCAGCACAAGACACCAATACACCACATTATGACCTATGATGGCCATGCTGCCTTCTCTGTTTTGGAAATTACTTTTCCCTCATCCTGCCCTCCTGCCAAACTTGGTCAGCTAAGCCACTGGATCTCATTATAAAAGATTGGAAGCTGGTGCCTAGTGAGTGGGGGAGTTGCCCTAAGTTTGGAATTTTCATTCAAATTATCACAAAGCTCTGGCCTCTGGACATGCTGCAAAGCTAGTCTCTGGGTTGTACTGAAAAGTACTGCACGGGATCTTTTCAGGGGAAAAGACAAAACGCCACATTATTGGTAATACACATATACCAATCAACACATCATATGCACATGATATATTTTACACACACACACACACACAGAGGCACACTCCTGTCTTTTTTCTGTTACCAGTAGTTATGCATCCTAACTGCACTGGCCAGTGGGGCCGAGTTTCTGCCGATACAGATCAGTGCTTCAGTGCTGACAAGACAAAAACCCACAGCCCCTGTGCAAGATGCCTTACATTTATAGTGTTCTGTCTCTCATGCATGTTGACACCAGTTAGCCACCTCATGCATATGCATAATCTGGAAGAGCAATCTTATGAATATGCATTTAGCACCTTCTTCTGGGTGCTGCTTCCAAAGGCAGGCACTTGCCAGTGACTCCCGAGGCATTCATATACCCAGTCTTCTTTCACTGGGCTCACTGCGCAGGCTCCGTTGTTCTTCTCATTGGTCTTGGATCTACTTTCTCCAACCCTTGCAAGTACCTGGAGGAGCTTGTCTTCCACACCTTTCCGTTCATACCTCATTCACTCAACAGGGCAATCAATTAAGGATTCCAAAATAAAGGGCACAGAGAGGTTTTTCGTTCCCTTATCTACCTATAGGAACTGTTCTACAAAATATAACTAAATATCTGTACAACAGGGATTAATACAACAAGACATAAAATGACTTGATACCCCATTTAAAAACTCCAAGGAGAAAATAGTTAAAACAAAGATGTATCTACATCTGTACCCTGCTTTTGGGGAAGCAGAACTCTGATGATGATGAGAGAGTGCAGTATGAAGAGGGAATGGGAATGTGGGATTTGTTGGGAATTACAGACAGTAATAGGAGTGGCTTTAAAAACATGTCAGGGCATCCTAGATCAGGGATCGCCAAACTTTCAGTTGCCAGGGTCACATTACTCAGCCTTGCTCTAATGGTGGGTGGAGTGGGCCAATTATAGAAAAGGATATCTACTTTTCCTACAGAACTCTAAAGGTGTTTAGACCATTTCTACCCTGAAGAGCTCACAGTGCTCATAGACAAGACAGCAGAGGGCGAGGGAATGTTGCTAAGTGCGTGTAGTTGTTTTATCTGGGCAGTGTGCGTGGTGAGATAGGAAAAAGCAAGAGGGGACAAAGAGGTGCTGGTATGTGAGGAAAGTATGTGGGGAAAGGGCAATGGAAAGGAAAGAAGAGGTGGTGAGTAGACTGTGGCCTGGGGAAAGAGGATTGAGAAGAGTCTGTCTTAGAAGGTTTCATTTTGTCTTTGCTGCATCAAGTCTTGACGTTTGCTTTTCTGTAGATGTGTGTACATGCCTGTTTTGAACAAGTTCCTTGGGGGAACCTTATGTTCTACCACTGCAGGTCTACAGGACTCTGAAAGCAGTGTTTGCACCAGGAACAATATATCCTGAAAGGCAAGTGGCCCAGGGGTTAAAAGGTGTATTAAATGTACCCAGTGCTTTAAATTTGTAGCTCTGGTAAACTTACACCCAAAAAGCACAGGCAGCTTGCAGAAGGCCCATTGCTGCAGCTCTCTGGAGCACACCAAGTTCAAAACTGTTGCGACCACCCCTCTTCACCAGAATTACACCCTTGAGCACCCACAGGCCCAGTCACTTGCAGCTCGGAGTGGCCATGCTTCACTATTTGTGGCCAATGAGAGCTGAGGGATGTGGCAGCTAGTATGTCTCTACAGCCCATGCCATTTCCTGCAGCTCCCAATGTCTGGAACTGATGAACCACAGGCACTCGATGTAACCAAACTTGTGGCTTGCCAGCGGGTTACCCCAATGGGCTGCATGCGGCCTGTGGTCCTCCTGTAGTTGTAATACCACTGGACTCAGCGGGCTGTCACTCTTCTCCTCCTCTCCCCTGAGCCCCCTTCTCTTGTGTTTTGTTTTCACTTGTCTCCTGCTGTCATTATGTACATTTATAAACAATTTGGGGCAGGGACTTAAGTGCTGGAATTAGTGGTGCTGGGGGCACTGCCCTACCTTTTGGCTTGAAATGGTTCCCATTGCATCCAAGGTTTATGGTTTGGTTCAATGACTCTCAGCACCTCCACTATACAAATTGCTCCCATGTTCTGTAGGGACATGCCTTATATTTGTCTTCTAAAGTGCAATTCATACATCAGGCAGAGAGCAATATTAAAGTGTTTTCTAGGTGTACAGGTAGTGAGGCCTACCTTCTAGACCATTAACCAAACTGAGGCGAGAAGGTGGAAGAGATGTAGCACAGTAAATAGCAGAGTCTATAATGTAGGCACGAGAAGATAATTAACTGTTATTTTTGTCTTATGTATTAGGGGTCCACGGTGCTGTCACCTATTCAGATAATCCCCACTTTGGGTTTTCAAAGGACTTTGGCATCTTTGGGTGGATGAAATCTATTTGCTATGGATGCTTTCCAATACATCAAGACAGGGGTTTGAAGGCTGCATGAGATGCTTGGGGCAGTTATATAGAGGAATACTTAAATTAAAAACCAACGTACTCAAGCGATTAAAAATACTACTCATGCATATTCACACTGTTAAACAATAATAGAATACCACTTACTTAAATATTTTGACTCCAAGGCTTTTGTGTGTGTGGAGGGTGGTTTATATAACAAAAAATCTGCATTTGTAAGTTGCACTTTGATGATAAAGAGATTGCATTATACTTGTAGGCCACATCTACATGAGTTGCCTCTGTCGACAGAAGTCACTATCGGAAGATATTTCCCAGCAAGACTTCTGTCAACAAATCACATCTACACATAAAAGCAGCTCGAAAGACTAATCCACTCTGTCAACAGAGAGAAGCCAGACTGCCCCGCCCTCTCTCTATAGAATGGCTGACTGGAAACTCTGCAAACAGGGCTGCCCAGTAATCTGGAAGCCCTGTCTGTCAACAAAAATTCCCCAGGGCGTCTACACAGCTGTTTTGTCAAGGGAACACTGTCAAGAGAGGAGTTATACCTGAATGGGGAGAGGCATAAAGTGCATTTGCTCTGCAGACGTGCTGTGTTTTTTTCCAGCAAAAGCCCAGTTTTGTAGTAAAAAGCAGCTCGTATAGACCTGGTCATATTGAAAAAGATGTCATCATTTTTACAGTCCAAATATTTGTAATTAAATAAAGTGAGCAGTGTAAACTGAAATCAATATATTTGAAAATGTAGAAATACATCCAAGATATTTAATAAATTTCAAGTGACATTCTTTTGCTTAACAGTGTGAGTAAAACAAATTAATCATTATTAATTTTTAATTAGTCATTAGTTAACTGTGATAAATGGACATACCTATTAAGAACATTCTCTTCCCTTACAATGAGGGCTTTCCCTCTTATGTGAATTCTTCCACTCTTCTTTGTCCTCTCTCTCTAGCCCCACATTTATGTTTTTCAGTGGTAGTGAGCAGCCACATCACATCGACCTGAAAGGGTCATTATAGGTGCTCAGCATGCATAAAAAAATCATTTTTTTGTTTGCTGTGACGGGAGAAGTATTGGACTGAAGAACAGAAGGAATAACTGAAGGTACTGCCAAATGGAATTTCTTGAAATCAACTTATTTAAACATTCCACTTTCTGATTAAGCAGCTTCAAATAGTACACCCTAGGTTTTTTTTTTAATCTTTTCAAATTGATTTTGTAAGGGACTTTTTGCTCTGATGTTGCTGGTTCCAGTTCTTTTCCCTTTCACTAATTTCTTGGATTTGCAATCATCTCCAGTGTAGCTTGTAACTACGGGAGGTACAGCAACGTTAGAGAACTTTAATTTCCAAACTGATGATGTCTGTTCATCTCCAAAATATGAACACACGCAGAAAGCAAACTGCATTCCTTTCTAAGTGTTGATTGCATTAGATTTCGGTAACAAAGGGGTATAAACTAAGCTCTTTAGGTTCCAAATGCATCTTTCCTTGAGGAAACTAAATCCCGTGTATGACAGCATTGGGGGGAGGGAAACGAGGTAGGATGTGCAGACTCTGTCTGTATGCGATTAAAGCAGGCTTTTTTTTAAAAAAGGGAACAGACTTTTAACAGCTTTGATTCATATAACACAATAACCCTGCACAATACGGTACACAGCAGATTACTGAAGAATGTCTTTTTTATACTTAATCCCCAAACCTCTCTGTTTTTAGGAGTCCTTAGTTACCCAACTACAGAAGAGAGAAAGAGCTGCACCAACACAAACGTGCCTATCTTTTCAACCATTTTCTATATCTGGTGGAATGATCCTTTTTGACCAGGAGGGGGAGCACTCCCCTTTATTTAATAAAATTCCCGTTACAGCAGTTCTCCTGTAGCCAATGCAATTCTTTCAATGGGGCCTTTCACAGCAGCCTCTGTCACCCCGTGAAAAAAAAGTACAACCAGACCACCAAGAAATGACTTCTTTTTCTAGAGTCATGCAAAGAGAGAGGAAGCTGCATCAACTGCAAAACATCAACGGAACATAAGCTTGAAAGCATCATTAGGAACAGAAACAACGAGAAGTCCCATAGCACCTTGTCAAGTAACAGATTTATCAGAGCACAAGCTTTTGTGGGCAAAGACCCATGCATGCATCTGATGAAGTGGGTCTTTGCCCATGAAAACTTATCCTCTGATAAATCTGTTAGTTGCTAAGGTGCCACAGGCCTTTTTGTTGTCTTTTGTGGCTACAGACTAACATGGCTACCCCTTGGATACTTGTCATTAGGAACAAATAGGTAATAAGGGATTTTAAAGTCAGGGGTTTATGGCACCTTTAAAAGGACAAAATTGTAACATATATCCTATTTCATGAGAGCTGCAGTATCATACAGGTGAAATAATCTATAGTACAAATATTTACATCTACCAGCTCAACCCCTAAGCACAGGGTTTATAAAAAGCAACAAATGCTACTGCATTTGATGCACACTCAAACCTCCCTTAGCAGTAAGCAAGAGCAAAAGAAATGCAGGATCAGCCCCAGTGAACACTTGTTCATCCTCAGTCATATCTAAGGAAATGCTTATATTGATTAACTTCTGATTATGTTCTTGCTACAGGAGAACAAACAAACAGTCCCTACCTGAAGGGCTTACAGTCTAAACAACAGACACAGATAAGATGTGACACCCCAGGAAGTCTGGAGGGAGTTATCAGCAATTTTTTTTTAAATGATCAAATGTCCTCTTTTGAGGTGGCGTTGGAATTTGATTAATGTACATTTGTGATCATGGGTGTAGAGAAGTGCTTAAAATGAGTTTGAAATGTTTTAGGCCTTAATGTGAAAATGAGTACAATATTGACATTTTACCTCAGAGTATTTAACCCTGTGTAGTTTGAGTATATAACCATGTGGAGTTTGTTTTTTCCCCACAAGAACTATCATTGCATTTGTAATACATCCAACCCCACAGCATCTGTTTGCTATATAAATTTATAGTTTCCCACTGAAAAGGTTGTAAAATCACAGAGAATGGCTCCACTTTATCTTCTTAGATTTGAAGTACCGTTCTATTCCAAAAATTGTTGTGGAAAAATGGCTGTAAGGTTCTGCATTTGGGATTCACTTATGTCTATATCAAATTGCTCAGTTTACAATTAAAATACTATTTTCTTGTCATCCCTTGCGCCCTCAGTTCTGCATTTGAATGTGAAGCGGTGGGGTTTTTTTGATACACATATCATCACCACTGATAAAGATTTTACTCCGTTACATCTGTGCAAGCTCAGGGGCCTCAGATTATATACTCATTTATATGCATGAACTCTTTCTGCCATTTGCAAGACAACAAAAGTGTCACTGATGGCCTCATTTGAGGGCAACAGAAATATACAGGTTTTCTTGATGAACATGAGCTGGTTCATTATTCCAGTGCTTGGGTACTTCTGATGGACAGATGGGATAGAGAAGCAAACAGTAGAATGTTTCAAGGAGCTACATGTGAACCTGAATGCTCACAATGAGCACATCTGCTACAGCTCTATCACAAGTTTATTTTTTGTATCCCTGCTTTTTAAAAAAAAAGTGGATATTTTTTTAAATTAAAATTCACCATCTTGTTCAAACAGAAATTAATAGTGGGATGTCCTATGGGCTATATTTTATGTGCAGTCAGACTAGATGATCCCAACTGGGCTTACAATTCATGAGTCACACGTGCCAGGCCTGACTTTCAATCAATGTATTGCCTAGTAGATTCCTGCTTGGCTTTCTCTCGCTTTGTGGCACCAAATGAACACAGTGCTCAAAGAAGTCCAATCCAACGCAGGTTACTTTGGGGAGCTGATCATCCTTCTTTGCCTGAGAAAGGAAGAACATATGTATGTTATGTATTATTATGTATGTTTGAAAGATAACTACGACGTAGAATATTTTGTGGGCCATTTCAGGGACAAAAATACTAGATCTCATAGGTTACCATTTAGCTAGCCTTTTGCTTTCCTACATTTCTAAACAATATATTATTGGCCATCCAGCTATGAATTGCACACCAATCAAAATCTGTGAGGACAAGTCATAATAGCGTCAAAGTCCCTTAAAAGCATGAAGATAGATGATATGAAACAAGGTCATTGTATGGCAAGCAAATTCAGGTAACTGATGGAAAGGTTTAACTCCTGTCCCAAGGCAAATATTTAGTAATGGACTCCTTATCTAGCAAAAAAAAAAAAAAAAAAAAGTATAACAAGATCTTCTGGTTGGAAATCAAAGCTGGATGAATTCAGACCAGAAACAACATGTACATTTTTAGCAGTGAAGGTAATTAACCATGGGGACAATTTGTCAAAGCTTGGGATAGATTCAACATCGTTGGAAATTTTAAAATAGCAGTTGGATGTTTGGTCTGCTCTAGTTCAGACAGGAATTATTTCAAGGCATTTCTAAGGTCTGTGATTTGCAAACCAGACTTCTGGCCTTGGAATCTATGGCCCAGACCCTCCAAAGTATTGAGGCACCTAACTGCTGCAGAAATAAATCATCCATGAGGCACCAGAATATCTTGGCGGACCTGAACCTCAGAAAGCTGATTAATATCCTGTGGGTCCCCCACTTTTCCAGTAGGACAACTGAGGGATAAAAGGTAAGGTTGCCTGATTTTGAAGCTTGCAGTTTAGTGCTAGGATCATGGTTTTCCACGGAGATGACTAAATACGACACAAACACAATGGGCTCGAGAATCACGTCACTGGGCTTCCAACACTTATTGACTGCTCCTTGGCCTGATGTAACAGTGATAATGGTGGTGGCTGGCATCTGAATATTGCTTTGTAGGTGAGAGGCTAGCGGGTAGTAAGGAACAAAAAAGCGTCACCCAGGCGTATGAACAGCCAAGCACACAGGTCCTCTCCTGCTTCAGTTCTAGCACTGTAGTTATCACACAGACATGATGACCATTATGACTTCCATTAACAAGCAGCACAATGTATTTGGGAATGTCCTCTCCCAAGAGATGGGACGGGCAGAACAGCACTGCCTAATCCCATACTACTTTACTGTCATGACTAGTGTTCACTGAAGTGTGAAAAAGCAGATAGCTTTCAGGCATCTGTTAGTTGTAGGTAAATTTATCCAGTGTAGAACGTCAGTGATTTTGGGGTTTTATTCCCTAGCTACTTGTCTGTTACATTAATGTTCAGCTGAGATACAGTCCTCTGCACTGGCGTATTTTGCTAGTCTCTTCCCACTTTAAAATTGAACACCCATTTGTTAAAAAAAAGAGAGATAATCTTACCTGTAACACAATGTCCCCTGACGCCTACGCTTAATTTAGTTATAAAAGTGTTCAGTCAGAAAGTGTGCATAATTTCAAAGGCACTGCCTGGAGAACTTTGATGCTGAAATTGTATCCAGCAAACTGTAAGGGTCTGAGATACCTTCCTCTTAGGATGCAGTATGCTTTACGACTAGTTGCCATCTCTTAGACAAATCACATTATTTCTGGGAAACTCTTCAGCTTGCTTGGAGACTGTTTCACCCAATTTGGACTTGTGAATACAAAATACCACCACATTTTTAGTTAAACGTGCCCCCCCCCACAACCTAGCTGGTGTTAAATTACTATTCCAGGGCTGGTCCGAACCCATGGTAATTTTTCTCTAAGTTTGAACAAACAGTTCTATGTTTGTTTTATATACATTATGTATTTTCTATGACCACTTGTGTCTAGAACATCTTTAATTACCCTGTACTTTGTGTATATCATAGTCCACACAACTGATTTATATGAAAAGGGCACATTAATACCATTTTTACACAACACACTATTGATTGAGTATAACAGTTTGGAGCAGTGATACACAACTCAAGGTCCATGAGCTGCAAATGGCTTTGTGTTGTGTCCCCTGAAGCTTTTTGCAGTGCACTATTGAAATGCTGTGTGATTTATTAAACAATCTAAGTTAGTAAACAAATCCTGAAGAGTTAACATGTTGTTAAACAATTGCAGTTGACAAAATTGTTTCATCTAATTTTTCATGAGTATAAAAATACTCATGAAAAATTAGATCAAACTATATATATATATATATATATGTGGTATATGATATATCAAACATATATATATATATGGTATAAGCTCACTGTACACACCAAGGTGCAGGTCTACACAGCCTGTGTTTTGAGCACACTGCTGTACGCCAGTGAAACATGGACTTTGCGCTCAAAACAAGAGCAGCGGCTCCACACATTCCACATGTGCTGCCTTAGGCGCATACTCGGTATCTCGTGGCAGGACAAGGTCCCCAATAGCACAGTGCTTGAGAGGGCAGGCACCGCCTCCATGCTCACCCTTCTCAAACAGAGGCGTGTGCACTGGCTGGGCCACATCTCATGCATGACGGATGGTCGAATACCAATAGACCTCCTCTTCGGAGAACTGGTGTCTGGAAAGAGGCCGAAAGGGCGACCTAAATTGTGCTACAAGGACACGTGCAAGTGTGATCTCAGCATACTCTCTGTCAGTGTGAACACCTGGCATTCGCTCGCCTCAGACAGGCATGCCTGGGAACAGGGAGTGAAGGAAGCTCTTGCTATGTATGAAACTACCTTGGTGAAGGAAGCGGAAGACAGGAGAGCCCTCAGGAAGATCCGTGCCCGTGATACCAGAGCGACATCTGCCTACTGCTGCTCACAGTGCGGAAAGGACTGCCGCTCCCGCATTGGATTGCACAGCCACAGAAGACGCTGCTCAAATCAGTCCAACTGGGGCGCAAACTTATGATGCCTCGGGATCGAAGGATGCCTACCTATATATGGTATATGATTTTATTATATATGTTTGATCTAATTTTTCATGAGTATTTTTATACTCATATATAGAGTATAAAAATACTCATGAAAAATTAGATCAAACAATTATCAACTGCAATTGTTTAACAACATATTAACTCTTCAGGATTTGTTTACTAACTTAGATTGGTTAATAAATCTGTTAATTATTACTGAAATTAATATTATAAATTATTTATTATTATTCTGTTAACTATTACTAAAAAAAGTCACAATAGTACAAATTGATTTTCATTTACCACATATATATTTACCATTTATATATTATATCTATATATGGTAAATGAATATCAATTTGTACTATTGTGACTTTTTTCAGTAATAATCAATTGCTAATTTGGCTCCTGAACTACTAAGGTCTGAGTATCACCACTTTAAAGGAACATTGACAGTGGCTTATATAGCCCACAGGACAGGAATGCGACAGTGTGGTGTTATCTCCCCAGTTTGTTTCAATCTATTTTTACCATCAGAAACCACTTACATTTTTAGCTAATTACTTTCACATGTAACTATCTTGTAACAAGATATGCACTAAAAAAGTTTGGGTTGCAGGTTGAAAAGAAATTGTACAGCACACTAACTGGCTGTTTATTACATTTTAAAAATAAGCATCATAGAATTCATCTAACTGAAGTCCTTGAAGACCTAGTGAAGCTTTTGACAATGAATCAATTATACACATGAAACATTTAAAATATGCTACACAGGTATGTTTAAAGCTGCAGGCAACATCTGATAGTGATTGCATTGCCTGATATAGGGTTCAGTGTGTGAGTGAATTGTAATGCGCTTGCCATTGTTACTTCCTGAAATGTGTAAGCATGCAGCAAAAATATTCTCTCCCCTTTATTACAGAACATGCACACCTGGCAGAAATGTTATTTTGGAATCATAACATTAAATACTTGAAAATAAACTTACTAGGTTTCCTTTGCTTTTATCATTCTTTCCTTTCACCATCCTTTATACTTCTCTAATACGTCCTGGTGCCCTTCCCTCTATTTCCTTACCCCTTCGCTCCCCATTTAAAGAATTCTTTTTCCCCTTCTTTCATGTACTTAGAGCTTCCTTCCCTTGGCTTCTCATCTCAACCTTTTCCCTTCTACTCCTCTACTCTAACACCCACACCCCAAAATGCACTTAGGCTTGGCCTACACTAGGCAGGTAAGTCCATTGCAGATACACAATTCCAACTAATCAACTTACCTGCAATCAGTTTACGTGACTGTTCTGATTCAGGAAGGTTGACCGGACAGACGCTCCTGTTGACCTCCCTTACAACTACAGGGGTCAACTCTCGACCCTAACAGGGTGATTTTGTGTGTGTCTACCAGGTTTATGAAATCAGCCCCCAGAAGATTGACCCTGAATGGTTCGATCTTCCAGGTAACAGACATGCTTACTCTCTGCTTTCCCAAACCGTCACCCCTTTCTATGACACTCGACTCTAGTTTCCATTTCCCCATTACTGCTTCCCCCCATGGTGTCCAGTGTCTTCACAACTTTACTGCAACTTTTCTCAGAACTCAATATGGCGCAGTGTGGGAAGAGAATGTGCGCCTGGAATGAGGCCAATGACCCCTCTCTAGTCCCGGTGAGAGAGAAGGGTTACTTACGCATAGCAGCACATTAGCACCTAAGTAAAACAGATTTTCTCATTTACCATGTGCGTGTCAGGGGCTAGCATGGGGGTAGGTGAGTGGCGCAAAAGGACACCTGTGAGCCTCGCTGTTTCTGGAACACTCTGCCTCTCCCGGGAGTGCTCATCTCCTAATGGCATTCCATTGCCAGACAGGAAAGCTGTGAGCCAAGGACACTGTCAAGTAGCAATGCAACACGTGCCTTTTAAATGACCAGTTTTATTTGCACCTTATTAAAAGAACAAACCCACATCTGTTTGATATTTAAAGAATGCAAGGGAAGTGTGTGTGTGCGTGCAAGCAGCACCTCTGCTGCTCAGTAGAGGCCTACGAACTACAGAACTCACCACAAAGTTGTAGCTTATTCTACTTCAAATACACTTATTTTCCCCCAAAAGGGGTAGTATGTATAAGCACACAAGAAATGCACTGGGTGCTCAAAGTCAAGGAGAGACACTACACACGCCTTAGGAAGGACAAAATGCATCCTGCTCTTTCACAAGTCCTCACTTCAGTGAGAAAGACCTGGGAAGTGAAGATAATTAGCATGTCCCACCTACTTCAGATCTGTGACAAAAAATGCCTTCTCTGAAGAAGCGTGGTTCTTATGCACTAGAACTTAGAGGCAGTAGTCAAGCTTGTGCTAATTTCCGAGTGACAATGATCAAAATAGAGGTATGAAGAGAGAATGCCATAGAGGAGTGGCTAGAATTTCTGCCCCTTTCTTGCACACTTAGAGCCTCAACATCTCCCATCCCCAGTGCAACTATAAACCTGGGGATGAGGTATCACAGGTTCTTTTCCTACAGGTCCTTCTCCTCAGTCACCAAAAACAAGGGTTAAATCATCTAGCACATCTTCTCAAACATTTTACATTATATGGACTGATCTTGTGAGCCTCCTGGCCCTTTGTAACATTCCTCTGGCAATTGCAACCAGCAACATGGAAAGTGAAAGTACATTTACACCTGACAATAGAATATAGTAACTGAAATTGGAGAAAGCAACAGCATGTGACCAGTCGCTTCTCTCTCAGATCATCAGTGGATCACAGAGCAGAGCTTTGGAAGCATGCTCTAAGTTCTCCCCATGCCCCCTAAACCTCCAACAAAGCAATTTTATTCATATTAGTGAATCCATGCGGGGGTGGGTGGGGGGAAGAATCAGTGGGGATTTTCTGCTCTAGTCTACAAAGAAGAGTAGAATTAGATGTATTGCTAAGAGCTTGTTTACACTCAGTGGAAGATAGATGTTGCTGTGGCTGATCTTCCCAAGTTCAATTTAGCACATTTAGTAGGGACGCACTAAATGGAAAGTTTAGGGCCTCCCCATCAATCACAGTACTCCTCACTGTTGCAAGGAGTAAGGAAAGTTGACTGGAGAGCTTCTTGTGTGGGGATGGTGTAGAAAGTTGATCTAAGGTACATCAACTCCAGTCTCATGGCTGGAGTTGTGTATCTTAGGCTGACTTTCTCCCCAGGGTAGACCTGCCTAAGAAAGAGATTGAGCCTTTATCTCCTCTCCAGTTTACCATAGTCATTGCCTCATCAATGGGGCAGTCCATAAGTTACCTTTTAGATTAACGCAGCTGAAGCGATAACATCTTTGAACTCTCCACCAGGGTCACTCAATAACCTCTTGTCTGCATGTGGGGAAGAAAGAAGACAGCGGAGGGACTCAAAGAAAATAAAATGTATCTCAGATTGTTGAAGCTGGCAGGGCTAATGCTCTGCAGGAACTGAGATGGTGGCTGAACATATTGTCCATCTGATACAATACAGCAAGTTAGTATTTACACACCCGCTCCCCAAGCTAAAAAATCAAGACATGCTGAAAGGCAGGTGACAAAAAGAGGCTCCAGCATCTGGTTACTCTAAAGTAGAGGAGTAGTCTTATGGGGAAGTGCAACCCATGGGGCCTTTAGAAAATATGTTATCATCCATTTTACAAGATCAGCCAGCTGGCTTTGACGCACCTGTTCAAACATTCATAGAACTTATTCTATTTCTCTGGCATTGTCAGGTTGGGAAGGAGGACATATTAGGCCAGCAATGGTGGAGAATACTGGAGAAGGTAGCTAGACAAAGATATTTTTAAATGGGGGAAGGATGATTTGGGAAAAGTAACTGATGAGATATTCTGTGTCTATATTGGCTGTTTAGTTAATTCAGATTGCAAGCTTCTCAGAGTAGGGAACATATCTTTCCATGTATATAGAGATGGGCTCAGATTCTTTAAGCGTCTGTTGATGCTACTGCAATGCAAGCAACCCTCCTAAGCAAATGAGGAACCCAAGGTGTATAAGTGATTTTTTTTTTTCCTCAGCGAGAGTGTCAGTGCAGAGGAGAGGGACAAATGAGGCAAAGAGGATTAAAACAAAACAAACCCCCTCTCTCAAAGAAGGTGATCACCTAGGCCCAAAGTTCTCAGCAGCAGAATCTCTTTCCAATTCCTTTTTGCATTCCCCCTCACCACCCAATGTGGGAACGGAAAACAAAAGCAGGAAACATAGCTAATGGTGAAAGATAAGCCATATAATCCCAGAGATATAAATCCAAAGACAGACAATGATCAGAATGGAGATAATACAAATTTAAAGCTACTGTTGGGCAGTTGTTAGCCTTTTTAAGCTTCCTAGTAGGTGGAGTCACAAGCTAGTGGAAGTAACTAGTTGGAATGGAACCAGCAAGAAACAGACTATAGCCAGCAAGGCAGTAATAGGATCTTCACTGGATTCATAGCACTAACATCTGCAGGCACTAAGTCACTGACTTTTTAGGGAGGCCTTAACTAGTGTTTCAGATAGATTTAGTATTTTGGCCTGGCAGAGCTTCCTAGGATGGTTTTCCAAGAAAATGGTCCAATGGTCTTGTTTAAAGCATAATTTAAAATCATTACAATAAAGTCAACATGCATTGCCCATATTTCAGTCTGAAGTGATCATGCAACACATCACACTCTTGTAGGTGCTGGCCTCAAACTCACCAGCCAGTGTCTCACAGTGGGCTTCCAGATGTCAGGTGGCAGCTTCCTCAATCCTTATTTTTAATGTAAAGTTGTCACTACTTCATTGCAGTGAAAGTAGGATCCTAAAATTTATCATTTGGTTAAATCCCGTACTGCGGCTGCCTCTGTGTGTGTTTTGTGTTTTTTTTTTTTAAACAAGGCTCTGAAAAACTGTCACCTTTAAATCAGTTTTAAATCAGACAAATTGTTAAACCCTTGCAGAACAAAAATAAATGTGTTTGTGTCAGTTATAATTATGATCATTTCCTGAAGCCCCACCATATTTATAATCATGTTTATCTATTAAAATGCCAACCATACGTTATACATTAACTAAAACCATTCTGTAACTTTATTGATATATTTTGTGGAGTTCACATATTTTTGTACAGCAAACATAACACTGTAGCTGCAGCACTATTGTTTAATAGCAGCAAAGTATATTTTATAATCTGGGTACGTGGACAATAAATAGTCTGTTTCTTTGGATGTGAATGTTTAAAATGAAGTTCTGCTGCAGCTTCATAATGTGATTGCTATTTTACAGAGCTTATACACAAAAATATATATGCAATCTTTTTGTCTATATTTTATACAAATACAACAGTAGTTTGTGAATACATTTTAAAGTACATATACATGATAAGCAACTTGATTTTCCATATCACAGGATAGCAATTTTATATGCAAGAAACATACAAATTCAGTCTGGAATGCAGGGATGTGGTTTTTTTTTTGTTTGTTTTTTCCTTTCTATTTATGACTCAATCTTTATCATTAAAACATTTTTAGTATAGAAGTCCAAACATTTTTTCCACTAGCTAAAAAATATAATTTCAGCAATCCAAGTCAGGTTCAGGTGCATCATCCATTCCCCAATCTAGTTTTCCCAGTTTCTCTCTAAAAGGGCTCTTAGCAACATACAGTATGTTCTTCACTCCACGCTATAGAAAAAAGCCCACATCTCCTTTTAATTAACAGTCATCCTCTAGTTTTGCGAACAAAAGTTGGGCTTGTTTGGGTTTACATTTGCATGTCCAAGATTTTCCTTTTGCAAGTGCATATGAATACATTGTGGTGTTGTACAAAGTTCATTAATGACAAAGTCACAGTATAAAAATATATCGTATACCTATAGGTCTAGTATAGTCCTTTTTCTAGGGGTAAAAATACATCTGAATGAGACAGAAGGGTTTGTAGCACCATGAGAGGAGTTGTATCCCAAGTTACATTAGCAGCATGATCCAATATAACAATATTGCAGGAGTGTTTCTGAGAAGATAAAACATTCATTCTGGTTCAACTGTACCACTGAAGCTTATACTGAAAAGTGTTTACATATGATTAGCAATAGTTCTGTGTCACTTCCAGGGCTAGATAACTGTTATCAAAAGACACTGCCTTCCAACAAAGTAAGACACTCTTACTGTATAAAGGCTTTGGGACTTTCCAAAACACTCTTTTGAACTATCATGGCATTACTTCATTTTGACGTTCACTGTAATATTAAATAGGTGGTGGTTTTAATTGTACGCTGGGAGGATGCAGGATGCGTAGCTGAGTGTCTACACAGTTTTATAAGAAAGTACATGTCATAGGTCTTTTATAGACTGAAAAGTATGTAGGATGAAGTGCTAAACCAGTGTATGAGACAGACAGACAGACATAACTACAGGCGTAGTCCTGCTTCCCTTTAATTTAATGGTGTAAGATCAGGCCTTATATTTCCTTCAGACAGCAGCATAACTAGGATAGAGTATTATAAAATAGTAGGAGAGTTTATCATCCAAAACTGCAGAGTGCACAGTTTATAACTGGTGTGGAACGCATGAATAATTTTTCTTGGTACTAAAAATGGCAGTAGAAGACAGTGTAGTTTGAAACATGTAAACCTAGTAAAAAACCATTGTAAAACCCTTAAGAAAGACACACTGATTTTGTGCAATATAGCAAATTGATAAGAAAACACTGTAAAAATGTACCTGTTCAAAATTACATCTACCATTTTGTACACAACGCATTATACCAAAGTCCCTACATATATGTAATCTAATGGCACTTGAAACAAGTTATAATAAAAGGTTTTATAATAAAAGCGTAACCTGTAAGAAATTCTCTTAAAAAGTTTAGGTTTCTTTTTGAAAGTGCTATATCTTGTAATATGTGTAACATAGAGGTTGACCAAGCTTTATTTTAAAAAATATTGGCCTATAATACATGTATAGCTCACTAGGCAAATGATCCTGAAAATATGTACTCTTAACATTCATTATTAGCTTAATAAGCAATCAGCTCTGGCTCATGTTTCAGTCAGTATATGGTTTTAAAAAACCGCTACTGTGAAATTAACAATAAATCACTCTATTCCACAATTTACTACTAAATAAAGCACAAGCAACAAGTACTCAAAAATATATATATTTAAAAACATACTAGAAGTTTAAAAGTTGCACAAAGAGTGGTGCACGATCAGCCAGCCCCCTCCCTCCCCGCCTTTGAAAAGATAAAATCAACTCGGTAACCAGAAAGTAGGGTTTAAAAATGGACATTTTAATAGTGGCCAATAATAACTCTGCCTAAATATACTCTAAAGCACTAATGTGTTAATATTGCTTACAGTGCCGATCTGCTTCCACATATTCATACATCCTAGTTCAGTAGCAACAATATACCATGTATCCACCAACTGCAGCCCTGACTGAATGAGGTTCAATATCTTGTCCAAGGTCCCTATCTCTGAAGTGAAATGCCAATCCCTTTTTAAAAGCTAAGGCACTACCATTAGCATATAACCAGAACCTTTACTACTAAGAAAATGGATGCTGGCAAAAAAAAATCAAGTCTAATCAGAACTAAAACTGATAAACAAATGGCACTGTCTTTTTCTCAACGCTTACATACACACCACTTCCATCCCTTGAGGAACAGGATAGGTCTGTCAGAATGCTCTGTGTTGGCAGTTAAGATTAAATTAATTTGCAACACTAACAAGTGGCCTTCCTTGCTTACAGGCTGACAATTCACTGTGGTTCTGAAATTGGTGATATGCGTATTCATTTCCCAACAGCTGCATATATTGACAAACACAGCCTAATGGTATTATGTCTCCAATTGCCTTTTCTGGGTGACAAATGTGGCTATTGGAATATGAGTCTGGGAGATTCTCTGCACCCAAAACTTGCATTTACTTCAAAAGTTGAAGATGCCCAGTTCCACATACAAAACAGCCCATTAGGGGAACAGAATCCATTTATCTTCAGCTCAAACTGGTTAAACCAGATCCAGAGTAAAGTACTTTGGTTCCTCTTGTTTTTTATTTCATGCATGCGGGTTTAAACCAGCATTCATGTTTTTGTTCTGTTTATTTTGTGCTTTGTTCACACAACATTTTTCTTTCCTTAAAATGCACGGTGTGGGGTAAGGGGGAAGCAATATTGAACACATCATTCAACTAAAGATGTAGGTAAGCAATCTGTTTCATAGAAACTAAAGGAAGCAGTCATGAAGCAGAGCTAAAGTCCACTTTGAGATAATATGCTCCTAAACCCAACATCTAGGAGTAGTACACAGAATTTGAAAAGGTATTATCCTTATTAATACATCCTTATTTTAATGCCTTTGGAACACAAACACATTTATAAAACATTATCTTTCAGTAATAAAATTTAAATACATATAAGTATAAAATAGTAAAACTACACCTGCATATTGCTCCTAGAGGGAAAAAAAGTAGGAGCTAACGATAAAATATTGGGAGCAAAAGCTCCTTCAATGGGAGCAACTTGTTTCTGTGAAGTATATTTATTTTAACCACTTAAAACCTTGTACGTATCCTCACTATTGACTGAGTGATACTAATGTATTTCATTTTTATTTTTAATTCCTTATCCACAGTGACAAGGAAAACAAATATTAGTATTGAATTAAAGCAAATCTAACTTGCTTTCACACATCACAGGGTTTTTTTGTTTTGTTTTTTGTTTTGGTTATTAGGGGTAGGGGATGCGAGTATATCGAATTAGGTAAAAGTGGTGTAAGCAATATGCTCTTACTTCACTCCTAAGAGTCCTGTCTTTAAACCTTGGCAATGGGTGAAAAGTCCCTAGCCAAGTATCCAGGTGTAGAAAGTGTGACTAACATTTAACTTGTCGCTTAGGAGGGCATGACACACTGCATCACACAATTGAAAAGATCCACTCCACTTATATTGATATCTGCAAATTTACATTCATTCTCTGACTCAAGACTCACACTGAACTGACACTAAGTATAAAACTTCTGGCTAGACTTAACCCACACTTTGGCTGTGGCAGCTGGGAAAGACTGATGCCTACAGACGTGACTACAAAATCTGAAGATTCCTATGCAGTGCTCTTTCTATGCTGGTAAAAGACAAACAGCAAGTTAAGAATTAAATCAAAAATTGTGACAAAATATTCTGCACTACTAAATTAAAACCTTTATATTTCAGGATCAGCCATTAATTTTGCCTCTTTTCCTTCCACCAGAGTCATGAAAGCACAAAAGAGTTCCAATTCGAATTGGACACATTTGCCAATTAAGCAGAAACAAAGATTTTTTTAAAAAATATGTTGTGTCACAATTTGAGTCATCAAGTTAAACTGCCTCCCATTCAATCTCAATACAGGCAACAACAACTGAAGTCAGAAAAGAGCAAGTTCTTAATACCATTACTGACTTTAAGTCAAATATAAAACACTATGTACATACTTCCAGCAGGTAAGTTTGAATTTTACACAAATTTAAAAAAAATTGGTTTCAGGTTATGGACCAGATCATATACCACCATTCAGTTCGCTTCAAGAAGCTGTGTGTAAAATTAAAAAAATAGAATTCTATTACAAAATGAAACATGATAGAGCTCCCATTTGCTAGACAAAGCAGAATGACTGATACATTTGAAACAAAGTTTTAAACAAAGGGTGCATGTCAAAGTTTAGTAGGACTTGCTTTCTATTGATTTTTTTTGTCAGTGTGTCAATTGGCAGTGGAAAAATCAAACAATACATTGAGACTTTTTTAAAAACCAAAGTAAACAGCTGAGAATAAAACACTTTCAAAACATATAAAAGTTAATTTAAATTCCTTACTGGCTTCATGAGATTGGTACTGTACAAAAGCAGAGGATTTATAATGTCTTATAGTAGGCACTAAGTTAAAAATAATTACCTAAGGCAATTCTACAATTAGACAGTAATAAGCCAGCTCTGTACTTCCTATTGGAAAGCTTGATGAAAACGTGGTAGCGTGGTGGTTGTGCTTAAACTGTTTGCGAAAGCTGCTGACAGTGAGTGCAGAGACCCCAGACCTATACTGCTGCTAGGATCTTGAGGATCCTGTGTTTGTGGTGGAAGTTGAGTCATTGAAGAATGTGCCTCCTCCTGTGTATAATTCATTCCAAGATTTCCCACTGAAACAGAAGGGTTATAGGGAGGGCCATTTACTGGTATAAAGTTGAACAATTGAGAAAAGTCCAACGACGGGGCGCTTAGAGGTTCGCTAATGGAAACAGAACTTTTGGAAAGGGAAACCTCCCCAGATCCATCATCTAGTGGCCCTACTTGAGGATCCAACCCTAATTTAGATGAAGATGCTTGAGAATCCTGGGATGAAGAAGGTATACCACTTTGCAACTCCATTAAGTAACTTTCAATTTCCCCTTTCAATGGCTGTTCTTTTTCAGACATAGAAACTGCATATGAGGTAGAACTGAGTGGATATTTCAAAGACAGCTGGTGCGATGGGTGGACAGATTCCATATCTAAGGGACAAGGCATTCCTAAGGGTAATGACGTGGGAGCCATTTGGTGTGCAGACACAGAACTCTGCATGGACTGAATTTGAGTGTTGTAGAGATTCAACTGCAAAGTGTTTGTGAATGGCTTTGATGTCAGCTCACTGGAAGGTAAAGACATCACTGGAAGCAGCTCATCCTTAATAGGCACAGAAACATTGCAGGTAAAAGGATCCAGAAGGTCCATTGGCTCTGTTTTGACCTTCAGAAGTTCTTGGTTGTGACTTTTCTTCATATGGCGTGTTAGGTGGTCTTTCCGCCCGAATCTCTGTGCACAATACTGACAGAGGAAGTCCTTTCTTCCAGTGTGCACTACCATGTGTCTACGGACATCCTTTCGGGTGTAGAACCGACGATCACAGTGTTCACACTGGTGCTTTTTCTCCTTTACTCCACCTGATGACTTGCCCGCATGAGTTTTTAGGTGCTCCAGTAGCACTCCCGTGCTTTCAAATGTCTGCAAACATACCTTACAGGTGAGGTCACCACTTGTTGCAGCATGCAAAGCCAGGTGACGCTTAAATCCAAGCTTCGTATTGTAGTTCTTTCCACATTCTTCACACTTAAAGGCCTCTTTGTTGGGATTGTGTGTATGTAGGTGATTCTTTAGGTGATCTTTTCGGTGAAACATTTTCTCACAATAATTACACTTGTGGGTTTTCTCAGGAGAATGAGTAGCCATATGCCTTTAAACACAGATATATTCTGTAAGTAATTATTTTGATCAAAAAGTACAAGTGTTCATTTTTAATGGCAGCTAATTACTATACTAATGTTTCTTCACAACAGAATCTTTTTAAGCTGACAGCATGACACTACAAAAATAATTTGACAAATTTAAATATAGCAAAACACGAGCCATTATCTTTAAATTGACACTTTAGTTTTAGTTGTATTTTTAGTTACTGGGATACGGGCAAGTATGAGAGTACTTGTGTAAATGTCCATAGCCAAAATTTTAGCAGTCCATACATTTTTCTTGTGACAACTCCGTATACGAATGAAAATTCTATTCTCATTTACATAAACAAAGCCAAAGACATTAGCTGGTAAACTTACACACTGTAATTTAGAATTCTAGAAACAAACCAATGTCTACTTTAATTAACATTTCCTCTCTGCAAATCAGCTGAAGAATGTGTACACAAATATATATTTTTACATGGCTTAAAATGGCCAACATAAAAAAGATAATATAATCTGAAAGATAAATAGAGTTTAATACCTTAGTAATTTGTACTTAGAAACAAAGGCCTTGGTGCAGTCTTGTTGTGTGCACTTGTAGGGCCTCTCTCCTGTGTGAGAGTATGAGTGAACCTTTAATTTCTCAACACTGTTAAAGGCCTTGTCACACAGTTGGCAAGGAAAGTTTTTTCTTGGTTTGGTTTCACCACGCTTACGTTTCCCTGAAGGGACTTTCTGGGTATCTCTTACTTCTGACAAATCACCAGGAATGACAGTGGCCATCGCAGCCTAAACCAGGCCTTCTTGTTGGACACTTGGGAATTGCCCAACTCCACTAAATGATTTAGCTTTAGATGGCTTCTCAAGTTTCATGTGGTCGTAAAAGAAAGCAAAAGGGGACTGGAAAAAAAAATAAGAAACAACTAGTTTGTAACTAAACTCAATTTTGAAGTTTACTTGCTATGTGATGCTTCTGAATAAAACTTAATAAAATTAGGTTCAGCTGGTCTAATGTAATACCTGTAGGCTTCTTTATGCTATTTGTCACCACTCTTAAAATGCAATGCTCAGGATGAACAGATCCATATGTGCCCTGACACTAGACCTTGTAACTTCTCCTTAGGGCCTGGAGAGAGAATGGCCATGTTTCAGAAAGATTACAGAAGTCATCAAAAATAATTTTACTCAAAAATACGCAGACAAAGCTGACTTTTGGCAGCTGCTGATTTTGCAAAGGATTAAACTGTACTTGTGTAGATTGTAATAAGTCAGAACTGCTAGAGATAAAGATTTCTATAAATTAGGTTTTCTCAGATCAACACTGGAAATATCCATCCTCCCCATACAATTCTTTCATCGTAAAATAGAGAAATTGTTAAAAGTTAGGTTAGCTCAAGATGGAAATATTTATTCATTCATTCTAGAGGGATCACATTCAATCTTGAAGAATTAAGCTCTGTGAAATACAGGAGGAAGTCTATCCCTTTGATACTGTCTTCCAGAAAGAGTAGCTCTGAATTCTTAATCTGATAATACATAGAGGCAACTGATTTTGGTGATCTCACAGTACTTTACCATCTTTTATTGACAAAAGTACTACAGCACTATTTTAAATAGCAAAACTCAACTGCAATTTGAAATTCCAAGATGGGTGACATGGATCAGAAGCTAGATCTGCAATAGCGCCCTGAAAGGTTGTATGAGAGAAACAGAATGAATGACAGAGTTCAATATAAAATGCAGGCAGGATTTGAAAGGGGTGAATTTGCCATTGCTGTTGCAAGTGAGCATTTTCCAGTTTTTGAAAACCTGATGCACGGTAACCATCAGCTCAGGAAGTCAGGCTGAGCAACTGTCCTAGATGCAGTTTTGCCAGACACCAGAGGTCGATGTCAGTAGCCTGAGCTGATGGTTTTGAAATGCAGCCCTCTGTAGGCATGGGAGGGCACTCTTCCCAAGCTTGCTATCTCCTTCAGTATCTCAGCTCCCTGCTATGTGCTTCTGCATGCTTGCAGCTTAAAAGAAGCAGCTGTTGGGACAGGTGTGGAAGAGCAGCCAGGAGTCAGGCAAACAGCATCAGGCAACGGCTGCTTCAGGCTAATGCCACTTCCCTACCAAATAAAATGAACTGTCCCTAGCTGGCGGTGAAGGAAGGATAACTATCTAGGCAGCCTGTCTACTGTGTCAGCTGTCCTCTCCGCCTTTTGCTGTTGGACTTCCATTTAGGGGACAATGAAGTAGTGAATGCTGCTTGGAAAAGAGATTTGAGAACAGTGCCTAAAGCAAGATGGGGTTTCAGCTTGAAAACAAAAGCAGAAGGATCGTGCAAAAAATGTCCAGGATATACCACGGAGGACAGCTGGAGAGAGCATCTCTCCTGTTAATCAGGAGAAAAAGAGAGAAAGAGTCCTCCCTAACACAGGTGTATTTCAGATTGACTGTTAAATCAAACATGCCTCTGCATATGGCTCCTCACTTTAAACATGAAATGACCAACCAAATAAGTATTACCCTATTTTCTAAATCTCATGATATTTTTGCTATCATGATTTTTTTAATCTGAAGGAGTAGCGATAGTGCAACCTTAGAGGGGTAGCTGTGTTAATCTGTATCTTCGAAAACAATGAGAAGTCCTGTGGCATCTTATAGTCTAACAGAGGTTTTTGGAGCATAAGTTTTCATGAGCAAAGGCACACTTCATCAGATGAATGTTTACGCTTCAAAAAATCTGTTAGTCTATAAGGTACCACAGTACTTCTTATTGTTATTGAAACCTCAAACTGTCAGTTTATAATAAAGCTGTATCAGTGGTTAACTACAGCACTTTTTTTTTTAATTAAAGTTAACCAGTGATGGAAGAGAGGTTTCTTCAGGAATGGTGATTCTTCAAGAGTTACCTCCACACATTCACCCTCATGTGTTGGGAGTGTGGGGAACCAATCCTGTGTGGGAATGTACATAGGACATCAAAGAAGCAGCTTAGTTTCAACCTTCCTACCCTATCAAGTAATAAAATGGATCAGTCAGTTGGTTGCTTGAGACCAAATTCTTCTTCACTTACACTAGCATAAAAGGCCAAACCTATTTTTCAATGACTTAACTGAGTTATTTCTGATTTATACGGATATGAGGAGGAGGATCTGGCCCAGCAACTTTACAGTTAAGTTAAAATTTGTACAAAAGGATTTACCAAAGTCCTCTTTAATCCACTTGAGAAATAAAATTAAATTAATTGAAGTAACTGGTTCTCTATATGTAGTATTCTATGTGCCCCCACCCCCAACCTCCCAAATTTTCAGTTCTCTGATCTCAAAAATAAATCACTAAAAGCTGAAAAGGATCAAGCATATTAAACAGAATTAATAATGTTTAATTTCACCATGATCCAAATGAATTAGGATGATCTTGAATTCATTGCACTCAAAAATATGCCCACATGTGCATTGTTAAAACAAATTCAGAGTGGATTTGACCCCATGATTACGATAATCATTCAAAAATGTTGTTGTAGGGTATTTTCAATAGTTCTTTTTCACTATAAAATGTTTCATTTTTCACCTGTGGATGTACAGACTGAGCAATGAAGACAAAGCTTAAAAACACTGATGCTCAAGTATTACATTCTTTGAAGATCAGCTGAACGAATTTTATATGAGTAAAAACGCCTATTTGTGACTCAACATATCATTTAAAATTCTCTCTCATTGGTGCTTTCGCAACTGTAGGATGAATGATGATATACACTATCAAAATCTACTGCATTACATATAACTATCATACATTTTATATCATTTTAAAAGAAGTGCATACTACTTAAAAATGAACTATGGTGGCCTTTGTTTTAATGCACACCTGATGGTAGCCCAGTAAAGTCCTCAGATTTTGGTCTTAACCAGTTCCACTGACTCTTCTTGGAGGAAACCAGAATCCAGTACTTCCCATTTTTGCTGGTCTGAAAAACAAAGAAGAAAGAATGAACTAGACTTTAGTAAAACCAATATATTCAGAAAGGTGAAGGATGGGGAATGGAGAAAGAGAGATGAAAGAGGAACAGGAAGTACAAGAAGGAAAAATTAAAGAGATGCAGAATATGACTAAGGCTGATCCAATCTGTATGGATTTATTGTGTAAGTAGTATCAATTCATGACCAGAACTTATTTAAGTCCACTTACGTAACTTCAGCTAGTTCTGCATTTGGAAGTAACACATAAAGAGGCAAGATTACGTATCAGCAAAGCATTTCTCTAAAAAATAAAAAACTACAATCTATGAATTATTTGGAAATTTAAAAACACCTCAAATGTTGGGGCCAGCCGTAAGGTCCTCACATAATACTAAAACAACCAAAAATAAATTAAATATATCCAAAAGAAGATTTCTGGATGGGCCCAACATTGCAAGAACATAACTCCTTCATCCTGCCTAATTACACAGCAAGTACAACATGCTTAGGATTTGACCAGCGAAGGGTGGAAAAAAACCTCCACTCTCTTTTTTTGCTTCTTTATGCTGTAATAGGCCATGATTATCTTTCCCTTATAACTATCAAATCTCTCTTCCCATTTCTTCCTGGAAGGCTTTCTGAAGGATAATGATGTATTGCAAGTTTACTCAGTCTCTGTAAAGACAAGGTGTTGAATCTCTGTCTGTTTTAGTTCAGCACGTATATAACGTCCCATGTTTTCTGTGGCACACAGGCCCTAAGAATTCTGTAACAGGAACCCCAGCATTACATAGCACTGCCTCATACCAAACACTCTCCTTTATTACCTTGTACACTCCAGGGCTATATCTACACTACAGAGATCTTTCGAAAGAAGCCCTTTTGGAAAATCTCTTCCAAAAGAGCGTCTTTTGAAAGAGTGCGTCCACACACAAAAAAGTGCATCAAAAGAGTGATCTGCTCTTTTGAAAGAGAGTGTCCATACGGCCCCTGCTCTTTCAAAACGATGTCCAGTAACTGAAAAATCAGGTGCACTGAGGACTGCTCTTTCAAAAGAAGGGCCCTGAGCAGCGTCTACACGCGTTTTCTTTTGAAAGGAAAAAGACATGAGGGCTAGCAAGAATTTTTAAAGAAAATAAAAGCTTAGATTCAAGATCACAGTTACAATGCAAATTCATGGAGAACAATTATATTGCAATATGCACAGCTGTATAGACATGGGGTAAGGGCTCTGTTGGAGCACTAAACAAAAATCCTGATAAAAAAATTAACTTCTCTGACCTTCTGGGCACTGTGTTGCTTTCAGTCAACTAGTTCCCAAATTATCCAAGAGAATCTTCCCAGAGAGACAGGACTTGAATTTATAATATTTGTATTTTTTTAAAAAAGGTACAAATCGCTTTGCAGTAAATTTAAAAACTAATTGCATTGTAAAAATATTTTAAAATGACAGGAACTCCAAAAATCTAGCCCAAGACAACTGAATTGCTTGTAGAAAGAAACAGATAAGATTACTCAACCAGGCTTCCAGCCCAAATTATTAATTCCATAGAAATTTTAATTATATTACAAATAATTAGTTTCACCACTTTTAAAACACTTAGTTATTTTAAAATAATTAGTGAGGGTTATCTCCTGAATGTATTAATGAATCTAGGGGAGATTAAAGAAATTACCTGTCTGTACACTAGGGAAAGATCCAGGAAATATTAAATCAGAGCCAGAATAAGGATGTAATTCATTGTACAAATAATGGAATTACATGGACATGCCATGTTTGAGATATTTTTAAAGATTTAAGGAACAAAAGTAACCGCTAGTTACAGTGGTGGTATTTTACTTGAAGGATTCTTAGATATACTATAAATTACTAAAAGAGCCCTAATTTTGTAGATTAAATACTAGTTTGCTTTTTACTGAGCAACAGGTGAAAACTGCAGTAGAATGGCAACATACATAGAGGTCAGGGAAAAGAAAAGTACATGGAGATGTGAGAAGTTTATGAAATTTATTGCAGAGCAATGAAAATATTTGAGTGAAGAATGAAAATATATTCCATGATTCTAGGAAGCAAAAAAACACAGGAGAATGACCTGGAGGTAGTGAGAGATCAAATTTATGCCTCAGGCAAACTACTTAACCTATTCCTCTTCCAGATTACAGAATTCATAAACGTAGCTATCAAAAGTAAAACACAAAAAAAATTCTAGAATTGTATCAGGAAATAGCGAGACCATGTTAGCAAGTACATTAATGGATGTACAATTAGGTTTGTGCAATTTATAGTATAGTAGTAGTAGTAGCAAAGTCAAAGAAAGCATAAATTCTAAGATCATTGTAATTCAAAATTCCAGAATTTAAGCCTTGATTATTTGGCAAATTTGAGATTCACAGTAGACAGGAACAGGCTGAAGTGCACAAAATTAAGATAGAATAGGTGTTATGTCTCTTTTAAGCTAGTGACAAACTTAAGTAGCAAGGGAGCAACTCCTTCAACTTAGGAAAAAGGTGGCAAGTAGGAAGTTTTTTCCCCCAAAAAAAGTTGGTAACATGCAGATTGGAGTTACTAAAGCTAGAATAGAAATAATCTTACAACTAGTAGTTAAACAACCATTTGGGGAAAAAAGCACAATACTGTTGTGGTACCTCAGGCAACACAGAAGAAAACATTTATTTGCTTGAGATTTGTTGCCTCCAAAATACATTTTTTTTTAAATCCTAGCCAAAACCGTGTTGGCAAGATTTTTAAAAAGAAAGATGTTAAGCTTGTTAACCTACTGAACACCTTTTTATATTAGAAAACTACTAATTTTATCATGTTATAGTAGCATAACAATGAATACTACCACAACAGTGCAAGTCACCTTTATTGGACAAAAAAGAAAAAAATTTGCTATGCATGTCTTATTAAGTTTGCGGAATTACACAAAATGAATTTACCACAGTTTACCATGACACAATATGTTATTATTTAAAAAGCCATAATATTGGAATCTCTTTGTGTGCTTTTAATGTTTGAAACTGCTTAGGTCCATTTTAAATCTTCAGAGCTCAGTTTGGGTTACTAGATATTCCAAATTATATACTGAATGAAAGGAAATGAAGTTGTTTAAGGTTAACCAATCTGATCCCCACAGAATCTTGTGTGGTTTGTTTGTTTATTTCTAGGATTTCTCCAGCAACACATGGATGCTTTTCCGAGAACTTTGCAGCAACTATGGTGCAAACAACTTTGGAGTTGAAAAATGACTATTGTGAGTGTGCCTAAAGCCTGTATACAGGTGGGGTTTTATATTTCAAGACCAAAAGAAAAAGTATTTGTGCAAAATCATGTTTAACATGGTGGAACTTTAACTCTCTTAGAAGGCAACTGCAAAATGTCATTTGAATGTATGAAAATATCACTTGACACACAGAACAAATGATAGGCAATCTGTATGTGCATAAATTAGCATAACCACAGAATACATAGTAATATCAGAATCAAACTCATTTATGTAACTGATACTATTTTCCATTTACCTCCACTTATTGCAATAAAAGCTTCCCAAAATCTCTTTAGATTCCAACATCCACAAGCTATTAATTTCAAAAGAAGTATATTTACCTGTATCTTTGAAGTTTACTATTTAACAAGTATATTTAGGTTGCAGAGCAAGGGCAAGAAATATAATAGGTTAGCAATAACTTTTCATTTGCGAAAGTGATTCTATTCCTGAGCTGGTTCTGAATGCTTTCTGTAACCAATGAAGTCAACTGACATTTTTGTTGTCAGGTTCTAGTCCACTGTAGAAAGTGAAAATGAAATTTATGCATGCATCTCTTATTCGTGCACTTTGCGGTATATGACAATAGGGTTTTGTTCAAAATAATTTAGCACAAGTGACATGTCTGTTCTAGAGGCACCCAGAGCTGGAATAGCATGGAAAAATGCAGCAGCCAGTCATATCACTTTTCTCTGTTCATCAGAGCTGCATTTATACTATGTGCTGAAAGTAGAACATACTGAGTTTAGCAACTTTCACTCTGAAAGTCTGCTATGCAAGCAGCAAAAGGAACGAGCTGTACTGGAAAAGCTAGCAGGATGCCAAAGGACAGGGCAATTGTTAAGTAGCATGGTTTGAAGAATTAGAACATGGGACTGGGAATCAAAGCTGAATTCTAATCACAACTCTGCTAATGATACTCCCTATAAGCAAGTCACTTCATCTTTCTGTCTCCATGTCTGCAACTGTAAAAGGAATCATATTTACCTTCTTTTTAAAAAGGGACATAGTGAGGATTACCTATTTAATGAAGATACAGTGCTTTGAACACGTGAAGTACTATGTAAATGCTAACTTGCAGTACTGAACAGGACAAGCACAGTACAATGCCTGACGTGGGAGAGTTAGGCAGAATGCTATAGAAAGAGGACAAGTGTACAAGTGATAGAAAAAGTGGTTACTTACCTTTTGTAACTGTTCTTCGAGAGGTGTTGCTCATGTCCGTTCCAACAGCTGCGCACGCATGCTGCATGCATGACTGTCAGCAGTTTTTTTTTCCCTATCAGTACCCATCAATTCAGCTGTGGAGTCCCTTGGAGTTCTGCCTGCCCGGTGGGGTACAGAGTAGGCTGGTGATCCTCCACCCCTACAGTTCCTTCTTGCTGGCTTTCCGACAGAGGGGAAGCGGGTGGGATTTGGAACAAACATGAGCAACACATCTCAAAGAACTACAGTTACAAAAGGTAAGCAACCATTTTTGATTCTTTGAGTGATTGCTCACACGCATTCCACTAAGTGATTTGCAAGCAGTTTACCTGGAGGAGAGGTCAGAGTTCAAAGAGCGGCTGTCTGGAAAACTGCACTACTGAGCACTGTGTCATCCCAGAACTGCTGGGTGATGGCATAATGCACTGTGAACATATGGATGGAGGGCCACATTGCTGCCCTGCAAATGTCCTGAATGGGAACTTGTACAAGGAAGGCCGTTAATGAAGCCTAGGCCCTTGAGACGTGATCAGTCAGGGATGGAGCTGGGACCTCAGCCAGGTCATAACCGGTCCTAATGAAGAACGTGATCCATAAGGAGAGATGCTGGGATGAGATGGGCAGTCGCCTCAATGGTTTCACTATCGCAATAAAAAGTTGTGACAATTTACATGTCACAATTTGTCGCAATAAAAAGTTGTGACAAATGCTTGGTGCATTCAAGGTTGAAGGCTAGGGTTCACCTGACATCTAGGGCATGAAGGGGCATGGAGTGTTGGGAAGACAATGGGCAGAGAAATGTCCTGGTTAACGTGGAAGAGGAAGACCAACTTAGGCAGAAAGGCCAGGTGGAGATGGAGTTGCACCTTGTTTTTGTAAAACACCATATACAGGGGTTCAGAGGGGAGGGCTTGGAGCTCTGAAACCGACATGGCTGAGGTTATGGTCCCTAGGAAGAACAGTAGGACAAGGAACAAGAGTCTAGGGACTCAAAGGGGGCAGGGGAGGTCATCCTTGAGCTGGGACAGGACCAGGTTGAGGTCCCACTGAGGACAGGGTGTTTAATCAGGGGATGTAAGCTTTCCAACCCCTGAAGGAACTGCCCTACTGAGAGATCAGCAAAAAGAGATGTTTTCTCCCCCTGCCCCACGGTGGAAAGGCTGAAATGGCAGCCAAGTGGACCTTGATGGACGAAAAAGCCAGCCCTTGGTACATCAAGTACAAAAGGTACTCTAGGACCAAGCACACAGCTGCCTCCTGATGTTGAGCACCCGTCTGAAAAGGGCCAGAGTGAGAAGCACTTCCACTTGGCTAAGTATATTGCCCTAGTGTTGGGGGGGTCTTCTGCTGCCCAGCAGGACCTCCCTAATGGAATCAGAGCACCGAAGCTCTAGTGGGTTCAGCCAAAGAGTCTCCATGCCATGAAGTGGAGGGACTGGAGACTGAGGTGCTGCAACCAAACGCAATTCTGAGTAAGAAGGTCAGGACAGAGCGGGAGGGGTACTGGCATGTCCTCTGAGAGGCTGAGTAACACTGTGAATCAACGTTGCTGGGGCTATGCAGGTGAGATGAGGATGAGGTCCGTCTCGTCCTGCTGAATTCTGAGGAGGACTCTGTGTACGAAAAGGAAGGGAGTGAACGCATTCAGCTGGTGATCTAACCATGGACTATGAAACATGCCTGCTATGGAGCTGCAGCTGTGGTGCTGAAAGGAACAAAACCTGTGGCACTTCCTGTTGCGCCTTACTGCAAACAAGTGTATGTGGGGATAACTCCATCTCTGGAAAACGTAAAGGGCCATATCTGACCTTAGGGACCACTCACAGGTGTTGAAGCAACAGCTGAGGCAGTTGGCCAATGCATCCAGGCTCCTGGCAGGTAGGAATCTTGCAGGTAGATGCAAAAGTTCCAGAAGTAGAGGCTTCCAGATTCAGGGGACAAGAGTAAGCACCACTCTGTTTTTTATACAGTGCATCACAGCTGTGTTTATGAGTGTCAGAGAGCAAGATTCAGGTAAGAAGGCTCTCGCACGCACAGAATTTAGGAAGGCCCCAATGAAGTCTATTTGTTGAGATGGGATAATTTTCATTTGGGAAGTTCCAAATGAGCCCCAGTGCAGCAAAGGCTGTTCTCACCAGTTCCACGTAGTGACTGGCCTGTTACTTGGCCTGGTTTTGATGAGCCAGTCGCTAAGGTATAGGAACATTTGTACCTGACATTTGTGTAGGAAGCCTGCCACGACTGCCAGGCACTTCACAAACACCTGTGGTGCTGCAGAAAGGCCAAATGGAAGGACAGTGAGGTGACAGTAGCATCCGCTGACAACAAACTTGAGAAACCTCTCCTGTAGGCAGAATGATAGAAATATAGAAGCAAGCATCATTCACGCTAAGGGTGGCATACCAGTACCCTCAGATCCAGGAAGGGAATAATGGTCGCCAGATAAACCATGCGAAACCTGAACCTTCTTATGAACACAGTCAGGTTTTGAAGATCCAGGATGGATGTGAGCCAATCCTTGGCCCTGGGGATAAGGAAATACTGAGAACAAACATCAGCCCCTGAATTCTGAGGGACCTCCTCTATTGACCCTAACATAACAAGGGACTGAACCCCCTAACTGAGCAGCTGCTCATGAGAAGGGTCACTGAAGAGGGATGCGGAAGGTGGTAGAGAACTGGACGGAATATCCCACTCCGACCACGCTCAGGACCCAATGGTCTGAGGTAGCTGAGGGGCAGGGGAAGCCGGGTGCTCAGACAGTACTTAAACAGAACAGGCTTAGGGTCCTTATGAGGAACCAGAGCAATGATGTGGGATAGATGATTGCCAAATATGGGGGGTGCAAAGATGATCCAGGAACTGAAATGGTGCTCTGTCTGTGTGCACCTTCAAAAGCTGGGTTTGGAGCCTTGGTGCTGCTTGGAGTGGCCCTGTCCCAACAAAGAACGTGAAGGCTGCTGGCAGTGGTTATTCCTGCACTGGCAGAAATGGTCTTGTTGAGAATGACTTGAGAAAAAACACAAGGGGGTTTGCAACATGGCTTGCCCTGAGGTGCTGGGCTGTGTATGTCAAGCGACGTGAGGGTAGCCTGCGAGTCCTTGAGACTGTGATGTCTGGTGTTGGTCATGTCCAAGAACAGACACAGACAGTCAAGTGGAAGCAGATGGATGGTAGTCTGGACCTCTGAAGAGAATCCAGACACCTGGAGCCATGATTTGTGCCACATAGCGATGGCCACGGCCAACAATCTCATGGCTGAATCAGCTGAGCATAGTGCCGCTTGGCGGAAGGTGCAGGCCAACATCTTTCCCTCTTCCAGGATTGCTTCGATTCTTGGGATGAGCCTGCAGGGAGCATGCCCTGGAACTTGTTCAATGTGTGCCAGAAGTATCTGTTGGTTCGATATGCGAAGCTTGAGCCCCCACCCAGAGGAGTAGACCTTACTGCCCAAGATTTCCAACTTGTTTTACATCCATGTTTTTAGGAGCAGGCCCCAGCTGCTCCTGCCACTCCTCGTGATTGACAGCACTGAGCACAAGTGATCTCAGTGGGAGAGGGGAGGAATAAACAAATGTTCACACCCCTGCAAGGGAATAAGGTAATGCCTCTCAACTCTCTTAGCCATCAGAGGGAGGGAAGCTAAGGCTTGCCAAAGCATCTCAGTGGTGAATTGTATAGTGCTGATTATGAGCAATGCCACCCTGTACAAACAAGATATTGACCAGAGGATCTGCATCCTCTACCACCTCCCTCTCTGAGCCACCTGCCGCAAAAGGTACTGATCAGCCTTAGTGTCGGGGCTAGGTAGGAAAGAGAACATGCCCACAACCACCTCATCCAGGGAGGAAGACAATGCCCTGGGAACAGGGTTCTCCTGACCCTTGAGCTCCTAATGTCCCCAGAGACACCGGGCAAGAGAGATGTTGGTAGCTTCTTGGCAGGTGGAGCCGGGTGCTCACACTGCAACAGGCTCAGGGTCCTTATGAGGAACCGGAGCAATGATGTGGCCAAAGATGGCTGGTGAGCTAAGCCCACTGAAGCCACCTATGACACTGGGCCCTGACCTGGCTGGTAAGCCTGGGGTGTCCAAAATGGCTTTTGAGCAGAAACCTGTGGTGCTGGGACTGGTGCCAAGAATGGAAGAGGGAACAGCACTGGCCACTGTGAGAAACTAAGAATTCTTCCTCAGATTCTAATGTAGACTTAGAGCCAGACTACAGAAGTGTGGTGCCCGATGGAGCCAAAGAATGGTGTCAAGGAGATGGGGAGCTGCAATAGGGTCAGCTTGTCATGGTGTGAAACCAGAGCCTGTGCCAGCATAAATCCTGGAGTTGGCAGGGAGCACTGGTGCCAGGAGCAGAAGCAGTGCTGTTGGTCAGATCAGTGGCAGTGTAAGCTTCAAATAATGCCCCACACGCAGGCCGGTGCCTGTGCTGGGGCCACAGGTGGAGCCGGTACTCCATGCTCCGTCATTTGAATGAGCTCCGTTGTCTCTTTGAAGGTATCTGGAAAGAAGAGAAGGTCCAGGTCCTCCCTTAGGACGTTTTGCACTGCAAAACCCCTTGGGTGACTTGCTGTCTTTAAGATGTCCTACTAAGGGATGAACCGAGGTGCAGTGACTGCCAGTCTTTCTGACTGGAGAGTGACCTCTGTTTGACTTGGCCTTCCTGTGCGACACCGGAGACTGGGGGCGTTGCCAAGCAGAGGCGCATGCCTTATGGGCTGGGGACCAGTGCTGTTGGTTCTGAGGCTGCTCTTTAAGTGGTGCCGATGAGACTTGCACCAAAGCTGGTGAAATATGCACTGAGGCCAGCGCACTGCATGCAAGAGTCCAGTGTGGGGTCTGGTACAGAAGGTCTAAGTGCTGACTCCATAAGCAGGAGTTACAAGCACTGAGCTTTCTCTCACTTACTCCTGGGGTTGAAACTCCTACAAATACTGGACAAATACTGTTTAGCGTCCTTCACCTAAGTACTCAAGGCATGCTGTATGCAAGCCCCTTCTGGGCATAGGTTTGCCATAAATGACACAGTTCTTAAATCCTTGCTGCATGATCCAGGGCAAAACTCTCAGAGAATAAAAACAAACAGAAGTTTGTGGTGGGGCCCCCAACCAGAACGATCAACTAACTACTACTTAACAATTAACAACTACCAGGAGATAACAACTGGGCTTGTCTTGCTGAGCACCGGCAGCAAGAAGGAACTGAGGGAGGGGAGGGTCAGCGGAGCACTATATACTGTGCCACACAGCTGCCACTCTAGGGGGCTCCACAGCCTACCTGACAGGTACCACTAGGGCAGCGGTGGGGAACACTTTTGGGTTAGGGGTCACTGATTCACAGAAATATCAGTTGGGGCCATAGGAAAGTAGGAAGCAAAAAACCCCAAAACCAAACAAAACAAAACCCCTCACAGAGGTATACCTCAACTGAGAAGCAGAATAAAGACATGCACCTTGCTACCCTCAAGCATCACCCCAGAGTCTAAGGGGACTGAGACTAATACATTTTTGGGGCCTCCCTCTGTGTTATAGCCAAAAATGAGGGGTTCAACATACAGGAGGTGGCTGCCAGAGAATGGGCTGGGGTGGGGATATGGGGTTTGGGCAGGAGAAAAGGGGAAGGAGTGAGTTTGGGGTGAGAGCTCTGGGTAGGAGATAGGATGCATGAGTGGGCTGAGAGAGAGCGTACAGGGTCTGAGCACCGCATGGCATGCATGAACAAGCTGGGGGTGTAGAGTTTGGGTAGGAGCTAGTCTCTGGTTGGGGAGAGGGTGAAAGATGGGGTGAGGTTGGGCAGTTCGTCTGCATGAGAGGTACAGCGCAGAAGTGGGCTGGTGTGGGGGTCTGGAAGGAGCAGACAGAGGATGGGGGCATGGGCACCTACCTGACCTCCCCTTGCCAGCACCACCTGCTGCCCCTCCCATTGGCTGCCATTTGGCAATGGGTGTGATGGGGGAGACAGTGCCTGCTCAGAGAACTTCGCTGTAGCACAGGAGCTGCTTCCCTCCATCAGGCAGAGCCTGTGAGCTAGACCTGGCCACGGCTCACCTGGATTGGGCCTGTGAGGCTCAGGGCTCCACCCCAGCTGGGCAGGGGTAAGCCCCAACCTTTGTGGGCTGCCTCCAGGCTAGCCACGGACCATAGATTCCCCAACCCTGGGGTAGGATAAAAGCCTTCCGCCAATCGAGCACCTGGTGCACATGCTCACCTACTGGAATGCACGTGAGCAATTACCCAAAGAACAAATGTCAGACAGAAATTAGTATTATATCCCCTGCACTGAATGTACACCACAAATAAATACAATCATCATAAAAGTGTACTATGGGCCCACTGCTGTCCTGTGTCAGAGGGCAACTGAGTGCCTCTCTGATTTCACTAAGGATTTTTATATACTTAAGAAGTATGCCAGTGTAGCTACAATGCTCAGGGGTGTGAAAATTCCACACATCTGAGTACTGCACCTATGCCCATCTTGAGCCCCTCACCCCCAAATGCCGGCACAGATGCAGTTAGGCTGATGGAATAATAGTTCCACTGACGTAGCTAGTGGCTCTTTGGGAAGTGGCGCGCCGACAGCAATGGAAAAAACGCTTCCATCGTTGTAGTCTGTATCTACACATCCATAGCCCAGTAGGGTAGTCATGGTGCTGAACTGATGCCCCATAGTGCAGGTATGGCTTATGATGGCGTAAGGTATAAACTGGGGGCAGATTTGAAGAATAGTTTTGGATAGCCTTATATGTTAGTATGTTTTCTCACTGAAGTTATTGCCATTAGAACACTGGGGGAGAAAGCGTAAGCATGTGTCTGTGTCTAAGATTTTCAGTTGCTATGCAGCAGCAAAAATGTCCAAAAAACACTACCCCCTCCAAGAACCTGCTCTTCTACCTAAAAAGGAAATAACTTTATAGAAAAGTGGTGATTATATTAAAGAAAAAAAGCACTTACATTTATTCAAGATGGCCATTGCTACTACTGCTGGAGCTCTCTGAAGCTGCGTCTACACGTGCACGCTACTTCGAAGTAGCGGCAGTAACTTCGAAATAGCGCCCGTCACGTCTACATGTGTTGGGCGCTATTTCGAAGTTGAAATCGACGTTAGGCGGCGAGACGTCGAAGTCGCTAACCCCATGAGGGGATGGGAATAGCGCCCTACTTCGACGTTCAACATCGAAGTAGGGACGTGTAGACGATCCGCGTCCCGCAACATCGAAATAGCGGGGTCCTCCATGGTGGCCATCAGCTGGGGGGTTGAGAGATACTCTCTCTCCAGCCCTTGCGGGGCTCTGTGGTCACCGTGGGCAGCAGCCCTTAGCCCAGGGCTTCTGGCTGCTGCTGCTGCAGCTGGGGGTCCGTGCTGCATATACAGGGTCTGCAACTAGTTGTTGGCTCTGTGTATCTTGCACTGTTTAATGAAAGTGTGTCTGGGAGGGGCCCTTTAAGGGAGCGACTTGCTGTTGAGTCCGCCCCGTGACCCTGTCTGCAGCTGTGCCTGGCTCCCTTATTTCGATGTGTGCTACTTTGGCGTGTAGACGTTCCCTCGCTGTGCCTATTTCGATGTTGGGCTGAGCAACGTCGAAGTTGAACATCGACGTTGCCAGCCCTGGAGGACGTGTAGACGTTATTCATCGAAATAGCCTATTTCGATGTCGCAACATCGAAATAAGCTATTTCGAAGTTGGGTGCACGTGTAGACGTAGCCTGAGTGATGCTATGAGCTAAAATACAGGAGCCTTCAGCAACCATAACTAAAGATGCAGCACATTTAGGATAAACACCTCTCCCGCATACACATTTTGAAAGAGTTCTTATAGCTTTTCTTGTTTTAAATCACAAGTAACAATCAGTTAACGGTTTAATTATTATTTCTATGAAACTTTGCTACTTTGAATGGGTATAAGAAAGGTACGATTCGGAAGGAAGATCAGGATTCTCTTGCACACCAAGGCTACGTCTACACTACAGCACTCTTTCGAAAGAAGTTCTTTCAGAAAATCTCTTCCAAAAAAACTCCTGTCGAAGGAGTGCATCCACTCACAAGAAAAGCAGACTGAAAAACTGATCTGCTCTTTTGATAGAGCATGTGCACATAGCCCTCGCTCATTCCCCAAGAATGGGCCAGCACCATGAGGACTGCTCTTTCAAAAAAAAAAGGCCTGCAGAGCATCTACACATGCGTTTTGTTTTTTTTGTTTGTTTTTTTTTAAACTTTTGAAAGGAGGCACTCTTCCTGATCTGGGAGCAAAAGATGGCTTCTGGAAAAAGAGCCAGGTTCTCTCGATTTCTGATTGAAAGAGTGTATTGTGTGGACACTCCACCTGTTGCTTCAAAAAAAGGGGCTGATTTTTCAAAAGAATTTGGTAGTGTAGATGTGACCAAAATGTCCTTTTAAAAGGTGAACAAACCACAAATCAGTGGCATCAGCAAACGTTTCTGGATTCGAATTACTTATAAGACAGTCATTTTGATCCGTTTCAGTCAAACACATAAAATATAATCACTATTTGCAAGCAATCACTCTCATTAGCAGCTAGTTATACTACAATACACCCATGTTGAAGTTCCTGAAAAAACTAAAACAAGCTGCCTGTTGCTCTAGGTTGGAGTCTAGTGCCTCTGAGGCACATGGGGAAAGCTAAGATATTGCACCGCTCTACTCAGAAACCAAGTGAGTGGAAATAAAAAGACAAGGGAAAGATATTTTCCATTTAGCATTTCTTTCTAGGGGAAAAGCCTTCATCCTAGCACACAATCTGTGTAAATAAATGGTGCTATGGAAAAGCTACGTAAAAGATGAAGGGGGAAGTGGAATCATTCCCACTCCCTGACTTTTGGATCCTTTTCATGACTGCTGTTGCAGATTCAGTGCTATAGCAGCCACAGTTCCCTGCTGCACTTCCTGTGTTCCACTTGGTTGGGAAGGGGGCTGATGGAGGGATGCAAATATCCCTGTCACAGCCCCATCTCTTTAATCCCTCTGTGCCTCAGCATAAAAAGATGTGCTGGAGGACACACAATGGATGTGGCTCCGTCCTTATCTGCCCTTATTAGGAATCCATTCTTGCTCAGGCCTTAACCAGGAACCACGACTATCTATTTCAGCTATTACAAAATCCTCACTGTTCATTATTAACCATGGAACCTGTATCCCCTTCAAAGCTTACCACCATTTAATGTGGAGACCAGTGCAATATCCTCCAGTCTTCAGCTGCAAAAGCTTATTTCCAAAGCTCAAGTCTACATGTACATCCACTACATTTTCTTTTACATACATGCATATCTCTTCAAACTGGAAAGGACCTTACAAGGTCATTGAGTCCAATTTCCTGCATTCACAGCAGGACCTACCACCATCCCTTACATTTTTTGTTTTTTAAATCCAACCTGCCCCAGACCCTTGAAAGGCCCCCTGAGGGATTGAACTCACAGCCCTGGGTTTACAAGGCCAATGCTCTAACCACTTAGGTATCCTTTTGTTATTAGCTACCCTAATCTTTATTGAGAGGTAAAAAACTTAAAGATGCTTAACATGGAACAACAGAGTTGAACAGTGCCCACCACAATTAAACTGTACAAGTTGCAACATCTTAACACATCCTTTGACATGAGTACTAAAAAAACAAATTTTCTGTTAACCATCTTTTTAGAGCAGGGATGCGGAACCCGCAGGCCCAATCAGTTGCTCAGCTTGCTACGATCTAGTCCTTGAGGTTTGGGGTTCCCCTTTTCCCCACGTAGCTGGAGAGTGTGCACTGAGTCCCTGTGGCTGGGAGGGGTGAGCCCCAAGCCTCAAGACATCATCAAGGCAAGCCCCTGATCACATCTGGCCCAAGGGCTCTGCTGCCTGGTGAGAAGAAGGGGTGCTGTCCCCTGTGCTGGCTCCACTTCCATCCCTCTCATTGGCTATGGTTTCAAGCCACCCCATCCAATACCCCAGATGCATCGGTTGGCTCCCCCCTTTTCAATCCCTCCCACACAGATACCCAACCCACCATGGCCTGCTCCAGCACCTTTTCCTGCTCAGGCCCACACCCCAGCCCACTTCCACACCCTCACCCAACCAGACTGTCTCCACCCTCAGCCCACCCTTGCATCCTCCCTCCTGTCCAGACACCACAGCTTCACCCCCAGACCACGCCCAAATTGCCCCTACGTCCTCTTGCCCAGACCCTGCCTCCTTCACCCCACAGCCTTGCCCAGCCCCTAGCCCCCAACCCCAGACTGCTCTCCAGCAGCCCCTCCCACACAACCTCTCATTGTTGAACCCACTTCAGAGCTGAGAAGATCCTCCACAAAAATCCACTAGCCCTGGTCCCTCTGAAGAGTTAATACAGGTGTGAGTACGTGTGCATGTATGGGCAGGGAGCCCAGAGCCTTGATTCACTCCACAGAACTGGAGTGCAAGAGGAATCCTGGTGCCCTGAGTTGCATGAGTGAGGTGAGGTCTCTCTTTTTTTTTTTTTCCTACTTATCAGTTGGGGGAGGAGGGGGCACATCTCTATATGGGGGGAGGGGTTGTACTTCTCACTTGCATAAGTCACCCAACTGATTTTTCTATAGGTCAAAGGCCCCCACTCCCCAAAAGTTTCCCACCCCAGTTTTAGAGAGAGACAGGTTGGAGCCATAGATCTTAAAAAGTGCGATGTGGGCAGTACTGATCATTGGGCAGGGAAGATATGGCTGCATCTACCTCCTCTTTCTAATATTCTGGGATCAAAATGGCTACAAAATTGCATACAACTACAATCATTAGTGATTCATCAGGAAGTGCACTCACTAGAAAGATTTCAGATATTAACCTCAAAATGACAAAGGGAATGAATTATTCAGTGGCTAATTTGATATTTAAATTCTTACCTAAATTTCAGTTGTGTGCCAAGTGCTACGCAAGTGACAAATCTCTAATGAATGCGAAGTATGTCATTTTCTCAATTAACATATTTTCTAAATAATCAAAACTTAGCATTTTCAAATGAAGCTGCAAGATAGATGTTGTGGAAAAATTTACTGTGCTAACCACATTGGTAGGTGAAGCACATTTAATGCCACAAAAATGCTCACAATTGTTAACAGGCATTATAGCTAGTATTTGGATTAGCTTTGTGCTCTTAGAACTTGGGTGGTTCTTCACTGATACTCTGCTAACGCAAACAAAAAAAAAATCACTGAGATAATTGCCCAAAGCTGCTAGCAGCTCTCACAACTACACATAGTGTATGGAGTGCTTAGGTAGCTTGTCCTGTCTACTTTATTTGTACTGACATCAAGTCGGCTAGTAGCCACTTAAGCTCTGTCAAGACTCAGACTATGTCTGCACTGTGCCCCTTACAATGACATGGGTGTGCCACTGCAATCATGACACTGTATGGTGCACAGCACAGCCGCTGTCATTGGGAGAGCTTTCTCCCACCAACTCTAAACTGCCTTCAGAGAGAGGGGCTCTAACTTTGCCAAGGGGAGCATGACAAAAAAGCACCACCCTGAACAACATGAATACCAATGTAGACGCAGCAGAAAATGTAAGGTGAAATGTTGGCATGCACTAGAATTAGACAAAGCCTTTAACACTTGCTACAGTGGCTGAGATAATGCCTTGGAGGAATGAAAAGGGGAGTGTGGAGGGGGAGAGTTTAGGTCAGAGGTAGGCAACAATTTTTGCTGAGGGGCCACTCCAAGATTTTGTTAAGTGGTCAAGGGCCACACTTTTCTATGCAGGAGGTGTGAGTTCTTGAATAGAGATTGGGAAGTCAGAGGGAGTTTGGGTGAAGGAGCGGAATCTGGCCTGGGGGAGGCAAGTAAGATCGGAGAGGGAGTTGGGGTGCAGGAGCGTGTGTGGCTGTGGGCAGGGGTGCCAGACAGACTGTGGCCGGGAGGCACTTACCTATGCAGTTCCTGGCCAGGTGCACTCTCAGGCAAGCTTTCGGCCTTCCTATTAGCCCTAGACCACTCCATGTGGCTTTCTGAGCTGCAGAAGAGTCTTTGCGTGCTCCCCCACCCCAGCAAAATCTCTTAGCTTCTAATGGCCAGAAACCAGCCATTGGGCACCAAGAAATTGTGCTGGGAGTGGAGGAATGCATGAAGTCTCTCTCATCCAGCTCCTTCACTGTGCAGAGAGCCACAGGGAGCTGCTACCTGCTTTGAGTGTCTCTGCTCTGTCCACAGGACAGGGATGGATAAAAAGGCTTGGTGGGCTGGATGTGGCTCACAGGCTGTATCTTGCCTACCCCAGGTTTAGGTGATGTGTTTGCTTACACAAGATTTTTCTTAAAAACACGTGTGTTCTTGATAACTTACATCACATCTTTAGATCTTTCTCTAGTCAAGGCTGTACTTAAACAGTTAGCATGGCACACATGGAGTTTAGTTGCATATACTTTTCCTAATGTTAGGATGCATAAAGAATGAGATGAACACGGAAATGATATGTATTAAATTTTATGTAAATCAGTGGTGGGCATTCACTTGAAATTCTACATGCCAAGCATTGAGAATGAGATGGTGGAAAGAAAAATGTTCATGTTGAGATACTGGAAAGATTAGAATGGTTGATACTAATTAGGAGACATAAGAATACAAAAAACAAAACAAAACTACAAAAGGTCTAGAGAGGGTACTCACACCACCCTCTTTCATACCAAGACCAAAGAGTTACTCCATGAAACTGAAATGCAGCAAGTTTTAAATAAAAAAATACTTGTTCATACTGAACAAAATTAGCCTATGAGTTTTATTGCCATAAAGTATAATTTACGGTCAAAAGCTTAGCAGGATTAAAAATGATTCAACTGTTCTATAGATCACTAGACCAAATGGAAAAACAGCAAGGATAGTTTTAAAAACACGGATTTTTATAAAGGCTGTAAACTCTCATGTTTCAGGGCATAAGCCAAACAACTGTGGGTAGGAAGGAAAAAGTCCCTTGGGCAGGTTATCCCCATAACAACTTACTACATGGTTCTTGTATCTTCCTGAAGGTTCCTGTGGGACCGTTCACTCTCAAGATGGGATGCTAGACTAGATGGAACTTCACTCTGAATTCCCGCGTCAGATAATGTCAACAACCCAAATTGCTGGATCAATACTGTGTAAATGTATGCAGGGAACTCCAAGTAGCAGTCTTGTATCTCCCTGGAGTCTCTTTTGAGACATGCAGCTGAACCTGCCTTGGATACGGCTGAATAGGTTTGAAGACCTCAGGCACTGGGATACCTGCCAGATGACAACAAATATGTATACAGAATCTCATCTATTTAATCTTTCAGTGGAAACTCTCTGCCCTCTGGATATATCCCTGTAGGCTATGAAAAGTGCACTTGTTTTACAGAAGTCTTACTCCTGTCCAAGTAATAACTGAAAACTCTAACATCTGAACAATGCATATTACCATCTTCCAAAATTAAATGAAGACTAGTAAAAACATAAAATTACTTACTAAAAACACTTGAAGAGTTGCACAAGACCCATCTTATCCTGATGGAACACTCTGGGATGTGGAAGAGTGCAGAAGAGCTTGGATCATGCATACTCTTCATGCTTATGTGATAATAATCAAGAATGCAACCTTTCAAAAACATCTATAATTAAAATGAATATAGGAAATGGCCAGTAATCAGACCAATGGTCTACCTAGAATCAAATCCTAGCCAACAGTGACTAGTACTGGGCAAGAAGGCATAAGAAATTCTTGAGTTGACATATGTTGGATAATCCACAATGAGGTTGTAAAATTTTTGCAGAGAAAATGGATTAAGATTACAGAATACTGTGAAGAAATGCAGATGGGACTTTCAAAAAATTAGGAAAGGCAAAATGGCCAATGAAACTGTGTAGATAAAATAAAATGAAAGAATCAAATCTGAACTTTTCGCATACCCACTGGTCAGTTCTATATTAACTTTAGTCAGAGAAAAATCTGCAAGATGTCATTGCGGACATCTCCGTTAAAATATGTATTCACTATATTCAGTGGCAGTCAGAAGAACAGTGTTAAAATGTATAAAGATTATGAACAAAATAGGTCTATGCAGAAATCTAAAATGCAGCTTTCTTGTAATGTTATTCAATTAAGCTGTGTCTACATGTGCCACTTCTTCCGGAAGAGGCATGACAATGAGCTATCTGGACAATGTTAATGAGGTGCAGATGTAAATTTCCTGCCTCATTAGCATATGGGCACATGGTTCGGAGTCTGGAAGAAGATCTTCCAGACTCTAGAATACACAAGCAGAAACACGGCATGTGGGGATCTTCCAGAAGGAAACCCTCCTTCCGGAAGCCCCCTCTTCCTCAGTGCCTGAGGTCTTCAAACATACTCCTCAAAATTTTGAGGAAGAGGGGGCTTCCACAAGGAGGGTTTCCTTCTGGAAGATTCCTGCGGTCGGCACGTCTGCATGTGTATTCTGGAGTCTGGAAGAGCTTCTTCTGGACTCCGAACCACGTGCCCATATGCTAATGAGGCACATGAAATTTACATCTGCACCTCATTAGCATCTTCTGGACAGCTCATTACCATGCCGCTTCCGGAAGAAGTGGCACATGTAGACACAGCCTTAGGGTCACTCTAGCTGAAAAAAAAATTAGAAGGGGTCCAGAAACTAGAAAGAATTATAAAAACAAACCACACACACAGATTTCTGGATAAAATGCTCATCAGCACTGCATTTCTACCCCACTCAGGTCCACCTAGCTATTACCACCTAGAAAATATAAAATACTTCCGTTCTGAAGCAATGAAAATTTAAAACTTAAAAGTACATATCCTTTTCACCTTCACCCTTCAGCACGTTACTATTACCATAACGATCACACGTTACACACCACACACAGCAAGCTTATTTTTGTCTTCTACAGTTCCCAATCTTTAATTCAGCTAAGTTCCTTTCACCAACAATCAGTTACCACAGCAAACATCCACAAGCAGTAGTGTTCAGAAAACAATCTTATAAAGGGATGCATGCAAAAGAGAGGCACAGGTTATCAGAAGGAAAAGGAGAAACAAAGTTCAGATGTTTACAAGAAGATAAGAAACAGAGTTCTGGGGATCTCAAGGTTACCTTTGTGAATGGTTTGTCTTGTTATACATATGCTGCCTTCCAATGGTAGGGCCCCCAGAGAAACCTGTATCTTAAATGAAACCCCAGGACCCAGTCAGTCACAAATATAGCCTCGTGGCTACAGTAGCTGTCACTAAAAAGCTAGTTTCAGAGGACTAGCCATGCTAAATAAAACTGTTAATCTTGAACATGCTACTAAAAATCCAGGAACTGCATCCAAGGCATCATGAAGCCCCTTATAGTGCTTATTTTGTGGTTCATTGGCCATCAATAACTTTAGTCACTGTCTTTCTCCAGGCCTCTTCAGAAGGATGCTCTATCAATGACAGGAGTTTCTCTCAAAGTAAGAGCTGTTACTCATTCTATGCAGTAATGGAGGTTTTTTGAGCTGTGGTCCCTGTGGGTGCTCCACTTTAGGTGTTGTTGCACCCCTTCCCTTCTAGCTGGAGATTTATGGCAGCTGGCCCTGGTTGGGTCTCACACATGCAATCCTCATCTTCTGCTGCTTCCTTCCCTCCCCTCACCCAGCTTCTCTACCGCAGAGAGTCTGTGTCTGATAGAGCTCCAAAGTAGAGGGGAGGAGGGAAAGAAATGAATGGCACACCAGCAGGGGACACATCTTTAAAAAAAAAAAAAAGTATTACTGCACAGGGTGAGTAATTCTCTCTTCTTCTGCGAGTGTTATCCCACTGTAGGGGACTTCAGAGCAGTGCCCTTGAGAAGAAGGGGTCTTCAGAGCTCAAGTTGTAGCTTATGAAAAGCACCGTGTGCCCAAAACAGGATATCAGAGGATGTGCGTTATCCCAATACATAGGCTATGTCTACACTACAGTGATCTGTTGACAGAAGTTACTGTCAGAAGGTATCTTCTGACAAAACGTATGTTGACAGACTGTGGCCAGACAGCAAAGTGGATTGAAGAAACAATCCGCCCTGTCGGAAGAAGTGGCTGGACTGCCCCGCCAGTCTCTCGACAGAACGGCCAACTGAAAGTATAGCAGACGGGTGCCTGGTGACCTGGAAGCCCTGTCTGCTGACAGAGGATGTTCTGGAGCATCCACATGGCTTTTTTGTTGATGGAGTCTATCAAGAAAGGCATTCTGCCTCACGCAGGAGAGGCAGAAGGCTGTCAACAAGTGATGAGTTCTGTCAATTTACTGTCGACAGAAAGCATTTGAGAGTGGACAAAACCCTCTAGCGCAGACATAGCTACAGTCTTGTGTAAAAGTGTGCAGTGAGGGTCCTGTTGCAGACCTACAGAGTTCTGCACTAGGCAGGGTGTAGAGAAAAGCTACAGAATGACTCCAAGTAGTATGTTAACAGATCCCTCTAGAGGGTTGTCTGTCATTCATACTGGAGGTAACAAAGTTTGATAGTCTGACAGCCATTTGGATAGATGGTGTTTTGAAATGGCATGCCCTCTAGACTGTTCAGGCTACGTCTCCAGTATTCGATAAATTTAGATGTATTAAAAATGATTTTGAAAAGCTGAGTTTTATAAATTCGAATTTGAGTATCTTCACCTCCTAATAGGCTCCCCATAAGGTTGACTTTTTGCTGCCACACTCAATTGCCAAACATCAACTGTTGCAGCAGTGCATTGTGGGAACTTATCCCACAGTTCCCTCAATCCCGACACATTCTGGGTATTTTTGCTGGTGCAGCATGGGAAAAAAATGCCCTGCAAGTGGTTGTGGCTATATTATGTCATCTTCCCACATTGCATTGCCCTCATTCCCCTCCTGTGGAAAGCAAACTGCCATTTTCCAGGAGGAAGGACAGAAAAGTAGGGCATCAACATAGATCACTAAATTAACTGAAATCTCTTGCTTCTATAACTGAATTGCTTTTTAAAGCTGTACCTGTAACTGACTTATCAAAGATTTTACTAAAAGCAGCAGATGTCTGAGTCTTCTCAGCTGGCCCTCCAGCCACTGTCCTCACTCCCTTGATTACATATGATCCCTGAAAATAATACAGCAACAATGAAAAAAGAATAGGATAGTAAAGGTTTTGAAAAAAAAAAAAAAAAAAAAAAAAGATTTTGTGAGGCAGGGTTTTTGGCTTCCTAGTGGATTACACAGCTTCTGTGCCCTGGGATCACCCTGCAGTCTGTGTCTTCTCAACTGGCCCTCCACCCACTCTTCTGTGTGTTAAGGGGGCCAAAGCTTGAAGAAAGATGACAGAAAAGGTTAGCAAAAAGATTCTGGGCTTCCCATTACACTACATAGAGTTGTCCAACAGAGGGGATGGGGCTTGCCAAATTTCAACAAGTAGCGGTGCTCAGGTAAGGGAGGAGGGGCAGCCCCAATTAACTGTTAGGGTGCTAGACCCCCTCAGCCCACGGGAGGAGGAAGGTTGAGTGGATCAGAGTATGAAGGGCCAGTTAACACGGTCCCCGAAAATGTTTTTGGATGGGGGTGGGGGGCGGTCCATAGCTTGAGGGCCAGTTGTGGGGCTCGCAGACACCTGGGGGGACCATCTCAAGTCTCAGTCACCAGGGGAGTCTTCCCCCAGTGGCAGTAAGTCCCCCAAAATACTTTTGGTTGGGGGGGCGTGTGATCTGTGGCTTGAGGGCCAGTTGAAGCAGTCCCCCTGATATCTGCAACCTCCCCAAAATCTTAGCCAAAAGGGAGACCTCCCCCAGTTGGCAGCCAGCTCCCGAAAGTCTTAGTCACTGGGGGGATTTGATAGCAGCCTTCAACTATTTGAAGGGGGGTTCCAAAGAGGTAGTGGTAGATGACAGTACAAGAAAAAATGTGGTCTCACTAGTGGTAGATGACAGTACAAGAAATAATATGGTCTCAAGTTGCAGTGTGGAAGCTCTAATTTGGATATTAGGAAAAACTATTTTGCTGCAGCAATGGGGAACTGAAGTACTGGAATGGGTTGCCTAGGGAGATGGTAGAATCTACATCCTAAGATTTTTAAGTCCAGGCTTGACAGACCCCTGGCTGGAATGATTTAGTTGCAGTTTGTGCTGTCTGGAGTAGGGGGTTGGACTAGATGACCTCTTGAGGTCTATCTGAACCCTCAACTTCTGTGAGACTAAGTGGACACACTCTTGTAAGGCTCCTGAAACTGCTTGAAATCATTTGCAGTGATGGGCGGTGAAGGCACATTTGTATCATTCAGTGAGGAATATGACAACTGCACGTCAGGTGTTTTGCCTGGATTTGAGAATTGTTCTTGTTCTTCCAGCTCTTGGGTGGATATGGCAGAAGGTGCCTTTAATGGCAAAATGAGTAGTTGAGGTGCCCCAGGTATGGGCAGAGTGGTGGGTACTCCTTGTTGTTACTATTGTGGGTATGGAGCCCAGGGCATGGTGGGCATCCCAGGTTGGCTACAGCAGGTTTGATGTGTAAAGTTTACAGGGAAACCCATGTTTAATGGGGCATGTGGAGCAGGAGTAGCCACAGAAGATGAAAGCTGTGGTGAGTTTCCAATATTATCCTCCTCATCATGCTCCCCACTAGAGAACTGTGTTGAAAACGGTGGAGAGCTGAGTTGGCTAAGTACCACGTGTGCCGTGATATGGTCAATACTGAGGAGAGCAGACTGTGGTACCAATGAGACAGATAAATTTGTATGACAGAGGAACTGCTACAATGTGTCCAGTTCTGGTGGAATGGAGGAGATTGGTACCACGTGCTGGATAGAGCTTATGGGTACAGGTGCATGGCTGGAGTTTGCAGAACCAGCAGTAGATGGCAGCATTAGAGCAGGGATGGTCAGTACACATTGTTTGCTTGTAGTTGGTGCTGTGGCATGGGGTTTTACTTTCCCTTTAATGATAGTAACAGAACTTGACCGTTTAAGAGCTCTGGTTTTCTTATCACTGTCTGTGTCAGAGACCCCTGATCTCAGTCATGGCTATGGCCGATGTAATTGGTGCTGGGAGTGTTTTGCTGATCTTGGAGTGTTTTTTCTTGACCAACTCTAGACCCAAGGATGCGGTGCCCCATTTCTTTGCTGCCTTCTCAGTATGTTGTTCAGACTCTGCCTTTGAAAGAGGAGCCTTTAGCTAAGACAGCAGTCGGTGGTACCTGTTTAGGAGTGGTTCTTAATTCAATCTCAGATGCAAACACAGACTTCTTCCTGAGGAGAAACTTTAGCTTTAAATTCCTGGCTTCATTAGTGCAGGCTTTCCAGCTGGAAGCGCACGCACTGTTAGGATACCTCTGAGACAACATCAGAAGGAAATATTAGTGCCAGAGAAATATCAGAGAATACCCGAGAAGCCAATATTGAAGGCTTGCACCTATTCTTCAAGAATGGTTGCAGTCAAGGAGACCAATACTGTGACATCTCCCACACTAATGTATTAGTTTTGTTGTTTTCATACTGTGGAGCAACTCAGCACTGACAGATATGGCCCAGATGATCACTAGAGACTTTGCTCTCAGAATGGCAATACAGGGAAAGAGATTGATTCCACATCTGATGTCTTGCAAAGAGATTTGTAAATCCATGCTGAGGCAACCTCAATTCAGACCTTTCCATCAGAAGAACTGGGCTTCAGCACAAAGCTGCTCATCGCCAATTCACCACTGTCTCAGCAACTGCTACTTAGACCTCAAGAATCCCCTAGCACTGACTTCGCCAAACAGCACTACTGCTAGTCAGCTAGGACTTCTGCCACATCTACACTACGAATGTAAATCACCTCATTCAGGAGCGTGAAAAATCCACACCTCTGAGCAATACACTCATACTAATCTAATTCCTGGTGTAGACAGTGTTACATCAACATGGGATGGATTCTCTCATTAACATAGCTACCATCTCTCAGGGAAGGGGATTAAAAGTACATCAATGGGGCACAACAGCATCTTCATTGAAGTGCTCCAGCTATACGGCTGCAGTGGTTTAAGTACAGACTTTCCCTCAGACTCCTCATTGTCCCTTTATGTTGATCACCTCAAAGGCTTAGCATTGGATTGCCGGGAAGGTTTTAAAGCTTCCTCAAACAATGGCTGTTTGGTGAGTTGTAAGAATCCCACACCAGAACAGGTCGACTATTGGATTTAGTCATCTATCACCAACATTATAGCATCATATAAGGCACTAATTTTAGCAGAGCACATCCCAGGTGCTGATAGCTAACAAGAGCAAACTAAGTCTACATCAACACAAGCAAAGTGTATGTTGTCTAAAATAAAAAACAAAACAAAAATGCTATGCTACGCTACACCTAGAAAACCTTAACAGAGATACCTATGAGATAAACCGATAGACAGACCACGGTTCCAGCTTGCTGTGCCTAAGAATGTAAGAAAGAAATAACCTTCAAGTTTCTACACCAAAAGCAGGTACCTCTAGCGCATGGATCTCAATACAGGGAATTCTCCAAGGCATTATGCTTTCATTAAAAAAAATCCACTTAAAGAAACCCTTTTGAAACATGACCCAAATGTAAAAAGATGAAGTAGTGTCTTCTTCAGTCTACAGTGTCTTTATTGCTTCTCAGAGTCCAGCCAAGTAGCAGCAATGGAGTGAAATTTTAACAATTCAGGTCAGTTTTACAGCTGTTACAAGAAAACCTAGGCATTAGTACAATTATCAGCCACTTCAGTTTCACGTAGCATCTGCAAACTGTAGCAGATGTGCTAGGAGTTATTCATTAGGAAGAATCCCCATCAGGATCCAAAAATAGCAGCTGAGGAAGACAGAGGATTCCCTATATCAGCTAGAATTGTATGGCAAGTGGAGAAAACAAGAGAGAAAGCTACTTGTTAAAGGGATGGGTAATGTTTGAAGGTGGTCAGATATCTAGAGAGTGATACAAGAGACAAAAAGCTCCAGGCAAGAACCAGGGACAGCTCACTGCAAAAAGCCAGCATCTCCTCCCATCACAAAAAATGCAGTGGCAGAGAAAGAAGTCAGGGAGCTCATCAGTTATCATTACTGAACTTCACTGTTCCTGGAAACCATCACCTAACGCTTCCCATCTTTCCTATCAACTTAAGCTAGAAGTTTGGAAAATATTTTTCTTATCTTACTCATAGTTATGACATTAACAAATAAAACCATACTCCACATCAACAGCTGATTAGGACACGAACTACAAAAGCTAAAAGTGCAAAAATAAAAACCTCTAGGCTAAAAGTCACTCAAGTTTCAGCATGATGATGGTAATTTGCTAATCAGTAAACATCTTGCCCAAACTGATAAAACCTCACTGAAATAAATACAAAAAATGAGAAATTTACATATTAAGAAACTAGAAGTCCTGTGGTACCTTATACACTAACAGATTTTTGGAGCATAAGCTTTCGTGGGTAAAGACACACTTTGATAAATGCAAAGTGGGTCTTTGTGCATGAAAGCTTATGCTCTGAAAAATCTGTCTATAAGGTGCTACAGGACTTCTTGTTGTTTTTGCGGATACAAACTAACATGGCTACCCCTTGATGCATATAAAGAACTACCTTTTTATAACATTCAGGCATTGTCCAGCACAAGAATATGCACAACGAACAACCTGAAAAAAAAGTTTCAAAACAATAAAGGTTAACAAAAAAGCTACCTGTCACCAGTGTTCCTTGTAAGTGGGAGATTCAGATGCTGCCCAGCTAATTAGCAGAGTGCCGACAGATATGGCTTTTGTTTCTACTAGTGGTACACATTCACACATTCCTCAGTGCACATAAAAAATTATTCTGAATATGGATGGAAAAAATCCACACATGGATGGAAGAGAATTGAGGAAACTACCTATCATGGAAATCTTGTGAAGACCCAATCTGTTCTGCAACACAGCCATTATCCATAATTACAAACCTATGTTTATTGCCTCTGAATCAAGACAATCATTTCTGCATGATAAATTTAAAAAAATTGCTATTGTTTTAATTAGCATTGTTTTTAATTCAAAACCTGGAAATGAAACTGAAGCTTTTCAGCCAAATGACACAAATTCCTGATTTATGCAATCAAAGATTTTACACCAAAAATGTGCAATTTAGTTATGCCTGGAAAATGCTTCAAGTCTTATCTGTGTCTATAGGCTGCAGAAACTTTAGCAAACATTAGCAATATGTGAACAAAAATTGAGAACTATCTTAATACTCCTTTGAGAATTAATATATTAATATTTTAACACTATGCTTCTAAAATGAAAGGGACACTGTCAAATGCAGCACTCAGAATGGTTCATTTAACACCTAGATCTCACTGGACATTTCACTGCCGGATGGACACAATTCACTAACAGCATCCTCATGCAAACTCATATGACATCCTGTGAAGAAATTTCCTGGTAACCTCTTCACAAGCTTTACAATGGCAAAAAAGTGAGGGTGCTGTGCTAGGGTGTGGACAAGCATCACTGGAAGCCTTTCCCAGGTAGGTAGGTGTGACAAGAATGCATTCCACTCAGGGTCTCCATAAAAATACAGGGGCTGCAATATATGGGAACGGTTAGTCGGCAGTTTCTCCAAAGCGAATTAGACTAACAGTAGCTAGCCTGAGGTAGCATGACATTCAGCATGGGGTCATCTTAGAAATCCATATTATCTTATCATATATTAGGTCCCAAAATTAAAAAAAAAAAAAAAGATGTTTTCCAGTATTTCCTATAAGACGACAAACAATTTGGTCTTAAACCAATCCAATACAGAACAGTAGCATGAAATAAATGCACTGTGCTTCATCTTGGCAGAACAATAATTCCAACACTGTCTTACACAGGACTTCACATTCGGTTATGCTCATTTTAACTGCCATAAGTTCAGAAAAATTCAGCTATATCTACTGAAGATTTGATAATATTGCTTGACACTTCCCACTATAATACATAGCTGAAATCTTCCAAAACCCTCAGGCATATGCCTGCCATGCACAACTTCAGCCAAAACAGTTCAGCCATTTCCAAGAACAAGAAATAAAAATATTGTTTCACCAAGGTAAAAAAAATTCTTTGAAAACCCTTGCTTCTAAAAGCTCAAGCTATCCCATATTTCATTGCCAGGACTTGGGATCTGACAGGTAGCAGCCTTTGCACCAATGATGCCATGTGATACCACCCATGGACACGTCCCCAAATGCGATCTATTTACAAGCCTTTGAAAAGTTACAGTTCCCTCACATTCAGTAGAGATGTCTTAAAACTGAAGATCAGAATTCCCTGTCTGTTCTCTGTATGTTCCACCCCAAGGATGAACATGACGTTCCCTGCAATTGCAAGTGTCTGCTACAGGCCATGCCAAGTCAGAGATTACAAACTCAGAGCTGTGAGACTCTCTTCCGTGCTTTCAAAATAACCCATATATTGACGTCAGGCAGCCTGGAGCAGGAAGTAGGGATGTTAAGTGTAACTGGTTAACTAGTACAGGCTGGAGCAAGGCTGCCGTGGGAAGGGACGCTCTGGCTGGGCTGGAGTCGCCCCATCTGCAGTGACCCTGGGGGAGACGGGCAGCTGGAAATGCTGCTCCAATGGAGGCAGGCTGGAGTGGTCCCCCTGCCACAGGCTGGGACTGCTCTGGCCTGGCTATGGCACTCCTGCCCTGTAGTGCTCCTGGGGCTGCTGCATATGATGTCTGCTCCAGCCTGGGTGTAGCGCTCCTGGCCCACAGTGTGCCTGAGGCTACCATGGCTGGAGACTGCTCTGGCCCAGCTGGAGCACCCTCGCTGCACAGTGTGCCCAGGACCAGGCTGCTCCAGCCACACTGGAGCGTCCCCCACCTGTGTCACGGACTGGAATGCTCCAGCTTGGTTGGGTCAGCCCCTGTTTCTGGTGCACCACAAGTGGGAGTGCTCTCACCTGGCCAGAAGAGCCCCACTGTGCAGCAGGGGAGTCGCTGTAGCTCACCTAGGCTGGAGTGGCCTTTCCAATCCCCCCCCACCCGCTTAATCAATTAGCTGGTTAAACCTAGCGTTTAGCCAGTTAACCAATTAAACAGGATTTTGCATCCCTAATAGGAAGCTGGCAGATTCAAATACACAACAGCAGCCAGACTTGCAAGTAGGTAGAAGACTGGGACAAGGAACTTTGGGAGACTGGGATGAGATGTTCACACGGAGGAAGAAAGGAACTACAACCAGAAGTTGGGATGTGTCAGAAATGGGGACTGGCTGGGCACAAAGACTAGGTCTGAAGGCCAAGAGTGAGACGAACTTGGACTGAGATGGGAAAGCCAGAGGGGTTAGATCAGCAATTGCTGGTTAAGGAGACTGGATCTAAAATAAGATCTCTCCAGAGTGGCAACAGGGACAAACAGTTGGAGCAGAGATAAGACAGCAGTAGAGGAAGGACAAGTTGGAGTAGTCAAAGTGAAAGAGATCAAGATTAAGGGCAACATGTAGAAGAATCCGTGCCCAATAAAACAATCCTCAGGAGGCTGGAATGGATGTCAAGATTCCAGATGCTTATTCTTCTGCTCTCAGCGATTATCTAAGAAACCTTCTGGCAGAGTATCCTGTTCCCCTCTAGTGCTGGTTCACATAGTTATAGTATGCTGCCTCTTCTGTCAGTTTCTCAGGCTATGTCTACACTAGCCCAAAAAAGTCAACCACAAACATGCAATTCTAGCTATGGCATTTGCATAGCTAAAATTGACGTATCTGTGCTTAGCTAACCTGCCTGTCTATATTGGGGAAGATCAACAGGATGGTACAGCAGTCAGCTGAAACCCCTGAGAGGTCAATGTTGTGCATCTCTACTAGAGGCGCAAAATTGAACCCTGGAAGATCAACCCTGATCAAGTCAATCTTACAGGGTAGTGTAGGCCTGCCCTCAGTTCAAACAGCAGAGGTCTGCTGGAGCTAAAGGTTCCATCAATGCTGCTGACACATGCAGATAACAGTATAATGCCACGTGATGAAATTTGTCTTTTCAGTTTACTTTTTTAAAAATCTAGGAAACTACAAACAAAAAAAAAAACCCAAACAAACAAAAACCAACCAACTCCCCCGCATCCGCAACGCACAAAGAAAGAGTAACCCACAACCCAATGGTAAAAGATTAAGGCTGCAAATGCAAACACTCAAAAACGAGGAAAATGTCACAATTAAAGGTTGCCTGTGCAATCTAAACTCATACCCATTGCATGTATGCATTTTGATGCTGTCTTTAATTTAATGATCATGTACTATTCTTTCCCTGCACAGGCCATCTGATTCATTCAGTGCCCAAGATGAAGTTACTTGGAAAGGATAATGTAGGGTTGGACAGTGAGAGACTATTGAGAGTTGTCTGTGGGGACCCTGCTTCATATGTTGCAAAAGTTAGAAGGTGTTATTGAATAAGGTAGGGGCTTCTAGGAAGAGAAAGGACAGTTTTACAGCTAACGCAGTTGAATACTGTCCAGTAGAACTTGATTCTATCCCTGTCTCTGCCAGAGTTGCTATGACATGCTGGTCAAATCATTTAAACCAAAATTTTTGGTAAGTGGTCACTTACTGTGTGTTCTTAACTTACTGTGTGCCTGACTGATACCAAAGGGCCTGATTTGCAGAAGCGTGGAACTCTCACAGGGGCAAGTGAAGTCAGTGGAAGCTGTGCTATACAATGTTAGTAGCCTGAAAAACCAAACTGGTCAAAGTCCAGGGACATTTATTACCATAAACTCTGTGCCTCAGTTCACCAGCTGTAAAATGGAGAGAATAGCTGCTTTGACTGACAGAGCTGTTGCAAAAATACTTGTAGCACTCACAAAGAGGTAATGAGCACCAGAGAAAGCCCATGAGGATATTAATAATTCTGTATTCAATGCAAGGTTTTAATAATAAATGTAAAGGATCAAATAAGACATGGTGCTTAACAAGAACAAGAAAATACAAAATACGAACAACACTGAACAAGAACACTGAACAAGAAAAAACAAAATACGAAATAGGTATTTAATAACTGAGCCCTCTCCATTCTGTACACTGAATGAGGCAGGGGCCTGCGTGTGTGACGTCGGGGTGGAGGACAGTTTGTCATCATGAAATTAAAGACCATCCAAGGGACTTGAACTGAGATTGCACGGGCAGCCTTCATTCTATCATTTCCTAATTCTTCAGTGCTTGACGTTGCAATCTTAATCTTTTTAACATATCTTGTATCTGTAGTATTGGTATACTTAATTACATCTCTTCACTACATGCATGCACAAATTCACATCATGAGGACTTTCAGACTATTCTAAGACAAAAGAATGAAGTCTTCTTTTGAACAATAATCAACTTCTACTAGAGAAAATGTGACCAGTTGCACAAGTATATCTCCCCAGTGACCAGGCTCAATGTGACATTCAATGCAGAAGTAGCTCTTTCCCTTGTTTGGATTCCTCTCGATTTTGGGCTGAATCTGCTTCAATGCAACACCCCTGAATGTCACTTTGCAATTTCACAGCACAGTATAATTAAGAATTGTTATATTTTAACAGGGTTTTAAGTGGCTTTTTAAAGTTATATATCAGTTTTCAAAAATTTAAAAACACATATTTTACATTCTTTGAGCTATGAAAAAACATTGACAAATCGTACAATTGAAAAGCCACTCACCTGCTACATATTTCATCAGGGCTTCTTAGTAGCTGGATGTCACAGTATGATGCATTTTGGGATATTACAGAACAGTGTCAGTGCATGTTCTCTGAGATAAGTATTAAAGTCCACTAGTTTGTTTATTGAGTGAATAAAGTTCACCAGTTTACCTTATTACCTTTAACAATAAATTTATCCAATAGTGAAATGAAGTGCATCATCAATAAGTTAAAAGTTTCAACAGGGAAATATTTGACAGCAGCACATGCAATAGTAGCTCTGTGTCCATAATCCAGTAATGGTAATGGTTACTTGTCTCTTAAAACATATATTTAATAACTTCACGTTATTAAAGGGGAAGTTACACAAAGTTGGTTGAAGGTGAACAAACTGGTAGTCCACCAATTTAAGACTGATGTTCCTTGATCTGCAAGTTACCATCCATCTCAATAATTGTGAGCCACAAGATAATTGATATTATCAGCTACTCAAGAATGCTCTAGCACACTCCTCAGGTGTTAATGACTTTGGTGGGAGCTGCAGTACTCAGGTGACCTCCTGATCAAGCCCTCAGCACAAGACATTTCCAACCATAAATCGGAAAGAATTAAACCAGCTAGGGACATAGTCATAAAAAGAAGCGTGGGGTGTAAATATACATAAAACGAATGCTTATATCAACAATCACAATGGTCAAACACAGACATTTACTTCAGGACTTTTGTTTTGTTTAAGGATCATTTATATTTTACACAGCATTCAGTTAACTGATTTTGGATATTTTCTTTTTGGTTCTTAGTTTAAGTAATTTACTCTCTTTTCCTAACAGATAACAATGTGTACTAAACATCACTGGCAACAATAGCTTTATTTCCTATGCCACAATTTATTGTGGCTGATATCTAATTTTTGTTAAATCTTTGTAACTAACATTACTAAAATTCCCATCAATGTAACTAAATCGAGTTAGCTCCATCAGTTCAACTCTTAATGCAGACTGGCTGCTCTTATACAGTGTGGGGCTTATACCAGCACCACTCAATTTGGCAGTCAATTATGTAATTCCACAAATGAAATTAAAAAGTACATTTAAAGGCCTGAACCTTCTATACACATGGTCATGGAGGCTACAGAAAAGTTAAAATATAAAATCTGACTTAAACTTTAGTGCTTAAATTAATTTGAAAACAAATCTACATTATTAAAAGGAAAAAGGCTCAAAACAGTATTTGACTGGAAAATATTTTCCATGATCAGGAACTGAAAACGTCTGGATTCAGCAGCAGTAAAGCCTGCAGGCAATCTGCTTTGCCTTCAATATGCACATAGAGAAGACATCATGATAGGTCACTGAAGGCCTCTGTAGACGGGGGTGTCCAACACGCAGCCCGCAGGTCAGAAACCAGCCCGCAGAGTGAGAAGCGGCGCCATTTTTAAAAGGTGTCTGGACAGCTCTGAGCTGCAGGTGGCTCTTTAAGGAACCCTTTGTGGCCCCTGCCTCTGCTGCCTGACTCCTCCTCTGGTGCCCATACAGCACGGCAGGGGATACGTGTGCTGGAGCCACTTGTGGCTCTTTGAGCAATAAAACGTTCTGAGCTGCAGAAGGGCTGTGCGTCACTCTGTGCACAAGTCCCTCCCCAGTGCTTGGAGCCAGAAGCATGTGGCAGCGACAATGCTGGCTCAAGTGAGTTGCCAGCACTTGATTATAGTGAGGGAGGCTGGCCCAGGAGAAGAAGAGGCGGGGAACTGGGTTAAAGCAGGGGGACTGGGGGTGCCTGGCTCTGGCAGGAGGGGGATTGGGTTAAAGCAGGGACCTGGGGGTGCCTTGCTCTGGAGGAGAGTAAGGAGATTGGGTTAAAGCAGACAGCTGGGGCTGCCTGGCTTGGGGGGAGGGGCGGGTGTTGGATTTTGCATGTCTGAAAATTGTGGGTACTGGGGGATACTTACCTTTTTTCTTTTTTTTTCTTTTTTTTTTTTTTTCTTTTTTGAAAAAGAGGTATTTTATTAAAAAAAAAGGTTGGGAAACACTGGAGTGGAACTTAATTTAACTGGTTTAACAGCTGGCAGGAAGAACCTGTCCATTAAGCCAATTAAATTGATGTTTGTGGGTGGAGTAGGAGGGCTGGAGGGGTGCCATGCAGCTGGCAAAGGAGTAGTGGGGGGCAGCAGCATGCAGGATTCCTGGTTTGGGTAGCAGTTTGGGACTGTGAGGGGTTTAAGCCCAGCGGTGGGGAATGGTGTGGTGGTTGGGGGCTATTTTGTGTTCAGCCTCTGGAACACGTAAAAAATTGCCATGTGGCCCCGATGAAGAAGGTAGGACACCAGTGCTGTGTGGACTGTATTTTACCCACAGGTGGCACTTTTAGCTCTGGCTTACCCAATGTCATCAGTCAGCTTCTGAACAGAACAGATAGTTGGTGTTTCACCTTTTGTTGGGGGTCGGGGGGTGAGCAACAAGATTGAAGAGGAAAAAGAGGTGGAGATGCTACTGCTTAGATTACCTCACTATTTCCCTGAGTGCTAGATGCCCCCTCCCTCCCACCCCCAGTGATGTCCAAAGGAGTAAGTGAGTATTCAGGAGACATAATTAAGACAGGTAGGCCTTAAACAACACACAGCACAATTGGAAGAGTAGAGCACATTATATGTGGGATTAGTTTTATTTTCCTGAATAAAGGACTCAGCTTGCAAAATGTTTGGAAAATATTGGATTGCTTGAACCAGCTTGGGTGACTGAATACACAAGTCAGTGCTCTTTTCTAATTATGTGCCAGCTTGTGAGAGACGAGGCATAATGTACCACATAGAAAATTAAATGTTGCAAAAATAAATTTAAACAGTAAAAAAGCCATGATAAACTGGATTTGTATGCAACACAAAGCCAGCACCTCCTTTTGGAACACCTTCTCCGTGAATTTCTTCTTGACCTACCACACAACTGTGCCTTCTGACAGAAAAATATTCCTAGCATGCTTTTCTGGGAATACCCCTTAGAATTCAGGAAGGTATAGCTACAGCTCTACAGCAGCCATATTGCAACTACCTATTTCACCCCAATCTCTTTCAGCTTTTAAGTACTCTTGAAGAAATGACTTATTTGAGAATGGGTTACGGGGTGGGGGGAAATATTTTTCTTCAAAAAGCTCCTAGATTCATTGAACTTCTGGGCCCAGTCATCCTGTCAGTTAACTTCAACAGTTGTTTTGCAAGCATAACTGATGGAATTAAAAAACACTCCTGACAAAACATAATAGAAATTTCATTCTTAAAGACACTCCCTTGAACCTTCAGGCTGAGTCTTGTACAAAACACTGCATGTGCACCAGGAAGTTTTATAAGAGGGCAGGATGCAGAGTGAAGGGGAAAGGACAGACAATTAAGTAGCTGATGCACCAAAGCTCCAGGGAAATATGTTCTATTGCCTATTAGGCACAGTGAAGTCCCCAGCCAACTACTGTTCAAGTTCCTATCTATCTACAGCACATCCTAATGGGGACTCTAGCTGCTTCAAGAATCATCTACGTGCACCCTACCATACTCTTCCCCCATAGCCTCAGGTTTGATAATTTGGAATTTTATGTTTTCTAGAGGTGACTTAACTCTCACTTACAATTATGCTTGGCTCAGCAGATCATTCTAATTCTACGCAGCACTTCCCTCCAGAGAAAGTTTTATTCAGAATACTGCACTGGTGACAAACTGAAAGAATGATGATTTGGCTGTCAGGGATAGCTAATTTAATATATATATATTTGGTTGCTTCAGTAACTGTCAAGATTTGCCATTACTACAGAAGTATGGTAATTATTTTGTTATCCTTATTCCCCCATTCTCTGCTTGCAGTATAGCTTGTCTCACATTAATGTGACATCAAAACAAAAAATGCAATTAAGTAGCATTTTTAAGACGAACAAAATAATTTATTAGGTGAGCTTTCATGGGACAGACCGTCTGAAGGAGTGGGTCTGTCCCACGAAAACTCACCTAATAAATTATTTTGTTAGTCTTTGAAGTGCTACTTGACTGCTTTTTTGTTTTGATAGTAAATAGACTAGCAAGGTTTTCTCTCTGTTATTAATGTGACGTGTGTGTGATTTTGTACAGCACAATGGATCCTGATGGCAACTTGTAGGCACTACCATATTACAGATAAAGGATGCAAGCCATAAAGTGATGGAAAATAGATGTACCTGTACTTACCACCTCAGCTACACAATACTCGAATGTTATTTACACTGGAGAGCAACATGCTATACTAATTAGTCCAAGAAAAGAGGATGCCCCATGCTGATTAAGAAAACTGAAGTTTCAAGATATTATTAAATTAGTCTTTTCAGAATAAACAATGAGTTAGGAAACTATTTTTCCTAATTGTAGTGGGAATTTCAAGTGGGAAAGTACAACAGGGCACACACTATTTATCTAGTTGTCTGTATGATATTTTTGGTGATTATCCTTCACAGTAAATTAGGTAGTGTTAGGTCAGAAGGCTTGGAGCAGTTGGAACTAGGCCTAACGATTATTTGTCCCTTACAAGAAATGTCAGTAAAAAGCCCAGGCAGCAAGTAAATAAAATAAGAATACTTATAACCTCAAAGTTCAAATGATGAAGCACATACAAGGTTAAAAGTTAACACTGACATTTAGACACTGCACACTTCTCTGAGCCATGATGTGCATGAGGTGACATAAGCAGCTCATGAGGAAAAAAAAATACAGCCTGTTGCTCTTGAATTAATGTTGCAACATCCAAGTGCAAGTTCATCATGACAGAAGTATTGTAACTTCCAAAAGCCAAACAGATTGGCCATGGGCTTTTCCTGGCATCCACAGTTGAGTTCAGAAGCTGAAAAATACTCTCTCTAGCGGCTATCTGGGCATACTGAGTACCTGGCTGCCATGAGTGCAAGGCATTGGACTAAATGAGCTACTAAGGTCCCTTACAGTCCTACAGTTCTATAAGCCTAAGGAGGGAGCCTCAAAGCAATGTATGTGCCCTCACTTCCTCTCTAAGGCCCAGTCCCCTGCATTCTACCCTAAACTCCAACCAGGAAGAAGGGGAGGATTAGCCCTAGGAAAGTTGACACATTATGCTGACTTAGATCTCTAGTAATTTACCCAGCTCCACGCCCAGACCTGCTTTCTAGGATGATCCTCTTCTCCCTCCAGTGTCTCAGTCCCCCTTTTGCTTCTGCCTGCCGGACAACTCCTCCCCCAGACAGTGCAGCAACAGGTCGTATAGCAGGCAAGTCATAATGATTCTAAACAGAGTCTGAGGTTGGGATTTGCCACTCAAGTCGCAGGCAATGTGTTGCATTCTAACAGCCCTGTGTGGACCATACTGGCATGCCCAAGAGCTAGGTTCTCAACCTTTTTCTTTCTGAGCCCACCCCACATGCTACAAATACTCTAGGGCTAGAAGGTGCAAGAGGGCTTTGGACTTGAGTGCCATAGGCATAATCTGACTTCTATTTTGGTGAGGTAGCGCATGGTAGGGTTGAAGGAAGCAGTGCCACCTCTACCCCCCACTCACCTCAGCAGGCCACCCAGCTTGCTTGGGTTGTGCATGCTGGCAGTTAATCTCAAAGGCTTTTGAAAGATGATCACAGCACACAGATGGGGCAGTTAGGGCCTGTGTGGGGGCATGAGGGTAGGCTCACGGTGCAGGGAGAGATAGCTAGGGCCCATGTGCAGGCCTGAGGGTAGCTCAGGGTACAAAGAGGAGGTAAGTAAGGGACTGGCTGTGCACAGGCAGGGGTAGCTTAGGGTACAGGGAGGAGGTAGGTAACCCTAACCCTAACCCATGTGCTGGACAGAGGGTACCTCAGGATACAGCAGGGGATAGCTAGGAGGAGTGCATGGACCAGGGCATATCTCAGGATGTAGAGGAGTAGCTAAGGGCTGTGTGCAGGGTGAGTGTGTGTGGGGGGGGGGGGGCGGGGGGAATAGCAGCTAGGGGCTATGTGCAGACCAGGAAGTACCTCAGTATGCAGGCAGGGATATGGATAGGAGCTGTGTGTGGGCTGGGGATGGACCTCAGGATACAAAGAGGGTGTAGCTAGGGTCTGTGTGCCAGGAGGTCACTGTGGTCACAGCTCTCCAAGGTTTCTGCCAGAAACCAAGCCGGGTACCCCAGCCTGGGTGGTTCTTACTGGCTGCATGAGCCGAAAAGCAGCCACAACCCAGACACCAGCAGCAGGTGGTGAAATGCCCTATTGGGTGCTCCATGGCACCAGCAGAGGAGAAACTGCCCAACTCCAGCTTCCTGCCATTGAGATCACCAGGGGAAGGGCCTCAGGGGAGAGGAGGAGAAGTGTGATATGTGGAGATGCCTCCAGGACTGCAGGGAAAGGGGCAATCAGTGCATGGAGCTTCAGCCCCACGGTAAGGAACACTGAGGTTCCCAGCTATGGCTTCTGGATTCAGTTCTGTGGTGAAGGGGTGCTGAGGCTCCCAGCCATTGCCTTACAGTGAGAGGGCGACGAGGCTCCCAGCTTTGGCTGCTGCCTTTGGCCTTGTAATAAGGGGGCAGCCATGCTCAAGGTTTCAGCCCTATGGCAGGAGTGCTGAAACTTGGACTCTCGGTTCTAGCTGCAGTGTCCTGCAGCTCCTCCATTAAGAATCACTGCTCTAAAAGGTAACTAGAGCACATTAACATAGTCCTGCAAGATGATGGATACAGAACCTCAAAATGCCATTCAAAATCCCAACTGCTTGCCTCCTGTCAGACCTATCACTGGGAAGTTTGTGCACTCATCAGATTGGTGGTAAAGAATACTACCTGCAGCAATATTTGTTGTGTTCACCAGATGCAAGTGGCTGTGAAAAAATGCAAAAGTTCTAAATATAAGGCCTGAATTCATAATACCATGAAAAAAATTTGGAAGTTTACAGACAATTTGAGAGGGCTGGTATCTCCATTGCTCCGAACCTACATCCTCCTGTTCATACTAAAATCTTAGCCAGTCTCTGCCATCTCCTTGTGGGGGCTTAGCTGTCAGCTCAAGGTCTGCATGGTTACAACAGAGCTTTTAATCTCCCCAACTAAATTTTCTTTGATTACTGTGAACCTCATCATCATTCTATCACTCTGTTCCATGACCTCAGCATCATCTTGGATTCTGAACTAGTGCTCATATCTATGGATTCTGTCACACAGAATTGCTAAAATATGGCCTTTCCTCTCTGTTTGCATAGGTAAAGCTCTCACACAGGCTCTCATCTCGATTATTGGAAAATCCTTTTCTCAGGCCTTGACAAATGCAATCTTGTCCTGTCCATGTCTATTGGGAATGCTGTTGCAGATATTATTTTCCTGTTCCATCACTATGAACACGTATTTCTCTCTCAGCATTCCTCCACTGCATCAAACATAAGCTGATTGCTTTTACTTTCTGGGCCCCTTCTTGACTTATTCACTATCAAGCAGTCTACTCTCACTCTGTTTGGTCTGTGATTCTTACAACTATCACCCTCTTAGAATTTCAGACAAGAACAGAGGGATGTGTTAAATTGCCACAGTGCACCAAAAGCAGGTGTACAATCCTACAATATCCACAAGCAGTACTGCATCATCTTCAGCACTGTTTATATACACCTCTCTTTCATAGAGCACTCCTCTAATAGGTAGTGCTGTGGAGCTAAGCAGAACAGAAATCAGGGCCCTAATGTTGTTGTTTTGAGAGGCAGGAGGATAAGATAGTTACATTCTATCGAGCACAGGAAAGAGGAAAAAATTAGATAAGCAAACCGCCACAGGAAACACACATATATTAAAACACAAAGAGAATAATAAAAAACCTCTGGGAAATGGGGAATTCTACATAGGATAGCTATTAATGCATAATATATATACACTGAGGAATAAATGGAACTTTATTAACTATTTCAGAGAGACATTAAAGAACTGTTTGTTACTGATTTACATTTACGCAGAAGGATGTAAAAGGAATATCAAGGAAAAAGTATTTTAAAAGAAAATTAAAAATCAATGGATTATGTTTGGAAAGGGCAGTTTAGGCACTGAAAGTTGTTGGACAGTGCTGCCCTACTTGCCCATTTTTCCCATTAAGCAGTTAAAGGTATGAATGCAAAAAAAAAAAAAAAAAAGTTACAAGGTGTTGGAATAAGGCATGAAAGAGTAATAATGTATGGAAAAGAAGTCCTCAAATAAGGAACAGAAAAAAGAAAAACCCACAGAAGCAGCAATTAAATAGGACACTTTAAAAAGCAAACTGCTCAATCCACATAAAAAAAACCCCTAACTGTCCTGGTATTCCCTCTCTGCAGTGAGTATATTACTTGCTTGAACTGTTGTCTGTAACGTTTTGTGTAAAGATAAGCTTTTTCAGTAAGTAAATTCTTGTATTTTAAAAGCATATTTTGTTCTGAAAATTGAGACTAAAAACAGAATGGAAGGCTCCCATTCATGTCCTCTTTTCCATCTCAAACTTTTAAATTTAACAAGTAAAATTGTTTTTCCCCAAACTGTCAGCTATTTTCACTGTTGCACTGTTTTTCAAACTGTGAACTCACCCTGGACTAGGGACCACCAACAAAAATAGCAAGAACCCCCGCCCTTTTTTTTTAAAAAAAAAATTTGGTAAAAACTCAGTTCAAGAGCCACAATGCATGTGAATACGAGATGGTCCTTAATAAATAAATGTCAAACTATACTTTTTGTAACCCCTATTTTAAGAGCAGTGCACACACAATGATTTGCAATGGGATACACGTTTACTCTAGGACACTGACAAACTTTTAACATACCTACTCCGTAAAACTTTGTGTGTTTGTACTACAGGGTAAACCTCTCTTCCTACCAGGCAACATCTGTAATCCAGTATGATTTTGGTTAGCCAGGTGGCCACTTATTATGGGAATTGCCAAGTTTCCTGCAGTCCCACAAAGTTTGTTTCCACCCACCAGCCCTGGCTCTCAGTGTTTTGTGCTGTTATTTACCCCTGAATGTCTTCTCATAGCTCAGTGAGCAGAAGTGTTGGTAATATACTAGAAAATATTGACCTCCCGCGAGCCAACAAATTCTCTCATCTGGCATCAGTCAGGTCCCCAAGGATGCAAGACAAGATAGGTTCAACCTGTATTGTCTTCCTGTTTTTTCACTCCTGAACCCACTTTAATTATGGCAGTTTTACTTTGTGTTTAATTCAGTTTTCTTTCTTAAGAGGTGTGCTGCCATTCACAGCAGGAATGCTACAAGCTTCCTTTTCCTTTCCAAAATCAAGGCTTTATAAGCAACATGATCAAAACACAGATACAATATCATATGCACTGCACATATTAAAGGGGGAGTTATCCAACGTTTCGACTCACATATTGTTTACTGTTTAGATATGTGTTGTTCATTACTGGGCTTTTAGACGTTCACCATTTATCAAAAATAATCAGGAGGGTTTTTTTTTTCTACTTTGCAATTATAGCATTGGGAGCCACAAAGGAGTTTTTAAAGAGCTGCATGTGGCTCTGGATCCACAGGCTGTAGACCCCTGCCCTGGACTGTGACTATGAAGCTATGACCTTTGACTGACATTAGTTCTGGTGATGTGTCCAGCAATGTGTGATGATCTATATTACTCGAATAAGTGTATTTAATATTGTGGCAATTTGAGAGAACAGCCACAAATACTAAATTAAACATTTATACTTAGTTGCAAAAATGTTAGATGTAAAAGGCAAAGTACTTGTCTGTTTTAAACAGTCTTCCTAGGAAACAAGTTTATTAATAAATATAATTTAAACTAGGATATTTTTAAGGAAAGGAAAAGTCAAGGAATCTCTGCAAAGGTAATATGTGTTACATTAATCCAGGCTAATAGAGCAGGAAACTTTGAGGATATTTTAGAACCTCTTAAGTTCACATTAACTGGAAAACCTACCATGAACAATACTTCTGCAAATAAGCAAGTGAATAAAAAACAGAGTGTTTATTATTTTGCCAATTTTAGGATAATTTTAATACTACTTCAAGATATAACATTGAAATGCATTTTATGAAAATAATCAAGTATTATTAAGAAATCTCATTCACTAGAGTGCTCTTGAATCTTTCCTGGTTAACAAAGAGACTTATTTGCATGAATTATCATCTGCAAATAACAATGGTCTGCTTTAATTTTACATAACATCACTGAGTGTGTTTGAGAAATAACCAAAGTCCTTAAGAAGCTTGTGAGAAAAGTCAGTCTTAAGTTCTTCAACCCTCCTGCCCCCTCAAGTAAAAGCTAACCAATCAGAGAGCGACAACTTCAACTACCATTCTAAGTTTATCCAATATTATTTTTGATTGAGTAAATGCACTTTGGTTATTCTTCAGAAAAGGCTTTGATTTAACATTTATCCTGTCTGCTTAGTAAGGAATGTGCATGTAGAAGTTTTCTGAAATCTTGCTGCAGATTGTTAATTGAGATAGCAAACAAATAGTGGAACTGCTTTAGGGAGCTACATGTACCACTTGCTGTGCTGACCTTAATATTTGTCTTCAGTGCAGTTAGTTAAGGTATAGCTCTAGAGTTGCCTTTAACCCAATCCTTCCACATACACAAAAATCTCTAACTCAAGCTGGCTGGACCATCAGGAGGCACAGGCTGAAGTTTAAGCTCTGATGACACTCAAACTAGTCATGCAGCTGGGGAACAGCTACTTTCTAATGTTAATCCAATCACACTTTGCTTACCAAGTGTTATTTTTCAGTATGGCCATTTGCATTTTAACTAATCTAACTAGAAAGGAGTTAATTTGAGTGTAGACTACTACCGAATTACACTGAGTTAAAATATAAATTTTAGAAGAACCAAATCATCCTATCTGCTAGAAGGGTTAGCTGCACAGCTTTGAAACAGAACAGTTATGCTGCAAAGGCTTTCCCATCAAGACTTTAAATGCAAATGTTCAGATTGTACTGGTAATAATCTTAGGCTAGGTCCACCCAACATATTTTATAGTGGTGAAAAAGCCACCCTCCTTAGCAACATATTTACACTGATGTAACTTCCCAGGCAGTTCTATGTCAACAGGAATGCTTCTCCGCCTCTCAGAGAAATGGATCAACAAAAAGCTCTATGGCTATGTCTACACTAGAGCAAGCTGTCAACATAAGTTTCTGTCAGAAGATACCTTTCAACAAAACTTCTGTTGATGGATCACAGCCGGACTGCCAAGCAGATCGAAACAGCTCTGTTGACAGAGAGCAGCCACACAGAATCTATTTGACAGAGGCATTCTGCCTCATGAGGGAGCAGCAGAATGCTGTCGACAAAGTGCCACATTCTCCTGATTTACGGTTGACAAAACGCATTGGGAATATGGACACTCCTTGGTTTTGTTCTATTTCCAACTATTTCAAGACATTTGTTTTACTTAGGGTTTTTTTGCTAATAATCTGCCTTTTGCCATAGCACCATAATATCGATATATGAAATGACTACGGTTAAAAATATTAATATCATCCATACCCCTCCGCAACACAATTTAACCTAATAAGTATTTTTTCACATATAAGTAAGACACAGCATTACAGCAAAATACCTTTCAGAATAACATCTCTTAGTTTGTCACTATTTTCTCAATGTGGGCACTGCAGCTTTACCTTGAAATATTTTCCAACATTTCTATCTTGTCTCCCACGTTTCCCCCATCCCTCACTGTTCTGCGATTCCTAACTGAGTGGCATATGCTTGTGGATAAAGGCGATCACTAAATCCACACACCTATGCTGGAATGCAGGTGCATCTCTGAAATAAAACAATAATGAAACCTATTTTAGTTGTTATATATTAGAAAATTTGTACGACTTCTTTGAAATTTTCTTCAGGTTGGAAATACACTGCTCTTATCTGAGAAGGAATTGAGAATGTTAGTAAGCAATACACATCAAATTAATCCTTTGTATACTTCTGCTGCTTTCTGGTGAAGTTGAAATAGGCCTGAGTTTGACTCTGTCCACTCTTCTCAGACCCCTTAAGAATAACAAACCACTGTGGATAATATGACAGCACACAAATCAGGAAGCAGGAATACTTCCAAGTTTATTAGTGGGGGAATTCTGTGCCACTGCACAATGCAGAATTGGCAAAGAAATTAATCTTTTTTGCACAGAATTTCTTCTTTCCCCTTAAATGGGCTGCAGAGTTGACCGTCACTAGGGGGCACTGGAGCCAGCACAGCCCTTCTTGCAAACAGACACTGCCAAGGAAAGGGGGATGGAGGGTTCCTGGCAGCTGCAGTTTCCAGAACACCCTCAGAGAAGCAGGCAGCGTGCAAGCCTGGCACCCAGCATCACAGTTTCTTCATATGTATCCATGAGGTCCCAGAGGAGTTGGGGGCATGAGTTTTTTGGGCTGCAGGCCCACAGATGCACTGTGGAGGGGAGGAGATTGCATCTCATAGCTGGATGGCACCTCACAGCTGAGCTTTGGGGAATATAGGGGGTAGCAGGTGCATGCAAGTGTCTGAGCTGGGAGGCCCCTGGATCAGAGGTCTGATGGGGAGAAATACTGTTAAATTGGCCCTGTCTATTCACTGCAGCCTATTGAGACTTTATAACACAATTCTACCCCTGTACATTTGAAATGTTATAGGTGTATTTCTGTAATAACTTGAAAGCACTCAGACAAACCATTGTAAGGGACAACTGCCTCAGTTTAAAAACATTCCACACAAAATGATATATGGTTTAACAGATTAGTACATTAGACTTAAGAGCATAAGCTTTGATATGGTCAATTTTAATGAGTTTTAGGAAGATTCTAAAATATTAATCCTGTTTTCCAATAAACAAACTTTTAATCTGCTGAATCTGTTGTGCTACATACAATAATCAGAGAGGGAAGACAATGTAATTAAATTCATTTGGGGAAATAAGACATTAGCACAACACTATATAAACTAAAAATGATGCAATCACAGAACAACATTCCAACACAGAAAATGCACTGAGTGCAGTAATTGACAAACAGAAGATTTTATTCTATGTCCAATCCACAGTATTGTGCAATCAATTCTAGAAATACTCAATGCATATATGAAAATTTGTTTAGAAAAATATGCAACTGAAATATATTTGTTATGTTTATTTAACATGTCACTGAATATTTACTTTTAATTCTGAAATTGGAAAAAATCTTTAAAAAAATCCAACACCAATATTAAACATCTTGATTGTTCTTAAAATGTAGCATTAATGCATGAGTACGCAGTTTTGCTGGCAAAATACATAGTTTCAGAGTTCAGCAAGTACTTTTAATTAGTTTACTCTTGTTAAGTAAAACAGTTTCAAAGATATATTTAATGGTGGAGTTATGTTGTTTTAGTTTAATTGTGATGGTTCTCCTACTAAAAGCTCATACCTTCTTATTTCCAGACAGCCTATTCCTAATAGCAGCTCCCCATCCGTCTTTGCGACCCTCCAGAGTCATACCTGATATTATACCAAAGCTGCTTGGTGCAAAAGGCAGCTGCTGACCCCTGTTCTCTGTGAGATAAAAGATGCTGGTAATTTGACCCATCATAATGTACAGAACAGAGAGAGGTGACCAGCCACAAGAAATCAACATGGGCTGCACTATAGAAATTAAGCTACTAAGATCAAATGGTTGAACACTCCAACAAACAAAATGAGACTGCAGCTCCCACAATTGAAAGACATGTTGAGGAGGGTTAAGGTACATCATACCTAGCAGAGACCCCTGAAAATCATATCGATTAGATGGTTTTTACAATGATTGTGGACAGAAGACAACCAAGGGGTAAGACAAGACTTAGTACATGGACTGGATATCAGAAGAACTTAGAGACACCAGTTTGCATGATAGCCAGGAATACAATAATAAATTTTGGAATAAGGCCATAAAAAGTCATAAATACTGAACAGGGGAGTGGCAAGAAAGAAGAGACCCTTGCTCACTACTACAGAAAGATTTAATCTTTTAAATTATTTAATAACCAAGTTACTGTATTATCTTCTTAGAAACATGACACCTGTGTTCCTTGATTTATCTAGACAATTAGGTTCATTATGGAGTCTGAAGTTCTGGTATTGATCGATAAGACCCTAAATGATTTGGTTGTTGCCACACAGCTTCTCTTCTCATGTCAACAATCAGAAGACACTCAGGATATGTCTATACTACAGAGATCTTTCGAAAGAAGCCCTTCCAGAAGAGCATCTTTCAAAAGCGTGTGTTCACACACAAAAAAGCAAATCAAAAGAGTGATCTGCTTTTTCAAAAAACAGTGTCTGCACAGACCCCGTTTTGAAAGAACAGGCCAGGGATTTGGGGGAAAAAAAAAAAAAAAAAAAAAAAATCAGGTGCCATGAGGACTGCTCTTTCGAAAAAAGGGCCCTAAAGAGTGTCTACACATTTTCTTTCAAAATAAGCTATCAAAAGAAGGTGTTCTTCCCGAAACGGGAGTGGAAGAGTGCTGTTGAAAGGAGTGTCACATTCTTTCGATTTATTTTTGAAAGACTGCTTTGTGTGTGTAGATACTCCATGGGATCTTTTGAAAGAGCCTCCTTCTTGCGAAAAATCTGTCGCAAGAAACTAATAGTGTAGATGCAGCCTCAAACTGGAGTCCCCTTGATATAAAAAGGGGGGCTGTCATAGTGTTCTCTTTCAGTTGCTCACTATTTTGAAACTAGTCTTTGGGCTGAAACAGCATGAAACTCTTGATCCACTAGGCATACTGTAACAACTATCAATTTACTTAGAATTTAGGAATGAAGAGGGGAGAGGGCTTGTGAGGTAGGGGAGTATTAGTTGGGTTTAATTATGATTGGCTATTTTTAGCTTGCAGTTAACAGCTGTTGGCTTTACTGCTTGAAGGCACAAAATGAAACTTCATATTTCTTGTCTAAAAGTTCTGTGTATCAGACCAAATATTATTCTTGCCATTGCCCATAAAAGCACTGTAAGCAGTCACATGACCCAAACTGCTTAAACTACTAACAAGCCTATCAAAAGCAGAACATATGAAATAAACTCACAACTAAAGGCAGCATTCTCTCTTCAAAAAGGCAGGAACCACTGAGCCAAAGAATTGGGCACTGCCATGTACTGCTTGGCTGCAGAGAGCAGGTTGGGTATATATTTTGTTCCGTCTTCTCATCTAAAACATCTAACCTGATACGAAGTCACAGCATGCAACAAATACACACAGCACATTAAACCCTGAGTGCTGCAAATATCTTTTTATCTTTAGTTCCTGTAATTTCCTGCAAAGACCTCTGCTTCAGAATGGTTGGATGTATACGTTCGAGGAATGCCTTTTAAAGCTTGACAAAAAACAAGCAGTCCTGTAGCACCTTAAAGATTAACAATTCTATTTATTAGGTAATGAGCTTCCATGGGTAAGACCCACTTCATCTGACTGCTTGTTTTTTTGGGAAGCTACAGACTAACACAGTACCCCTCTGAGACTCTTTAAAGCTTGGTTTTTTTGGCTTAGGGTTTGGGTGTGTGGTTTTGGGTTTTTTGGTTTGTTTGGTTTTATTTTTTTTGGGGGGGGGGCGGGGGGACGACGGACGGGGAGAAAAAGCTCAGCAAAAGTTGTTGGTCACCTATTTGCCATGTACTGGGAGGGAAGAATTCAAAAGTTAGCTGTGCCCAACATTCTGCAATGTACATTACCCATAACTGTCACGAAAACTTAATATACATTTAATTTAAGCACTAATTGAGGAGCTAGTTTTAGAGTATTCCTCTCCTACTCAGAGATGACTATTATTTTGCTTTACTGAAAGCCATAAATGAAATTATTAACCCTTCTGCTAAAAGGGCGGTTTGCTAGAAATTGATTATTTCATCATATTGAAGCACAATTTAACTCTGGGCAATCCTTTGTTACTTTAGAGAATAATCATTAAAACAGGTTATCTAAACATAGTTAATTCCTGCAGAAAATACATACACGTATATTGAACGAAAGCTAAATACTATGTAATCTCTATCAAGGAAGAGATGTCCACCTGTGTCACACAGCCCTATGAACAACAAAGACTACAATTTGCAGTCATTACTGCGACAGAACTCTTACTTGCCCAAGCAAAATTGTAGACTTTGACCCAAGCTAACTGAATATATTGAGAACTTTGTGGCTCTAACTAACAGTGTGATTGAGGTAGTAAAAATTTCTGGCCCTCATTTTTCCAAAAATGTCTATATCCCTACCAAATTAAATCACTGGAGAGCCTCTTGCATGAAGTGTCATAAAAATATCCAGCATCTTTTTACATTCAAGATTTTAAAAACATCCATGAAAATATCTTAAAAATAGAAGGTCCATGCATATGCCGAACAACCCCTACTTCTTTTGCAAACAACTGAACTAGTAAACTCTTCAGTTAAAAATTACTCAAAAATCCACTTCTTTCAGCATACAAGTTTAACACAGAAAATCAAGACAGATTTACATGAACACATGACTTTTAGTACCATCTGTATCTACTTGTTATCCATGATGTACCTAGCATATTTGTGCTCTTAAAAATAGTCCAACTTTTCAAAGGTAGAAAAATAGATTACATTTCAGGGAAACAAGTGACCTATACAAATGATACTTACCAAAGTAATGTATTTCACAGTGCATCTTTTTTTTAAACCACAATCTATGTTTCTGTTTGCTTTCTACAGCACTTGGTGGCAATGAGTATATTCAAGTATTTCCTATGGGAAATGATAATACATCATATATTTCATTACAATGAATATTCCAAGTCTGCAAGAACTCACATCTTTTTCTCAGAGGTTAGTATCAACATTCTTCCAGTTTGAGCTTGCTCCCAATCATCCAAATACCAGTGGTGGTTAGTCTTCCATTTTATCTTATAATCCAGTTTCTGTATTTGTAATTCTACCAGCACGAGTAATATCATGCATAGGAAGAAATTAATTCTGAGAATGAAAGTCAAAACCACTTTTTCCACTTTAATTTCAGGACCAAAGAGAAACATACATGAACGTATTACACAAAGCAACACACTTTTAAAAATATTATAAGGAAACAATTACAACTGAAAAGCACAAAGAAAAAAAAAGAATAATACTAAATTATTTTTACACGAACTCTTTATGGCAATTGCTACTTTCATGAACTTGTACCCATAACGAACAATCTGAATAACCAGAATTAACATAATATTCTTACCAATACCTTTTAAAGTAACAGATCATGCAGTTTTATCACTTTGGAATAACTTTACTCCTGAATTCACTGTATTGGTATGCTTAGTGTTTTAAACTGTTTTCAAATACATGTAGTAATATCATGCTTTCATATGTGCAACAATATTTGTATTAATCTTTCTGAAACTGAAAAGTAGCCATAATATATTTTCTGCTGGGTTTAATTAGAATGCTTTAGTCCACACATAATCCCAGTATTGAGACATTAAAGGAAATTACAGCAAACTGCAAAGACAAAAAAACCCACCAGATTTGTATTAAACTGGCACCAATGGCAGCCAGCTATATTTGAGCTACTCTTTTTAAGCTCCATGGTTTACAGTTTCTTGAAGGCTGCTGGATGATATCAATTAAATCTGCATTAACTAAAGTATCTTCCGGGGGGGCGGGGGGGAACAGCTTTGACAGTATCTGTATTTGGCTTTTGGACAAGGTGTCTAAATTCTAGGGGCTTTTTCCTTTAATTTTGTTCTCATTTGGCTTAACATTCATTTTATTTACAATACTTTCTGCAGGAAATGGACAATAGTAACTGATAATATTCAACAAGAAGCGTACATGAACCTGGTTGTAGTATATCTTTTGACCAGACATACAAAAAGGTGCCATCTCTAGAGGTTATTTGTTTTAGTTTTAGATATTGAGTATGAAAATATAAATCCATACTTTCAAGTGATGAATAGTGTGACCAGTAGTAAATTAAGCAATTTTATTACATATACAACTAATATCTCTTTAAGAATTTTGTACTAAGAGTTTTAAGAAATAATAAAAATTGCCCACTCTTACTTACATTTTACTACTAAATGTATGGTCCTGAAGTTTATTATTAAACTGCCAGAACTCCTTTACTCCTGGCTTAGACTTTTTTTTTTTCCTCTTCTTCTTTTTAAGGCCCTTTTCAAAGGTCTAATTTGGTACTCTGGAATAATTTCCTATATTACGCAACTCAGAAACTGCACCATCCTCCCTGAAAGATAAGTCTAATGTTTAAAGAAATTGGTAACAGTCATGATGAATACATATGCCACACTAAGCACTAATTTATTAGTAGTACAGTGTAATATTTCACTAATTTACATATAATAAATGGTATTTTGCACTTCTCAAAGGCTTAACAGCATGATGCTGTAGTGATGTCATTAATTCAGTCTTGAGTACCTTCTCAAAATGTTACAGAATTTTTTCTAGTAAGTTTGATATACCACAGTATACAAGTATCAAAACAACAAACAAGATGAACTTTGTGATGAATTATCAGTCCTTTTTGTTTGCTTACTTGATGATTTCCACAATTCAATAATTGGGAGTGGGATCCCCTACTCAATGTGATATGCGAGATTCTACTATGCAACTTCTATTAAAAATGTTAAGTTTTTGACAATCTAAAATATTAAATTTGATCCCCACATCCAAAGACATAAGATTGCTGATGCACTATATGCAGAGTAGAACTTTCCAGTATATTGTGAGTGTACTATATGAGATAGTAGACATTTAAAAAAAATATATTTACTGAAAATTCTAGATCATCAGTATGCAAACTACACAACAAGATGATCTATGTTTTACTGAAACATGCAATTATTTTAGTTACATTAACATTTGTCATACTTATTTTGAGTAAAATCATATTGAACGCTTTGCAATCTGATTTCTAGGGACAGTCTCCTCAGAGAGGCATTTGGCATATTAAGTGCAAAAGAAGATTATAACAATTCAACGTACTGTAATAGTCACTTCTTTGTATCCTTCAAATATCTCTACATCTGTGGGTCCCCCACATTTCTTTCTCTGGTCATAGTGAAGTTTGCTCTTCTGGTTACCCATTTAACTTTCTGCAATTAAGTTAGTAGTTTTCAACTGCTATTCTATTCATTATTGCCTACCCTGGGGTACATTTACTTGTTTTCCCTATTTTAGTCCTTGTTTTCATGCTTTATTACTCTAACAACTAAATTTTTTTTTAAAAAAATCATGAGCATTAGACTATACTCTACTCTCATTTATACCTATGCAACTCTACTGAAACCAGCAAGATTTACAGGTGCATCTGAGAACAGAATTTTGTATTTACTTTTGAATAAAAGTATTGGACAAAGTTTACACAGATTCTAAACAGATAAGTGCATTTTAAAAGTTATGAGAGATATTAGGAAAGTTTACAAAATACCATAATTTATTCTATTAACATAAGCATAATTGCATAAGCACAGTCACTTTTCAAATGTTCAAGTATGCATATACACCTCTTGTGCACTCATCTCAGATTCCCCTCACTCACTGTGGCCAGTTTTAATACCCTGATCCCGCAGTAACTGTGTTTACCAGGGACCATTTAAATATCAATAATTTTAATCTACTCTGTGGCAATGCTCCATCTTTGTAACTAGTATCACATTATTTTTAAAGTATTGCAGTGTCTTATTAATTTTTTAAAATATAAAACTGTACATGAAATTACATGTACCTAATAAGATGAGAATGACAGGGGTATACTTTGAGGATGGAGGGGAAAAAAGAATTCATGTAGCAGATTATTATGCTTGAGAGCAGAACTTAACATGGCATTATTATGATCAAGCTGTTATTCTTTATTAGCCTCTCATAGCTGAAGTTTTTTAATTATTGTAATACATAGCCATTAGAACTTTTTTCACATTTGTTGTAGGTATGTTTCATGTTCTGAGGAAAACATTTTAAATCCATTACTAACTGCAATCTATCCAAATGTAGGTAATAGATAATTACATTGCCATTACTCAAATAAAGTATAGGGAGCTTCATGAGCAATTCAAATGAAAAGTAATATGTTTTAAGTTCATGTACCAAGTTTGCACAACTTATAAATCAACAAACATGTAAGTAACTCCTAGATGTGGTTTTCTATTAACAGGAAAAACACTCATTTTATTCGCAAGACATTTCACGAGCTAAATGCAGAAGTCTTCTGCCACAGGGTAAAACTCCAAAACACTTACTTCACAACTGATCAATACAAAATGTTACTTTGTTCTCATATTTGAATTATTTTGAAATAGTTCCCTAATGCTACCTAAACATTTGGTAATTGGTTAAAGATGGTTAGCAATTCACTTGCCAGATAGAAATATGCACTATCAAAAGTAAAGAAAGATTAAAAAGTTTACTATTGTATTTCAAGAGGATACTCTCAACAAGTATTTTGGCACCTCAGTAGAGGTGATTGCTAGTTCCTTCTAACACTGCAATGTATCTGAGGAGGGTTTAAGCACTGTTACATGTTTTAAGTTTTCCCAAATATTTTCCTTTGGTAAACAAATTAACTTGTTTAGGACCCCCTTCCTAACAACATTTCTGTAATTCGGAGAGCTACTTTTAAGATCTAACATGTTAGAGATACAAGATTTAAAAAAAAAAAAAAAAAAAAAAAAAAAAAAAAGCCTTAGTTTTTATATTATGAAATAAAACAAGTCTTTCAGTAAAACCATTTAAAATCATTACAATACTGGTTAATTCAGAACATAAGTAGTCAGCCACTTTATTCCATTCATTTTATGAAACATCTGCAGTGCACTGAAAGGAGGAGACTTAAGGGCACCATTTTGACTCAATAGCTTTGGAGATGGATGGCCATTAGAAGTCACTGCACTTTGGGTGCAGTGTACTTTGGATTAGATAAAGTGAAAAAAAATTAAAAAATATAATTCCAATTTCAAAGATCTGTACTTGGGGTAACTAATTTTTCAGACTAGTTTATTAAATAAAGCGGGCATGCCAAGAACCATACTTAGATTAAGCGTGCGACAAAAGCTTAATGTATGAGAATTTATATGCTTGCATTTGTTGAAAATTTTAGAATTAGTGAAGCTAATAAAACCTGTATAGAATCACTGAAGCTAATAAAACCTATGTAAATATTACCTGACAGGGTAGATAAATACCTACAAAAAGATTTAAATGCATTTAGAACATTCTAGTTCACCTACAGAAACTAGAACAACTTTATCAATAACAGCACATGAACATTTACTTCCTTAGGTACTTACAAGACAAATTTTCAAACGATTTATCATTTATCAACTCAAAGCTATAGAGATCAGAAAAAGGACTATCTGAATTCTAAAATCTTCAGTTTTCTGAAATGTTATTTTTATTTCTACCAAACATGACCTCATCAGTGTATGAGAATTCAGCATTCTATGAAATGAGAGCAACTAAGAACATAAAGAATACTATCAAGTAAATTTTACTATATAATCAAGTAGAATAATAAAATATAGATAAAACCCAAATTAGAGTGTCTGAATATCTTCCCCCACTAAATGTTGTACTACATTTGGATGCAGTGGATTCACTTGCAAGTAAGCAATTGAGAGTCAAGAAAGATACTCAGCAACTATTAAACCATATTTGATGTTATGAACAATATTTATACCTATATTCTGGACTGCAAAAACTAAATAATTTATATTTTCAAATAAATGAATGTTTTAAATTAAACGCTTCCGATCATCATAAGTGTATAATTAGTTTAAAATTTTAGACGAAAGTCTTATATTTGGTATCATTATTACACTAGTTAAAAGATACTTTTGTATAACCAAAAACTAAAACATTTCACTACACTAAATAAGCAAATTACACTTCCAAGAATTTTGTGAAATTTTTAGTTTTTCAAGTCTGTATATCTTCAATAAACAAAAAAGGAAAAGATTGATGAAAAAAATAATTTGAGAGGCCCCTCTAAGTTTGATTTGTTTTGAAAAGTATATGAAATCTCTAAAACATGGACAGAGTATTGCAAAAATGTACAGTTTCATTCCTTCATGCTAACAGATTAATCCTTCTCTCTTAATGAGCTTTCTTCTTGCCCAAGAACAGTTGATATGATTTAATTTTCAAAACTGCAAGTCACTGGAAAACTATGATTTCTTCCAAAAATCTGTAACCACAAGACTATCCCATTCAACAAACTACTTTACACTTCTTTTTAGTCACTTTTGCAATAAAGGTCTAGATTACATGTAATCACAGGCTATTGAACATAGTCGGCTACTTCAAGTCATATTTAATGTCCACAGGACAAAAGAAGCCATTTGTTAAAAAACTTCCCTATAGGTTTAGTCCTCCTCCTATCTCTGGAAGCAGAATCCTGGTATTTAAGTTTTAATTTACAATTAAATATAAAGGCTACAAGAACAAAGCAACTGTAATGAAAAAAAATTCTGATAAAGATATCAAACCAGTATATTAAGGAGTTATGCTAAAAATTTTAAAAGTTTGATGTTTTACGGAGAATTAAAATATATACAAAAGACACCACAGTCATAGATAGACAAATAGAAGAATTCACACCATAGTAGTTAAACATTTACTAATATAAAATACAGGTGGAGTCTGTACCAGCTACCACACTGATTTTACTGTATATATGTGACTTGAGTTAAGATTCTTTAAAAACTAGAGGTACTTTTTCAAGAGATGTTATAATTACACAGCTAAGGTGTACGTGTAAAAAGACCTTAGATTGGCCAATTAAAAGCAAACTGTTACTGCGCTATTTCCAAAATCTTCTGGACCTGTTCTTGGGTTTTAAATACAAAAGAAGCTTTGGAATGCTTTTCAACAGATAGGTATACGTCCCCCTTAAAGGTGAAATTACACAAAGTGAAGATTATGCACTCAACTTTTTACAAGATGGCTATGAAATGTTGTTATGTAATAGCCTTTAGGTTTCCTCTCAAGGAATTCAGAATTAGTAGAAGAATGCTATCATTTATATTAATAATGTTAGACTTTCAAATTTCTGCAACATCCATTCCCAAATTGTTTCCAAAACACAACATTTTAACTAATACATTAAGAAAAACCCTCCTGAATATTTCCTAACACAAAAGAAATGCTTGGCTCCTAAAGAATCTGCAAAGTTACCCCTATTATGCTGCATTAATTTATCATACAAAGGTCCATTTAACGTTTTTATCTAAAAAAAACCCACACCACCTCTTTGCTTTAAGGGAGAGGTTCAGCATAGGTGTTAACTAGAAGAAAAGAGAAGCTGTCTCTTTAAAATGCCCTGCTCTGTCTCTGATCCCACGTGGAACCACCACCAGCAGTACTTTCGCATTAACTTCAGTGTGATGCAAGATGAGGCATTATTTTATATAAATAAAATGAGAAGGTTGCAGAATACATTCTTTATGGAAAACAAACAGGTGAACTAAGCATGTCAGTGAAATCACATGCCATCCCCAGAAGAGGTGCCCTCACTCTGCGCCCTCTATGCTAGAAGAGGTGCCCTTACTTTCTCTCTATGAGGTAATGTTCCAATCCAACACTACACTGAAGGATCCAGTTTAAATAGAGGAGGGAGGCACAAGAAAAATTTGAATTTCAAATGCAACGAAAATGTACTTTATAAACCGGAAAGGTTTACTCTTTGCTTCACACGTCCTAATTAGATCAGGAAAGTGACACTACAAAGGCATTACATTCCGGCCAAAAATAAGAAAAAGGGAAACCAACCACACACAAAGAGCATTAAAAAGGTAATTATAAAGGACCAAATATAGCATTTATCTTATCTGAAATCACTTCAGATTACCCCAAAGTTAGGTAGTTTCTGTACTATCATCTCCCCCTATCCCTCATCTGAATGGGATTTGCACGTTTTCTCATTGTAGGTGGCGAGTAAAAAGAGGCTTTGCCTCTCTCAAGAATTCATCAACAAAAAAATAATAAATATTAACTCCTTGCTCCCTGCAACGTTAAAAGGGGCATGCGAGGACACCGGGTTGATTCTGTTACCCTCAGGAAGAAAAGGGGGGTCAGTCCCGATTTTTAAGTATTTTTGGGAATTTTTTCTAATTTTTATTTTGTTATATGCCTCAGTTCTCCCTCCATTTTGGTTGTTTATGATACTGACAACAAGCTGTCCCCGCTCGCTCTCTCTCCGGATCTCTCCTGCTTTCAGTTAACAAACCCCTCTCCCCAGTGCAACAACACTGCACTAACTTGGAGTCACTCTTTCCTCTAAACATAGTCGAACGGGAAAGCCAAAGGCTCCGGGGCGACTCGGAGGCGGGGGGAGAGCACATATATTCGTTTCTTTATTATGAAAGGGAAAACTTCAGTCTTCTCCCCCTCCAAAAACGAAGGAAAGGGGGGCTGAGTTCCCCGAAAGGGCTCGAGAGCCCCCTAAAGAGCGAGCTGCCCGCTTCCTAGGGCACTCTCCAAAGAGCCGGATCCACCCGGGAAATTTCTGTGCAAAATGCGCCTGGTTTGATGCTTTGGGTGAATTTATATTAATTTTTCCCTCATTTTTTCGGGCAGCCCGGGCTTTAATGTCTTCCGCTCCCTCTCGCCGCTGTCACTCTGCTCGCAGCGCAGACCCTGGAGGAGGCGGGGGGGTGCCAGCAGATGAGGGGGGAACTTTCGCAAAACTTTTCCGAACTCCCCCTGGCAGGCGGGTGGGGGGGGAGGGAGAGCCCCTCTCCGTCCTTGCGGTCCCCCCGGCACACTTCTCTCCCTCTTTAACAACTCCGGGGCAGGCGGGAGGAAGGGGGGGCACCGAGCTGCACTCCCAGGCTGTATTTTTACAAAGTCCATTTTCCGGGCTCACGACTTTTCTCGCCTCCTTTCTGCCCTGCGACCCCCCAGCCGTGCGGTGGGGGGCAGCTGAGAGATGGGAGGGGGGCGAGTAACACAAACTTTTCCTTGCCGCTGCGGGCTGCTCCGCTCTCCGCTCCCCCTCCTCCTTCTCCTCCTCCCCCTTCATAATTTAAATAACCCTGATATTTCCCTGCTAAACCCCGGCGCCTGCCCCCCAAACCCGCAGCAGACTCACCGCGGGAGCCTCAGCATCCCCTCTGCGCCCCGTTTCCACCCTTTACAGTGTTCTCCGATTTTTCTGTAATTTTTTCCCCATATTTCGGGCTGGACGCGGCGGGCCTGGAAATTGTTTGCTTTCCCCTCTTTCCAGCAGCCATTGTAGTGTATGCGCTGCGGTGCAGCCCAGCCTGCCGCACACGCCGCGCCCACATCGCCCGCCGCCCACACGCGCCGCGGGTTGGCCGCCTCCCCCCGTCACTCAGGACCCCGGCCACGCCCCACTGGAGGCGCCTGCGGCCCGCGCTGCCCGCGCGGTTGGTGGAAGGAGACGCCGCTCAGGCCGGTAGTGGGCGGGGCCGAGCGGGGATTGGCGGACCCGCCGCGGGCTCGGCGCTGCCACTCAGGCTGGCCGCGGAGCCGGGAGTGGGCGGCGGCGGTGTCAGTCCGGGGGGAGCCGCGGGGCCAGGAGCGGGCTAGGCTGCGCCCCTACATAACGGCTGCCGCCCGAGTTGCTGACGTCTTTCGAATTGGAGACGGGGCTCGCGCGCTTGTCTGTCCGCGCGGGAGGTAAGTGTGGGGCCGGGGCGTCCCTCCGCAGCCCAGCCCAGCCCAGGCAGAGAGCCGCCGCCGCCGCCGCCCTCGGAGCGGCGCTCCGCCTGCCTGCCGCGGCGTAGGGAGCGGGGCCCGCTCGCTCTCCCGCCCCGGCGGCAGGGGGCGCCCCGGCAGCTGCGGGGCCGAGGAGGGCGGGCTGGGGCCGTAGTCCGGGTCTCGCTGTCCCTGGGACAGGAGCAGGGCCGGAGGGACCCCCGATACCCCGTCTCCACGCACGCTGTGGTGGAACGGGGAGCGGGCGTGGTAACGGCTCCCCTTTGCCGGGCCTGTGCTGTGTGGCCCCGCGGGGGGAGGGGGGCCGCAGCCTTCCCCCTCATCCCCCGAGCGCCACCGGAGCGGTGACTTGTCCGTCGGTAGGTTGGGCAGGGAACTTTCCTGCCCCGCTTTGCGGAGGGAGCGGCCGTGCGGCGGTAGCCCCCCAGCCTTCAGCCCCCCCGTAACGTCCTGCTGTGCTCTCACCCCTCTGGGTGTTCGTTCAGCTCTCCTCGGGGGCAGCGCTAGGGCTGGAGGCTGCTGAGCTCGGCCGGAAGGAAGTAGTGGGAGCGGGAATAAATAGCTTGATGGCCCTTGAGCTGCTCGTCTGCCCTAGGGTTAAACTGTGGGGAGCAAACACTTTCTCTGCCTTTGCTGTTCTTTAGAGCTGCTAACTAATCCTGTAAAACCATTGACGGATAGTAGCATAAACAAACCCTTGATGTGTTCGGGGTTGGGCCTGTATTCCTGAAGTGGAAAGATCAGTCAGTAGATGTGTAAATCAAGGGTGGAGGGGAGAGTAGGTCAGGAGAGAGTATGTCCTTTTAAACTTCGCTAAATTAAATGGAAATAGTATTGCTTGTGACCTACCGGCCTGTCACGCCTGATAGTAGGTTGTGCTCCTAATGTTGTAGAAAAACAAGAGTCCTGTGGCACCTTACAGACTAACCAGTATTTTGGAGCATGTTTTGGTCTTTGCCCATGAAAGCTTATGCCTCAAAATACCTATTAGACTATAAAAGGTGCCACAGGACTGCTTGTTGTTTTTGGAGGTATAGACTAACTTAGCAGCCCTTGCAATAATGTTGTTGAAGCAGCTCACAGAAAAATAAGTTTCAAGACCTGTTATTCCCCATCGTTCCTTTACCTGTTTTTTGTAGTAGTGTCCAGTGTGTTTGCCCACAGACTTGCAGGTTTAAGCATTTGCACATCATAAACTAAATCACTGAGCAATATCATAAGAACAAAACTTACTTTGTAAGTATCAGTTTGATTAAAAAAAAGTACACTTTTTATGGTTCATTGTCAACCAGACTGGACAAATTGACAAGCACAGGAAATGCCTTAGCTTTAAATCAGCTGCTAGTCGTTTGTGCACTATCAGTAGTGTAAACACTAGAGAAAAATCTGCTTTCAGGAAGCAACTTTCCCTTTCTTAATTGAAAGATCATTTTTATGAAGATAGTTTTAAAGGCATATCTTCAGTATGTCCTTATCGAGCACCATTTTATAAAATAAGCGCAACACACCTCAGTTATAAAGTTCTGTTTAGGTGCACCTGAAACTTCATGCATGTAGCATTGATATAGGTGGGAAGTAGAGTCTTTATGGCCTTTCCTAACTTCAGTCTAGGAAATGGCATTACCATTATGTACTTCCATTTTATTTTTAAACACCCCTCTAGCAAAGAAGCTGAATATGTATCTCCAAATGCAACTAAAATTTTAGGCTGACTGTGCCAACAGTTGCTAAAAAGAACCTGTAGGTATGTGAATGAACACTTTTTAATTTGTATGCAGTCTTCCCATAGCAGTGAAATCTGAGAATTCAAATGCTTCTTAAAAGAAACAATATTCTGAAATGTGGTTCTCCTGTGGGAAAATGCCTATTAATAGAGCCCTGCACAGACACAAAATTTGTATCTGCAGCTGCAAAAACAAGCCACAGATACCTGTGGCTTTAAAGTGATATCTGGATTTGTAGGGCTCTCAGTATTAAAAAGGGACCTTGTTCCAGGTTTGTGTCGGTGACTTTATAGTGTTCAGAAAATGTGCTCCAACTGGGTCTTAAATACGAAACTTATGCTGGTGTTTCTTCCTTGTTACGCAGTTGCCTTTGGTGCAGATCAAACCACCCCCAAACAAATTCTGCACCCACTAGTAGCAGGGCACCTTGGTTTCAGAGAGGCTGCCCAAGTGTAACTAAGGGAGGATTTGGCCTGCAGTTGAAACAGTTTAGTTGATTTGCAAAAAACAATTGTTTCCCACTACCTCCTATAACCTTATTGGCTCTGCAGTGGTAAGAATGCTAACGGACTGAGTACGTTGCTTGTTGAGATAAGCAGACTTGTTTTTTACTGGAGATACTCAAAATACAAATTTTTATATGAAACCTTATCATCAACAGCAGCTTTTTGAAGAAAACCAGTATTTAAAATCAAGTGGAAAGCTTTGTGTCAAACAAATTAGTTTTCTACTTCATTTATATACCGCTTCCAATTACCAAACTAATCTTCAATATTTGTAGGTAAGCATTGTCTTAAAATCTGATTCTTAAACATGAAATAAGTAGGATATAAATAGACATTTCCCAAAAAGGAGCTGTTTTTGTTTGTGTCAAAGGCATAATTGATTGGTGATGCAGTGTTAAGTCTAGATGGTTCTGTACTGAAAACTTAGTTTACTCTTGAGTCCTGATTCCCGGGGACTTGTCTAGGAGCACTTGTCACAAGGAAGAGTTTGAAAGAAAATTGAAAAGGAATAATCTGGGTGCTAGGTTGGTCACCAATTTAAATTAGAGCAGTTTGAGAGCTTCTCTAAGTAGTGGCTGTGAAAAGTCCAAGGACTCTTGAAAGACCAGGGGATTTTGGGGTGCAGGAATGTGAGACTCATCCCTTTCCTCATCCAGATCTTGACAGTGAATGTCAAGAATTGGCTTAGAAGCAACTACAGAAGGCTATCTTTGGCAAATAGAATCCTGGTGACTACCTAAACTGCTCTGAGTTGCTTTGTTGTTATCAGAAGCATGAAGCTTCCTAGTACTCAAGAAAACCAGGCCTCTTTTTATGCAGAAAACTAAAGAAGTTCAATAGTCCTGTTTTTTCTAAAATTTCTAAATTCTGTTTAAAATTTCTGCAAGATTTTGTGCTTATGTAGTGTGTTAGAGATTTCAGTTAAACCACTTGAAATTCAAACTGAGCCTCAACATTAGTGGCACTCATGAGTCAAATACAAAAAAAAATCAACCAACCAACCCAAAACAAAAACAAAACTACCCTTTCTTTCCTGCTTCTAGCTGCAGTGAGACTTTTAGGATGTCCAGAAATGTGCAGCGACTTAGAGACCATGATGCAAATCCATGTATAGCGGTAAGATTGGCCAGTTATGGTTTAGTCTAAAGATGCAATATTTTGGGGGTATGAAACTTAACAAAACAGTTCCTTCTAAAAGCAAGTATTTTATACTGCTTCATTTCTGTTTGGAAGTGGGGGTGGTGTGCATGTAAACATTGGAAATATTTGAACCTTAAAAGTTGAAAATACTAAGTTCAGAAACCAATAGCTTTTCATGAAGGGATGAGATAGGTTTGTGGTTATCAGGTTTGGAATTCTGATTATAGTTTCAAGGACAGACTTAAGTCCTGGTAGCTTGGATTTTTTTTCTTTTTGAGATAATTAAATCAAGCACTGTGCAGTTTACAGTACTGTGTACCTTTTGAAAGAACCAAATAGAACTTCTGCTTGCACTGTGCAGAGAGTGTCTGCTCCCCACACCCCTACTCAGAGGTGCTGAGCAGCCACAGCTCCTAGTGAAGTCTTTGCTTTCAGGTTCCCTGACCCTTCTTATAAAAGCAAGACTTTGACTTACTACTTCCCTAGCTATTGTTTATAGCACTCAGGTAGGTTGGCTGCCTCCCTTAATCTTATTTTGTGAAGTATTTGGGGGATTTTTTTAGAATGAAATAATACCTTAAAATGCATAAATATATTTATGCACCAGAGCTCTCAAGTGTGACATATGTCTTCTATATTAAAGGAAACAGATGCCTCTAGACAATGTATGGATGACAATAACTACAGAAAGGATATGTGTTCCTCCTATTTTTTAAAGTACAAAAACTGCAGAAAATTTTGGGTAAGTAGGCATGAGCAAAATTCACAATCAAACAGCAGTTTTGTTTATCAGCCCTTTGGGATTATCCCTGAAATTGATGCCTAACACTAAATATTTTTTGCATTAGATAATTCTAGTTTATACTGTCAATATTCTGACATATATTGAAGTTCTAGCATTTTTATTTTGATAATGCTGAAACTGAAATGAAATTGAGTTTTGCTTCAGTGTAATGTGGGTACTATATCCTGACCCAAATCTCATGGATGTACTGTTTAAATTCTCTTTCTAATGCAGTAAACTCTTTTGTATCTAGCAGCCCTGGGACCGGGAAGATGCCAGATATTTAAATATTCTGGATAATAGAGAGGTATACCTAGCAATGCATAATACTAAATAAAAGCAAAATTAGATATTAAGAAATAAAAAAAAAATACATACAGGATACTTTATTTACCAACAATATTGTATGCTGTAAACTTATGTTTGCTGTATTTATTTGTATTTACTTTCACAATACAGTTAAAACCCTGATTTATGTGATTTTTTTTTTTGATGTATGCATTACATGGATTAAGGCAAGTCAGAATCAGCAAGTAGAGTCAGCTGGGGAAGTGGAGGAAGCCAGGGAGGAGCTGTGCGGCCATGCCTGTCTGCCCCTGGCTCCCCCAGCTGGGGAGCAGTTGTGCTGGACTGTGCCCATCTTTGCTGCCACTCACAGGAACCAGAAAACTGGTCAGCACTGCTTCCTGGCTCTAGCGAGTGGGATGGGGGGGAAGGTTGGGAAACAGGCAGCTCCCCTCTGCTTGCACTGACCGACATCCCAGCTTATGTGAATTTTGACTTATGCATGGTTGCTCAGGCACACAATTTACATGTAAGTTGGGGGGGGGGGGGTTATTGTACTGTACTTAGGGAAAATTTAACTAAAATGTACTTTAGTTAAATTAACAGTTACTTGAGAGTTCTGGATGTTAGAGTGCTGGATACGAAAGACTCTGTATGATCAGGGAGTTTTCTTTCCTATGTTAATTTCCTTCACCATTACATTCACTGTCTTCCCTGATACTTTTGTCTTCTTTGGTCCCTGTTAATATCCTAACTTCTGTTTGTTTTTTTCCCTCATTGGATTTCATGCTGCTGTCACTTTTCTGTTTCTTTCTAATGCTAGCTACTTCTCTTTCAGACAGAACATTTTGTAGTGGAAATAACTGCAGAGAAATCGCTCTTGGGCTCTATTAGCAGCACCCATTAGCTGCCAGCTCTTGATTTAATACTTGTAGGCAAACTTGGTTTTTGGTGGATTGTGCAATTATGCATTTAATCTGACATTGCTTTGAGAACACTGTAGTTGTTTACAAATATTTTCTTCCATTGTCTACTGCAATTATAAAATGTATGAATTATCAGATGTTACTTCATCTAAACACACTGGTGTTATCAGCTAATTAGATTTTAAGTACCTGGTTTCTGATATAAAACTCCTCTCAGAAATCCATTCACCAGTAGCTAAATTAGATGCAGAAATGTCCTGAGAAATCGGTATGTTCTTATATTTATTTTCTTCTGTTTACAGCATGCCATTATGATACAAAGGAGAAGAGAGGGGGTGAAACCAAATATGCCTACAGCCAAAGAGAGAGAGAGTATGTTGACGTCAATAGGAGAGACACCATATTGACCACGCAATCTATATTGTTTCATATTTACTGTTGTACATATGAAAATTTGTCAGCTAGACAATAAACTTTTTTTTAATGTTGTCTCTTTATTTTATCATACCATGCTGTCACCTGAAGAACATTACCTTTAAATTGTAATCTTTTTGGGTGGAAACAGATAGACCTGGCAATGGCAGGAGCTGCTTTTATGTTCCGACAGTACCTGGCACAATGGGGTGCTTCTCAGGGTAGGGCTTCCAGGTTCTACCATGGTGCAAACAAATAATTGTGTTCCTAAAAGGTATCCTATGGACATATAGAAAGATGGCCTTTAGGCAGTCACAAAAATAATTCTTAAATTTTCATTTAATGCTGACTACCACATAGTGGGTCTTGATAACAAAGACAACTTTTTCAAAATAAGCTTTGGCATAGCAGCATATATATGGCAGGGAAGAGAGCATCTGCCTCTACCAAGAATTGCAGAAGAAGAGGAGCTACAGCGACTAGGGTGGTATGGTACAACTTAACCAATAATTAGTATCCTATTGTCTTCCTTAATAGTTAAAATAGCAGATAACTGAGCTGGGTTTTTCATAATGTAGGCACAAATGCCACCATTTACATGAGTTACAGTAATCACAACTCTAATTGGGTGTATCTTGCAACAGTACAGCGGTGAAGTTGCAACTTAAAAAACCCAAATGTAATACAAATTACTACTAAGAAAAAATAAGTATCTGGGCTTTAGTGGAAACCACCTTCCACATGATACAAAAAAACCTGTTGCATCAGATTTGTGCAATAGCCATCTGCTTCTGTGGGAAGAAGTTGGACTCCACTGCTTTTACTAACTTGCCTTTTGGTTAACTGTTGGATGAAACACTTGCTGGTGGTAGTGCACCAAAGTAAGGGGTAGTAAATATTAAATTAGTTGACAGAAAATGTTTAACCTACAATTAGTGTAGGGAAGGGGCTATGCACAAGTCTTTTAAAAGCCCAAAATCCGTTTTAAGGAGATAAATGCGATTTGGGGCATTTAATAAGCCTGTATATATCCAGTTCCTCCTATCTATGGATCTGTAAAATAACACCAGAGGCACTTAAAGGGTAAAGCCACACCTTGAGCACGTTAGTACATAAAAACCTTTGACTTTTTCTTTTTTTTCCCCCCCCTGAAAGTGACTTCAGATTGTTGGACCCATCATGTATGAACCATGGTAGAGTTCTGTGGTTTATGTCACTGCTTAATCAATTACCCTGTCTTATCACATTATGAATTTCCCACTGTTAGAATCATGGTTCATGGTTTAATGCTATTCTCTCAGAGGAAGCAACTAAAACAATGTGAAATTGTTAAGGCTGCTCTTGCAGTGGACTTAGCCAGACTATTGTGGCTGACTTCCACTCATCATGCTGCATCTGTGTTGCAGTTTATAGGGTGACTACTTTTGTCTGTGACATAATGATCTAGGTCAGTGGTTCTTAACCTTTACTGCAGGCTGCAGCCCTTTGGGTCTCAAAATTTTGTTGCACCCCTTATCAAAAATGGAGCGGGTGGGGGATTGTACACCTTTAAATGCTTATTAAATATATGTAAAATAGTTTTATTACTCACCACAAATAATAGTACAGAAGGCATACAAAAATATGCAAGTACTATCCAGAGAGGTTGCAGAGTTTTGCTGTGGAAGTAAACTAACTGATGTGCTAACAGTGGCTGACTGAATTCAGACAAAGCTATTGCGCTGCTGTATTATCTGCACATGTCAAGAAATACCTCACAACAAGGCAATACACTATTTTGTAGCAAGATAATTTTGCTACAATTACCTTAAAAACTTTAAAATAAATTTGTGTATATTACAGTAATTGTTAAATGTATAATGTTAATAAATACTTAGCTTTGATGAAACAAAACAGTTGTGCTTATGTGCCTGTGCTTAATTTGTGCTTTTAATGATTTACCTTCTTTAAAAAAAAAAATCTGGCATGTCTTGCATTCCCCAGAAAGGGCATAATGCACCCTGGGTGGGAGGGTGGACTCCAGCTGAGAACCACTGATCTTGGTGTTTGTGACTCCTTCATGGCAAAACTAGATCAACAGGTAAGATCTGAATGCAGAGACTTTATAGCAGCCTTGTAGAACATAATTATCCCACCTAGGTGTGAAAACTCCTTCAAGAAATCAAATGTTTTCTTCTTAGTGTGCTTTCTATAGTTAGCCAAATGTTTATTTTAGTTTTCATATCTTTGCTCACCAGTGGTTGATTTGTTCACCCTTACTACAGTATAGGGTGAGTGAGGAACTATAAATGTGAAACAAAACCTTACATACACAAGTTGGAGTTCTCTTAATTTTAGTAATGTGTGATCACTGATCTTTTAAGATAAGAATATTGGTCTTTTCATTATCTCCCTTAAAAAAAATAGGGTGTTTTGTTTTTATTTTGCTTATTTTGTTGAACACCCATAAAGGGCCAGCATATTTGCCCCTGCTTTCAACTTTATCCTGGTGTGAAGTTATAGGAGTACCTTAAGGTAGATACTCATTTGTTCCCCCTTCCCCGCTCCGAAGAATTGTAACTATGTCTAGAAAGTAATGTTTCTTAAGGTGTTTCACAGCTGGTTGGTGCTGTTATTTTGTGCAAATTCCTAATAAAATAAGCTTGTTAGCTTGTAGTCTAACTTCTCCCTTACCAAGCAAGTCCATGTCAGTGCAAGTCTTCAGATATGCAAAGAGCTTGGAACAACTGATACACTGCATAAATGGATAAGATGCGTGATCTAAAAGCTTCAATGTGGACAGAAGTTTAGATGCTCTAAACATTTGTGATTTGTGTAAGGTGACTAAGCAAACATTCCAAACTGCAGCTCTATACCATCTTAAATTGGTAAAAATCAAAATGACTAAAGTTCAGAAGAGAAGAAAAATAGCTTATTTGAAAATATTTTTCTCCAAGAATGAGCATTCATCAAACACCACTGTAGGCTTTGTATGTGGTTTATTTATTCTTCATAGTAGATGTGTATCTGCTTAGGAATAAATAAAAAAAACTAAATCAGCCACCTTCAGAATGTTAAATGTGTAATGGAGTTCTGCCTGGTCTTTGTCTCAGCTAGAGCTTTTTTTGAGTTGGCGATATAAATACATTTACAGTGATAGTCCCTCAAATCTGTTTTTCTATCCTGACTTCCTTTCCTCTGTTTAGTCTCAAATATGCAAGTATTTTTTATATTCCTGGATGTCCAGCTGCCACCGGAATCTGATCATAGTTAAAATGAAATCCTACCCTTTTCCATCTTCTTTCTGGCATTATTTTAAAAAAATTCTAGCTTTTGTGTAGTTGAGTCCTGCCTTTCTTGTCCATGCTCCTTCATTCAGGCAGTCATGCTAATTTTTGCTCTTTTATGCTGTTGCTTGTCAATATTTTAGCATGTTCTTGTCACAGCTACTGCAGCCTTTTTCTCTAGTTTCTGTATTGTCCCCACTACCTGCAGTCTTAAATATACTAACAAAAGTTGTTCTTGCCTGCCAGTGCAGCTGTTATTCTGTACAATGAATCCCTAATTTCCCTTTGGATCAAGTTCAAATTTCTCATGCTGAAGGTTATGCTACTACCTGAATTTTGCATCTTTCTTCCTTTATAAACTTACACAATCTTTTTTAGCCTTCTCAACGTTGAACATCTTCATGATTCTGTTACGCAGGCTCATTTTCCTTCATATTCCTCCAGGGCAGTGGTCTGCAACTGAAAGAGCGAGAAGAGCCATTTTTTCGAGTTCAGTTACAAAATCAGTACTTCAGTTGCAATGCATGTGAATACGAGACAGTCCTTAATAAGTAATGTCAAACCCTACTTTTTGTCGCCCCCATTTTAAGAACAGTGCACACACAACGATTTGTACCAGTTAGAAAGTTACCTCCATCTCCAGGCTTTACATGTCTCAGCTCCCAAATGTGCCTCCCATTCCAAGCTTTAGCCCCCCATCCTGCAAACCTGCCCCACCATTCCCTGGATGCCCCACCATTCCTCTAATATGAATATGGCATTAGGAATATATTACCGACCACCTAACCAGGACAGTGATAGTGATGCTGAAATGTTAAGGGAGATTAGAGAGGCTATCAAAATAAAAAACACAGTAATAATAGGAGATTTCAATTATCCCCATATTGATTGGGTGCATGTCACCTCAGGACGGGATTCAGAGATTAAATTTCTTGATGCCTTAAATGACTGCTTCTTGGAGCAGCTAGTACAGGAACCCACAAGGGGAGAGTCGATTCTCGATCTAGTCTTGACTGGAACGCAGGATCTGGTCCAAGAGGTAACTGTTACTGGACCGCTTGGAAATAGTGACCACAATATAATAACTTTTAATATTCCTGTGTTGGGAAGAACACCGCAGCGGTCAAACACTCTGGCATTTAATTTCAAAAAGGGGAATTACACTAAAATGAGGAAGCTAGTTAAACAGAAACTAAAAGGTAGAGTAATTAAACTAAAATCCCTGGAAGCTGCATGGAAACTGTTTAAAGACACCATACTAGAGGCCCAACTTAAATGTATACCCCAAATAAAAAAACACAGTAAGAGACCTAACAAAGAACCACCATGGCTAAACAACCATGTTAAAAAGGCAGTGAGAGAGAAAAGGGAAGCTTTTAAAAAGTGGAAGTCAAATCCTAGTGAGGAAAATAGAAAGGAACATAAACACTCCCAAATTAACTGTCATAATGTAGTAAGAAAAGCCAAAAAAGAGTTTGAGGAACAGCTAGCCAAAAATTCAAAAAACAATAGTAAAATGTTTTTTAAATACATTAGAAGCAGGAAGCCTGCTAAAAAAGCAGTGGGGCCCTTGGATGATAAAGATATAAAAGGAGCAATCAAGGAAGACAGTGCCATTGCGGAGCGATTAAATGATTTCTTTGCTTCAGTCTTCACGGCTGAAGATGTTACAGAGGTTCCTAAATCTGAGCCAGCCTTTTTAGGCGACAAATCTGAGGAACTCACTCAGATTGAAGTGACATTAGAGGAGGTTTTGGAATTAATTGATAAGCTGAATAGTAACAAGTCTCCAGGACCAGATGGCATTCACCCAAGGGTTCTGAAAGAACTCAAATGTGAAATTGCGGAGTTATTAACAGTGGTTTGTAACCTATCCTTTAAATCCACTTTGGTACCAAATGACTGGAAGACGGCCAATATAACACCAATATTTAAAAAAGGCTCTAGAGGAGATCCTGGCAATTATAGACCGATAAGTTTAACATCAGTACCAGGCAAATTAGTAGAAACACTAGTAAAGAGTAAAATTGCAAGGCACATAGAAGAGCACGAATTGTTGGGCAAAAGTCAGCATGGTTTCTGCAGAGGGAAGTCGTGTCTGTCTAATCTATTAGAATTCTTTGAAGGGGTTAATAAACATGCGGACAAGGGGCACCCAGTGGACATAATATACCTAGATTTCCAGAAAGCCTTTGACACGGTCCCACACCAAAGGCTTTTATGTAAATTAGGTGGTCATGGGATAGGAGGAAAGGTCCTTTCATGGATCGGGAATTGGTTAAAAGACAGAAAACAAAGGGTGGGAATAAATGGTAAATGTTCACAATGGAGGGGGGTAACTAGTGGTGTTCCCCAGGGCTCAGTCCTGGGACCGATCCTGTTCAACTTGTTCATCAATGATCTGGAAAATGAGGTAAGCAGTGAGGTGGCAAAGTTTGCAGATGACACCAAGTTGTTCAGGACAGTCAAAAGCAAAAGGGATTGTGAAGAACTACAAAAAGATCTCAGCAAACTGAGTGATTGGGCAGCAAAATGGCAAATGAAATTTAATGTGGGTAAGTGTAAGGTAATGCATGTTGGAAAAAATAACCCAAATTACACGTACTACGTGATGGGGTCAAATTTAGCTACGACAGATCAGGAAAGGGATCTTGGAGTTATAGTGGATAGTTCTCTGAAGACATCCACGCAGTGTGCAGCGGCAGTTAGTAAGGCAAATAGGATGTTAGGAATTATTAAAAAAGGGATCGATAATAAGACAAAAGATATCATACTTCCCCTATATAAAACTATGGTACGCCCACATCTCGAGTACTGCGTGCAGATGTGGTCTCCTCACCTCAAAAAAGATATATTGGCATTAGAAAAGGTTCAGAAAAGGGCGACTAAGATGATTAGGGGCTTGGAAAGGGTCCCATATGGGGAGAGGCTAGAGAGACTGGGACTTTTCAGTTTGGAAAAGAGGCGATTGAGGGGCGATATGATAGAGGTATATAAAATCATGAATGGTGTGGAGAAAGTGAATATAGAAAAATTATTTACCTTTTCCCATAATACAAGAACTAGGGGACACCAAATGAAATTGATGGGTAGTGGGTTCAAAACTAATAAAAGGAAATTTTTCTTCACACAGCGCACAGTCAACCTGTGGAACTCCTTGCCCGAGGCGGCTGTGAAGGCCAGGACTCTATTAGGGTTTAAAAAAGAGCTTGATAAATTTTTGCAGGTCAGGTCCATAAATGGCTATTAGCCAGGGATAAAGTATGGTGCCCTAGCCTTCATAACAAGGGCAGGAGATGGATGGCAGGAGATAAATCACTTGTCTTCTGTTCTCCTTCTCTGGGGCGCCTGGCATTGGCCACCGTCGGCAGATGGGATGCTGGGCTTGATGGACCTTTGGTCTGACCCAGTATGGCCATTCTTATGTTCTTATGTTCTTATGGATTAACCTGCCTCTGACAATGTTGCTCCTCCATGGCCACTGCCGCCTTCTCCCCCACTGCCTGCTGTTCCCCTGCATCATATATGCAGCTCCTTCATGTGCATCACAGGCGCCTCCCTTCCCTGCTGGCTTTCTCTTCCAGGGCTGCTGGCCACAGCTGGCTGCTCAGTGGCGCTGGATGCTACTGCCACTTACACAAAAAAATCTAAGTTCAGTTGGTTTAGCGGTGGGTAACAATCCAGGGTTTTTTGTTTTTTTTTAAGCGACAGCAGCCTCCGGAGCTGCAAGAGGAGTCAGTGGTGGCAGTGTTTGGAGCCACAAGTGATTCCTTAAAGAGCCTCATGTGGCTCTGGAGCCTCAGGTTGTTAACATCTGTTCTAGGGATTTTGTTTTCCAAACTAGCCTTCCCACACTGATCTTCATGCTTGCACGGTTCTGCCTCCTCTTGCTAATAAGTGATTGTTGTAGTAGCTTTACATTTTTATATTTAAACATTCTATTTGCATACACTAGCATACAAAATATTGTGCATAACAAAAGTCTGTTGCAATCGTCCTACTTTACAAACTTCCCACCCTCATTTGTTGTTCCTCATGGAATAGTCTGCCTAATCTGGATTGTCAATTCCTTAAGCAAGAATCTGCCATTTCTTATTAGTGCTATATGTAACTGTAGTACTATAGAAAAAAAATAGCTTAGTACACTGAAGACTGGAACAGATTTCAGAGTCTGACATTAACAAGTAATGGGTCAGAATCTGGGTACTTGTTAGTGATCCCTCCAAGGAAATCTTGCAAACAGATAAAAGGACATGGAAATTATATTAAGTGCTTTCTCCCCATAGTAATATGGAACTGTCTGATTCAATTAAGGGAAAAAAAAAACTTGGGAGCAACTGTTTAGTTATACACAATCAGAGCTGAAATAGCATGTCTCCTGTGCTATAAGCACGTAGGAGAAGCTTCAATCTAGCTTTGTTTTGTAAACTGAAGTTGGTAAAAATTCCACCTAGAATTTACAAAGTTAGACCTATTTCAATGAAAGTCACTTTTATGCATGTATAGTAACAGAGTGAAAGCCGTGCTACTCTATATACTATCAAAACAAAGAAGCAGTCAAGTAGCACTTGAAAGACTAACGAAATAATTTATTAGGTGAGCTTTTGTGGGACAGTGTTAGCTGTTTATTACTTATCAGAGTAACATAAGTAGATAGATAACCTGTCCCACGAACGCTCACCTAATAAATTATTTCATTAGTCTTTGAAGTGCTGCTTGGCTGCTTTTTTGTTTTTATGACTGTATATGCATTATGTACTCAGGATTTATATTTTTGCTATTATTGAGCAGACAGCTTCATTAAGCAATTTACAGTAATTCTTTTTCTTTAGAGGATTGTTCATAGGCAGAGATCATCAATTTGAGTACTGTATTTTTTGCCAATTTGCATTGTTCTAAGTTAAATTTTGTCTGCTCATGTCTGGCACTTTTCCACAATGGCTTAATTACTGAAAAACCCAAAATTTACTACTGGCGTGTTTGAGCTAGTCACTGTACATTTCCTTCAAAGAGTTAATTAAAGTATTTTTAAAAGTCCCAGTATCAGCATCCAGGTTATCTATCTACTTATCTTATTCTGATAAGTAATAAACAGCTAACATTTAATCACATTTTAATATGTGATAAGAATTGGATCCTTACTCTCCATTGTCCTCATAATCCTTCAGAAAGATTAAAAAATCTTTTAATAAACCTGCTGTCCCAAGTGGATGGTCTTTATTAGTCTTAACTTTTCCAAAGTCTAATAAGCCTATTTTTTATTATGGAAGTTGTGCTGGCTATTATTAGAATACTGTTACAACTATCCAAGTATTGTACTGCTGTATTCTTATTTACGTTCAGTCACTTGCCCTTCACTGAGGTAAGACTTCATGATATAATTCCTACATTGCCCCAGTTTCATTTTCTAAAGATTTACAGCACACTAAAGGTGTCTTTAGGAATAGTTGCTCTTTTTAAAGATGTTTTTGTATTTTTGTTATTTTACATTGTCTTTAGATTTCCTCACGGAATTTTATCTAGTGCTAGTGATTCAACTGGCTATCTCTTTATAACAGTTTCTGCTAAAGTTATGTTCTTATTTCACATGAAAAATGTCCTTGGACATAGGCTCAGGGTTTATGATAAAAACTGCTAAAAATTGCATTCTCTGCTATCTTATCACTCTAATTTTTCCCTCTTATCTTTCACTCCTTTGTAATGAGATCTTACAAATTACACTAAACCCTTGACTACTAGTGTTTTGTTAAGGGGATTGAAAAAAATTAGCTTTGACTGCCTGCTCTCCATGTTTACCTCTGCACTCTACTGTGTGTTTCCATTTTATACCTACCCTGGTTGTGCATTCTGTTCTCAATGGCAACTGAGCACATTACTTGCCTTTTTGAAGGGTGCTACTTTAACTCTGTTAAATTTTTGTATGTTAGCACTTAACTATCCTCTGTGGTAGCGGTGGTGGTTTGTTTTAAGTTCAGATGACAGTTCCCTACTCAAACGCAGACCCTTGGTGCTAGTAAACCACATTGACAAAACTCACTGTCTTATAAAATAGCATGATCACCTTCCTTACAGCAGTTGGGAACCTCTGACTGTTTTGTCCTTCTCAGACTCAGCCATGTCCTCATATTTTATAGATTTTTAAAGAAATATTTAAGCTAGTTCTTGCTGGCAGGGCTGAAAAAGTTGGGGATTTTTTTGTTTGTTTGTTTTTGGTGATTGCTTCTCCATGAATAATGGGTGACCTTATACAACCCTAGATATGGACTGCAAGCTTTACTTGGATGGATCATAGTTTGCAGCGAGAATCATATTTTTCTTGTATTTATATACCTTGTCTTTAATAATGGGGCTCTGCTCCCTGATTGTCTGGACATTCAGCCCATGCCAATCTAGTATCACTAATGGCTACAGATCTGAAATATGAAATTCATACTCTTTAGTTGTTCCAAAAATAAATAAAATAAAAAACAATGAAAGGTGAATAATAACTTACTTTTATCCTATCTCATAGAGCTGGAGGGACTTTCAGAGGTCATCAGGTCTAGTCCCCTACACTTACAACAGGACCTATCACCATCCCTGATAGATTTCTTTTTTTTAAATCTGTTTGCCCCAGATACCTAAACAGCCCTCTCAAGAATTGAGCTCACAACCCTGTGTTTAGCAGGCCAATGGGCCTATCCTGTGTGCCCAAGAAGTATGTTGTTATAGAGCAAAGACAAACTATAGTGAAGTCAAGTAAAGCCCTTAAAACTAAGACCAACAGGGGAACTCAAAGGCATCTACTTGAGCTTGGAAGTTGTAGCAAGCATGAGAGAAACTTCAGTGTTCTTCTTTGAATATAAGGAACTGAAGTTGTTTGTGAATAGCCTTACCTAAATTTGCAGATAACTCTTCATTAAAATACTCAGATGTAAATTTTTTTTTCTAACATAGGTCATCCATAGTAAGTATTGTCTTATTCTGTCAGCAAATCTTGCTGAGTTCTAAGCAGTCTTGGGTTCTGTTACCGGCTGTTTCTGTCTATGTGAGAAGTCCCACTGAGAGCTAAAATGGTAGAAGTAGAATTTTGGTTTAAAAACATCTTGAGAAAAGGTTTTCACTCTCACTGGCTACATGTTGCACTGCAGGTATGTGCAATTTACAAATAAGTATATATCTCATTCTGTGGGTAATAATAGTAGAGATTAAGGATAAAGAGCCAGATTGTGAGTTAGGGCAGATGCTGCTGTAAACTTTAAGTAATTCCATTAAGTATCAATATTCAGCTCCTCAGCTTTAGGAAATTAGCTAATGTGGGTTATTTGGCCGAGATTGTTGTTCCTTTCAGACACCACACTGGCATGTTTTACCTCATGAGCATTTAGTTTGAAAAATGTACACTTGATTTTTAAATATGATTCTCTGGGAGTTTCTCAAGTCAATATATATATTTTTACATGGTGCAAGCTCTGTGTGATCCGTAAAAAGCATCATGAGGCTCATTGAAAGGATCCACCTGTATAGGCATCAAAAGCACTTTTCAAGATAAATATTTGCAATTTCAATTTTACTTTAAAAATATTAGATTTAATTACAACAAAAAAGAATGTCTCAGCTGATTTATAGTTTTAGAATGACAAAAAATAGCAAAACATAGTTTTTATACACATAGAAAAATGGGTAGCCAAGGTCTGGCAGAGTATATATTCATTCAGCTGTGCCCTTCTATTTCCCAACTGGTCCTCAAAGTGCTTCCAGCAGTCTAAGCTAGAATAAAGTTGGCTATTCTGCTCTTAAACAAGGCAAAGACTTCCCATGCTTGGAGAATCCATAACTGCTCTGTTTTGCATTGGTTCAGGAGGACAGAGCCACTTGTTGTGACTTGGGCATATGAGGTATACCTCTGTTGTAAGCACAAATTTAAGCAGCATTGCAAGTTGCAATAACTGTGGAAAAACAGTCATTTACCACTGTTGAATATTGTTACAAGTGCAAAAGACCCGGACACAAGACATTGAATTAGTCTAAAACAAAAATGGCCCCATTAATATAGTCTAAGGACAGTTGAAATTATGTGTGGTACAAACAGAAAATGTGGAACTGTCAATTATAGACTAATTGGTGAACAAAATAATGAAAGAAATTTCACTTTTCACCCTTTTGGGATTCCCTAAAATGTTACTTTGAAAAAAGGCATGATCAGTTCTATTCAAATCAACTCTCCCTTCTTCGCCCATCTCAGTTTCCCCTCCTCCCCAAGTTACAATTTATCCCAACTCTTCTAATGGACTTTTTCCCGGGAAAGTCTTAGTCTTGTTCAAGAAACTTTATCTGCGTCTCTGTGTAGTACTGAAAGTCACCACATCATTATGACATCCAGTCCTCAGGCCATCAGTGGTGAGGATATCTAACTGCCAATACTGCAGGGGTACATAAGATCCTACATTGTTTTCCCTTCCCTTGTGTTATTTTCTGTCCCCTTTCTTTCCTTTTATCTTCTCTCTTGTTGTTGGCTTTTCGTCAAGAAGAAAAACGTACAAGCAGTAAGTGTCAGTCAGTTGAGTTGCCATTCAGAAAGCATCAGTCGTCTAGTTTTTCAAAAGGCATCAACAAAATTGCTGTTCTTTACCCATCTTTTCTATCCTGTCACTCCCCCTTGTGTGTGTGTGTGTCTGTCAAGACAGGATAAGTAAATCCTCTGTATGCAACACAACAGAAAGTAAAATGAGATCTTTCCTTTTTTGTCAAAAAAAAAGATATTCTGATAATAAACCAGATTTTTTTTTCTAAAAGGAGAAAAGGCTTTAAAGGTTTTTGCTAAGTTAATTTTGCATGGTAATGCCAGTTTCAACAAAAATGCTTGTTTTGATTTCTTGTTCTTTTTTATGTTTAATCAAGAAACGTTTAATGTTAATGAATGCTTTTGGGTGTTTGCCAGGTAACTGAGCAAAACTTGAAGGTCTGTCTAAAATGATCTGGACCTACCTATCATTGTTTCATTGCTGGACAGTGGAACTGTTTAATTTTAATTCTTTTGGTCTTCAAGATCAATAGCCTATATTGTCTGTATCCCCAGCCCTGATACTAAGTCTGTTTATTTTATGGATATTTTGTCAATTACATGTTGAACCTGTAGTTTGGCACATTCGGGACCTGACTGATGCCAAATGAGAAAATTTGCCAGACCATGGGAGGTCAACATTGGCTAGCAGTATTACCGACACTTTGCACCGCTTACTGGGCTCTTAGAAGACATTTAGGGGTAAATTACAGCTATATAACAGCATAGATCACTGAGAGCCAGGACTGGAGGCTGTACACAAACTTTATGAGACTACAGGAAAGTTGGTCACACCCAGAATAGAGAGGTTCAACCTGTATTATTATTATTATTATTATTATTATTGCCAGATGGGCTTCCAATTTAATAAAGAGTGACAGAGACACTGTTCCTTCTTTTAGCACATGTAGAAAATAATTGCTCATTTGAAAGACTTTCTGCATTAAATTATGGTTAAACTTGACACAATGTGATTTTTTCCTGAAGAATAATTTCATTTAATAGTACATTAATTTTTTAGGGATTTAAATTTTCACAGTTGTGCAAAATTATGAATTTTAGGCATTTTTTGTCAATTTAACTTCCTGTAACTGTGAAGTTATGGGGGAGTAAGACAGTAATTATTTAATTACAGTAAATGTTGAGGTTGAAAAGTTAAAGCTTTATAACTGTTAAAAATTAACACCGTTTATCAAAATACACAAAGTATACAAAATAAATGTCTTAAGCTAAGTTTTCAAGCAGCATTTTTTACTGTGCTTGTCTATACATTTAAATTATTATTGACAGAACTAGTTTGTCAGTTTGTGTTCACTGAAATTCATGGTTATCAATATCTAATAATAACAATTTAATCCTGCCAAACCTAATTTTGTTTTGTTTGTGTGCTTTACTAAGTGCAGTTGAGCACTTGTCTTGAATTAATTTGGCTGTATTTTTATATTAGTTTCTCTTATTTTTCATTTGTGTGTAGTAGTGCTCACTTTGTCCCTGGTTCTGCACAAACATAAATCAAATTTCCTACCTAGGTTACTAGTTTGGCATTTTCAAAACAATTTACTACTTAAATTCAGCAAGTTTTCAAAAGTCCTCTCCTCCTCCCCAAAAAAAGAGCAAGCTCCTTTGTGCTTATACAATAGATTTGGTATTACAAATAAGTACTGTATATGAAGCTAATATAACAATCCACTTTTTGTCAATTTACTTAAGTCAAATTAAGTTAGTTTAAAATACAATATTTAGTTAAAAGCATTTTTAAATTAGCAAAACTTAATTATTGAACAATTTGTCTCAAATGTAATATTCTGAATTATGATCTGCATTGTCAGTGTTAACCGAGATTCCACCAATAGGGGCCGTGATCTGCTCTGCTCATCTAGAGCAGGGGTGCGCATATTAGGGGGATGGGCCCCCTGAGGGGGCGAGAAATTTCATAAGGGAGCACAGCACAATTGTCTGCTGGTTGTCATGCTCAGCCACTCATTAAAAATGTTGAAATATGTTACTTTTTTATGTATGTGTATTCACATTTATATACCGATTAATAACAATTTTACATTCTACAGTAGACCCTCGAGTTACGCGAGGGTTCCATTCCACGCACCCTCACGTAACCCACATTTCAGGTAAATGGGGGTCTGGCTTTTTCCCCCGCAGAGCACACCTTCTGCAGCCAGGGAAGCAGCAGAAAGGTAAGTCCTTGGGATGGGGGGGCAGTTCAGGAGGGTTAAGCCTGGCAGTGGGTTGGGGCTGTGGGAGGTGGGTGGGGAGGCTAAGCCTGGGGTGGGTTAGGGCTGCAGGGGGGTGAGGGTTGGAGCTGAGCCAGAGCTGTGAGCAGGGGTGGTGAGCTGGAGCCCTGCTTGGGTGGTGAACTGGGCTGTGGGGGGTTTGAAGCAGAGCATGGAGGGTTTGAACCAGGGTGGGGGGCAGGCAGGGCAGGTTTGAACTGGAGCCACACATGGGAGGTTTGAACTGGGGTGGGAGGATGGAACTGGAGCTGCGTGTGGGGGTGTTGAACTAGAGCTGTGCGTGGAGGGGAGCCTTGAACCAGAACTGTGTGGGGAACGGGTTAAACCGGGGCAGGAGGATGGAACTGGGGCCGCACACGAGGAGTTTGAACCATGGCGGGGTGGGGGGGTGTTGAACTGGAGCTGCACACGGTGGGAAAAGGAGGGTTTGAGCCAGAGCCGCATGCGGGTGGTGAGCCAGCAGGAGTTTGAACCAGGGCCAGGGAGACTGAGCTGGAGTCATGCCTGAGGGGTGGTGAGCTAGAGCCAGAGGTGGGGGTAGAGGGTAGCAGGAGCTATGCGCAGGTGGAGAGTGGAGCTGGGAAGGCAGAGGGCTGATCTAGGGCCATGTGGGCATGAGTTAAGCACAACTGGAAATTGTGTATTTCCAAGGTTTACTGTAGGAATCGGGGGTCAGCCACATAGGAGCGGGGTTGTGTACTCCGGGTGTGCGTACTCTGAGATCCTGCTGTACACACAGTTTCTTACACATGCTGAAAGGATTGTTTTCATATGAACATACCTGAAATTTCCATCAGTTTGGATTTCATTAGACAGGCTAGGGGTGGTGGTGGGGCTGATGTAAAAAGATTGCTTACCCCAGTCTAGCGGGTACTATATATCATGCTTCATTCATCTTGTCTTTACTGGATGATATCCTAGTGAATACTAAGTCTTTTGAACAGTAACAGATGCACTTACAAATGGTGTGAGATGAGGGCAAGAATGACAATTTGAAAATGAACCCAAAGAAATGAGCTATTGTAAGTGCCCAGATCACATTTTCCAATTGATTAGCGAAGCGGGAATTTTGATTGACAAAAAGAAGATTGAGGCAACACTGACTCAGATGTACTGAATTTTCTAGGGCTCTGTTACTATTAAAGACTTATTTCTGGGTTTGCTAATAATACAAATCCATTTCCGAAATTAAATGAAAAATAAACCTTGTAAAAATGCGTGTGTATGCACTTTAGCATTAACAGAGTTCAGAGATGCTGCTTTCTTTCAGAACCTCTTACATATCTGAAACAGATGTCCTTTCAAACTCAGTAACTTCTCTGCAAACCAAAATAATGAGAATAGCTGTAAAAGATAGTGGTCATATTATAGCCAGAGTGTCAGTTATGCAGATATAGTTTATTGCACTATTGGAAAGAAACTTTAGGCAGTAATTCCATTTCTGTACAGCTTTCACCAATATTTTTATGGGGGAAGAATTTCAGAATGGACCATGTGTTTTTACAGTGGCTCTTCAAATCTTAGATTGCTCTTGGTGTGCTTAGAAATGCATGTGAACAGAATCCAAAAGGCAACCAACAGAAATTTGCCCTGCACTATTCATCTAAAGGGGATGATGACCCAATTATTTATATATGTGTGCGTGTGTGTGTATACACACACGCACACATGGGGAGAGAGAACATACTTTACAAGGCTCACACCTATAATTATTTTATTTAAAAAAAAACATATTTGAGGTCCCTGATGGGTTATATGCAGATCAGTTTTCTTATGTGGAAGGGGATCTTTAACTTACATTATTAACAGGCATTGCAGGCTATGTAATTTGTTAAAGTTACCTGGCCTTGTTTTGTTCTGTCAGGATTTTGTTATTCCCACTATTTCCACTTTTATTGTGCATTATGTCAGACCTCAGCAAGCACCCCTTTCCGGCCGGCCATTACAACAGGGGTCTGCAATCAAAATAGCGAGAAGAGCCATTTTTTCAAATTCAACTACAAAATCAATACTTCAAGAGCTGCAGTGCCCGTGAATACGAGACAGTCATTAATAAATAACATCAGACTGTACTTTTTGTAACTTTTATTTTAAGAAAAGCACACACACAATGATTTGTACCAGTTAGAAAGTTTGCTACTTTCACCCCTGGATCACAGAGCAAATGAGAACAAGGGAAACGCTTAGCCTTGGGATAGGCTCTTAAGCAGGAAAGAGCTATGTTTACATCAACCTTCTACATGCTGCCCATTCACAGGCTCTACCCCTCTTGGCCCACAATCCTGCCCCCATATCCAGGCTTTACCTACCTCAGCCCACAAATCTGCCTCCTTACCCCGCCCAAGCTTTACCCCATCTTGCAAACTTACTCCCCATCTCCAGGCTTAACTCCTCAGCCCCAAACCTGCACCCACATCCCCAGGATTAACCCACCTTAGCTGGTGAGCTCCTATAGCTCTGTGCGCTGCCAGTGTTCCTCCGTGGCTGCTGCCTCAGCGGAGCCGTGCGGCTTCGGGGGGGGCAGACTCGCTCAGCCCTCCACCCAGCTCTCCAGCACTTCCCCCACCTGCAGCACGAGTGGCTCCCTGCCCTGGTGCCATGGAAATAATGGCACTAAATTTAATTGGTTTAATGGCCAGCTCCCTCCCGCAACCCTGGTGGCCCTTACACCAATTAAATTTAGTTCCATTATTTCAGTGCTGGCAGCTGAACTGATTCTTTTAAGAGCCTCATGGAGCCACAGGGTGCTGACCACTGCACTAGAACATCTGTGAAGGGAAATCCAAGTCTCTGTACTCTGGATTCCCCAAAGATGTTTTATGCTCCTGGATGCTGAACATAGTTCAACCTCTGCCCCAATCTTGCTCTTCCTAGAAACAATCTCAGGGCACAGATGTTCTAAGCAGCCCCCTCCTTCTGAGTAGCGGAACCCACTGTCCAGTCACCTAACCCCTCTGGGCACAGAGCTGCTCATCCAGACGCCTCAGAGCTCCATGCCAAATGGTGCAATGCTTTTGGTTTACAGTTTGAACTTGTTCAGGGGCACGCATCAGTTGTGAAGCAGCCAATGCACATCCATACACATTTTGTTCAGTCCATTTACTTTATGCTCTAGACTGAAGAGATAAAGCACAGGAGAACATAGATCATATAACACAACATGCTAAACACAATGTCTTACACTACTCATCCTTCCCTAGGGAGATCAACTGTGTTCTGGCAGGAGGGACCTCCACCCCTGTGCCTGCCCTTCCCTTGTAGCAGACTCTCGCATTTTAATCTAATGCAAAATGGCTTTCCCTGCCAGTTACCCTCTGCGTGTTCAGTTATAGACCCCTGCTGCTCTTTCGTTCCTCCATTTGGTAGCTTTCCATAGATCCCAACACCCCTCCTTCCAAATAAAGATAAGTTTTTCTCCCAGGCAGAAGCAAACCTGTTGTTGCCAAGGCGCTTTACTTTGAAGAGAGGACACCTGAGTGCTGAATTAGGATTGCCAACTCATCCAGCCAGCCAGACCAGGCACCATTTGTAGCCAAAGGTATCCAGTTAGGAAAGCTGGTAGCCCTACGCCTGCTGATCATTCCCTGCTGTCTCTGGCCTGGCAGGGTTATGACACAACTTTGCTAAGTCCAGGTGGATCCACATATGCATAGGTATTCCATGACACAATTTCATAAAATCATCCAAAATTTATAAGAGGTACAGACAGATCTCCAGTGCATCACGCAATGTAGCCACATCTGATGAAGAACCAAACCTCACAGTTACCGAATACAGAAGACTCCATACTCACACGTCACTAATCAAATATTTGCATTTTTATGATCCAGGGTGGCTTTCAGGAGCTGCAAAGCAGAAAATCCATAGATTTAATCAAATTCACTGCGTGTATGTGTTCTCTGCCTCCTCCTCATCTGCAGTGTTTTGTAACTCTCTCAGTATATTCTAAACACACAGATCATATTTTAAAACTGGAGCCTAACAGATGCCTGGGTGAGTCTCTGCATATTTCAGTGCCATTCCCATGGCAGGGTCTGGAACATGTCTTCCATGGCCCAAATGACTAAATCCTGCTGCCAAATATTTGCAGAGGGAGCTAGTACAGTGAGACTACTGTACTAATACACTACAGGTAGACTACGCTACCTGACACTACTCTTTTAGGTTATGATGTTAGCTGAAAGTGCCTTATTTCTGTACTTACACTAACAGGTAAGTACCTGAATTTTAGCTCCAACCACCAGCACAGTCGCATGGGAGGGTGAGCCACCCTATTTAGCTAGGTACAGTATTTTTTTGGGTTCAGTATTGTTTGGCATTTTGTTGACTATTGAGGGTGTGGCTACACTATGCAATTAGGTCAAATTTATTAAGGTCGATTTTCTGGCATCCGATTTTACAAAGTGGAGGGTTCATGTCCACACTGGTACATAAAGTTGATGGTGTGTGGCCCCATTAGCATTGCCAGCTTTGATTTTGTCAGTAATGCTCTGTAGGTACCTATTCCACAGCGCCTGCTGCCCCTTTGCATTGTTGTGGGTTAAGATCCCAGTGTCTGATGGGACAAAAATGTGCCACAGGTGAGTGTGAGTGTGTTATCAGCATCCTAGAGTGTACTTCTCTGCCTCCCCTTGGAAAGCAAGGGCAAAGAATGTTTGTGCCCTTTTTTCATATTAGTGCAGATGCCATTGCAAGACTAGCATGGAACTTAAAACTGTTGTGGCAAGTATGAGCACCTCCCGCATTGTGCTGTGCTCTGTGCAGAGCCTAAACAGCCATGAGAGCAATGAAGACTCGGAGGAGAACACAGACATACATGAAAGGGAAACAGTGGAGAGAAGGAATGGGGAGATGCTGGCTGCACTTGATGCTTTGTACAGTGTGGAGTGCCGGTTCTGGTGCTGTGAAACAAGCTCAGGCAGGTGGGACCACATTGTTCTGCAGGCATGGGATGATTTCAGCAGTGGCTATAAAACTTCTGCATGCATAAGACCACTTTAATGGAACTTTGTGAATTGCTTTTCCCCACCCTAAAGCACTGCAATACCAGAATGAGACCCGCTCTGACAGTTCAGAAGCATGTGGCAATAGTTCTATGGAAGCTTGCAACACCAGACAGCTACCAGTCATTTCAGAGTGGCAGATCTACAGTGGGGGCTGCTGCCATCCAGTGGCAGAGACAATCGATACCTTTCTGCTGAGAAAGACAGTGACTCTGGGAAATGTGCAGGACATAGTGGATGGTTTTGCCATGATGAAGTTCCCTAATTGTAGCAGAGTGATAGATGGAACACGCATTCTGATTTTGGTACCAGACCTCCTTGCCAGAGTACATAAATGGCAAGGGGTGCTTTTCCATGGTGTTGCAGGCACTGGTGGATCACAAGGGTCATTTCACCAGCATCAATATGGGATGGTGGGAAGGGTGCCAGATGCACGCATCTTTAGGAACTCTGGTCTGTTGAGAAAGCTGCAGAATGAGATTTTTTCTCAGACCAGAAAATCACCATTGGAGATGTGGAGATGCAAATAGTGATTCTGGGTGACCCAGCTTACCTCTTGCTCCCTTGGGTCATGAAGCCATACACAGGCAGCCTGGACTGCAGCAAGGAGCAGTTCAACTACAGGCTGAGCAAGTGGTGAATGGTAGTGGAATGTGCATTTAGCTGTGTAAAAGCCAGACTCAGAAGTCTCCTGATTCAGTTAGACCTTAGTGAAGGCAACATTCCTCTCATGATGGCAGCCTGCTGTGTGCTGCTTAATTTATGGGAGAGCAAGGGGGAAATGTTCATGCCAGGCTGGAGGACAGAGGTAGAACACCTGGCCAATAATTACAAGCGACCAGACAATAGGTCAATAAGGAGAGCACAGTGAGGCTTACCAGGAAGGCTTCAAAAAGCAACTTTATGGATGACCAGATAGTGACATGACAGTCATGTCTGTTATTGTTAAGTAGGTGCCTGCTGAATTATGTGTCCTTCCCACCCCCATGCAAGACAAGCAATAAATACACTTTTTTATCTTAATCTCTATTATTTATGGGACACTAAAGGAGTTCATGGCAAGGGCTTTGGGGACAGGTAAGCACGGTGGCTAAGTGTGGCAAAGTGTGCTGTTGAGGAGGTCAGAGTAAGGCAGGCCTCCCCAAAAGTCTTGTGAGAAGAATTAAAGAGTAGCTGTCTGAGAAGTTTACGGAGATGTGCAAGGAGGATCTGCAGTCCATCCCCAGACACATTAACATATCTGGCAGCTGCCAGATATCGCACACAATTGCCTTGTAGCATGATTAAGAAATGAGAACTCACCAGAGGTGCCCTCCCCAACATCAGGGTCCTGCTGCAAAATGTCTTTGGAGGAGGAGATGAGATCCAGGGTTACAAAAAGTTCCTGGCTGTCGGCAAGATCAGCTGCTCCATTCGCCTGCTGGCCATTGTTGTTGTCCTCCACCACCATGTTCTCCTTGCTGATGCCAGAGGCCTCCTGAGGAATCTCTGTGGAGGTATCCACAGACTCTTTGGGGGCAGTGGTTGGGTCACTTCCTCGAATCCCATGCAGCTGCTCAAGAAGTGGCATGTTTGCGGCAATGACCCAGAAGATCTGTTTGCTTCCTTTGTTTTATGGTATGCCTACCTGAGCGCCTTTATTTTCACTTGGCACTGCTGGCCATCCCTGGTGCATCTTTTCTCCTCCATGCACTGCAAGATGTTGGTATGTGTGTTTGGGTCCCTTCCAGTCCTAGAATTCTATGAATTCTATGATTTCTTTTGCTGCTTTGTGGTTTCCCAGCACAGATGCATTCCTGCCACGCAGCAATGAGGTTCTGGATCTCCTGCATGCTCCAGGCTGAAGCTCATTCGTGACCCTGGAAATTGATGGTCCGATGTGCTGCTGAGGTGTGGTGCCTGCTCCGCTCGTCACACTGGCCAAACAGGAGAGGAAATTCAGATTTTCCCAGGCTGTTTCCTGCACACCTGGAGAGCAGCAGAGTTGAAAGTGGTGGCCAGCGTGGCCACAATAGGGCACTGTGGGACACTTCCAGGAGGCCAAGAATGTTGGATTTCACAACGCTCCATCTGCACTACTGTAAGGTCAACCATGCAAGATGGAATTTGGCATTACTTCTTGTAAAAAACAGGAGTATACAAGTCAACGGTAGGAGCCCTTAAAGTCAACAGAATGAACTTTGTAGTGTGGAGTGATTCCTTAGAAATTCGATCTAAGTCACCTAAATTTGACCTAATATCCTAGTACAGACCAAGCCTGAGCAACTATGCTCAGTGCCTACAAGAGTTGAACACACTGTTCTGAGCTCTCCTCCAGGTCTCTACAAAGAAACATTCAGCAGGAATGGTAGTAAGATGGAACCATACAAGACTGTCAGTGAAGGCAAGCATTATTTCATGCCAATGTTTAAGGTGTGCTCTATGAACACCCCTTTTATTTTTAGCATCAGGGCAAAGCTGTAAATGAGCGTTGAGGCAGATTTTTACTTCCTATTGCAGGATATGGTCGGTAAGTTTCCCTTAACCCAGAATAAAAATAATCCTACAATGTACTTTTTAACAATGGTTTCCTTTCATAAGTACTAAAAAGTGTAGGAAAGATACCATTTAAAAATCCCATTTAGAACTAATTTCTCCATTTTATTCGCTGCATGGGCCACTCACAATTAGAAAGCTATTGAAATGCAAATTTTCTTAGAGGACTGAAGTAGAAACTAGTTATACTGTGAAATGCATTGTGTCTTGAGGATACCAGCTTGCAGAGTTTATCTTTGGACTTCTCAACATATACATTCTTCTGGTTGTTCCATCATTTCCTGATGATTGAAGCCGAAACAATGCTTTTTTGTTTCTGATCAAATGGTTTTCATTAAGAGGAACCTTTGATTTTGTTCTCTGAAAATCAGAAGCATGCTTTGATTAAAACTTAAATAACTAAAATTTAAAGTTATTTTGCAGAGTTGCTAGCCTACCTTTCAAAAGGAGAATTTAGAGCACTCACAGGTCTTGTAAAACAGCAAACAGGCAAAAAAATCTTTAAGCAGAGTCATTCCAGTTTAATTTCTCTCCTGCTTCCTTTGAAACTATTGTACCTTACTGAAACTTCTCTCTGTACTGGGTTACTACATTTATATCCCTGAACTGGTTTTGATTTATTGACGCTTACATTTGTATTCCTCTGATTATAAATTCTACTAAGTCTTCCACTCTGCAATGAAGTACTCACACCAGTAGTCTTTATTCATACAGCTGGTCTCACTGAAGCTGGTGGGTCTACTTGTGTGAGTAAGGGTTACTAATGTAAGTAACAGCTGCAGAACTGAAGTTTTATTTATGACTCTAGTATGAGCAAGTTTATGGTCATAAAATGAATGCAAAAAGCTAAACCTACCAAAATATATATTTAAAAATGTATTTATAATTCAAAATGCATGCAAGGAAAGCTTGTCTCATGTTCTAGGCACCCTGACAAAATTAAAGTGCCTTATAATTAAGAGAGCAATGGCAGTAGCAATCCAACAGCTTTTCTCCACACAAAAGAAGCCAGACAGTATTTCCCAACCTTAGTTCCTGCAAAGCCCTATTCCCCTGCTGGACATCCTCACCCCACCCCACCCTCATGTCAACACTCCTAAAATTCTGACCCAAATAGATGAGCATTCTGCAGAATTCATATAGGCTAATAAATCTGGGCTACTTTGGAGAGTAAGTTCCCAAACCATCAGTGGACTCTCACAGAAAATACTTGGCCAGCAGCTTCCCTCGGTGGTGTGCTAAGACAATTCTAGCTCTACCAGCTCTGTTCTTCTCCAACTAGGCAGGGCCACGTATGGAGAAAGGCAATTTCTTAGGGATGGATTGAATAATTGGTGGCTTTATATAACACAAGGAGGCTTGCTAGAGTTTGAATAGTTTTACTTGATGTATATGCCTTTAGATTTTTACTGACTCTAATGCCCTAGTTATGGGAAATTATAGGGGAGCAAATTATAATTGATAAAAATAGCCATTGAGATTAAAAAGCTGATATTTCTCAAACCATTGATAGACACAGTGTTATCACATTAGCAAAACAGACAAAAGTAAAAAAAGCTAAACAGGTTCTGTCAATTGCCAGTATTACAACACATTGTTACACTACACTTTTTTCTAATTTAAGAAGGACTTTAATAAATATTCAAGTAACATTGTCATGCTTTGCTTCTCTGTAAATTTCAGTCATCATCAATGGAAGTATTTTTGTTGGTGTGTGCATGTATACAATGTGACTGATGTTTACCTACATATCCATGCCCCACCCTCTTCCCCCCCAAAAAAAAGTCTAGCCCCTGCAAACGTAGAAAGTTTAAGCTAGATGGAGGCTGTAGAAATAATTGCCTGTAATAAATAATATTCTAGCAGCAGAAAATTACTTGCTTATTTGTTCACTCTCTCTTTCAAATAGAACACATCCAGAAGTTGCTAAATAACTCCCAAATGGCATGATAAGGTCAACATGTTGAATGCCATCTGAGAACCAACAGGTAGCTAATACATACTGCAGAACTGATGTCACCTCCTCCTGCTGAGATACACCAAATGAGCAAAATACCACTGCTGCTTATTAGGCAATCTCTGGATTTCTTCTATCACATAGTGAAGAAATCAGCAAGCTGTTGTCTGCTGCTAGAATTGTATTACTTTGGACAACTCTACAACCTCTGTAATACCTAAATATTCTTGAATACATTGGGCAACTGCAATGTCCCAGTCATAGGACGTGATCCTGCAATTGACTGCAGTCACATTCATTCTTGCTTCACTTCTATAATTAGTTACACAAGTTCTGATGCACAAAGGTATTTAGGGGGTGGAATGAAAGTTGGAGCCTGAATACCTCAGTGGATCTTGGCCACTGAAATTGTAGGACTTAGGTCAGAATAGGGAAAAGAAAACACTAGGCTTCTGTAGGGATTTACTACAACAAGCTAATTATTTGGAAGTTATACAGGGCCAAACAACAAAGTTTACCAGGATACTGTAAAGAAATTGGGAAGGGATACAAGGATGGGAAAACAGACAATAAACAAAATATTTAATGCACTTTTCAGACTTTAAAACATATAATTTTTAATTATTTTTGTGTTTTTCTCTGTTAATGTGAGGGATTAAGTAAATCTCACTTTAATTTCTTTATTAAAACCATATAAACCAAATTTATGTTATTTTATAAAATAGCTGCAAAGTACGCGTAGTTAAGATTCAAGTGACATATAACAAATAATTCTCATCGTTAATATGAAAATGGAATTGTCTTTATGTTCCACCATAAGCTGGTATAGTCCCATAAAGTGGCCTTATTTGAAACTGTTCTTTCTTAAATGAGCTCTTCTTAATCCATTTGCTTTTTGAACACATCTGGTGACTTTTTTTTGTGATGTCTTTAATAAAGGTTGGCTTATGCCTTTTCTTTAAGAGTATTTTTATTGCTATTATAAAAGCCAGCTTTCTTCAAAGATGCATATCTAGGCTCTAATTCCACAAACACTTGTTTACTTGAGTAACTTTAGACAGGCAAGTAGTCCCAACAAATTCCAGAAAACCACTTGTGCCTATAAAATCACTCAGGTAAGCAAGTGTGTATAGCATCAAGACGCAGTTTTAGTCCATGACTTTTATTTAAGTTTAATCTTTATTTTTAGATAAACTTGATTGCATATAATTTTTTTTTCATACTGAAAAACTCTGTTCTGAACCCAAGTCATTAGCCATGAATGTTAATTGTCTGGTGAAATTCAAAGGGTGTTCTTTCCAGGTAGGAACTACAGACCAACAGAGATTTTTCAGAACTATTTCTTTCTCTTATATGGTAGAACAATGGTTCTCAAACAGGGTATTCATAACCCTAGAGGTAGGCAGATGTTCTCAGGGGTCTAAGCTCACGTAGATTAATGTTCCTTAACCTAGTCATTGAATTCCCAAGGAGGGCTGTGGGATGGGGCAAGGAGGTGTTGCAACTGAAGAGATGGCATGGGGGGGGGGCAAACATGGCAGTTGACCAGACCCTCATGTCACAGGGGATCCCACAAAGTCAATGCTTCAGCTCTGATGCTTGGGGGGTTGGGCTTCAGAGGAGGCTTGCAAGTGAGAAAACCGGCTCAATTATGACACTGAAATGGATGGACTATATTTGTATTTCAACTGATTTGTAGTTATGTGGTAAAACTAAGAAAGTCAGTCTTTTTCCCTAATGGTGGGCAGTGATTCTTCCGTATTTTTGTGTTGGATTTTGGGAGCAAGTCAGTTTTGTGAGGTGAAATTGGGGGTACGCAAGACACATCAGACTCCTGGAAGGGACACAGTACTGTGGAAAGGTTGAACCACTGTTTTAGAACACCTGGTTAAAGCATTGTGTGCCTGGCCCAGGCCCCCTAACATTGCAATTTCCCCCAGGTCTGGCAACTCAAAGAGGTCTGGGGCTCCCAGCCTCTGTTGCTACTGAGGCAGCGACAGCAGCTAGAGCCCTGGGCCCTTTAAATTGCTGCCGCAGTGCCAGACCGCTGCTCTGCATGGCTCTGAGGGCTGCAGGAGGGGAGGGCAGGGGGCTCAGCTCCACAGTCCAGGCAGCGCTGAGGGCTGGCTGCCCTAGCCCCACCCCTTCTACCTGAGGCCCCACTCCTTCCTGGGCTGCAGAGCCGGCCATCCCATATACCTCACCTGAAGGCCTGAAGAAGCTGGCAGCCCTCCTGGTCTTGCTGAGGAAGCTCCAAGAATTTGCTTCTGCTGCATTGCAGTATTAATAACTAATTCAGTACATACATTTGCTTTCAGTTTGTAACACCAGGAAATAAAAAAGCCCTCCAAACATTGGATATTACCAATGAATTGCTCTGAGCTGCCATGCTCTTTTTTCTAAGACTGTTCCCAAAGTAAAATGCATACACAACAATTATCCCCATGAATAATTCCATCTAACCCGGGAAAAATTGTTGCATTTAAAAAAAATACAAATGAAACATTCATAAGATTGTGAGCATTTGTGATATCTGTAGAAATAAATGATTGTAAATCTAATAAAGAATCCTCCCCGGCTTGACCTGGAACTAAAGTGACAACCGGCACTCTGCACGCAAATCTGGGGCTCTTCAACTTCAGCCCCAATCCTGAGAACACGTGTTTAATTTTACTCATGGGAGAAGTTCTCTTAGTGTCAATAGGTCTATTCACTTGCTGCTAAATAATAAACACAAACGGAGCTCAGGCCCCAGCTATTCTATGCCCTGAATTCTGTGGGAAAGTGGCCCAGAGAAATAGGAAATGAATTTTAAACTGAATTCAGTACAGCAGGCTTGACTGGGTTTTGAATTCTATTAAAAGCCACTTGAAAGTGTCTTTTCTCTCCAGTCACATCTACACGGCCCTGATCTTCAGCTCCGCTGCCGGCAGAGCTGTGCTATGCAGGGTTCTGAAAATTGCAAACGGCTTTCCATTTTCACACTTACGTGACTAATTAGCACAGCCGTGCGAGATTTCGCTCTTGCAGAGGGGTCTGCCGGCAGTACAGAGGCCATGTAGAGGTGCCTTTGCTGGCTAAACCCCACCTCTGTCGCCAGTCCCTTATGCTTGAAAAAATGATAGGAAGGGTATCAGGGGTGAGTGGGAGGGGTTGGCAGTATTACAGATTGTCATAGTAAGACATAATTCCAGCGTCTCTAGTTAGGCCAGGATTTTTAGTGTTTACCAAAGTTATGAATTTAAGCTCCCAGGCTGGTCTTTTGAAAGTACTATGCAGGTTTCCTTTGAGGATGAGGGCTGAGGAGTCAGCTATTGAGTAATCGCTTTGTGAACAATGCTCACCCACTGGTGATCTGATATTTTTGTCTATTATCATCTTTCATTTGAGAGAATAATGATTCTCTGGTTTCACCCACATAGTTGTTATTGGGGCATTTAGTGCACTGGATGAGGTACATCACATGTTGTGATAGGCATGTGTATGTCCTATGGATCTTGAAATTGGGGAGGAATGAGCTCTGACCTGGGGCAAAGAACTTTGCAGTGTGGGAGATGGCTGGGGTAGAGGTTGGGGTGAAGGAGGGAATGATGGTGCAAGCTCTGGGAGGGAGTTTGGGTGTAGGTGGGGGCTCAGGACTAGGCCAGAGTGTTGGGCCACAGGAGGGGATGTGGGCTACAGGAGTGGGTATGGAGTGCTGCGTCTGATAGGGGGTTCAGACCTGGTGCTGAAGGCTGGGATTCAGGTTGCAGGAGGTGGTATGAGGTGGAGGAGGATATTGGGGTACTGGTTCTTGTAAGGGACTCAGGACTGGGGCTTGGGGTGCAGCAGGGTGCTGGCTATGGGAGGGGCTGAGCATTGAGATGCAGCCTCCTGCCAGGTGGCGCTTACCATGGACACCTCCTGGTTGGTGGCACAGCGAGGCAATGGCTGTGTCTACACCATGAGCTAAAGTCGATTTTATTAAAATCTATATATTAACACTGGGTTTTATCCATTAGATTTGGAGCATCCTCACCTTCCCACATACTCCCCACAAAATTGACTTCTTGCTGCCACGCACAAGTAGCGTAAATCAACTGTTGCAGCAGTGTATTGTGGGAACCTATCCCACAGTTCTCTGAGCCCCGTAGCATTCTGGCTATTTTCACTGGTGCAACACGGGAAAAAATGCTCCGCAAATGGCTGTGCATATCTGACAACATCTTCCCACTTTTCATTTCCCTCATTCCCCTGTCACGTCAACCAAACATTCCTTTTTCCAGGTGGGCTCTGGCTTGCCTGTATAAGAGATGTACTTTTTATAATTGAAGGGAGGGAAAGGGAGGGGAAATAAATTGCTTAGGAAAGCTCAGAAAAAAGACTTCAGGTTTCCCAACTGACAGGTTTTCAAAATGGGATGCAAAAGCACTGGTTCTTTGCAGGTGTGGATATGGATTTAGACCTCCTGGCAAAGAACATCCTCAGATCAATAATTATGTCTGAAAGGCCCAAGAGCCAGCCCAGGGCGCCAAGATGTGGGCCCCTCCTGGATCTGTGGGGCGAGGAGGATCTACTCTAAGACCCCAAGGTGAAGCACTGTAATGCCCAAATCTACACTGGATGGCCACCACCCTGGTGGAATGACCCCCCCACCCCGCACTGTAGCAAGGAGGTATGCGGTAGGCGCAGGTATAGACTTGGCAAAGAAGACCCTCAGAACAAGAATTTTCATCGCTGCAAGCCTTACTTCAACAACTGTGGTAATTGTAGAGCTTCTACATTGCCTTCAGTGGCTTTTGGAAAAAGACTCCTGACCATAGCCAGCCCCAAAAATTGTGACTGCCCAGGGAGACTTCCCCTGGGGCAGCTAAAATACCCCCAAGTACAGCCAGCCTGCTGGCCTTTGGATAAATGCCACACACACTCCAGGGCAGGACCCATCACCTGCAACTGTGGTTTTCAGGGGGGAGGGGTAGCTCAGTGGTTTCAGTACTGGCCTGTTAAACTCAGAGTTGTGAGCTCAATGCTTGAGGAGGGAATTGAGGAAAATAGATACCCAGGGATGGTGCATGGCCCAGCCAAGAGAGCAGGCAACTGGACTAGATGACTTCCTGAAGTCCCTTCCAGTTCTAAAAGATGTGCATGTGTGTATCTAGATTTAGACCTCCTGGAAAAGAAGACCCTTAGAACAAGAATTCATTTAAGTGGACACAGGTGCTACACTGGAACTGCAATGGATCATAAAATCAGTTATGGCTTGGGGCAGCTAATAGATCATGGACTCTGGCTAGCATTGCAAATTGTGACTGCCCACAGAGACTTCCCCCAGGCGCTAAAAGACCCCCAGTTGTTGCCAGCCTTGAAAATTGTGACTGCCTTGGAAGACTTCCCCCAAGCAGCTAACAAACCCTCAACTGTAGCCAGACCCAAAAGTCATGAGTGCCCAGTGAGACTCCCTCCAGGTGGCTAAAAGATCCCCAACTCCAGCCAGCCCATGAACATTGCATCCACCAAGGAAGACTTCCCCTGGACAGCTGAGAGACTCTTGTCCTTTGGACACAGACCCCACAGCAGCACTAACAGCAAAGGAGGAAGATTTTTCAGCCTCTCATGACCCTGCAGGAATGGGCTTCCTGGTGCCAAATTGTCATGGTCTTCCTGTTGTCTAACTCCTGCACACCTGAGAGCAGTGGAGACTGAAGAGGCCAGAGTGGAGAATTGTGGGGCATATACAGGACATCTCTGGAGGCTAATGAATTCAGTTTAAAGACATGGCACTTCCTCACTACCCTTCATTCACAATGTTAAATTCAAACTGAATGCTACACCTGTCAGGTTACGATATTATGATATTGATATTATGTTGATTTTAGTGCACCATAAATGGAGCTAACAGAATTAACAGTGAGGACAGGCATTTGATAAAATTAGGCCAAATGACTTAAAATCAATATTATCTTGTGGTGTAGACATAGCATTAGTCAGGCTTCCTGCCTGCCCTAACTCCATGCCACTTCCAGCTCAGTGGTCTGAGTATTGGCCTGTTAAACCCATGGTTGAGAGTTCAATCCTTGAGGAGGCAATTTAGGAACTGAGGAAACACACACCTATAGCCCCAGAGGTGTGGGGCAGGAGACACATGGCTTTGTGTGCTGCCCCTCTCTGCTGGCACCACCCATTTCATCTCCCATTGGCCATAGTTCCCCATTCTTGGCCAATGGTAACCAGTGGGGTGTTTGCAGGCAGGAGCTGCACATGGAAACTCCTGTCCCCACTCCTGCCTTTCCCCTCCACACAGGGGACTGTGGGGGTGCATTGGACACTGCTGGGAACAGCCTGCTGATCACAATTGATTTGGAGATGATTGACTGTTTGGTCACCATTGCTATGGGTTCCAGTGCTGCAGTTGACAGGAAGGGGTCTGTGGTTGGAGCAGGTTTTATTTCTGTACTGAAACATGTTCTTTTGGGATATTTGAACACATCATTCCATGATGGGATCTATTCCTCTGGGACAGTATCCTTGTTTGATGAAAGAAGTTTTGAGTGGGCTAAAATATATAGCCCGGTCTTTCTCTGTGGAGCATAGTCTGTGGTATGGGAACTGGCCAGCAGCCACAGAACTTGTTCTGCCTATGCAAACTCTCCAGTCCTAGGCTTACAGCTGATCAGTCTGAACAAGAAAGAGAGTAGAACTCCCTCTAGGGGAAGAGATTAGTAACGGAGAGAAAGCCGTGCTAGTCTATATACTATCAAAACAAAACAGCAGTAAAGTAGCACTTTAAAGACTAACAAAATAATTTATTAGGTGAGCTTTCATGGGACAGACCCACTTCTTCAGACCATAAGTTTTTTTCTGATTTGTCAACCTTGATTACTATTTTTGGTTCTCTGTGCCTTAAATATTGAGTCTGTTCTGGTCTGGCTATGGTCTGAAGAAGTGGGTCTGTCCCACGAAAGCTCACCTAATAAATTATTTTGTTAGTCTTTAAAGTGTTACTTTACTGCTGTTTTGTTTTGATAGGGGAAGAGAGAAGTAGAGAACATGCTCAGAGTATGTTACCAAGGCCAAATTTCCAGAAAGACTACATTTCTGTAGCAGGAAAGCTTTTGGTGCTCGCTGGCCAAATGATAGATTTTGCCACTGCAGAATTTAGAAGCACTGTCTCAACACCCTCATCCATACAGAACAGATATTTTCACACAGTGAAAAACTGTGAGACTCAAAATTGAATAATCACTTAATCAAAACCTTTCAGAGCAATGTCTCACTCAGGATAGTGACACCAAATGTAGCCTGTAGGGCAGAAGAGATTTTTCTGAACAAAATAGCAATCCTTGAATAACTTGCAAGTAAAGAGGACAGTATTTTCGGCTTGGCCAATAGATCATAAAACAGTAATCCCGTGATTTGTGCGGAGGTTGCGTCCTGGGTAACCTCCACGTAAATCAAATTTTGTGTAAATTGGGTGGGGGTTGGGGCATCTGATGGAAGTGAGGGGGGAAGCCATGTGGCCCCCGGCTTCTCCCAGCTGAGGAGCACACAGCTGATGGTACTGCAGTTTCTGAGAATCCGCAGTGAAAGCAGCTGTGTGCCTGACACACAGACAGCTGCTTGCAGCGCTGGTTCTCCATGCACCCAGCTGGGAGACCTGGCAATGCAAGCAGCTGTCTATCAGGGGTGGCAGTCACATTAATCCAAGACACGCACAACTTGATTGCGTGTATCTCAAGGGTTTACTGTAGTACCTCTCTATATGAACACAAAGTTCTTTGTGATTGCCACTTAAAAAATTGGCTGCTGAAATAGCCTTCTGAGAGCTGGATATTCCATTCATTCAGCTGATTTTTTTGATTTGGCTGCTTTTGTTTTGTTTTCTGAACATGGGGGTGGTGTCTTCAGTAAACCGTTAACCCTTTATATCAATCGCTAGAGGTCTGCATGGATACAAAATTTGTATTCTCATGTGCAAAATTGAGCTGCAAATATCCACATCCATATCCATAGATGTGGATACCCATGGATATAAGGCAGAGATCTGCAAATTTGCAGAGTTCTAGCTATAACAGTTGTATGCACAGCCGCATCTGTATCTGTAAAAATGAGCCCCAGATATCCCCATCCATACCCATGGATGTGGATACCTATGGATATAAAGCTGCTATCTGAGGATTTGCAGCCCCTCCCTGTCAAAAGTCCTTTTCATAAGGTTCTTTACTGTCCATATAGACCTTTCCACAAGTCCATTTGGTTGTGATTTTCACCACAAAACACCAAATTCAAATTACCCCCTATCTATGGCAAATTGCCAAAAATCTGCACTGGAAAAGTGTGGCCCATTATTGTTAAATAATTCATCTGGCGCCTGATATGTGGAAAAGAATCCATTTGTGTCAGCTATCACTGCCTTACTATTGGTACTGTGCAGTGTGAAAATATGTGCATTCACATATTAATAATCTGTGGCTATTAAATAACCTCTGATTTCCAGGTAAATAACGTATTGCCTACCTTCTTATAAGGCCTTTGTCAAATTGCATGAGAATATAAGACTGGCAATACTGGGTCAGACCACCGGTCCATCTAGCCCAGTTTCCAGTCTTCTGATAGTGGCCAATGCCAGGAGTTTCAGAGGGAGCCAGCAAAACAGATAATCATGAAGTGATCCATCCCTTGTTGCCCATTCGCAGCTTCTGACAAAATTCAGGGATGAGGCCTCAGTGACTCTGTGCTGGCAAGATTTGTGTTTCAAGCATGAAAAGCAGTTTCTTATCACGTTAGTTATGTCATGAGTTTTCTATGGCCAATATAGTGCCCCTCATGATCATTGTTTGCTCTCCTCAATTCCTAAAAGACCGTCATGGATCTTCTGTAGCTTCCTTTCCTCTCCTTGTCTCTGTAAGGCTTATTGGAATTACAACGTCACAAGATCAGGACACAAGGCTGCTACAGAGTTAAGAGAGCCCAGAAAAGCTGAGAAGCCTGCTAATTAAAGGTGGAGGACTGCAGGACCATTAGGAGCAGCTGGCAGAGAGCTGGCCCAGGCAGAATGGGTCCAGCTGACTCCACTTCAGCCCGCTGGAAGCCTCTAAGAGCCTCCACAGTTCACAAGGAGGATAACCTCCTGCCATGAGCTAGTGGCTCACAGGCAACAAACAGCTGGAGGGGCATAGAAGAAGAGGGAGTCCCAGTAGGAGTGCCTGGGCTCCCTATCCCAGAAACCAGCCATGAACCTGAACTGTTGGCAAAGGGGAAGGCAGATGGCTCAAACAAGGGCCAAGAAAAGAGGGTCCCTTGCCACAAACCTTACTGCTCTTTAAAAAAAATTCACCCCATACATCACAGTAAGAGCACATCTGCAGTCCACTAGTGTCCTTTACTTGGACAGCAGCTACTTATTTCTTTAGGCCACGCTTTAATGATCACTTCTTTAAAGATTCCCAACAATTCATCTTTCTCTGTTTCCTTTCATTTGTTGCAGTTTCCTGTCAGGAATTGACCTTACAGTCAAATCTACACAGGCACACATCTCTGTCTCTAAAGCCTTCTCTAGTTTCATGAGATCCCCTGCTCTGGAAAGTGCATCTGCAGTGAATGTGAATTCAGCAGGCATGTAGGTCACAACCAACTCATACTTTTCCAGCTTGATCACAATTCTTTAGAATATAAAGATACAGTCCTTTAGTGTTTGCTAAATAATGCTCTCAGGCTTTGTTTTTTTTTTTGTCTATTTCAACGTCCATCGTCTGGTCATAAATATATTGACTGAATTTCTCACAGGCAAATAGCATTTCAAAAAGCTCCTTCTCAATCTGTGTGTATCTGGTTTCTGTCTGTCGGTGATTTGCCAACAATCCTCATGCTTCTGTAAAAGTCCTGCATCTTACCCAGACTGCGAAGCATCTGTAGAAATTTGAAAAGGCCTTGCTGGTGTCGAGTTTCAACACTGGTTCTTGTATCAGTTGCTCTTTTAAACGTTCCCATGGTTCCTCCTCTCCTGCCCCATAACACCATCATTTTTATTCTCTAGTTCTCAAAGCTGTTGATTTGGTAGAATAGGTATGAATTTTCTAAGATAAGCATTCCCAGGAATTGTTGATCTTTTGTTGACTGGGGATGTGGTATCATTTCAATGGTTGAAACCTTTCTCTTACCAGGCTTTAGTTACAACTTTGCTGGAAAAACCCCTGTTCCCAACAAACATCAGTTTGCAATCCCTAAATCATGTATCTCCCCCCTTAGTTTGAACTTGCAGCTCTAGTTGCACCCAGGACTTCCCAAAGTCTACGATCAATGAGCCCCAGATGATGTCATCTATTGAAGTATCAACACCAGAAATATATTCACAAGTCATATATATGAGTTTGTTATATGAAGAAGTGTAAGTATAAGAATCTATGTTTTCCAAATGTGGGCATTAAAGATGCAAAGGGAAATGTGTATAGGGAGAGATTGCAGAAGACTGGGAAGGGGAAATATAAAGTCCATCTATAAAAAGGGAAATAAGGACAACTTGGGAAATATTGATCAATAAGCATAATTTCAGTTCATGGAAAGATAATGTAGCAAATAATTCAGCAATCAGTTTGGCAACCCCTGGAAGATGAGGTAAGCAACAGTCAGCTTGGATTTGTCAAGAAAAAGTTCCAGTCAAAACAACCTGAGACAGGAGAAGCTCAAAGATACAAACACCAGAGTTATGGATTTACTAGTCTCGGAGATCATATGGCGCCAGAAATCAATCCATCAGTCAGTCCTCATGGGAGCCAACAAAATGCAAATTTTGTGCTGCCTTGGGGCTGCTGTCCCAGGGGCTCAGAGCTGCAGCCGTGAAGTGTGTGTGTGTGGGTGTGGGTGTGCGTGGGAAGAGGGTAGGGGGAAATCAGGGCTCCAGGCAGAGTGTGTGCTGTGCAGTGCCACCACTGCTCAGTGCTTTAGACCTGGGGGAGACCTGGGGCTCAGGGCTTCAGCTCCAGCACTTCCCCATAGCAAACCCCTCAGCTCCATCATTCCCTGAGAGACTGATGCCAGGAGCAGACCTGCCGGGCTGAAGCTCTGAGCCCGGTACTCCTCCCCCACACCGCCTTTACAACTCTAAACCAGGGCTCAGCAACCGCAGCACGCATGCCAACAGTGGCACAAAAGCCAATTTTAACTGGCACGTGGTGGGAGCTCAGTCCTGCCTCTCCTCTCCCCATGCAGCGTTGGAGGGGGCTGGAGGACGGGGCTGGCCAGAGGTGCTGCTGTGAAGGCCCCACAGCAGCACGGAGCAGGGGCACGAGCCCCCCTGGAGCCCAAGGTGCGGGGCTGGAGCTGGAGCCTTTTGCAGCACAGCGCAGTGGCTGGAGCCTCTCTGGAGTCCCCACAGTGGCATGGGGCCAGGCCCAGGCCCAGACCCTTACCACAGTGGCTCCTGCTCCACAGGCTCCTGCCACGGGACTGAGGCCAGAGCCCTGCATGGCGTGGGGCTGGGATCAGAACCCTCATCAAGGAACTCCGCAGAACCTGCTGCAGGTTGGTTTCTCTCCTGCTCCCCACTGAGCGGGGGGTGGGTGTGTGGGTCCAGGCCAGGAGGGAGGTGCACGAGCAAGCTGGGGTGGGTGTCTGGAGTCCAAGTGTGAAGGAGGGAGCAGGAGCAGGCTAAGGCAGTCTGGGTGGGAAGGAGCATGCAGGAGTGGGGTGGTTTTGTTGGGGAGGTAAAGTGCAGCAGTGGGTGGCGGTTCGGGAGCAGGCTGGAGGTGAGGGGTCTGGATGGGAGGGAGGGTGCTGGAACTGGCTGGTGGTGCAGGTCTGGGAAGGAGTAGGTGAGGGAAGAATGGTCTATTTTATGGGGGTCACTACTGCCACCGTTACTTCCATGCTACCCCTAGGGCTGGGCAGCCAGACAGTGATGGCTGCTAGTTGCACCCCCAAGCGTGAAGGCAGTGCCCAGCCAGCAGCTATGCAGAAACAGGAGTGACAGTACCGTACCATGCCACTTGTACTTCTGTGTTGCTGCCTGCAGAGCTGGGTGGCTGGAGGATAGAGGCTGCTGACTAAGGGCACAGCTCTGCGGGCAGCAGTTCAGAAGGAAGGGCACTACTGTACTGCCACCCTTACTGCTGTGCAATTGCTGCTGCTGCTGGCAGTGATTTTACCTTCAGAGCTGAGACACCAGCCAGTCGCTGCTGCTTTCTACCTGCCCAACTCTGAATGCAGAGCTGCTGTTGCAGAAGTAAGAGCAGCAGCGCTGCATCTGCCACCTCCTACACCAGGGGTCTGCAACCAGTGGCTCCGGCTTTTTAAGGACCCCTTTGCAGCTCCCAACTCAATAATTGCAAAATAAAAACAAAACCCCTCCTGATTATTTCTGATAAACGGTGACCACTTAAAAGCCCAACACTGAACAACTCGTATCGAAATAGCAAATGGTATATGACCTCAAAATGTTGGATAACTCCCCTGAGTGTTCTCCAGAGAGAGAGAAGGTTTGGGAGTGAACGTCAGGAAGATAAACACATACGTAATATTGGAGAAAACAGAATATGTAAAAGTTTGTGCACGTTCCTGCAGTAAACACGTACCACATTACAAATCATTCTTAAAATAGGGGTTACAAAAAAGTATGATTTGATGTTATTTATTAAGGACCATCTTGTATTCACATATATTTTCGCTCTTGAATTATTGATTTGTCTACCAAATTGGAAAAAATGGCTGTTCTTGCTATTTTGGTTGCCAACCCTGTCCTACACTAACTTTGCAGCCTCCTCCCCACAATTTCTTTTCCAGTCAAGACCCCTACAACTACAACATTGTAAAATTTCAGATTTAAATAGCTCAAAACGTAAGATGTAGTATTTTTCAAAATCCTAGGACTGTGAAATTGACCAAAATGGACCATGAAGTTGGTAGGGCCCCACAGGTGACTGTGGGACCTATAGCTGAATAACAGCCTGAAGCATTTGTGAGAAACCCCATTATGTCTTGCTGCATCTTCCTCTGCTTTTCCTGATGGAAATCCTGTGCCTTTAATCTGTGTGCGCTTTCCTTCTCCGGCTGTCTGATGCTCACAGTCTGATGCAGCACTGGCTTGTAGGATCTTGGTGAACATATCTTCCATAGCCCGCTTTTCTACTCCTCCCTGGGGTCAGGCATTCCGTGCGTGAAGAAGGCACCCCTCACAGCTGCAATGATAGCTGCTACTGATAAAAACAGACAAATGTACAGGTTGGACCTCTATAGTCCGGACTTCCCTCATCTGGCAACATTTGTGGCCTGGCATCCTAGTGGATGTTCCCAGGCTGGAGCACTCATGGGTTAAAAATGGGCCCTGCACTCAACAACTCCTCTTCCTCCTTCCCAGAGCTTCTAGAGTGCTGCAAATGAGCTATTTGCAGTCCTCCAACTGAGGGAGGGAGGAGGATCAGGGATAGGGAGATGCTCGAGAAAGACGTTGCAGAGCCCAGCATCTGGCATTGGGGACTGAGAACACAGCCCAGTGGCCAGAGGTCTTGGTGTGCTTCCACAGTGCTCTATAGCCACATTGTGCCTTCTCCGGACCACTCTCCCACCCCCTCAGTCCCCATTTGGTCAATGCTGTTCCCTCTGGAGCAGAGCCACAGTCAATAGCAGCAGAGAAGTCAGCATTGACCTCCCCAGTCTGGCAAAGTCCCTGGTTGAGAACCAGTCAGGTTCCGGACCAGGGAGGTCCAACCTGTATCACTGTATTTAGAGTCACAGTGGAAAATGTTTAAAGAAGAGAGGCTCCACGCAGCACAGGGTGAGTATGGCATACCAGAGGGAAGGGATGGGGAAATGGGGAGCACGTTGATTGAGTAAAACAAAATGTAGGCCTCTAATTTCCATGGGCACAAGTACAGGGCAATGACACCGAGCAGCGGCACTGTTTTCAACAGAGATTGGTGACTTTAGCTGACGCCTCACTTTGACGCAGAGAAGATTAAGTGCCCAGTTTGTATGTCACTAGCCTGTTTGTTGCAATTGTGCCTACTCCAGTCATTGCAGACACACCTCAGAACGCACTCTACCCCACTGGAAAAAATTTGGCAGCCATCCCTAGAGACCTTCCGGAGAGCACTGCAGAGTATCTCCATGACAGTTTTATCAAACTCTTTCAGGATACCAGGGACAGCTCAATACAAACAGACTGTTCCGCGTGGGTCCCCCACTTGATCCCACAGGGGAATGAAAAAACAGGTGACTCTACTCTTGATAAGAGTAAAACGATGAAAAATAGGTACCAGTGTCCATGCTACCTCGGAGTTGGACTGGACACCATCTCTACATTTAAATGCACACGCTTACCCAAGCATTGTACCTCTGGATTGAGTTTACCCGTGTGTGTCTGGACTGGCCAGACTATGGTGGAGGCTAGAAAAAATCCTGGCTCACTGATTATCTGGAACCTCTCTCTCTCCTCTTTGCTGTCTTAGGTTCCTCCAAGGCATGCATGATGGTCTGCAGGATGCTGGTGGGATCTCTGCCACCTACAGCTCATTGTATAAAAGCAGATATGCAGCTTGGTGCCATACTGACTGTTGGAGCTGCCTGGTCATGGGTTATGCCTACCAAAGCTCTTTCACTCTTATACAGCACTGTTGTATCGCCCTTTGCCTGCCTCACTACCAGTAATCTCTTCGCAGATTTACAGATTTCTGTGGCTGGGCTTTATCTGTGTCTGCACAGTTTCTTCTCCTCATAGACCCAGGAGAGAGAATATCTCTTGGCTACTCCAGGCAGGAGCATATGATCAACCCAGTCATTCAAGCAGTTACACACCACAAAGGAGAGCAAGTTGGTGTGCTCAACCAACTGCGCATTCAGGAAAAGTGGCAGCTTCTAGCCTTTGTGATCCATGGGCAAGTAGTTCATCACTATGACCAAAGCAGTCATTGTCAGCATTGTGTGACTGCTACTGGAGGATCCTTAGGGTTGCCATAGGTTATAGTATCTACACTCACCCTGAGTACGTTGAACATGGGTCACCATTATTGAGGGAGGCATTGTCATAATGGGATGCTTGGACTGGCAGAAGACAAATTTCAGTGCAGACACACATATATAGGTAGATGCAAGGTGACTTTGGTTGACCAATTTCTGTAGCTTCGACTAGGCCTTCCAACCCCTTTAATCCTAATTATACAAGTTTCATACAATTAGAAGATAAATCAAGTCACATTATTTTACTAGGTATTTTATGAAAATAGACTTAAATAGCCTTTTTTGGTTTTCCACAGTTAAACTATGCACTTCTTATTTACCAGCTGAAGACTGAGCTTGCATAAAATTGATGTGATGAATATTTCCTACAGGATGCTTTGAAGGAGAGCTTATCACACACCCTGTCTGCTTTCACTCTTACTTTGAGTAAAACTGTAAATCATCTGAGGTGTATGAATATGCAGCATTAGCCATCTATCCACATGAAATTATTCATTAGAACATACAAATGCACACCTTTTTGCAGCAAAAACCCAAGCAGTGGTGCCGAAGTCAAACTTAAAATACGCTTACGTTTCTAGTCAAACGGTTTATCTCTGGGATAACTCCTGAATGGCAAAAATATTACGTCTGACCACTGGGGCATCAAATGTGGCAAAATGTGACTCAAATTGTGTTCCTTTGGTATGTTTAAAATTTACTACCAGTGGGAACAAGTTCAAACTCTGCGACTGGTGGTCTACTGCTTCAGCAAAGTCACACTTAAAGTAGAAGCTTTTAGTTTTATAACTAGAAGGCCATTGCGAAACACTGAGGACAGACCATTTTTTCTTCCTAAGTTTTATATATGTAGTTTCTCAATTATCTAAGCTTTGGTGTATCTACACTGCACACTCCTCTAGGCACCCCACCCCCAGCACAGGTGTAAAGAACAGCATAAATAATGAGGCGGAGCTTAGGCAAGTAAAGACATGTGAAAACTGGGTATGTATCCTTCAGGGCTCCTTACTCACCTGTGCAGAGCGTTCCCATCTACACTGAGCAACTTCTACTATTGGAGTCTCTCCACAGTAGGGGATGGCTCCAGCAGCTGAGAGGTACCAAAAGAAATATAATGCTCCCCCGCCACTCCCAGCAGAGCCCTTTCACTGGTTCATGTAGCTACATTATCACAGTGTGGAGGCATCCTGTTCTCCATTGTAGCACACAGCTACACTTACCCAAACGTTGCTGCAAGAGGTGTGCAACACAGCCACGGTGCAAGAAAAAAATGAGGCATGTCAGAGCTACTGTAATGAATGTGTTTAGTGTAAATGACAAAAAGCTTATTTAGAAAAACAAATGATAAGTTATTTGAATTTTTAAATTATTGCATAGCTGATAGTTTGTCTTTGATCCATTTTACAGGTGTAGAAATGATTCCACCAAATTTAACTTCCTCTGCCATCACACTCTGCAAGAATTTCTAAGGTGAAACTCATGTTAAGCTACTGCCAGTGCTTTGCTTGTAGTTGCCCGTCACCTTATCTGAGAGGATTTCTGAAGGCTCATTTATGGTCACTCCTATTCAGTGCCTCTCTTTATCTCCTGTTTCAAGACAGAGTTACAGTATTTCAGACATAACTTTAAATTTTCACTTTTTTGATATTTGATAAATAACTCAGTCCTACTAAAAATATAGGCATTTATTCAAAAGTTAATATTTGTAATCAGACAAGCCGTACAATTGTTATAAGCACATCTCTGGAAGGGAAACATTTATAATCATTTGTTATTTGGACTCTTTCCCACAGACATTAATAGTAAATTGTTTATTACCTTTCCTACACTTTGATTAGTGAATCAACATTACAGCTATGGAAAATATTTTCAGTGTGTACAAATACCACTTTATTTAATTTTATGAATGGCATCATCTTTGAGCCCTAAAATTCACAAACAGCTGAGGAAATTGAAAGTTAAATATTCCCAATCATCAACTGATCAGTCAAGGCAATGACAAAGATATACTTTCTCAGAAAGTTCCCTCCACAATGCCACTGTTCGGGCTATCTTGAAGGCATGCAAACTCAGTTCAATTTCCCAGCCCATCACATCCTATTTCTTAGCTGAGAGTACCTATAAAGGTGCCAATTGTGATTAGTTTGTGAAACAGACACCCATACTCATTCAATAAGGACCTAAGACTAACAACAGAACTCATTTAAGTAAACTGGTTCTGTTACAGACATCACACTGAGGATAGCTATTTAGGGAATCAAGAAGAGACGGTTCATGTTGCAAGCTGTTAGTTAAAAAAATGTATGAATGAGCACTGTAAGTGTTATGCAGAAGCCAAGTTTAGCGTCGCTGAAGTAGCGAGACAATTTTTTAAGCTCAGAACTCGTCTGTTAATTTAGAGCTGCTAGCATTGGATATCTTCATTTTCAGTCCTTTTTCACCCCACCTTTGAAGTCATCCATTAAATGGAAGGCCCCGAGGTAGTCTGCCACGACTAGTCCCATTTTCACAGGCAAAATACTGAAGGGACAAAAAAAAAAAAAAAAAAAAAAAAAGTTATATATATACACGATCTATGCGGGTGTGCCCATGAACATAAAGCCTTACAGCTTCTACAGTACAGGCCTAGCAGTATCAGAGAGGTAGCCATGTTAGTCTGTATCTTTGAGAACAAGTAGTAGTCTGGCGGCACCTTATAGACTAACAGATATTTCGGAGCATAAGCTTTTGTGGGCAAAGACCTGCTTCATCAGATGCCCACGAAAGCTTATGCTCCAAAATATCTGTTAGTCTATAAGGTTCCACCAGACTTCTTGTAGTCCTAGCAGTCTTCATGATATATTTATGGGATATCAACTATTCCTAATGCACAGAGAGAAACTGAGGCAGTGTTTCCCCAGCATCAGAGCTGGTCAGTGGGAGAGCCAGGATTAGAACTCAGGAATGCAAGTCACTAACAAGGTATGTCTACATAGCAAAGTTATTTTGGAATAACGTCTGCTATTCCAAAATAACTTTGTAAGCGTCTACACAACTCAACCGCTATTTTGAATTTGGTAAACCTAATTTCATGAGCAATAGTATGAATTTCAAAGTTACAAAGTGGATCTTTGCCGATGAAAGCTTATGCTCCAAAATATCTGTAAGTCATATGGTGCCACAGAACTTCTTGTTATTTCTGAAGATACAGACTAACTTGGCTACCCCTCTGGTATTTCAAAATAGGTATTTTGACATAGGGGCTGTGTAAACTGGGAAGAAGGGCTATTTTGAAATAAGCTATTTCAGAATAGTTTATTCCAAAATAAAATTTTGCTGTATAGACATAGTTACTGAGGATAAGAGCCCCTGGAAGCAGAGCAGATTTTTCAAAAATGTTGCGCATCCTACTGACCTATGTGTGTGCAGTAGTATTAAAGAAGCAAGCCTCTGCACAGCCAAGAAGAAAACGCTGTTACAGTTTTGGTCAGTCACTACTAACAACCATTTCCCATTACAGATTATTTAAAATACGTATAACAATGGGAAAGTTTTCCTTACTGGGACTCCTCAGTGTCTGGTTCAAGATGTACAGACATGTAAGTTATCCAAGACCAGTGCCTGAGGAAGCCTTCTGATAGCACCAACTAAAAAGCAACTGGAAACCCACAAAGGTCAATATCTAAGCAGGCTTAGACTTGACAGCCTAGTTAATCATATGATACTATAGCAGGTACAGTTAATAATTGTGCAGCTAAACATAACACATGTGGCAGAAAAAAGACAAACATAACAAGGAGAATCCCATCCTTACATTTTCAGAAAACATAAATAGTACATGATTCTGGGCATCAGCAAATACACTTGTTCCCGCTGAATAGCGCTCACAATCTTTTCAGCTGCATACTCTGAATCCAAAATAGGGAATAGACGTGGCCACCTGGAAAAAAGACAACATACGGCTACTGTTATGAAACGATTAAAACTTTCCCCTCTGTTTCATTTGGACAACTTCAAAAATTAGAACAAGACAGCTTCATATTTAAAGTTTTGCTCCTCACAAAAGAAGGTTACCCCATTTTACAAAAATTTGCCTCTGAGAAGCAAACACTAGAACATAACACCTGACGAATCAGTTGCAAAGTGTCACTGTATTGTTTTCACTTGATATTAGTGTCTGTGAGCTCAATTTTTGCTATCAAATGAAGCAAAAGTTTTACTGAGGTAATTTTACTGTGCTACTACACTTTCTGGGTTCAGTACTCCAGAAACGGCTGTCAAGGTCGAACCTCGCTGGTCTGGCACCTTTAAGACCTGACTGGTCCTGGACTGGGAAATCTGCCAGACCAGGGAAGATCATGCCGGTCCCTCTGCTGCTTCTGGCTGCAGGGATCGACTTCAGTGGCAACAGAGGTGCTGGCATTGACTGAGTGAGGATGAAATGGGGAGCTCAAGGGAAAAGCAAGAGCTGTAACTAAGTCTAAGCTGCACTCCTGACCCTGGCCATGGAGCTCTGGGGGGGCCCTATCTCTTCCCCCAAGTGCACTCTCCATCTCCGGAGTACTCACAGATGCCAGACCATGGATGTTTCTGGACAAAGGAAGTCCAAGACAAAGGAGGTCCAATCTGTACTGACAATGACAAGCTACACAACTGAAGCTGTCATGAGTAAGGTGGTTCTGGCAGCCAAATAGGAGACAGTTGGGGCTTTTGACATCTGGGGAGAAGGCACGAGACAGAACACAGACTACAAGTTTCTTCTCATGAGCAGCGAAGGAGTTAAATGTGTTGATGATTAAAGTAACTCTGCAACCTAGTGATATCATTAATAATGTGAGCGGCAGTTTACATTTTTTTTCAGAAGCAACAAGAAATCCTGTGGCACCTTATAGACTAATAAATATTTTGGTGCATAAGCTTTTGTGGGCAAAGACCTGCTTTGTCAGATGCATGAGTTGGGGGGGCGGGGTGCTGCAGGCCATCTGACAAATCAGGAAGAGAACACTTCATAGTATTACACTATATTGATATTTGGAAGAATCACATGTTAGTAATAGGGCTAAAAATATAAATAAAAAGTTTTAGAGATTCTGTAGTGGGTTTTGTCTACGAGCCCTGTAAGTGGCACAAGGAGCAAAACCTACCTCAATAAGAGTTTCCACTTGCATTGTTTCTTCTGATTATTTATTCCTGTTAATAAAGCCTGTATTTAAGCAAACATTTTGACGTGCCATAAACTAGTTACACACAAACCCCAAAATTCACTTACTTGGTTTTACAACCATCAAACATTCCTGTGTTTATGACGTAAGGACACACAACAGTGGTTTTAATGCCCGTCTTCCCCAGAGCCAGCATTTCTAAACCAATTGCTTCGGCAAACCCCACTGCTGCAAATTTACTTGCACAATAATCTGTAAAGTGAAGAAAGGTGAACAGTTCCTTATTGCAGTTAATTAGTTTACTAAGAGAAAAATCTCACAATTTGCAAACATATCCTCCTTCTGCCCAGTGTCTAATGCTGACTCAATAAAGCACAACTTCTTGCCTGAGAACAAAGTCAATCAAAACTATGCCCTAACATGGATAGTCTGGGGACTTAAAATGCATCTACAAATTTCTCTTAATTGTGAGTTCAACTGCAAAAATTTAATGTAAGCTTGTGAAGTGTCACAAAACCTATAACAAATGCTGTTGGGAAAAGTATGAAAGGCAGAGAGCAAGGCTAAGCTAGTTCTAATTCAAAGACACTGTTAAGATTATGCTTAGTCAATAAAATGTGTGGGACCAAAAATTAATTGATCAAAACTGGTGTGTCAGAAATTAGGCCTAGTCTGTGAAGAAAATAAAAAGAGGGTGATAGGCTATCTGCTATTGCTTTCTTTTGGGGACCTTAAAAGAAAAGGCTCCCCATGATCAATCAAAGACAGTCTAAAAGACAAGACAGGAAAATGGTAAACTTTACCATCATAGCTGCCACCTCAAATGTCTTCTAGGACACTAGGATATACTGTGACACCACCAGGCCTTTGTCATTCTAATTCTGAGACATGCCCTGACCAGACGGGGAAAAAGAGAGGATTCAGATGACACCATCACCACCACTGGCTCTGGATAAACCCCAGTCATCACCCGGTGAGACTCCTCCATTTTCCGACCATATGTCTTTTTTCCTCCTCACTATTCTTTTTCACCTGCTGTTTCACAGGAGCGGCTAAACCAGCTGCACATACATGTTTTGCAACACTGCTCTGAGCCCGTTATGAGAAAGGTAACTAAAACCAAATGTCCTCAATGTGCCAATGCTGGTGCAAGCCTGCCAGATCTCAGAGTGGCTAATAAGACCATTTGCCATGTCCATGTTTTTCCAGCAAGCAAGCAAGCATCAATGCCAAAGACACAGACACTGAATCTTCCATCTTTATTGTTCTTTTCTCTTTTCTTGTGCATCCTGGTTCATCTCCTAAACAAGAGTAGCCTTAGTAACAGTGACAGCTCCAACTAGTCCATTTTAGCTAGCTTCTCCTTCCACTCAAGAGCAGTTAGTAAGATTTTTAATATCACCTGAAATACTATCAAATGAGGGGGGAGGAAACAGGAGTGGATATTCTCTCTACAGACACTCCAGCTAGAGCGAAAAAGGATGTTAAGTACAGTAGACCCCTGACTTGCGCGCAGGTTGTGTTACTGGGCAACCACACATAAGTCAAACCAAGCTTAAGTCGGGACCGGGTGGGGGAGGGGCCCTGCAGCCTTTGGGTCCCCTGGTCCTGGCTATGCCTGGCTCCCTACTCCTGTGAGTGGCAGGGAGCCCACAGCCAGGCATAGCAGCACTGGTCAGTTTCCTGACTTCCGGAAGTGGCAGGGAACTGGGAACCAGGTGGCAGCCTGGCTCCAGCTCCCCTCCACTTGTGGGAGCCTGGAAATTGACCCATGCTGTTGTGCGGGTTAGTTTCCTGGATCCTGCAAGTGGCGGGCAGCTGGGAGTCAGGTGGCAGCACCAGTCAATTTCCTGACTTTCTGCCACTTGTAGGAGCTGGGAAACTGGCCAGTGCTGCTGCTCCTGGCTCTGGGCTCCCTACCACTCATGGGAGCCAGAAAACTGACCAGCACAGCAGTGTGGGTCAGTTTTCCAGCTCCCGCAAGCAGAGGGAGCTGAGAGCCAGGCTGCCGCCTGGTTCCCAGCTTCCCAAAACTCATGATTTCGACTTGTGTTATTGCAAGAAATGCATACGTTGGAATGGTGTAAGTTGGGGGTCTACTGTACGGCTTTTATGAGAAACACTTTATATTTCAAATGCTTTTAACTGTTTTCCTCTTCTCCACCCTCAACCAATACCTTTAATAAGAAGTTAAAAGAATTCTTAATGCTGCTGAGAACCTACATTCCATTGAGTTCAGCAGGAACCATTAAGTGGACAAGTGTTTTCAAAGTCAGACCATTTTATTTAGCTGGCTAGGCTTAAGAGCTGTAGTTGCAGACTATAATCAAGAACATACCTTTAACTTCCATTCAGAATGAACGATCTTCAATACACTAACCTGCTAGTCCATTGACTGCAATCAGTCCTGCTGAACTTGCAATACTAACCAAGTGTCCATGGTTGGAGGCCATCATGGCTGGAAGGAAGGCTTTGTAAGTCTATGAAACACAATGTAACCCACACAAAGTTAAATGTTACTTAAAGTGATTTAATTGTACCACAAGACCAGTGGTGTCCACTACAAATTCAAGGATTGCCACAGCCTCCCTACCCCTCGCTGAAAATAAACATGCTCTGTCCTCCCCTGAGCCAGGCACCTGCTGATGATTCACTAGAGCTGTTGACGCCACTACCGGAGCTGCTGGGCCATGCGCATTGTGCCAGGGCCAGAGACATGAGAGGCAAGCCATGCTGCAGTTGGAGCTGTGCTGGGCCGCAGTTGCCAGGGCTGCGCTGAGGTCACCGGAGCCATGCGGCTCCGGGCCATGAGCCGCAGGAGAAGCCACCGCTGATGCTGCCATGCACTTGCCTCACCTAGTGGGTCTGTCCCACGAAAGCTCATCACCTAATAAATTATTCTGTTAGTCTTTGAAGTGCTACTGGACTGCTTTTTTGTTTTGATAGTATATAGACTAGCATGGCTCGCTCTCTGTTACGACTCTCCAAAACGTTTCCACAGCTTTCTTCATGTTGTAGTCATCCACTAGGGGGAGCCAGAAACTAAACTGCCATCCGAGAAACTGTAATCAGCTGAAGCCCTGGCAACTGCAGCATTTTCCAAATAGGCTTCTTTCTTAAAAACAGCAGTTGAGAAGGGGAATCTGAACTCCTAATCTTGCTGACATCACCTGCTGATTTCACCTACCCATTCACTCTCATGTCCTTGATTTTCAGCAAATGGAAACAGAGCAGCCTGTTTCAGTTCACCACTCCTGCTCCAGTTTTTTATTACTATGTAGGGTTATCTCCTTCATAATGAAATACAAATCAAATGATTAATTTAAGATAAGTCTTCATCAGTTCATATCAATGGCTACAGAACAATACTGCCCACAATATTAAGAACTTTGCAGCTTTACATTTCCCAGAAGTATTTCTTAATATCAGGAAATTGATACTATGGGGTCTTACACTTTATTGCTTCGTTACACAGAAATGACTGTCCACACAAGGAGCTACACATAGCACTCCACTCTCCCCCACAAGCTTCCTGTGGGACACCCTGCCCTATTTGTGGAACTTAAAAACAAACATCACCAAGTTGAATGTAGGGCCTTACAAACTCAAACAGCAAAATTCAATTATAAAAGAGATACCCCCCTCACCCATCTCCCAAGCAGGCACGAGTGCCAACATACTTTCATAGCTCCCTATAAAAAATGTCTGTATATTACCCAGAAGTGTGCCATGATGTTCACCTCCATGGTTTTCTCTACAAGTGTGTCTGGAGAATCCATGAACGTCTTTCCAGTTACAATACCAGCACAGTTGATTAGGATACTAACATCGCCCACTTCTTTCTTAACCTGAAGGAAGGCAACCAAATCAAGATGTCATTCCACAGCCAAAACAAAGAAAGTATTTCCAGCTGTACTTGTATGTTACAGGGATCTGTAACTCTGTTAATTTTAGAAGGCCAGAGAGTAAGAAAACAGTTCAAAAGGTTGAAGTCTTTTCACTCTGCAACTTTATCCTTTAGTCAAGTGTTAGAACTCTGCACACAACTGTACAGGGCTGTAACTTAAATGTGACCCTTTAAGGGGAAATATTGGGCTTTATTAAAAAAATACAATCAGTAACACTTTATATACCATAAAGATGGCAGGAAGAATATGATGCCATGAAAGCTTTGTCAATGATCATCATAAACACATGGCGAGGAAGAGAAGTTTTTAGTCCAACTTCACAGAAACGAAACAGTTTGAATAGTTTGAATTCTCATACCTCCAGTTAAGGTGTTAGAAGCTCACATACCAATATATTCAACCTTCTCAAAGACAATGAGTCCTCAATAACTCTCTTGGAGTATGTGTGTATACACAGGGCCACTGATGGACAGGGAGAGAGGAGACGAGGGGGCAGTTGCCTAGAGCTCCTGGCAGCTGTTACTGCAGAAGTGGCTGGAGTGACAAGCCCTTTAAAACTGCCACCAGAGTGCAATGCTCCCTACCAATACAAAGAGCATAGTATGGACATGCAGCAATGATTTAATTAAAGCGCTTTAATTCAAGTGGTATAACTTCTGCTGACAAAAATTTGTAACATAGACAAGGCCTAAGTTTAAGCATTTTCGGATCTTGTTGTATTGAAAATGAAAATGTTTATGTATGACTGAGGGATTGCACAGAAGGAGGAAGGCAGGAATAATGTTACCTCTGGGAAGTACAGTCCTGTGAATATCAAAAGACTACCTTGAACAATGGAGGGGATAAATGATCTTTTGTGATAATGTGCGTGAGAAGTGGAATTCTTTGTCAGTTCTTAGGAGGAGGAGGTTACAAATTCCCACCTATGTACTCAGCCTTTGAAGCTGCCTGCTGATCACCTGTTACTGGCCTTGTGGGTGTCAGGGGCGAGCTCTGTAAGCTTGCTAGCATGCACGTTTTTTATTGTTTTGAACAGGTTTTCTCTGAAATGCTTATGAATAAATAAGCCACACGGTTTTTCCTAAGCAAGCATTACTGTGGCAGCTTGGTTGTTTACCAGCTCAGAGAAGAAAAGTAAAGGCATTTTAGCCTTTATTGGCATATTGGGGGTGGGAAAACATGATAGCAGAGGCAGGGAGCTGTGCTATTTATAAATACCTTGGGGTCAGGAAAGAGAGACATGGTCTCTGTCCAAGAGCTGAAGGACCAGGAACCTAGCACAGATGCCTTGGTTGGCAATGAGGGAGAGTACAGGTGTCACTCCCCCGCCCCCAAGCAGTGACAGATAATACAAAGTCAAATTACGGATGCAGCTGCAACTGTAACTTCTTTTTAACTGCAAGTTAAAAAGACTCATTCTGTGTTGTGCCCTATTATCCTTACACACACACACCTGCTACAACAAGGTAGAACCTGGCTGTGGACAGTTTAAGTACTAAGCTACAAGATTTGAGTCACACTATCTGCGCACGCTCAGTTCAGATTGCTAATGTACAAATAAGATAATCTCATGTGTAGTATTTGTGGATCCCCTCACAGGTACATAAAGTGGGCACCCACACAGGTACGTAGAGTTCAGGTACCACCAATCTCAAACTGCTTCCTCAGAAGAAATCTGCCAAATGTAGTGGTGTCATGAATGAATGCAGGGAAACGGTTAAGCCTTACAGAGACAACTATCTGCAGGGGGCGGGGTCTTTGTGTGCTTGACAAAGAGGGGACAGAGAGAAATGATTGCTCCCAAGCAGCTGGAATGAATCCAGTAAATATCCTTCATCCCGTCTGCATCAGCCCTAGATATGTAAGTAGAAGGGAAATGTTTAGATAGATGCAATCAGGTTATTTGGAAATTGGTGTGGACCTTTTTTCAGGTGCTCTGGTTAATGACTCGATTCTTTCATCTGTAATTTTGAAGATGAATCCCAGGAAAGTACTTCTCATTGCTGCAACTGGTATGATTGAGTTTATTCTCTCGTTTTGTGACTAAATTACTTTTTTTAAGGCAAATAATCTGATTCCTGTGTCCTGAGAAGGGTGTGTATATTCATGCCTTAAACTGAAAGGTAAGATATCAGATTATAATTCTTTGTGTCTAAACTCTCTCCTGAGGGAGGGTTCAGAGCTTGGGGTACCCCTCAGGGAGACACCCCAAGTGTGTCTTCCTGGCTAAAAGGTTTTTTTCTCACATGGACGGTGGTGGCAACTACCCCACAGGGTCAGGGAATCTGAGACCTTGGGGAGTTTTTTAAGCAAAGCCTTTTTGAAGGTTAGGTATTTTTTAAGGTTTTGTGGGACCCCACGTTCTGCACTCAGTGTGTCAGAGTGGGGAGGCCGCCCTGACAAGTGGTCCCCCAGATCCAGAGGAAAGTAGCTTCATGGAGATCATTTACCCCTGTAATAATCTGATGCACAAGACTAACAAAAAAGTTTTGAGCATGAGCTTTCGTGAGCACAGACTCACTTCATCAGAGGCTGGTCATGGAAATCTGCAGGGCCAGGTATAAATAAGCCAGAGCAAGGCTGGGGATAACAAGGTTAGCTCAGTCAGGAGGGGTGAGGCTTACTACCAGCAGTTGTGAGCCTCACCCCTCCTGACTGAGCTAACCTTGTTATCCTCAGCCTTGCTCTGGCTTATTTATACCTGGCCCTGCAGATTTCCATGACCAGCATCTGATGAAGTGAGTCTGTGCTCACGAAAGCTCATGCTCAAAACTTTTCTGTTACTCTATAAGGTGCCACAGGACCCTTCGTTGCTGTTACAGATCCAGACTAACACGGCTGCCCCTCCGATACAAGACTAACAAAGAAGTTTTGCTTCTTTCTACTTCCAGCCCACAGTTAACTCTTATCTTCTCTGTCTCAATGAAGTCACTGCAATTGGTGCTACAGATAATCACATTGTTTATGTAGCACTGCTCCTTAGCCCAGAATCTTCCCTCCACAATTGGGCAGAAGCCAACACACTTCAATCCCTCTGGCTCCATTCAATCTGAGAATTCTCCACCAGCCTCTCGTGCTAAATCATTATTTATAGAGCAAATAGGTAAGCACGATGCTTTACAAAGCCAACCAATATGACAAGTTTTTAAGATTCTGCTGAGATTTAATAGCCTGACCATTGGCAGACACTTCACATAGACTGCATTTAAAATGAGTTATTTTGAACTTATTCAGTCACCTATGGCAAGCTAGTCTGGACTGCTCATGTACAATAGTGAACATTAAATTCCTTGTGTAATAAATCTCAGAAACATAAATTTGCTTTTTGACAATGACAGAATCAAGATATCTGGGTTGACACTTGTTATGTTTCATTCTTTGTAGCAAAGGTGTTCTGCAGCATGTGTGTGGCTAACTTAATTACATAGCCAAGGTGTATATCCTCCTGAAAGATGTACATTGAGTCTTCTGCATGTATTCTGGCTTTGGACTTTGCTCATGTTACAAAAGCCACTAGAGTCCATGAGATCTTAGCTTTTATTAGGACAGCAGCAGCCATGAGCTAAAAACCAAAAAGTTATAGCCTCACGTTTCATCTTAATTACACTAAAAGAATGGCATATCAGGGAATTAATAAGAAGCTCTTATTCTAATAGCACCCACCATCACCAGAGAAAGAAATAGATCTTAAGATGTTTAAAGACAATTTTGACCGTCTTTTATCATTTATCCAGAGGGGTGATGCTGAAATCTATATTTCTTTAACCACATTTACCTAAATGGATTTATATCTTTCAAAATTACTCATGAGACAAAACATGAAAGAACTGGATAAAACCATACAGAGCCATGCTGGACTGCGGGGAATGCCATACTACATGCACACCCTTTGATACAACATTCTGCATCCAGTATAACTGCATCAGCTACACTAACATGGTAAAAGTAAAGCAACTTGAGTTTTGCACAACAGGAAGGTTAGATACTGAGCTACAGGGCAGCAGTTTGAGAAGTCTCTAACATCAAAGAATGGGCTCTTTTATACTGGTCAGACTAAAGGATGTTTTAGGGCAAGAAGCAGGATCCCCACAAAGGAGGTATCAGTCCCATTTAATAGATCATCTTTCGTTTTCAATCATACCAAAAGGGAAAGGGTTGGAGTCACAAGTTATAGCCTCAGCTACTACTTGTGTGAATAACCCAAGTTCTTGGAAAGAGGGTGCTGTGTTTTAGGCCTTGTACTTGGTTTTCGATTACTTGGTGATCTGTTCTCTGCCTCAGAAAAACATCAGGTAGCATACAGAAAGCAAGAAAAAACTGGCAAATTGACCATGCCTCTACTCCTCAGAAGTATTTTTAAAAAGTTAATGTTGGTTTGTTTATCCCAGCTGACACAAGCTATTCTTGGTCTGATTGTTTACTCTTTTGTGGAGCAGGCCAAAGAAAGACTTGGTGCTTGTTTTTGGGTATAAAAATGGCTACTCCATTTCAGACTCATTCTTCCTGCATGTCTGGCAAGTGGAGGAATGAGGAAGCAGAGAGATAAGGTGAGATGACCTTGCTGGGATGTGTTGGTTTCAGTGACCCCCCCTAGACCAAGTAAGATAATTTGTCAACAATGAACGGCAAAGGGCTTAATGATTACAGATCTTACTTTGAACAGCATTAGGCTGTGGTCCTGGATGTTTGTATCCCACTTCATGTGACTATGTAATCATACTTTTTTCTGGATCTATGCTTCCATTTCCTTAGTTATTTCTTCCTATTTAGGTCTTGTATTGGGTAGGAATGCAGTTCTAACCGGCAATGGAGAACTCTGTAGACAGGTTCACTGGAAGCAGCAGCAAGACTTCTTCATACCTCAGGGAATTTAAGGAGCTTTTAATTTAAAAATATGGTGTCCGATAACTATACACAGCAAGCGTGAGACACCCTTAACGCAAGAATAGTACCATGCCCCAGGGCTAAGTGTCCAAGAATAATGGAAGGTTGGCTGACCTGGAAACCTATTTCCTAAAATGAGCATAGGCATTGGACTTCTAGGAGAAGGCTGGTCTTAAACAGCTTATTAACAGATGTAATTCTGCTGAGGTATCAGTGAGGTTAGGGACCTCCTCTGCTTCCTCTTGGATGGGGAAGGCCAGACCAGCAGGAGAAAATGGAGAGTGGAAATATTTTCTGAGTCAGACTTTCAAAACTGATACTTAGCAGCAGGGGATGCCCTACTCTACATCCTACTGGCTGGGCCCTGCTCACCTGTTGGGTAATTCACTGGTGGAGGGAAGATTGTTTAAAGCTATAGCTGCTTTAATAGTCAGTTTTTCCTTTGTGCGTTTCATTCCTAATACAGCCAGAGCTGTTTTTTCCTGGTTCCCAAGATAGGGTTGGATTGTTTCCTTTGTGTTGCTGTTTACAGGAGAGAAGCCTTTCTTCATAAATTCCCCTCAAGCTGAAGCAGACCTGAATCTTGGCAGTTTCACTGCTTCCTAGAGGTTTCCAAGCTGCAAAAACCTAGACAGTTTTCCTCTGTTACAGCTTGAAAAAGCTGTGAAGAGCAGAACTGGAGCCATCCTCCCCAGTGTATGCACCACAGCGCTACCCCACCGGAGTTAACTGAATAGCCATTGGCAAAACACTTTAAAAAAAGTCTAAATTTTACCAAAAAAAAAAAATGAAACTCACTAGGGAAAGTCTCCTACTTGTCCCACTTCAGTGGTTTTCACAAGTGCTGGCTCAAATTAGAGTTGCACACTTGGCTAAGGATAGATTTTAGGTTAAGGTCTAGGAACTACTTCTCTACTTTATTTTATAACTTTGGTGTCTGAGGAATCCATTGTATAGCAAGCAAATTAGAGCAAGAATCTAGGGTTATGTCTAGATTGAAGAGATATGTCAGCAAAAGACACGCAAATTGCACAATGAGCGTGCATATCTCCTGATTACAGTTCTTTCAGGAGAGGCTTTCCTGACATTTGGTCCGTCTACACAGAACAAAGACAGCCAGGATGTTGGCAGAAGGCTCCCAGAGTGGCAGGCTCCTGTTGGGAGATGTCCAAGCTCCCAACAGCACCCTACAGTCCAGGTAAGCCTAGAAGTCTAATGACAGAATCCACTAGACTCAGCATATGTTCTGATGCTCTTTATTTGATGAAAAACTGGTTTAGAAAGCATAACTTGAAGTTTACGTTGGAGCTATGTCAGATTACATAACTAGTATTTTTTCAGGTTAATCACTCAAGAAATTTACATGTATCATATGGATCTGTACTGACCCCTCTCCAACCCAAGCCACTAGCAGGATTAAAAATTTTGGAATCACATCCTTAGACGCTGTCCCTTCCATCCCTGTCCCCACCCTTTTCAAGGGCACAGAGCTGTGCTCACCTCCCATCTTGCCCTAGGACCTGAGTGGCTGTCAGCCTCACCAGAAGACAGATACTGTACACAGCACTGAATTAAAAGAGGATGAGTGATATCAACTCTGGACCCATTAACTGTTCTCAGTGACATCTAGGTAAGAGATAATTTACTCTCAGACAGTATTTTATGGAACTATAAAAACAAGGAACATGTAATTTCACCTGATCTGCCACTCTGTAGATCTCTTGCCTTTTGCTGCAGTCACACAAGTACGCACGCACTCTCACGGCTCCATTTTCTCTAGCTAGTCTACTGGTTTCCTCGTTACCTTCTTGATTAATGTCCCAGAGAACAATGGTAGCTCCAAGGCGGGCAAATTTCAATGCTAGAAGTCTTCCAATTCCACTTCCAGCTCCTGTTATGAGTACTATTTCACCAGCAACACTCTTCTTTCGTACAGGAAGAAACAACAAGACTAGAGACTCTACCAGAAAATATACTGAGAGAAGCAGGACTTTGAGTGTTTCCAGGAAGAAATTCATCTTGGAGAAGATTTTTCAAACACCTGTTAATGATGAATATTTATCATTTAGAGCCAATAAGCAACAGTGAAGCTTCAAATATTTTAGAACTGAAAAAAATATTGCTAAATATATCCCCTTTGTGAATATACACAGCACTGGAACTAGTCAAGAAAAATAGGTAGGACTATCAAATTCACAGTCCACTATGGTCAATATCATTGCCATAGGATTTGAAAACTGGTAATTTCCTTTTTTTCCCCCAGATGTTTAAATGTGATAGTTCAGTGTTGTAACTGGGGGTCCCAACCCAAGATGAGGCAGATGGGAGTCATAACTGTTGTAGGGGGTTTGCAGGATTGCCATCCCCACTTCTGTGCTGCTTTCAAAGGTGGCTTCTGAAGGCTGCAGCTGCAGGAGGTTCTGGGAAGTGGGTCTGATCTCCATTCTGCTGGAAGTGCTTCAGGAAGGGTCTCCTAGCTGCTAGTCCCAACTAGGCAGTGGAAGGACAGGACATCCCTTGTAATTTCACTTGACTTCTGGCAGGTTGCCAACTGAAATAATTCTTTACAAAACCATAACAATGTTCCACGGATACCCAAGAGCAGCTGTGCAGGGCAAGGACAAATTCTGCCCTTCCCTAGTCCAGCCAGGACTAACAACTAGGAACTCCAGCTCCCAAGCCCTGGAACTTCATGTATTGGGGTACCCAAAGATGGGCCTGCTCTCCCCTCTAGAGTGGTCATGCAGGAAAAGACAAATCTTGTCCATCCCCAGCACGGTCAAGACTCACAACTAGAAGCCACTGTCCAGGACACTCCCAACAGCATGCAGAAGTTCAGATTCATTGGTCAAAAACTTATTTAACGATATGTCATGTTTTTCCATAGCCTGAAAACTGATGGGTACCTGCCAGATAAGCAGGCATTCACAATTCTCCAATCCTTTCATTCACATACACTTACTTTTAATAGATTAGTACTGTAATACCATTTAGTTTATGTAAGATATCCTAATAAGAACTTGCATATTTATTCTCTATTTACATTTCTGCTAGGACATATTTTTATACAAATGTATTTTAGATGTGTGTGATAATCACTAAATGGAGTTATAGCTGGATTAACAATTAAACTCACATCCTTTTAATCAACCATAGAGAAAACATTACCAGATGATAGACTTTTGCATTAAATATGTTCTTGCCTCTTGCCAGAAAACCGTATCCATGCTAAAGCATAAAGTTTGTTCTACTTGAAAACTATTAGCATAGAGGACTTCAAAAACGATCAATTTGTATGAACCACCAAACCACTTGAGAAGAATGAGAGACTTACATGGTGCACAAGACAATACCTATAATCTCTTCTGGCTTTTTGAAGGTGAACTACAGTGGTAGATAAACTGTTTGCACCCCTTACAAACCAAACGAATCTCTCAACATTAAAAGATCAACTTGTGTGTTACACAAAGCTGAAATGGAGACACTAGTGCTAGATGTGTTCCGTAAATTAACTCTACAAAGTCTGTAGTGTGTTTAACTTAACGCACTATACTCATTGCAGTTAAGGATATGCATGTCACCATGGGTTTACTAGTTTATTTTGCCTTCCATGAACATATGGAATATGATTTTAATCACAGTGGGATGATGAGCCTGCTCTGCAAATGTAAGCCTAAGAATCAATGTTCAATCCCTCCAGCCCCAACTCCAGCTGAAAGTTCAGCGAACTGGAGCTCAAGAGTTCAACTTTCAGCACTGAGACCAAAGAGATTTTAAACTTTATGCCTAGTTCAAGAACAACAGAAAGTGGATAGAAGTTCCTTTGGGGAATGGGGCCATGAGGCTCATGTACTCAAAATGCAAAGATTTCCAGGGTCCTACAAGACACCCTTTTCCCCACATAAAACACTTTATAACTTCATTTATTGTACACTGCTATGTGTACGGACAACAGTGCTATACAAATAATGACTAATAAAACTACTTGGATTCTTGATCCTCTGAGCAAAGTTCAGTGAAATTTACCAACTTGGTGCTCTCAGATTGTTACTACTACTGACATATTTTCATGCAGGCACAAGCAGCTACTTTCTTTGAAAGACATCAGATGGCTATTGAAACAGGACAAGTCATTTCAGAAAGCTTTTTGATTTAGACATAAGTCTTACATGACCTCTTGAGGTCCCTTCTGTTTCTAGCAGCCATTTTATGTGGGTGACCCAGCACAACTGTGTGACGGGGTTCAAGTCCCCAAGCACTGCACCCCGTCCGCAGGCGGGAGTGACTCTCACTCAGCAGGTAGAACAGGAAGTTTATTAGGCGAGAGAGGCACAGCTCAGTACAGAGGTGTCAGTACAGCCGGCAGAGACAGTTATTCCAACCCATCCTGGGGAGAGGAGCCCAAGGGGTGTCCCTCTGGGGTGTAGCTTCCCCCCTAGCCAGGCTGGCTGCCTTCCAACTCTCTCTCCCCCAGCTTCTAACTGCCCCCTCCCATTCAAACCCAGCTTGGCTCCTCCCAGCTCTTTGTTCAGAACAAAGGTGTTACCTGCCATCTTAGGTTACAGCCCCACGGGGTCATCCTTAGGCGCTGTGAGCTGTTCTGCCTGTCACAGGCCGTGTCCACACAAGCCCCAAACTTCGAAACGGCCACGCAAATGGCCATTTCGAAGTTTACTAATGAAGCGCTGAAATGCATATTCAGCACTTCATTAACATGCGGGTGGCCGCGGCACTTCGAAATTTATGCAGCTTGCCGCCACGCGGCTCGTCCCGACGGGGCTCCTTTTTGAAAGGACCCTGCCTACTTCGAAGTCCCCTTATTCCCATCAGCTCCTGGGAATAAGGGGACTTCGAAGTAGCCGGGGTCCTTTCGAAAAGGAACCCCGTTGGCACAAGACGCGCGGCGGCAAGGCGCGTCAATTTCGAAGTGCCGCTGCCACCCGCATGCTAATGAAGCGCTGAATATGCATTTCAGCGCTTCATTAGTAAACTTTGAAATGGCCATTTGCGTGGCCATTTCGAAGTTTGGGGCTCGTGTAGACACGGCCACACACACATCCAGCCTGAGTATCACGCACACTCCCCCTACTTCATCACAAGCTATTATAAAAAGCAGGCAGCTGGCAAAGACCCACATGGAGCTAGCTGCCTCCTGCAAAGGAGAGTATGTGTGGGTTTGGGAGGGATAGGGTAAGAGTAGGGGGCTGGTGGTGCCTGGCTGACTCGTGGGGCTCGGACTGCTGGCCCCAGCATTGCAGTGCTCAGGCAGATTGGGCTGGCAGGTGGGCAGCTGACCCCAGCAATGTGTGGCTTGAGCAGCTGGCCCTGGCAGCGCAGGACTCGGGCTGGTGGGTGGGCAGCTTGTCCTAGCAGTGTGGGGCTCGGCCAACTGGCAGGTTGGTGGCTGGCCCTGGCAGCGCAGACAGCTCAGGTGGCCCTGGCAGTGCAAGCCTCGGGCGGGCAGCTGGTGCAGGCAGCTCTGACAGCTGGCATGGGGCTCAGGCAGCTGGGGCTGCACCAGGCACCCACAGGGGGCCAAGGAAAACTATTTGTGCTTTTTTGTAATTTTTGTTTGCTTGAAATTACAAATTGAATTTTTTGTTGCGGGGGGGGGGGGGGTTGGCTGATAGTAAAGAGGCATAGGAGAGCACGAGGGTTTCCCAGAAATCAAAAGGGGGGCCCCGGTGCTGAAGAGTTTGGCAACCCCTGAGCTAGTGGCTCAGCTGAACCAGGGGCGTAGCCCAGCTGCAGGGAATTCAGAGCAAGCCGCTGCACATAGGCATCGCTGGGGAAATTTCTGCCCGCGGGGGCGCTGGGAAGGGCGAACTCCCACTGGGGCGCTCAGGCTGCGGCAGGGACGCTCCCCCGCCGCCCTGGTACCAGGCAGGTAACAAGCAGCCACAGAGCCCGTCCCACCGCCCCTTCCAGCCATAGCCCCTCGCCAGCGTTCGCCACCCCCGGGCCGCCGCCTCCAGACGGACCCGCGCCAGCAGGGAGCGAGGCTGGGTCCGGAGGCTGGGGGCCGCCTCTCTTCCCCGGCAGGGCCAACGCGCCACAAACCCCGCGGAGCCCAGCGTCCCTTGCGGAGCCCCGATCTTCCCTCCCCACTCGGCCAGGCCGGACTGAACCGAGCTGCGGCACCGGCCAGCGCCCCACTCGGGGGCGGGAACCTGGGAGCCCCGCGGGCCGGGCCCCACTCACCGCGCTGGCAGCTCGCTGAGGCCGCTCCGGGAAGCCGTCCACCCGAAGTCCTTCCCCCACCTCGGGCGGCGCTTGCGCCTGGCCACTGCCGGATACTTCCAGGGAGCGGGCACCGCCTAGCGCGGAGAGCCTGCAGCTCTGCTCGGGGAGGGAGCGCAGCTGAGGAAAGGGGCCGGGCCGGGCGGCAGCCGCCGCGGAGCCATGGAAGGCTGTGACCCAATGCGAACTAGCTCCCCGGCTGTTCCCCTCCTTGCGTATGGCCGCCCCGTGGCGGAGGGTGACCCGCCGCCCGTTGGGCCGGACAGCCCCGTACTTCGGGCACCAGGCAGGCACCCCGATTTACGTTAACAAAGGGGCGAAGTGCCCGGTGTGGTGCGGGCTCCCGGGTCCAGGCCCGCCGCGGGGTAGCAGAGCCACGCGCCGGCCCAGCACGGCTACACGTGGCTCGCACTCCCCACCGCTGGGGGGAGCCAGAAGGCGCGGCTGCCGCAGCGCAGGGGATCCGGAAGACGAACCGGTGCAGCTGCCGCCGACTCCCCGTGGCTTGGGGGAGCCGGGAGCCACATGGCGCAGCTGCCACCCGCGGGAGCTAGGAGCTGGACCAGCGCGGTTGTGCCTGGCTCCCCGCCGCACTGGGGAGGCGGGCGGAGCACCGGCGTGGGAGGTCCCCGGCAGGGCAGCAGCCCCATTCCCAGCACACCAAGGCACGAGGCAGCTGGGAGTCGCAGCTCCCCCCCCGCAGGGTGGCAGCCCCGACTTGTGCCCATGCGGCCTCTTTTGGCCTGGACTGATCCCAGGAAGCCATCGTCCCCCACCCTTGGGTGTTCCATATTTCGCCCAGTGAAATAGGGTCGCCTTCCCTTAGCTGGGGCTGGTTAGATGCTGGGGGGAAAGGGGTAGGTTTCTCCATGCCCCGGGGAGTTTGCCTCCTTGAGCAGATTGCAGCAGTACACGTGCCCACGCCAGCCTATTAAACGCAGGCTCGTGGGAGGGCTGCCTGGACTGGGATTGGTGTTAGCCTGGTGACTCACTCCCTGGCTTAATTTATGTAAACTAGGTGGGAGGTTGTGGGGGAGTGGCCTGCGGGCTCTGGGCGGGAGGTTGGGTGCCGTGTGTAGGCTCTGGGCTGGAGCAGTGTATTGAGGGACAGAAGTGGGGGCAGGGTCTCAGAGGGTGTTTGTGTGCAGGAAGGGTGGTATTGAACTCTGGGGTGGGTGGCTGGGTGTGAGTCTGGGTTGCCAGCTCTGGGAGGAGATTTGGGGATGGGGTGTGGGAGGGTGGATGATCTGGGAACAAATTTTGGTGCAGGGGGTTGTGGAGTGCAAGCCCTAGGAGGAAGCATGTGTGCAGAAGGGGTTCAGGGGTCAGGTTTCTTGAAATCTGTGTTCTTGTGTGGCTGCTCAGGAGAGATTTAGATGCTTCCCAGCTGATTAGCAGAGCACCCACGGCTGGGATTTTTGTGTCTGTTGGAGGTGTATGTTTGCATGTGCCTCAGTGCACATAAAACTCACACAGATGGAAAAGATTAAAGGGGATTAAAGACGGGTGCAGGCTGTGGGAAGGAATGTGGGTGTTGGTGCAGGCTCTGGGAGGGAGTAGGCTTTGAATGGAGTGGAGTGCACGGGGGGCATTGGGGTGTACACTTACCTGGGGACATTTCCTCTGGCAGTGGCTCCTTGGGAGGTTGAGGGGCTGCTGTTGCCCCCATGTGCTCCCCCACCCTGTGCTACCACATGCACTGTCCCCGTGCATCTGCAGAGGCCCCCCAGCTACAGAGCCCCTCCTTTGATGTCCTCACTACATTCTCAGAGCCCCTCCTGACATCCCCAGAGCTCTCCCCTCCATGCAACCCTCCTGAGTTAGATTGCCATGCCTTCTGTCCAGCAGCACCACACCCCATTACCCTGTATCCTCTCCACTACTCTCGGACAGAGCCACCCCTCAGGTGACTCCCCAATTCCAGTGTCCCCTGCTGATCGCATCTCTGGGGAGGGAGTGACAGAGGGCAGGACAATCCTCCTCTAGCCAGATGCAACAGCCCTGCCCCCATTTTCCTGTTAACAAGCTCCTACCTCTGGCTCAGGTTGCTGATTCCTGCTTGTGGCTCTCGCCTGCTGTGGGTCTAACTACTGCGCCTGCCTGGGCTTCTGCTACTTGCTGGCTTGCCTAGGGAGAGCTCCACCGTGCTCAACCAAAACACTCAGGAACTTTCAGCCCTTAAAATCACTGTCCCCAGTACCAGGCTGAGAACCTCACATCATAGCTCTCAGCATACAAGAGATGAGCTTCCTATGGGCCTCCCTGTTAAGTGCTTTGGCACAACCTCCTAACTATTCTCAATAACCTTTCGCGTAGCCAAGTTGTCCTGTGATCGTATACATTAATTAGCCCACAAGTCACATCACTAGCAATGCTGCCCTAGATCAAAAGAAAGGCTGATGGGAATGATTACATGGAAGCCATAGGAAAAATGCATCTAAGTGTGTCTTTGCCCACGAAAGCTTATGCTCCCAAATATCTGTTAGTCTATAAGGTGCCACAGGACTTTTTGTTGTATAGGAAAAAAATGGTTAATCGAATACCTGCCACCATGACCAGCTATGGCAGGTCTATGTGTCTCTTTAACGTGGCAGTGAAAAGGAACATTCCTGGCAGCTACACTAATGCATCTCCCTGTTGGGTGACAGACAGGCATTCCTAAGGGCATACAGGCTGGCAAGGCTGCTGCAATTACGCTCCTGGAATCACTCAACTCCATTGGATGAGCATAATGGATAGAGGCAGGACCTAGACTTCTCTCACTGAAGCTGGAGACTTCTTAATAATCTTGTCCGCTTTGCTAATCCTCCCCAAAGCGGAGCACCCCATGTTAGCTAATGCTATCACAATGCACAGTCAACCTGTGGAACTCCTTGCCAGAGGATGTTGTGAATGCAAAGACTACAACAGGGTTAGTTAAAGAGCTTCCTGGTATTTCCTGGTTTTAATGTAAATTAGCTGGGATGTGAGAATGTTACTTTCTACTTCTTGGCTCATGGCTGCTGCTGTATTAATGTGATTGCAGAAAATGGTCTCAGATCTTACAACATCTGCAATTAGGTAATTGCATTTGCAAGGATAAGGCCTTGCCTTCTGGCTCCCCCCGAGTGGTGGAGACCAGGAGCCAGGTGCAGCCATGCCAGTCTGCATCCTGGCTCCCCCAAGGGGCAGGGAGCTGGGACTCAGATGGCAGCCATGCTGGTCCAGCTCCCCCCAAACGGTGGGGAGTCAGGAGCCAGGTGGCAGCCATGCCGGTCCAGCTCCCAGCTTTTCCAAGCTGTGGGCAGCTGTGTGGCAGATGCGCCCTCTGGCTCCCGGCTCTCCCAAGTGGTGGGGAGCTGGGAACCAGGCACAGTTGCACCTTTGGATGGTGGATTTAATTGAGCTTAGTGCAATTACTGGCTTTGACAAGAACTGTAGGTTGGTTATTCCTGCTTGAAATACATCATGAAAAAAATTGTAGTTTGCTTGTGCCACAGTTTTGGAGCTAAGTGGAAGGCAGAGTACCCTGTCTCATAAGGCTAGTTTGGCACTGCCTGACAATTCCACTGAACTCTGTGGATGAAAAGAGAGCTGTGTCTAAACATTGCCAGGTGTTTTCAGTGCAGAGACAGGAAATGAAGAAGGAGACAGGATGGATGATCTATATTAACATTCAATTGATGATATTAGACCCCAGAACTTTTTTTTTGTTTGCTTTTTCCATTTCCTTAAGGCAGTGGTTCCCAAGTGTGAGGGTACCAGCTGAGATCACTCCCCTACAAAACTCTCAGATGCCCATATCTACCAACCAGGGAGTTGAATCCCGAGTGGTATTTGCTGCTGGAAAGTGTCAGTTGATAAATCCTGTCCAGCATCTGATGAAGTGAGTCTGTGCTCACGAAAGCTCATGCTCAAAACTTTTCTGTTAGTCTATAAGGTGCGACAGGACCCTTCGTTGCTGTTACAGATCCAGACTAACACGGCTACCCCTCCGATACTTGTCAAGTTCATGTGGCCTTTATTGAGACAAGCTAATAATTGTATATGGAAGGGAGGGTGTGCTGGTACCATGATCCCTTGCAACTGCAGAGCTCTCGGGGCAGGAAGTGGGGCGGGTGGTGCAGAGGTTTCTGTAGTCAGGAGAGGTATCCATTAATGGCTGTGTAGGGGAAGAAGAGGTCCTCCTGTCCCTCTGCTGTCCAGTTGGGGCTAGTCACTATGGGGTGAGGAGTTCCCAGTAGAATGGGGGAGATCAGACCCTTATCAGACCTCCTGGACTCACCTGTACCTCCAGGAAACTACAGGGCTGCTACTCAGCCCTAATGCTTTGCAGCAGGGGGAGGTAACTGGAGGTGAGTCTGATCTCCCAGCATCAACAGCCATGCAGGGGAAGAGCAAGTTCTGTTCCTCCTCAGCTCAGCCCCGGGCTGGGGCATTTCCAGCAAAGCTGGGGAGATCAGACCCACATCCCGCTCTGGGTTTCTCCTGGGGCTGCAGGAAGCTCTTCACAGAAATGATTGTGGCAATCCTGTGACCTTCATATGCAGATTTGCGATTTTTCCAATTAATTTTGCGTTGTTATCCTCAGGGTCACGACACTGAAAATTCAGATGTAAACATCTGAAAATGTATAATTTACTAGGTTTCAAATCCTGTGGGCATGAAAGACACAGCGTGTCTAGAATTGGAGGGGAAGCCATTGTAGTCTGTAGCTTCAGAAATAACAAGCAGTCCTGTAGCACCTTGAAGAGCAGCAAATGTATTAGGTAATGAGCTTTCATGGGCAAGAAAGCTCATTACCTAAGAAATTTGTCAGTTTCTAGGTGCTACACAACGTTTATAGTTAGTCTTGAAAGTTAGAAGACCCTTCCACCCCTTTCCTTAGGGCTGACTAATGATAATGCACATACACACAAAATACACTTCCAGATCTCTTGGGGGAACATTCATCATTTTAATTCATTTTATGATCTCCTTTTTACAGATGAGGAAACTGATCCTGCGTTTAACAGAAAGATTAAATCACTTGACAAAGAGCACTGAGTGAGCATGTGCCAAAAGGGAGTTTACATCAGTAGTTCCCAAACTTTTCAGTAACACGGAACATTTCAATGAGACAAAAAATTCCATGGCACGCCCACTTTTTTCAGCTCAAGCGGTAGCTCATAAACATCTCATGTACTTACGTTGACTGTGATTATGGTCTTACTAGAGAGGTTGCAACATAGTAATACTTATAATAAGATAGACATGGGGAAAGATGCCTTAATGTTTTGAATCCACCATAGAATCCACCATTTACAACAGCAAGCACAGACACATCTTCAAAATCTGCTCAACTCAACTATTTCTAACTATTCATAGCCATAAATCTATTCCACATGCAGCAATAGGTTCAGGCGTCTTTTTGCATTATGAATTTCATATTTGTGACAATATTTTTAAATGTATGAAGTTCAAAGATTGGATATTCATGTACAGCAACCAGCCAAAACACATCCAAAGAACCTCTCCAAACTTCAGCATCATTGTGTGATCCATCCCTAGCTCCCCATATTCCTCTTTTAAAGTCTGCTGGTGTGGAGTTATCAATTCCCTCCCCCTCCCCCCGCCCAGCATCCCATGGTGGCTCTTTGCAGAGAGCTGGGATTCAGGCAGCCCTGCTGCTTGAGCCCCAGCTGGTGCAGTGGCATCTGTTCCCACGCTCCCCACCTGTGGCTAGTTCTGCAAAGGAAATTGATGAAATTTCATGGCACGCTTGAGCAGTTCTCATGGCACACTGGTTGAAAAACCACTGGTTTGGAGTCCGCCAGTTCCTGTTTCCAAGCCCTAAATGCATTCCTTCAGATCAGGCTGCCTTCATTTTTTCTTCTTCCTGAGCTCTGCTGAACACTTTTAAATCACTGACAAGAAAAAAAAAAAATCAAGAAAGGATAGGTACGTTTCCTTTTCTGTCAAAGCAGAGTTTTAATTAAGGGATCAAGATCCTCTGTCACATTAAATCCAGCGTATCCTTGTGTGTATTTTCACAAGGAATGTTTGTGGTTCTTTGCAGATGAGATTGCTAAAATCTGATTGAGGTGTCTCCATGGCAGCAGAGTAGGCCATGGAGAGAACAAATGTGAACCCAAGTCTTCATTTTCAGCTGATGTTGTTTTCTTTCGAATGGTCTTGAAACTACGTTGCCCAACCCAGGTTTTTTACTTCTGGTGACAGCCTGCTACGTACCCAATCTAGTCCTTGTGGAGATTGCCAATACCTTCCTTTGGTAGAAACAGGAGCCTGCTTCTCCAAGCAAGTAATTGTTAGATTTCTGCTAAAAATCTGTCTCTTGATACAGATAGCCTCAGACATGTAGGCCTATTTCACACTCACTTTTTGTCAGAGTGAGCAACCTCAGAAATATTTGGACTTTTCACATTTCTTGATCCCAGCCAAGTTGGTTTCAGGGCTTATTATGGTAGACAAACCATACTATCTGCTTGAGTAGATCATTTCCCGCTAGCAATGGGCAGAGATCAACTGTCCATATTGATCAGCCACAGCAAATAGGAATAATGATGTTCAGGGGACATCTGGGGTAGATGTATGTGGTCCTGAGTCTCACCATGCTTAGGCTCTAAGAGAACTTCAGGGACAATGTTGCACATATTTGTCCTTTGTAAGAAGACAGTTCACATCTGAAATGACAATGCTTAGGGGAATCCGAGCCAAGCTGAGCTGGAATCTCTTCTACCCCAGGAACAGGAAATGGGCTGGTGAAACAAGCTCTTGTTTGTCATTGAGGCCAGCATCTTACAATTTACATGTGGATGGAATTTCCTTCTCTTCCACTGTCTAGTTAAAAAGAGTGTGTCTCCACTGAAGTGCTTGCTCAGATTAGTCTGTCATGGGCTGGAATGTCCCCGCAGCAGAGCTCTTCCCATGCAACAAGTGATGGGATAGATTTCCTGGGGTCTGTCCTGTGGTTTGCAGTGCATTAATTTGGGCTGCTCTATGAATCCATTTGCAGGGACTCGTGCTCTCTCTGGCCCAGGATGAAAGCAGCGTGCCTAGGATACTGTCTGTGGCAGTGACATGAGAACAATAATTTAAATTATTAACTTCCACTGCAGTTCCTCATTATTAATGCAGACAGTTCTGAATGCAGAAGCAAGCTGCATTTGGCAGCAAGACCTTTTAATGAGACTGTCAGTAGACAATTCAATCTGAAAACCACAGCATGATTTGTAGTGCACCCAACCGACTTCTCTGTTTCTTCCCTGTTCATTAAACATAAATATGTCATTTTGGACACATTTCCTAAATTATGGATCCTACTGATATCACACCCTGGCTTTAGCAGCAGGCTGGTGTTGGCTTCTGGCCAATTGGCCGCACGAGGGATTGCTAGTCAAATGATGTGGAAGCACAGCAGAAACAGAGCAGGCAAATGCAGGTTAGAAGTACTGAGCTATGGTAGGTGACTACCGGGGCAGAGGAAGGCTAGGCAAGAGGCAGATAAATAGATACAGCACAGTTGGAATTGTGAGACAGCATTGGTAGACTCACAGCATACTGATTTGATTAGCCTGTATTCTCATGGCAAAGTAGGCTGTTTGCCAGTCTGGCCTGAAGTGAAACTAGAACTCCCTGTGTACTCCGTTATAGCTTATAGCCCAGACCTAAACCGCTCTGAGGAAACTGTGCTGTACTGTGAAGACAAACCCCAAACACTGATAACGAGGGCACCAATCAATTTCCAGTGCAGAGTGGCCTATTTTGTTCTGTTCATTGAATTAAAGAGATTGTGGGAGTGGAGCGGGTGGGGAGGTAAAGAGAATATATTTGAACATGTAGGAATAGCTGTAAACAAAAGCTATAAAATAATAGTCAAAAGAACAGGAAACTGAACAGTCCAGGGCTCAAACTTCCTAATCCCTCAGAGCTCTCTAACATAGCTTTCACACCAAATTAGAAACTGTACATATTTCTGCCTTATATCTCAGCTTTATCTCTCTCTATATGCAAATAATTTCTTGTTCCTTCAAGACAATATCTCTTGTAAGTCCTGAATAATATGAAATTAAAGGTATTAAGCAATACTCGGAGAATGTACAGCATATGCCCATATTATCTGGAGAGTTGAGGATTCTTTTCTTTTTCAAAATGATTGTTGCACTTAGTTGCACGTGGGAAATAATATATGGGCAAGATCAGATGTGAAACAATCGTGCATAAAAAAATCCACCACGTCTGTGAAAGGCGGACATATAAATAGTGGTAGTTTTCTAACATGCTTTTACACTAATGCTAGGAGTCTGTCTAATAAGATGGGTGAACTGGAGTACCTCATATCAAAGGAGGAAGTTGACATAATAGGCATCTCAGAAACATGGTGGAATGAGGACAATCAGTGGGACACTATCATACCGGGATATAAATTATATCGGAAAGACAGAACAGGTCGTGCGGGTGGCGGAGTGGTACTATATGTGAAGGATAATATAGAATCAAATGAAGTAAAAATCCTAAAGGAATCAAAATGTTCCATAGAATCATTATGGATAACAATTCATTCCTCTAATATGAATATGGCATTAGGAATATATTACCGACCACCTAACCAGGACAGTGATAGTGATGCTGAAATGATGAGGGAGATTAGAGAGGCTATCAAAATAAAAAACACAGTAATAATAGGAGATTTCAATTATCCCCATATTGATTGGGTGCATGTCACCTCAGGACGGGATTCAGAGATTAAATTTCTTGATGCCTTAAATGACTGCTTCTTGGAGCAGCTAGTACAGGAACCCACAAGGGGAGAGTCGATTCTCGATCTAGTCTTGACTGGAACGCAGGATCTGGTCCAAGAGGTAACTGTTACTGGACCGCTTGGAAATAGTGACCACAATATAATAACTTTTAATATTCCTGTGTTGGGAAGAACACCGCAGCGGTCAAACACTCTGGCATTTAATTTCAAAAAGGGGAATTACACTAAAATGAGGAAGCTAGTTAAACAGAAACTAAAAGGTAGAGTAATTAAACTAAAATCCCTGGAAGCTGCATGGAAACTGTTTAAAGACACCATACTAGAGGCCCAACTTAAATGTATACCCCAAATAAAAAAACACAGTAAGAGACCTAACAAAGAACCACCATGGCTAAACAGCCATGTTAAAAAGGCAGTGAGAGAGAAAAGGGCAGCTTTTAAAAAGTGGAAGTCAAATCCTAGTGAGGAAAATAGAAAGGAACATAAACACTCCCAAATTAACTGTCATAATGTAGTAAGAAAAGCCAAAAAAGAGTTTGAGGAACAGCTAGCCAAAAATTCAAAAAACAATAGTAAAATGTTTTTTAAATACATTAGAAGCAGGAAGCCTGCTAAAAAAGCAGTGGGGCCCTTGGATGATAAAGATATAAAAGGAGCGATCAAGGAAGACAGTGCCATTGCGGAGCGATTAAATGATTTCTTTGCTTCAGTCTTCACGGCTGAAGATGTTACAGAGGTTCCTAAATCTGAGCCAGCCTTTTTAGGCGACAAATCTGAGGAACTCACTCAGATTGAAGTGACATTAGAGGAGGTTTTGGAATTAATTGATAAGCTGAATAGTAACAAGTCCCCAGGACCAGATGGCATTCACCCAAGGGTTCTGAAAGAACTCAAATGTGAAATTGCGGAGTTATTAACAGTGGTTTGTAACCTATCCTTTAAATCCACTTTGGTACCAAATGACTGGAAGACGGCCAATATAACACCAATATTTAAAAAAGGCTCTAGAGGAGATCCTGGCAATTATAGACCGATAAGTTTAACATCAGTACCAGGCAAATTAGTAGAAACACTAGTAAAGAGTAAAATTGCAAGGCACATAGAAGAGCACGAATTGTTGGGCAAAAGTCAGCATGGTTTCTGCAGAGGGAAGTCGTGTCTGTCTAATCTATTAGAATTCTTTGAAGGGGTTAATAAACATGCGGACAAGGGGCACCCAGTGGACATAATATACCTAGATTTCCAGAAAGCCTTTGACACGGTCCCACACCAAAGGCTTTTATGTAAATTAGGTGGTCATGGGATAGGAGGAAAGGTCCTTTCATGGATCGGGAATTGGTTAAAAGACAGAAAACAAAGGGTGGGAATAAATGGTAAATTTTCACAATGGAGGGGGGTAACTAGTGGTGTTCCCCAGGGCTCAGTCCTGGGACCGATCCTGTTCAACTTGTTCATCAATGATCTGGAAAATGAGGTAAGCAGTGAGGTGGCAAAGTTTGCAGATGACACCAAGTTGTTCAGGACAGTCAAAAGCAAAAGGGATTGTGAAGAACTACAAAAAGATCTCAGCAAACTGAGTGATTGGGCAGCAAAATGGCAAATGAAATTTAATGTGGGTAAGTGTAAGGTAATGCATGTTGGAAAAAATAACCCAAATTACACGTACTACATGATGGGGTCAAATTTAGCTACGACAGATCAGGAAAGGGATCTTGGAGTTATAGTGGATAGTTCTCTGAAGACATCCACGCAGTGTGCAGCGGCAGTTAGTAAGGCAAATAGGATGTTAGGAATTATTAAAAAAGGGATCGATAATAAGACAAAAGATATCATACTTCCCCTATATAAAACTATGGTACGCCCACATCTCGAGTACTGCGTGCAGATGTGGTCTCCTCACCTCAAAAAAGATATATTGGCATTAGAAAAGGTTCAGAAAAGGGCGACTAAGATGATTAGGGGCTTGGAAAGGGTCCCATATGGGGAGAGGCTAGAGAGACTGGGACTTTTCAGTTTGGAAAAGAGGCGATTGAGGGGCCATATGATAGAGGTATATAAAATCATGAATGGTGTGGAGAAAGTGAATATAGAAAAATTATTTACCTTTTCCCATAATACAAGAACTAGGGGACACCAAATGAAATTGATGGGTAGTGGGTTCAAAACTAATAAAAGGAAATTTTTCTTCACACAGCGCACAGTCAACCTGTGGAACTCCTTGCCCGAGGCGGCTGTGAAGGCCAGGACTCTATTAGGGTTTAAAAAAGAGCTTGATAAATTTTTGCAGGTCAGGTCCATAAATGGCTATTAGCCAGGGATAAAGTATGGTGCCCTAGCCTTCATAACAAGGGCAGGAGATGGATGGCAGGAGATAAATCACTTGTCTTCTGTTCTCCTTCTCTGGGGCGCCTGGCATTGGCCACCGTCGGCAGATGGGATGCTGGGCTTGATGGACCTTTGGTCTGACCCAGTATGGCCATTCTTATGTTCTTATGTTCTTATGTTCTTAGAAGTGTTATGAATTGTATGGAATAAGAAGAAAAATAATTGGAAGGTGTAAGCATCTAACATGTATAAGCACTGTAATGTCAAAAGATACTGCTTAAAAGAGGAAAATTCCAATTAACAGTCTGGGTGAACAGAAATACAATGCTGAAATGAATAAAATTTAAAAAAAAAACTCTGTAACAAAGATTGAAGAAATTTATTATACACTGTTGCCATCTACTGGATATAGATAGACATAGCTGAGAAACTGAAAGCAAAAATGAGAATCCACTGATGTGTTCAATGAGAAAAAAGTGTATTGTCCTCTTCCAACAAATATCTAAAGCAACCTATAAAAGAGATGTAAAAGTTGAGGCATCATGGGGAACTTTGGAGTTTGCCAAACCCACCAAAGAATTTGAAATAGCAGGTCCACCATGGTGGTGGCCACAGGGAGCACAGAGATGTTCTATCAAGCCTCAGCGGGGCTCTATGGTCTCTGGGGCTAGCCTCTTAAAACTGCAAGGATCTGGAAACCCTGTGCAGGAAGCTGAGAGTTTGCCCAGAGCCTCAGGAGCATGAGCTCTGCCGGGCACACCCTGCAGCACCACAGACCCTGCAGCCACACAGCCTACTGTCCAGATGGAGAGCTCCCCGCACTCCTGGGACACTCAGGAGGCCCCCTCCTCCCAGCCTGAGGGGTCACCAGAGGTGAGCCAGGGCCAGAAGAGGAGGAGCCCCTCCTGGACAGGCCAAGGTTAAAGACCTCCTTGGACCTGGGCTGATGAGAACGTGCTATTGCACAGCACTGGGTGGCCCCAGAACTCAGTGGCCTTTGATCAGCTGTTGCTGGGGCTGGGGAAATGGGGCCACCCCAGTGCACAGCTTATCAAGTCTGATTGAAGGTGAAGGAACTCAGGTAGGCCTACAGCTGGCCAGGGTCACCTGCAGACAATCGGGGGCAGGGGCTGCCCTGAGGTGTCCGTGCTACTGGAAGATGGACCAGCTACTTGGCCCCAAGGACACCCCTGAGCTGGTAGCTGTGGTTGACATGGCCGGCCCCGAGCTGGACCCTGAGGTGCAGGCACATGACCAGCCAAGATCAGCAGGCCAGACCGGGGCAGTGGAGCCATGGAGCGGCTCAGAGGATGAAGGGCCCCTCACCATCGCCATCAGCTCTGGCTGCACCAACCAGGCCCCCTGGAGGCAGGTGTCCCCGGATCTATTCTCCAGAGCCCCAGGTAGGTAACGGGCTCCGGAGGTAATGCCCCCTCCCCTGCAGGGCACCCCCTCCCAGAGGCCCACTCCCCCGTTCCTGGGATTGGTGTGGGGCCCCAGCCTGGTTTACCTCCAGGAGAACGGCTCTAACAGTGGCCTTGCCCACTCCGAATTGTCCCACAGAATGGTGGCTATCTGGGGTGGCCAGCTGCCACACTATGATCCCCACATGTTTCTTGACTGGGAATGTGGGCCACATATGGGTGTCCACGCACTGCGGGGCAGGTGTGAGCCACTGGCACAGCTCCCACGAACATCTGCCCCGACATTTGGAAGGTCTGGAGCCACCTTTCATTGTCCCAATGGCCAAGTACCAGCCTGTTCCACCAGTCCCCACTGCTGGGGTGGTTCCAGAGGTACCATAGGGGATGGGGAATAGGGTGTGGCAGTTGTCCTGTGGTCAGGGCCTGCAGGACCCCATTGGGGAGGTTCGTGGGCTTCAGGGCTTCCACCATAGCCAGAATGGCGACGGCCATCTGGGCCCCAGTGTGGGTGGTGGCGACAGCCTCAGGCAGCTGCTGGTGCTCCATGTGTTGTGCACTTCCCAAGGCACGGTCTCTGCAGTGCTGTCTGCTGCTCTGAGGTGCTTTGTGTGTGCAGGGTGAGTGTGTTTGGAAGGGGCCTTTTGAAGGGACGCTGGTTGCCAGACCCAGACAGGCTTGTCAGCCATGAGACCCTGTGCATGGTGTTTCCTGGCTTGCTCTTTCAAAAGGGCTAATTTTTGCTGTGTAGGCGCTCCCTTTTGAAAGACTGGGGGCCTCTTTTGAAATAGGGGACCGGTACAGTGATCCTCTTTGTGTGTGTGGATGTGGTCTTTCGGAATCCCTTGCTTCGATTTTGATTTTTGATGTTCCACCTTTCGAAATTTTGTGTGTAGTGTAGACACAGCCTCGTATTTTTGATATAAATATTGAATGTTACCTCCTTGAATCTGTACTCCTTTTAGTGAGAAACCAAGGAACTGCATTTTTGGATTCTAACTAACTAATGCTCTATGCATGTTTCTGCTTTGTAAGTCCACATAAATTGACCTAAGAGAATGTCAGAGAAGACTGTTAAACTATTGCTTCTGTTGCTTAGTCTAATACATTATAAACCAAATACAGTACATACCAGGCCCATATTAATCTAAAGTGCGACATTACATCTTGGAGAATTACTTGAAGTGTGATAAATGCATTAGAGTTAATAAAAAATTGATAAGTGATTATATTCCTACATTATTTTAGGTAATAAAATATACTTATTGGTAATTTAAGATGACTAAGTATTCTAATCTCCGAAGCACTGTCCAATGTAAAAGTTGTCCCACGGGGTCCTACAGCCCAGATTCTAGGTCAAGCTCTACAGTCGAACCCTGCAAGCCTGAGTCAGCTGGGACTGGCCAGCTGTGGGTTTTTCTTTGCTCTGTGGGCATATCCTTTGAAACTGGAATCCACTCAGCTCAGACCAAAGTAACCTCAGTCTGTTGACTTCTAGTGCCTACAGGAAGTCCCCTCTGTTTCCTCAGACTTTTGACAGTTGATTAGGATAAAGAGCAAATGGGAGGCAGAAGGTTGCTGAAGATTTTTTGATCATAGCTGGTTCTGAAAATGGGAGAGGCTGATGGGATATTTTATAGCATAAGTTTATAAGTGATTTTAAGTGTTGGCAGGGCAGAGGGAACTTTTTGGGTGGGTTCTCTTTTGTACATTTATGAATGGAAACAAACAACAGGTAACTTATTTTGCCTGCACCTCCCCTGGGTTCTCCTAAATACAATGCCCTGACCTTCTGAGTGCGAACCTGGATGGCTAGCCCAAACCACCGTCTGTGCCACTATGGCCACATTACTACTTCTAGGCACTAGCTTGAGCAGAGCTAGTGTGTGCACAGATACCTGACTGAGAATTGCACCTCTCGACTGCCATGCCCCCAAAAGGGCCAGCATGTTCTCCTAGGCTACGTCTACATGGTGAGATTTTTTTTGAACTGATTCGCTCATTTTGCACTACCAAATTACATACATTATTTCAAGTTACCTTATTCTGAACTTGGTACTCCTCGTATGTCAAGGGGTACCAGATCTGGAATAGCGCACCTGAAACAGCAGCTCTATTTTGGTGCTGTGAAAAGCTGTGACATTGCTCTTTTGGGATACTTTTGTATGATTGGCTGCTAGGTCTCACAGGCTCACCCACCTCATTGAAAATATGTTGAAATATGTTACTGTTTTTATGTATGTGTTCACATTTATATACCAATTAATAAAGTTTTTACTTTTTACATAGTTATTTTCTTACATGCACCAAAAGGGTTTTTTGTTTATAATGAACATAACCAAAATTTCTGTCAGTTTGGATTACAGTAGAGAGGTTGGGGACCCCTGCTAATTGCAGGGGTGAAAAGTGGTGCTTGACACAAAAAGTTTGCTCACTCTTGCTCTGTTACACAAACAACTCTGTATGCATTTAATTGTACAAGTCCAACAATTCACTATACACGTATGCTCGCAGATTATGGTCTGCATTCATGGAGTTTGTGGTGGGTTAGAGGAAGCCAAAGAAATGTGAAGAGTGCAAGGCAAAATTTGAAAAATGATCTTTTAAAATGTTCGTTCTGCAAAAATAAATGTGATCGTGTGAGAAATGTCAGGGTAACTAGTATCTTGGTGGGAGATTACTTGCTTATTGTTTTCTTTAAGAACAGGCTTATAGTGGGAAACTGACTTTAACCTTGATTAAGCACCAGATACCAATCTATAAGAATGTATATATTCTTTTTTTGTTCTAGTATTTTTTTATTGAATGATATACTTCCCCCACCTTCAAACTTATAATGCATTATGCATCTTGGTAGTCAGCATTGTTAATAGTACTCCAAAGATAAGGTGATGCTGAAATTTGCAGTTAAAGATAAGCTAACATCATCTCTTTATATCACATGCTAATTATTTAGTGCAATCTCCAAATTCAGCACAATAACTCTTCATGGGACAAGTGAATTTTGTGTGTAATTACTGTACAATATATTTTACTAAATTCAAATGACTAAAAAGACAGAAAACTCAATTGCTCACTGAGGATTATTGTTCGGAATCTGAAGACTTAGTTAAATCACTATTACTAGAATGTGAAATGCGTATTTAGTCTAAATACCAATGCAATTTACCCATGGGAATACTCCCAATGCCTCCGTAGTAACTTGGAAAAAGAATTGCCAAAAGCAAGGCATATTTTAGATTTCTAAGAAATCTAGAAAAAGGGAAGGGCATATAATTATGTAAAAATACTGGAGAAGGAGCTAGAGCAGTGTTTCCCAAATGGTGTTTTGCAGAACCTCAGGGTTCCACGAAGTGAAAATAAGGGTTCCATGAGCAAATTCTATTATAATAGCTGACTCCTCTGCAGCTCCCACCACTGAAACAGGGTCCAGGGGGTGGGTTTGCAGAATTGGGGTAAGCCTTGGGGATGGGGGGGCAGCTTTGGGGGCTGAGGGCTGAGTCAGGTAAAGCCTGGAGATGGGGGCTGGTTTGGAGGCCAAAGAGGTTAGAGCCTGGGAATTGGGTTCTGCAAAATTCTTTTGAGTTTAAAAGGGTTCCATGGCGAAATAAAATTGGAAAACACTGAGCTAGAGTTTTCATTTCTTGTGAAGAAGTAGTAGCCACTCATTAAATTAAGATTGAGGATTCCTTCCCATTGTGGTCAAATCTAGATACAGCCTGACTCTCCAGTCACCTGAGGAAAGAGTGACCTCTACTGTTTATAATAAATTACACGCATGACTATTTTATGAAAAATATTGGTAAGGTTTCAGAATCAAGCATACTGTTCATTGACTTATTCATTTCCTTATGGGATTTTCTATAATCACTAACATATCAACGTGCTCCAGAAAATGTATGATTTTATGTTCACAATACCTCCTATTATATTCCATTTTACAGATGGGGACTGAAGTACAGAGAGATTAAGGTCAAAAGATTCCACTAATTTCAAGTGCCCAATACGAAGTAGCTAGGACGTAATTTTCAGACTATTTGGTGTTATATAGCACATCTTACACTGCGTTGCAACTCTGACTGCTCAGTACCTTTACACACAAGGCTATGAGGCTCAAACCAAGCTTCCAGAAAATGAGGCACCCAAACTTAGTGACACAAGCAACCTTGATTCTGGAATACATTGAATATCAGTTGAGTGCTTGACTTTGCATCTTTAGCAAGGTTCTTTTACAATGTTTTGGGAGCATCAAAGTCTTAGTCCTCCTGTACCACCCACTTAGGGTGAGAAGGGGCATGGACTTGGGTTCTCATAATTCAGTTGGAGTTGGGCAGCCTGAGGACAGAAACATGGCCCTCTTGCATTTCCTCTGCAGTCTGTCCCTTCCAAGAACCCACAAAAACAAGACAAGGAATAAATAGAAAGGAACAAACAACCAGACTCAAATAAGCCACTGACTATTCCGCCTTCAGGGAAGTCTTTGGGCAAGCTGCCGTCCAGCTCAGTATCCTCTGATCAATCAGTACAAAATGCCCTGTGCCAGGTAATTTTCTATAACTTGTCCCACCTATCTCTCAGGGTGCTCAGACACTCTATAGTTGGGGAGCAGAACAGCCCCACAGCCGCTTCTCCCAGGTATCAGTGCCAATATCACACTTTGTCAAGGTATTCTTAAGGATGCCTCTGTAGCGCTTCCTCTCCCCGCCACGAGAACTCAGCTGAGCATGGAGAATCTATTAAGGCTGAGGTGTGTCACCTGCTACAAGACAGGCCTTGCAAGGAAAACAAGAGAACACCATTGGCCATCACATACAGCCCCTACCTAAGGCCTCACCAACGCATCATCAGTAATCTGTATGGGGTTGGGGGAGGGGGTGTGCATTCACAATACCTCCTCTTATATTCCATTTTACAGATGGACATCCTGGACAATGATCCTTCACTCTCACAGACAGCCGGCCAACCTTAAACAAATTCTCATCAGCAACTATAGATCGCAACTCTAAACTCTAAACCTGGAACCAATCCCTGCAACAAACCTCACTGCCAACTCTGCTCACATATCTACACCAGTGATACCATCACAGGACTTAACATCAACCATACCTTCAGGGGCTCCTTTACCTGCACATCTACTAATATAATATATGCCATCATATGCCAGCAATACCCCACTGCAATTTATATTGGCCAAACTGGACAGTCTCTACGTAAAAGAATAAATGGACACAAATCAGATATCAGTAACGGTAATGCACAGAAACCTGTGGGGGAACACTTCAATCTCCCTGGACACTCAGTAAAAGATTTAAAAGTAGCAGTCCTAAAACAAAGAAATTTCAAAAATCAAAGAGAGAGAAATCTCTGAGCTGCAATTTATTTGCAAATTTGACTTCATCAGCCAAAGATTAAACAGAGACTGGGAGTGGCTGGCCCCTTACAAAAGCAGCTTCTCTGCCCTGGGTGTTAACATCTCCACATTAGAATGTGGCAATGGGCCACATCCCCCCGTCTGATCTGACTCGTTTTTTCCTCTTTTGATACATACTACTGGTAATGGGCCATTTCCACCTTGACTGAATAGACCTTGTCAACTCTGGCTCTCCCTTTCGTTGGGACCCCACTCTTTAAATACCCCTCTGAAAACCTCCCGCCCACTCATGCATCTGATGAAGGGGGTCTTTGCCCATGAAAGCGTATGCTACAAAATATCTGTTAGCCTATAAGGTGCCACAGGACTTCTTGTTGTGTCACAAACAGTTAATTGTAATTTTTCTAACAAATAGTTTTCACAGAAAAATGACTTTTTTCAAATATAGTATTTCACAACCCCACTTCCCTTCAAAAAAATTATTTATTTCAATTTTGTCCCTACATTTTCCATAGCATTTTATAGAACTAGTGACATTCTAATACTAGTGAAATATCTATTCCCATCACTTTGATAAAAGTTTCATAAGAAAGTGTCATGAACGTTTTTGGTGAAGCAAATTTAGTGAAATGGGATCATTTGTGTAATTTCTGAATTTTTCACAAATTTTTGAACTGCTCTAGTCACAGGTCCAATAAGTTTGTACATCAGTATTCTCAAGGAATGCTTGTGTTTCTCTGCTGATGGGATTGCTCAGTTTGGACACGTCTGCAGGCTCTGCAGGAGGCAATGGCAAAGTCTCATCTTCAGTTTCAGCAGGTGCCGCTTTCTGAGGTAAGAATGGCCTGGGAGCCACTTTTCTGAATCCTTGAATCCTTCACTGGTGCAAGCAGGTTAGGTATGGGGCTCGCTCCTGCTAGACCATGTTAGTATCTTTTGTTCGGGATGAGTCGCTGCTCTGTCTTCAGAACTGGGTGATGGCATATGTGCAAGGGGAGGGGGAGAGGTATAAACAACTAGAGACACAAAGAAGTGGGGCACTCAAATAAGTTTGAAAACCACTGTGGTGAGGGGTGGTGCTGGGCAATTTGTCCCTTCCCCAAGAGGCTGTCTTGTGCAGCATACTATAGGGGTCCCTCCTTGCTGTTCAAAGTATAGATGAAATTCTTAGGAAGGTTTGGAGGATATTAGCCGGACAAGGTGGGTGAGGCAATATCTTTTATTAGACCAACTTCTGCTGGTGACAGAGACAAGAGTTTGAGCTACAGAGCTTTGTGTCAGTAGGGATAGCAGGAAGGTTTGCACTATGTTATCTTCAGTAAGATGATGACATCTCAGTTGACTTTGCTGGTGTAATAGAAAAGCTTTCCCAAGGTCTGAATGACACTGGGGCTTGGGTGAGAATTAGCTGGTTTGGATCCCAATGGCGAAGATGAGCCCCATGCTCTCCACTCTAGATCAGGAAAAAATAGTGAAGCGGTGATAGGATGCAGGGCCACCCTTGGGCATACACAGCATCACAGCATGTGCAGCTGTGTAGGGCACCATTACATTTGGGGCACAACTGGAGCACCAAATTTAATAGTGCCCTATGCTGCGTATGCCTACGGCCACCATCCGCTCCAGGCAGCACCATCTTCAGTGGCCCCAATCTCCCAGCCCCTCTGCCTTCTGCTCCACCTCCCAGCCCCATCAAACCAAATCTTCCATCCCCATCTCAGCCTGCCTGCCTGCTGGCCTGCAGCTACAAGCCAGCTGTGCTGCTCCTCTTCCCACCTGCTCCGCCTCCAGCCCACAACTCCAGCCAGTTGTGCTACTCAGTCTACGTGCTCCCCAACCAGATTCCCTACCTTCCTCATGTTCCCCCGGCTCTGGGGCCCTCCAGCCCGGAACACACCTCCACGCCATGGAAAGTTTCCCCTCCCGCAAGGGATGGAGGGTTCAGGACACCAAAAATCTTTAGGACAGCCTTGATAGGCTGCATGCTGCCTGTGCCATTTTGGGGCTGCTAGATCCTTGGCAGCAGGGAGCAGCAGGGGGCTTGGTGAAAAGGATGAAACCTTTTCTTTCAGAAACATGCCTGGCTCTAATTTCCATGCTCATGACGCTCAGGGATTTTACTTCTGACCAAAGCCTCACGCTAAGGCTACAATTTGAAGATCATTTGGACAGGTAGATGGGTTTAGGTGATGGCTACCTGCTCAAGTGATATTTCATGCAGACGGCATCTGGTGCTCTGAGATCTGCACTGGCTTCCTGTCTATGCCAGCTGGGGGTGCTTATAAATCCAATAACACACTGGGGTCTGCATTGACTCGTTATTTTATACATAGCTGAAGTATAGTGCTGGTGAGCTGTGCAGGTGGGCTCTAAAAACCAGTGCTTTTTTGGTGCTGGTTGGTAGCCCCAGCTGTGGGATCCCTGGCCGGGTGGCAGGGAAACCCCACCAACCCTGCAGCTGGGAGCCACCTGGGGCACAGAGCCCTGCCAGCAGCCCCAGCCTCAGCCACAGGAACCCCATCAGTGGGGTGGGGAGAAGTGGGGGAGGGACCAGCTGAGTACCAGCTTCTCTTTCTCTTTATTTTTTTTTTAACAAAAAAGCACCGCTAAAAACTAAGTGCTATCTGTAGAATAACTTCCTCAGCACCACTTCTGCCATGAAGAATGTGTCCTGCTTGCCTGAGTGAGGGCATCATTTTGTAATGCCAACAGTTGTCCACTTTAGGCTGATTCAACACCAGAATAGAACTGTATTTCAAGCAGGCCACTGAACTGACCATGTACACCTTGAGACGGAACGTGGGATGGAATGTGTTGTGACCTGTAAGACAAGGCTCCCTATCTTCTTGCTGCTGGGCCGAGCTGGTCATCTGTGTCTGAGTGCATGCAGTAGATGGTTGTTCCCACACAGGGTTGCAAGATCTTTGAATTGTTGCGTGCATCCCACAGGGTCTGGTATGATTAGACTATGTCTACATTATGGGTTGTATGCGAGCACAGCTATGTCAGCATTGCCCTGAGCATAAACACAGCCAGCACCTCCATTACACCAGACCCATCCCCTACTAAATACAAAGTTCTAGCTGCACATCATGGAGGTGACAGAGCTCTTTGTAGAAGGCCAGAAAAATGATAAAAGGAAATATTAGGGAATGTTCCTAAGGGATAACACTGACTCCCCTGTAATAATGGAATTATTGGTTTGCTATATTGCATACTGCTCTTTGCAGCCTATGAAGCCTGCAGGGGGTTTGTATATGCTAAACAGTTAATTATCATTGTTCTCTCCTTCAATCTGCTGATAATGCTACAAATACTTGCAGACTTCTTATGAGTTTATGCTATCGTTGCAGAAAGAGATTAAGACAAAATTCCTTTAAAAAGCTGGATGAGATTTCAGAAGTAAAATAGTTAACTCTGAGTGTTCATTTACATTAATTCAGGGTAACTCTGTAGCACACTAACTTGTTAGCTTATTGGCACCAAGAAGGCCAGTTCCATTTGAGATACTAACCAAGTGTCCACAGTTACACGCAATCATAGTTAGATTAGATGGAAGGCTTTGCAAGTCTATGGAACACATAGGCTATGTCTGCACTAGCCCCAGAACTTTGAAAGGGGCATGATATTGAACCTTATCAAAATATGCTAATGAGGCACTTTCATGAATATGCAGCACCTCATTAGCATAATGGCAGCCACAGCACCTCAAAGCCGCTTTCAATTGAGCATGGCTCATCTGCATGGGGTCCTTTTTGAAAGGACCCTGCACACTTTGAAATCCCCTTATTCCTATTTGGTTCTAGGTAGATGGGTTTAGATGATGGCTACCTGTTTACAGCTACGTCTACATGGGGATGCTACATCGAAATAGCTTATTTCGATGTAGCAAAATCGAAATAAGCTATTTCGATGAATAGCGTCTACACGTCCTCCAGGGCTGGTGCCGTCGACGTTCAACGTCAATGTTGAGCAGCACTACATCGAAGTAGGCACTGAAGGGGAGCGTCTACACACCACAGCGGCCCAAATCGAAATAAGGGTGCCAGGAACAGCTGCAGACAGGGTCACAGGGCAGACTAGTACTTCCTGGGCAACAGCTAGCCGCTCCCTTAAAGGGCCCCTCCCAGACACACGCAGCCTGCACAGCAAGCGGTCTGCAGAGCCACAAGCACGCAGACCCTGTGGAAACAGCATGGACCCCCAGCAGCAGCAGCAGCAGCAGCAGCAGCAGCAGCAGCAGCAGCCAGAGGTCCACACACGCACCCCTGGAGGAGCAGTGCTTGCCCTGCTTAGTGCCATGCAGGAGGCAGCTGACCATCTTTTATTTGAGGAAGATGAGCTGCCCCCAGGGGATGAGGAAGCAGGCCCAGACCTTGCTGCCCTCCCAGCCCCTCCCTGCTGCACACGCCGCCGGCTGTGGAGCTACCCCATGAGCACGGACTGGCAGGAGTGGCTGGTGCTCGGCGAGTGGGACAACGAGCGCTGGCTCCAGAACTTTCGCATGAGCTGGCAGACATTCCTGGAGCTATGCCAGTGGCTCACCCCCGCACTGAGGCACCAGGACACCTCCATGCGACGTGCCCTCAGGGTCGAGAAACGGGTCGGCATCTCTGTCTGGAAGCTGGCCACTCCAGACAGCTACCGATCTGTGGGGCAGCAGTTTGGCGTGGGCAAGGCCGCCATCGGGGCTGTCCTCATGGAGGTAAGAGGACCCGGGGGAGGGAGCCCTGGGGGGGAGGGAAGCCCTGAGGTGGAGGGCCAGACACACCCTGCACACCCCTCACTGGTGCTCTCTCATGTCCTTCCCCTGCAGGTCGTCCGCGCCATCAATGCCCTGATCCTCCACAGGCTCGTGCGGCTTGGGGACCCAGATGCCGCCATCGCGGGGTTTGCCAGCCTGGGCTTCCCAAATTGCTTTGGGTCTCTGGATGGGACCCATATCCCCATCCGTGCCCCGGAGCACAGCAGAGGACGCTTCCTGAACAGGAAGGGCTACCATTCTGTGGTCCTCCAGGCCTTGGCCGCTTCCTGGACATTTATGTTGGGTGGCCTGGCAGCACCCACGATGCCCAGGTGTTCAGGAATTCGGGCCTGTGCCACCGGCTGGAGGCAGGGACCTACATCCCCCAGCGGGAGATCCCTGTGGGGGACACCACCATGGCCCTCTCCATTGTCGCAGACGTGGCGTACCCCCTCCAGTCCTGGCTCATGCACCCTTACACGGGCCATGTCGCAGCCAGCCAGAAGCGGTTCAACACGCGCTTGAACCATGTGCGCCAGGTGGTCGAGCGCACTTTTGGCCGCCTCCAAGGGCGCTGGAGGTGTCGCCTCACCTGCCTGGATGCAGGCCTCACCAACATCCCCCAGGTTGTGGGTGCGTACAGCGCACTCCACAACCTGGTGGAGAGCAAGGAAGAGGCCTTCTTCCAGGGCTGGGCTGTGGAGGCTGGCAGGGCCGACGTCCAGCCACCCGCTGCCCCCAGTCGCCAGGTCGACCCTGAGGGGATCTGGGTCCGGAAGGCCCTGCAGGCCCATTTTGACCAGGCTGCAGGGTGAACGCAGGCAGGGCCAGCTGCAGGTGAGCCACCTACTGCACCCCCCTCATCCTCCACAACACTCCCTGCCCCCACGCCCACACCACAGAGAACCCGAGAGCACATCCCCCCCACACTTTTCTTTGAAATAAATGGAAATGTGGTTTCAAACAAAACTGTGCAACCATATTATTATAACAGAAGAAAAGGGGAGAACTATTTACATGGGGGGGCAGCTACTAAAACAGGGGTCCAACAAAAACCATTTACAACAAATGGGGGAATATGTACAAAGGGGGGGGGGGGCACGTCCTCGGCCCCGCACCTTAATGTCCAGTGCCCGGTGTCCAGCCGGAGCCCTGGTCGAGGCTGCATGGGGGCCGGGAGAACCGGCAAATACGGCCGGCCGGTCTCCGCAGGCCCATGGTTCCCCTTGGCGGCAGGCCCCAGGGTGGCAGACGGTGGAGGGACAGCAGGTGGAGCGGTGGGTGGAGCAGTGGGCGGTGTGGCAAGGGGGGCCAGGTGCTGCGCAATACGGTCAAAAGTGCGCATGCAGGCCCCCCAAGCCTCCTGGCGCCAGGCCAACGCTCGCTCCTGGAGCTCTAGCCACCGCTCCTCTACCCACAGGCGCCGCTCCGAGACCTCCAGCTGACGCCGGAGGGTCACGAGCAGCTGGGGGTCCGTAGCCGTCTGCGGGTGGCTCCTCCGTCGGCCTCGTCCTGGGGCTGGTCGGTGCTCTGCCGAGGGGCTGTCCTGCTGGGATGGCCCCAGTGGGCTCTCTGGGACCACGAACACCTCACCGGCGCTCTCCGGGCCCTCTGATGGCGCAGCTGCAGAACACAGGGGGGAAGAAGAGTGGAGACAGCCGTTAGTGTGGGCCCTGGCCCATGGCCCTTGTCACCCCACTCCTCTGCTGCTGATTCCCCATCCCCGTCCCCGGGAGATGCTGCTGCTGCTGATGGGTGTCCCACCCCCCTTGGGGGACCCTAGGTTCTGCTCCCCCCATCCCCAGGGATGGGGCATGGCGCTGTCCTGCTGGGGGGCAGGGGCAGATGGACTCTTCTGAGGGACATGCCACTGCTGTCCTTGGGGCCATGGTCATCTGGGTATGTGGATGGCCCTGGTCATGTCTCTTGTCCCTGCCCCTTAACCCCGGGGGTGTGCACCGGGGGGGTACATACCTGACGGTCCGCTCCCACGTTCAGGGGACACCCATTGGACGGACGCCCTGCTGGAGCTGCGGGACGGGAGGGCGATGTGGAGCCCCCTGTCGCTGGAGGAACCCCCGTCTTCCTCCTCTGGCGTCCCAGGGGTGGGCTCCTGGGGGGGCCCCTGGAGTGCAGGGCTTGCCTCTGGGGCGGACTCCGTCTCTGGGGCCTGCTGGGACTCGTCGGCCGAGGTGTCAAGAGTGGCCGGGGGGGAGGAGGTGTACTGGGGGCCCAGGATGGACCTGAGCTCCCTGTAAAAGGGGCAGGTGGTGGGGGCAGCTCCAGATCAGCTGGCCGTGTCCCAGGCTCGGGCGTAACCCTGCCACAGCTCCTTCACCTTACTCCTGATGTGGTCAGGAGTGCGGGCAGGGTGACTCCGGGCAGCCAGGCCCTCAGCCAGCCGAACGAACGCATCCGTGTTCTGCCTCTTGCTCCCCATTACCTGGAGCACCTCCTCCTCGCCCCAGAGCCCCAGCAGGTCCCGGATCTAGGCCTCCATCCAGGAGGGGCCCTGCTGCCTCTTCCCTGGCTGGCTGCCAGCCTGGGAGCCCTGGCTCCCCTTGGGGGGGTGCCCTGTGGGTGCTTGGGGGGCTGGCTGGCTGCCATGGGGTGCAGGATTTTGCCTTGGGGCTGCTGAGGTCTGTGCAGGCTGTGCACATGGCAGTGCTGCTGCCTGCACAGGCTCTCAGCTTCCTGCACAGGAAATAAGGGGGTGGGGAGCTTTAAGGGGCTGCTGCATGCGGTGACCATAGAGCTCAGGGGCTGGAGAGAGCGTCTCTCTACCCCTCAGCTGATGGCTGCCATGGAGGACCCTGCTCTTTTGATGTTGCGGGACATGGATCATCTACACGTGCCCTACTTCAACGGTCAACGTCGAAGTAGGGCGCTATTTCCATCTCCTGATGGGGATAACGACTTCGATGTCTTGCCGCCTTACGTCGATTTCAACTTCGAAATAGTGCTCGCCAAGTGTAGGCGCGGCAGGCGCTATTTCGAAGTTGGCACGGCTACTTCGAAGTAGCTGGCTCGTGTAGACGTGGCTTAAGTGATACTTCAAGCAGATAGCAAATAGGAATAGGAATAAGGGGATTTAGAAGTGTGTGGGGTCCTTTCAAAAAGGACTCCATGTAGACGAGCCACGCGTGATCGAAAGCGGCACTTTCAAAGTGCTGTGGCCGCCATTATGCTAATGAGGTGCTGCATATTCATGGCATCACCTCATTATCATATTTCAGTTAGTTTTATTATCATGCCCCTTTCAAAGTTCTGGGGCTAGTGTAGACATAGCCTTAGTAAACCACACAATTGGGCATCTATTAAAATTAGTTCATTCTATAATTAGGTTTTGCTACTTAAATCACCTTTCAAAGCTTCACTTGTGAATATAGGAGACTTTTAAGAGGATGAATAAGCTTTTCTCTAAAATCTTGGAGATTTGTCAGCACAGAGATTCTTCTTATTTCACCTGCTTAGTATTTCTCTTTTGGTTTGACTTTACAAGATGTACTGTTAACATTAGTCCACTAGGTGGAGTGAGAAGCCAGTTTATCAGGCAGACACTCATAAAAGGGTGGAATAATAGTTGCAAGCAGAGAACCCCTGTTAGGCATGTATTGGAGGGGTAGCCATGTTAGTCTGGATCTGTAACAGCAATGAAGGGTCCTGTGGCACCTTATAGACTAACAGAAAAGTTTTGAATAGTAACAGAGAGGAAGCCGTGCTAGTCTATACACTATCAAAACAAAAAGCAGTCAAGTAGCACTTTAAAGTTTAGCAAAATAGTTCATTAGGTGAGTTTTCGTGGGACAGACCCACTTCTTCAGACCATAGCCAGACCAGAACAGACTCAATATTTAAGGCACAGAGAACCAAAAACAGTAAGCAAGGAGGACAAATCAGAAAAAGATAATCAAGGTGAGCAAATCAGAGAGTGGAGGGGTGGGGGGAAGGTCAAGAATTAGATTGAGCCAAGTATGCAGACGAGCCCCTATAGTGACTCAGAAAGTTCCCATCACAATTTAAACCATGTGTTAATGTGCTGAATTTGAATATAAAAGCCAGCTCGGCTGTTTCCCTTTCCTGAACGGTGCGATAATTCCTTTTCAGTAACACACATACCTTTAGGTCATTGACAGAATGCCCCATTCCATTAAAATGTTGACTAACTGGTTTGTGGATCTGGAGTGTTTTGATGTCTGTTTTGTGCCCATTGACCCTTTGTCTAAGGGAGTTAGACGTCTGTCCAATATACAAAGCATCTGGATATTGTTGGCACATGATGGCATATATGATGTTAGTAGAGGAGCATGAGAAAGTGCCCGTGATTCTGTGAATAACCTGGTTAGGTCCAGTGATGGTATTTCCAGAGAAGATATGTGGACAAAGCTGGCAGCGGGCTTTGTTGCAGGGAAAGGTTCCAGGACTGGTATTCCTGGGGTATAGACTGTGGCTGTTAGTGAGGATCCTCATGAGGTTGGGAGGTTGTCTGTAGAAGAGAACAGGCATGTCACCCAGGGCCTTCTGGAGTGTGGCATCCTGATTAAGGATAGGTTGTAGGTCTTTAATAATTCGAAGCAGTGGTCTGAGTTGGGGGCTGTAGGTAATGAACAGTGGTGTTCTGTTCTTGGCTTTTTTGGGCCGATCTTGGAGTAGCTGGTCTCTGGGTATTCGTCTGGCCCTGTCGATTTGTTTTTTTACTTCTCCTGGTGGGTAATTCAGGTTTATGAATATTTAGTAAAGTTCTTGTAGTTTTTGATCTGTGTCAGTTGGATCAGAGCAAATGCAATTGTACCTAAGAGCTTGACTGTAAACAATGGATCTAGTCACGTGTGCAGGATGGAAACTAGAAGGGTGTAGATAAGTATAGCGATCAGTAGGTTTTCGGTACAGTGTGGTACTGATCAGGCCATCCTTGAGCATGAGCTTTCGTGAGCACAGACTCACTTCATCTGATGAAGTGAGTCTGTGCTCACGAAAGCTCATGTTCAAAACTTTTCTGTTAGTCTATAAGGTGCCACAGGACCCTTCGTTGCTATTAGGCATGTGGCAATTCTCTGAAAAGGGCCCTATTTTTGAGGTTTAATGTATTTACTCTTAACACCCTCACAATATAGATAATTTGAATGCTTATTTTATGTACTATGGCAAGGAACTTCCATATCATTGCTAGCTTGGCATTTCTCCCTCTGCCCGTGGCGGACTGTGGTAAACCAGTCTCATTCTGGCAGGTTTTTAATTCCTCACTTTGGTATGTTGTTTAATATTTACAAGGTGGGCCTCAAGGTAGGCCAGAGGAGCTCTCGTAAGCAATACAAAATAGCATATTCACAGTGCAAAAGCCTTACCATGCTGACTTCTTATTGCCTGCTCTTCCCCAAACAGACTTTAATTTGGGTCTTTCCATAGTGGCCTCCTTCCGGCCACTAGTCCTCTGGCAGCTTGTTTCTCATCTCTCCTTACTCTCTCATACCAGAAAAGTGGTGTTTAAGGATCACCAGAGGCTCTTAATTGATTCAAACATTGCTAATTATCTTGAGATAACTTCTTGCTTGTTCTCAGAGAAAAGTGTTTTCACCATTTGAGCAATGATATACCCGCCTCCCACCTCTCTTTTATACCTGTCAGGTCTAACTTGGTCACAGAACATTTAGATGTGGTGTGAAGTGAAGCTGTCAACTGGTGCTGTAAGCCTGCAGGCTAGGTGAAATAATGGTCCCCAGAGCAAGCAAGTGTCATTGTTTGCACTGTTCCAGAAAAACTGCACCATGACTCTGACTACAAATGTTATTGTTTATGTTAAATTCACCACCTTCATATGGTATTTATTGGTCACACCCACCAACTGATAATTTACTAAAATACTTGTGTTGGTTTTGTATAGGCAAGGTTCTGCTTTTATTTGATTTTATTTTATTTTGAGAAGTAAAGAAACTGGTTAGCCAGTGGCAAAAATGACAATTGTCAGTGTTTTGTAATTTGTTAACATGAAATACTTTGATGATTATGAATATGTCATGTGAAAACATGTGAAAACACATTTCTGCAGAGTGTTTTTGATTGAAATTTGCTGACCAGGTTATCGTCACATTGAAGGTAAGGCAACAGCATCAGTAGACTGTGCGCCCATTGTCTATTGTTCTGCATAGCGGATAAATACATACATACAGTACAACTTCAAGGCTGCCTGGTAGAAGATTTTAAGTTGTAGTTGGCTACATAGTACTAGCCTTTTGAGTATTCTAGAAACTAGCCTTTTAATTGATTTCTATGTAGGTCAGTATTAGAGATGACAATACACAGCTTCATATTCTGAATATGCAAACGGTACGAATAGAGTCCTATCAAATTCAAAGCCATTCAAAATGTGTTACAGACCATGAAATCTACTATTCTCCTGTGAAATCTGCCCCTCTGTGTGCTTTTGATGTATACTATATAGACTTGATTGGGGGTCCTGATTCAAAGGAGAGTGGCAGGAAGTCTCAAAGACCTTTTAGGAGGGTTATGGTATTTTCCCGACTTACTTTTGTGCTACCTCAGAGATGGGCACTTGGAGAGAGGTGGTTGTAATGCTGGCCATGTACCAGCTCTGAAGGCAGCACCTCACCAGCAGCAGCACAGAATTAAGATTATGTCTTCATTGCACGGAAGACTGGCCCAGTCAAAGTTGATCTTCCCAGGTTTGATTTTGTGCACCTAGTAGCAACATGTGATATCGAACTATTAAGCAATGGCACCCCACCCCTGTACTCCTCAATATCACGAGAAATAAGGGAGGTCAATGGGAGAGTTTCTCCCATTGACCTCCCTCTGAGAGGATGGCCAAGTAAGTTGACTGTAGATAAGTCAACACTAGCGACACAATTGCCGTAGCTAGTATAGCATATCTACAATCGATTTTAAGGTCTAGTGTAGACCTGGCCTCAGGGTAGCAATACCACAGCCCTCACACAACTCTTTTTTGGGTCAGCACTCCTACAGTTACACACTGAAATTTCAGATTTAAATATCCAAAATCATGACATTCACCATTTTAAAAATCCTGTGACCATGAAATTGACCAAAATAAACCAAGAATTTGGTAGGGCCCTAGCTATGACAGAAAGAAGTGACATACGAAAAGTAGTCAAAAGGAAGTCTGCAAACAAATTCTTGCTCTGCATTGAAGAGGGCTAAAGAGCATATTGTAGCGTTACCAACCATATCTACAACAATGTGACAAACACATTTGATCCTGCATCACTGCCAGAGATCCTTAGCAACATACTAGCTGATGTGCCCAACATTGCTTGGGTCTTTAACTGAAATAATTTTTTGAAAATACATGAACATGTGCATTTTTTGGCAAAAATAGTAGTTTTCAAAAATGAAGGCTGGAGTGAGAGTTCAGGGTTGAGGAGGGGCAGGGTGGGTGGCTAGGACAGAGGGTTGGGAGGTGTGCAGGAGGGCTCAAGGGCGGGGGATGCAGAAGTCAAGGCAGGTGGAAGATGTAGAAGTTAGAGCAGGGGGCTCAGGACAGTGGGCTGGGAGGTGAAGGAGTTACCGGAGCTCCCTAGGACAGAGAGAGTGGTGGTGGCTCCTCCCAGAGGGGCAGGGAGTTACTCCTCTTGCGAGGAGGGCATTTGGGGCTGCATCATTGTTAGGTGGGGGCCGGGGCTCTATGGGCTGGTCCAGGCCTCCAGCTGCACACCTGGGCCTACAGCCAGTCTGGGCTGGGGGGTAGGCTTGAGGGGGCTGATCCCCTCCAGCTGCCTGCCTTGGTCTGCAGTCTGTCTGGGAGGGCAGGTTCTGGGAGCTGCACCCGGCTTCCAGTGCCCCCTCCTGTGGCCTGCAGGCTGTCCGAGGGCTGCCCCACCTCTAACAGCTCCCACCTCCTGCCACCCCCATGGCCTGTAGGGTCTCCACAGGGAGGGCAGACTCTGGGTTTCAGACAGTGGACTGACTTACCTGGTCTTTGTGGCAGACAAGATGGCAGAGCCCCAGCCCTGCTGTCCACCCTCGTGGTGGTTCAGCTGCCACCAGTGGCCACTCCCCTTTCTGTGCCTCTCCCTTTCACATCCCTCCTCCCTCTGCCACCCCCTTTCCACATTCTGGAAAACAGCCCCATGCCCAGCACTTCCTATATTTCAGGCACGATCAAACCTTGGTTTAAATTGGGGTAAGAGGAAGCTGCACACCACATTCAATGGTGCTAGTTCTTACGGGGCTTGTCTACACTAGCCCCCTCCTTCGAAGGGGGCATGTAAATGAGCCCGAGCAGAGAATAGCAAGGAGGTGCGGCGCTGCATATGCAGCACCTTATTAGCCTAATTCTCGCTGTGGGAATAAGGGAGTAGCTGGGAGTAAGAGCACTTCACTTCACAGTGCCTGTGGCTCCACGGCTTGCCAGCGCTTCGAAGTTCAACAAGGATCTTGCAACTTCAAAGTTCCCACGGCAAGAATTAGGCTAATGAGGTGCTTCGAAGGAGGGGGCTAGTGTAGAGGAGCCCATGGAGGAGTTCTTGAATAAATAGCCTCTCAAATGCACAGACAGACACACACTCTAATATATCTAGATTAGATCTAGTGGGGTATATGTAACACCAAATGTATACAACTCTACTGAAAATAGCAGATGTTGGTGAAGAACAAATGGAGAGATTTGTGAGAAGAGCAGTTGATTCTCAGGGGACTTGCTCCTTCTTCAGGCTAGTCAACAAATTTGGCATCAAAACTTTTTCTGACACGATAAACAAAACTAAATTTAAGCCTGTCAGTGGAAGCACAATCGTATGATGTCCAATGATGAAGCAGCAAAGTGGAGATACTGAAGAAGCCAAGATTTGTACAGTACAGGTTAAACCTCCCAAAACCAGAATTCTCTTGTCTGGCAACATCCATCGTCTGGCAGGACCATGGAGGTTACTGGATGAGAGACCTCGTTTTGGAGGTTAGTACGGGGAGTCTGGTCACCTGGGGCAGGTGAACCCAACTGGGCTTGCATCCATGGCCAGAGATGACAGCCATCCAGAGCCAGCCTCTATGGGACCGGGGTTGCACCCAGTCTCTGCAGGGCTGGCACTGTGCAGGCAGCCTGGCCTGGGCTGCACAGGCACCTGCAGGCCCAGACCATCCTGACAGCCCAGCTGGGGCCACACCAAGTAGCCGTGAGATGAGGGCTGTGGTGGCAGCCTGGCTAGTCCTGGCTGGGCTGGCTGGGGCCAGGGCCAGTGCCTGCAGGGCTGGGACAGTATCCAGCATCCCAGCCGGAGCTGAAGCTGGCCTCTGCAGGGGCTGGGCTGTGCCTGCGGCTCTGGGGCTATGCTGACAGCCCAGTTATGGCAGAGCTGATACCCAAGTGGCCAGGGCAGCAGCTGTGGTCGGGGCCATGTCCAACATAGGGCTGGAACCAGCCTCCGCAGCTGGCAGCTGGAGGTGACTGGATTGGTGTAGGCCCAGCAGGGCCAAGGTCTGGCAGGAGATAAGAGGCCCCCAGGACTGCAGGTAGAAGGGCAGTGGGGAAGAGAAGCAGGTAGCAGACCTCCCGTTGTCTGGCAAATTCCCTCATCCAGGACCAGTCAGGTCCCGAGGGTGCTGGATGAAGGAAGTACAACCTGTACAGAAAAGAAAGCCGACACAAGGATGCTCTGCATGCTATGTCTTAATAGAGCTTTTGGATTTCTCAGGGTCAAAGGATTAATTATGTCACCTGATAAAGATGTATTGGACTTTACTGTTCACTGCTTTCCAAAAACAGAACAGAGTTAACGTGGATTGAAACAAGCACAATTACAGCACAGCAAATAAGTATGACTTCATGCAACTTGTCATGCACTCCTGACTTCTGCAACACACTTCCTGCTTTACATGCATTAACAGGAGGTGACTGTGTTGTTCCTGCCTGGTATTAAGGAAAAAAATCTGTGTCTAATGCTGTTAGACCAAAGGAACCTGTCTTCTTCAGAGATCTTGCCAATAGGGAGAGAATGATGGAAAAGCCACAATGTCTTCCTTCAGGAACTCAGTAGCGGTACTGGATAATCAGAACGAGAAAGGATATGAGACCTGCAGAAACCTGAATTGCTTGCACTTCAATCTAGTCATCGAAAAGGAACAAGTGACTGGGCAAACTCTCACCCTTTGAGTGCAGTTTTGAAGAGGGTTTCAGAGCATCTTGGCAAAGCAAAGATTTGGATGTCTTTATACATAACTTAACCAAATATTGCATCTTCATTGCAACATGGATGGAAAAATGTGGGTGATTAACTACTTTCTGTTTTCTTCATGGGCCCAAAGGCACCTGAGAATCCATAAGACCTTACTTAAGAACATAAGAATGGCCATACTGGGTCAGACCAAAGGTCCATCCAGCCCAGCATCCCATCTGCCGACGGTGGCCAATGCCAGGTGCCCCAGAGAAGGAGAACAGAAGACAATGATCAAGTGATTTATCTCCTGCCATCCATCTCCTGCCCTTGTTCTGATGGCTAGGGCACCATACTTTATCCCTGGCTAATAGCCATTTATGGACCTAACCTGCAAAAATTTATCAAGCTCTTTTTTAAACCCTAATAGAGTCCTGGCCTTCACAGCCTCCTCGGGCAAGGAGTTCCACAGGTTGACTGTGCGCTGTGTGAAGAAAAATTTCCTTTTATTAGTTTTGAACATACTACCCATCAATTTCATTTGGTGTCCCCTAGTTCTTGTATTATGGGAAAAGGTAAATAATTTTTCTATGTTCACTTTCTCCACACCATTCATGATTTTATATACCTCTATCATATCGCCCCTCAATCGCCTCTTTTCCAAACTGAAAAGTCCCAGTCTCTCTAGCCTCTCCCCATATGGGACCCGTTCCAAGCCCCTAATCATCTTAGTCGCCCTTTTCTGAACCTTTTCTAATGCCAATATATCTTTTTTGAGGTGAGGAGACCACATCTGCACGCAGTACTCAAGATGTGGGCGTACCATAGTTTTATATAGGGGAAGTATGATATCTTTTGTCTTATTATCGATCCCTTTTTTAATAATTCCTAACATCCTATTTGCCTTACTAACTGCCGCTGCACACTGCGTGGATGTCTTCAGAGAACTATCCACTATAACTCCAAGATCCCTTTCCTGATCTGTCGTAGCTAAATTTGACCCCATCATGTAGTACGTGTAATTTGGGTTATTTTTTCCAACATGCATTACCTTACACTTACCCACATTAAATTTCATTTGCCATTTTGCTGCCCAATCACTCAGTTTGCTGAGATCTTTTTGTAGTTCTTCACAATCCCTTTTGCTTTTGACTGTCCTGAACAACTTGGTGTCATCTGCAAACTTTGCCACCTCACTGCTTACCTCATTTTCTAGATCATTGATGAACAAGTTAAACAGGATCGGTCCCAGGACTTGTGCCTCTCCTACCTGCGTCTGTAATGAGAAAATCTTTCCTGCATAGAAATGTGCGCTTGCTGAGGCAATTGAAAATGGTGGCAATTTACATACTCTTGGCAGAGAGTGTGATGACGACAACACAAAATGGCAAATTATATCAGTAGAAATTTATTATTAGACGTTGTTTAACTTTTTAGAAAGAAATGTTGTGGTGCTTTGAAGCCACAAAGAAATCGGGTTTAATGTCTTGGGCTACGTCTACACTAGCCCCAAACTTCGAAATGGCCACGCAAATGGCCATTTCGAAGTTTACTAATGAAGCACTGAAATGCATATTCAGCGCTTCATTAGCACGCGGGCGGCCGTGGCGCTTCGAAATTGACACGGCTTGCCGCCGCACGGCTCGTCCCGACGGGGCTCCTTTTCGACAGGACCCCGCCTACTTCGAAGTCCCCTTATTCCCATGAGCAGTGTAGATGTAGCCCAGAAGGGCTCCTGCTTGGAGTCAGCTGAGCTGCTTGACCTCTGCAGCATGTGGGGGGAGTTATTTTTTTCCCAGCTGTTTGAGAAACAGAGGAACAGGGACACCCATGAACTGATTTCACATTTCCTGTGAGAAGAGGGCTATAACTGTGATTCAGACCAGTGTAGGGCCAAGGCAAAGGAGCTTCACCAGTTATACCACAGGGCTCAGGAAGCAAATGCACACTCTGGGGCTGCCCCCCAGACATGCCAGTATGAGCAGCTGGATGCAGGACGAAGGGCTCAGCCCACGTTAGGATGAAGGAGCCCAGTGGATACCTGTACTGAGGACTCACCACACAGTCCTAAGGAGGAGGGGCAGCAGGCTCCTGATGAGAATCCCTGCAGCCAAAAATGCACTAAGGGTTGCTAGCCCCCACCGAGCAGTCAGGAACCTTCAGCTTCCAGGATGAAAGCAAGACACACTACACAGGAGGCTCACACTTCAGCTACCAACCTGTTTGTGAAAGTGTTGCTGGGATGGAGGGGAGTGCCTGGAGCGGGATGGGTGCTGCTGAGAGGTACTTCTGGTAGCTTGCTAAAGAAAAGGTTGGGGAGGCACACGGTATTCCAGAAGTGCATTAACGCTGTTGCGTATTTCCAGCTGATCATGCTCTGAGGTATTTGAGACAGGATCCGAAGGATCTTCTGAGGTACTTTTGAATGTTCTTCCTAAGATTCCAAGGCAGTGCAAGGGTCTCCCTGTCACCCTGCTAAGTTACCTTGCCAATCCACTGCTGCAGCTGCCATGATGGGACCACGGCTACACAGAGGGTGGCAGCCTACGGGCAGGTCTACACTAGGGCAGTAAGTTGATTTCAGAGACACAATTCTAGCAATGGCAATTGCAGACCTAGAATCGATGTATAAGAAATCAACTTACCTGGCTGTCTTCTACTAAGGAAGGTGAACAGGTGTGTTTTTCCCATTGATCTCCCTTCCTCCTCACATCAACTGCCAGCCCCAGACAAATCGATTTTGAACATCTGGTAAAGACACAGGAAATCAAATTCTGGAAAATCGACCCTGACTGGGTTGATCTTCCCGGTAGTATAGATAAGCCCTAAGTGGCGATTCTGAACTCACTGCTCTCTAGAAGAAGATGTCTCTGTTAATTGTCAACTTTCAGCATAGAAATATCCATCACAGAGATGGATGTTACAGTGGCTGCTCCAAGCATCAGCAAAATTGCCTACTATTAACACCCAGTCAAATCCCCATCATCACCTTTAACCCCCAGCCTTACCCAACCCTAACCCCTATTTCCTCCTGTTTTCCCTCAACCCTCCCAAGAGTGGGTCTCAATGCTAACTGTCTTCAGGACTCTGTGCTCTCTCACAGGCTTACAGGAGAGAGCACAGTGGAAACAGGCATTTTCCCTGGACAGAATGGAATACAGGCATAATAAAATGGGATCCTTCAAGGTCTCCCATAACAGACAGGCATTGTTCTGAGATAGAGCAGGTTAACTTTTTTTTTCCTGCTTGTAACAGCTGTCTTTGTGTTCAACCCAGCTAGCCACCTCAGTAATCTAAGGCGATGTAGGAAGAGGGTGTTTAAGGAAATTATGAATACCTGTAAGCAGGAAATGATAGTGCTGTGGAAGGAAGATAGGGAAGATCGAAAGGCATCAAGAGATGTGAGACAAAGCCTGAGGGCAGCATGGATGCACTGGAGAGATCAAGCCTCTGAAAGAATTGTCCGGACTACAGACAAACAGTTTGACTTAATTCACTCCATTGCCTGGACCAATAAGCAGCACTGGCAACCACCTGCACAACCAGCATAATTCCTCTACCATGACCCCTCCATGCACCCCAATGCAAAGCCTGCCCTGGCATGATATTGCCTCTCTGCCCCTCCTGCCCTTTCAGACCAACTCAACCCCACCCCACAGCTATGAGGAGGGCGTTAGCTGGTGCCCGACACAGCTGTGATCCTTTCTCTCTCCCCTGTTTCCAGTACCCACAACCCTTATCCACTGCTGCTATGTTTCAAATTTGCACGCTTGGGGTAAGGAAAACTCAGGTGTTCCTCTTTTCCTCTTCCCTCTCTTTCCAACCTTTATCCCATTGCTGCTGTATTATAAATTGTAACACCTTGATTCAAGAAAATATGAAGGTGTTTTTCAGTATCTTTAGTCTTACAATTAGTCTGGGGAACACAGGTAGCAGGGAGCCTAGGTGGCACTTCAATCTCCCAGGCCACACAGTAGCAGACTTAAAAGTAGCTATCCTACAGCAAAGAAATTTCAGGACCAGACTCCAAAGACAAATTTCTGAGCTACAATTCATCTGCAAATTCAATGCCCTCAGCTCTGGCTCAAACAAAGACTGCAAATGGCTGGCTAAATACAGAAGCAGCTTCCCCTCTCTTGGTGTTCACACCTCCAGATCAACTGCTGGTAGTAAGCCTCACCCTTGCTGACTGAGCTAACCTTGTTATCCCCACCCTTGCTCTGGCTTATTTATACCTGGCCCTGCAGATTTCCAAGACCAGCATCTGATGAAGTGAGTCTGTGCTCACGAAAGCTCATGCTCAAAAATTTTCTGTTAGTCTATAAGGTGCCACAGGACCCTTCGTTGCTTCGTTGCTGTTACAGATCCAGCCTAACACGGCTACCCCTCCGATAGGTGGGGAAGGGTGTCACCCAAGCCCACATACCCACAAATCCCAGAATAATTTCTGCTTTCCTTGTTGCCGAATTGTTCCTCAGGGCCCCCCCCAAGTATCTGGCTGCTCAAATGCATTGGCCAGATGTTCTGCCTTTGCACTCCAGTGACAAGCAAATGTTTTCTCCTTACCCTCACACAGATTGTGAAGGCAACAACACATGGTCAGGACCATGAGGATATGGTCCTGAAGCAGGTCAAGCCTCCCATATAAGCATCTCTACCTTGCCTCTAAGCATCCAAAAGTCCATTCAACAACCATGCATCATCTGCTGTCCCTATTATTGAACTGCTCCTTGCTGTGGCCTAGCTGACCAATGTAAAGCTTCATGAGCCATGGCTGTAAGAGGTAGGCCGGGTCCCCCAGGATCACAATGGACAATTTCACCCCCCTCCTAAACTTATTTTGTGATCTGGAAAGAAAGTGCCTTCCTGCAGCTTTCTCTACAGATCACTATTTCTGAAAATACATGTGCCATGCACCTTTCCAGACCACGTACCACTTATGTCTATAAAATGGCCACGGTGATCTACAAGTGCTTGGGTCTCCACGGAGAGGTGCCTCTTCTGGTTGATATACTCTGAGGACAGGTGCAGTGGCAGAATCAGTGGGGGCCCACTGGATATGTTGGGAGAAGTAGTGTTATAGGACCTTGCTAGATCATCCATGAGTCCTACATTTTGAGAAGTTGTGCTCTGCTGAGGCTCATCGCAGACCAGCACAAAAGTAGAGAGACACTTCCTAGGTCTACTCTACAGCCAGCTGTTGACAGAAGTTACTGTCAGAAGAGATCCTCCAGCAAAACTTCTGTCAACAAATCATTTCCGCACACAAAAGTGGATCAAAAGAGCAATCCACTCTGTCGACAGACAGCGGCCAGACTGCCCCGGCGCTCTCTCGAGAGATGGGCCAACTGGAAGCTCAGGGCTGCTGGGTGAACTGAAAGCTGTCTGTTGTCAGAGGGACCCCGGAGCATCTACATCCCTTTTTTGTTGACAGAAACTGTGGACAAAGGCGCTGTTCCTCATTGCAGAGAAGCAGAATGTTGTTGGCAGAAGTGCTGAGTTTTGCCGACAGACTGTGGACAAAACACATTGTGTGTGTAGACGCTCTCTGGGTTATGTTAACAAAATCCCAGTTTTGTTGACAAAACCCTCTTGTGTAGACATAGCCACAGAGTAAGGAGATTTATGTGGTCTGAGAGGAGGTGACCAGAATATCATCTCATGGAATCTGTAAAGTAATCTTCGCTGCTTCCCCTGTTAGTCAGGCTTTGTGCAGTGACCAGACTTTTTCTCTGAGTGAGAAAATCTGATGAATAGTAATCTGCCAAAATCCCACTGTCTCAAATTCTCCAGGTATTTTCTTCCCTGCCTGATACTGGCAGAAACATTCTGAGAATGAATTGTTTGCAATAAGGCTCTGGTGAGAACTGAAACTTCCATTACTGGAAACCACACCTGAAGGTGGGTAAGTGAATGTTTCCCTTTGTCTCTACAGGCAGGAGAATGCTATGAGATATGTGAGTTCGCTACTGAAAATAATATTAGCACATCTGTGAAGTTGTCTGGTGTCTCTTTTCTTCCCTTTCCTATGAGCACAATCAGCTTCTTTGTCAAGAGCATTGACTGTCCACATCATTCAGCTGGTGCTGTCACAATATTTTATCTCTGGTGTGTGGCGGCTATATGTTTGGAATTATATAGCTTACTTTCCCACAATGGCAGCTTCTTGCTGACCTGGAAGTGTAAATTCCACCTTGTGACAAACCTGTGCTAGCTTTCATTGAACTAGTATGCTAAAAATAGAGTGTAGCCATGGTGGTGTGAGAAGTGGGAGGGAAGAGCTGCCCTGAGCGCGTGTTTGGCATCTCAGACAGGTACATGCTTGGGTGTGTTGCACACCATCATAGCTATGCTCTAGGGTTAGGATGCTGGCTTGATGAGAACCAGCAGGGGTAAGTCGGCTGGAGCTGCAAGTGACGTTTTGCAGATCTAATATGGACATACTTATAATTACTGCTGGCCCATAGCAAGAGAAGACGCTTGGATGGGAAGTGAAAATGGCTTCAGTACTAGAGAACTTGGAAGTCAAGTTACAGGTAGTCCTTCAGACTATTGAACCAATTAATTCACCCGGGGCTCAGTTAGGCAGTGGACAAGGACACAGCAGGGTTGCTGTAGGGACTGTTTCACCAACCCTAAGCCACTGAAGGATCCCGCATACTGGAGTGATTGGTTTGTGGCCCCAAAGCAATGCATTTTATGTAAGTTGTCACATTACAATGTGTCTCTAGTGCAAGGGAAGATCTGGGCCTGTGTCTTCTACAGATGTTTGCTAATTTTAATGAGAAGGGGATGCACTGAGAATGAGATAGTTAATTGAAATTTACATGCAAGTGAATTAAATTTGGAGAATGGGACATTAAAGTGTTAATGGAAAAATATTGTCTATTTTTACTATTACTTTATTATTAACCTTTTTTATTACAGTGGACAAGCCCCGCTGTGCTAGACATTGTTCAGATTCACAGAACTTGGGACTAGATTTCCAAAAGTATTTAGGTGTCTAAAGGTGCAAATGGATGACTACCAGAATTTTCTAAGTGGCTAAGTGCCCACAGGGGAGCATGTCTAACGTGTTCTGCTATTTTTGAAAATCTCAGTAGGCACCTGTTCTGCATAAAAACATTGAAAATTATGAAAGGTCTAGAAAATATGACCTATGAGAGAAGATTAAAGGAATTGGGTTTGTTTAGTTTGGAGAAGAGTAGGCTGGGACTGGACATGGTAGGAGCTTTCAAGTACCTACAAGGGTGTTACAAGGAGGAGGGAGAAAAATTATTCTCCTTAGCCTCTGAAAATAGGACAAGAAGCAATGGGCTTAAACTGCAGCATGGGAGGTTTAGGTTGGACATTAGAAAGAATTTCCTCACTGTCAGGCTGGTTAAGAACTGGAATAAATTGCTTTGGGTGGTTGTAGAATCTCCATCACTGGAGATACTTAAACAGGAATGGTATAGATGGTGCCTGATCCTGCCAAAAGGACAGGGGACTGGACCTGATGACCTCTTGAGGTCCCTTCTGGTTCTAGTGTTCTATGATTCTATGAACATCTGTCTCTTAAAATCTAAATAGATAAGGTAAAAAAACACAGGGGAAAGGAAATACTATCTAAATTTTATTACTGGGAAATGAAACACCAAGACAGAGATAATAGAGTAATTAATAAGTTTAAATGTAAGTAATTGAAATATAGAATGGGGTTGAATAACTGATTTTTACCTCTACCTAGGTTATCATGGATTGAAGCTGCAAAAAAACAGCTTGGTGCATGTTTTAAAAATGTATTGAAAGATTAAGCAAGCAGTTACATAACAAATATAAATTGAAGCAACATATGTCACAAGCTAATTTAAGAGAGGTAGCTGTGTTAGTCTGCATCTTCACAAAACAAAACAAGCAGTCCTGTAGCACTGTAAAGACTAACAATATAATTTATTAGGTGATGAGCTTTCATGGCACAGACCCACTTCTTCAGATCTGGAGAATCCTGATAACTGATAACTGAGACAAAGAGAATTTAAAAGACAGATAGGACAAAAATACAAACTAATGAATCAGCTAGATTGGACAGAAGGTAGAGGAAGGCGGAAGAACTATAGTTTCTGCAACTGTCTATTACATTAAGTGGGCTGCCAGGGGTTACTGCGAGTAACAATTTCCTCGCCTTTGGCTCTGTCCCAAAACAGTGGTATAATGTGATAGTCAAATGACGGCTATAATTAAAATATAATCAGTAATTCATTCGTTCACGGTTTGCCAATGAACAAGTTAAGGAAAACATTTCTGTTAAGATTTTATGGGAAGATAGAGGAAAGAAGCCATTCCCTTTTAGGGGCATAGGCTAGTTCTTGCCTTTATTTTGAGGTAGTACAGTCCATAAAATGATTTCCTGGTAACTCCTTCATTGGGTTGCTTTTTCCTGTTATGATTCATGTTTGCAGAAATTATATGAAGTTTCTGTTCATCTAGTCTATTTCATCTCCCCACTTGAACATAATCCCTGCATTTTTCTGGCAGTCATACACAGATGTGGAAAGTTTTCTAGAGGCCCATGTTTAAATCAGTGTCATTCTAAAGCTGCTAGAACCTGGGAATCTCTTCTTCATATTTAGATAACTTTTAGGTGTTTAATGGAGGGGTGGGCAATAAGCAGCTCGCAGACCAGATGTGTCTCACCTGGGTTGGCCTCTGGCAAACTGTCAGTGCTTTATTCACCTGAGTGTCACAGGTATATCTGCTTACAGCTCCTTTTGGCTTCTGATCACCACTCCTGGCCAATGGGAGCTGTAAGAACCCACAGTTCCCATAAGCCTGAAACAGCACTCCATGGCCAACAGGAACTGCAGGCAGCTGTACCTAGAGATGTTCAGGTAAATAAAGAGCAGGCAGCATGCCAGAGGATAACCCTGGCAAACTGCATCCAGCCTGTAGACTGCTTACTGCCCACCCTTGGTTCACTATCTACTTTGGTGGGAGATTGCAACACATACATGCATGCACATGCACACAATCGACAATTTGAGTGTCTTCAAATTGCCGTACAGAAGAATTTTCAAACCTTCTTCTCAAACTCATTAGTTCACATGATTGGACTTAGTTTGGAACTGTGTTGATATTTAATGCTATATGTGTTGATAAGATGTAGCTTGGAGTTCTTCTGCATACAGTGAGGGAAGTTTGGCCTTGTTGGTGATCAGAGTCTTTCACCTCTCCTCCTTTGAGGTCTGGTCCAGGGAACGAAATATGATGCAACTGTGGGTGTTGTGTTGATGAGAGTCCTTCCCCTTTCTTTCTGAAACGCCCTCCTTTTAGGGATCAGTGACTCCTGTACTCAGCCCCAAGGGACACTCCTATCTACCTGCTGCTCACAAACAGGGAAGAACTAGTAGAAGAAATAGAAGTGGGAGGGAACCTGGGCTGCAGCGACCATGAGATCGTAGATGTCAGGATCCGGATGAAAGGAAGAAGGGTGAGCAGTAACATACAGACCCTTGAGTTCAGAAGAGCAGACTTCGACTCCCTGGGAGACTGGATGGGCAGGATCCCTTGGGAAACGAAGATGAAGGGGAAAAGAGTTGAAGAGAACTGGCAGTATTTTAAAGAAGTCTTACTGAAGGCACAGGAACAAACAATCCCGCTGCATAGTAAGAAATGCAAACATGGTAGGCAACCAGCTTGGCTTAACAGGGAAATCCTTAGTCAGCTTAAATTAAAAAAGGATGCATACAAGAAATGGAAACGTGGACAGTCCACTAAGGAGGAGTATAAACATACGGCTGGAGAATGCCGGGCAGTAATCAGGAAAGCAAAAGCAGAATTGGAACTGCAGCTGGCAAGGGATGTGAAGAGTAACAAGAAGGGTTTCTACAGGCATGTGAACAATAAACAGGTTATCAGAGAAGGTGTGGGGCCGTTACTGGATGAGGGACGTAACCTAGTGACAGAAGATGCAGGAAAAGCTGAAGTACTCAATGCTTTTTTTGCCTCAGTCTTCATGGACAAAGTCAACTTCCCCATGACGGTCCCAGACGATGCAGTCTGGGAAGGTGGACGGCAGCCATCTGTGGGGAAGGAACAAGTTCTGAGCTATCTAGAAAAACTAGATGTGCACAAGTCCATAGGTCTGGATTTAATGCACCCCAGGGTACTGAGGGAATTGGCAGAGGTCATTGCTGAACCTTTGGCCATTATCCTTGAAGACTCTTGGAGATCGGGGGAGATACCAGATGACTGGAAGAAGGCAAATGTAGTGTCCATCTTTAAAAAAGGAAAGAAGGATAATCCAGGGAACTATAGACCTGTCAGCCTTACCTCAATCCCTGGGAAAATAATGGAGGGAATCCTCAAGGAATCCATTTTGCAGCACTTGGAAGAGGGGAAAGTGATCAAAAGTAGCCAACATGGATTCATCAGGGGCAAGTCCTGCCTGACCAATCTGATTAGCTTCTATGACGAGGTAACAAGCTCTGTGGACATGGGGAAGTCAGTGGATGTGATATACCCTGCCTTCAGCAAGGCTTTTGATACAGTCTCCCACAACATTCTTGTCCATAAGTTAAGGAAATATGGATTGGATCCTCAGACTATAAGATGGATAGAAAGCTGGCTTGATGGTCGGGCCCAATGGGTAGCGGTCAGTGGCTGAATATCTGGATGGTGGTCTGTTTCAAGCGGAATGCTGCAAGGCTTGGTTCTGGGGCTGGTGTTATTCAACATCTTTATTAATGACCTGGATGAGGGACTGGATTGCACCCTCAGCAAGTTTGTGGATGACACAAAACTAGGGGGAGAGGTAGATACGTTGGAGGGTAGAGAGAGAATCCAGAGGGACCTGGATAAATTGGAGGACTGGGCCAAAAGAAATCTGATGCGGTTCAGTAAGGAGAAGTGTAGAGTCCTGCACCTGGGGTGGAAGAATCCCAAACATTGTTACAGGCTGGGGACTGACTGGCTCAGCAGCAGTATGATGGAAAGGGACCTAGGGGTTATGGTGGATGAAAGGCTGGATATGAGTAAACAGTGTGCCCTTGTAGCCAAGAAAGCTAACGGCATACTGGGGTGCATTAGGAGGAGCATTTTGAGCAGATCTAGGGAAGTAGTAATTCCTCTTTATTCGGCACTGTTGAGGCCAAATCTGGAATATTGTGTCCAGTTTTGGGCCCCCCAGTATGAAAAGGATGTGGATTTGCTGGAGCAGGTTCAGCGAAGGGCAACAAAATGATTAAGGGTCTGGAGCACAAGATCTATGAGGATAGGCTGAGGGATTTGGGCTTGTTTAGTTTACAGAAGAGAAGACTTAGAGGTGATTTAATAGCAGCCTTCAACTTCCTGAAGGGGAGCTCTAAAAAAGAGGGTGAGAAACTGTTCTCAGTGGTGTCAGATGGCAGAACAAGGAGTAATGGTCAGAAGTTGAAGAGGGAAAGGTATAGGTTAGATATTAGGAAAATCTACTTCACCAGGCAGGTGGTGAAGCATTGGAATGCGTTGCCAAGAGAGGTGGTGGATTCTCCATCCCTTGAGGTTTTTAAGTCCTGGCTGGGATGACTTAGTGGGGGTTAATCCTGCTTGAAGCAGGGGGCTGGACTAGATGACCTCCTGAGGTCCCTTCCAGCCCTGTGATTCTGTGATTCTGTAATTAGGGGTTTCAGCATGGTGGCCGTAGTTCCTTGCACACTGGTGATTTGGCATCTTGATCTCAAAGCCATATCAAAGACTCCAGTTTAGCATGTATGTGTTTTGCACCAATTTGCTGATCACAAACAGATGGTCTCACAAAAGGAACAAAAGAAAGTGCCACGTGGGAAGGAAGTGGTAGGCAAATTTCTGCTTACGACCAAGGCATGAGTCCTAGTTATTTAAATATAGTTAAGAGCTTGTCAACATTTAAACTCCTACTCATTCCCACACCTCTTTGGTCAGTGAGTTAATTATGACAGGGGGAATGCAGCTGTGAGAGATAGAGCAGATCTTAGGACAAGTGAATATCTGTATCCTAATAACCCATTGCCTATGAGCCAAAAAGCCACTTCAAATATCAGTTAGGGTGCATCTACACCTGCATTCCTCTTTCGAAAGAGGTATGCAAATGAGGGAAAGCAGAAAAGCAAATGAGATGCATATTTGTATATTTGCCACCTCATTTGCATATTCGTATTTTGAAAGAGCTTCTTTCGAAAGAAGAAAACCAGTGTAGATGCTGCTCTTTCGAAAGTAAAGCCCATCTTCGAAAGAATCCTTCTTCCCTTTGTTTAATTGGAAGAAGGATTCTTTCGAAGATGGGGTTTACTTTTGAAAGAAAAGTGTCTACACTGGTTTTCTTCTTTTGAAAGAAGCTCTTTCAAAACAAGAATATGCAAATGAGGTGTTAAATATGCAAATATGCACCTTATTTGCATTTTTGGTTCCCTCATTTGCATACCTCTTTTGAAAGAGGAATGCAAGTGTAGATGCACCCATAGGCTGTGGCCACATTTGGCCCAAACTTTGAAATGGCCATGCTAATGGCCACATTGAAGAATACTAAAGAGGCGCTGAGTTGAATATTCAGCACCTCATTAGCATTTGCATGCTGCCAGCTGCAATGCTTCTAAAGTGCCGCTTTCAAACGTGCACAGCTCGGCGCAGCTACACGGCGGTCCTTTTCGAAAGGACCCCGCATATTTCGAAATCTCCTTATTCCCCACAGCTGATAGGAATAAGGGGATTTTGAAATGTGCAGGGCCCTTTCGAGAAAGACCCCCATGTAGCTGCGCCGAGCCACACGCATTCGAAAGTGGCGCTTTTGAAGTGCTGTGGCCGGTGGCATGCGAATGCTAATGAGGCACTGAATATTCAATTCAGCACCTATTTAGTATTCTTCGATTTGGCCATTAGCATGGCCATTTTGAAGTTTTGGCCAAGTGTGGCCACAGCCTTAGTGATGTTATCTTTCATTAAACATTGAACTTTCAACTACTATTCAATATTTCTCATGGGACATCTGTAAAAGAGCCAGGAATTTCATCCAGTTTGCTTAAAGTTTGCATCTGAGTCCCAGCCTCATCATTTCTGGTGACTGAAAACCCAAGTGGGTTAACTGTGTTTTTATTTTTAAATTGGAATGACTACAGCTATCAGATAATATGGGATCAGTTGTGGCTAATGATTTCCTGCCCCAAAGTCAAGCCCCATAGGGCTAATTTTTCAGTTTGGTTATTCAGTGAGTGACTCAGTTTTTGGGTAACATGTTGAGGTTCCCAAGTTTTGGAAAACTCTGAAACTGCAGTGGAAGTCAATGCCAATTGTGAGAGCTCAGCAACTCAGAAGACCCGGCATTAGGGTTCAGATTTTCAAACGGGCCTCAGCACTCACAAATGGGGTCTGATTTTCCAAACAGAGCAGCTGCGATTGAAAGACCAAAGGAAGTGGCCAGATTTAAAAAACAAAACAAAACAAAAAATAAACACTCAGCATAACAGATAACAATCCAGACATAAATGTCACCATTGGAACTACTGACTCTAGAGCTGTTTTGCAAGTCACATCAGGAGTTCTAAAAAATTCACCAGCGCTCTAGGCCACTGTTCAAAGACTGCTACATCACCTCTTGATGCCTGTTTCTGACTCCACAAATCTCTAAAATGGGGGAATTCTCTATTTACCTTTAAAAAGTGCTTTCAGACCCTTTGAATAAAGGATCTGTACAAACACTGGCTCTTGAGGACAGATGGTACCAGAAAAAATAACCCATAACTCTATTTGAAATCTTTGGAAAGCAATGAAGAAACACCTGTTACAGATGTGCAGTTCTGCAGATGGGTGTAGGAAGTGTAGCTTAAATAAGTAGCAGCTTGTGTTTTATGAAGGGAGAGGACAGGGGAAAAAAGACTGAAAAATAGAATTTTGTCATCACTAACTGCAATCACAGCTATCATACAGAGATTCTGGGCCTTGACTTAACCATGCAGAGCCTTTGGATTTACATGAAAGAGAACTGTCAGGTTTTGCTTTTAACATGAGTGCACGTTGTTTCTTGATGATGACCATTTGGGTGTTTGCTCCTAGTCAAATCATACCTTATAGAGCTTACAAGCTAGTACTTTTCCAGCCTGGGATTTGTCATAAGTTGAATCAAAACCAAGCATTGCTCCATTTCTAAAGGGAGTCTATGAATACTTAGGCAGCCTAAGGTAAATACATTTTGCTCATTTCTGAAGAAACTGGATGCTAGCGCAGTTTTGCAACTATCTATGGAAAAGCTGCATTACCCAGAAGTGAGCCCTGATGATCACCCTTATAGGTTTCTGAAAGGTTGAGAAATGTTTTCACATTTGCTCTGTTTGCACCATTGACTAAGACATTGTGGCTCCATCTACATGGCAGCCTAAACTCAAAATCTTATTTTGAGTTTATTTTGATTCTGTCACTTGGCACTGTCTAAACAATGCCAACCATTGAAATAATGCTCTATTTAGAAGCATCCCTTACTCCTCCAGCACTTCTTTTCTAACCTGAAAGGAAAGATGGGAAAACCAAGGTATTGTACGTTATTCATGCTATTTGTGCTGTTAAGGTTCAGAAAAGGGCAGCAAAAATGATTAGGGGTTTGGTACAAGAGTCATATTAAGAAAGATGAAAAAGGCTAGGACTTTTCAGCTTCGAAAAAAGGAGACTAAGGGGCAATATGATAGAGGTATAAAAATCATGACTGGTGTTGAAAAAATGAATAAGGAAAAGTTATTTATTTGTTCCGATAAGAACTAGGGGTCACCAAATGAAATTAATGGGTAGCTGGTTTAATACTAACAAAAGGGAGTATTTCTTTATTTCCACAGTAGACTTGTGGAACTCCTTGCCAGAGGAGGTTAAGAAGACCAAGACTTTTAAGAGGGTGAAAGAACTAGATAAATTCATGGAGGTTAGGTCCATCAGGGGAAATTAGCCATGAGAGGTAGGACTGGTGTCCCTAGCCTTTCTTTGTCAGAGGTTGGAAAGAGATGACAGAAGAAGGATTGCTTTGATGATTACCTGTTTTGTTCACTCCCTCTGGGGTCTCAGACATTGGCCACTGTTGGCAGAGAGGATACTGGGCTAGGTGGACTTTCAGTTCTTATGTTCTTAAGTAACTATTGTACTTCACAGCTGCAGCCTACTTTCCTCCCAGTCCCAGCCCAGGAAACCCACCCTCCACCCAAACTACACATTGACGGACTCTTGCCTATCTTGCCCATTGACGGACTCTTGGGCACGATGCAGAACACTGGAAAGCTTAAATTTTCCTGCCCTCTCCTCTGAGAGCCTCTGCGGACAATTTCCCACAGCCAGCAGCACCCCCAGCTGACAGAAGGAGGGACTTATTTCCAGTTGCCCACAATGACTCTCCCTGGTGGCAGCAGCAGCGTTGGCAGGCAGCTCCTCCCTTGCAGCCTCACGAACTGCAAATTGCTGGGGTGCAGCAATGTGGGCAGTGCTGCAAGCCAAAAATCCCGCAGCTCCGCCCCCATCACTGCATGGACAGCTACTGATAGTGCATGCTCAGTGCAGCAAGAAATCCCTGTTTCTGAAGCAAACATGAATAGGTCACATGGCTGATTGGTTGCAAGGACAGCACTTCCTCTATATGATCTGAGTCTGAGAGACGTGTTTGCATCTCTTACATTTCTAGGGCTATGTCTAGGGTGCAGGCTTCTGTTGGGAGCCCAAAGGTCTCCCGACAGAAGTCTGCTGCTACAGAAGCCTTTGGCCGACACCCTGATCATTCCACAAGGATGAAGGGAAGTGTCAGCAGAGGAGGTTTGCCTGACATTTGACCCCCAGTGGCAGGATCAAACCTTGGGAAAGCCTCTCCCAACAGAAGGGTCAGCAGGAGAGAACGCAAATGCTTTTGTATTGTGTATCTTTTTGCATTGTGTATCTTTTGCTAACAATTCTCTTCAATTTAGACATAGCCTAGCAGTTGTAAGAGACGTATCCTTGCTGGGGTGCGCACATGTGTGCATAGCTGGACGAAGGGGCAGCTACTGAGACAGATGCTAGCCAAGAGTTAGCAACTAGCAGTTTAGGTGCTCCAGCTTGAAACATTGCAGTGAAGTCTGAGTTTCAGATGTGTTGAACATGCGTGCTGTGAAAGTCAGGCCCCGTTAAACTATCCCAGGCCAGGCATCCAAAAATCATCACGGCTCCCAAACTCACTAATCACTCTTGAAAATCTGCATTAATAGTTACATGATAAGGTAAATGCTGGAGTGTAGTAACAGCTCCAGGAGCCATGTGCAGCAGTTAGGTAGAAGAAAGCACAGGACTTGGCTACATTCAAATATAGCATGATATCTTGTAGGAAAGAAAATCACGCCTGAGCACCGTGCTCCTGACCCAATGGACTACAGAATCGTATTAGCTCTCGCTATTTCTTAATGAGTATTTAAGACATTTTAGCCATTGTGAAACCATCATTGTTAGGTAGGGTAGGGAGGGAGAGAGAGAGAGAGAATGGCTTGGTAGTCTAGTGCAGTGTTTCCCAACCTTTTCACTAGTGCGGACCCCCGACCACCCTCCCACGCTGCCTATGGACCTCCATCAAAGCCAATTCTAGCCCCATAAGTATACTTCTTTGCGTGCAAAAGGAAACCACCACACAGATTGTTGGACAGCAATTAATGACACTGGAAGAGACGTAATTTTAAAAGAGCTGATTGTAACTTTGCAGTTAGTTTAAAACTTATTTTCTATGATCATTTTCATTTATCTTTCATTCTTTTCATGGACCCACTCCAACATCCTCGTGGGTCCCCAGGAGTCCGGGGGCCCCAGGTTGGGAACCTTGGGTAGTGGTTTAGGCACCTATCTGGGATACTTGGCTCCAGTCCCCTGACTCCAATCACTTTCATGGCTTATCTAGAGTGCAACAGCTTCAACAAGTGAGAATGAAGGAGTTCCCGCATCCCACGAGAATATCAGATATCTCAGTGGTCAGAGAATGCTCATGGGAGGTCCCTGTTTAAATTCTTTCTCCTGCTTCTGGTGTGGGGTGGGGACTGAATGTGTGTCTCTGTAACAGGGAGAGCGGCACCTTTATAGCCTGAGGGTAGAGGGAGCAGATGGTTCTGTCACAGGATTGTAGCAGGAAGGTGCTGAGAGTCAGGTGACCCAGCTGTTCATCACATGATTGGCACACGCTCTCAGCTGGGCAGCATAAAGCGGGAGAACCAGGAGTGAGAAGTGGTAACTTTAGCAGGAGGCTGGTCAGCTGTCTGTCCCTGGGGCACCTACTGTAAGGGAAGAGAGGGCCTTACCCAGTAGATGCTGGAGGACCTCAAGCTGAACCCACCTAACCAGGCTGTTTGTACAAGAAGTAACATACTTTCCTTAGCCGCATCTACACGTGCCGGCTACTTCGAAGTAGCCGCGCCAACTTCGAAATAGTGCCCACCACGTCTACACGTGGCGAGCGCTATTTCAAAGTTGAAATCAACGTAAGGCGGTGAGACGTCAAAGTCGCTATCCCCATCGGGGGATGGGAATAGCGCCCTACTTCGACTCTGAATGTCGAAGTAGGGCACGTGTAGCCGATCTGCGTCCCGCAACATCGAAAGAGCGGGGTCTGCCATGGTGGCCATCAGCTGAGGGGTTGAGACACACTCTCTCCAGCCCCTGAGCTCTATGGTCGCCGCATGCAGCAGCCCCTTAAAGCTCCCTGCCCCCTGTGTTCCTGTGCAGGAAGCTGAGAGCGCGTGCAGGCGGCAGCACAGCCACGCAGCCTGCCTGCACGCCTCCCTGCAGCCCCAAGCCACCACCCCCGCTGCAATGGCCGCCCGCCAGCCCCCCAAGCGCCCCCAGGGCACCCCCCCCAAGGGGAGCCAGGGCTCCCAGGCTGGTAGCCAGCCTGGGAAAAGGCAGCGGGGCCCCTCCTGGACGGAGGCCAAGATCTGGCACCTGCTGGGGCTCTGGAGCGAGGAGGAGGTGCTCCAGGTAATGGGGAGCAAGAGGCGGAACGCGGATGCATTCGCTCGGCTGGCCGAGGGCCTGGCTGCCCAGGGTCACCCTGCCCACACTCCTGACCATGTCAGGAGTAAGGTGAAGGAGCTGTGGCAGGGTTACGCCTCGGCCCGGGAAGCAGCCAGCCAATCTGGGGCCGCCCCCGCCACTTGCCCCTTTTTACAGGGAGCTCAAGTCCATCCTGGGCCCCTGGTACACCTCCTCCCCGCCAGCCACTCTTGACACCTCAGCTGACGAGCCCCAGCAGGCCCTGGAGGCGGAGTCTGCCCCGGAGGCAAGCCCGCACCCCAGGGACCCCCCCCAGGAATCCACCTCTGGGATGCTGGAGGAGGAGGAGGAGGGGGAATCCTCCTTCAGCGATGGGGGGCTGCACATCGCCCTGCCGTCCCGGAGCTCCAGCAGGGCGTCCGCCCAGAGGGTGTCCCCCGACTGTGGGAGCGGACCGTCAGGTATGTACCCCCCCCGGTGCACACCCCCGGGGTTAAGGGGCAGGGACAAGAGACATGACCAGGTCCCTCCACATGCCCAGATGACCATGGCCCCAAGGACAGCAGTGGCATATCCCTCAGAAGAGTGCATCAGCCCCTGCCCCCCCAGCAGGACAACGCCATGCTGCATCCCTGGGGATGGGGGGAGCGGAACCTAAGGTCGCCGGGAGGGAGGGGGTGGGACACCCATCATCATCATCAGCATCTCCCGGGGATGGGGATGGGGAACCAGCAGCAGAGGGGTGGGGGGACAAAGGCCACGGCTCAGGGCCCACACTAACGGCTGTCTCCACTCTTCTTCCCCACCTCCTGTGTTCCGCAGCTGCACCATTGGAGGTCCTGGAGAGCGCCGGCGAGGTGTCTGTGGTCCTGGGGAGCCCACCGGGGCCATCGCTGCAGGCTAGCCCCTCGGCGGAGCACCAACCAGCCCCAGGATGGGGCCGACGGCGGAGCCACCACCCACAGAGGACGGCCACGGACCCCCAGCTGCTCGCAACCCTCCAGCGTTAGCTGGAGGTGTTGGAGCAGCGCCTGCGGGTGGAGGAGCGGTGGCTGGAGCTCCAGGAGCGAGCACTGGCCTGGCGCCAGGAGGCATGGGGGGCCTTCATGCGCATGTTCAAGCGCATAGAGGAATACCTGGCCCCCCATGCAGCGCCACCCGCCACTCTGCCCACCCTGCCTGCTCCACCCGCAGCTCCACCCGCTGCTCCGACTGCCGCTCCGACCGCCGTCCCACTGTCGTCTGCCACCTGAGGGCCTTCCACCAAGGGGGACCTGGGGCCTGCTGACACCCGCCGGCCATACCTGCCGGTTCGCCCAGACCCCAGCCAGCCTCAGCCAGGGCTCAGGCCGAGGCGAAGGTTGTGCCCGCCAACCCTGGGTGCCGGACAGTAGAGGGGTGCGGGGCCCAGGACATGGCCCCCACCTCCGCCTTTGTACATATCCCCCATGATATATATTTGTATATAGTTTGTGTTACACCCCTGTTCTGTTATATGGTACCTGCCCCCCATGTAAATAGGTCCCCCCTTTTGTTCTGCTCCTCTCTCTATATATTTTTGTAGTATGAATAATAAGAGAAATCACCGGTTTTGGGTTTCAAAAACAACAGGTCCATTTCTATTTGCAAGAAAAGTTGGGGGTGTGTGCTCTTGGGTGCTCTGTGGTGTGGGCGTGGGGGCAGGGAGTGTTGTGGAGGATGGGGGGCCTGCCAGCGTTCACCCCGCGGCCTGGTCGAAATGGGCTCGCGGGGCCTCCCGGACCCGGATCCCCTCGGGGTCCACCTGGCGACTGGGGGCAGCGGGTGGCTGCATGTCAGCCCTGCCAGCTTCCACAGCCCAGCCCTGGAAGAAGGCCTCCCTCTTGCTCTTGACCAGGTTGTGGAGTGCACTGCACATGCCCGCAACCTGGGGGATGTTGTTGGGGCCTGCATCAAGGCGGGTGAGGAGACACCTCCAGTGCCCTTTGAGGCGGCCAAAAGTGCGCTCAACCACCTGGCACGCATGGTTCAAGCCCGTGTTGAAGCGCTCCTGGCTGGCTGAGAGATGGCCCATGTAAGGGTGCATGAGCCAGGGCCAGAGGGGGTACGCCGCGTCTGCGACGACACAGAAGGGCATGGTGGTGTCCCCCACAGGGATCTCCCACTGGGAGATGTAGGTCCCTGACTCCAGCCGGTGGCATAGGCCCGAATTCCTGAACACCTGGGCGTCGTGGGTGCTGCCAGGCCACCCAACATAAATGTCCAGGAAGTGGCCCCGGCTGTCCACCAAGGCCTGAAGGACCACGGAATGGTAGCCCTTCCTGTTCAGGAAGCATCCTCTGCTGTGCTCTGGGGCATGGATGGGGATATGGGTCCCATCCAGAGACCCAAAGCAATTTGGGAAGCCCAGGCTGGCAAACCCCGCGATGGCGGCATCTGGATCCCCAAGCCGCACGAGCCTGTGGAGGAGCAGGGCATTGATGGCACGGACGACCTGCAGGGGAAGGACACGAGAGAGCACCAGTGAGGGATGTGCAGGGTGTGTCTGGCCCTCCACCCCAGGGCTGCCCTCCCCCCCAGGGCTCCCTCCCCTGGGTCCTCTTACCTCCATGAGGACAGCCCCGACGGTGGCCTTGCCCACGCCAAACTGCTGCCCCACGGATCGGTAGCTGTCTGGAGCGGCCAGCTTCCAGACAGTGATGCCGACCCATTTCTCGACCGTGAGGGCACGTCGCATGGAGGTGTCCTGGTGCCTCAGTGCGGGGGTGAGCCACTGGCATAGCTCCAGGAATGTCTGCCGGCTCATGCGAAAGTTCTGGAGCCAGCGGTCGTCGTCCCACTCGCCAAGCACCAGCCGCTCCCACCAGTCCGTGCTCGTGGGGTAGCTCCACAGCCGGCGGCGTGTGCGGCAGGGGGGCGGGGGGGGTCGGAGGGCAGCAGGGTCTGGGGTTCCTTCCTCCTCCCCTGGGGGCAGCTCCTCTTCTGCGAATAAAAGGTGATCAGCTGCCTCCTGCATGGCATTGAGCAGGGCTAGCACTGCTCCTGCAGGGACGGCTGTGTGGACCTCTGGCTGCTGCTGCTGCTGGGGGTCCATACCTCTTTGACGAGGTGTGCGTGCCTGTGGCTCTGCAGACTGCGTGCTGTGCAGGCTGAATGTGTCTGGGAGGGGCCCTTTAAGGGAGCGGCTAGCTGTTGCCCCGGAAGTGCTAGTCCGCCCTGTGACCCTGTCTGCAGCTGTTCCTGGCACCCTTATTTCGATGTGGGCCGCTTTGGCGTGTAGACCCTCCCCTGCAGCGCCTACTTCGATGTGGTGCTGCCCAACGTCGACGTTCAACGTCGACGGCACCAGCCCTGGAAGACGTGTAGATGCTATTCATCGAAATAGCTTATTTCGAAGTCGCTACATGTGTAGACGTAGCTCTTTTGTGTTTGTGGAGACAATAAACACAACCCCAGACAAAGAAATGCCATTACAATGTAGAGACAATGAACACTTAAGCACCTAAAGGTGCAGACAGGCACCTAGTGAGATTTGCAAAACATCTGAGCATCTAACATATAGGATGCTTGTGAAACTTTCCTAAACTAGATGTGCCACCTGTTTATAAATACTTTTAAAATGAAAGCACTCTGGCCTTTGAGAAATCTGTGATGGAATATTGTTTGTACTAGAGAATGCAAAACCCAGATTGAATTCAGATAAGAAATGTACTATGACTAATCAGGTTTGTAGAAAAGTTAACTATGCCTTGTACTAATGCTCATGTATATCAAGACAGCTCCTCCCAGCCATAGTAGCTGTTGGTGGGTGATAGACATCAAATGATTGTATGTACATCACCCAGTGTTGTTTTTGTGACTGGTCTTAGCCATTTTTCAGTGCTAATGACAAAGGGCTGGCATTAATTCAACTTTCAAAATCTATTGCAAATTGGCTTTGTATATTTTATAGTCTCGGGGTAGCCGTGTTAGTCTGTAGCTTCACAAATAACAAGTAGTCCCGTGGCACCTTAGAGACTAACACATTTATTAGTCATGAGTTTTCATGGATAGTTACTGACGAATTTTTCTGTCTACCTTTATGGTTGAGGCCTTTCCTTCGATTTCTTTCCCTACCTCATACGGCATGAAAATATCGGAGTGTTATTTACTGGCAGTGGATCATGAATATGTACATGTCCAGGCTCCTCCTCTAGTATCATAAGTCATTTCTCTACAAAGCTGTCTAGTTGCACTTGTCCGATGATCTTTGCTTATAATAGCATATATTGTTTCGCTTCAATAGCCAGTTTTTTTCCTCCGTGTTTTGCAATTTGGTGAGTGGTTCCTACTCAGAGAAAGAGTGGACCCTCTGAAGGGTTCATAAGATTGCATCCTTACCTTCAACATCACGTTGCTTGTGTGTCTGTCTTGATTCATTGTGAATAAGTTGAATATCTAAGCCAACACAGAACATGGGTCTGTTACCCTCTGTGATATGGGCTCTGACATTGTAAGACAATCTGCTAAGTGCTGAGGGAAGTCTTGGTGATACCAACAATTTTACCTCCTTTCTTTTCTGTGCCATTAAGCCACTCTTGCTCCTGTCAAAATCCACTTGGTTCTCAGTTTTAAGGCGATCTCTTGACCATAAAGTTCCCTTGCTGGAATTCCTTGCTGGCGAATTTCTGTGATGACCTCCACCTTGCATAGTTTATGGGGTCAAATCTCATGAAGAATGACAGCATACACTGAAAATGAAGAGATGCAACTTCCAATATTCTTCACTCAGGACATGGTTAATATGACCGGTAGAGTCACCATTTCCATGTACTGCCACCACAACGTGAAGTTCATACCATCTTCATCCCGACTCTACCTGCCACCCTGGGCAACTTAAATTGCCCTGGGTGCCCTTAGAGGCCTCTGCCACCACCACCGGTGCAGCAGGGCTAGCGATGTCCCTGTGGCTTGGAGGAGTATTGAGCAGAGCCATCCCTTCCATAAGACAATTTGAGGCAGCCATCCACGGCCCTGCCCTGGGTTCCCCATAGCTGCAGAGGAGTGGAACAACTGGATTGTCCTGGGAGATGCTGGCAGAACAGGCTGTTGCATTGCTCCACTTACCCATGGCTCCTGCCATGACAGTAAGTGTGGGGGAGCCTGACCCCTGCTGCTGCTCCATATCATGCCCCGCCTCCTCCAGTAGTGCCCAAGGACATGTCCCTTGAGGGGAGGGCTTGGAGAAAGGAGGAGAAGGTGGATGGGGTGGGAAGAGGTGAGGTGGGTCTGGAATTGGAAGAAGAGTATGGACATGTCCCCCTCCCTGGGGCCATAGGGACTCGGGTGTTGGCAGCTGTGTGGGCTGGATTGTGGACCTGCTCATGCTGTAGATGGCCCATGAATTTGCGACTCCTGCCTCAAGGTACTGTTCTTTGAGGGTGGTGAGATGAAGCGTACCTGCCCCACCCTGGTACTGTGGGGGTTAACACTGCTCTTTGGGCCGAGGAGGCCATTCTCTTGTAGCCCTGCTGGGTGTGCTGCAGCTTTAGACTAGGTATAAAAGGGACCAGCTCAGCATATTCAGGGCTTTGTGCCAGAGGCTCCAGCAGCAGAACTGATACAGCCTTTGCCTGTAGGAGCCAGAGAAACTAAGAGCCAGATTGGAGGGCTGTGGCCAACAGATCTGCAGGGAAGCACTCATGCTGAGGAGCCCAGGAAGCTCAAGGGAATGCCTCTGGAAGCATGACAGGAAGGTACTCAGGGAGGGTGTACAAGTGGTACCTCCCACCCAAGTGAGGTCAGTGTCTTTGGGTGGGAGTCGCCGCTGACCCAGCGGTGGGCCACTCTACCACTGTCAGGGCCCCGGATCAAAGTCTGGTGGATTCAGGCAGGCCTGGGCTTCCCTATCCAGGCCCCCCACAGTTCCTCTCCCAGTTGCAGTTCCTTTTTCCCACTTGGTATTGGCCATTGGTCTACACTGCCCTGAATCTGGGGCCTACCATTGGATTACACTGCCTAGCATATAGAGACTGCTAAGTAGACTGGGCTGCGTGACCTTATGCCTGAAGGTAGTTATACTCACTCTAGACATTGGGCCACCCTGCCCTGAATGCAAGGGCTGCTGTCATTGACTCTGGCCACTGGGCCTGCACTGCCTTGTACATAAGGATGTAAACATGGGGAAGTAATTACTCTGTTCCATCCCAAGAAGGGATAGGATGCACGGAGTGATGGATGGAAACTTCAAAAGACTTCATGTGCAATCCTGGACCTGTAAGAACCAGTCTGGCATACTACAGACTGCAATGCTTTGGACAATTTACAGTTTACATTGTTCCCAGAAGCATTTCTCATCCATTTTAAACACTCAAGAAATGGCCATTGTATAAAATTAAAAAGAAATGCAAACCATGGCCAACATAAGATGCAAAGTTTTTTATAAGACACTAAAAAGTACAAATGCCATATGACGCTAATAAAATTGAACCCAGAGATTCTTTGAACTTTGTATTTCCAGTACTAATTGTGTGATAATCCAATAAGTAGAAGTGAACGTACATAGATTGATAATTTTTGGAGCCTGCTTTGGAACCTCAGCTGGAGTCCGTGTCATTACACAGTGTAAAACTGATAGATATCGTGCCTTTAAACTCCCAGCTTGATTGCCAAAAATAAATTAAATGCTGATTAATCATGTGCCTATCTGTGGAGAGATTGTTTATTACATTTATTATCATATTTAGATCAGATTTTTGACTTCAAGCATGTCAAAATTCCATTTTGGAAGACCAATTCATGTTTGTGAAGTGTAGCTTTTCTCCTCTACTTAGGATGCAGTATCACACCTGGGGGATTTCAGAACACAACCTTATTAACTAGATGCAATTTTGGAACCACTTGTGACAAACATAAGCAATGTATTTTCTTGCCTTTTATGCGATTATTCTTCCAAATTTATTCAATGATTTGTTACAGAGACACCACCATCATGAGTTCCTAAAATACAAGTAACCTGTACTAATGAGACAAAACACCAGAAATGTTTCCAACGTTTTGTACTTTCCTCAGGAAGTCAGTGGTATCTTGGAGATATCTAGGAGTGCTGGTGGCATAGGGTTTGAGGAAGGAGTCTAGTTTGTGAGATGGAATTTATATTCAAATTCCACATGTTAGCATGTGGTGTGAACAGAGACATCAATTACCTCATGCATTTCAAGGACTGCTTCCCTTCCTTTGATGCTTGCAATTATCTCAGGCAGGACAATTAACATCTCCCTGCCCCTCATCCCAGGGTGCCAGTTTTTATTGCAATTTTTTTTTTGGTCCTATGTACTTATAAATGTCAGTCTGTATTGGAAATGAGACTGATCTGGAGAAGTAGGGTCTGTCCCACAAAAGCCCATCACCAAATAAATCATTTTGCTAGTCTTTAAAGTGCTACATTTCTGCTGCTTTGTTTTGCTGGAGTACAGACTAGCATGGCTAGCTTTCTGTTACTGTACTAATGAGATGACAGTCTCAGTGGGGTAGCCATGTTAGTCTGTAGCTTCACAAATAACTAGCAATCCTATGGCACCTTAGACATGAACAAATCATGAGGTCATGAGCTTATGTAGTTAAAGCCCATTTCCTCAGATGAACGGAATGGGACAAAAACCAGAATCCAGGATTTACACTGGGTGGGAGTGAGGAGAAAGGTTCACTCATAGGACAAGTTAATGAAGCAAATTAAGTAGGATGTGTCCCATTCTCGTGACTATCAAAGGTGGGAAAACTGCCCTAGTAATGCATAAGATACAGGGTGACCATATCTCCCTGTCCCAAATAGGGGACAGAGGGATGTGCATGGCAGGGGCAGCTCCTCCTGGCTCCACCAAGCCCTGGGGAGCTGGGAAGGAGGCAGCAGCCACAGCCCTCCACAAGCCCTGGGAAAGCGGCCGGGTCATGGCAGCTGCCCACGCTTCCCCTGCATCCCTGGGGCTTGGGGAAGTGACCTATGTGCTGTATAGCCAGCAACTGCTGGTGGAAAAGGCCAGTTGGGTGGGGGCCCAAATATGGGACAATTAGTCCCTTTTAAAAAAATAAGTAGGGATGCCTTTTTGGCATCCCAAATACGGGATAGGTGGTCACCCTAATAAGGTAGGAAAGATCTGTGTTCAAGCCTAGAATAAACGTGTCAAATTTGTAAATGAATTCCAGTTCAGATGTCTCCCTCTGTAATGTTGTGGTAAAATCCTTTTGTAGAAGAATGACTGTTTTGAAATCCATTATTGAATGCCGAGGGAGGTAAAAGTGTTCCCCTACAGGTTTATGTGTGTTCCAGTTCCTGATGTCAGATTTTGTCCATTCATCCTTTGGCACACAGCTAGACCGGTTTGTCCAATGTGTGTGGCAGAGGGGCGTTGCTGGCACAGGATGGCAAACATCACATTAGTGGATGTGCAGGTATGAGCCCCTGATGATATGGCTCATGTGGTTAGATCCAGTGAGGGTATAGCTAGTGTAGATATGTGGACAGAGCTGGCAATGGGTTTGTTGCAGAGATAGGTTCCTGGGTTAGAGTTTTTGTGGTATGGTGTGTGGCTGCTAGAGTCTTTCCCTGGGATTGGGCAGCTGTCAGTAGGTGAGGGCAGGCATGTCACCCAAGGCCTATGACAGTGAGGGGTTGTGTTCCAGTATAGGTTAGGGTGCATCTACCGTCTGCTCAGCACAGTTCTCCCATATGGGCCAGCTCTCTCCAACAGTGGTCTCCCAACATTTCTCTTTCTGTACTGGATCTCTTCAGCCGCAGCTCCATATTACTAGTGTTTCAGGTCTCATCAGTCTGCCCCTGCAATTCTTCTCAGCTCCCTGCTTCTCCTTTCTCCTTCCACCTCCTCCTCCTCACCATCATCTCCGTCATGTTGTACCAGGCTCATGTTCTGAGCCTGTGATCTATCGGGGATGGATTTCATGACATTTGGTTAGTGTCCCTCTTCCCAGTATTTAAAAAAGATGTCATGTTGCTTTCTTAATAGTGCCCCATTTTCCTGATGCTGCTCTCTGGCATTTTAGCATAAGCTTTGTGACTTTTAGGTGCCTGAGTTTGCCATACAACCTCACTATTAGTGTTACTCTAATGCCAGGCTTAATGGCTGCTTTGAGCTGACATGCCTCACACAGCTAGTCTTTGTGTTCACTAATTAAGGCCAAGTTACATTTTAAGTCACAGTGTTCGGTGAGTATTTGGAGTAGAGTGACCTCACTCTTTCTCCCAGTTGTTTTTTTTTTTGCCTTATGTTTGCATTTTTGATTCTAGAGTATATTTCGTGAAAATCATTCCCCTTGTTTCTTTCACCCATACTCCCTGCCATTTTTCTCTTATGCAATTTTAAATTCATTTTTAAACTCCAGTTTCCAGGGGGTCACTGTTCTAAGTTGCTTTGCTATAAGTCATTTTGCATAAAAGTCTTTAATTAATTCAAGAAAGCAGATTCATTATAAGTCACACTGATCCGTACTTATGTCATTTAGGGACAGAGGGATAAAAGTCAGGTACATAGCTGAGCTCTGTGGTGGCCAGACGGCAGGTACTGTAGTGCAGGGGCCCTAGAAGTAAGCCCTGAAGTCATGGGGGACTGGTGGTGAGCTGAGGGAAACAGGGCGGAGTCAGGGTGGAGCTGGCAGGTAGCTGGTAGGGGATCAGTGGGGAACTGTGGGGAGCCAGCAAGCTGTGGGTAGCTGGCAGGGACTGGCAGGAAGCCGGTGGGGACAGGCAGGGAGCTGGCAAGGAGCTGTGGGGAGCCATCAGGGAGCTCCAAGGAGCAGGCAGGGAGCCTCAGGGAGCCAGTGGGAAGCTGTGGGGAGGTGGAGGGGACAGGCAGAGACCTGGCAAGATGCTGCGGGGAGGTGGAGGGCAGCCACAGGGAGCTGCAGGGAGCTGGCTGGGACTGGTTAGGGAATAGCAGGGGGCCAGTGGGATCTGATGGGAGCTGGCTTATCTTTTTCTATTTGTTTATTTTATTTATCTTATAATTATTTATTATTATTTTATTGCTATTTATGTATTTATTTATTCTATTTATTTATTTCTCTTCTACTTCTTTTTATTGTTTTTTATGGGTTATAGGTACATTGTAGGTACCACACGTGTGAACGGTATGTGTTGGGAACATATCTCAAGCTAATTATATTATTCCTTGTGGATAGTAGTTCCCCTTTATAAGTCATTTCCCTGTAAGTTGCATTATTTAGGAATGTAACCTTGACTTATAACGAGGACCCCCCGTATTAGGGGGTCTCTGTCAATTGGTGCATTTTTATCACATTTTTGCACATTGTCACCTCATTTCCTGTTATCCCAACATGCCCTGAGATCCAAGCTCTTTCAGTGTTGACTACCATCTATGCCTAGTCTGTTGTTAGTGACAACATGTAATTAATTATATCATTTTTGATATCTGAATGCCTATTTTTTGCGTTCCAGTAGTCCTGACAACGAATCTGATCAGATTACAATGATGGCAGGTCACATGACCAGTATCCAGCATATTGCCTGCATTTTCCCTGCAAGCTTGTTCACCACAACAGCTACAAAACCTGATGGTCTAATGGATTTCTTTAATCCAAGTTTTCAGACACAGGACACTATTGTCCACATGATGCTGGTTTTCTCATATTTAGACCCATCCATAAATATCTGACAGTGTCCCACTTACCAAGTATTGTTTCCACTTGCTATATTTAATACACCTGACTCTCCTTTTAGTTTCATTATATAGTTCCATATTAATATCAGGGTGAGGGGGGTGATTTTCCATCTACAATGCATTTTTCCATGGCTATATGAGCAAATTCTTTTACATCTTTCTTGTCTCTTAGTTCCTTCGTCTATAGTTTAGTCCTATTAACTTGAGGTATTTTTGGATTCCCCCCACACACTGCATTTTGTTCACAGAATTCCCAGCGTTTTCCATACATTTGTTTGGTATTTCCATCTTCCCTGTTTCTGATTTTTTTCCCCCCAAAGGGATAAGTCCAATAGTTTCATTCTTACCACTACAGGCATTTCACCAGCAGCTACCTAAAGTACATACAAAGGAGTTATGATGAAGGCATGATCAGATGCAGTGCCTAAGCTTGAGCTGAGTCTAGGTTCATTTTTGATGCTGAATTAAATACATAGCAGCCATACTCAATGCGTGGTTTTAATAATGCTCTACAAAATATTACCCCTGCTTTCTTATCCATATCTGATCTGGTTCCAGAAATACTTTAAAGTAGATTGATTGTAGCTTTACCTTGATCTACAGTGTTTTCCATGTGGTTGTTCTATGTTAGAGTGCTGTCAAGGGTCACATGCTATTTGCTGTCCATAAGCAGACAGTTTACAATCTTTTTAACATTCCTTCTAGTCAATATGATTCCTGTACTTCTGAGAATTGAACATTTAAAGTCCCAGATGTTATCTTATTCCAGACATTTCCTTAGTGCTTCATTAATTCACTTCTCAGCTATTTCCTGGTGTCTGTCTTTTGCGCATGTGGCATAGTCCTCTCCAGAAGAGGAAATGCCTACTCCTGCATTTATCCTTTTTGGGAGATTATTTATCATTAAGGCTGTGTGTTTATCACAGAGATCATGGGTTCCGTGACCTTTTGGGACCTCTGTGACTTCTGCAGCAGCCAGTGTAGCTGATCTGAAGGCCACCTGAGTAGCTTGGGCAACTCTGACAACTATATTGGCCACTGCTGGGGCAGCCTCAGGCCATTGCCTCTGTCCCCCGGCAGCAGGAGTTTGGAAGCAGGATGGGGTTCAGGGCTGTGAATTGCAGCATGTGAGGGGGTCAGGGTTCTGGGTGGTGCTTATCTTGGGGGGGCTCCCAAGAAGTGGTGATATGTCTCTCTCTCAGCTCCTAGCTCTGAACACTGCTTCTATCTATAGGCAGAGTCTCCATGGCTCCCTTTGGCCCTGGTTTAAGTGCTTGAGGCAGGGGCAGAGCTAGGAGTTGAAGGAGGGACATGTCACTGCTTCTGGGGAGCCACTAGGAGCTGAGGGGAGAGCCTTTCAACCCACCGTCCCCCCAGCACCAGCTCCCCTTGAACACCTGCAGACTCTCCCACATCAAGAACACTCCCCTGAACACCTGTGGCATCCCCTGGCTCCTTCTGAGTACTCAAAGCACCCTGAATACTCAGGGCACCCCAGTCTGCCCCCCACCCAAGGTTTAGTCAGGGATATGTAGTACGTGGCATGGTGAGCTCGTGGGCTGTGAATTTTTGTTTACTGCCTGTGACCTGTCTGTGATTCTACTAAAAATACCCATGACGAAAAAGTATCTGTATTTATCATTACACTGAATATGACAGGGCTGACGACCCTCCCTTGTGAAGTGCCATTTCTGGTTGTATGTATGCCATTGCCAAGGCCAAGGTCTTCTCTACTCTGATCTGAATACTTCTTTTGCTGAAGAAACCCTTTATGCGCCTATATGCCATTCTTTTTATGCCCATGGAGGCTATTTTCTACAAAAAGCCTTCTCTCCATGCCATATCATATTGAAAAATTATACCTCGAAAAATTAGTCTAATTTATTCTTCATTTTTCTTACTCTTTAGTGTTTCTGTCTCTGCTCATATGATATGATCAACTCACGAGGGCTGACAGCTTCCATGAGCCCCTCAGTCAACATGCATGGGGGAGCCCAGCTCTGCTCCCCAGCAGGGACAGGGCCTTGGGCAGAAGGGGTAGGGCCAGAAGCACCCAGACATCAGCGCTGCCCAGAGCATGGCTCTGTTCCTACCAGCCCTCATGCATGGCATGGTGCTCTGGCAGTAACTCTGGGCTCCTGCTACTTCCAAGGACCCCTTTGAATTACTGGTCCTGGGGGGTAGTTGCTTCCTTTGCACCCCAGTCAGATCAACTTCTCAACTCCTTTATATGATTTTCTTCTCCTGAAACCACTTTGTACTTTGTCTGTAAGTCATTTCTCTCTAGATACATTGTTAGCTCTTCAGACACCATTCTTCCTTGGCTTTACCTAGGCATGACGTAAGGGCAACTGGCCTCTACACATCGTGTCTTGTTCACGCTTACCTGGTTTCCACACTGCATGTTTTGATTCCCTTGGTAGCTCACTCTTCCTCCGTATGCTGTTATACAATGATAATAGTATTTTAGCTTCTCACTATACGTGCCACACTTGCCTGGTTCACTTTGTGTTTACCACTAGCTTTTGACCTTCTCTGACACAGAAGTTTTTGTTCAATATTGAATACACATCTTCCTCCCATCTTTTCCCATTCTCAGGGTCTTCCACAAAGAATTGCCTCCTTTCCCTCCAGTACTGATTTGTTTCTTCTTTCTCAGCTTCTTTCTGAGTCTTTACAGGCCTCCTGTATCAAGCCCTGCCAGGAGGAAACTAATTAGACCCAAATGAAATGGATCCATTCCTTCTTCCAGAGCATCTTCTCCCCTGATAGTTCGCAGCCGAGTCTGTGTGCATGCATGGGTGCTAGTTTTACCTCGACATGTGAAAGAGCTGAGTTTTGCAGTTACTTGTGAGAGCAGGCATGTCAATGGAAAGGAGTTCCACAGACTAGCTCCAGCATATGAGAAAGCTGCTTTCTGCAGTCATGAGCCTCTCCCTATTTGGTTTCATATTCCAGATGAGCCATCACCACAGCTGTCATAGGTAGAAGTGGGAGAGGCTGTCTTTTGGGAGCTGGTGCTCAGACCAGTCCATGCCAGCCAGCTGGGACATGGAGACGTGCTGCCCAGCACCAGCGGGGCTCTATGGTCCATGCATGCAGCAGCCCTTAAAGCTGCGTGGGCCCACTAACCCCACTGCAGGAAGCTGAGAGCGTGCAGGCAGCAGCTGTTGAATGTGCTGCCCCAGCACACCCCAAAGAGACTCCCAGCCACTCTCAGACTACCATGGCCAGAAGCCAAACACATGAGGAGCACTAGCCCCCGCCTACCTGCCAAGCATCCCCAGGGCTGGCAGGGGTCCACTCAGCCTGGGAAAAAGTGAGCCCCCCCTGGACTGAGCATGAAGTCAGGGACCCCCTGGGCCTCTGGCAGGAGGAGGAGGTCTTCTGAGAAATTGGGACCAAGCAGCAAAATGTGGACACTTTTGCCCAGTTGGCTGACAGCCTCTCTTCCCAGGGCCACCCTGTCTGCATTCCTGACCGGGTCAGGAGCAAGATTAAGGAGCTGCAGCAGGGATATGCCTGGGCCAGGGACTCGGCCAGCTGGTCAGGGGCAATGCCTGCATCCTGCCCCTTCTAAAAGGAGCTATGGACCCTCCTCGGGCCCAGGGACACCAGCTCCCCTCCAACCATCCTGGACACCACTGCTGAGGAGCCGCACCACAGGAATGATGAGGAGCCGGGACATGCAGCCAGCCCCACCCCACCAGGACTGAAGCCAGAGACAGAGTCAGCTCTGGAGTGGTCCAGTGAGGAGGGTGAGCTGGTCATCAACCTCTCCTCCCACTCCTCCAGCCATACCTCTGCCTGTTGGCCATCCTCTGACCTCGGTGGTGCACCCTCTGGTAAGTACCCGACAGGCTCCTCCTCTGCAGACCCTGGCTAGCCACAGCCCAGATGCTGGCCTAGGAGATGAGGGTCCAGGGGTTCCATGGCCATGTGAGGGGGGGTGGCTCCCAGCAGGAGAGGGAGGGTGGCCACCACTGCTGAGGACAGCTGCTGGTCTATGTTGCCTGGTGTACAGTTCTGCAGGCTTCTTGCTGTGCAGGGTGAGGCTGTTGGGGAGGGGCCCTTTAAGGGGACATCTGGCTGCAACCCCAGAAGGGCTTGTCTGCCATGTAACCCCGTCCATGGTGTTTCCTGGCCCTTTCTTTTGAAAGGGCACTTGGGACAGTGTAGACGCACTCTTTCAAAAGAGCAGGTAGCCCTTTTGAAAGGGCAGCTTGGAAGCGCCAGCCTCTGCTTGTGTGTGGATGCTGTATTTCAAAAGGGCATCTTTCGATTTGGTGTTTTCAAAAGGGAGCCTTTAAAAATCATGCTGTGGTGTAGACGTAGTTGTAAAGTTTGAGGAAATAGACTACATAAGCAGTCTGTGAATGTCCTACAGTAAACATGTATTGCATTACAAATCATTGTGTGCGCCGTTCTTAAAAAGGGGTTACAAAAAGTACAGTCTGATGTTATTTATTACGGACCCTCTTGTATTCATGTGCATTGCGGCTGTTGAATTATTGAGTTTTTACCACATTTGAAAAAAAATGGATCTTCTGGCTATTTTGGTTGCTGACCCCTGCTCTATGTTCACTTTGAGAGGAAAGAGGTGGGGCAGAAGAATCTGAGATCACTAGTCTCAAATGCTGTGGAGAGGCTGAGCAGTATCAAAACGGTTGTTACATAGCCCCAAACCATTTCCAAATAGTAGACCTTCTCTTGAATCACATGACCCACAACTTAAGATGCATCATTAATATGTGTGCAAACTGCAACCCGCAAAAAAGTTTGTTCTTTATTTTGAGCAAGGGCATCTCCGGTCAGCCTGACACTGGCCATTTTCGTGTAGACTAGCAGCACAAGAACAAGACAATTGGCTTCAGTTGGACTTCTGGTCTGTCAATTGTGTCAAATTAATAAAAAACAAATATATGAACATTCTAAGGATGTGTTTTTCAGAGTGAGGAACGTGGTGGCATTGCTGGCATTATAGAGTTTTAATCAACAACCCCAGGAGTGCAAAACTGTAACATGAGCTAAATCCACTGGTTGTATTCAATAGACTCATATTCAGGTAATCAGAGACAGAAATTAATAAACAAATTATTGCAAAACACCTGTACCAGAGTATCTGTGGGGAACCCCCTAAGACAATAAATCTAATGGTGAACTCATAGCCTGTATCCATAGCTATATATAATCTTGGCAGCAAGCTAAGGCCATTGTGAACAGCAACTTATCCCATACACTGCAATTTAAAATGTCTAGAATGAATATGAGCACTGGTCAGAGGTTGTCTCAGACAGATCGGATTGCAGAGCATGAGATGAAGCATGCTGTTATAATTTATGAGGTAATTACAGGGTAAGAAGAATACGTTAGAAGCAATTGCTGCAGGACCAGGGAGAATGCCTGATAGAGAGTGAGAGAGGGATCAGTAGCAGTAGCAGTCAGACTCAACAGCAAAGACCATATATTCCTTGGGTCTAAATAAAAAAAAAAATGTGTCTCTGAAAAGGCTCAGTGATGAACTCCTAGTGCAGAAATATGCCAATCTTCATGAATACTAAGCAAGGCAGTCCTTTTTAACAATCATCTAGAGCCCAGGGGTGATGTTGTGGCAGCTGTTTATCCTCAATGATAGATTTCATTGCATGTCTTCAACAAGCATTACAGTAAATGCTCAATTTAGGTAAAATCACAATCTAATTAAAGAATTCCAGTCTAAATCCCTTCTGTGCCGGGAAAGATGCAGCTGTCAAACGTCTCTAAGCATTTCATATACCTTAGCAACAATTAATTGGATATGCAACAGTTGATGCACTTTAAATGCGGCTCATGGGATTAGTAACTGAATGCTTGGATTAATGATTTACAGCTGGTTTCACTAGTTTGTTGTTTATAAACATTTTCACTGTGACACTTCCCTGTCTCCCTAGAAGGAAGCATCAGGACATGGCCACAAAAAATGGGGTGTTTGAATCTATGCATTCCTGTTCATCTTTATGATAATTTTTAATACTGAGGGCAATGCAAAGTTTATGGACAAAAAGTTCAAAGTTGGAAACTGACAGTTACATGCTTAACTCCATATATGAGCGCTTAAACGAGGCTTCATTTTCCAGGGGTGCTTCCAGTTACGTACGTCAAATATTGTTTCTATGTTTTTCCAGTTCAAATCAAAAGGCAGCTCTGACCCTCCTGGATGGGGAAATAATGTCTGTCTCTTGTGGGGGAAATTGATTCAGGGATCTTGATGGTAAAGATGGCTTGAGGTGTAAGAGGCAGAGATTACTGGAAAGTGTGTGCATAAGAGGGATGCCCAACATTAAGTGGGGAGAGACCCAGGTCAGAGACATTTCTCAGAGGAAGGGATAGACAGAACAGACAGAAAGTGTGATGGTATTAGGACTTTGAAAGAAAACTGGCCATTTTACACAGCTTTGTTTAATTTTCTTTTCTTTTTATGTCTCACTCACCACTGGGGTATTTGGATGTCTTACTGGGTAGGACTGTGTTGGAGGTGGGGCTTTTCCTTGCAGCACTGAGGCGATTGTAGGTGGTTGTACAACCCACGTGGCAGCCACAGGAGGCTGCTGTAGCTCCCCCTCACCACCAGATCTCTGTTAGTTTCCCATCACCCTGCAGCTGCCCAGGACTGGGAAGATGCGTAAGTAGTGTGTGGCCCCCTTCTCTAGGCTGTGAGGTCTGTGCTGCTGCTCTTGGCACAGACTAGAGTCTCCATTTCTGGGTCCCACTAAGATGTCAGGTGCTGTGGCAATAAAGCCAAGTGGGTGGCTACTGTGGTGCTGAAGGCAATATATAATTTGGAGTGAACAGGAACCTTAGCTGTGATGATGTCATTTGACGTCACATGTAAGTGCTCAGATCCAACCCAAGTGACAGGACAGTGGTTGGAGCAGGAGCCTTAGCTGTAGCACTGGGGTGGAGCCTGAGCTATAAGTCTTCTATTCATCCACCTCCCACCTGAACTCCTCTACGGTCACCTGTACTTGGTACAGGAAACCCTCCTCCCTCTTGCTGATCCCTGTCCTTTTACATAGGCCCACATCACCTACTGCTTACCCAGCTCCCTCTCACCATCACATCTGAGGCACCACTGAGTTCCATTCTGCATTTGTCTGCTGTCTTCCACCTTCCTGTCCAGTACTGGGTCAGGTCTCTCGTCATTCCCTCACCTACTGCAGAGGAACACCCTCTCCCATGCCCAGATCCCTCACACCATTATTCATATTCAGAAGCTGGCACCAAGGCCATCTCCTCAATGAATAGCCAAACATTGAAATCCTGGATACACTGTATCTCTGGAGATCTGTTCTCTTGCCTTACCAAATATCAGAATTCCCAGGGTTCCCCCAGAGGTTTGCTTCGAAACTATGATTTTGCTCCCTGGATGGCAGTTTCTTCTTCAAAATCCTCTTGCAATCCATTTCCTTTTGCAATCCAGAAACATTTTGATTTGCTCCAGACTTCCTTCTCCTCTCTTGTCCACTAGGTTTCGGTAAAACAATAGAGCTTTTCCCACATTATATCTCAAATAGTTTTAGGAGCATACAGTAGGGAAAAATAGGGTACCCCTGATCAAAATAAAGAAGATCCCAGTCTTCATCTCTCCCCGCTCAAAAACCCTATCCTCAAACACTGCTTTAACCCTGGATTAAAACAGTAACTCTTGCTTGTTGATCTGCCTGCTGGACTGAAGCACTCGGTGCTGAGTTCAATTGAACTGTCCATTGCTGAGCATCTAAAATACTTTGGGATCAGATACATGGCTGTGGAGTGGCACAGAGCTGAAAAAAGGTGGTGAAAAAGCACTATGAAACTGCAGGCACAAGAGTAGACATGAAAAAGGAGCAACTCTTATGTGGCATCTTTCTAAACTGAGTTATATAGGAAAGCCAATCTGCAGATGCTCAACAAGGCTTTAAATTGTGATGGTGTTGTTGAGGGGCATGACAATCAAACAGCTACACTTTTGCCTCTGGCTAGCCCACTGGAGGCAGATAAGTCCTGTTTTTTCTCCCCCAGGTGTATTCCAAGTTGTATGAGAGATGTGGGGGCAGGTGATCCCTCTTCCGGAAGCTGGCCATTCTCCTGCTAATCAGACCAAACTTCCTCCTGCTGAGATGGCCTGGGGCACTCTTTCACATCTTTCTAAATTGAGCATCACTGCGTGTCTAGCAGAAAGAGAGCTGCCATGCTTACCTCTATAGTAAAATGACTGTTGGTAGTTTATCAGCCCTGCTACTGGATCATGACCTTGTTCAGCCTCGTCAGTTACCCTCTAAGGGCAAAGCTCAGAATTTTAGAAATTGGGGATCTAAAACTAGGCTCTTTAAATTCATCTTTAGGTGTCTAAATAAGAAGCCAGATTTTCAAAGACACAGAGTACTCGGCAGCTCCATGGACTTCCAATGAGAGGAGACATAGGCTGATAGATTGCTATCTTTGTGCATAAGCATTCCTTTTCAAGATCGAAACAGATTTCACAAGCAGCTGCTCTGCATTCAGCACCACTGAAACAAATCACCACCTACTGAGGCACTTAAATGTACATTTAGGAACTTAACTTTGGTTATCTGTAATTGAAAATCTTAGCCTTACGTTTTATTTGTCTTTGAACGGGTGTGGACACCTTTGGACTCATTATTGGTATTATAATGTGGAGGTGCTTTGTGGGAGGTACCCAATGACTAGATATGTACAAACAGAGCATAGAAACTGCTATTTTGAGAAACTCCTGGGCAAGTTATGCATTGCTGCTGATTGTGGCAAAGTGACCAGTGCCAATGGAGTTCCAAAGTGAGCTGCACTGCTTGGGAGGCAAGCTGGGGGAGGGGCTAATTGAGGTTGGTATGTCTGCCAGGTGATCTGCAGCATTTGGGTTGGGATTTCCCATACAATCTCAGCTTCTCTGTTATGGTTAGGCCACAATCCTAGACTCAAACACAAGAGGCCAAAAGCCTCAGCTGGTATTAACCAATATAGCTTCACCAATTTCATTAGAGCCACATCAACATATGAGCTGTGTCTACATGTGCACGCTACTTCGAAGTAGCGGCACTAACTTCGAAATAGCGCCCGTTGCAGCTACACGCGTTGGGCGCTATTTTGAAGTTAACTTCGACGTTAGGCGCCGAGACGTCGAAGTCGCTAACCTCATGAGGGGATCGGAATAGCGCCCTACTTCGACGTTCAACGTCGAAGTAGGGACCGTGTAGACGATCCGCGTCCTGCAACGTCGAAATTGCCGGGTCCTCCATGGCGGCCATCAGCTGGGGGGTTGAGAGATGCTCTCTCTCCAGCCCCTGCGGGGCTCTATGGTCACCGTGGGCAGCAGCCCTTAGCCCAGGGCTTCTGGCTGCTGCTGCGGCAGCTGGGGATCCATGCTGCAGGCACAGGGTCTGCAACCAGTTGTCGGCTCTGTGTATCTTGTGTTGTTTAGTGCAACTGTGTCTGGGAGGGGCCCTTTAAGGGAGCGGCTTGCTGTTGAGTCCGCCCTGTGACCCTGTCTGCAGCTGTGCCTGGCACCCTTATTTCGATGTGTGCTACTTTGGCGTGTAGACGTACCCTCGCAGTACCTATTTCGATGTGGTGCCGCGCAACGTCGAAGTTGAACATCGACGTTGCCAGCCCTGGAGGACACGTAGACGTTATTCATCGAAATAGACTATTTCGATGTTGCTACATCGAAATAAGCTATTTCGATGTTGGCTTCATGTGTAGACGTAGCCATGTTGTCTAAGAATAAGCCCCAAAGCTGCTCCCCAAAGGAACCTCTGTCAGACACTCTCCAAGTTCAAAACAGTGAGCTTTCTATTCCATTTTCTCTCCTTCTGTGCACTCTCTGGTGCAAGGGAAAGCTTTGTCTGCCAATGGTTGTAGCTGAACAGCCTGCATTGGATGAATGTAAAAAAATACATCTAAAGAAACAAGGCATTAGAATCTCCTGGCATTCCTGGGAAGAGGAAAAAATGCTTTTTGATATTTCAAAATGTGCTCATATATTTCCATGTAGCTAAATATAGTGGCTAGTAATAGTAATTCTAATCTCTCAAAAATTTTTATCCCACTAAATTGCAAAAGTGAGTGGAAACATTTGATCAATTTAAGGAAATATTCCATGTCCTAACTTTGTTTTTAACCTAGGAAGCAAAAATAAAATTGACTCCAATTTCAATTCCTGCTGTGGTATGAACAGTGGGAATTGTGGGATTATTAAATTTTAAGCTTTGGTTATTTAATGCTGAATGAATTTGACAAAGTGGTTCATTAAATGCACTATTAGGAAATAACAGACACTTCAAAATCCATTATGCAGTTAGGATGAAGAATTTATTGTGTGTACAATTAAGCAATTCAACTATAGATGTGCGGTAGCATTTAAAGAAAAGGGATAAGGTGACCAAAATAGTTTTAGCATGAAAACTACAATATAGACTTAAAATCTGTCTGAAACAGAAATTATTGACTAAAAAGAACACAGAACAGGAAACGACAGATTGCATCATTAACTAGGACAGTAAAAAACTGTACAGTACAAGCAACACATTACAATAAATTATGATCAGTGAGGCAGTGTCTCTCATTTGGGACAAAAGGGACAACAGGGAGGGTTTTAAAATCTCATAAATCCACCATATCTCTTTTCCATCTCTGGAACCTCTTTGGAATAACTTTCCCCATCTTCATCTGAAGGGAGAAAAGAATCAGTGAAGCGCTTAAGAAATCCACCATATCGTTTCTGGTAATCCAGCCACCATTCTGGCCTCCCTACTCTTCTCATAAAGCCACCATATCTCTTTTGCAGCTCTTTGGCTTCATCTTCCAGTTCTGGACTACGCTTGAAGCTTCTCATGAAGCCTCCATATCTTTTGATGATCTCCCCATCATTTTCATTTATCTGTCGGTAATGTGAGGCTTCAGCATTGGCCCCTGTTCCCAGAAGCTCCCTCAGCAGATCAGATGAATTAACCAGAGTGTCATCACTGGAGTCTTTCTTCATAAACCCACCATACCTCTTAAGGATCTCTCCATTTGTTTCCTCCTCTGGTTCTACATGATAAAGCTCATCTGTTTTCTTCATGAAGCCGCCATATCTTTTCATGAAGCCACCATACTTCTTTGCTAGCAAATGGTTCTCATTCTCTTCTTTATTGTTGTCCCCTGGAGCACTGTTGCCTTCCTCCGAAAGATCCAGTCTAGTTAATTGAACAAGCTCCTTGCACGTTTCCCAGGCTTTGGCAGAAGGCAGTTTTCCTTCACATTCTAGTGTGCATGCCTGAAAAATTGATGGGATTTACTAAGAATGATTAAAAAAACCCCAAGACACGCTGATGTTGTCTTCATCATCATCATCAACAAGCTCAGTGCCCATTGGTGTCTGATGCCTCACTCGCTATTTCCTTCCATTTTTCCCTGTCCAGTACAGAACGGCTTAGTTTCTGTAGACTAGCTCCACGCCAATCTACTACATCATCTACCCATTCTCTGTGGGGTCTACTTTTTCTCTTATTTTTGTTAAAGGCATAAGCCACTCTGTAGATCAGAGATACTCAGCCCTCTGTGGTTCAGGAGTCAAATTAGTAATCAGTACTACCCAAAAGAGCCACAATGGTGTGATTCATTGCTTCATTTGCTATAGCACATGAAATTCATATTTAAACACTATCACAAGGGAAATGTTTAGTGTGTATGCCACAAAGAACTGCAGGAGACACTAAAGAGCCACTTGTAGCTCACAAGTCTCAATCTGAACGTCACTGGTCTAGGAACTCATTGGCTGGAAGGAACTGAGCTCCTGCACTGCTTATTCCATAATTATTCATTATGCCTGTCTTATGCCTTCATGTCATGCACCTGGTATTGGTACTGGTCACTGTCAGATACAGGATCCTGGACTAGATGGACCACTAGTCTGGTCTGGTATGATAATTCCTATGCTTCTAGTTCAAGCAAAGAGATCCATGTGTACACACACACACACACACACACACACACACACACACACACACACACACACACACACACACACACACCCCCCTCTTCAGTTTTGGACATCCGTCATAATGACAAAGGTGAATAAGTGTGTTTCAGGTTAATGAGAAAAAATAATTGTAAGAGTACAGTGACTTTTTAATAAAAAAAGGAGACACCCTCTTTTAGGAAAAGGTAATTTTCAATTTTGGTTTTGTTAGGGGGATTTCCATCCACCCTCAAACATTTGCTTAAAACTTAAAGTAGAACATAAAAATAACACAGTACAAACAAGCTACCTCTAATGTAGTAGCTAACATAGTTCCATGATATCACGTGGCTCTTAAGATTTGTATCACCAGATAAGGCCATCCCTCCCTGATTTCCTTCTTTAAAAAAACTTCTCAAATTTACCCTATTTCAAATTCTGAGGCAACGTACAGTGATGTAGAAGCAGGTCAGACAACTAGTCTAGCTAGTCTGAGGTACTGCCAAGGCAACAGCACACCTGAAGTGCCTGAGGAAGGTAAACACCTCTAACAGTGCTGTGTATAGAAGAAACATTGCTTACTGACCTACATAATCATCTGACTTGCTGAAGCATAAATGATACAGATAAACATATAGTCTGTACATAGTTTGTCTAAATTACTACTACTACTAGTGAAGACTGTTAGCATCCAAAATGTTCATAGTCATTGCTATATCAGGGGAATTTCTTTCCAATGAAATAATGCTCCTAAGGCAAATGGGAATGAATCTGCATCAATAAATTTCTTCACACATAATTGTCTTTCCCTTCTCCAGGCACCAATGTGTTAACTTCAGAAAGACACATTTAAAGACTCATTGAGACTGGAGAGCGTAATCATTACATAAGATGCGTAAATGCTCAAAGAGGATTGGAACAATTTATGAACACTTCTAAGTAATAGTCTATGTTTAAGTGTATCATTGAGGAAGAGCAAAAATGTCTGGGCAAAAAGACTTTGTCAAGTGTTAAGTAATATTAGATAAAACAGAACAATCAGCAGGAACAGTGAAATCTTTTTTCTGCATAAAAATCATTTCCCCTCTCCTATCTCACAATTTGTAGGGGCTTTGAGAACTGATTAAATCATATAAAAGTAAGATCTTATATGATCAGATTTTTACAGTTGTGGAATGAATTTATTATATTTGAAATGTTACATTTGTTTACACTTTAACCTTATTGTTCCACCATACTCTGTAATAATAAATAAAAGTAAATGATGATGCTCAACTTACCCTGGTATAGGGCCTCTGTCTGAGGATCTCAGCAAGCTTTACAAATGTGAAATTAAGTCTCAAAAGCATTCTGTAAGGCAGGTAACTGATTACTTCACTACTACTGTAGTTACCTGCCAGTTAAGCCCTAAATGTCATAAATATATTAAGAAACAGCATCTATCAACCTATTGCAAAATTATTTCCATATTAATGACTACTATTGACTTAAAGACTCATGAAATTGAGTACAAAGTAACTATGATGTTACCAACCATCAAAATTTCTGATTTTAACTGGCATTGCATATTTATTCCATTTGAACATATTTGGGTTATGAAAATAATATGAACTCAACTATTATCTGATTTGGAAATCACTATAATAAAAAATAAAAACCTCTTTTTTGGGTTAAACAATCATTCTCCCACTTCCAGCCAAACACACACACCACACACACGGTGTATAATAATGGTTTGATTACTTTCTATGGTGCTCATTATAGGAAACAATAGTGAACTCACTAACTGTTAATGGGTTTAGAAACCAATACTGTAACATACTGTGTGGTACTGTACTTTATTTTAGTTTATCAGCTGATAAATACTATTGCTGAACAAAATTTAACACGTTTCAAAACAGCTTAGCTGTTCAAGAAAGTTAAGTTAGGGCTCCTGTTTATCACTGAGAATTCACTGAAATAGAAGCGCAAATTTTCACGTGGACATAAATGTCAACTGCATTCAGAATATTTTCTGGGGTAACTGCTATGGTTATAGAAGTGCCATTATTTCTGTTAGAAACAAAAAGTTAGGTTAGAGTCCAAACCTTCATTCCTTGTGCATCGAAACCATCACAAACTTCCATTAGTTTCAACAGGAGTGTTGAATGCACAAAGACATTTAAATTTTTAATACCACAGTCCTCAAGCCCGCAAGTCCTTTGTCTCTTGCAAATTACTCAGCACCCTGTTCTCGGCTTCTAAGGGGAACTGAGCACACCCAGCAATTGTCAGAATCAGACCCCTTAAATTCCCTGCCAGCAAGGTACCAGTGTGAATTTATTTTAAAATGAAGCTAGTGGATTTTAACTAGTGAGGACATGCTCAGTTAGGTTGTTTCTCATGATTAGCTTCAGTGTCTAACACTAAGAGCTAATGAAAACTAAAATACAGCTCAGCATCATGTCCTCTTCAGCACTCCTTCACCTAGGAACCAGATGCAGCCTGCAGTCAGAATTGTTTTGCTTTTGGGGTTTACGCTTTAGTCTTAACTTGGCAGTCTAAATTGTTAGCTTAAACTTTTTTCCCATTTAAATGAATAAATGAATGAACCATTAAGCAAAGTGAAAACTATATTCAGCTACTTCTTTATTGTGTCCCAGCCATGCTTTGTGATTGTTTACCTCTCTCTCATATTATTGAAAAGAAGAAAAAAAAGATTTTCCCCTCCTCTCACCTGGTCAATGGGGAAGCACCTGCACCAGCAGCAGGAGGATCTGTATGACTGATTATACAGGGCAGCTTTCTGCAGACACACACTGTAAATGTAGCCTTCACAAAGTGCTGTCCAATACATGCATTAAATAAAGGGACAGTCAAAGAACTATTCTCTAATCTCCTCCGGTATAGAATATGACAATCTATCACAATGAGAGGTGAACGTGTTTCAATCAATAAGATTTGTTTTCTAAATAAGAAATGGGAAACTGACTAAAAAAGCCATTGTAAGTTCACACCATGTGTGCAGACTTTTGAAATGCATGTACCTGGAATGGAGACACACCGTTCAAGCGGTTACTTCCCAGCTGAGACCTAGAGTAACAGATTTAAAGGAAAGTGGGGTGCACCCTGTGTGTCTAGAATGACTTGTCCCAGTTATGTAATCATTTTATAAGACTCTCATTCTGCAGAGCTATTCTCAAAGGACAATGTTCATCCTGGTGGAAGGTGCTGTAGCAAGTTCTGTTTTCAAATGAAAAAATAAGTACAAGTAGCTGTGTTAGTCTGTATCTGCAAAAATAACAAGAAGTCCTGTGGCCCTTTATGGATTAACAGATTTATTGGAGCATAAGCTTTCCTGGGCAAAGACTCACTTCGTCAGATGCATGTCATGGACCAGGTGAAGTGGGTCTTCATCCATAAAAGCTTGTGTGCCAATAAATCTGTTAGTTTGTGAGACAAGCACAGGCCTTCTATGGAGTCTTTGATGAAGGAAGAGGAAGTTTATTGGAAACCTCTTACCAGCAAACTACGTAGTAGCTCAGGGGGAGATTTTCTCCTTTGGAGAGAAATCAAACATGGAACATTTTCCCTGTGGTTCATTTCTGTTTGGCTTTCCCACTCACTACTTGCTACTTTTGCTCTTTGAAGAGGTGAGGGGTTTGTTCAGAGCCAGACACTTTGACCAGAATTTTAGTGACTCCATTCAATCTCTCTGGCTACATCTACACATACCAGAGAAGACCAACCCCCTCCAGGTCTGTCTTCCAGGGTGCCATGCCACATATGTGCAAAACAGCATGTTCCACGGTCAACATGAACCCTGGAACTTCTCCTGAGCCTCATGGTAGTACAGAAGGTGGATGGAGGAGCGCTGCCATTCACCTTCTGCCCTGAAGACAGGCACAGAAGTCCACAGCTGCAAAGTCAATTTCTGGTACACAACTGGTGTAGCAAAAATCAGGGAGCAGCCCTCGACCTACAAGGTAAGTCTAGACTTGGCCTCAGTCCCACAAAGATCCTTAAAAGGCTCTGGGCAATTCCCACCCCCCTCCTGAGAACCTGTCTTGCCTATTCTCAGCATTGCTGGGAGAGATCAGGGTAGTTTCTGACTACGACATAAGAGGTGATTTCTTTTAAGGGGTGAGGGAACTGGGCAGTTTATAGAAGGGCCTGTTCCAGTCTCTTCCCCATTCTTCGGCACCCCTCCTCTAGTTCCCACCAGGACATAAGAACTCCTATTTAAAATTTGCATTTTAATGTTAAAAGAAGGGAGCTGGTTCCAGTCAAGCTGGTAGATTACAGAAGCCCCTCTTGTTTCCCCGGCACTGCACGTGGGGGCTGGGTCCAATAAGGGGCCCAACGTCCTAGCTCCCCTTGGCTTCAGTGGAAGTCCAAGGTGCTGGCTACCTGCCACCAGTGCAGGCTGGGCCCGGCGCAGGAGGCATCATCGCTCGCTCTCCTCTAAGGTCCGCTCCTACCCGACCACCTCCGCGCCCGCAAAGGGAGGTCAGGAGTCGGTCAACTCCCAGCACTGGCCAGGGCCAGGCAGGAGCTGGGGGGCCGGGAGCTCTCCAAGGTGCTGAACCTACTGGCGCGTACTAGGGAGGGCCGGCGCATTGCACAGGGAAGCGTCCGCGACGGAGGCACATGCTCCCCCCAGCAGACACATCTAAGCGGCCAGGGGGGCGCAGGGGCCGGCCCGCTGCTGCTGCTTTGCGGAACCGGTTGCCGAGTCTCAGCCTGGTCCCCTGGGCTGCAAAGGAGTTAAGGGGGAGGTCTCCCGGGCACGCCCGGCTCCTGCTTACCAGTGGGTTGATCTCGGCGTGGCGGGCCAGGCGGTAGGAGCAGGAGGCGCAGTCCTGGCTGCAGTCCGCCTGCACTGTCCAGCCAGGGCAGCTGCTGAGAGCCAAGAGCAAGCCGCACAGTCGCAGGAGCAAAGCCATGGGCTGCGGAAAGAAGAGGGCAGCATTCAGCCTGGCGCCAGCTCCCTTCCCGGCCCTGGGCGCGGTGTCCCCAAGCCCACAGCTTCTCCCACCTCTGCCCCAACTGCCTGCCAGCCTCGGGCGCAGGCGCTGCGGACTAGCCCCAGGGGCGAAGGTACCCCCTCGCCGCGCGTCCCTGGAGATACGGCCCCCAGCTCGCCCTTCCCTTGCCCGGCGCCTCTAGCCCGCAGCCCCCTTCGCCGCGCTGCTGGTGCTAGCCGAGCCGGCGCTGTCCCCTGTAGGGCGGCAGAGCCCATGGGGCGCTGCATGGGAGGACTCAGCTGCCAGCCCTTAACAGAAATCAAAGCAACTCCCCCCCCCGCCCCGATTACAGCCTCTCTCCTGCCCGGGTTCCAGGACCTGTCTCTCCCGGCACGGGTCCGGAAGGCGGCAGAGGCTATCCCCGCAGCGAGAGCAGCTACAGGACCTGTAGCGGTACTTGGAGCGGCTTTATGGCAAGAGTTTGTCCGCCCGCCCGCCCGCCAGCTCCCCACCCCACGGGCGCTGGAAAGCCGGCGGAGCCGCCTGGTCCGGTGCAGGACACTCACATACCCGCTGCTTCCCCGGGAGCCCGCAGCCGCGCCTCGCGAGCGAAGTGGTGCCAGCCGCCGACGTCTCTCGGGTCGCGCCGCGGGGATTGCTAGACGGGCTGAGCGCTCGCTGCCCGGAGCAGCCCTAGAAGGGGGAAGAATAGAGGAGACAAGTAATAGCGGCGTTAGGGAGCGCCCGCTGCTGTGAGCTTACGGCCGGGGAGCGAGCGCCCCGCTACAGTGGCCGACTCCGGGCCCGTGCGCTGCCTGGACGGCTCGGGCTGCGGGGCTGGGAGCACTTCGGCAAAGTCAGGGCTGCGGGCAGCGGACTGGGCCACTTTATAATTAGTGAAAGAGGGAAAAGCGAAGCCTCCCCCAATCGCCGGCGGGCGCCAGCTGACGCATGAGCTACGAAAGCCCGCTCGGGACGCCCCCCCACCGCCCGGATGAGCGAGGCTGCCCGGGGAGGAGCTGAGCCAAGCCGGGGGAGGGGGGAGCGAGCCGGAGCGGCCTGGCGGCGGGGGAGGCTGCTCCACGCCCGTGGCCTTTCACCCAGCCTCCCCCGGCGCTGCCACCTAGCGTGAGAGCCGGGGCATGGCCTGCGCGGGGGAAGAGGGGCCCAGCGGCACGTGGGAAAAGCCGGCCCACGTGCTCCGGCCCGGCTTCCCTCCCCGGCTCCCTAGTTCACAGCACTAGGGGTCAGAGAAAGGGCAGCGCAATGGGGTGGCCCCCTCCCCGCCCACTGTTCCCCCCATCTTCCTGAACAGCTGGAAGGACCAGCTGTCCCCACCGCCCCGGGAACGGGCTACCCTCGCCCCCTCCCAGCCTGGAGAGGGACCCAGTGTGTACAGCTCTAAGAGCCGCAGCGGCGGGGAGGTCGGGCCACTACAGGGAGGGAGATGTTTTCAGGTGCGTTTACTGGGGTTGTGTGGCCTGGGCCGCAGCTGTCTGGCGGTAGGTGAGGTTTGGGCGCTAGGGGGCGCCCACCGCTTGCAAAGGCAGCAGGAGCAGCCCGGCTTGTGAGAGGGGTCTGCTGTAAGCCACAGGCCTAGTGCAAACGAGCAAAGGGATCACCATATGGAGTGGGGCTCAACCACACTGGATCAGGGCAGTGGTTCGTCTAGCCCAGTATCCTCTTCCCAGCCTGGCTAGTGTGAGATGCTGCAGAGGGAATGGGCAGAACAGAGTAATTATCATCAGATGCATCTGATGAAGCTGGGTTTTGCCCAGGAAAGCTTATGCTCCAAAATATCTGTTAGTCTATAAGGTGCCAGAAGACTTCTTGTTGTTCTCGAAGCTACAGACTAACATGGCTACCTCTCTGATAGTAATTATCAAGTAACTCTCCCTTATCCAGGTTCAGAATCTGGTGGTCAGAGGTTTAAACAGTCCTCTAGTGTTTTAAATCTGGGGACAACACTTGTAAGACCCAGAAACCACTATTGGTCCCTGGCTAAACTGTGATTTCAAGGAAAACTGGGAGTCTTCGTATTTGACTGATATTTGTTCACTACCTGATGGGTATTTGACTCTTAGACCCAAAAACCATGATAGCATTTCAGACCTCAGGTGTAAGCATGATCTGAAACTGACCACACGGAACAGACTGGCATGCATCAGGAAGGTTTTACACGTTATTCAGTGTCAGGAGAGGACGATTCCTTCCCAGAGAACTAACCTGATCACATTGGTAAAAACAAATAGGCTCTGGTAGGACTTAAAAGAACTGAATGGATATGTTGCTTTAAAATTTCTGTTTCCAAAGAATGACTCTTATCTGTAGCCCATAGGGATATTAAAACTACCAATTGCGTCTATATACCTGGACTGAGATTTTCAGTTTATCATGGTATGTCATGGACTGTGAATGTACAGAGGACCTGCTAATTCTGCTTTATCTTCTACCAGATTAAATATACTGGCCCACCGCTGCAACTGTGATTCATTTGGCTCCACTTTCTGGGTACACAACACAACTTTAAGAAACTGCCACTACCTACCCAGTCAGAAGTCTCTGACACATGCAGGAGGCAGCATGAATTTGGAATCAGATGTTGGATGCTTTTCTTAACTATAATGTTGCTCCAAACACAGGACGTTAAACATCAGTGGAGAGTGGCCCTTGTCTTTATCTCTGCTCCAGCTGTGGAATATTCTGACTCTAGGATTTTGAAAAAAGCCAGAAAAATCTCTCATGTCCATAATGCTTTCTCTTCCCAACCCTTGTGGAAACAAAAGTCTTTCTATGTTAATAGCAATTATTATTATTACAAAGCAACAGCAATTACACCTCACATGTCTCTGTATAAATGATGCCTTGACATTATTAAAGCTTTTGAAAAAGCATGACATATCTGCCTTACCTAAGCACCAATAAGTCCTTTCTTAAAGTGGTTTATTACTTGTTTGGTTTTGTCTTTGGGGGATAACCATTTTAAGACAAAATGTGGCTATAAAATATCCAGCTGTCAGCTTTAAAGGGTTAGTTGCACTAAGATTCATACATTGCAAGGTCGGAGGGGACCACTATGATCATCTACTCTGACCTGGATCGCACAGGACAGATAACTTGCCCACAATAATTTCTACAGTGTATGCCTGTCCCACATTCTCACCCTGTCTTCTACAGACGGACAAGGAAATGTAGGTAACAAATCCTAATGTCACAATAGACAATGAATAGGCTATGACTGGAACACTCAGGATGCAGCAGCAAATCTGGTGTGTTAGAGAAGAAAGTTGAAAAGCTAGGCACTGAAATTTAAGGCTAATTTTAAGGCAAGTTTTCCCAATTACTTAATCAAGATGGAGCTTCTTTCACACAGCAAGAAAAGCAGCAGAAAGAACAAAAAGAACTGTCCTCACCTACAGACAGCATGCCAACCTTAAACAAAACCTCACCAGCCACTACAAATCACAAACCAGCGGCTCTAGGCCTGGAACCAGCCCCTGCAACGGTCCTCACTGCCAACTCTGCTCACATATCTACACCAGTGACATCATCACAGGACCTAACATCAATCATGCCATCAGGGGCTTCTTCACCTGTACATCTACTAATATAATATATGCCGTCATGAGCCAGCAATGCCCCACTGCAATTTACGTTGGCCAAACTGGACAGTCTCTCTGTAAAAGAATAAATGGACATAAATCAGACATCAGGAACGGTAATGTACAGAAGCAAGTGCGGGAACACTTCAATCTCCCTGGATACTCAGTATCAGATTTAAGGGTGACAGTCCTGAAACAGAAATTTCAAAAATCAAATGCAGAGAGAAATCTCTGAGATGCAATATATTTGCAAATTTGACTCCATTAACCAAAGATTAAACAGAGACTGGGAGTGGTTCACAGATTACAAAGGCAGCTTCTCTGCCCTGGGTGTTAAGATCTCCCCATTAGACTCTGACAATGGCTCATATCCCTCTGTCTGATCTGACTTGTTTTTTCCTCTTTTGATGCCTACTATTGATACTGGGCCATTTGCACCTTGCTGAATAGACCTTGTCAGTTCTGGTCCTGCCTTTTTCTGGGACCCCACTCTTTAAATACCACTCTGAACCCTCCCCACTCATGCATCTGATGAAGTGGGTCTTTGCCCATGAATGCTTATGCTCGAAAATATCTGTTAGTCTATAAGGTGCCACAAAACTTCTTGTTGTTGTCGAAGCTACAGACTAACACGGCTACCTCGCTGATAAAAAGAACTTCAGTTGTTCATTAAAGCTGGAGAAATTCTATCCATTGTCATAGATGAATTTGCTCTCAAATTAGAAAAATACACTGAATCAAATCCTGCTCCATCCACACTAAAGACAGGAAACACAGACACCCACCTCCATCTGCTCTTGATCCAGCCTTGCTAGTTAGGTCCGGTGCTGGATACCTTATGTGCCCTTAGGCAAAGAATCTTGAGTGCCCTCACTATTTTCACCTGTGGCTCACTTTGGAACCCTCATTCATCCCCAGATGGCCCTGCCTGAAGACCCCTTGCCCATGTGGCCATGTATCGAGCTCCCTCCCCAGCCTTCCCACATCCCCATCTGGCCTTGTGGTCCTCTCCAGCAGACGTGCGTGGCCACGCCACCTCATAACTGTGTTCTGAGAAGGCTGCTATGACTTTTCACTTGAGGACAGTTGTTCCTGCCACCAACTGACTAGCTGTTGTCATCCTTCAAGCTGTGCTGGCACCACAATGGCCTTAGTGGGTGGAAGGCAGAACTGCAGCACATTTTCAACAGAAAAAAAAAATTCTGCCTCTCTTGGACAAGAATTCCATGCCTGCTGCAAATGTCACCAAAGGGGAGGTGGCATGAAGTGAGACAAGCAGCACGAGGGGCATCTCTGCAAGGGGCTCACAGCTGCTTATACCCTCCCAGAAACTGACAGCTAAAAATGGCCCTGTGGGGTTAGAAAATTGCATACTCTGGCAACCTTCCCTAGAACAGCAGAGCTTCTGGGCGCCTGCCTCTGTGCCTAAATGGAAATCCAGCTCCGACCAGGCATAATACAGACGGCATAGTTAAAGTGTGCTCTACTGCTCCCTGTCAAAGGAGCGAAGAAATCTCCATTGTCTCCATACTGAAGCTCTGGTCATCATGGGTGAATGTCTTCATCCCTAGGCAGCACCTTGTGGATGGTGTCTGTATCAGCTGATGCAGAAGCAGGTCCACCTTTCTTGCAGTCCCTTCTAGCACTGAAATGAAACCTAGTGGCACTGATATGCATGAGATGAAACTTCGTACCACAACTGGTACTCCTGGGATCAGAAGTGGACTATTTGGATTAAAGTGAATGGGCTGGATGAAGAGCCCCAAATGGATTTCTTGCTGAATGAGGAGCCATTAAAACTCATGTAGTTGCACTAGTGTAAAACCACTAAAGCTGCATCTACATTAGCCAACTATTTTGAAGTAGCCAGTCCAACTTCGAAGTAGCGTGCATCGCGTCTACACACGCCATGCACAACTTTGAAGTTAAAATCAACATTTGGTGGCAAGATGTCGAAATTGCTGTTCCCATCAGAAGACAGGAATAGAGCCCTACTTTGACATTTAATGTCGAAATACAGTGTGTGTAGACAATCCGGGTCCCACTACTTTGAAGTAGCAAGGTCCTCCATGGTGGCAATCAGCTGAGGGGTTGAGAAGTGCTGTCCAGCCCCTGCGAGGCAATATGATCACTGCGCACAGCAGCCCCCAGAGCACCACAGACCTGGACCTCATGTGGCAGAAAGCTGAGACCGTGCAGGCAGCAGCACCCAAATGTGCCCCCCTGCGTACACTCAAGAGGCCCTGAGCCACCCACCCACCCATGGCAGCCAGCCAGTCCCCTGACTGCCCCCAGGGCTCCCCCCGATGAAACCCAGGAATCCCAGGCATCCAGCCGGGTGGTGGGAGGGCGAAGAGGCAGTGGGGCCCCTCCTGGATTGACTCCAAGCTCCAAGATCTGCTGGGGCTCTGGGTAGAGAAGGAGGTGCTCCAAGTAATGGGGAGCAAGTGGCAGAATGCAGAAGCATTTGACCAGCTGGCCAAGGGCCTGGCTGCCTGGGGTCACCTGCCCACACTCCTAACCATGTCAGGAGTAAAGTAAAGGAGTTGTGGCAAGGTTACGACAGTGCCCGGGACATGGCCAGCCAGTCTGGGGCCATCCCCACTGCTTGCCCCTATTACAGGGACCTCAGAGAAATCATGGGTCCCTGGTATACTTCCTCCCTGCTGCTGTCCTTGACACCGTGGCCAAGGACCCCCAGCAGGTCTTGAACCAGGGTTCCGGCCCGGAGGCCAGCCCTGCACCCCAGGGGCACCCAGAGGAACCAGCCCCCAGGACCACTGAGGAGAGCTCAAGTGATGGGGAGCTCCCAGTAGACCTTCCCTCCCAGAGCTCCAACTGAGCGTCCACCCAACAGGTGTCCCCCGACCACAGGAGTGGACCTTTAGGTATGTACCCCACAGGGAGAAAACCCCTGGGTTATGGGGTGGGGGCACAGGATATGACCAGGGGCTCTCCACATTCCCAGGAGAACCCAGTCACACCACGGCCCCAGGACAGTGGTATGGCCCTCAGGGGCCATCAGCACCCACTCCCATGGACAGCGCCACACCCCATCCTTGAGTGGGGAGGAGTGGGCAGGGGCTGAACACCTGAAGGGGGCCATCCACAGAGACACTGTGTCCATGGCTGGGGGACAGGGGATGGGGACCGGCACCCATGGGGGGCTGGGGGGTGTGGGCAATGGGCCAGGGCCCAGTACTAACAGCTGTCCTCTCTCTTCCCTCCCGCAGCCGCAACCACACCATCCGAGGGCCCCAGCAGTGCAGCAGTCTCTGTTGTGCCAGACAGCCCTCTGGGGACATTCCAGCCTGGCAGCCAGCTAAGGCAGGACCAACTGCCAGGCCAACTGCTGAGCCAGCCATGAGCAGCCACCAACCCCCAGGTCCTTGCCACCCTCCGGCACCAGGTGGAGTTGTTGGAGTGTTGCCTCCAGTTGGAGGAGTGGGCATTGGCTTGGCACAAGGAGGCCTGGGGGTCCTTCATGAAGACATTTGACTGCATAGCGGGAACCTTGGAGTGTTTAGCAGACCAGCTGCCACCCCCTGCCACTCCACCTGCCATCTCTTCTGGCTGCCCCCTGCACCAGACCCCACAGGGGAGGCCTGTGGGGCTCCAGAGCTAGCCCAGCCATATTTGCTGGTCCTCCTGGCCTCCACCTGGCCTTGACAGGGACCGTGGATGCGGGGGGGTGGCAACCCAGCTCTAGTGGGAGTTGCACTCCTCCCCGCTGGACGTGGGGCAGTGAGGAGCCAAGGACTGGGCCACCCAAGACCCCCTCCTTTGTATATAGTTCCCCTCACCTCCGTTCTAAATAGTTATGTCCCCCACTTTAAGTAATGTTCCCCCCATGTATGTAGTTTCTCCAGGGACATTTGTTGCATTAAAGAATAGGTTTACACATTTGGTTTGTAAATAATATAATCCCAGTTTTATTTTTCAAAACCCCCTGTGTGTCGTGTGCTCTTTAGGGAGGCAGTGTGCAGGTGGTGGAGGCAGTGTGTGGGAGGCCTGCCAGGCCAGCGCTCACTCTGCCCCCTGGTCAAAATAAGCCTGCAGGACCTCCTGGACCCGGACCCCCTCATGGTGGGCCTGGAGGCTAGGGGTGGTGGCTGGCTGGGAGTAGGCCATTCTGGCCTCCACAGCCCATCCCTGCAAGAATGCCTCCTCCTCGCTGTCCACCAGGTTGTGGAACGTGTAGCATGCACCCACAACCTGAGGATGTTTGGGAGGCCCATCTCGAGGTGGGTGAGGAGGCAGTGCCAGCAGCCCTTGAGGTGGCCAAAAGCCTGGTCCACCACCTGGCAGGCATTGTTCAGATGGCCATTGAACCTCTCCTGGCTGGCATTGAGGAGGCCTGTGTAGGGCTGCATAAAGTCAGGGCTGGAGGGGGTAGGCTGCATCTGCCATGAGGCAGAGGGGTATGGTGGTGTCCCCCAGAGGGATCTCCCTCTGGGGGATGTAGGTCCCTGCCTCCATCCGGTGGCACAGTCTAGAGTTCTGGAACACGTGGGCATCATGGGTGCAGCTGGGCCAGCCAACATAGAGGTCTTGGAAGCGGCCCTGGCTGTCCGCCATGGCCTGGAGGACCACCAAGTGGTAGCCCTTCCTGTTTATAAAGCATCCCCCACTGTGGTCTGGGGCACAGATGGGAATGTGGGTCCCATCCAGGGACCCAAAGCAGTTGGTGAACCCCATGCCAGTGAACCCTGCGATGGCCACATGCAGGTCCCTGATCCATATGAGCCTATGGAGCACTAGGGTGTTCAATGCACAGACCACCTGCGGGGAGGTGACATGGGGGTCCCTGGGACCCCCTCCCCAAACCCCCTCAAGCTCCCCCCTGCCTACCTCCCCCCTCCCCGGGCACCCCCGCTGCCCTCTCCCCTGGGCCTCCTCCCTGGACCCCTTCCCAGACTCCACATCCCCTAATAGGTCCCTGCTTGGGCCTCCTTACCTCCATGACAGTGGCCTCAACAGTGGCCTTGCCCACAACGAACTGGTGTCCAACAGATTGGTAGCTGTCTGGAGCAGCCAGCCTCTGGACAGCGATGCTGACCCTTTTCTCCGCAGTGAGGATGCGCTGCATGCGGGTGTTGTGGTGCCTCAGGGTGCAGATGAGCCACTGGCAGAGCTCGAGAAACATCTGCAGCCACATGCGGAAGTTCCAGAGCAAGTGGTCATCCTCCCACTCCCCCGTGACTCTGAGGTGGGGGGTAGCTCCATAGCCGGTGGAGCACCTGGTGGGTGGGGGGACCAGGAGGGCCCCATAGTCTGGGGCAACCCCTTCATCCTCCAAGGAGGGGTCCCCTTCCAGGAGCTGCTGGGTGGCTTCCTGCACAGTGCTAAGCAGGGCGGCTCCTGCATCAGCAACAGACTGGGGGGCTTCTGGCTGCTGCTGCTGCTGCTGGGGGTCCATGGCTGCGTGCACTGGGTCTGTGAGTCTGGTGTCAGTTTGGTAGGCCTCTTGCTGTGCAGGCTGTGTGTGTTTGGGAGGGGGCCTTTAAAGGAGCAGCTTGCTGTTGCCCTGGAAGGGCTAGTCTGCCCTGTGACCCCATCCATAGGCTTTCCTGGCCCCTTATTTTGAAAGGAGCCACTTTTTTCAGTAGACGCTCTCCTGCAGGGCTCCTTTCGACGTTGCCCGTCGCTACATTGACGTTGAACGTTGACAGCGCCAGCCCCGGAGGATGTGTAGACATTACACGTCAAAGTAGCTTATCTAGATGTCTCTACATTGAAATACATTACGCCGACGTAGCATTCTAGTGTAGACGTAGCTTAAGTGAGAAGTGCATCGAAGTCCTGTAATCATCGATGCTATCACCAAACAATTTTGTGAATTAATCCCCTTGAGAAAAGGAAGATGGCTAAAAAGCCTCACAGTGGTCTCTAGTTCTAGTAATGTTGATTTGTGAGGGATTGGAGTTTGGAGTTACTGAATTAGTTCCTATCCTGCTGTGCTGGCAAGGATCCATCTGGATGGCATACAGTTTGCTCAGGAGAATGAAATGTCTCATGCCGCTCTGACTCCCACCAATGTGGTAAGGTGCAAGACATGGCAGTGTGGCTGCAGGTGTCACTCCTCTGCCTCTTGGAAAGCCTGACAAACAGGGCTTCCCGTGGAGGTGAAAAGGCAGGGAAGAGGGGGATGTTTAGTTCAGCTCCCAGGGCTTGAGGGAGTATCAGAACAGAGTATTCATAAAGTAACTGGAACATGAGCCTGCAGCTCTTAAGCACAATGAAATTTTAATTCTAATTGCAATGCAATGCAGTTGTCTCAGCCAATCAGGGCCCAGGAATGCTGCATAATACCTGACTCACAACTATATACTCATTCTTCTAATATGCTAACCCTTGCACTTCGACTGTGTGTCTGCAAGTGTGTGTTTGTGTGTGTGTTTGGGGAGACATTAGGCTGCATAAAGCCTGTGTGATTATTTTTCAGTCACAGAACAGTCAGGGCTTAAATCCAGCTGCAGCTGTTTGGAGTGGAATTCCAGTAAATCTTTCCAACTGTTTGGGTGGGGGTGAAAGCCTGTTTCATGGCCCCATGGCTGAAACCTGAAGACCCAAGCCCCAGCATATCCATGGGAGTGGAAGACTTGAGCCTTGGTGTCTTCCATGGGGTAGAAGTTCTGAGCCTCAGGTGCTTCCCATGGGACAGAAGCCCTGAACCTTTGCAACCTCCCTACAGTCACCAGGCTAAAGTCCCACGACTCCTGCCACAGCTGAAGCCCAGAGCCCTGATTGGGGTTGTGGAACTGTGGAAAATAACCAATGAGAATTTAAGCTCTGTCTACGTTATGCAATTCCTGTGTACCAACAGTCTATTGTCTTCACAACATCACATCCACCTGCCTCTAGTGGCTACCTCAGAAACTCAACCCTTCCACCCTTTCTTACTCCACTTTTCCCCACCTCCTGCTACTCACTACTGAAGGAACATTACGCTCCCAGAGAACATGACATCTCTTTTCAATGAGAAGTTCTCTTTCAGACTGAGCTATGCCAGGGGAGTGCCAGTGATGTCTAGCTTTAGGTCAGCTTTGGGGAGGAACTCTTTGCAATGAGAGCTTAGCCAAACGGGTGGAAGAAAAGAAGCATATAGAATAAGTATCTTGTAAAAATTACTCATGCAAATGGGGGCTTGATCAGTCCAAAGAAACACAGGAAATGAGAAGCAGAGATATGAAGACAGACATAAGAGAAGGGGGTATGCTTTTCAATGTAGTAATACTGATACCTTGTTGTTGCTAACTGTTAACTTGTAATAACCTTGTTCCGGACTGACAAAAGCTGACATTTTCTGAGTTTATTAAATGCAGAATACAGTGAGCTCTCCCTAGTTCCCAACTAAATTTGACAGAGAAAACCAATTATTGTTTGCATTACACCAATGCAGTCAAGATCAGGGTCCCTTATGTCAGACACCATTTCTGTCCCAAAGACCTTTCAATCAAAATAGGACAGCCAAAGGAATGGTGGACAGGGGATGGAGAAAATTCTTATATTGCAAATGGGGAACTAAGGGAGATGGCTTGAAAGACATGTCCAGAATTATGCAGAAGCTCACCAGCAGACCAGGAATTGGATTTACCTCACCAAAGTTCCAAGTTAGTATCCTCATATTCATGGGCAGGGAGTGAGCTCCTGCTTGGGGAGGCAATCTTCCCAGCCCTGCTCATACTCCACCCCTACTTTGCCCTGGTCCTACTCCCACTGTTCCCAGGGACCCCCACCCCATACTATCTCCTTCTTCTCTTCTCTTCCCTCTCACTCTCTGCTCACCCCTTCCAGCCAAATCCCTGAACCCAAATGTAGTAAATATTTGAAAACCCGTCCGCTCTTCTAAAGTTTCTTTCTAAAGAACATGTTTTCCACTGCATGCTCGATTTTGAAGAATGGATTTGCGGAAGGTGCCTATTAAGAACACACTCTTTGGGAATACAAAATGGCAGTTACAGGTTTTTTGATATCTGCTGAAGTCTGTCAGAGATTTATTTGTAAAAACTTTGCAGTAAGGGTAAGTCAGCTGTCCTGCTGAATACAATATAAAATATTATGGAAGTGTGATGCAGCTCTTCTCTCTTTTACATTTTCTTAACCAGTATTTCTAAGCTGATTTTACATATTAAATGTTCTCTTGAGCCTGCATAAAGTAAACATTCCAGATTACTACATATTTAACACATTGAAACAACAGCATTATTTTAAATTAACCAGTCAGAGCAGCTTAGTGTGTTAAAGACAAAGTTCACTGGGTTCAGAAAAAGGGACTAATAATTTGTGTGTGATCTCCATAACAATAGACATACTTATGAAATTTCACTATGGCTACTTCTACACTTAGGAAAAACTTCAAAATGCCCACGCTGATGGCCAAATTAAAGAATACTAATGAGGCACTGAAATGAATATTCAGCACCTCATTACCATGTTGCCGGCCACGGCACTTCAGAAGTGCCATGTTTTGCTCACGCGCGGCTTGTCTACACGGGGGTGCTTTTTGAAAGGACCCTGCAAACATCAAAATCCCCTTATTCCTACCAGCTGATTTCCATGGTGGCCTTTTCGAAGTTTTTCCTAAGTGTAGACATGGAGCATATGTTTATGTTAAAATGTTTCCAAATATTTTAGGCATAACAAAGGATTTTATATCTTAGTAAGGTACTGATTTTGGTGGAAGATTCTCTTAAAACTAGTTCAACAAATAGTCAGAAGTAAAGAAAGGTAACCTCATTTTCCCAGCTATCTGGAAGAAAAGGAATGTTGTCCCTCTAAGGGTTCTCTTACTCAGGGGTGAAAAGAGAGTGGGGATGGACAGAAAAAATAGGAAGACTTTGGAAGCAAGTTTTTGTACTACAGTAATTAAGATGTGTATTATAGTTCAGGGTGGACTTTTGGAGAATTAATTTAAAAACTGTATGTCTCACTGTCCAATCATTTAAAGCAGGGGTTCCCAAACTTTGCAGCATCACGCCCCCTTTTGATTTTTGAGAAACCCTCATGCACCCCTGCCTCTTCTTTATCACCATCCAATGCCCCTTTTAACAAAAAATTCAATTCAAAATTTAAAATAAACACAAAAACTTGATATAAAATGTATTTACAATTAAAAACAAGCACAAATAGTTTTTCTTGGTCCCTTGGGGACCACCAGAGCTCACCACGACAGCCACCTGCCTGCTGCTTGAACCCTGCCCTGCTTGGACCAGCTGCCTGCCCACCGGCTGCCCGCCCCAGCTGTGGGCCAGCTGCCCAAGCCACCCACCCAAGCCTCACACTGCCAGGGGCAGCTGTCCACCTGCCATCCTGAGCTGCCTGAGCCCCAGGCTACTGGGGCCAGCCACCCACCTGCCAGCCTAAGCCGCCCAAGCCCCACACTGCCAGAGTCAGCTGCCAGCCCGAGCCGCCTGAATCCTGCAATGCTGGAGCCAGCTGTCCAAGCACCATGAGTCTCACAAGCTGGCAGGCTCGCTGGCTGGCTGTCCTAGCCCCATGAGCTGCCTGCCCAAGCCCCTCCCATCCCACAAAGCCAGGCACCACCAGCCCCCGGCTCTCACTCAATCCTCATCCACCTCACCTGAGCCAGGCACCCCCAGTCTCTCACCTAATCCCATTCTCCTCCTCCTCCTCTCCCACCCAACCTGCACTCACTCATCTTTGCAGAAGGCAGCTCGCTCCATATGGGTCTTTGCTGGTGGCCTGCTTTTTATAGCAGCTGCGCCAGGTCACCCAGGTAAAATGGCAAGGGCTGAGAGCCAGAACCAAAGTCCAGCTCTTTCTTCAGAAGGTGAGAATGATGGGGGGGCTTGGTCACCGCCCCCTGCCCCCAGAATTTCTTCACACCCCCCGGGGGGGCACCCGCAGTGGGAAACCATGATTTAAAGCTAAAGCTGAATACTCAGATTGTACATCTAAAAATCTATGCAAGGACTTTATAGAGTTGTTATGTTATTATATTTAGCAACAAACTAATGAAATATTTGAGACAAATTTTAAACTAAGTTCCTGTAGATATAGTAATGCATGACTGTTTTTGTCCGTAAATTTAGGCTACGTCTAAACTAGAGAGTTTTGTCAACAAAACCGGGGTTTTGTCGACAAAACTCACACAGGGGCTACACACAAAATGTGTTTTGTTGACCATCTGTTGACAAAACTTGGCACTTCCACTTTGCGATGAGGAATAACGCCTTGTTAACAGTTTTTGTAGATAAAAAAGCCGTGTAGACGCTCCAGGGATCCCTCTGTCAACAGACAGGGCTTCTGGTTCACCGGGCAGCCCAGTTTGCTGAGCTTCTGGTTGGTCATTCTGTTGAGAGGCGGCTGGGCAGTTTCTCTGCTGTCTGTTGACAGAGCAGATTGCTCTTTCCATCCACTTTTGTGTGTGGATATGATCTGTTGACAGAAGGTTTGCTGGAAGATCTCTTCGGCCAGTAACTTCTGTCGACAGATCGCTGTTGTGTAGACGTTGCCTTAGGGTTGGCACATGCCAGTTAAATGGTTTCAGTTACCACTTACTTGTTCCTTCAAAGGTTCACTGATATGCTAATAGGTCTGGCAAATTCAAAGGCTTTTCACTTGTAAGTTAATAGATCCACTTCAGGAGAAGAATCACCAGTCTGAAAGCTGCAACAGCCTGCTGTGGGAGCCTTCAGAAAGAATCAGAATAGGGATAGGAAGAAGGGAGAGTGGAGCGCTGAGACACAGGGGATACACTGCCTCCCGCTGCTCAGGCTTATATTTCCATCATTCTAAAGATCTCTACATTCTGCAGAATAGCTGAGTCAGAATTTAATGGAGGTAGGTTGGTGAAAGAAACAAAATAAACATGGCAATAGAATCCCAGGAGCGAGAGCAGAAAGCCTTAATGATTGTATCAAAATGAGAAAGAAGGACCTGAAAAATTTATTTCACGCCTATGCAAAAGGCCAACATGCAGCCTAGTCATTTTTGTATATCCTCCAATTTGTGTGTTTCTGTTGAATTTGATAACGAACACAGGGTTCCGTTTTTATGGAGCATTTGTTTTTGGTACAAGTGCTGAGGAAGGATGTTCATTTTTGTAAGGCACCTTACTGTTTACTACAAAACACATCTCTCTCTCTCTCTCTCTCTCTCTCTCTCTCTCTCTCTCTCTCTCTCTCGCTTATTCTCTCTCATCCTCCCTACTTTCCCCGGGCACATAGGATATATTTCTCCACATCTTTTTAATGCCTTTAGAAGAACTACATCCAATGTAGCTGCAGTTGTCCGAGTTAAGTAGGTAAGGTAAGAAATGTAATACAGAACCATCATAGTTTATATATTCTATATGGCAGTGGCACAAGATCCACTTTTACTGGACAAAAATAGGCTCCATAATAGACAATGTCTCTTCCATACATTCCTTGGGCTATGAAGCAGCATCAATTAGTAAAGAAATAAAATTAGAGTGGTACAATGGCAGGGAAATATCTGGCACGCACCACAAAAATTATGTTGGGAAACTTGGACTCTTGCAATTCTACTTATAGCTAGTGAGCAGATTTGCGTTATAAAACAATGCATTATAGCCAAGAGACAGCAAAGAGAAGTGTGACAATAATAACCAATATGGAAATATCTTCCTTTTCTCGTAGATTATGGTGCTATTAAATAGGTGAAACATGCTTCTAAAGGGGAAAGAATGCTTCATACTATTCTCTGATCTTGTATCCATGTAAAATACCTATTGCCCCTACATATATAAAATTATGTTAATTCTCTCTCTCACTCCGTCTGTATATATACATATATATATATGCAGAGAGAGAGAGAGAGAATTAACATAATTAACTCACACTTATAATTGCTTCAGTTTGCCTGTAGTTGAGTTAGAAAATAATTGAAAAAGGGGAATTTAAGACAACGGGTGTTTCAAACTGAACTATGGTGAATTCGTGTGGGTGCACCCCCCCATGTGTCTGTAATTAAGGAGTGAGCTAACTGGAATATATAAAATACTTTACAGAGAGCACATATTGCATGTAACAACATTATGCAGTTCATGTCATTATAGGGCACAACAGAGACCATTTGCGGTGGATTAAGAGAAGACCTGCTATCACAGCACATATTGATTTGGAATCCAGGGCATTAATTATTATGTTCTACACGAGTGGGATGATTTATTTTCATTTTTTAAATTGAGAAAATGTATCCTTGAGCTAAAATGCCATAATTCTACATGCAGGGAAGACTGGTAATGTACGTTTTGTATGGAGGATTGCAGTAAATATAATGCAGATGTGGAAAGATTAGTGGAAAATTCAGTGTAAGGTTTTGTCTGAGCAAATAATCATTTTAAGTGTATTTTAAAAACCCTAAGTAATGAAGCTGAAATGTCAGTTTGTGTTACTTCACCAGCCCAGCACAGAATTAATATAGAATTGAGTTTCTGATGCCCCTGATGCCTTCCCACCTCCCTTCCCCAGAATTCTCGTGTTCTGCTTTCCAGTATGTTATTGCCCCATTGGGAGGTGTCGCTTTCATATGATATTACAATATTCAGAACCAGTTCTTCCCTGTATAATTAAGAGCTGCAAGGAATGCCAACGAGGCAGCTGGTGCTTTATAGAGTCACAAAGGGAGAGACTTTTTGCTGTACCTGTCGGGGGACCTGTAATGGCGGATGGCAAAGGTGCCTTTAAGTGGCTTCTGCATGTCCCAAAATATGAGTAGCTCAGGAGCCAGTGTAGCCCCTGTTATAAATTACAGCATCTTCAGGGGGCAACTTGACTTCACAGTAATCTTTATCACGCAGTTGCCTAAAAGTTTCTTTGCAGCCAAGAATTGCAAGAGTAGAGAGCTCTCTGCTCACCATCCCAACTGCTGCTTCAGTGTGCTCCCTGAGAGGCCTGTGTGATAGGGCAACATAGGGACTTGTACACTGACCCTATTCTGCCCCATGCTCTGCAGCACTTTCCATGGGTTGCTGGATTGGCTGACCCAGGATTCCTGCCCCAGAAAATACAATGTAAGGCCCTGCTGAGACTGGGGATTTGCCTCAATCACAGACAGGGGTCTAGCTGAAGCAGTGCAGTTCCTACAATAGGCAGGTAAGGCTGCCATTTGCATTGGTAGGGTTCTCCTGGTTTCAAATGGGACTAAATATCACAGGTGGGAGCAGTAGCTTTTCTGGTTTCCATTAAGACTTCCACTGGTAAAACTACACCTGTGACTACAGTTGTTGCAAATCCCCACTTTCAATAGATGCATGCACCTGAGGTTTGGGGGAGAGAAGGTAACACAAGACAAAGTGATTAAATGGAGGCATTAAGTACAAGACATGTTAACACCACAATTTAATATTTTCATTGCTCGCAATTTTCAGTTGATAGAGGGGATGGCTTCAGATTTCTGTTTTGCTTTGACCAGTGTGTTTTCAGGAGAGATTTAAAAGAAGATGTCTGGGAGTTTGACCGAACAGGTCCAGGAGGGAGTGCCAGCCATATGGGAAAGACGGAATTATGGGAGGAAGCAAAGCAGATGTCCAGTGGTGTGGGGTTAGTAGAGAACCAGGTTTTTTGAAAATGAAATATCATTAGTCTTCGTCAACACTGTCATATTATTCCTTGCCCTCACGCTTTTCCATTGGATCTGTGTTGGATCATAATTTCTTGGTTACTGCTTGGCACCTCTCTTTTCTTACATTTTTGTATGAAGACCTAGAAGGCAGATTCTGACCTTTCCCCAGACTAGGTGATGGTTTTACATTCGTTCCTATAATGAGGTAGAGTCATCTCCCTCCAAACTGGACAGGGAGGGACCATTGCACTCCTTGTGGTGGGCACAGCAGAATCCTTCTCACCTCTGGCTCCAGAAGTCCTGGGGTGGGCCAGGAAGTATGAAAGCAGAACTCTGGAGCTCATTTGGTGCTGGACCACTGGAGGGGATAGATGCCTTGTCCGGGCATGGAGATTTTTGCACAATCCTCTGCTGTTGGATGAGACAGATGAGTATCACCAGGAGCAGCCAGGACCACCATCACACAAATGCCCCGAGAAGCTCTGGGGACTGCCAGCGACTGAGTATGCCAAGGAGACACAGAACCTTTGACTATGAGGCCTGAGGCCCAAACTGTTATAGAAAGTAGGCCTCTGCTGGAAAGTGTTTTGGGATAATTCCCATTGACTTATCCGCCACTATCAGGCCTTGGGCTGGAAACTGGTGGAATAGGGTGGGCTTGGGTGCCCCTGCCTCCTTCCAGTGACCTCACCCATGGGATGGTGTCCAAATCTCTCCTTTTGGCAGGGTTGTGTTGCAGGCTCAATCACGGTCTGGCAGGCACGGGCCAGAGCTTCCCTGTAGATTATTACTGATTGTCCCAGTCAGGTGGCCATGGTCTAACACTGCTCATGGCTCTGCCCCACCTAAAGGGCCAGAGCTTCTCTATCTTGGGCTACGTCTACAATGCAAGATAAATTTGAATTTAAGGTAGTTCACTTGATTGTAACTAGTGACTGTCTTCACTGTAAATACATTAGCTAGATTTAGGGAGCTCTAATATCGATGTCATAACATTGTCGAAATTGTCTGGGTGTCGCGTCAAGTTTAAATTTAAAAGTCCAAATGAGGGCTAGTGTGGAAGTGCCAAGCCTTAATATTGAATTCATTAGCCTCCAGAGGTGTCCCATATGTACCCCACAATGCCCCACAGTGCTCTGCTCTGGCCACTTCCATCTCTTCTGCTCTCCAGGTGCACAGGAATTACGTAACAGGAAGCCTGTGAATTTGAATTTGGCACCAGTGTGAGAGGCTGAGAAACTTCTTTCTTTCTTTGCTCTCAGCGCCGTGAGATCACCTACCCACTACAAATAGCCCCAGCATGAAGTTCATGGCTCTGTCTCCACCTCTCCCAGCTGAGCACTTGGTTTTTTTCCTGCATTGGAGCCAGCCCCTGCCCCGCCGCACCACATGGCAGCAAGGCTGTGGGGGTGTCATGCATGAAAGAGAGGCTGAGAAACTTCTTTTCTGTGGTTTACATTTGTGCAGGGCCCCTCCTCCCTCCCCCACAGACGCCACGCCGTCAGGGTCTCTCCCACACTCAACCACATCAAGTGGCTATCCCCCAACCCAGTAAAAGGACGGACCTGCTGTTGTTCAGTGCAGGCCATGCTGCCAGGCAGCACCACGTCCTGGCTTGAGCACGGTGAGGGCTCTAAGGGCAGGAAAGATTTTCAGGTGCTGGCTGTCACCTGGAGGAAGTCTCCCCCAGTGGCTAAGATATTTGGGGGCTTGCTGCTGCCCAGGGTGAATACTTCAACTGGCTCCCCACTCCCACAAAAACATTTTGGGGGCTTGCTTCTGCTGGGGGCAAGTCTTCTCTGAAGCCTAAGACTTGTGGGGCGGGGGAGTTGCTGCTGCCGGGGGGAAGTCTTCCCCAGTGGCTAACATTTTTAAGGTCTTTTGAGGGTTTGCTGCTGCCTGGGAGACCATTTCAACTGGCTCTGCAGCCATGGTCTCCCCTACCCCGACATCACCCAAAAAGATTTTCGGGGACCATGTCAACGGGTTTGTCACCCTCCGATCCACCAAACCCACTCTCCCATGGGATGATGGGTTCTGGCACCCTAACAGTCAACTGATGCTGGCTCCCTGGCCTGAACTTCACCTCTTGTTGAAATTTGGTGACCCCCATTCCCCCTCCCCCATGTTGGACAACTCTGTGTAGTGTAGCAGGAAGCCCAAAATCTTTTTGTTAACCTTTTCTGTCCTCTTTCTTCAAGCTTTGGCCCCCTTAACACAGAGAAGAGTGGGTGGAGGGCCAGTTGAGAAGACACTGATTGCTGGGTGATCCCAGGACACAGAAGCTGTGTAATGCACTGGGAAGCCAAAAACCCTGCCTCACAAAATCTCTTTTTTCCAAATCTTTACTATCCTATTCTTCAAGCTTTGCGTTGCTCCTGTATTATTTTCAGGGATCATATGTAATCAGGGGAGTGGGGACAGTGGCTGGAGGGCCAATTGCGAAGACTCAGACACCTGCTGCTTTCACTAAAACCTTCATAATTGAGTTATGGCTATAGAAATAAAAAGGAATTCAGTTATAGAAGCAAGAGATTTCAGTTAATTTGGCAATCATTGATGCCCTACTTTTCCCTTTCTTTCTTGAAAAATGGCAGTTTGCTTTCCACGGGGAGGGGGAATGAGGGCAATGCAATGTGAGAGGATGACATCACATACCCACAACCACTTGTGGGACATTTTTTACCCGTGCTGCACCAGCAAAAATGACTGGAATGCAACTGGGCTGAGGGAACTGTGGGATAGGTTCCCACAGTGCACCGCTGCCACAGTCAATATTTGGTGACTGGGCGTGGCAGCAATAAATTGACTTTGTGAGGAGCACGTGGGGAGGTGAGGAGCGTCAAATTCAAATTTATAAAACTCAAGATTACAGAACTGATTTTAATAAATTCAAATTTATCTCACAGTGTAGATGTAGCCTTAGACTGTTGTTGGCTGCTCCAGACAGGTAGCTATGGGCCAACGACTGTTTGTGGCTTGGCCCTGCCTCTAGGGAAGAGTTTCCCCTATAAAATGTTACTTATTATTTGCCTGTGGGGATGCCTTCCTCCCACTGAGGAGTTAACAACCATCACAGTTCTCTTTAAAGCTGCTTTTTCATTTTTGAACGCAATTTCCTTTTCCCTCCTTCATTACTGAACACTCCAACCTCTAACTAGCAGCCCCAGCCACCTGAGCCCTTGTTACACAAATAACTGTTGCACAAATATGTAGATGATATTTTATGGAAGCAAATGAAACTGGTTAGATTGGACATAGCTATAGTTTGGGTTTGGTTTCAGGTTTAGCTTACGGGCTGTGTGTATGTACACAGAGATGAGGAGACCTTTAGGAAAAGGGAGAAGCAAAGGAAGGGTGAAGGTTGGGGTAGCACAGTGTGGGGGTGGCAACTTGGTGTACAGGAAGAAAGTCTGATAAAGTAAGAGATTTTCACAGCAGAAGACATCTTATTAGGGAGATTGCCGCTTGGACGACTCCTCTCCCATTCACAATAAAAAAAAAATAAAGCCCACCTATCTCTCACCTAGCACTTGTCATCAGCAGATCTCCAAACACTTTACAAAGGAGGTTAGTGGCATCACATAAGTGAAACAATTTGAAGTTTGTGAGGTAAGGAGATAAATTTGAGTCAAGGCTGAAGCAGAGTTGAGAGAAGCACCAGCTTGACAATTTTATGAACTAATGCTATTCTGTGCAATAAAATATTCCATCCATAGATTTTTCCTCTTCTCCACTTTCAGTTGTCAGATGCATTACGTAGATTTTTCACCTGCCTCTAAAAGAAGCAGTGTAGGTCATTGCCAGAGGCAGGGTTTCTTGCTCTTTCTCAGAGAGGGTGTTACTAAGAGGTCTTATTGTGTCACTCATACTTTGTGACTGGTAACTCTCACAAGGAGTGTTAAAATGGGACTTAAAAATTAACTGTTGACTCCAGTGACATTTTCATCTTGTCAATATACTGCTATAAAGTTTCAGTGTTAGCAACAAGACTACACAGTTCCATTGCTCTATTATGCCAACAAATACAATGACTCATTTGTCTATTTATCTTGTTTATTGTTATTAAAGTAGGCTACGTTTTAAAAATATTTGTTATCTGGCTGCTTCCTACCCTGGGCTAAAATCAGATACAGAGTGATTTAGTGCTGGTAGAATGATTCCTGAAGTCTTAAAATGTTTGCCTGCTGATTTATTGAACATCATTTTACTTCTGGAAAAAAGAAAGTTGTATATCTGAGAGATGGAAAAAATATTAATGAGCCCATTTATCATCCCAGTGAATCCCTGAACTACAAGAAATTAGCATTTGAGTTCCTTGGCCATTATTTAAATATAATGATAAAAAAAGTTGAGAGGGTTTCATGAGACAGGAGGTAAAGGTGGGCCGCCACAACATTGCTAATTGTTCATTTCCCAGCCTGAACTTTTGTTTGTTGCTGCCCTGCTGTCAACCACGTGCTTTTTTCCTACATAACTGGACCAGATTATTAGTTTGAGCTTTAGGCCACTGACGCCTCCATCTGTTTAAGCCCGTATTGAGTTGGGAAGGCAGGGCTGGAATGCATAGCTCTACAGCCAGTTCTTAGCTAGCAGTGTTCCTCATAGAATCACAGGGCTGGAAGGGACCTCAGGAGGTCATCTGGACCAGCCCCCTGCTTCAGGCAGGATCAGCCCCCACTACGTCATCCCAGCCAGGACCTTGTCAAGCTGGGACTTAAGAACCTTGAGGGATGGAGAATCCATGACTTCTCTAGGCAATGGGATCTTCTCATGGGATCGTTTCAGCTGGCATAGCTGACAGCAGTCAGTAGGGTGACTAACATTTGTGGGAATCAGGAGGTATGACTTTGGCCACCAGGGAATCACCCATATATTGCTGTTAAGACAATAAAATCATACTGGAAGTGTTGAGCAAAATAACCTAATTGAGCTCAAAATGAGTTAGTCCTAAAAATTTCAACAAAATTTGTCAGTTCATCTAAATAACAATGTTTTGCAGAGATGGTTTCATTTTTGATGAAGTATCAATGGCACCCTGATTGCCAGCCAGGACTTCACCAGAAATCTGCCTGGCACCTTGGCAGCCTGCCATGTTCAGTGTAAACTGGACGTTACAATATTATTTACATATATCCAACCAGTGACCCAAAACTGGTGGGTCCTACTCCAAAGAAAATATAATCTATTGAACGCCACTGAAGACAGTGGAGCTGTGTCGGTAGGAAACTACTATCTGAGGAGAATCAGGCCTTTTGTATTATTGTACTTAATAAACTATAACAGATTAATACAATGTGAGTTGGTAGATACTGATACAGATATGCTTCCTCTCAAGGGTGTCCTCTTTGAAAGTTCATATACGGTAAGCATATTTCAATGTAAAATAAACTGGCAATAATCACATTCTTAACACACTTGTGAAGCCTCTGAGACACTTCCTTTCTGGATTATAAAAAGCTGTGATTGTAATGGGTCTGCCTTTCTTCCATTAATATATATAAAGTGAGCCATTTGGTTAGCGGAAAACAGTTACAAAGCCTTTTTAATAAACACGTAATTCATGGAAGAACTGCATGGCTAGTGCTTTTGGTTCATTTTGGCTATTTTATTCTGATGTAGCACCAGTAAATTTCACAGTTACTCCTGTTTCATAACAGTGCAAATTCAGAATTCCAGCGTTTTTCCTCCAAGCAGTTCTCTCTCTGGTTACATCCATAGGAGCATATAATTATTTCTTCAGCCTCCAGAGGCTTGCATACAACAGTTATACTGAAGAATGCTTATTTAAGCTAATGACTGGTGAGCCATAGTACAGTATCTACGTTTGCAAGTTAGTCGATGAACAAGATATGCCAACAACAACATCAACAACCAGGATAATGCAGGTTAAGATGTGCTGTTTTTCAATTATATTGATGTGTGAAAACAAAAAGCAGTCAAGTAGCACTTTAAAGACTAGCAAAATAATTTATTAGGTGAGCTTTCGTGGGACAGACCCACTTCTTCAGATGCTACTTGACTGCTTTTTGTTTTGATAGTATACAGACTAGCACGGCTCCCTCTCTGTTACTGCTCATTGATGTGTGAGTTAGCTTTAATTATGAGAATACTCTTTAGTATACTAGTATTTGAATTGTTGCATGCTTTGTAAAAGAAAGGAAGCTGGAGTATCAGACATTAGGAATATTTGCTATCCAATCTTTGCAGATATACAGGTTGAGAAAATGAGGGTATGATTTTTTTAAAGATTTTATGGTAAAATGTATTAGGTTTGTGGACTGGTGAAGTGAGAATTAATATATGTGTATATTGAGACAGTAACAAAACTACCAAATTAACTACAACGACTATAAAGATCAAACAAAGCACATCCGTTTGCTCATAATTATGTCTCTGTATAAATTCAAAATTTATTTAAATTAAGAATTAGGTCCCAAGCCTGTAAATGTTTACACACATTTAACATCATGCATTTGCATAGTTCCATTAACTGCAATGGACCTATTGTTAGGGGACAGAGAACCCCAGATATGCCATGTGCTTAGACACTCCTGGGCTACATCTACACATGCACGCTACATCGAAATAGCTTATTTTGATGTAGCGACATCAAAATAGTCTATTTCGATAAATAACGTCTACACATCCTCCAGGGCTGGCAACGTCGACGTTCAACTTTGACGTTGGGCAGCACCACATCGAAATAGGCGCTGTGAGGGAACGTCTACTTGCCAAAGTAGCACACATCGAAATAAGGGTGCCAGGAACAGCTGCAGACAGGGTCACAGGGCGGACTCAACAGCAAGCCGCTCCCTTAAAGGGCCCCTCCCAGACACAGTTGCACTAAACAACACAAGATCCACAGAGCCGACAACTGGTTGCAGACCCTGTGCATGCAGCATGGATCCCCAGTTGCAGAGCAGCAGCCAGAAGCCCTGGGCTAAGGGCTGCTGCCCAAGGTGACCACAGAGCCCCTCAGGGGCTGGAAAGAGAGCGTCTCTCAACCCCTCAGCTGATGGCCACCATGGTGGACCCCGCTGTGTCGATGTTGTGGGACGCGGATCGGCTACACGTGCCCTACTTCGACATTCAACTTCGAAGTAGGGCGCTATTCCCATCCCCTCATGGGGTTAGCGACTTCGACGTCTCGCCGCCTAACGTTGATTTCAACTTCGAAATAGCCCCCAACATGTGTAGCTGTGACGGGCGCTATTTCGAAGTTGGCGCCGCTACTTCGAAGTAGCGTGCACGTGTAGACGTGGCCCTGGTGTGTCCCCCAGGTGAGGCACCTTTGGCCTTATTGTTTCATGGTTTATTTTGTCACTGGTTTAGGATGTGTTTTGCTTAATGTAATAATACCTGTTTGAGTTCAGCGGCAGGAAAAGCTGTGATTGGGTATTTCTGGATAAGCTGCGTATGTGGTGTGACTATCACAAAATGAATACATAACTTGATTTACAAGGGGAGACACAGGTCTCCAAACCACAGTTCACTCACAAGTTTTATGGGGCTACACAATATTCAGGTCCAAAGACTTGATTCATTTCAGGAATAAGGGAATTTCAAAGTCAGGGTTTCCTTTCAAAGCACTGGCACCTACATGACACTTTCATTTTTGAAATGACTCCACCTTGAAGGCCACATCTCAAGGGAATATGCAAATGAGGCATGAAATATTTAAATCCCTGAATCATCCACAATTTCAATCCCACGTATTTACATATCCCCTCCAAAAGGGAGGGGTGAGTAGACATGGCCAATTAAGTTATAAATTGGAATGTACAAATGGGGAGGTTGAAAGTTAAATTAAATTAAATACAACCCAGTAATCTAAGCATTAAATATTTGTGACCTCCTAGAATCATTTCTTCTGTAACTTCAGTCTGAAACAGAAGCCAATTACATTAGAGAAAAAATAACCCTCAGGCATTAATGCCCTAAATCATATTTATACTCTAAGTTACTCTTCTTTTTAATTTCTCTTACTTCAAGAGGGTCGAAAGAGAATCACAAGACATTCATAGGTAATCCTGTTTCACCTGAACTATTTGAGTGAACTACAGATGCCACCAATTAATTCTTCATTTGATGCACTGACACACTAACTTCTAAGCACTTTCAATCAGAAGAGACATGCTATTTCAGAACCCCTATTTTGCCTGCATTTTCAGGGCAACATTTTGTCAGAAAATCTAAACTCATCTAATTTTTTACTTAAAATCTAAATTAATTCTAGAATCTAAACATTAATTACCATGATGGTAATGGGAGTGTTAATGGAAGCAGAAGATTATGAAAAGGAAGTGCAATATGGTATGCACTAGAAATGTAGGGCCAACACATCAGCTGGCATGACTCCATATATCTCCAAAGGTGTTGCATTAATTTACATTTGGCTTTCACTCCTCTTTGTGTGTCATATAATAATGTGTTAATTGTTTTTTGAAATTTTTCTGTTACTGAATTTTAGTTAACTACATAACATTTCATTTAATTACATATAGTGATTTACAAACGGTTTATAAGAGAGAAAGTAAAGAGAGAGGAGATAGATATGTTTTATGAGACAGGAGAGTGGGAGATCATCTGAGCAACAGGATTTAAAAGAAAAAAATTGATGTGCACCTTAGGAAATGTAAATTCTAAAAAATGTAGCAACTAGTATCTGAAGATTAAACTGTTCCCCAAAGGAAGAGGTGGTATCCTCACTGTTTGAACTTAAAGCAGTTCAGAAAAAAGTCATCTCTTGGGCTAAGAACAGCCAAGATAGGCTTTTCCCATAACACATTTCCAATTCTGTACACATGCTATTACATCTGAATAATAAAGTGAGAGTCTACTATGTATTTGAGAGTGTTTGAGTGTGTTTGTCTGTCCGTCTGTTAATGAACTCTTTCTAAATGGTAAGAGATAGGCCTGCCAAACTTGGTATGCTGCCTTCTCTTTATCATGATTTAAAGCAAGGTAAAGGCTTGATTGTGCCGGGATGATGGGATGTGCCTGGAAAGCAGCTGTGTCTCAAAAATGGAAAGGGATGGCTTTGCTCTATAATGACCACATGGGGGCAGCAGGGGATATGGGAATGAAAGCAGGGGCAGTTATGCTGTATAATGACCAGGGGATGGGGACAGAAAGGAAACACAAATGGGGACCAGGAGACCTATGACCCATTACAGCAGCAGGGGGCAGGAGTGGAGAAAGAGAAAGCTATCTACTATATATCTGAGAGTGTTCATCTGTGTGTATGTCCGTATATCCTCCACAGAACTCTGAATATCAACTGATAAGAAAGTTTCAAATGAAGATGCCCTGTCAAGATCTGGCATACCCAGCCTCATAGCCATCCTCAGCAGCAGAAGACTACAATGTCTTGGTCATGTGAGAAGAAGGGGGTGACAAATGACTTCCCAAAGAAATCCTTTTCAGTGAACTGTCATGTGGGTCAAGAACAAGAGGAAGACCAAAACTAAGATTCAAGGATATATGCAAAAATTCCATGAAGAAATTCAACATCAATCTAAACTCCTGGGAATCTACATTATCAGATTGAACTACCTGGCAACGATTGCTACGACAGGGCACATCATCCTTCGATAGTATATGTGCAAGTCACGCAAAAGAACTTTGTCTTAATAGGAAAAACTCTGAGACTCCAGAATTCGGAAATAGGCTGACATGCGGTTATTGCAGTTGACCGTGCAAATCCAATATTGGACAGATAAGACATGAGAGAAGCTGCAGACTCAAACACTGCCCATAGATCCTCACCATCGCTGCTAACCACCATCTCTTGAGATGAAGAGGGGCCACAGATAGATGGATAGTTAGATGTGTGTATGTCTATCTGTCCCTCAGCTTGGGTATATGTGCCCCTCCCCTGGCTGTGCCTGCGTCAACAGCCATGGAGAGGTGCTTCTCAGCTGGCTGCAAGCTGCTGTGCCGAGAGAAGTCTGGAGTATTCCTTTTTCCCTGGGGTGTACTGCACACTGAGCCCCTCTTACCAGACCACCCCCACCCCAGAGCAATAATTTAAATGGAGAAAAAAAATTAACTGAGTTAAGGATCTGAGCAACACCAAGTAAATTTTTAGTATACTTACAATCACACAAATATTTACAATTGAAAACAGATGTTGCTGCCATGTGGGGGCAACCCATTATCATCAGCAACTCAAATCTGCTATGATTAAATTAAAGAATTTCATTTGTTTTGCTAATTAAATAGATTTTGTCTCAGGTTTTACTTGGCTCTTCTACAGCTGATTCTGTCCAAGGGTTTCAAAGCACTATATACAATTGATTCAGCCTTCATAATTCCCCTGTGAAATTAGATGTTTTGTTTAATCATCTTCCACTCACCTCTCACAACTTCCTTAGTCACCCCAGACTCCTGTTTTCTCTCTTGTTTATATCATTCTTCCCCTCATCACTGTGGGTGCTCTCCTAATCAGTGTGTGGCACCTGAGTCCCTCCCGGGTGGCCACCCAAGCACTCAGCTTACAGGGAACACCGATCCCTGCCCTTTCTGTGATGCTGCCGTTCATTCTTCAAATGTATCCACTTGTTTCATGAACTCACTCTGCAGTCCCCTCTAAAGCATAAAGAGTCAGGTAGCTAGGCCCTCGTTTAAACTTAAAATTTACCCTGAGCAGCATGGTGGAGCCGCCTAACCCTTTGTATGGACATGACTAAATTGAACGTAGAATTCATCTGTTGACCTAGCCAGCACTACTTGGGGAGCTGGGTTACCTGCGTTGATGGGAAAACTCCTTCCATTGATGTAGGAAGCACTGACACTAGGGCACTACAACAGCTGTAACCCTCACAGGGCAGACCCGCCCTAGGCCACACAGACATGTCTGAGGCCTTTTAAGACTAATTGTTGCAGAACTCCAACTTCATTGTCTTAGGCTGGTGGACCATTATCTGATTTCAGTGGGTTGAATCGTGTTTAACGCTAAAGGAGTGAGTAAGGGTTTGCAGGGTCAGCGCCTTATTTTCTGTGCTTTGAATAAAGCTGCCCAGTAACATTTTACTTTGCAGAGACCAGCAGGAGCCTCTTTGAAAACCAAGCCATTTATTTTTGCAGCCAAATATAATTTAGGCCCTTCCAATTGAAAGTGATGGCAAAAACCAGAGTTTTCAAGGGCATCAATACACTATGGCTGTGTCGATACTTGTCCAAAATTTTGAAATGGCCATGCTAATGGCCAAATCAGAGAATACTAATGAGGCGCTGAAATGACTGTTCAGCACCTCATTAGCATGCTGCTGGCTACAGCACTTCGAAAATGAGGCATTTCGATCACATGCAGCTCAGCTACACAGGGCCCTTTTCAAAAGGACCCCGCATACATCAAAATGCTCTTAGTCCTATCAGCTCATCAGCTGAAGTGCTGCAGTGGCAGCATGCTAATGAGGCTCTGAATATTCATTTCAGCGCCTCATTAGTATTCACTGATTTGGCCATTAGCATGGCCCTTTTGAAATTTTGGGCAAGTGTAGACATGGCCTCTATGTACAACCTATGTGGATTAATTTACAGGTCTGAGCTAGCTAAGTCCAAGTTGTGCAAGCCGCTTCCAAAGGGAGAGCCTTCAAAGACTGTGGGAACATTACACATCATTGGATTTAGTAGAGATGGACAAATTCATTTTATCTAATTTTAAATCCTCTCAAGTGTTTTGGGTCCATCCAAACACATGTGCAAATAAAATCATGGGATTTAGGACCTGAATAGCGTTTATATATTTTCCAAAGTCTTACCTTATCTTCATTCCATATTTGGTTAGGCAGCTTTGTCAGTTTTGTCATTGTTGACACTTCACACTTGATGTGAAGAGAAAAAAGTTTCAAGTTCACTTTCTGTAAGCTTCCAAAGCAACTATATAAACACGCTAAAAATAGGTCATAGATGCTATCAATCTACACTTTTAATGCCCATCTGTCAAAGCAACTGTTTATACTAACAAAAGGACTATGACTCCAGCAGCCACCAATAGACTCATGGATGTTCAGTTTTATTTACATGGATTTGACAATGTTATTTAAGCACAAAAGATGAAAAATGTCAGTTTTCCATATGAGTAACTAATGGAAGAAATGCAGCTGATCATTCTTCTGAGAGGCAGCAAAGCACTTTGTCTGTAAAACACAGCTGATTTGAAAAACAAAGGTATGTGATTATAGATTTGAGCTCAAGTAGTCAGTGGTTAATCAAGTCATGTCTGTCCGTGTCAAATCCAAGACAAATCCTGTAGGCTATGAGCATCAATAATTATCAGGCTTGCTGTATGCTAGGCAGTGTTTCTCAAACATTTTTTTTTATAAAGTACCCCCCTTTTTAAAAAAGTTTGTAACTACCTGTAGACTTCTCTCACGTGCCTGTAAGGGTATGAATAACACAGGCTGAGAAACATGGTCCTAAGGTAATCTAAGGTCTTGAAAGAAGCACCATTCAACCTTTCCAGATTACTGTACCCTTTTCAGGAGTCAGATTTGTTTTGCCTACCACCAAGTTACACCTCACTTAAAAACTACTTACTTACAAACACATGCAAAATTATCACAGAAGACTACTACTGTACTGAAAGCTTGCTGACTTTCTACCACCTTATTAGTCAATAAATGAATTGGAATAGAAACATCGTCTGTACACTTCAGCAAGGCATATGAAGCAGTAGAAACAAGTCATTGTTTGAATGAATTTTTAGATTGTACTGACTTTACTAGTGTATTTTATGTAGCTGGTTATAAAACTAAGCAAATATCTAGAGGAGTTGATGTAACCCCTGGAAGACCTCAATGTGCTCCCAAGGGTACATGTACCACTGGTTGAGAAACACTGTGCTAGGCAGTACATTCAGGTTATTCGTCACCTGCATTCCTGATCATACTGCTTCTACTGCAAGTAAGCGAGGTGAGACCAGGCTACCTGTACAGGGAATATTTTGGTGCACTGTAGATGCACATCACCTGAGCAGCCCTGTGCTGTAATTTCCCAGCGGGTGAGATTCACAAAGGGGGACTTAGCCTGAGTGATGCTGTGCCTAATTTTTAGGTGTCTTCTTGCCTAGTGGAATTTGCAACACTAATTGTGTCTGGGGGCTCCTCATACAAAGCATGGGGAGAGTGAGGTGGCCCCTCCTCTAAAAAGGGAGGGTTTCACGGAAGAGAGCACACAGAGCTGAGAGCTAGGGAATGCAAAGGACAGGGATGGAGCTTAAGCCCTTCCCCTCAAAAGGATTTAGGTTGGTGTCTACAGGACTAGAGAGAGGTGTCTCCCGCTCAGGATTCAAAACCATGAGCCCTCTCCTGGAATTCGGTGCCTAAGCCAGGTCAGGCTTTTCAGAACTGAAAAACAAGGAGAAAAAGTCCTTCTGTTACCCACAGCACTCGCCCAGGCTGTGACAGTCCTCAGTTCCAATCCCTCAGCTCCTTGCCTGAGGCCGAGCGGGGACCTGAATCCAGCTCTCCCATATCCAGGGGGAAAGCCTAAAATGCTGGGCTACTGGCAGTTTTGGGGTGGCTCTCTCTCCTGTTAAGAGGTTCCACTTTGTATAAAATGCTTCAGTATTCATGGCATGAGAGGATTGTAAACGTTAAAGTTAGAGGCCTGGGTCTGCCTCGTGAATCCCTTGTTATAAGCGCCGTAAACTGAGAAGCAATTGCTTCCGTTGTGAAATGGTTAAGGGGAAGGTCTCTCTCCATTAGGTTCTCTAATGATTGCACTTTCATACACCCTGGGCAGAGGCGACTAGTGCAGGGATTCCAGGGAGGGCAGAGTGGGGGCGCCGACCATGTGCCTCTGCCCTACCCCTCCCTTCTCTTGCCACAGCCATGACCAAACCTCTCCCCACCACTGCTCTGCCCCTCCCCCTGCACCCCTCCCCTGTTCCTGTGGAAGCACTGCACCACTTACGGTGAGTGCGGGGCAGTCTCCCCAGGAGTGGCAAGACAGCGACAATGAGCCCTGGCGGGGGGGAAGCTGTGAACCCCCCTCCACCACGCAGTGACCTCTTGTGCGCCCCAGTGCATTGCCTCTGTCTCTGTGGCTATTGTTTTTGACATACCCTTAATGCCTTTGGCATTGCACGTTCCCCACACATGAAAGGGTGGACAAAAAACATGGTCCCTGGAAAACCAACTCTTGAAAGAGTTTCCTGGCTCATTGCTTAGGACTCTTGAGAATAGGAAGAGGCCCATGTTAGAAAAAATTGTCTTTGTAGTCCTAGTAGACCCCTGGGCTGGCACACACTTCTCATAAATTGGCTACATTCTGAAGACAGTTAAGCTACGTCTACACGTGAAGCCTACATCGAAGTAGCTTATTTCGATGTAGCAACATCGAAATAGGCTATTTCGATGAATAACGTCTACACGTCCTCCAGGGCCGGCAACGTTGATGTTCAACATCGACGTTGCGCAGCACCACATCGAAATAGGCGCAGCGAGGGAACGTCTACACGCCAAAGTAGCACACATCAAAATAAGGGTGCCAGGAACAGCTGCAGACAGGGTCACAGGGCGGACTCAACAGCAAGCCGCTCCCTTAAAGGGCCCCTCCCAGACACAGTTGCACTAAACAACACAAGATCCACAGAGCCGACAACTGGTTGCAGACCCCGTGCATGCAGCATGGATCCCCAGCTGCCGCAGCAGCAGCCAGAAGCCCTGCGCTAAGGGCTGCTGCACACGGTGACCATAGAGCCCCGCAGGGGCTGGAGAGAGAGCGTCTCTCAACCCCACAGCTGATGGCCGCCATGGCGGACCCCACTATTTCGATGTTGCGGGACGCGGATCGTCTACACGTGCCCTACTTCGACGTTCAACTTCGAAGTAGGGCGCTATTCCCATCCCCTCATGGGGTTAGCGGCTTCGACGTCTCGTCACCTAACGTCGATGTTAACATCGAAATAGCGCCCAACACTTGTAGCCGTGATGGGAGCTATTTCGAAGTTAGTGCCGTTACTTCGAAGTAGCGTGCACGTGTAGACATGGCTTTAGAGTGTTGTCTCCTGCCAGCAAGAAATCTCACCTTTAAGACCACGATGGAGTTCCAGCAATGTTAATTTCACAATTATCAGTTAGGTAACAGGGCCTAATCCTGAGAGATGATAAACGCATTCCTCTCTCCTTAATATTGTATGACTTAAAAGGCAGGTGAGAGCAGGTCATATCTTTCCGAACTTGCTCACCAGCGGGCAGTACTGAACCCTATTTTCCACCAGACTGTTCTGTCATTCTTGTATATTACACTTCGGTCATTTTAGCTTCAGAATCAGTTAGCTTCCTGTGAAGTTCTCAGTGATCTCTGAAAATGTTTCTAAAATGATTTACTGTATTTGCCTGGGGAATTTCAAGGAAAGCCTCCCTATGTCCATTAACGATAACCAGGTCTTTAAACAAAGGTTTAAATCCTAAAGATTACCTACAATCCCAGTTTACCCTTGTCAATTAACCAGATGCAAGCAATTTTTCCACCCCTAATGGAGCTCACAAGTGCTAGAGCCAGTTGGTAAGTGATAGAATTTTACCTCTAATCAACTGGCACAGACCAGGCCTGCATCTGTACAAATATGGCAATTACCTCATGTTGCTAAATGAAGAGAATTGGTAATGAGCTGGCACTGAGCTTGCCACTAAATCAAAATGCTAAACCCAAAGTGGAACTATTCCAACAATGTTGCCTGAGCTTAGAAGAAAATTACGGTGAGATGATGTTTAGAGTGTCTGGATTGATGACAACTTGTTTGTCCCAATGATTAAATTCAGAACAGGCTTTCCGTAATAAACATACAAACAGCTATGAAATAACAGAGTAACAGGATTTTCTGTTAGTCACTACTATTTTTCCCCAGCAGGGCTCGAGATGGCTTGGGAGACTAGTAATGGGTTATTCAGTGTTTCCCCCATGTGGTTACTGGCTCAAACGTATTTTACATTGTTTTTTTACAGCTATTCACTCATCCTTAGTAAATGTGTTAAGCATTCTCCATCCCATTCTGGGCAGCCAGATGTCAGAGGCACCATCACCACTGGCACAATCTCCGGCCAGCTCACAGCAGTCTGGAGGGTGGACTTATAATTTCAAGAAGTGAGTCAGAGCTGAGAAGCACAGGGATGGTCGTGGGGAGAAGTTTGTACTGTTGCTACCTGCTGTACGTTCTGTAAATAAATAATGGCAAAGGTGTCAGCAGGGCATTCAGTCCAGCGCCCTTAACCGTCCCTTAGCACTATTAAACTGAATAATATATTTATGACACACAAATAATTGAAGCAAAAAATAAGTCCCTGGGTTGAGAGTCTAACAAAGGTTTATTCTTTAGCTCTGTGCAAACTGCTGGATAGAAGATTTGTTTTTCTTCAGAACAAATCCTCTGACAGCTGCTCTGAAAAGTAAACTTGATGTACCTTTGTTGTCAGATGACGAAGGGTGTCATCAAAGCGAATGTATTCCTTTCATGAGGGAAGGTAGATAGGTAGCTGAAGAAAATGACTGCTGCACGGCATGAAGAATAGCTATGAGACCTGTATGATATACATAGTCAATTACTGCTGCTCTGTAGACCAATTCAATTCACAACATAAATAAAGTAAAAAGTTTTGACAACCTTACAAGCCACCACCAACACAACAGAAGAGTTTAATCCCAAATAAGCAATTTGTAAGGCTGTGTCTACACTGCGAGATAAATTCAAACTTAATTCAGTTAGCACGATTTTTCCATGTGGCTGACTTCACTGTAAATCCCGTTAGCTCGATTTAGGGAACACAGATTGCGAGGTTTCAAAATCAGTTACCTAAGCTCGAATTCAGAAGTTCGATTAAAGGCCATTATGGAAGCGCCATAATTTAAATTTGAATTGATTAGCCTCCAGAGTTGTCCTGTGTGTAACCCATAATGACCCTCACTGCTCCGCTCTGGCCTCTGTTCTCCAGTAACAGGAAGAGTGGGAATTTCCAAGTGGGAGCAGTGAGCTGTTACCTGTGGGCTCATGTTTGTATGAGAGCCTGAGAAGTGTCTTTCTTTCTTTCTTTGCTGTCAGCACTGTGAGCACACCTGCACGCTCAAATAGACCCTCCAGGGAGTTTGTGGCTCTGGCTGTACACTTGTTATATTTTTCTGCGCTGCCTGGTGCCAACTGCTGCCCCGCCACACCATATGTCAACAAGGCTGTGCGGGGCTCCTGCTTGCATAACACACCAAGAAACTTCTCAGCAGTTTACATTTGTGTGAGAACCCCCTTCCCTTCCCCACAACTCCACACAGTCTGAGTCTTTCCTGCGCTCAGCCACATCACGTGGGTAGCCCCTGACCCAACCCAGTGAAAGGAGGTGCCTGCCGTTCAGTGCTGACCGTGCTGCCAGTCGTGCATTTAGGGCTCCAAGGGCAGGAAAGGTATTCGAGGGCTTGCTGCCGCCATGGGGAAGTCTCCCCCAGTGGCTAAGATACTGGGGCCTCTGCTGCTGCTGTGGGGAAGTCTCCCCGACAGCTAATACTGGGGACTTTGCTGCCGCCTGGGAAAAGTCTCCCCTGGAGGCTCAGATATTCGGGGTTTTGCTGCTGCCATGGGGAAGAATCACTTCAACTGGTCCCCACTGAACCCCCTTTTGCCCATACTGGGGCTTGCTGCCGCTTGTGGGAAGTCTCCCCTGGCAGCTAAGGGACTTGCTGCTGCCGGGGAAAAGCCTCAACCGGCGGCTAAGATATACAGGGGCTTGCTGTCACCGGGGGAAATCTCCCCTGGTGGCTAAGATGTTCAGGATTTTGCTGCTGCAGTGGGGAAGGACCACTTCAACTGGCTCCCCCCCCAACCCCCTCTTTTACCATACTGGGTCTTGCTGCCACTGGGGAGAAGTCTCATGAGCTGCAGGGGGGCTGGTTCCCCATGAAAGGACCATGTCAATGAGGCCCTCAGTGCTTCTCTCCCCACCCCCAGAAACATGAGCTGCCCCTGCCCTCCATCAATGAGATTTGGGGCTTCCACCATCACCTTATTATACCTACAGTGCCATTCTTCCTGCGTTGTTCCAACGATCCCAGCTGAGAACACCATCGTTGCAAAGCAGCCTGACAGTGCCCCAGAGACCCAAAGACTCTCCTCAACAGAAATGTAATGAGGGGGGAAACTTTTCCTACACTTTTCTATCCTCTTTCTTCTCACTTTACAATACAGTCCGGGCCCCTGTATTATTTTCAGGGAATCACGTGCAATGACGGGAGGTGGGACACTCAGGGGATGGCCAGTTGAGAACACAGTCATTGCACAGAAGACTTATAGGGCACCGGAAAGCCAAAGACTCTCCCCGGTACCACTATAATGAATGGGGAAATCACATGTTCTTTTTTCCTTCACTTTTCTATCCTTTCTTCTCATCCTGTATTATTTTCAGGGACCACATGCCTGCAGTGATAGAAGGTGGCTGAAGTGGATGGCCAGTTGAGAATATACTCACTACACCCATGTTGCCAATGGTCATGTGCAGTAATATGGGTGGGGGGAAGCCACACATTTTTTTTCTAGACTTTTCTATCCTCTTTCTTCTAACTCTGAGGGGCCCTGCATTATTTCTAGGGATTGGCATATTTTCAGGGATTGGGTGGGAAATGAGGAAAATGCAATGTGGGAAAATGGTGTCAAGATCAGCAAGCATAACCAGAATGCTATGGGGATGAGGGAACTGTGGGATAGCTTCCCACAATGCACTACTGCAATAGTCGATATTAGCCAATTTGAGTGTGGCAGCGATCACTCGACTTTGTGAGGAGCATGTGGGAAGTGAGGATGGTCAAATTCGAACTTATAAATTCCAGAATTAGAAAACTGCTACTAACAAATTTGAATTTCTCTCGTAGTGTAGACATAGCCTAAGTAATGCTACAATTGACACAAGTCTATTGAAAGTAAACAATTTAACAAGGACTATCTAATGAATACTGCTCATGCAGTAAGGTGTTACTCTGTTTTCACAAAGACATAGACTTAACGATTCAGAAACTTAACTTACGTTTGTGATTAGACTTTTGATTGCTGGCAAAGAATAGGGCCTTTTTCCACATATAAATTGAGGACAGTGACTAGCATCTGCTTTGAATTAGGCTGCCTTCATTTGATATTGTTTTCTACTGATAAATGAATGCTGTTCCAAATTGGTTTGTAGGAAGTTTAAAATGACATTGAGTAAATGGGGAGATCAGTAGTTTATGATTTTTACAATTGATTTTTACATATGTCTTCCCTGCTAGGGAGGAGATTTGCTCTATGGGCCAGAATCAGTGTAACTTACACCTCCCTGCAGCACCTTTGCCCTCATCGTGCCTGTGAGCTCTCATCTTGGTGGAGGAGTTGCTCCTGACACCCTCTCTGGGATTTTCTTTCAGGGAGGAACAGCTTTAGTTTTCAGACAGCAGTTACATAGCTGCCATGCTGCTGGCAGAGATGCTGGCCCTTATCTGTGCCAGACATGCTCCTTTCCAAGTCAACAGCAGTCAATTTTCAGGCTGCGCTGGCCTCCATGTAAGTTTCTGATTCCCAGCAGGAGGGAAACAGCAGCTACTTGCTATTACCTTAAGTTCCCCTGCACCAGAAAACTCCCTGTCTTAGCAGTTCTCAACTTGGGCTGAAACTGCACCCCCTCTCCCCATTTTTTGACTGAAAGTAATTATATGAAATCCAGTCAGACTGGATTACTCTTTCCCCTCCAGACTGTGTGTGGAAACACATTATGGCACAATTACCTGTATTCCTTGTTTTCACGTCTATGGCAGTATCACATGGCTGGCCATTTATATTGGCTCTGGAAACCATTTATATGCCCAGTGTGGCTATTGGCCCCCAAATATTGTGCTATGGGTGCCATGTGAGGTGTCAAATTAAAGCTGATGATGCCCTGAATCTATGTTTGCTACTCGTGTGTCTGTAACATGTATGTAGGTAAAGTTATAGATTGTTAGCTCTGCAGCCGTATGAGAAATGTTTCAGTGCTCAGGTTCCAATGGGAAGTGAGTCTCCACCCCAGCCAGGACAACAGACTGAACAGACGCCCAGACAACCAACACCCATTTTGTGATGGTGGGGTTTTCCCACTGGGACTGCAACGAATGGAAGCTCAGCACAGGGACCCACCTGCTCAGGCGGTAAGCCAAAACCTATGGAGAAGAATGGAATTTTCCCTCGCTGTATGAAAAGCTATAAGATGGATCCTGGCAGGTATTTTCTGTGTTCGTCGGTCATCATGAGTCAAGCCTGTCTGGACTGGGGGCCCCATTCCTCTAAAGGACGCTTACAAAAATCTTCAAGAATCAGCAGTTAACATTGCTGGCCTGTTTCAGTAGTCATGACTGATGCATGTAAAGTATTGCTTTAACAATTCTTCCCTCCAACCCTCTTCTTTCTTTTTATATTAATAAACCCTTAGATGTTAGATCTAAGGATCCGGCTTTGGTGTGATTGGTGGGGTAAGATCCAGTTATATAATGACTGGGGTCTGGGGCTGGTCCCTTTGGCGTCTGGAAGAACCTGAGTTGTGTTTGGTGAAACAGGCTTAAGAGCCTCTCACCTTAAGTTGGGGGTTGTTGGTCTGGGCTGGTACAGTGGCTGAGAAGTTTGCTTGTGGGGCTTCTGGCTGGCCAGTGGGGCTGGCAGACGTGCTGTGGAGACTGGCTGGGTCTGCCTTAGTGAGGAGGAAATCCCAGCCTGGGGCCGTATGGGGCCCAGATTTTAAGCAAAGATACCCTGGAGTGATTTCTCTAGCTGTGCCCAGAAACCCCGTCCTATTATAGGCAGTAAACCAAATTGCTGGTAGAACCAGTGTTTCCTCTATTTTTTCCATCCATGGGCAGAATACATTTTGTTATGTGCACCAAGGCATGTGTGGACGTGCACCACCAATAGAAACACATGCTGCCCACTGTGGATGGCTCTGGGCACGCTGCTAATCGGCTGGGTGGTACCTGAATCTTTCCTGGGTGGCTGCTGAAGTGCTCGGCTTACAGGGGACACTGGGTAAAACCCCTCCCCTCCTCTGTGATTTTTAGCATATGCACCAGTGCACTCTCTTTGTGTCAGGAGCCTGCATACCGGATGGAAATATGGCCAACCCCTTTCTAGTTTTAGGCCAGCTGCTTAGGTATCATAATGTCAGGTGTCAAGAGATTGGCACCAATCTGGATTTTTGGATTCTACCAACTGTATTAAGGAGAAACTTCCTTGCCAGTAGATGTGGAGGCACAAAACAAATTGTAGAAAACATTTTATGGGTGGAACTTTAAAATGGAAGGACCTAACTATTTAAACTGTATTAGATCTTAAATGAGAGCAGGTCTGCCCACGCTGCTTGTAGCAACAGAAAGTTTATATTGAGGCAGTAATCGGCCCATATGATCATTAGCTTAAATGTTTCTATCTATCTATCTATCTATAGATCTATGTCTACACATTTTGGCTTTTCCCTGAGCTGAAAATAACACTGCTGTTTCAGGTGTGGTATTCCAGTACACTACGTATGATGGAACTTTCAGAATAGCCACTTATGGAATTTTGAGGTAATTTATGCAATTTGTGCTATGCAAATTGTGTACATTATTTTGAAAACAACTAGTCATGTAGACGTAGCTTCTATCTATTAGCACAACAAAAAGCTAATTAAAATTCAGGGCCTCCTCCTGTTCACCTTGAAGTCAACGGCAAAACTTCTCAGACCACACAAACTGCATTTAACCAGGTCCAAACCTTCTTGGTCAGTCCAGCTTTACCAACTAATATTTAGTGCGATTAATATGAGATGGATAATGCTATAATATTACTGGAACTTATTTTTAGCACTAATTTGATCCAATTTTATTAATTCCCAGTTTTGAAAAATTTAAGAGTTTACATTTTAACATAAATTTTGACATCAACTATTTTATTTTTATTGATTACAAGTTTTAAACCATTTGGTTTTACAACTAAAGTCAACACCAAAAGGGGAGCCTCTTTTGGTATTTGTGAGGCAGCAGTTTTTCTAAGGGATAAAAGGGCTTTTTTTTCTTTATTAAATTATTGAATCCTTGCTAGAGATGAGCAAATCTTTTTTCAGAAAATAGTTTGCTGAAAAATGTAGTTTCGGTTGACCTGAAACTCTTAAAAAAGTTCTGTCAATTACTTTAACATGGAATTACTTTGGACATGTTGTCACGAAATCATAGTCTGACCTTTTGGACTTTTTGGACTAGAGTCACCAAACAGCTGAAAAAGGAGGTTGAAGTATCCTCTTATGTCCTCTATTCCACTGGTTATAGCACTCAACTGAGACCCATGTTAAATTCCTCCCTTTGACTGAGAGGGAGAAGGGGTGTGACTTTGGGTCTAGCTACTGGGCTCTGGGCATGGGCCTTAGTTGCTCCTGTTGAAGTTCAGTTTTTTAAAGAGTAATTAACTAGTCATTGGAGTAGGGATCTGAACTCAGGCATTCCATACCCCAGATGAGAGCCTTGACTAACAGGCTATCAACCTATTCTTGCTTGCTTAGCAGAGGCCAAAGAATCTGACCCAATCATTTCTGCATGACTTCTATTTTGGGTACAGCATATCTTTTAGAAAGACAATCAGTCCTGATTTAAAGACTTTAAGTGATAGAAAATCCTCTAATTATTTAGAACATACACTTTATTTTTAGTCTGAATTTGTCTAGCTTCAGCTTCTAATCAGTGGATCTTATGCCTTTTTCTGCTAGATTAAAGAGCCATCTACTTTCAGAAACCTCTTCACTATGGAGGGTCTTGTAGACTGTAATCAAATCACTTAACGTTCTCTTGGCTAAGTTAAAGTGAGCACTTTAAGTTTCTTGTTATAAAGCATGTTGTGCAGGCCTCAAATCCTGTGAGTATCTCTTTCCTGAATGCTTTCCAATGTGCCAACATCGCTGTTGAAATGAGTACACGAGCTCGAACACTGTTCCAGTAGGCTGCGTCTATGGCTGTCTCTACACGTGCCACTTCTTCTGGAAGCGGCATGATAATGAGCTGTCCTAAAGATGCTAATGAGGAGCAGATGTAAATTTCTCATGCCTCATTAGCACATGGGCATGTGGTTCGGAGTCTGGAAGAAGCTCTTCCGAACTCCAAAATACACATGCAGATGTGTGATCTGTGGGGATCTTCCAGAAGGAAACCCTCCTTCTGGAAGCCCCCTCTTCCTTGCTTTCAAAAGAATGGGCCAGCGATCGAAAAATCAGGCCCCATAAGGACTGCTCTTTTGAAAAAAAGGACCTGCAGAGCGTCTCCACACGTTTTCTTTTGAAAGAAGCTTTCAAAAGAGGGTACTCTTCCTGAAACAGGAGCGGAAGAGCAATTTCAAAAGGAGTGCTCGGTTCTTTTGATTTTCTTTTTGAAAGCACAATTTTTGTGTACAGACGCTCTGAGGGATCTTTTGAAAGAACTCTCTTCTTTTGAAAAATTTGACCTGAAACTCTTAACAAAGTTCTGTCAATTACTTTAACAAGGAATTACTTTGGACATGTTGACATGAAATCATAGTGTGACCTTTTGGATTTTTTGGGCTAGAGTCACCAAACAGCTAAAAGAGGAGTTTGAAGTATCCTCTTTATGTCCTCTACTCCACTGGTTCTAGCACTCAGCAGAGACCCAGGTTAATTTTTTCAAAAGAACTTGCTAGTGTAGATGCAGCCCTTGTGTTTTCTCCCTGATTGAAAAAGATATGGAATAGTAATGGGATCTCTACAGACTCCTGCAGGACCCCTCTCTAAACACCTAAATTAGCAGATGATTCCCCATTTACAAATTGTTTTAGATCAGTTAGTTTATAATCTGTAAGAGGGATCAGCAACCTTTCCGAGGCGAAAAGCTGAAATCTGACGTTTTGACTTCTATTCATGGTCTGAATGCTGGTGATACTTTTTAAAATCACTAATAGCCTTACTTACAAAAGTTTCATTAATAAATAAATAAATTAAGATGCAGATCTTAACTGTTTAGGCGGTGGTTGGTAGAATTAGCTGATCTTTTGCCATTCCACAGACTTTGAGCAAGCACCCAACTGCATGGGGGAGAAGCACCAGGGTTGAGCTCCCCCCCATCTACCAGTGAAAATTGGCTCACATGCTAACCTTCGCACTGATGCTGGGGGTTGCTGACCTCTGATCTATGAAGCAGTATTAATTTTGTAGTGTTAGGGTTTTATTTTTTTTACACAAGAATGTTACACAAGACTAAGTCAAATGCCTTACAGAAGCCTGAGTATGTATCATATTAGCAGAGTTGCCTTTATGACCCAAACTTGCAACCTTATTACAAATGAGAAAGTTTGTCTGGCAAGAGCAATTTTCCATAAAATCACATTAACTTGCATTATTTATGCCACCATCCTTTAATTCTTTATTGACTGCATCATTCTTCCCATGATTTTGCCTGGGATCAAATCAGGCTAAGAACTTTAGTTTGCAAGTCATTCCATTAAATATGGGCATAAAATTAGTTGTTTTCTAGTCTTCTGAACTTTTTCAGTGTTTCCAAAATGAACATTAATGGAGCAGAGGTTCATCAGTCAATTCTTTTAGTACTCCATATTGCAAGTTATTGGATTACAATATTTAATCTCTTCCTTAATTACTGATGGAATAAAAATGTCCTTACCACTATGATATTGATGTATACCCCTCTAGCCCCCCCACTCTTTTTCTTTCTGAATACAGATCAGAAATATTTATTGACTATTTTTGTCTATTCTGAAAATTGAATAATAATTTTGCATTATGTCAGTACCTTTGCTAGGACTTCATTTGTTCATTACACATTTACGGAATTCTTTCTTACTGTTCTAAATCCTGCTGGCCACAGACATTTTTATTGATACCTTTGGCTTTCTTTATCAGTTGTCTGAATTCTTAGGGCAGACCTATATTATGGGGACAAAGCGATCTATGCTACGCAATTTGAATTATGTTAGCAGCGTAATTCAAATTGACATAGCTTAGATTTATTTACCACGGGGTCCACACCATGCTGGATCAACAGAAGAAACTCTCTTGTTGACTCCTCTTATTCTGGTGGGGTACTGGAGTCAACGGGAAAGTGCTCGCTGGTTGATTTAGCAGGTCTGCACTAGATTCACTGAATCGATCTCTGATGAACCAATTGCCACCACATTGATCCACCCCATAGTGGAGACATACGCATAGTTGTATATGTGGGCTATTAACTTTTTTTCCATTTTCATTGTTTTTTAGTGCTTCCTTCTCCTCTCCTCTCAACCAGGACAGTTTAACCAAAGCAGGCTTTCTTCATAGATCCAGAATTTTATGCTGTGAATACAGAGACTTAGCAAGCTTCCTTCTTTTACATGTTTCTAGCTGGAGATATTTTATATTGGTTTTTTTCTTTTACTCTATGTCGATTAGTAGAAAGAACAGTGGGATAACTCAGAGGTGTTACTTATAAAACCATTTTTTAGGACATGTGGGTGTACTTAATCACACACAGGAACTAAATTTCATGCTCTCAAAGGAATGTTTACTCTAAGGAACAGGACTAATGAGATCTTTTTGCTGGGTTACACTGATGGTGTGTCCATGCTAGGAACTAACTTTAAAGTTAACTTTGAAGTTAGGCACTACTTCTAAGTAGCCAGCAGAGAGTCTACACGTTTTCCCTTACTTTGACGTTAATTCGAAGTAGGGAGCCCAGCTTCGAAGTCCTTACTCCATTCCCAGGAATGGAGTAGTGTCCTCCTCCAAAGGGTATGTGTAGACACTCAACTTCAAAGTCTGTTACTGTGAAGTTGTGCTTTGAAGTGAGCAACTTTGAAGTTATTTTTGTAGTGTGGACACGGCCTGAAATACTGATGCTTTCTACAGCTACTTTAGGTTGTGACTGAAATTGCACTAGAAGACCCTATCTGAACTATGTAAACTCCCCTCCTCTTATTGTTTGGGCAACATTCTACAGGCTTTCTGGCAAGACCTAGTTTGAGTGCAGACTATGGTACATATATTTTACATGATTATGTTCCTGGGAATTCAGAGTCATTGTTGGAACAAAGTCTGGGTACCATATATGAAGCAAGCAGGAGGGTTTATTACACACAGAACTGGTGGAATGTCACTTTGCCCATCAGGACTCAGTGGAGCACTGCCAGAATATAGGCTATAATTGATTATATAGGATGCTGATGGGTGGGGCGGGTGGGGGTGGGTCAGAATATGGCATGGACGTTATCCAAGTCTGGATATGTTCTAGCAGCAAGATGAAATGAGCACAATAAGCCAATAATCTGAAAAGGTTACATAGTGTCCCCGGCCATAGCTTACAGAACACCTTACCTCTAGTACAAGTGGTTTTCCTCAACAAGTTACTTAAACAAAGCAGACATTTAATGACATCTATGTATCTAATTGGATTAATGTTGTGTCTACAGGAATAATGATGACACCTTCACACGGGCAAAATTTTGAGGAAGAGGGGGCTTCCAGAAGGAGGGTTTCCTTCCAGAAAATCCCTGTGGGCCATGCATCTGCACGTGTATTTTTGGAGTCCAGAAGAGCTTCTTCCGGACTCTAAACCATGTGCCCATATGCTGATGAGGTGCGGGCAATGTCCATATGCTAATGAGCAGCACTTCATTAGCATCTTCCGATGGCTCTTTAGCATGCCACTTCCAGAAGAAGTGGCATGTGTATACACAGCCATGTAGGTTACATAACACTCATTGGCTACGTCTACATTACAGAGCTTTATAGATAAAACTGGGGTTTCGTCAACCATATGCGCAGTGCATCTACATACAAATGCGTTTTGTTGCAGAAAGTGTTGACAAAATGCTGTGTAAATGCTCTGGGGGCCTCTTTTGTTGACAGAGTGGGTCAAAAGATCAATCCGTTTTTATGTGTAGACATGATCTGTCAACAGAAGTTTTGTCGGAACACCTCTTCCACAATAACTTCTGTAGACAGATGCTTCTAGTGTAGATGTAGCCATTATGAGTTCTCATAGTTTTCATTTGGATGCTCAAAGGCTAACCTGGGTTTCACAATGAAAACATTTAAGATGTAACTAACTTTACTTAGCTTAAGTTGGCCACTGGACTTAGAATCCAGGCCAATCATGTAAATACTCAAATATTCAAACATTTGTAAACATTTAAATACTTTAAGAAAATCCATAAATGTTATAAAGGGATGTGTTTGATGGGTAACAAGTTTATAAAGGGAAACATTCAGTAGCCAGTACACCGGTAATTTTATAGACAGAACTGAGACTGATATTGAGGGATCTCTGATATTTACTTTATACTTTATTTTATAGGGCATAAATAACCATATGCTATACTATTAAAATTCTGAAATGCATGCAAGTTAGTAGACAATCCAAGTACCTGAAACTGCTACGTATTGTCAAGGAAAGGATTTGATTCTTTCTGACTCATAAACTAGAGTCTTGTAAGAGTAACTGCTATTAATCTTCAGGCTACTTGGCCACTCACAGAAGAGTAATGAAGCAATCTGCTAGCATGCAGGGCTTTTCCTCCCCTTCCCATTTGTCTTGTAATTGGAGCAGTTACGTGGCGATGTGCATGGCAAGAGATTTTTAAAGTACTTTTACAGACATGGACTAGTTCTAGCTCTCATTCTCAGAAATTAATTGAAGCGCTAAGTGGTGAAGCAACTCTGCAAAGACTGATCTAAATCAGATTTGGGCAGCATCTGACAAATGCTCTAAAAGGCATCTGTTTCTCAGATGAGCACAGGTTACAAGAGCAGTGTGGACAGGGAAAGCTACATGAAAGAAATCCAGTCTGCCTGTCACTTTATATATACAGCTTTCCACTGGAGCAGTGTCCTGAGACACTGACTACATATATCTAATAGCTACACCAACCAACCCCCTCCCAAGGCTGTGTCTACACGAGCCCCAGACTTCGAAATGGCCACGCAAATGGCCATTTCGAAGTTTACTAATGAAGCGCTGAAATGCATATTCAGCGCTTCCTTAGGATGCAGGCGGCCACGGCACTTCGAAATTGACGCGCCTCGCCGCTGCGCGTCTCGTCCAGACGGTGCTCCTTTTTGAAAGGACCCTGCCTACTTCGAAGTCCCCCAAAGGGAATAAGGGGACTTCGAAGTAGGCGGGGTCCTTTCGAAAAGGAGCCCCGTCTGGACGAGACGCGCGGCGGCGAGGCGCGTCAATTTCGAAGTGCCGTGGCTGCCCGCATGCTAATGAAGTGCTGAATATGCATTTCAGCTCTTCATTAGTAAACTTCGAAATGGCCATTTGCGTGGCCATTTCGAAGTTTGGGGCTCGTGTAGATGTAGCCCAAAACAAAAAAACCCAAACCTTAAAACCAACCACCCCACCCCCGCCTCACTGTGAGAGCCAGGAAACTGACCAGGGCTCAGTTTTCTGGCTCCCTCACATTACTCAGGAAATTTGACTTATGCAGAGGTTGCGAGAACGCAACCTCCGTATAAGCCTGGGGTCTACTGTATTCCAGAAACATTTCTAAAGCAATGACGTTCTGTAACAACTGAGTTTTCTTTTCGTTTAATGCATGTTCCGTGCTCTTGGCTGTAAATGGTACTTTTATTGACATCTTATGAATTCAGAGTGGCAACTAAGATTAAATGACTATTTGAAAATAAAATATTATGACAAGAGGGGAAAAATGGATAGCGATTGAGCAACTCTGCTACCTAATAGAATGGTGAAACTGTTAACCTTTTCCCATCTTCAACCAACAAGAAATTCAGAGACCAAGGTGAACTGTTGCCCACTGTATGAATGCATAAGCCAGATATGTGAAAGGTGTTAAGGCAATCAAAGAATGATTTATACAACCTGAGATCTGAAGCTTTTCTTGTAAACAAGAGATACCTGTAAGAACATGGTAACAATGCTTTAATTAGGTGTATCTGCAAAGTTATCACATTTGTTTAGGGTGCTTCTGGTCTTCTTTTCTCTTTAGTTAAATTTCAGTGCAACAACAAAACAAAAATTACTACTCGCAAGAACTGGGAAAATGAGCAGAATCTAATACTATGGTAAGGACAAAGATAAGAATTCCAGTACATTAGAATCAGAAAATGAAGGTCTCTAAGATAATATTATCTCAGCCTATGGAATATTTTGTATATAATCTCTCATATGTTCCCCATCTTTATCATTTATATTGTGGAAGTCCCTACATGTCATAACCAGTTTGGTCCCCATTGTCTGCGTCACTGCACAAATATAACATAAATAATGCCAGCCCTAAAAGGCCTGAAATCTATGAAAACACACTGGAAAGGTGGTCATTCCTGACAAAATGAGTTTAAAATGGTTCCAGCTGCCATACCTGCTCCTTATTCTGCCTGCCATTTTATTGTTTTACTTTGAGATTGACAGCTTAATCACTTTTTATTTCTTATTTCTATTACAATTACCTTGTACAGGTGCTACACAAGCAAGAAAAGAGGAAGCTTAAAAAAATAAGGTCACCCCACACCCCAGATCACTCCTGGTGTAGGATTGTGACAATAGAAAAGACACAACTTCAGGAAGAAAAAGGCAAGGAGCGAGTCAGGAGGGTGAGGGACTAGAAGAATAAGCTTGCTACAGTTACATTTTCCTAGTTTTAAAAATGAAGTTTTTATCCTTTCTGCTATTGGGTGAACAGCCAAGACAAATATGGGGAAACTGACCAACCAGATGGCAGAAACAGTTAGACTGCCCAGACACTGAGCAAGGTCACATTCACAAAGTAAAACATGGGAAAAATGGGGGAAATTAAATGTATCACTTTTTTGTACAGTTATCATAGACGTGAGATATCTCCATGGTGGGTAAAAGAATTCGGACAGAAAGAAATTTGATTTAAGTTGACACTAAGATTGTTGTCCTAAATGCCGGTTCTGTACCTGGATCACTTCAAGTATACAGGTAACTCCAGGCGGATCCTCTCATTGGTTGGGTTGCCATCCCTCCTGGTTTCACTGGAGCCAGTCCAGGAGATTTTTCAACCATTAAAAGTCTGGCAGTTCAGTGGGGCTAAGGCAGGCTTCCTTCCTGTCCTGGCTCCATGCTATTTCTGGAAGCAGCTGGCATATCTCTGCACATTGTCCGAGATCCCAGCACCTACCCCACGGCTCCCATTGGCCAGGCCCAGTGGCCAATCAGACCTGGGGGGTGATGCCTGCGGGTAAAAGAATTCAGACAGAAAGAAACAGAGAGGGAGCTGTGCTAGTCTATACACCATCAAAACAAAAAGCAGTCAAGTAGCACTTTAAAGACTAGCAACAGAGTTTATTAGGTGAGCTTTCGTGGGACAGACCAGACAGCTGTTCTGGTCTAGCTATGGTCTGAAGAAGTGGGTCTGTCCCACGAAAGCTCACCTAATAAACCATTTTGCTAGTCTTTAAAGTGCTACTTGACTGCTTTTTGTTCAGACAGAAAGAAGTTGGATATAAGTAACAGCACCTCCCTGCCCCCAGAGGGGCCACAGGGACATGCTGGTTGCTCCTGTGACTGGCAGGGAATCAGCCTTAGCCCCTCTGTGCAGCTGACCAGAGGCTACCTCAATTAAGTGTTGCCCAGCTGGAGCCCACATGCATTACCCTATCCTGCCCCCAACCCCTGTCCCAGCCCTGAGCCCCCTTCCAACGCAAACTCACCCTCAGGGTCCGCACTCTACACCTCCTCCTGCACCCCAGCCCCTTGTCTCCTCCTGGAGTCAGCACCTCCTCCAGCTTCCCCTGTGCCTGAGACCCCTCCAGCACCCAACTCCTTCCCAGAGCTCGCAGCCTGCACCCTCTGCTCTGCATACCAAACCTCTGTCTCAGCCCAGTGAAACTGAGTGATGATGGGGTAGAGTGCACTGGGGATGAAGTAAATGAGGTGAGGCCTCAGAGGAGAGGCAGGGCGAGGGTCAGGACTCAGGGAAAGGTGGGGAATGGGAAAAGGGCATTTGGGTTTGTGTGGTGAAACAGTTGGCAGCCCCAGGTATAGGACTGAGGCCTGTGCATATATTTGTGATGGAGCCGTTTATCACTGATGACGAGAGAGCCAGGTGTCATGTGACCGGATTTTTAGATTGGTTCTGGAAGTCATTTTAATGCCCAATGTGGCTATTGGCCTCAAATATTGTGCTTGGGTGGGTGGGTGAGGGGGAGGCATGTGAGGTGTCTAAGGAAAGCTAATGATACCCTGAATCTAAGTACGTTATTTAAATGGCTGTATCAAGTACGCAGGTAAAGTTATAGATTTTAGCTATGTAGCTGTGTTACAAAACACTTGAGTGCCAAGCTTCCCAACAAGATGAGAACTGAGCCCCGGCCAGAATGAATGGACTTTGAACAAAGGCTCAGCTGTCAAATCTGCATTTCAGACGCTTGGTCTTGTCAATGGAATGCAGCCCAGTGGTCAGGTGACCTGGACTGAGAAAAAGGAGCAGGCCCATTTCAGAATGTGAGGCTGCCTCCTGGGGTTCATCCAATGGTAGTTTGGCACAACAGCCCACCTGAGTCAGGTGGGGGCAGACTTACAAGGGACTGTGGGATGGATAGAAGACTTTGGCCCTAAACACAAACAAGGAAGAAAAAGGATGGTGTGGACTTTGCAGTGTCTATTTTGGATCTTTTCATCTCCAAGGGTTCATGTCCCCGCATGACCCCAGTGGGCCATACCTATAATGCTCCACTAACTGAATCTAGATAATCTGAAATGAACTTTTAGAGACTTTCAAGAATTGGTAAATAACACCACTGGCCTGCATCAGTAGTTATGATTGATGTATGCAAAGTATTGCTTTAACAATTCTTCTTTCTAACCCTGTTCTTTCTTTTTTATTAATAAAACTTGACCAGGAACTGGGGCTGGGCCCTTTGGCATCCGGAAGAATCTGTGTGGTGTTTGGTGAAACTGGCTTAATAGCTTCTCATCTGAATTTGGGGGTTGCTGGTCTGCACTGGTATAGTGGCTCAGAAGTCTGTGGGTTTGCTTATGTGGCTTCTGGATGGCCAAGGGGCCAGCAGAAGAGCTGTGGTGGCTGGTTGGATTTACCTTACTGAGAAGGAAATCCCAGCCTGGGGCTGTAAGTTTTTGTGCTGGGGGTGGGGAAAGGTAAATAATACTAATCCACTTTTTCCACACGATTCATGATTTTATAGACCTCCATCTTTTCCCCACTGAGTAGTGTTTTTTTCTAAGCTGAGCAGCCCTAATGTTTTTAGTGTTTCTTGCATGAAAACTACTGAAGTTTTCACAGAACTATCATGATGAGTCCAAGATATCTTTTTTTTTTGGTGGAAAAAAATAATGTAGAACTCGTCATTGTATGTATGTCTGTAGAAGGGTTTATTTTTTCCAATGTGCTTTAGTCTGCACATATCTACCTTGAATTTCATCTTCTACTTTGTTGCCTAGTCACACAGTTTTGTGAGATATCTGTAACTCCTCATAATCAGCTTTGGCCTTAACTATCTTCAGCCATTTTGTATCATCTGCTTCACAGTTCAGCTCCTGTTCCAGATCATTAATGAGTATTTTGTACAGTACCCATCCTACAACAGATCCATGAGGGACCTCATTGTTCTCCTCTTTCCATTGTAAAACTGACCACATATTCCTATCTTTGGTTTCCTTTCCTAAGCAGTTACTGATCCATGAGAGGATTTCCCCTCTTGCCCTCTGGCTACTTCGTTTCTTTAGAGTCTTTGCTGCGGGATCTGACAAAGGCTTTCTGAAAATCCAAGTACACTGTTGACAGAGATAACCCAGTGGATAGCATTATCTTTGTCCATGTGCTTGTTGATTCCCTCAAATAATTCCAATCAACTGGTGAGCTGAAGCATGTCCTCAGTTTACAAAAGTGATGTTGACTCTTTCCCAACAAATCATTTTCTCTCTGTGTCTGATACGTCTGTTCTTTGCAATAGTTTTTACAAATTTGCCTGGCACTGAAGTTAGGCTCACGGACCTGTAGTCATCTGGATCTCCTTTTGAGCATTTTTAAAAAAGCCGCATTACATGAGCAGTCTTCTATTTGTCTGGTACAGAAGCTAGTTTCAGTGACAGGTTACGTCCTACCACTAGCAGACCTACAATTACATCTTTGATGTCCTTAATACCTCTTGGGTTCATACAGTCTGGTTCTGGTGACTTACTCCTATCTACGAACTAAAGAGGAGTAATTCACCGTTTTGTTCTAACATCTCTTCTATAGAGACATCTTCTATGGAGACATCAGCTTGGAACAGTACTTCAAATTAGCACCCAGAAAGAATAGTTCTGATATGGGTATATCCTTCTCATCCTCTGAAGTGAAAATCAATTAAAAGAATTCATTGAGCTTTCCTTCAATAACCTTTCTTGAGTGCTTCTTTGACACTTGTATTGTCTAGTTGTACCACTCTTTGACACACATGTCTGATTTTCTTACTGTTAGTCTTTGGATCTTCCCAAGTTTTAAAGGGTGCCTTTTTGCCTCAAATGGCCTCCTCTACTCTGCTGTTCAGTCATGGTGACATTCTTTAGGTCCTCTTACTATTCTTTTGGTTTGGAGTATGCAATTGATCAGAGTCTCTGTTATGATGTTTTAAAGTACTATCTACGTGTTATCGGGCTCCAGACCTACAGTGGCTTGTTAGAGACCTATTATGGCTGCATGGAGAGCAGCCAGTAGGAAAGGAGTACCAAGGAGCAACAAATAAGAGTTAGTGGGCCCATATAAGAAGACCTGCAGAGCAAAGCAAGTTCAGTAGCTCCTAGGAACTCAAGGTGGGAATATCAGGCTCCTAGCAGGAGGAAAGAATACCTTCACCCTTTACCAAGCAGTACTGCTAGCAGTGACCAAGTGGTGGGGACCTAAAGACAGCTCGGGGTTGGCTTTAGGAATTTGCAGGCTAAGGCCCAGAGACAAGGGCAAAGAATGTGATGGGGCCATAGGGAAGTGGCCCAAGGAAAGGCACTGGCTGCCATTTACAGGGTCCTTGGGCCAGGACCTGAAGTAGTGGGTGAGCTGGATCCTGGCCTCCCACCACTGATGAAGTGGCCAGACAACTGGCTGCAGGTGCCACAGAAGGAAGTGGCTGGACAGAGTGAAGAACAGCTGTATGGTTATCATTAAGAGGATGCCATGGTTAGTTAATACTATAGTGGTGTTTTGAAATTATTCTCTTTGCTGCAATTATATTATGGTCATTATTACTGAACAGTTCGGCTATAGTTACCCCTTGGATGAGATATTGTGCTAAATCAAGAACTGTCACTTTCCTTGTGAGTTCCAGGGCTAGCAGCTCCAAGAAGCAGTCATTTATGGTTTCTTGAAATTGTATCGCTGCATGGTGCCCTGAGGTGACATTTACCCAGTCAAAATGAGGCTGGCTGAAATCCCCTGTTATTATTGCATTTTCTGGTATTGTGGTTTCTTATAACCTCCCTTAGCATTTCACAATCATTCTTTCCATCCTGATTAGGAGGTCAGTAGTGTATTCCTATCACTATACTCTTTATCACTGAAGCATAGAATTTCTATGCAGGTGGATTCTATGGTACAGTTTGATTCATTTAAGATTTTTACCTAATTTAACTTTATGCTTTTTAAACATATAGTACCAGTGTCAACAACTCTGTCATTCCTATATAAAATTTGTATTCTGGTGTTATATTGCATTGATCAGCCTCATTCTACCAGGTTAGCATAATGCTAGTTCTAACACCATCCTCACTTAATGCCAGCCTCTCTACTTCATCCATAGTGGTATTTAGAGTTACAGCATGTATCTAGAAGAATTTGTACATTTGTCAGTATTTACTTGCTTGCCTTCAAGTTTTATGTTTAACTGGGCGTCATTTATGTTTGACTCTTCCTCACTAATTCCTACCTGCATTTTATCAACTATTTTACCTATCCCCTTTACTAGGACATACATATATAGAATTCCCCACTGCACCTGTCAGCTTTTCCCCATATCTTAGTTTAAAAAATCCCCTATAATTTTTTCCTAAATTTCATGTGCCTGTAATCTAGTTCAACTTTGGTTAGGAGGGAAGTCTATCCTTCCCGTACAGGCTCCTTCTTCCTCCCAGAGTTCCACTGTTCCTAGTAGACCTAAGTCTCATCTCCCTACATCATCTTCTCACCCATACCTTTTGACCTGACATCTCTGTTTGCCTTGTTGGCCCCAAGCATGGAACTGGATGCTAAAATAATGCTGTCCTGGAGGTTCTGAACTTGAATGTCCCACCTACCTAAATTTAACTTCCAGTACCTCTCTATCTCTCTGCTTTCTCTATTTCACTGGTACCTATATGTATCACGACCTCTGGCTCCTTTCAAGCACCCCTTAGAAGGCAATCTAGATATCTCATGAGATCTACTACCTTTGCACCCAGCAGGCAATTGACTGTGCATTTCTTAACTGCCATGCAAATGTATGAATAGAGAGCTCTACCCCCTGCATCTCCCCCCTGCCCTCCATGTGCATTTGGTTCTTACCTTGTAAATGAAACAGTTGTTCCAGCATATTAACTGCACTTTCAGATGAACAATTAATAATGAAGGTGCCCATTCTTGAATTGTGTAGCACACAAGTAGGCTGAAGTCAAGGGGGAAGTCAATGTGGACTCTGCAGTCTATCTACTGTACAGTGCAGGAAGAGGCCGTAAGTTTCACATCTAACAGAGTTGGTTGAAAAATGAAAAAAAAAATCAAATTTGTTTCAGTTTTGCAAGATTTGAAATGGAACTTTTTAACTTTTTAAAAATATTTTGCAATTTTTTTTAATTTTTAAAAAAATCAGTATCTTGAATGTTCATCGTCTCATGCCTTTTTCCTTTTTGAGAGGTATAACTCATTTTTTGCCTTAGCCTTTTTGATTTTGTTCCAATATGCTTGAGCTGATTCTTTCTATGTTTCCTTAGTAATTTGTCCATGTTTCTATTCTTTTTTTTGATTAAAGAGGTCATTAAAGATTTCATGATGGTTTTCTTTCTATCTTTCCTTCCCATTAGGATAGTGCGCAATTGTGAGTTTCATATTGTTTCCTTGAGAAACTGCCAACCCTCCTAAACTTTTTTTCACCTGAGATTTTCTTCACAGTGTACTTTAGTGACCAGTTCTCAGAGTTGGTTGAAGTTTACTTTTTTAAAGTCCACTGTCATTCATAAACAGATGCCCAAGGTACATCCTTCACATCAAATGGCAAGACTTTGTCACAAATCCAGAGCTTTGGAACAGCAGGACAAGAACCAATTGACGTTCAAATCAAGAGAATAATGTGGGGATGGCTAGGCCACACTCTCAGAAAACCATCATCCAGAATAGTCTATCAAGCTCTAACATGGAACCTACAAGGAAAATGCAAAAGAGGAAGATCTCAGACAACCTGGAGAAGGTCTACTGAGACTGAAGGACAACTGGGATTCTCTTGGAGTCAGCTAGAAGTTTTGTCCCAAGACAGAGTGAAGTGGAGGAGACTTGTAGATGACCTGTGTACCACTTGGAGTACAAAGGTTAAGTAGTAGTGGTAGTAGTCCTTATAACGCTTTTCTCGCTCCTTCCTTTTTGAATCATGAAATCTATCATTTCATGAGCATACTCACCCACTTCAAATTCACAAGTTCCTCCCTGTTAGTCAGGTTCAGTTCTAAAATGACTGTTATCCTGGTTGTCTCCTCCACCAAATGAAGTAAGAACTTGTCCCCAGTATATCCCAAGTTGCCGTTTATATCTCTAGTACACTGGAAGCAGTAGCACATCGTGCAAGACAAAAGTTTGGGTTATGTGTCCTGAAGAATTAAAAAGAGGTAAGTCAAACTGTAATAATGAAACATGGAACCAGGATAAAGCTCACTTGTTTTCATATTTCTGGTCTGCTGATAGAAGAAGCCAGGGATGATGCAAATCTTTTCATTAACCTCTCTCAGATGTTAAATTGTTCCAGGAATACCTAACGGAAGCTTGTTATATAGATGCTTCAAAGCAGATGAAAAGGATGAAGCTCATCTAAAGGATTAGTTAGCATTGAGCCTGAATAGCTCTAACTTTATTTCTTTTCTCTAGCTTTCCCATTTTTGTAGTTAACCATATACATGGCTGGTATTGAGCAGATGTGTAATGTGCTACCATTTTGTTGTTGAAAGGAGAGCTGTGAAATAACTGACTTTTTTTCAGGATTTGGACTGTACACAATGGGCAAATCTTTGTGCAATTGAAGATAATGGCAAATTTCCCATTAACTAAATGATACCATGATTTGGTTTGGTTTATGTTTTGTCTTCAGAGCAGGATGGGAATTACAAGAAGGTAGGCATCCTTCAGTCTGCATAGACTATGGATCGCGCCCTTTATAGTTTCAATTGAGGACTTCATTTACAGCATCTACTGTGACTATGAAGACCCACACGAGAGTGACAGTCCTTGCTGCATCTCTTGCAGATGTGGTGGGTGCCTGGCAAGTCCTTAGTGTGCTTCTGTGCGCTCGCTTCTCCTCTGCTAGCTGTCTGATCCTCATCTCGCCCTTCTGAAGGCCCTTGTGTAACCCCTGCCTCCATCTGCTGCGGTCATCTGCTAGTTCTTCCCAGTTTTCCAGCTCGATGTCTACCTCTCTGAGGTCTCTCTTGCAGACATCTTTGTAGCACAACTGGGGGCGTCCAGGAGGTCTTTTGCCAGAGGCTAGCTCACCATACAGGATGTCTTTTGGAATCCTTCCATCATTCATCCTGTGGACATGGCCAAGCCAGCGGAGCTGAAGCTGCCTGAGGAGGGTGTGCGTGGCTGGGATTCCAGCTTGCTCGAGGATGGCAGTGTTGGTCACTCTGTCCTTCCATGATATTCCAAGGATGCGCCTGAGGCAGCGCAAGTGGAAGACATTCAGCCTCTTTTCCTGGCGGGCATACAGGGTCCAAGTCTCGCTGCCATAAAGGAGGGTGCTGAGGATGCAGGCTTTGTAGACTTGCATTTTGGTGTGAGGGTACAGCTTGTTGTTATTCCACACTCTCTTGCTGAGTCTGGACAGAGCTGTGGCCGCTTTTCCGATCCTCCTATTTAGCTCAGTGTCCAACGACAGGGTGTCAGTGATGGTGGACCCGAGGTAAACGAACTCGTGGACGACCTCTAACCTATAGTTGTCAATGCTGATTGATGGGTATTCAGCAACATCCTGACCGAGTACGTTTGTCTTGTTTAGGCTGATGATAAGCCCGAAGTCCTTGCATGCCTTGGAGAACTGATCCAGCAGTTTTTGAAGCTGGTCTTCTGTGTGAGACACTACAGTAGCATCGTCTGCAAACAGCATGTCTCTGATGAGGACTTCCCACACCTTAGACATAGCTTTCAGCCTTCCAAGGTTAAACAGTTTCCCATCAGATCTTGTGTGCAGCAAGATGCCCTCTGTTGAAGATCCAAAGGCATACTTCAGGAGGAGTGCGAAGAAGATCCCGAACAATGTCGGAGCAAGCACGCGTGCTTGTTTGACACCACTCCTGATTCTGAAAGCATCCAATAACGCGCTGTCATATTGGATGGTTCCTCTCCTGTCTTCGTGGAACGACTGGATCATCTTGAGTAACCGTGGAGGACAGCCTGTCTTGTGGAGCAGTTTGAACAGACCATCCCTGCTGACCAAGTCGAAGGCCTTGGTCAGGTCGATGAAGGCTATGTAGAGTGGCTTCCTCTGCTCCCTGCACTTCTCCTGCAGCTGCCTTAGAGAGAAGACCATGTCAATGGTAGACCTCTCTGCATGGAATCCGCACTGCAATTTGTGGTACACCCTCTCAGCAATCTTCTGGAGTCTACCAAGGATGATGCAAGTGAACAGTTTACCAGTGACGCTTAGGAGGGAGATTCCACGGTAGTTGTTGCAGTCGCTTCTGTCTCCTTTGTTCTTACGCAACGTTACAATGTTAGCGTCATGCATATCCTGTGGAACCTCACCCTCTTTCCAGCACTGGCACAGTAGCTCATGTAGGGGTTCCAGGAGTGTGTCCGCGGCACACTTGATTACCTCTGGTGGTATACCATCCTGGCCAGGGGCCTTTCCTGCTTCAATGCTGTCGATGGCTCTCTTCAGTTCATCCACAGTCGGTTCCTGATCCAGTTCATCCATTGCTGGTAGGAGCTCGACGGCATCAAGGGCTGCGTCAACCACAACGTTCTCGTGTGAGTACAGCTCGGAGTAGTGTTCAACCCAGCGCTCCATCTGTTTGGTCTTGTCGACGATGACTTCGCCAGATTTGGATTTCAGAGGTGCCATCTTGTTCTGGGTGGGTCCTAATGCCTTCTTCATACCCTTGTACATTCCTCTGAGATTACCAAAGTCAGCTGCTCACATAAATCTAGAGAAAAACTGGGGAAGAAGGTTCCAACAATGTTAAAACACTTGGTTTCATTGGGTTATCATGAATATTATAGAGAATAAAAAAGTCAATATCAAAGTTAAACAGTGAATGAAATCCTTCATGAAAATGAATTTCTGTCTTCTACATACCTCTAGTGTAAATACATTATAAAGCCACAAATATGACTAAAAGCTGGTTCAGAGATATATTAGCTTAGAAATATGTAGAGCTTTGTACATATTCACAATAACATATACAACTCATAGAATCCTAGAACTCTAGATCTGGAAGAGACCTCAGAAGGTCACCAGGATCATTGCAATATCACTCACCTATATGTGAAGGATTATAATGTATTAGAAGAATGATCAGTCTTTCCACTTCTTATATAAGAAATGGGAGTCGTGTTCCACCACATGAATATTTTCTGCCAACAATGTGTTTATTCCTTCATGAGAGGTAAATACAGACAGCAATGACTATTCACTTTTTATTTAAAAATTAAAAAGAAAAAAGCAAAAACATCACAACAGGCAATTACAGTATATTGTAAAAATTCATGTTTTTGTCTAAATGCTTTTCCCCCAAGAGCCTATTTCTATATATCATATTAATAGGTAGTAATTCCATTAAGTATTTGCCTAAAATACACTAGAGATCAAAGATATATGAAAAAAATCCCTCTCTTTCAGATGTTGTGGTATAAATCTTTCCTACTGTATATCCATGAGCAGCGTAGATGAAAAGCTGCAATATATATGTAGTGTTGACATTTAAAAATGTCACATTCCAAGCACATAATTGGACAAGGGGAGTTGGACTATTAGCCCCAGCCCCCCAAAACTGGGCCACTGAAAACAAATTCCTGCCATGGGGACAGAGACAAATGTCACATCATGAATGACACACAGAAAGGAATCTTGAAGCCTTTTGACGCTAACAACTTCTTTCCTGCTGAGAATTTCACAACCTGTTGGTCGCATGTGCTTCTTTTGAACATTAGTTTGAAGGACTTCCATTATTTTTGGTACTAGCTGAACTGAAAGCAAATTTTTGTGCATCTACTTTTATGAAAAGGATAATAAGTTGCTCCACCATTTCACTCCCGAAACAAACTAAACAAGTCTCTCAAACAGCAACCTCTACTTTCTGCACACAGAGTACCTGAAGAGATGTTTGATTTCACTCTCACTCCAAAACCTTCGTCTGGGCCCTGCTCAATTCATTTGCTCACTGATTATTTTTCTTCACTTTGGTCTGAGGTGCCCAGGAAACTAATTTTCTTTTTTCCCAGTGAAATTGTGAGGGGGCAGATTCCATCTCCCTATACACATCCTGAATTAACCAACATGGAACATGAGCACTCTGGCTTTGTAAGGGGGAAACAAATTTCACTCGTAAGGATTGACTCACTCACCCAGCTACACTTCTGAAGTGGCACCTCATTAAACTACAACATTTTAAAATAAGCTTCACCTTGAGTCAGATAGTTCCTGAACAGAAGGCTATAAAAGTTGTGTTTGAAAGCCTACTAAATGTGGGGCATGCCCCTATGGAGGCATAGTCCTCTCCTCTCTCAGGCCAACTCTGTTCCCCACCTCACTTCTCCTCTAATGCTTTTGGGTCTCTAGTCCTGCTCTGCCTCTGGTTCCAGGCCAAGCTCCATTATTGTGCAGTAATGGATGGAGGAGGTGCATGATTGGAAAAGTTTGTGCAGCACTGATGTAGTGTATTTACTGTTTTCATGGTCTTTTCTTTTCTCTACCTGCAAAATCACCTCAGATGCCTCAATAAGAGGCTGCCCTTTATGCACCCCAATACCATCTCACCCTTCTCCTTTGTGGCTTCTTTTTGGTACTGCAGGCCTGGTTCTCAGTCTCAATGATATGATTATGCACGTGGTCCAGCAACATAACCCATCTTGCTGCCCTCAAACATCTCATTAGAAAGGGTTCAATTCTTCTCAAGGTCCTTTCTTTGGTTATTTATGTCCCTGAGCCATACAGAAGAGCCGACCATATTATAGTTTTGTATAGTTGTCCCTTAAGAGTCTGGGTCTTCATTAATCATAAATTGCTCTACCTACCTTGTACCACACTTCCTCTGCGCTCAGCAACATTGCTTGTTTCCTGTCGATGTCTCCATTTTTTGCGAACTGGTCTCCAAGATACATAAATGCCTAAATTAGGAGCTGGCCCTCAATGCTTATGTTCGCCTGTCTTGTTTCCATGAACATCACCCACATGACTTCAGTCTTTCCATACTGATTTTGGGTCCATAATGTATTATTTCCCAGATCTAGGCATCAGTTACCTGGATCTGGTCCAAATGTTCCTCACAGCCATTAATGCAACATCATCCAAACAGATCAACTTTGTATCATCTTCTGGTAGGTCTGCACATTTATGAACTTCTATCACAGTTATGAATAGTGCTGATCCCTGGTGCAACCCAACTTTGGAAACCCTCGGTTACATCAAGGGCTACAGCACTTTTGTCGTGGCATCATCACACAAACCTATCACCATGTGGACGGGGTTCTATGCTACTCCACAGTTTTATAGCAGAGGCACCAACAGTAGCCTAGATACTGTGTGGAAAGTTTTCTCCAAATTGAGGAAAGCCCAGTGATAGTCAATGTTTCCTTGCAAATTCTTTCCCACCAGCTGTCTACTAATGAATATATCACTGGTTGTCCCCTTTCCTTTTCCAAATCCATAATGCTTGTCCCTAAAGTGGGCCCCGCTATTCACTTAATGAAACTATCAGTGAGTCTCTGTAACAATTTCATGCAGTACGTAGCAGCCTTAATACTTTGAAACAGTCATGCATGTCTCCTTTTTGTTTGTATATTGGTACCAGTGCAGACTTTCTCCATTGTCCTGCGATTTTCTTCTCTTTCCATACATTTCTTGTTTACCTCTTCCCTCTACTGGAGAACAGCCACTTAGTAGGTGATGGCTCTTTAACACCTGGCTGGGATCAATGTGTCTTTGTCTCTTGAAAAAAAACAAACCCTGGTTTGTGGATGTTACGTGAAATTACAGCATATTTCAGTAACAGTCCTGGAGTAGACTCTTATAACTTCACACAGAGTGCTGCAACACATAGCTCAACAGGATAATGATATTCCGAATATGATGCCTTTTCAAATAATGCCTCACAAAGCTTGCTTTGTATCAGATTTATCGTAATCTTGTAAAAGGGGGTGAACATAATGAATATAATCACCCCCCAAGCAATGGCAAGATTCTGTTCTGGCTCTGTGTAGAACAGCACACAGGACACTACTGAAGTGAGCTAGGGGAGGAGACGTGCCATCCACCATGATGTGGATCCACCATGATGTACAGCCCAGAGGCCAAGGAAGTATCACTGAATTCCCATGGCTTGGTCCAACATTGAAGGGTGGCTTTCCCTTTTGACCTCCAACATTGCTGTCTGCATACAGTCAGATCAATCTGTGTGTGAATACATTTTGCCTGTAAGTATTCACTCTTTTTATTTATTTATTTTAAAGACATGGAATTTCATTAAACTATAACACTTCTGACCAAGTCTTTGAGTCAGATGAGTCCTGAACACAAGGCTGTGGAAAAGCTATTAGAGGTTTTTTTTTTAACTGCTTGCTTTGCATTATCTGTGGCTGCTAGCTGTAATGATAATAAAGGGCTCTTATGCACAGCATCTGACTGAATAACTACATGGAGTTTAACACACTATGTGAAGGAAATGAAAATTGGAAAATTAATAAATTCCCTGAGTAATTATCTTAGTGAGATAGCTTTGTCCTAACAAAGCTGTTGGCATCCAACACAGAGCTTATGGACATTCTAATTTCTCATTAACGTCAAACACGGAGATGCCTGTGTACTCTCGGAATTGAATGGGGCTCCTGAAATCAATGCAGTTTGATTACTCAGCTGGAATTGTAAACAACAGAGATCTGAGTCCTAATGTGCAACATCCCCCATTAAAACTGATTGCCCGGTTTCATCATGTCCTCCTAAAAACAAAAATTGTGTATGACAGAGGATGATGTTAATGGAATGGTCCTATCTGTGGTTCTAATCATCAAAACAGCAGGACTTGGCATCTCTCCTGTTAGCCTTAGCCAAAAATATCAGGGTCCTCATTTTTCACTCATTGTGGCCACATGGCAGTGCAGGTTGTACAAGAGTTTTGCTGTCAGTGGCTTTCCTGAGTTGTGCGCACCCCCACCCTTCTCCTAAGTGTTTTAAACCCTTCTCTTAAGTGTTTTAAGTGTTTCAAACACAACTCAACTAAGTGTTTTGTCATCAGATGAGACACTGGGCTTGTCTACACTACCACCCTCCGTCGAAGGAAGGATGGTAAGTAAGGTGTTGGGGGTTTACTAATGAAGCCCTGCGCTGCATAGGCAGCAATTCATTAAGCAAATTCCCCACCCCCTGCAGCAACTTCGAAGTTTTAAACTTCAAAGTACTGGCTTGTGTCTAGCCGCACTCACCCGCCGGTACTTTGAAGTGCCAAGGCAACTTTGAAGTCCCTTTACTCCTTTTTGAGTAAGTAAAGCACTCTGACGAGTAAAGGGACTTTGGAGTTGCCCTGGCACTGCGACGTACCAGTGGGTGAGCCACAGCTGGATGCAAGCTGGTACTTCGAAGTTTAAAACTTTGAAGTTGCCATGGGGGTGGGGGTGGGGAATTTGCTTAATGAAGTGCTTCCAGTGCAGCACTTCATGAGTAAACTCCCAACACCCTACATACCATCCGTCCTTCGACAGAGGGTGGTACTGTAGACAAGCCCACTGTTATCAGGAAAGGGCCAGTTTTGATGAATCTCCCTATTGAAAAATATTTGAGAAGAGGATTCTGATAGCATTTTCAAAACAAAATGTTTCATTTTATGATTCAAAACGGCTTTTTGGATGAAATTTTGCTTATACTTAAAAAGGGTAACAATAAATATTAAAATGTCAAATATGAAACAAAATATTTAGACATCATAAAACCAAAATGTTTGGATTGACCTGTTATTCCCTCTCAGATCATCAGTTTGCAACTGTTTTCAAGATGTTTGACTTTTTCTCCTGATTCTAGATGGGAAAAAATTTCAGTGTTTCAAAAATTCTTATAGGATGGGTAAGCCATTTCTTGTTCATCTCTACTTTCATCTTCCAGAAGTGTTAAATACCATAAACAAATCTATGCTTGTAATTTCCTAGGCTCGGCAAAACCATGAATAACAGGGAATTCAAAATATTTCTAAACAACCAAATTTACATTAAAATTTTAGATGCTTAACAAGAATAACATCTAAATTATTTTGTCTGATAGTGAAAGCAAAATTACTGTTTTTCTTAGGTAACCAAACCTGCTTAGTATGGACATTTGAAAAAGCACTTTGATTTTGTCAATAATAGCCATAAAAAACTGGTGCCTTTTACACAGTTTTAGACAGACCCATCTTAAATCCACTAAACCAATGGAAAGACTTCATTGAGTTCAGTGGGCTTCATAACAGTCCCATTGTTAATATAGTAGTAGTAGGCATCCTTCGATCCCAAGGGATCATGAGTTTGTGCCCCAGTTGGACTGATTTGAGCAGCATCTTCTGTGGCTGTGCAATCCAATGCGGGAGCGGCAGTCCTTTCCGCACTGTGAGTAGCAGTAAGCAGATGTCGCTCTGGTATCACGGGCACGGATCTTCCTGAGGGCTCTCCTGTCTTCCGCTTCCTTCACCAAGGTAGTTTCATACATAGCAAGAGCTTCCTTCACTCCCTGTTTCCAGGCATGCCTGTCTGAGGCGAGCGAATGCCAGGTGTTCACACTGATAGAGAGAGCGCTGAGGTCACGCTTGCACGTGTCCTTGTAGCACAATTTAGGTCGCCCTTTTGGCCTCTTTCCAGATGCCAGTTCGCCGAAGAGGCGGTCGGTCGGTTTTCGGTCATCCGTCATGCACGAGACATGGCCCAGCCAGCGCATACGCCTCTGTTTGAGAAGGGTGAGCATGGAGGCGGTGCCTGCCCTCTCAAGCACTGCGCTACTGGGGACCTTGTCCTGCCATGAGATACCGAGTATGCGCCTAAGGCAGCGCATGTGGAATGTGTTGAGCCGCAGCTCTTGTTTTGAGCGCAAAGTCCACGTTTCACTGGCGTACAGTAGTGTGCTCAAAACACAGGCTGTGTAGACCTGCACCTTGGTGTGTACAGTGAGCTTATTGTTAGCCCTTACTCTCTTCGTCAGCTTGGAGAACGTTGTGGTGGCTTTTCCAATGTGCTTGTTGATCTCGTTATCAAGTGACAAGTTGTTCGAGCTCATCGAGCCTAGGTACATGTACTCATGGACGACTTCCCGTTCGTAGTCTAGCACGTTGATAGATGGCTCGTTACCCATGTTTTGGCCCATCACCTGGGTCTTCTTTAAGCTGATTGTGAGGCCAAGTTCCATACGTGCATCCGCAAAGCGAGTTATGAGTGACTTGCAGTTCCTGCTGAGTGTGAGCAGCAATAGCTGCATCGTCAACAAAAAGGAACTCCCTTCGACGCTTCGTGAGCACCCTGGTCTCCACTCTCAGCCTCAACAGTTTGAAGAGGTTGCCGTCCATTCTCGTGCAGAGAGAGATGCCCTCTGTAGCAGTTCTGAAGGCATATTTGAGCAAAACTGCAAAGAAGATGCCGAACAGTGTTGGAGCCAGCATACACCCCTGCTTCACTCCGCTGAGAATCTCAAAGGGTTTGGATGTGGATCTGTCGTATACGGCTATGACAACCCTTGAAACCATTGTTAATATAGATAAGCAGTAAATATGGGTATGTCTACAATAGGAGTTTAGTTAAATTTAGGAAGAGTGAGTTTTTGGCATCTGATTTTTTAAACTTGAGTGTGCATGTTCCCACTGGCAAATGAAGTCGGTGGAGTGTGTCCCCAGTAGGGTGGGCAGCTTTGACTTTGTCAGCAACAAAGATAGTTGTCTGTGGGTAACTATCCCAGAGTTCCTGCTGGCCCCTTGCATTGTGGTTAAGCTCCCAGTGGCTGATGGGAGAAAAACAATACCCCAGGTGGTTCTGGGTATATTTTGCCAGCCTTCCATAGAGCACAGCTTTGTCACCCCCAACTTCCACCCCCCAAGCAATAAGGTCATGTATCTCCTGCATGCTCCGTGCTGGAGCTTATCTGCAACCCTACTCCACTCACCAGGCTGGCCAAACAGGAATTGAAATTCAAGCTTTTCCTGGCCATGTCCTGTTCTGCTGGCCAGAATGGGCACATTGGGACACCTCCATGAGGCCAAGAACATCTAATTTCACAATGCTTTGTTTGTGCTACCCTAAGGTTGAGGTTGAATTTGGCATTACTCCTTGGCTGGGTCTACACTACAAATTAACTTCAAAGTTAACTTCGAAGTAAGGGGCTACTTTGAAGTAGCCTACAGAGCGTTTACACACACTTTTCCTTACTTCGAAGTTAACATTGAAGTAAGGGAGACTAACTCTGAAGTCACTACTCCATTCCCGGGAATGGAGGAATGGCTTACTTTGACCTAACTTTGAAGTTAATGTGTGTAGATGCTCTGCACTCCTTACTTCAAAGTAAGGAGTCCTCCAAAGAGGGGCCCCCCTGGAGGATGGAGACAGTCTGGCCAGCCCAGGCAGGTCTCTATGGTCTCTGCTGGCTGCCTTAAAGGAAGCAGCTCCCTGGGAACCCCAGGCAGGAAGCTGAGAGTGTGCCACAAGCAGGTGCAGCATGAGCTCTGCCTTGGACTGCCCCTGCTTGAAGCCCCTGCCAGCCTCGGCAGCCCCTACCCACCATGGCTGCACAGCAGGATCCCCCTCCCCCCTCCAGGGATTCCAGAGGAAGGGTCCCAGGGCTCACAGGACCCAGGCAAGGGCAGTGCAAGGAGGGGACTCCCCTGGACAGAGGCAGAGCTGAAGGACCTCCTCACTCTGTGGGGGGAGGAGGAGGCCTTGTGGCAAATCAGAACCTGCCAGCGCAATGCCAAGACATTTGACTGGCTGGTCAGTGTTCTCACTGCCCAAGGACACACCGACTGCCCCAGTAACAGCATCCAAATTAAAGTCAAGGAGCTGCACCAGGCATATATCAGGGCCCATGACGCTGCCAGCTGGTTAGGGGCACGGCCTGTGCACTGCCCCCACTACCAGGAACTGCACAGGCTCCTGGGACTGAGGAAGGTGGCCAGCCTGGAGCATCTTGTGGACACCACCATTCCGCTCCCTCTGGACAGTGGCAAGAAGGAGGGCCCCTCCAGCGCCACCAGTCCCCCGCATGGATACCGGCCTGCTGTCCCCTTGTCCCCACCTGTCTCCACAGGTCCCTCACCATCCGGCCATCCCTGCAGTCCTGAGCGGGCTGTGGTTGCGGAAGGCGGGGAGGCCGCTCCATCGCCCCAGCCCACATTCCCCCATGTCCGTGGACGGGCCCCTCGGAGACAGCGGTGGAGGGATGAGGAGGCGGCTGACAACCGGGTGGTCGTGCGGGAGCTGACCGGTGTGCTGTGGGAATGGCTGGAGGTGAAGCGGGGCATGTGGGTGAGGCTGGCCAACAGCATGGATACCGTGCTCAAGGCCTTGGCTGGCTACCTCACCCAGCCGCCAGCCCCCTCACCAGGCCGGCCCACAGCCGGCCCTCCAGCCACCGCCCGACGTGTGGCGGACCTGTCGCCGGCTGAGCACCTTGAGCTGGCCTGATGGCTGCTGACGGAGGCGAGCGCTCCTGGCCCAATTGCAGTGGTCCTTCCTGCATATCCTGTGTGGGCAGAGCCTGTGGTACCCCCACCCCAGCCCTACCTCCCTGTGGTCTCATCCCCTTCACAACCCTGCAGAGGACCGCAGTCTCAGGGTGGTAGGGGAGGCCGTGGATGACATGGCTCCTGGCCCCCTGCGCCTCAAACTGACTGACTCTACCCCCATCCTGGTCCCACTCTCCAGTCCAGTCCCTCACCCGAGCCCCTGCATCCCCACTGACAACCAGTCCCCCGTGCACACAAAGGTTTCCAAATTCTGTTCTGTACTGTATGTTACCTTATTTCCCCCATTTAAAGCTTCCCGTCCCACCCTAGCCCGTGTCTCTGGTGCTTCCTGGGGGGATAGCAGTTGGGGGGTGAGTTGTGCATGGTGGTGTGGTGTGTGTGGCTGGGGGGCGGGGTCAGGGCTGGCCCTGTGTGAAGGCCCAGCACAGGGCATCCTGGACCCTGACCCCATCCCGCTGTGCCTCCTGGCACAGGGCTGCAGGCAGCTGCTCATAGCACAAAGGGCTCCCAGTGGCCCTCCACAAGGCTGTGGAGGGTACAGCAGGCAGCAATGACCATGGGAATGTTTGGGAGGCTGACATCCAGCCTAGTGAGGAGGCAGCAAAACCTCCCCTTCAGCCTCCCGAAGGCCCACTTGACTGTGCCCCTGGCATGGTTGAGGTGACTGTTAAAGATGTCCTGGGCCGGTGTGGTGTGTCCGGTAAAGGGCAATATGAGCCATGGGTGCAGCGGGTATGTGGTGTCGGCCACGATGCAGGGGGGCATCGTGATGTCCCCAAGCTGGAGCTCCACTGGGGGTATACGTGCCCTCCTGCATCCAGTGTCCCAGCCACGAATTCTGGAACACCCTGGCATCGTGGGCCCTGCCCAGCCACCCCACACACACGTCCAGGAAATGGCCCCTTGCATCTACCATGGCCTGGAGTACCACTGAGTGGTACCTCTTCCTGTTTATGTAGGTGCCCCCACTGTGGTCCAGAGCCCACATGGCAACATGCATCCCGTCCAGGGCTCCAAAACAGTTGGGGAAGCCTCGGTCTGCGAATCCAGCAAGGGCAGCATCCAGGTCTCCCAGGGTTACCACATGTTGCAGGAACACTGTGTTGATAGGTTGGATGACCTGTGGGGGAGCCCCCTGCCTGGTCATCCCCTCCCCGCGGTGGGTCCTTGGTGGGGGCTAGCCATGCCTCCTTCAGCTCTGCTCTGATGGTGGACTTGCCTACGCCAAACTGGTGGCCGATGGATCTGTGGCTGTCGGGGGTGGCCAGCCGCCATAGTGCAATGGCCACCCTCTTCTGCACCGGGAGCGCTGGCCGCATATGGTTGTCCTGGTGCTGGAGGACTGGGGTGAGCTGGTGGCAGAGGTCCTTGAATGTCTGCCATGTCATCCTGAAATTCCTGAGCCACCGCTCGTTGTCCCAGTCCTCCAGCACCAGCTGGTTCCACCATTTGGTGCTGGTGGCATATGCCCACCAGCCCTGGCTTGGGGGGGAATGAAGAAGGGACAGCCTGAGGGTGGCAAAGGCCTCAAGGCTAGGTCTCAAGCAAGTGATCCGCCCACGCTGCTGGTGCTGCATGGCGAGCAGCATGGCCAGCAGGCTGAGCAGGATTGTGTGGGCATCGTCCTCATCGGGGGGGAGCTGGCATGGTCTCCGGCTGTCCCCCTGTGTACGTGCCGCTGCTGTCTTCAACCTGTCAGCCTTGAGCATGTGCAGGCTGGGGGTGCTGGGTGGGGCCCTTTAAGGGGCTGGCTGGCTGTGAGCCTGGAAGGATGCCTGCATCATTTCTTGTCCCCTTGTTTCGAAGCAGGGAGTATTTGTGTGTGGATGTTTAACTTCGAAGTAGGGGAAAGCCTACTTCAAAGTAAGGGAGTGTGCATTTTGTGTGTGGACGCTCTACTTTGAAGTTGCTTACTTCGAAGTTGTACTTCGAAGTAAGTAACTTTGAAGTTAATTTGTAGTGTAGACACAGCCCTTGTGAAATTGACCTTAAGAGCTGTTAAAGTCATCATAATGGTCCTGGAAGTGGGGACTAATTGCTTAGAAACTTGACCTAAATCAGCTAAGTTCGACTTAATATCCTAGTATAGACCAGGCCTTTTCCTTACCAGCCACATCATGTTCTTTAAGGCCACATGAAATATCATTCAAAATCTAACAATAAAGAAAAAGTTAAAATCTTTTTATTCAGGTTATAAATAAATTTAAGGTATAGTATTCTATTGAAACCATATAACTCCTACCATGAGTGCTGAGTGTTAGCGGAGAATCTCCTCAGGGCATATGTTATAGCTGTCGGTGCTTTCTGGATCAGGTGTTTTAAACATTTTTAGTGTGGACCATATCTTGAAAGAAATCATCTCACTTAGCACCTTTTCCTTTTGCTGTTGTGTGGACAACTACTCTTCCATTTCCAAAACCTGTTACCACAGCCATTGCTTACTTTGAAAATTAACATTACATATATTTGCTGGTTTAATGCAATAATTGTTTTGGTCCTTTAAAAGGAATCTCATTCTATTTTTTCTCTTCATTGAAAAATTTATATCATAATCGAATTTAATTTCAGCATTGCTTTACACGAAGAAAGAAAAATGTTGAGTTACCATTAGGAGTCAGCAAAGAGGTTCCCAAACTTCCCTTATTGCACAAATCCTTCTGGATCTACCAGCTTCCTGTGTACACCTACCAGAATACAGGTTTTATAGTTCAACACGTACGATATATAAAACTGTGATAGTAACAATACATGTAATTTATGGTGGTAGTTTTAATGTATGCTTATTTTTTATCATCTTACACAATGGCTAATAGTACTAGCCACCATTAGTGTGATGGATGAGGTTGTTTGTGCACAGGTGTTTGGAGTGATAGGTGACAGTTTAAATCATTAGTTATTTTCTGCACAAAGCCCCAGGAGATACTTTGATTTCTTTCCTGCGAGTGATGAAATTCCAGTTTCACACAGATAAGCTGTAGCGCACAGCACCAAACCTTGACAGCTTGGTCTGACGACTTGGGGAACTTTGCTCATATTTGGACACAAAACTTAGCCAGCTGCTGTTGTGGTAACTCAATCTTGAGTCCACATTCAGTTGAGACGTCCAGGAGATTCTCCTCGTTTACTGACAGGTCTTGCAGCATGGGGACTGCAGAAACATTTGTGGAAGGTGAGTGGTCCCATCTGTCTGTGTTTCCAACTAAGGAAAAGTACGCATCATTGCCTCGCTAGTTCGATCAGATGCTTTTTGACATCACCCTTCGCTTTATTTTGCAGCTGTAAGTCAATCATTGTCAGGAATTCATGCATGTTTGGGAAAATGCCAGTGTTTTCTCCTTTGCACGGTAAGCCCAGCATTCCAGCTTTTTTTTATCATTAACTCAGTTTTGACTTGAGTATTGAAGATAATTACAGTCAGCCCTTGAATCCCAGATTTAGCTCATCCTGGCAAAAGAATATATCTGACAAGTAGCCCAGCTATGAGAACCAGGCCATGTCATGTAGACAGCGAGTGAGTGGCAGCTGGAGGTCTGTAAAGACTATCTTGACCTTGGAGCAAAATTCAAACAAAGCGTCAAATACTTGCCCTGTGATAGCTGTCAAAGCTTCCTGTGGAGCTGAACATGGATGTGCTTACTTCCTACATCATTACACGGAGTGGGAAAGAGTCTTTGAATTCAAGAAACTAGCTTTTACAAAGTTGGCCATCATTCCAGCTTGTCAAGCACCTCCTTCAACTTGGCATGCATTCTTTTGGCTGCAAATGCTTCCCTGTGCATACTGCAATGCACCCATATCAAATTAGGAGTGATTGCTCAGATATGTGTCACTACTCCACTGTGGATACCAGTCACTGGCTTTGTTTCATTGTTGCAGATGCCAATACATCATGAACAGAGTTCATCATGTTGATTTACGAAGCTGTCAAACAACTGGAAGATTGCCTCAGCTGTTATTCTGGTGGGCAGAGATTGGCAAAAAAAAAATGTCCTCCTCCTATATTGCACATTCATAAATGTATCACATCGTACACCAGAATGCAAGCCACTCGTCATATCCATGGATTCATCCAGCTGCTGACCACAGTCCTTGCTGCTAGTTTCACAGCTCACTGAGTCAGGACATCCTTGGCCATGTCTTCAGTTTGATGTGATAATATATTGTTTGATAATGGTTCCAGATGAATTAATTTTAGGGCCTCCAGTATCTGCAACCACAGGTAGTATTAGTTTCTCTTCTATGCTTTGAAGTTCTCCTGATTTCACAACTCTGTAAATCACTAAATCTGATGCTTCTACAGCCTCAGTATTGTCCTGTGCCTCATCAGCCATGACAGAATGCAAAATGTTCTTGCTCAGCATTGCCTGCACTAAAGTCTACTTGAAAAATAGTTCGTGTTTGTCCTCATGTTGGTTATGGTTTTTGTTTCCAAGTGTCTGTGCAGAAGAGATTGTTTTAGGCTGTTATTTGACAGGACTAACACACCCCACAACTGAGTATTTGCTGTCTCCAGTCCATGTCAATCCTGTTTTGGTGTACTTTTTGTCATAGATGCCTCCTTTTCTAGACCCTGTTCTATCCCTTCTGTTAGGGTGCGTCTACACTAGCAAGTACATTTGAATTCCTGGTCGGAAGACTGAGTTCTTTCGAAAGAACCCACGGAGTGTCTATACACACACGGCGCTCTTTCAAAATTAACTGCGAAAGAACTCCGCCCGTTCTTTTGAAGTTGTTCCTCCTTTCTCGGGATGGGAAGAGCACCCTCCTGTAAAAGATTATTTTGAAAGAGCAAGTGTAGATGCTCCACAGCCCACTGGGTCCTCCATGGCCGCGACCAGCTATGGCTTCAGCGTCTTGCCACATCTAAGGACACAGGCTCCCAGAAACCCTCAGGCAGGCAGCTGAGAGCGTGCAGGCAGCAGGGAGCCCACACTGCTGCGCAATACACTCCCTGAGACAGCCGACGACACTCCAGCCAATCCAGTGCCCTCCTCAGCACTATGGCCAGCACCTCCAACCCCCACCCACCCCAGGGGCCCTCCAAGGAAACTGGGGAGCCCTCCCAGGAGGGGAGCCAGCCCCTCAAGTGCTGGGCCCCCTCCTGGATGGACGTTGAGCTGCAGGACCTCCTATCCCTCTGGGCAGATGAGGAGGTCCTGCACCAGACGGGGGTCCGGCATAGGAATGCATCAGCATTCCAGCACCTTGCCATGGGCCTCACCGGCAGGGGTCACCCCACCGAGACCCCGGACCAGGTGAGGTCCAAGGTGAAGGAGCTGTGCCAGGGATACTGCCGGGCCTGGGACACAGCTGGGTGGTCGGGGCAGTGCCCATCAGCTGCCCCTACTATCAAGAACTGGATCGCCGGGACCCCAGGCCATGCTGCTGCACACTGCATTCCTGGGGACAGAGCAGGAGCCCGAGATGGGGATCGAGGGGGAGGACCATTCTGGACCTGCAGCCAGCACCAGGCGCCCATGGAGGCTGGATACCACCAGTGCTGACACGGGATCAAGCGAGGGGCCCTCATCATTGACATCCCATCTAGGCCATCCAGTTGGGCCCCATCCATTTGCACTGGCCCCATCCATCTGCACCTCACCAGCCTTCCTGGAGGGACCCACAGGTAGGTGGCCTGCACAGCAGCCACCCCAGGGACTGGGGAGGGGGTGTTCTGTCCCCTCCTAGGTGGCCACAGCCATCCCACATGCTTGCCACCCCCGGGGCCTGTGGATCCCAGATGACAGCGTTCCCCAGGCCTGGGCAGGGGGCTGATGCGCAGCACTCAGGACCATGAGGGTGGGACAGCGCCACAGACTGGGTGGCTGTGGAGTGACTGAGGGGGTGGCTTGGGACAGCCCGCACCCTTAGCACCCACACAGGGAACCCTGGGACATGGGCATCACAGGGCACCCAGGTGGGCACAAGATTATGTGCCTGGCACTAATGGCCCCCCTCACTCTCCCCTTTTGTCTCCACAGCTCCTGTAGCCAGCGGATGGACCAGCCCGACCACTGAGGGTGAGGGAGAGCAGCCCGGACCCCACGCCGTTCCTGTGCGGGCCCACTGCTGGGCCGTCCGCGGGCGCCACCGGGGTGGGGAGGAGTAAACGGGGGATGCTGCCCACACTGCAGCACTACAGGACCTTTCTGGCATGCTGCAGGATTGGCTGGCCATGGAGCGGCAGGCCTGGGACCAGGTGATGGCCAACCTGGACACCCTGACCCACGCTATGGCTGGCCGCCTGGGCCCGACTACTGCCCCATCACCACCTGCTCCTGCAGCCATCCTTCCTGCCTCAACCCCACTGGCCTCTGTCTGCCCATTACCCACCCACCCTCCCCGTGACCTCCCCAGTGCCCCAGCTGGCCTCACCCCTTTCAACATCCGCCCCGGGTCCGCTGTCCAACCCCACTCCCCGCAGCGAACTCCCCCAAATGCCTGACCTCACTGCCCTGGTCCCGACCCACCTGCCCCCAGTGGACCTCATCCAGCTGACCCACATGCTGCTGGCCAGGGCCGGGGAGGAGAAGGCCGCAGCATCTTCCACCCCCGCTCCTCCCGTGCTGACTCTGCAGAGCCCTCAGAGGCCCCACCTCATCTGTGCCCCTGCCTGCCCATGCTGCTGGCCCTGGCTCAGCCCCAATGGGGCCCTGAACATGGGGGACGGACAGGCAGGGAGTTGGTGATGGAGATCATGCCTGTCGAACCCCCTGGAGGGCTAATGCCACCGCTTTCCATGGAGGCCCCCCAAGGCTCCCTGGTAGCTCACCTGGGGCTGCTCTGCTCCTGGAAATACTTACTCCCTGCCCCCATTACCTGTTCCACCCCTCTGTAAATAGTTACCCCCCGCCTCCATTACCTGTTCTACTCCCCCTGTAAATAGCTTACTAAAGATAGTGGTATGCTGTTATTTTAAGTCAAGAGTTTATTTTTGTTTTCCACCCCATGTCCCCCATGCATGTGTGGTGGTGGTGGGGTGTGTGTGTGTGTATTCAGGGTGGTGGTGTGTGTGCGTGTGCATACGTGCAGGATGGTGGTGTGTGTGTGCAGGGTAGGGGGGTCACTGTAGCCCCCTCTCAAAGGCCTGCACAGGGTCTCTCGGATCTGCACCATGTCCTGCTGGGCCAAGAGGCATGGGGCAGCAGGGGACTGCTCATACCCATGCCCCGGCTCGGCAGCCTACCCCTGCAAGAATGGCACATTCTTGGCCTCAACGAGGTTATGCAGGGTGCAGCAGGCTCCGACCACTACCAGAACATTGGCCAGGCCCACATGCAGCCTCATGTGGAGGCACCTAAAGTGACCAAGTGCCCACTCCACAGTGTTGCGGGCCCGATTCAGGCACTCGTTAAAATGGTTCTGGCTCAGCTGGATGTGCCCTGTGTATGGCCTCATGAGCCAGGCCTGCAAGGGGTAGGCTGCATCTGCCACAATACATGGCAACTTTGTTGTGTCCCCAGTCGACAGCTTCCACCGGGGCATGAAGATCTCCTCGGCCATGCAGAGTCCCAGTCCTGAGTTCCTGAAAACTCTGGCATCATGGGCGTGGCCAGCCCAGCCCACACAGATGCCCTGGAACTGGCCATTGGCATTGACGAGTGCCTGCAGGACCACGGAGTGGTAGCCCTTCTGATTCACACAGGCTCCGCAACTATACTTCAGGGCCCTGATGGTGGTGTGGGTGCCATCCAGGGCCCCTAAGTAGTTCGGGAAGTCCAGCTCGTGGAAGCTCCACATGGCATCGTCCAGGTCCCTGACATGGATCAGCTGCCGCAGGAGCACCTTGTTGATGGCACAGATGACCTGCAGGGCGGTGGGAGATGCGCTCATGAGTGTGGCCTGAGATGCAACCTGCACACCCAACCCCCATGATTCCCCATCCCTGCCCCCGAAAGGAGATGCCTCACCAGTCCCCACCCCTGTCCCCAGTGAGGGATGCCCCACCAGTCCCCCATAGTTCCCCTTGCTGGGGTGCCGCCTGCCTCCTGCTCCCCACATGCAGTATGGGTGTGACCCAGACATGGCTTACCTCACTGAGGACAGCCCCGATGGTGGCCCTGCCCTCCCCGAACTGGTGGCCGATGGATTGGTAGCTGTCCAGGGTGGCCAGTTTCTACAGGGCAACGACCACCTTTTCTGTAGGGGGAGCACCGGCCTCATGCGGGTGCCATGGTGCTGCAGAACTGGGGCAAGCCAGTGGCAGAGCTCCAAGAATGTTCCCTTGGTCATCCTGAACATTGTAGGCCACTGGTCATTGCCCCAGTCCTTCAGCACCAGCCGGTCTCACCAGCTGCTGCATGTGGGGTAGCTCCACAAGCGACGGATGACCCAGGGAACCGGCTGGGGACATTGTGCCCTGAGGATGGCCTCCAGGAGGGTGGCTAGTAGAGTGGCCACCCAGATCCTCTGGATCACAGTGGCCAGGACCGCAGCCAGTGTGCTGGCCACAGCCTCGATGTTGGGGCGATGCTGCTTGGGGTCCGTGGGGGCCCAGAACGCCTCCTCCACTCTCTCTCTCTTGACATGCATGGGGACAGATTGCTGGCCCTCTGTGTGTGCAGACTGAGGCCTGTGGTGGTGGGGCCTTTAAAGGGATGGCAGGCAGCGACCCCAGAAGGGCTCATCCGCCATGCAACCCTGTCCATGGCGCTTCTTGCCCCTGTTCTTTGAAAGAATGCCCTGGTATATGTGGCTGCTCCCTTTTGAAATTGTGTTGGGGGCCTTTCGAAGGAAAGGACCGAACCTTTGGTCCCCGTTGGTGTGCGTGGATGCTCTGTTTCGAAAGGCCATCTTTCGACGTTCTATTTTGAAAGCCGTCCTTTTGAAACAGAGCTGTAGTGTAGACACACCCTTCATGCTTTGCCGCACAGGCAGAGATGCGCAGATTGAGCCTGTAGTCTTGGTTACATCAGCAATTTCAGCAAGTGCACTGGCGCTGGCAAAACAAATTTCATCATTTCTGTTTTCAGCACTGAAACTTTGCATGTTCTCCTTTAGTTTACCTGTCCATATTTCACTGTTATGTACAGATATCGCTATAGCACAATATATCCAGCACGATACCTTTCTACACAAGTTCTGAGCTCAGTTATACTGGACAATTGCTGGGCAATTAAATCTGTGCTATATGGTGACTGGAGATGTGGACTTTGTACCTTAACATCTTTTTGTGTCTGTTCTCACTGGCACAGCTGGAAGTAATTAACTATCCTATATTGTATAATAAATTCCTGGAGGTTTAAAGCTTTGTCTGAGTAACCTATTATGAAAATGCCATAAATAAAATCCATTATTATGTAATTCTCTCATGCCCACCAGAGATGTCCTGTGCACTGGCAGGGGTAAACGTACCACAGTCTGGGAACCCCTGGTTTGGCAGGATTTTTAGAATGCACACACTCACAGTTTTTCAAGAGCACAAATGTTGATGGCAACAAAAGCCTTTTTTTCAGTGCAAAATATATTTCTGAGTATTTATAAGGGAAGACTTTTATAATATGTTTTGAGCCGTGATACTCTGCTTATCATTTAAAAGCAGAACTAATAGCTATTGGAATGGATTTCATGACAATTTTGGCACCAGGAGGTTTTGGCTAGAAATGCAGTGAGTTGATGTGATTAAGCAGTTAGTGTCATTGCTGATGATCTTTTTATGCTAAATTTATGCTAAACTTTGGCCTAGCAAGAGAGCAGTTGATACTGTGGTAACGCTGGGGCAATAATAATGAGAACCCTAGATGAATATTATATTGTTGTTGTACATTCAGAATGAATATCAGTGCAACACACATTTGAAATATGATGGTGCAACCAAGTAATGAGCTTTTATAGCACAGCATACAGAAATCTTTAATAATATGTGCTGGATGTGAATGGTAATTGAGTTTTACAGCATAAGGGTACATCTACACTACAACTGTATGTGTCCTATGAGCAGGCTTATGCCATAACTTCCGCCACTGTCCTCACAAACTCCTGAAGTGTATTCGTAACAGAGAGAAAGCCGTGCTAGTCTATGTACTATCAAAACAAAAAAGCAGTAAAGTAGCACTTTAAAGACTAACAAAAGAATTCATTAGATGAGCTTGTGTGGGACAGACCCACTTCTTCAGACCATAGCCAGACCAGAACAGACTCAATATTTAAGGCACAGAGAACCAAAAATAGTAATAAAGGTTGACAAATCAGAAAAAAATGTATCAAGGTGAGCAAATCAGAGAGCAGAGGGGCAGGGGAGGGGAAGTAACAAACTAGATTAAGCTAAGTATGCAAAAGAGTCCCTATAGTGACCCAGAAAATTTGCATCCTGGTTCAAACCACGTGATAATGTGTCAAATTTGAATGTAAAAGAGAGTTCAGCAGCCTCTCTGTCATGGCTCCTTCCCCACTCTAGCAAGATAAATGCAGAAGTGGGGGCCAGCAAAAGTACCTCCAAACCCTTATCTAGCAGGTTTTGGTATAAACTCCCCTCCCAAAATCCTAAAAACCCTTAGAATTTGGGGATAAAATTTGCTGCCACCACCCAAGTAATAATAAGGAAACCAGGGAGAGGCTACTTGGGAAATCTCAGCCCCAAAAGTAAAAACCAGGACACAAACATTAACCAATACCAAGTTAATAAAAAGAGAGAGAGAGAACTTCTATTATTACAACAATATCGGTGTTGCAAGCCTCATGACTAGATGGAAGAGTCACAAAGTAAAACACATGGGGAGTCTCTACCATGCGCCTAGAACTTAGTTACAAGGAGAGTAAAAGAACATTTCTAAAAAGCGCACAGACATCAGATCCCACTTCCTAAACCATAAAACAATAAAGCCTAACGGACTTTATCTAAACTTTACCCTACTTACAGAAGATTGGAGGGCCTGTTCTTGGAGGGAGATATTCTGTATCTGTCTCCCTTGTGGCTGGAAAGAAGAAGAAAGACCAGAGGCCAGAAAAAGGGAGGAGCCAAAAAATTCAATTCTTACCTGCATTCCTATAGGCCAACCCCATCTGGCTGAGGAGGTTAACCCTTTTACTCCCAGGCTTCTGGCTAACCCTCATGATCGTGACACTGTCTTTCCAAAGTGTTGTGAAAATTCCTCTTCAGTAAGATGCAAACTCTTAAGGCATTAACAGAATGGCCCAATCCATTAAAATGTTGGCTGACCGGTTTGTGGATCAGGGGTGTTTTTATCTCTGTTTTGTGCCCATTAACTCTTCTAAGAGAGTTTGAAGTCTGTCTAGTAGACTTCAATAGACTTCAGATTTCAAACTGTCTTAGACAAAGAGTTAATGGGCACAAAACAGACATAAAAATACTCTTGATCCACAAACCGGTCAGCCGACATTTTAATGGAGCAGGCCATTCCGTTAATGACTTAAGAGTTTGCGTATTACTGAAGAGGAATTTTCACAACTCTTTGGAAAGAGGCTGCTGAACTCTCTTTTATATTCAAATTCAACACATTAACACGTGGTTTGAACTGGGATGGGAATTTTCTGGGTCATTATCAGGGCTCTTTTGCATACTTGGCTTAATCTAATTCTTAATCCCCCCCCCACCCCTCTACTCTCTGATTTGCTCACCTTGATAATTTTTTTTTTGATTTGTCCACCTTGCTTACTGTTTTTCATTCTCTGTGCCGTAAATATTGAGTCTGTTCTGGTCTGGCTATGGTCTGAAGAAGTGGGTCTGTCCCATGAAAGCTCATCACCTAATAAATTATTTAGTTAGTCTTTAAAGTGCTACTTGACTGCTCTTTTGTCCTGAAGTGTATGTCGCAACGTGAGTAAGCCAGCATGCCTGAGAGTGTGGGGTTGCACATGCCTTAGATATGGCACTGCCACACGCCCATACCAATTTTCAGTATGAAAGGGGGAGGGATGAAGGGTTTGAATGCCCCCCCCCAAAGATAGAAGTCAGACTATGCCTCTGGTATCAGCACTTGCATGCTGCATCTTCCTTCAGTTACTCTATCATGGCCCCTGCAAATTGCTGTTTACCTCAGTCCCCAAACGGACCAGCTACTGCTTATTCTATAATTTCCATTCTCTCTCTCTCTCTCTCATCCACATTCTCCTGTATGTTGGATGTTTCCAAATATTTTTCTGTGGGGTTCCTGAGTATGCAAAGAGCTGAATAACCAGTGAGTGACTGACTTAGTGCTTCCTCGTTTAGACCTGCCTCTGACTTGTGGGAGCTCTGCTAATCAGCTGGGTGGCATTTGAATTTCTCCTGAGTGGCCACACAAGTGCACAGCTTACAGGGAACACTGGACCTGAGTAAGCACACAGGGGCCTCTGAAGATGTTAACTAAGCACCCAGCCCCTAAATTATACCTCAGCACAATGTTCTTAGAGTACACAACCCCTAGGGTGCTCGAGCATGACTCCTGAAGATCACCTGAGTGTCCCAAAATACAGTAAACAGGGTTTAGGCATTACCACAGGATACACTCCAACTCCCACTGAAAGTCAGGGTGAGTCTCTGCATTGATTTTGGTGGGAGTTGTGGGCCCCGGCTTTTACGGTGCAGTGTGAGGGCATACTTTCAAAAACACCCGCAGGATTTTGGAGTAAAAGCTGATTTTTGATTAGACTCGTGCTCCTAAATACTTTAGAAACTAAAATCTTTGCCTTATGCGCCAGAGACCACCATTGCTCTAACTTTTCAGTACGCAGAAGTGAAAGTGAGCACGGGTAAGTAAGATCTTTTGTACAGAGTTGAACTGAAATTTCACTTTCATAGTGGGAGTCGAACAAAGTTATTCAAATGATCAACACTCTCATTGCATTTAGCGATTCCTTTTGAGCACGTAGCTGTGGAAGTTTCTGTTCTGGATATTTTAACCCTTTTTCAACTTTCCAGAGTGCTAAATGTCTAGGCATAATAATTACACTGTCACTAAAATATTCTAATTGCTTATAATTTAATTAAAATATATTTGCAGTGGATTCATTTAGAGATAACTGATTGTCATGCTTTGCATTCATTTAGTGATTTAAACACAATCCGGTTCAATCAAAACAAAAATGATGCAGCCTATTAGCTGTTGGTCACAAATAAAGTGATCTGAATGGGTTTGTTTTTTTCCCCAACAACCTGATGTCTTACTGGAGAATTGCAAATTCCAGAGATGCTGAGAAAGATTTCGGGAATCTCCCAAAGTTTTTGACATCAGTGTTGCATGTATGAGTATAGGCATACTACATCGTTCCCAGGAAATTAAAACTCGTACACGGCACATGGTCTATCTTACTTATATCTCTGCCTGTTTTCAAATATCACCACACCATCTTTGTTGTGCTTATTAATAAGCAACACATAACCCTTCCATTAACCATCATTCATTTTCATATTTTCTTTCTGCCATTTCCCTTATTATCTGTTTATTTTACAAAGTTTATTAACATTCTGTCTTTTTTCAGTTTATTAAAAAAGTGATTGTCCTTCAGAATGGGCCTAGTTTGTCTTCAGAAAAGGCACAGATAATCTAACTGTAAGAAGTGAAGGAAAAGCTAGAGACTTCTGTTACAGACGTAAGGGTTGAAATGGGAGTGGGGGAATGAGGAAGGAAATCACTGCCAGCAATCAGGTAAATTTGACTGCTTTGAAAACTTTCATTTAAAATAATATTTGTTTTTCAGTCTCAGAGAGGTAGCCATGCTAGTCTGTATCTGTAAAACAGCAAGCAGTCCTGTAGCACCTTTGAGACTAACTGATCTAACCGACTTATTAAGGAATAAGCTTTCTGGGTAAATCTCACTTGATCAGATGGAAAGAAGAGGAAATAAAAAGGCAGCTATATATGTAAGAAAATGACTGCAAAAAAGTTTCTATCAAGTGTAAATTAGGGTGATCAGTTAGAGTGATGGTGTAGCACATGGGCAGATATGTGTAATCATTGCAGAGAAGTTGCCTCTGTAGAGTGTTAACCAATGAGGATCCTTACTGAGGCCTAATTGTATTTGAATTTGCAAATGAGCCCCAATTCTGATGTTTGCCTTTGTAATCAAGTTTTGAAGTCATTTGTAGGAAGATGGCTACTTTTAAATCCTTTACTGAATATCCAGGGAGGTTCCAGTGTTCCCAAAGGTTTATGTGTGTTCCCTTTCTACTACTACTACTACTACTACTTTCTTGATGTCTGATTTGTGCCCATTTATCCTCTAACTCTGAGACTGTCTGGCTTGTCCAATATACATGGCAGAGGGGTATTAGTGGAAGTGCAGGTTAATGAGCCCTTGATGGTGTGGTTGATGTGGTTAGGTCCTGTGATGACAATGTTTGTGTAACTATGTGGACAGAGTTGACAATGGGGTGTGCTGCAGGGATAGATTCCTGAATTAGTGTTTTTGTGCTGTGTTGTGTAGTTGTAGGGGAGTATTTGTTCTCCAGAATAGGGGGTAGATTGCCAGTGATGCATGGAAGGAATTCTAGCTGGGGCTATAGTTGACAGCCACTGATGATCTGTTATTTTCCTTTTTGGGCCTGTCCTGAAGTAGGTGACTTCTGGGTACTCATCTGGTTCTTTCAGTCTCTTTCCTTTCTTCTCCAGGTGGGTATTTGAGTTTTAAGAAAGTTTCAGTAAAGATCTTGTAGGTGTTTTTCACAAATTGAAAGCCATTTCTCCAGCTCAATAACTATAAAGTGTTAATTGAAGGCTAGATTCTGCCACTGTCAGGCTATGTCTAGACTGAGGGATTTGTTGGTAAAATGGCCATTTTGGTGACAAAACCCACAGAGTGTCCAGATTCCCAAGGGTGTTCTATCAACAGTAAGTCAACAGAATGCAACACTTTGGTCAACAGCTGTACCATGCTCACCCCCAGGAAGAGCACCCCTGTTGTCAGAGATTTTTTGACAAAATGCCAATCTGGACATTCTAGGAGACCTCCTGTCAACAGAAAAGTCTTCCAGGACACCGCACAACCCTGTTTGCTCTGCTTCTGGGCGGCTGTTGTGCCAGTAGAGTGGCCAGGCATTTCGGCTGCTCTTTGTCGACAGCAGATAGCTCTTTCTATCCACCCTGCTGTCTGGCTGTGATCTGTTGACAAAGGCTTTTTCACAAATTATGTTCCAACACAAACTTCTGATGACATATCCCTCTAGTCTAGACAAAGCCTGACTGTCACGGAGTAGTACCTTATTTTCTGAGAACTACCATTGTCTACCTGGGGACTTCCCATGGACTATAGTATGAAGGGAAGGTAAAGGTGGCAGAATCAAACCCTAAATGCAATGGAAAAAAGAAAAACCATGACACGCTGGGGGAGAAAATGGATCCAACGTTTTTATATATCCCACTGTTTAATTTTAATAGCTTTTTTGGACATAATGTAACCCTATTAACTGTCTCTTTAGGATTTCTCCAGCCAAGCTTTTTTCAATCTCACCAGAAGCCAATAATGATTTCAGCTGGAAGAGAAAAAGTCACATCAGCAGAGCTAATTGTTAGGTGAAAGGCTATAGACAAAGGGTTTGGTCCTGCAAATTCTCTGCATCAGAACAGGAGCATCTGGACTCTGCAGTAGTTACCTGAAAACTGATGAAGTGAGTCTGTGCTCACGAAGACTCATGCTCAAAACTTTTCTGTTAGTCTATAAGGTGCCACAGGACCCTTCATTGCTGTTACAGATCCAGACTAACACGGCCACCCCTCCGATACCTGAAAACTGTTATTTACAATCCATAAATAATCCATCACTCATTGGTGAACCTCTTAGCTCAGAGATTCTCAATGCTTGGTCTGTGGACTGGTGCCAGTGCCTGAGATCTCCCTGATACAATTTAGAAAGCAGCAAGCTGGTCCCTGGTATCAAAGAGTTTGAGAATCACTCTCTTAGGTGAGCTGACTTCTTCCCACATGGCCCAGAAGACCTGCTACCTACTCTGCTGTATCTGAAGATAAACTGTAATTCATCACGGTGTCACAAATGGTAAGAAGTGGGGGTGTTACACCACTGCTAGCCAAAGCTACCTGATCAGCCTTGCTAAGAGATAAGCAGAGATTCCAACAGGCCTAAAATAAGCCTATGGGAATTGTTATTAACCGATCTATGAACTCTACATGTCAATCAGACAGTTGCTTACAACGAGAAAAATCTGATCACCTAACTACCTTTATCATCTGCCATCTGGATATTAGGCTCAATAGGAGCATTTGCCCAACTCTTACCAGCTGTGTGGGTACAAAGCAGTATGAGTAGGACTCCGGTTTTGTAAATTAAAGCAGCTGTCAATCTGCAGTGGGGGTGTTGTGCTTCGTAACACTGCACAGGAGTGGGAAGGGAATCTGTCATCTGTCATTCAATCTGACACGAGGCTCCTCTGTCAAAGATTGCTAATTGCACACAATCGCAGTGTACACTACTTACAAAAAGTCAAGCAGGTGTTTAAAGAAGAGGTGGCAGTGGAGAAGCCAAAAGAGAGAAAAGTGCTCTCTTCTTTTTCCAGAAAAGTGAAGGAAGATGCTCAAACCAGTCTGTGCAATCAATCATGCTTTGATTGTTTTTTGACTCGGGTCTTAGTGGAAAATTATTGAAAACATTGCAGGGCAGCAGGCGTGTCCTTTGGCAGCTCGCTATGATCTTCATCGCAATTGCATATTAGCAAGAGGTATTGGTTTTAGAGCATGCAAAGCAAAACCTCCACATTTTGTTTCTCCAGTTTCATACCTGAGAATAATAAAAATGTAATGGAAATATTGGCAGCCTGTAAATCTGCAGCATTCTATGGCACGATAATAATCGCAACATTCCAGCTACGAGGTAGGGGAGTGGTTGAGAATTCGACATATGTCCCAGGTTCAGCCTGCTGCACGGTTTCAGCAGGCTGTCTGCAGGCACCGTGGTCTATTTGTATGTAACAAACTATAGAAAAGTTACGTTATTCCATTACCAAAAGGAACAAGCAAAGACAACCAGATGTTCCAGGTCTTTTCTGTAGAAAATATCCGCAAACCAGACAGCATGTTGGTCTCTTAGGCAGTGGTTAAGGAGCCTGATTCAGAATAAAGAGAGCAGGATCAGAGAATCCAAGCCCACAAGAAACAGTGTGAGCTTTTTTCTTACCTTAAGAATGATTAAATAGTCTGATGACAGTTGGAACCTTCTTCTGCCCTTTGGGTAAATCTTTCAGTATGCTGTACAAACCTCTTCTCTGATGGCAATTTGCTAACCCTATTGCCATCTGAGATTTTATTTCTGCATGTTTTTTTCCAAAGGGGAATAAGATAACACTATAGCACAGAAGTGGCCAACCAGTTAGGGACAAAGAGCCATGGACAAAGTACAAAGAGACACATGTTATGTATTTATTTTTCTCTCTATATATAGATATAAAATATATCTATCTAGGCTATGTCTACACTGTGAGATAAATTTGAATTTATTAATATTGATTTTGTAACACTGGATTTTATAAATTCAAATCTATCTTCACCTCCCCATGTGCTCCTCACAAATCAACTTATTGCTGCCACACTCAATTGGCAAACGTTGACAGTTGCAGCAGTGCATTGTGGGAACTTATCCCACAATTCCCTCATCCCTGTAATATTTTCGCTGGGATTTTTTATCATCTTTCCACATTGCATTGCCCTCATTCCCCTCCTGTGGGAAGCAAATGTTCATTTTTCCAGGTGGAAGGGTCACCAAATTAATAGGAATTGCTTTCTTCCATAACTGAATTGCTTTTTTAAAGCTGTGGATGTAACTGAATTATCAAGGATTTTAGAAAAGTCATCAGGTGTGTGTCTTCTCAACTGTCCCTGCCCCCCTCCCCTGATCCCTGAAAATAATAGAGGGACAATGAAAAGCTAGAAGAAAGTGTAGATAGTAAAGATTTGGAAAAAGAGAGAGTTGCTGAGGGGAAGGTTTTGGGGGTCCCAGTTCACAATACAGCCTCTGGGCACAGTCTGTATTCTCAGCTAGCCCTCCACCCACTCTTCCCTGTGTGAAGGGGTCCAAAGTTAGAAGAAAGAGGATAGAACAGGCTAGGGAAAAGATTTTTGGCTTCCTTCTTCATTACACAGAAATTGCTAAAATGGGGGATAGGGCTCACCACACTTCACTGCCATTGTGGGACGGGTTGGTGTTTGGGAGGTTGACTGACCAGTTGACAAGGTCCCCAAAATTTTTTTTTGGCCTTGGGGTTCAGGTTCTGTGGCTTGAGGGCCACTTGAACCATTCTCCCTGGGCAGCTATAAGGTCCCACAATTGGTAGCCTTGAGGGAGACTTTCCCTGGTGGCAGAAAGGCCCCAAAAATCTTTTTGGTGGGGGGCCAGTTGAAGTAGTCCCCCCAGATGGCTGCAAGGCTCCACAATTTGTAGCCATGTGGGGAGACTTCCCCCAGGCAGCAGCAATGCACCAAAAAGCTTTAGCTGCCACGGGAGACTTCCACCTGGTGGCAGAAAGACCCTGAAAATATTTTGGTGGGGGGGGGGCAGTTGAAATAGTCTCCCTGGGCAGCTGCAAGCCCCTGAAAGTATTTCCTGCCCTTGGATCCCTAACTGTGTGCAAGCCAGGACATGGTGCTGCCTGGTAGCATGCTCAGCACTGAATGGCAGGCACGTCCTTTTATTCAGTCAGGGACTAGCCATGTGATGTGGCTGAGTGCTGGAAAGACCCCAACTGTGTGGCACCTGTGGGGGAGGGAGCGTTGGGCATGCGCAAATGTAAACTGCTGAGAAGAAGTTTCTCAGCCTCTTATGCAAGCACAACACCCCCAACAGCCTTGCTGCCACGTGGCATGGCGGGGCAGTGGCTGGCAGCTGGCAGCATAGGAAAAACACCACGTGTAGAGACAGAACCATGAATGCCGTGCTGGGGCTATTTGTAATGGGTAGATGTGCTCACAGCACTAATAGCAAAGAAAGAAAGGCATTTCTCAGGCTGTCATACAGGCATGAGCCCACAGCCACAGGCTTGCTGCTCCTGCTTGGAAATGCATGATCTTCCTGTTACCTAATTCCAGTGCACCTGGAGAGCAGCAGCCAGAGCGGAGCACTGAGGGGCATTGTGGGATACATATGGGACTCCTCTGGAGGCTATTAAATTTGATTTTAAGATGTGGCGCTTCCACACTGGCCTTTAATAGAACTTCTGAATTCAAGCTTGATGCTACACCCTGAAGGTTATGCTGATATTATATCGATATTAGTGCTCTCTAAATTGAGCTCATGGCATTTGCAGTGAAGACAGTCACTTGACAAATTCAAGCTGTCTTAAATTCGAATTTATCTCAGAGAGTAGATGCAGCCTGATTGTCTGACTGTCAATTGCTGTTTCTCAGAATCTCCTGCCTAAGCTGCAATCAGCTGACCCTTCCTCTGGACTCTTAGGAAAGCCATGTTTGAGTAGGGGGTTGATAGAGTGCCCTGACAATCAATGTGGCTGTGAATGAATGTTTACAACCGATCCAATCAAAAAGTATTTGAGTTCTCTGAATGACATGGCCATGACAAAGAGAACAATAAAAGAAACAAAAAATGCTGAAAATCTCAGTCGAATGCTGGCAATGTGTGTGGAGGGTCAGAGGTGGAAGTGATGTTTATGCTATCATGAGGGTTTTCCCCACTGTTGCATATTTAACTGTTGGAGCAGCATTTGCTAGTTTCTGATGTAGCTGATTGAACCACAGAAGGCGAATTAAAAAAAACAGAAGGGAGAAATGTCTTTCTTTCTTTCCAATTAGCGCTGTGAGCGCATCTACACATTACAAATAGCCCCAGCACAGAGTTTGTAGTTCTGTCTCTACACTTGGTATTTTTGATGCGCTTCCTGGCACCAGCTGTTGTCCCTCTGCATTACATGGCAACAAGGCTGCTGTGGGGGTCCTGCTTGCGTAAGAGGCAGAGAAAGTTCTTCTCAGTTGTTTAAATTTGTGCATGAACCCTCTTCTCCCCCACAGGTGCCACACAGTCGGGGTCTTTCCCATGCTCAGCCACATCACATGGGTAGGGCTCCAGAGCAGGAAAGATTTTGTGGGGGCTTGCAGCTGCTGAGGGGACTGCTTCAACTGTCCCCTGACAAAAAATATTTTCAGAGCCTTTCTGCCTCCAGGGGAATTCTCCCCCAGCAGCTAAGCTTTTCGGGGCATTTCTGCTGCTGGGGGGAAGTCTCCCCTGGTGGCTATGAACTGTGAGGCCTTGCAGCTGCCCAGGGAGAAGGGTTCAAGTGGCTCTCAAGCCACAGACCCTGCACCCCAAAGCCAAAAAAGATTTTCAGGGTACCATGTCAATTGACCATTCAACCCCCAAATACCAAACGGCTCTACAACGGCAATGAAATTTGGCGAGACCCATCCTCTGTGTTGGCAACTTCTGTGTAGTGAAGAAGGAAGCTAAAATCGTTTTCCCTATTCTTTTCTATCCTCTTTCTTCTAACTTTGGCCCCCATCACTCAGGGAAGAGTGGGTGGAGGGCCAGCTGAGAATACAGACTACACAGAAGCCAGATAGTGAACTGGGAACCCAAAACCTTCCCTTCAGCAACTCTCTCTTTTTCCCAAATCTTTACTCTTTCTTCACGCTTTTCAGATGCCATGGAGGGAGGGGGGAGGGAAGTTTCTGCTTCAGCAGAAAAGAAGTTTGGGGGCTTGCAGCCGCTGGGCTGGGGTAAGCCTCCCCCAGTGGATAAGAAATTCAGGGGGACTAGCCCATTCAACTAGCCTCCCACTGAACCCACCACACTCCAGTGAGGAACTGGGGGTCTTGGTGCTGCTGGGGGGAAGTCTCCCCCAGCAGCTAACATATTCATGGGGTTTACTTCAAGTGGCCCCCACTGAACCCTCCCCCCATACCCAGCAATGGAGCTGTGGGGCTTGACACCATGGGGGAGGAAGTCCCCCCACAGTAGCTAAGATACTGAGGGGTGCTGGAACATTTTAACTGGCTCTGCAGCTGCAGACCAGAGCCCCCTACCCACCAAAAATATTTTCAGGAGTTTGCTGCCCATTGCAGACACCTGCTGCTATTTGCAAAATCTTTGATGTTTCAGTTATAAAAATCTTTTTCCTAACATTTCCTGTCCTGGTTCTTCATGTTTTGACCCTCCCCCTGCCCCTGAAAAGACAGGGAACAGTGGGTGGAGGGAGGGCTAGTTGAAATTCCTGTTGCTGTTATAAATCCAGTGTATGAGATTTCACTGTCATCCTCTGTGCTGGCAATATCTGTGGAGTGAAGAGGGAAGACAAAATCCCTTTTCCTAGTCTTTTCTGTCCTCTTTCTTCAAACTTTGTCCCAGCTTTTCAGGGTCCCTGTGTTGTTTTCAGGGATCAGATATAATCACGGCATCAGGAGCAGTCAGCGGATGGCTGGTTGAGGACACAGACTATGCACAGAACTGAGAAGCCAAATACCCTCCCCTCAGTAACTCTTTCAAGCTTTCCAGGGTCCCTGTATTATTTTCAGGGCTCAGATGCAGTCCCAGGAGGGGGACACTCAGTGGAGGGCCAGTTGAGAAGACACACACTTGATGATTTTTATGAAATCCTTGATAATTCAGTTACAGAAAAAAAAGATTTTCATTAACTTTTCCATGTCTGTGGACACCTTACTTTTTCTTCCTTCCATCTGGAAAAATGGACGTTTGCTTAACATGAGAGGGGCATGAAGAAAATGTAATGTAGGAAGATGAGCAGCGAGCATACCCAGAATGCTAAGGAAATGAGGGAACTGAGGGATAGCTTCCCACAATGCACTACTCTAACGGACAATGTTTGCCAGTTGAGTGTGGCAGCAGTAAGTCAACTTTGTGAGGGGCACATGGGATGGTGAGCATGGTCAAAATCGAATTTATAAATTCCAGAGTTACAAAATCGATGTTAATACATTTGATTTTATCTCGTAGTGTAGATGCAGCCTTAATTTCCCCAGTTCCAGAGAAGGAGGAGTGTAGGCAGCACACACTGCCCAATGTGAAAGCGTAGCTACCCAGCTGGGATGGGATCTTGCAACTGTGGAATCAGTGACATTACTTCTACATTCCAAGAAGTGGTGAAAATATTTACATGGTTGAAATTGTTTGAGCTATTGCCTTTCTAAATTGTAGCAATGTGCTTAGTTCAGCGCTGGCACATGGGCTGCAGTTGGATTTAAGCTCATGCCTCAAGTTAGATGGTGGGAGACATCACTTTCCTCCTCTATGTTTTAGTTTCTTTAGCTGTCTTCTTCAGGGGCAGAGGACAAGTGAAAGGAAAGTGCTTGTTAAACTCATCAGTCCTTCTCTCAGCAAAGTGCTGATATCACTCAATCAAAGAGGATATTTTGTTTGATTCACACCAAAGGGTGGCTCGTTTCTGTTTTCAGAGGAAGCACAAGGAACTAGCTGGCATTGGCTGCTGAGTCTTAGAAGGTGAAAATCCCTTCGGCTTATGGGGCATGCTTTTGTACGTCTATATGTACAAAGCTGCTGCTGCCAAAACAAAGATCAGTTGGGTAATGGAAGATCTGTGATTGAGAAGCCCTGAAGTGGCCATGTACACCAGCAGCCACACTTAGCTTTTTGGGATTGACAGAGATCGTGAAGTGTGGAAAGAATCAAATTAAACAGGAGTCAAGATGATTGAAATGTTTGGGCGCTTTCAAATTGTGGGAGAATTAATGCCTGAGGCTTTTTTCGCCAAGCTCATCATCTCAGTTCCATTCTGGCAGAGAAACTGAGTACATAAGGCAAATGGCAGATGGAGGCAGCAGGGTCATTAGCAAGTCCATCAATACGCTCTTATCTTTCTGACGTCAAAGACAAGCAGCAGTGAGTGAACACATCCAAGGCTTTCACAGCTCTGCTGGAATCCTACTGCTGTCAGCTTCTGTAGGCAGCACTTGTTGCGCCCCATGAAAAAAACCAACTCCTGCGCCTCTGTATTTACTAGAGTCCTTTGTCCTTTTGTTAAATGCTGCTTCCTTGAGAAACACCTAATATAACACATCATGGGCTTAATGCATTAAAAATTGCACCCTGGATGTGGCAGGACCAGGGACTTTCACGGATCTGGCTGCAGTACAAACAGTATTGTGAGTAGGCTTCATTACAGAATCTAAATATTAGCCGACAAGTCCTTGCATCTAGTGGATATAGCTGATCACATCAGAAAGCTTTGTATGTTCTGGTATGGCTATGGTTTGAAGAAGTGGGTCTGCCCCATGAAATCTCATCACCTAATAAATTATTTTGTTAGTCTTTAAAGTGCTACTTGACCGCTTTTTTGTTTTGATAGAATACAGACTAACATGGCTATCTCTCTGTCACTGTTTTGAACATACTAGGGATGAGCATATGCCTTTAGCTGCAGTTTATTTGGCTCTTTATTTACAGCCTACTACCCCTTAATCCTTTTACTTCTTTTAGAAAAAACTGCCCAGGAAGTGAGGCCATAAAGAATGACACTGGAATGTAGCTTATTGCTTTGTCTATAGTCAGGATTAGCCCTAATTTGGTTATTGGTGGCTGGTTACCAGTGCATCTTCACTGCTAAAATCTCCTAGAAGAGACCAGGGAAGTGGTGCATTGTACCACTCGAATTTACTCCTTCTTCACAATGACTTCTGGATGAAGTTGTGCCTGACAGTCTACACTAGGGATTTGCACTGGTGTAAGTATATTGATGTGTGGGGCAGACAGGGCCCTGCAACACTGATATTTGTTTTTCACTTAATTACGGACAAGTTAGAGACAGTGCCCTTAGGACCTACCCAGAGAATCTGCCTTCAGTTAACTCTCCATGCTGGGATTCAAATTTAATGCCAATACTGCAGCCCACTTCTGTTATCAGCTGATATTGCATTTCACACTCTGATTCCCAGGTGACTACTCCTCTGTTTGAGGGGACCCGAAATAACAATTAAAGACCAAGGTTCAGATGCATTTGCAGTTATGTGAGAAAACTTAACATATACCTGGCACTTGTTATCAGTCCTTCATTTGGCATAAGCATCACATACACTTAACGTATAAATGTATGGGGGAAAAAATGACGGTGACAATGTCCTTCTCAGAATTTTGAAGGTCTGAAAGCAGAGTTGGAGGACTTAGCACCAATGTGATAATTTTCAATTTCTTAAAAATAATCAGTCTCAATAGCATACTGCCAGTGTAAGTGAAAAGTTGGAATAAGAGCAAATGGATTGGGTTGCTGGTTTTAGATTCATCACTGAATGTCCTGAAACACTCCATTTAAAGTTGCTAAGCCATTCACCAACTGAAAGGGCAAACTAACTTTGGAACCATTAGCTTCCTTGGTTTTGTTGCATTATATTTTAAAAAAACAATATGCCAGGTTCCAAGTCTGATTTTTTTATGTCTGATTATTTTTTCTGTTTAAGAAAGAGGTATATCCTTAACTGCATGCATTGACCGCCGTGTTGGAGACTAAAATGCTGATACTGTCAGCATACACATGTGCAAGTGAGTAGTTCCATGGAATTAATACAGAACATAATTATCTTTTGGGCAAGTATATGTCCTTACTGTATAACAGAGCCTTGCTCCTTCAACAGCAGAAAATAAATCAAGACTTATGGCCTGATCCCGCCAAGACTTTCTTTTGACCTTAGAGGGCACTGGATTAGGTCATTTGTGGCTCACATCCTCCTCTTCTGGCAGAATCTAAATGTCATAATTTTGAGAACCAAAGTATATGGTAAAAGGAATTCTAGCTTATCATCAGGACTTTCTTCTTGAGGTTCAAAAATAAATTGATTCCAGCTAATTGCTTATTACGTCTACCCTAGGTTTTCTGATATGTTATTATTAGCTAACAGTTGAATCCATACCTAGACAAATTTCCTTAAGAGCCAGAAGCCAAAGATTGCCATTTGAGATTTCTGAAAGTGTTTCTTTTGGTCCTGGGAAGATAGCCAAAACCCTCAAACTACTTAGACTAAAAAAATCAAGCAACCTGATACCTCACTAAGGGCTCAATCTAATTCTCACTGAAGTCAGTGTAAACACTCCTGTTCTTTTCAATCAGAGGTGGATCATACCTTTAGTGAGGATTTTTAAAAAAGTTCTTAGGTGGTTTGGCTTTTTTACCAGATAAGGGAAGCTAATTATGTTTTTTTAAATACATTTTTAATCTATGATATGAACAAATATTACTATTTATTATTTGTATTACTGTGGTAGCACCTATTGCTCCAGTTAAAGTCAAGACTCTGCAGCACTGGGTGCTGTACAAACACCTCGCAAATGATGCTTACCATCCCAAAGACTTTGCAATTTCATTTTAGACAAGATATAATGTGTGAACGTGACAAATAAACAAAACATCAGACCCCGGGGTCACACAGGTAACAACCGCCCATCTTGAAAGTAGCATGAAGTTTTAACTTTTTAAAAAACAAAATCATTAAAATATAGACAGACCTCAATTATATTTCATTCCTTCAAATTCTTTTTTAGTGCATTTAACAAAAAACACCAAAAGAATAACCCACAAAATAAAAGATCCCCCCCAACACTCATAAGATGGACCTGTAGAATAATGATAGTTTCCTGTACAAATTTATTTAAAACATCTTAGATTTGGATCCAAAAATCAATCCTCTGTCACGTGGTCCATTTTCTCTAGAAATTTTGCCAAGGGTTATACATTTCCAATAATTTTTCAAAGTTATAAAGCACATCAATCTCCTTCTCTCTACTATATAAAATTAAGTTTTAATTTATCAAGAAAATGGAAAGTGGACTCAGGTACAAACAGATCAAAGTAATATTGCTAACAGGCTTGATTTCAAATAACTTTCCTTGTGAAATACATTATTTCCCACTTTTTACAAAGCACAAGCACTGCTTGAACTTTAAATTGATTTGCGGATAATTTACCAGATTTATTCATTTATTTATTTTACTGACATTAGAGTGAAAGATAGTTAAGATTAGAATGTACTGTAATTAACTGACTAAAGTCTGAGTTTTCTGCTTCCAGTCTTACATTCAGAGAAAGAACAGAGCCTTTCTGAAGCCTTCAGAATTTTCACCCTTTGTTCTATTGTGTCCCATCCTCTTTTCACAGGCTGATAGAATATTATGTCCCTTCAAAATGTTTCTAGGACTGTGCACGGCTCTGGAATTCATCCTTCCTCAGACACTCCTGTTGTGACTGTAAATGTAAAGCTAATGTTTCATTAGTGAACAATACTGTGTTTAAATACACCCTAGAAATGGGGTCTGAAAAGAGGTTATTAAAATCAATATTAATTATACAGGAATATGCAGTAGAAATTACTTGGATCCCTCTAAAATAGATTAGCCCTGAATAGGCTTCATGAAATGGGACAGGCCTTTGCAGGAGAATATAATATCCACCAACATGTACTAGCTTTTACCCCTTTGCATCTCAGGGGAAAGGTTTTATAGGTGGGTTTTCCTTCACCCACAATGGGATTGCCTCCCATCCCTTGCCCTCCTAGAATCCCTCTGTTGGCCTGGGTAACCAGCAAAAGGGAATGAGGCAGAGAGTGGGCATCATCCTTCTAAACTGCATAAGAATGACTTTAAAAAGTGAAGCCCTCCCAAGGCTCTGTTAGCTATTCTGCACCGGGGAATCCACCTTCACTATAGGGGGAACTCGCTGCACAGTAGAAAATTGTTGTCCTTGTTGTTATTGAGTTGAAAAGATCTTAGCCACCAAGGACACTGAAGTCACTGGGATGCTTTAATTTAGCTGAGCCCTTAAACTAAATGTTACCTTGTTTCAGGGAAACCTAGATTTCTCCATGAATCTACTCACACAGGCATATTCCTTCCCATGCACATACAAATAGGCTGCTCACAACTCACCCACACCAATACAGGTAAATTGCTTAAGGAGGTTGTAGAAGCTCCATCAGTTTTTAAGAAGCAGTTTTTAAGAAGCAGGTTAGACAAACACTTGTCTGGGGTGATAGAGATAATATTTTGTCTTGCTGTGAGGTCAGGGGACTGAGTTTGATGGCCTATGAAGGTCCCTTCCAGTCCTACATTTTTATGATTTTATATTGTGTCCCTCCACTAGGCAAACAGTCACACACACACACAATGGCTGGCATAGTAAGGGGAAGAAGAGAATGAAAACTATGGAGAAGTCAGACATTGATAGCTGTAGATGGAAAGTATTTGACTTTTTTCGATTGCTGAAATACAGTCATGATAAGACACAGGAGAAATGCTTTAATGAATTAATTAGGGAGTGATCAATGTCAGAAGAAAAGGGCAAAGGGAAGTCTATGATTATGTCTACACTGCAATTAGACATCTGTATTTTGCCTGTGCCTGCTGATTTCAGCTCACAGGGTTTGGGAAAAGGGGTCATTTAATTTCAGTGTAGACATTCCACCTTAGGCTTCAGCCAAAGCTCTGGGACTCTTCCCACTCACAGATCTCATAGTCTGGGTTCTGGCTCATATCAGACTACATCTACACCACAGTTACACAACTTGTTAGCTCAAACCTTGCAAGCCTGAGTCAGCAGGCATGTGCCAGCTGTGGGTATTCAACTGCAGTGTAGAAACACCCTAAAACAGTGTTTATCAACAATTGAGCCATGGATCAGCACTGGTCCATAAAAATCTCCTTGACATGGTGTAGGAATGCAGTGAGCTAGTCCTTGATATCAAAAAGACTGAGGAACCCTGCCCCAAAATGCAGTGCTTCTTAAAGACCATGTTAGGGGTGACCCTAGCCAGGTGTGATGGCCCCAGGTTAAATCTTAGGCTGATAATGAAATTAGGGAGATGAACCAAGAAGCTAGAGAGCTGGGTGGGACATCAACAAGATGACTCAAGAGAAGTCCATTGCCGGATGCTAGGTGAGGTCACATGATGTGAGACCGATGTGCTTGGCTTCTCTGAAAAGTGTCTAACTAATCTATTAGAATTCTTTGAAGGGGTTAATAAACATGCGGACAAGGGGCACCCAGTGGACATAATATACCTAGATTTCCAGAAAGCCTTTGACACGGTCCCACACCAAAGGCTTTTATGTAAATTGGGTGGTCATGGGATAGGAGGAAAGATCCTTTCATGGATCGGGAATTGGTTAAAAGACAGAAAACAAAGGGTGGGAATAAATGGTAAATTTTCACAATGGAGGAGGGTAACTAGTGGTGTTCCCCAGGGGTCAGTCCTGGGACCGATCCTGTTCAACTTGTTCATCAATGATCTAGAAAATGAGGTAAGCAGTGAGGTGGCAAAGTTTGCAGATGACACCAAGTTGTTCAGGACAGTCAAAAGCAAAAGGGATTGTGAAGAACTACAAAAAGATCTCAGCAAACTGAGTGATTGGGCAGCAAAATGGCAAATGAAATTTAATGTGGGTAAGTGTAAGGTAATGCATGTTGGAAAAAATAACCCAAATTACACGTACTACATGATGGGGTCAAATTTAGCTACGACAGATCAGGAAAGGGATCTTGGAGTTATAGTGGATAGTTCTCTGAAGACATCCACGCAGTGTGCAGCGGCAGTTAGTAAGGCAAATAGGATGTTAGGAATTATTAAAAAAGGGATCGATAATAAGACAAAAGATATCATACTTCCCCTATATAAAACTATGGTACGCCCACATCTTGAGTACTGCGTGCAGATGTGGTCTCCTCACCTCAAAGAAGATATACTGGCATTAGAAAAGGTTCAGAAAAGGGCGACTAAGATGATTAGGGGCTTGGAACGGGTCCCATATGGGGAAAGGCTAGAGAGACTGGGACTTTTCAGTTTGGAAAAGAGGCGATTGAGGGACGATATGATAGAGGTATATAAAATCATGAATGGTGTGGAGAAAGTGAATATAGAAAAATTATTTACCTTTTCCCATAATACAAGAACTAGGGGACACCAAATGAAATTGATGGGTAGTAGGTTCAAAACTAATAAAAGGAAATTTTTCTTCACACAGCGCACAGTCAACCTGTGGAACTCCTTGCCCGAGGAGGCTGTGAAGGCCAGGACTCTATTAGGGTTTAAAAAAGAGCTTGATAAATTTTTGCAGGTTAGGTCCATAAATGGCTATTAGCCAGGGATAAAGTATGGTGCCCTAGCCTTCAGAACAAGGGCAGGAGATGGATGGCAGGAGATAAATCACTTGATCATTGTCTTCTGTTCTCCTTCTCTGGGGCACCTGGCATTGGCCACCGTCGGCAGATGGGATGCTGGGCTGGATGGACCTTTGGTCTGACCCAGTATGGCCATTCTTATGTTCTTATGTTCTTAAACTTCCCTTAGCATTCTCTACTGCCTAACATACAGATGTGATCACAAGCACCCCATGTATTTACACCCTATTCACTACTCTAGTAATCTTTGTACAAAATATGCTTTGTGAGGAACTATTTGTAAACTGATAACTCTGTGGTCAATAATACAATGGTGAAATGCATCTAGCAACTTTACATGTAAATAAATATCAGAGGGGTAGCTGTGTTAGTCTGTAACCACAAAAACAGCAAGAAGTCCTGTAGCACCTTATAGACTAACAGATTATTTGGAGCATAAGCTTTGGTGGGCAAAGACCCGCTTCATCAGAGTAGGCTGATTGTGAGTGTCTCTGGTTGGCCACCCAAGGAAACAATGCAAAGCATCCAACGTTGCAAAGCTTATGTTGACCCAAACCCCCACTGGTCTGGATTGCACCCAAGAACATGACACTGGAGCAGCTGTAAATGCTGTTCTTGACAAAATGCAGCACAGCCACACAGATGATATTGTTGGATTTATTTGATGGTGGTATTACTGACCTAATTAGCATATTCAGAGCTTCTGTGGCACAGATGAAGAGTTACTGCAAGTGCTGAAGTCTGGAATGTATTTGGAATGGATTGGACTGACTTCTTTAGCTGGCTGTGTTCTTTTAGGGTATTGACATGTCCATAGGCTTTTTACACCACTGTATCTCTCCTCTATCTGAGGATAGAGAATGGAGGATGAATACACAATGTGTTCTTTTGAACAACCATGAAGCTGAGTACACTGAATATCATTTTGCTTTCTCATTTCAGGATTTGTCAGAAAAATGAAATAATTGGTGGACCTTTTGTCTATATTCATGACAACAATGAGGTTGTCTCCGTAAACTTCACCTTGTTTCATTGCAAAAGCACTTTGAAGAGAATTATTTATCACAGTATTGCTGTGCTTCATATGCTTCAGATTTTCCGACCCAGATGATGTTAATAACTAAAAATGGAATAAGATTAATGCATTCTGTGATGCACACTGCAAGTAGAGGAAACCGTATATTATCAATCAATTTTTTTAAGTAGTTTATGTTTTCAATCTCAGGGATTTCAGGGTCTAATTTCACACAGAACAAAGGCTGCAGTACTGAAAGTCTACACATTACATGTGAAGTTTCAATAACTTACTCCAGGGAAACATCCATGGGACATTTATTCATGCGTTATATCCACAACATAAGAACTGTACACACACAGAGTCCTCTGCCAGCTTCTTCACAACCTATCAGCACCATCCCTAGCTCTCTAGTGTAGTTGTTAGAGGGACCACATGTTCTGGATTTTGCAGGGTGAACCCAGAATCCAGGATCTTGTCTGCTATAAAGCTATCATTGTGTCATAATGTTCATCACAGTATTTACCTACTCCATGCATTTGCTAACAGGCAGACACAGAGGCTCGGGAAACCATTTGTGGAATACTCTTCCCTGGGACTCATTTACCATTTACAATAGAAAGCTGCTACTGAACTTACTGTGCTGACGATCATGTATCACGGTCATTCAGTCCCACTTAACACCACACTATCATTTAAAACAAGGGTCGTAACAGAAAAGTACAAGAACATGTTCACATACACTTGATTGATTGGTGGCATTAGGCAGGCTGGCTGGCCTACTGTGTATGGGAATGTGGAAGGCAGAAGGTTCTGTAGTGGGAGTTTTGTTCTTGAGGAAATCTGTTCATAAATATACCTTGTAATGGGCACAAAGAGGCTGGCTGAGGATGGGGAAGGTGGGATAACAAAAAACAGTCATAATCTGAAGGGTGGGAGGGAAGGAGACTAGAGGGACCAGATAGCAAGTATGAAGAAATTGGGACGTGTTTGCAAGGTGTGTGCGGGGTACAGTTGCCTATATAGGATAACTCTCTTAATACTGTATTGGAATGTGTGATTAGAGACAGAATGTGAAGTAAGAGACAGCAATAGCAGAAGGTAGATGAGAGTAAGACAATCTTTGGGAATTGTACTGCTGGGTTTTTATTGTCAAAGTAGGCATATTTGGGATAAGGTTTAAGAGCCCACCTATGGATCTTTGCTTCAAACAACTTGTAATTAAGGTAATATTAATTAAGTTTGTTATTTTTCCATGTAATGACCACTACTATTGCTATTATTATAAAACAAAAACACACAGTTCGTTAAATTACCCATGTGCTTCATTTCAAGAGAAGTTCCATACCACTAAATAGATCTATACTCCCCCGGCTCCCACAATGAAACCTCATGGAAATAAGCTAAGATCACAACGAATGCTGACACCAACTTTAATGCATAATTCTTTGGACAGACCATTAAACAAAAACATCTCAGTCCATATGTTCTCTGTAAGGTCAATATATGTTCAGGTTTATGCATACAAGAGTCACTGTTAATAAGTAAGCATGTAACAAGAGTTGCCACATACAAATACAGCAGCTTTGGAGGTACAGAATAAGAAACAGCTATAGTGACTCTGATAAGATGGTATAATAACTGTTGGCAAATCATGACTTTTCCATGGAGACTATTAAAGGACTACCAGTTGGCTCTGACAACAACAAAAAGTGGAGAAGAGGAGACTTCCAGTTTATGGGGGTAATCTATATTATGGGCTTGATCCAAAACCCACTCAAGTTAAGAGAAAGATTTCCATACAGTTAGAGAAGCAAATGTTTAAAATACAGCTTAGTCTGTGAACCTAGGGAAAGGGCAGGCAAAATACAGTCTATGGGCTGGATCTGGCCTGCACTGTCCCACAGCCCAGCTTGATCAGGTTCCCTGCCTGACACACCCCTGAGATGTTCACTCAGAGTGGACGGATGTGCGGGCCATATGCTCTCAGGACACTGCACATCAGAAGGTGGGGGCTTTCTGTGCTGGCCCCATTCCCAGCACAGACTCACAGCTTCCATTGGCTGGAAATGGGCTAATGGGCGCTTCCTGGACTATGCTTGTGGTGTGGGTACCACATGGATGGTCCCTCCCTCTCAAAGGGTGCATGACATGCAGACAGCACATGGCCCCTAGAGTCAGCCACCCTGAGTGGTATGTGGGGACACAGCCGGCAGGGAGCCTGTGTGAGGTCCCACTGGGCTGCTGTCTGGGAACCACCCAAAGTAAGCACCTCTCTGACACAGCCTACACCTGGAGCCCCACTCTCTCCTTCTACCCAACCCTCTGCACCCGCTCTTTTGCACCCACTCTTTCTCTCAGACTCTGAACCCCGATCTGCTGTTTCAGATCACAACCTCATCCTGCCCTAGGTCACAGCCAAAAGCCCTGCACTCCGGCACTCCAGCCCAAGGTCACAAACCTCCCAAATCCCACACCACCTTCTATATCCCTCCTCCAGGTGAGGTTCCACTCCTGCACCCATACCCCTGCCATGCCCTAGCACCCCCTCACCTTGAAGAACATTGACCAAGTCTGTAACTGCATAGCAAAGTGTGACTGACACAAGTGTGTTAACTCGCCCGGGCTGTTTGCTGTAATGCATACGTTCCTCTTCTACTTTCAGAAAGGCTGAGCTTATACAGACATGTTTTTCTCCTAAAATTTCATCCACTTCTTGATGGATCCAGTTGATACCACTTATTGATGCCAATTTTATCCAGTTACTGATGCCACTTGTTCAGCTCCACTAGCAGCAGCAAGAAGGAATACTACTGTGGAGAAGGCGTCAGGTAAGACCTCTCATTTTAAACTTCATGCCATTTCATCCTTCTTACAGTAGGTTCCTTGTCTTCTCTACTGCTGCCACTGTTGCTTATCTGGTGACAGCAAAGATCTAACAGAGACAAAGACAAAGACTAGGGTGACAATTACTCAGCAATTTATTATCACGAATCCATGGCAGTCTGCTTCAAGTGATGTGACATAGCAGAACTCTGGCTCTCCTGGAACCAATGTGGAAGATCATCTGACATCCACATTAAGATAGCTAATGTAAAATGTATCAGCCACATTAGTGGTGCATCCCATCCCATTAACTCTTCTGTACACCCGGCATCTGGGCCAGTGTTTAGAAACACAGGAACTGGTATACCAGAACAGGACATCCGAGGCAACTATTCATTTTATCAAAGTGCCCAGTACTGATGCTTCAGAAGAAAGTTCAAATGACTGTATGATGGGCAAATATTAACACTGGTCAGAACATTTTTGATTAAAAACTTTTTTTGGTTCAAATATACAGTTCTGAAGGCAAAATATTTTGGAGAGGTATCAGGTTTTGAGAAAGTTTGTCACAGGAAGATTCCTGAGGTCCAGAGTGGACGTTGGCTTCTTTGTGTAAAATATTTGAATAATCATTCATCCAGAAATGACTGTAGCCTGGTATATCATAGAATCATAGAATCATAGAATGCTAGGACTGCAAGGGACCTTGAGAGGTCATTGAGTCTAGCCCTCTGCCCTCATGGCACGACCAAGTACTGTCTAGACCATCCCTGTTAGACATTTATCTAACCTGTTCTTAAATATCTCCAGAAATTGAGATTCCACAACCTCCCTAGGCAATTTTTTCCAGTGTTTGACCACCCTGACAGTTAGGAACTTTTTCCTAATGTCCAACCTAAATCTCCCTTGCTGCAGTTTAAGCCCGTTGCTTCTTGTTCTATCCTCGGAGGCTAAGAAGAACAAGTTTTCTCCCTCCTCCTTATGACACCTTTCTAGATACCTGAAAACTGCTGTCATGTCTCCCCTCAATCTTCTTTTTTCCAAACTAAACAAGTCCAATTCTATTAGCCTTTCATAGAATCATAGAATGCTAGGACTGGAAGGGACCTTCATAGGTCATGTTCTCTATACCTTTGATCATTCTTGTTGCTCTTTTCTGGACCCTTTCCAATTTCTCCACATCTTTCTTGAAATGTGATGCCCAGAACAGGGCACAATACTCCAACTGAGGCCAAACCAGCGCAGAGTAGAGCAGAAGAATGACTTCTCATGTCTTGTTCACAGCACACCACATAAGGCACCCGAATTCAATGCCCTGCTCCACTAATTATTTATACACAATGAATAGCTTCAACAGAACACACGGAGAATGGCTTTCTCTGTGCTTTCTCGGAGCACAATAATTATGGTAGTGTCTTGTAAAGTGGGAAGACCAAAATCAAATCTCTTTTCCACATCAGACTGAGGGTACCTGAGCCCAGTTCCCATATCCCAGGTGTGTACCCTAACCACTGAGCTAAAAGTTACAAGGTCATCTGCTCCTGTTTGGTGAATGGTGCCTAAATCCAAAAAAAAAAAAAAAAAAAGTGACCACATTTTTTGGCTCATTCAGGTCAAATTTGCAGATAGTTTCTGGTTGACTGAAGCTGATTTTTAGCGGGGAAATAAACTATTCTTCCACAGATATTGCCAAATACTAGTTACCTCACAGTTATCAGAGATGCCATGAATTTCCCCTGTTCTGTGGCTCAGGAAATAAATTTGGTTATTACAGGTTGAACCTCTCTAATCTGGAATTCTATCATCAGGCAACATCCCTAATTCAGCATGAGTTACATTAGCCGGATGACTGCTTGTCATGGGGGTGGCTAAGTTTCCAGTGGCCCCATAAAGTTTGTTTACAGCCACGAGTCCTGGCTGTCAGTGTTCTGCGTTGTTATTTAGCTCTAATTTACCCCTAAATGTCTTCTGTGAGCCCAGTAAGCCGAGGAAGTGTAGATAATGTTACTAGACAATATGGACCTCCTGTGGTCCAGCAAATTCTCTTGTTCAGTGCCAGTCAGGTCCTGGGGGTGTCAGATGAGAGAGATAGTAGTTGACAAATTGTGACTTTTAAGAGCAGACCCTGTACTTAACTGTTTGCGATTCTTTAAGCTTTCACAAACTGGTTAGAGTCAAACAGGGTCATCCTGTGAATGGAAAATCTCCAGTGAGCACCACTTCAGACATGAATAGCCATGATTTTTTGAATGTTCAAAATCCAGGAAAAATTTTGGTAGCTTGAGCTAATTGCTAATACTGAACCAATGCCTGGCACTGAGGGTAAGGAAAATATTTTTGTTTGATAGATTTCTGTTGTCTGGACTTAGACTTAATTTTTCCTCCAAGAAAACTGTTACCAGCCCTCACAGGGATAGGCTGAGTCTTGCTTCTCATTATCAAGGGATTCTGTGCACAACAGAAGGAGAACTAACGTCACATTATATATTAAGTCAGTGGCCATTAAGGCTTTCACATCTGGAACACACTGTGCTTCAGTTTGCACACACCAGATATGAAATGTTATTGAATCACGCTCATCTGTCTTCCACTTATGAAGACAGTAACTGTCTGAAGATCTCAGTAGGGGTGTTCTTTCTGATAATGTTTCTTATGTGAGATGCTATTGATCAGAGGAAATGGAGGAACTCCTCTGAAACAGAAAGCTTAGACTTATTTTTCTCATTCCAATGTTAGAAAAAAAACCCTTATGATGCACAGCTAAGTGCAGTTGGATTCTATAGAGATAGTAAGATGTAAGTTTTCAAGTGGATGCTTTCATACTCAGAGAAATGGCAAAAACAGCTCATGAGAGACAAAAACATTCGGGCCATGTCTACATTAGCCCCCTCCTTTCAAAAGCACTTTCTTCCCATTTGGTTTTGGAAAGAAGGGGCTTTCGAAATCAGGGGATCCTTTAGAAAGGTTCCTGTCTACAGAGGCAGTGTGTGTTTCAAAAGTGGCATTTTTGAATCACATGTGGCCACCATTATGCTAATGAGGCGCTGCCTATTCATGTCAGCGCCTCATTGTTATGCTTTAAACAAAGCACACAAGATCTTTCATAGGGGAAAAGGCAGTACACCACATTTATTGAGAATGTAACAGTAGCATATGCTTTTCAGTCACTCACTCACACACACACACACACACACATGCACACAGTCCCGCCAAATGTTGTTATAGTTACCAATCCAGAGCCTGGATCAATCTAGTGACCAGCTAGATTGATCACAGAGGGGGAGCAGGCCCTTGTCGGTTGCAATCTGATGCTGTCCTGGAGTTCGTGGCAAGACAAACCCAAAGTCCCATGGCAAAGCACCCTGCTTTTATAATCTGTTCCTCTGTTGAGGTTTGCTGTGTCAGTCTGTGACTGGTGTTTTATCTTTTGATACCAATCGTTCTCAAAACATCTGCAAAAGGGTCACCCTGTAATCCATAAACATCTCCGAAAGGCTCATCCTCTAATCAATTGTCCTCAGAGGTGCCTGCTCCATGCTTTAGAGTCGCCAATCTGCCAATCCAATCACTTCTTGAATGGGGTATGCACCGATGGTCCTTCTCTGACACCATGGAGTCTGTCTTCACCCACGCTTCGCCCCTCCTTCCTTGGCCATCTGGCTCTGGGTATAACCTTCACACCTCTATCTCAAAACAGACATACCACTTTCACACGTAAACATTTGTACAAGGACGCAGAGTAAAAGGCGTTGTAAATCAAACAATTAAGGCATCAGCCTTCAACATCATCTCATTAACATAGACACAATACCAGACTGTATCTTGCTTACTAAATTCACTAAACTCTAAAACAGGAGGCATATATTCTGTTAAAGAACTTAATCAATAAAATCAACAAATGTTACATGTGTTAATATGTTACCTTACATTGCTACCTTGTTAAGTTTACAATTCAAAGTTTAGAAGAGAATAAAAGAGAATAAAACTTTCAACTCCAACATCATTAGTATCTGCCAAAATCCCTCATTACCATGCCCCCTCCGAGAGGAGGGGGCTAGTGTAGACATGGCTTTGAAAACTAAAGAAAGTGCTAAAAGTTCATGGCAAAAACTTTTAAAGTGACCTGTAACTTTTGCTGATTTACTTGAGACTCTTGAAAGTGGCCAGTTATTCAGAAACTGTGGAAGATCCATGTTGAGAAAAACAGCCCCACACATCTTTAATTTTCAGGATGCCCTCTATTTCTGGACTACCATACTCTCTCCATGACAGGGTTTCAGTGTAAGACTTTCTTTTGCTAATGTTAAGGTTCCACTTTGCTCTGGAGCTGTGAAACAGGATATATGTGCCAGGGCTCAGAGGCAAAATAACCATTAATAATTTTCAGCTTGAAGCTCTACTTTGTTTGGAACGCTCCAGGGGAGGGAGAAAAAAGGTAACCGATCGAGGGGAAGTTCGTGGCCCTCTTCCTTGATCCTGCCTGGAGTTTGGGAGTGCTATACAAAGCTAACGTTCTCCTCCCTTTCAATCACTCCTCAGCACTCCTTGTTTGACAGTGCTACACACATGAATTAGGGAAGCGCTCTGTTTAACACATTTGGCTGCACCTCCACTTGGTTTTGCGTGTCAGGCTGAGCACAGGGTACTGACTGCTGGAGTGCCAAGTGACAAAGAATGTGACACCTGCTCTTTCCTACTGCCTGTAGCATTGGAAGGTGAAGGAGAACAGAAATGGTCAGCAACAGAGGAGGAAGCAAAATGATGACACCCAGAGATAAGGGTCCCTGCTTTTTATGGTCATCTGGGTAGAATGTGGTCTGAGTTGCGGGATTGTTTTGCTTCAGGGTACCAGGAATTGGTCACTCACAACTGTTGCTACAAAAATAGAATAGAATTATAGAATCATAGAACACTAGGACTGGAAGGGACCTCGAGAGGCCATCGAGTCCAGCCCCCTGCCCCAATGGCAGGACCAAGTACTGTCTAAACCATCCCTGACAGACATCTATCTAACCTGTTCTTAAATATCTCCAGCGATGGAGATTCCACAACCTCCCTTGGCAGTTTATTCCACTGTTTGACCGCCCTGACAGTTAGGAACTTTTTCCTAATGTCCAACCTAAACCTCCCTTGCTGCAATTTAAGTCCATTGCCTCTTGTTCTATCCTCACAGGCCAAAAAGAACAAGTTTTCTCCCTCCTCCTTACGACACCCTTTTAGATACCTGAAAACTGCCATCATGTTGCCCCTCAATCTTCTCTTTTCCGAACTAAACAAACCCAGTTCTTTCAGCCTTTCTTCATAGGTCACGTTCTCTAGACCTTTAATAATTCTTGGTGCTCTTTTCAGGACCCTCTCTAATTTCTCCACATCTTTCTTGAACTGCGGTGCCCAGAACTGGACACAATACTCCAGCTGAGGCCTAACCAGTGCAGAGTAGAGTGGAAGAATGACTTCTTGTGTCTAATAAGAAAATGAATTAATACACCAAGCACCATCCCTGATATCTATTTGCCCCAATGGCCTCCTCAAAGATTGAGCTCACAAGCTGGGCTTCGGTAGGCCAGGGCTCAAGCCACTGAGCCACCCTTCCCCCTGTAAACTTTTTTTACCACAGATCTCCACAGGGACTCAGCTCACAACTCTGTATTTCACAGGCTAGTGCTTAAACCACTGAGCTATACCTTTACCCTGAAAACACAGTTAAATATCATCTGTGACAGCAAAGATCAAAACACACTACTGGCTATGTGGAAACCCTCTCAGCACTGGAGGGCCACCACGGAACTGGCCAGGATAAAGGCTGCTCTGAAGAAGTGTATGCATCTATGGTAGTGAAACTTGTGGACGATTGTCCAAATATTCTGGGTCATATCATGACTCAGTCAGGGAACTTTTCTTTTTCAAACAAGCAACAAACAAATAAACAAACAATAGATGAGTAGCATATGATTAATGGCCAAACAAACAAATAATGTTTTGTAACAGCTGGACAGAAAAATAGTATGCCCTAGTCCAGGAATACCCTGATGGAGTGAGAAGTAGAGGTTAGGATTTTTATAAATATGTTCAGCTGTTTTCCAGCTAGATTAGAGAGCTTGACTAAACCTATGATCTTTCTAAGAAAACAAATGAAATTGTTTCTGCTGAATCTTTGATCCATAGACTCTATCAGTGTCCTAGAAAGATACCATCTACCTTTTTCCCAAGTAATCTACATTACAGGGGAAAAAGTTCATACTCATCTTTGACAAAAGGCTTTAGAGCGCAAAAGTATATTCAGCTAAACAAGTTTATATTTTATATGATGTTTTATATCAATAAAAATAAGCTTAATTCTTTCACATAGTGTGTAGTAGCAGTACGTACTGTACTTTAATTCAGTAAAGACTGATTTGAGGGACATTTACTTCATCCTACAACACCTTTTCCATTTATACAGAAATGGAGGTACATTAGATTCTTCTCCTCTCCTTTCAGAGCATGGCTCAGGTTCCAAGGTCTTGAAGTTCCAGTTCTTTTCTCTTCAAACTTCTTTTGTAGAGTATTTCCATTGTATCCTCAGTCTTCCACAACCTTTCTTCTGTCCTCTACCTTCTCTTCTTTCTTCACTAGTCATCCTCCTCCGATTCTTATCTCACATCCAAGCCACCTCAAAAGGTTCAGCCAACCAGATTCATCTTCCCCTTAATTTCCTCAATGTGCATTGTCTCCTTTTGCCTGTCTTTCTCCTCAGTATATTTTCTACTATCTATGTCCTCCTTCTTCCCTTTTCCTGAGACCCACCATTTCCAAATTTTACAGCAGGCTGGGACAAACAAACACAACAAACACTTTTCCTCTCAGTTTGTTCAGTTATTGCTGGTCACACAGCAATGCTGCCTCTTTTTTCACTGCTGCCTGCACACATTAGGCTCTTCTTTTCAGTTCTCTGTCTCTCTCTCCAATGGCACAAAGTGTACTTCCCAAGCACACAGCTGATTTCTTCTGCTTCAGCTTCCCTCCTGAATCTTCAAACAACAGCTCTTCTTCCACTTTCTCTCTCTGGAGTAGGGGAGAAGGTAAGCGGGATCAGGAGAGACCTAGAGGTATGAGAAAGAGGGATTTGATTACAAGAACAGGAGAAATGTGGTTGAAAGTAGTTCAGGAGTTAGACCAGCCAGGTTAATGCAGTCACAGACTTTAACCACTTGTTACAGGGCCTTGGACTGGAATCCAGCATTGAGGGGAGGCCTAGGTTCCCTTACCAGTAACTGGTGGGTGGTACTGCTTGAGGCAGTGAACTAGATGACCACCTGGCTCACTGCAAGAGTGACCAAGACAGGGTGGCAGGTGTGAGAACCGTCTGATACTACTTGAACAGAAAGACTTTGAGGGACTTCCCCACCCCCACCCCCAGGGGAATCACAGCATGACCAGGCCAGAGGGCTTAGTCACAAAGCAGCTGTACTGTGATTCTGTGAGTGGGAGGAGAGCAGCAGGAGGTGGAAGAGAGGGACAGGGCACTGAACTGGGCTAAGGTAATTCTCAGAATTGATCAAAGGGGGCGCCACCCAGTATTGAGCAGGGTGTCCTATGAGGTGGTAACTGGGAAAACACTATGTTAGAAAAAAATACTAACAAAACAATGCAAGTGTCTTTAGGGGCTTTGAAGAACAATAACACGAGGTGTTTAGAGAACAAGGCTGGTTTGTCTAATTTTCTCAAAATTTAGTATGCTTAGTTTTAAAAAGCCAAAAGCTTGATAGGAGCAAAACACCATGAGAATGCTTCAAAAATGAACTCCCAAGTCCAATGCTGGGGTTTAAAGAAATCCTAAATTCTTTTTAGGAAAGGGAATATTAAATGGCTACATGTCTAAGGTGTGGAACATTTCTGAAGAACATAAGTAAGATGACTACTATGGGCCCATATTTTCAAGAGTATTTATGGATTTCTACTAAGTTTGTGGAAGAAGGAGGCTGGTGATGAGGCAGATAGGCCCTGAGCTGGCAATGAGGAGGTTAATGAGAGCCTGTGGATCCAATTGGCTTCAACCCACTTCAACTGCTGCAAAACTCAGGCCTGGAGAGGGTTGTGAAAAGGATGAGATCTTGCCCGGCTCAGGAATGCCCAGGAAGGAGAGCAGAGCTGTGCTTCTGATGGGAAAGAAGCCTGATTCCAACTCAGAGACTGAACTAACTTACCAGCTGGATGCACCCCTTGCTGGAAGGGGCAGCTGGCCTCTGGGCACTCATCTGATGTACGGAGAGAGTGAAGACAAGTGCTGAATAGAAAGGTGGGCATTTGAATTGTGATTTTTGTTTTGGTTCCTGTTGCAGTGGGGGCTTGGAGTGGGGGGTGGGGTGGGTTCCAGCCCCAGCCCTGTGCCATGGCTCTGGCCCCACCCCACAGAGGGAGCTCTGGAGGGAGAAGGGGAACCTCTGTCCCTGCGCTGTGGCGAGGACTCTGCAGGGGGAGTTCCAGCCCTGCATAGCAGTGGGGGCCCAGTGGCAGGAGCACTGGTCCCATGCCACAGCAAGGGTCCCAAGCTCTGGCTCCACATTGCAGCAGAGGACTCTGCAGCAGTAACCTTTGTGGCAGGGCTCCAGCCCCAGCCCCAGCCCCAGGCTCCCTGGCCTTGTGCTTCCACTTCAGCCATGCTGCATGAGGGGAAGAGGGGCAGGGCTGGAGCCCCTGCTGCATGCCACTCTAAGTCGGCTCATGTACTGAGAATGGCACATGTACCGGGGGTTACAGACCCCTGGTGTATAGAGTAGTCTGAACAGGCCATTGTATGAAATTCTTGTTTGTACTGACTTCCGTAATGCTTTTTATATAGCCTGTTATAAAACTAGACAAATGTCTAGATGTGTTTTTATACCCCCTGCAAGACCTCTGGGTACCCCTACTGGTGCATGTAACCAGGTTGAGAACCATTGCCTTGAACCATAGGCTAATAATACTGTTTGCAAAATTAAGTGATTTAATGCTTAGTACAAAAGAACATAAGACTCTGTATATGAGTATCTACTGTAGAAGTGTTTTTCACATAGTGTATAGTAGCAGTATATCTTGCAGTCCTTAAGACTACATGAATACTGCATGTTTGTAGAATGTTTAAAAAGTTGTATAGGGGTAGCATAAATTACTCTGTGTACTCCCTAAATTGTATAAATCACTGTGTGCTTCTTGCCTGAAGACATGCTAAAAGTTCAGAGATCTTATATTTAAAACAAATTAATGTGACATGACAGACTGAAAAGATAAAGTGGTAGGAAGGGAGTAAGAAAAGTCATGACTAAATGAATCCCTTTAGTTTGAAAAAGAGAGGCACAACTGGAATGGAACTGTCTTAAATGCCTTGGGAACCTTGAATATTACTGGGTGTAGGGGCAACTTTGAGTTTATGGATACCTAGGATCAAAGTCTAGAGACATCTGTGGAACTTGGTTTGGGTGACTGGGAACAGAGTAAACAGTGGGGAAATAACTTTTAAATTACACTCTACTGTACTACAGTACAGGCATTTTTCTCTTTTATAGATACTAATTGCCTAAATCATTGGACAGAAAGGAGTGATTTATGTTTCTTCATTCTACCAACATAATAACTCTTCTCCATTTAAACAATCTTTTACAATTGAAAAGCACATGGTTTGAACCATTTTTTACTATCCCGTGAAGTACTGGAATTTTTAAAATGGTATGTAGACTAACCTTAATGTAATATCTCAGCAAAAGAGGGGAAAATACCTTTGCAGCTGTGCATATATTTTCATTACAGGATGGGGGCCATTTTGACCACAGAGATAATAAGTTTGCTTTGCAGAATCACATGCCACTTTGCTTTCTTCATGTTATCTATAACCAAGGAAAAAAACATGCCTCAAATAAAATGGTGTTCAGGAAGAATCCTTTCTTCCTGATAATTCCTGTCCTCTCGCTAAGCCCTTTGAATCCATATTTCATACTCTCCTCTGTCTCTAGAAGTGTCAATTTAGGGATGTAAACATGCAGCAGGATTAAAGCATGCCTTGAACTTTGAGTACCGAGTATGCATAAAGCCCCTTGTCAAAGCTGAATCTCTCAAATGCGTCTTCTGTGGTTTGTACAGGGAAGCAGAACTGTGACAGCCACCATAGAAAAAGGCTTGCTAGCCATAGAGTGTGTGTATGGGGGGGAAGGTGATGTAGGTACCATTCATCACCGATCACATACATATCTGCAGTTCCTCCTGCTGTAAGTCAAGAATTTACCTTTCCATGGCTTGAATGGGGGTAGCTATCTTGAATAGAGAGATCAGGAAAAGCCGCCTCACATACTATGTTCCTCTCACTGTTGCAACTTACAATGTAAAATATACTATAAATTAATGCACAGCAGAGGCTAAAAGGATGGGCTGGTGGGAGTCAAACCACTGGCATAGGAGGCTAACCTACTGCAGGGAGAGGGATGCTAGTGGGAGACTGTGACCAACTGCACCCTGAAAGTCATGCTATTGTAATAAACTTTGTAGAGAATATGACTTTTGAGGGATCATCTGAAAACTAATAACTTTCTGGGCAAAAATATCATGGCAAAATGTATTTAGCAAGATTATATGTAAAGTTATGAACATAAGCTGAAATCATGACTGAGGTTCGTTTACCAGACAAATCTGTGAAGTGGATAAACCTGTTTCTCAAAAGACAAGGGACAAGTTGACACTCCATCTGGGAGCATTGAAGCTGATGGACCATAACCTATCAAGTGGTCCTCATCTGGCATAGAAGTGGGGAGCTCTAACATAGCAAACAGAGGTAATCAGCAAGAATTTTCTCTTAATTTTTTACCCATTTCTGAGTTTGATTCCTTAATACTTGTTCTCACGTAAAGCCTATCACTTTGTAGTTAAATAAAAATAATCCAATGTTGTGAACTGTGAAGGTGCAGGAAAAGACTGTAGTGTCCCTTAGAAACTGGCAGCAGAGGAAAGTGGGATACTCCCTGGTGGGAGGAACCTGGAAGGACTCCGCTGGCCTACTGGAGGTGGCAGGGTGGGGTGAAATCAGGAACAGGAAATAAAAGAGGTGATTCTTGCAGCTCAGTTGTACAGAGCCAAATGCCTCCTGCATCCTCCTGAGTTTGGGGACTGCTGCAGCCCCCTCTGGAACTGAAGACTGGCCACAAGCTTCCAACCTGTCATGGGAGCTGGAAGCCACAGATGACTTCTGCTACTCTGAGACGACTGCCCTGGGACCAGATTGCAAGACATACCTGTCGTGGAGGAGTTGCTGGGACTGCCACTTGCTGTGCATACAGAGGTGATGGAAAACATTACATCAATGCAGGTACGAACAAGCGGGAGTTGAGGCAGCAGCCCATCTGTATCTCTGGAAACCTAATCAGTGCCTTGCACTGGTATCCCCAATGCCTAAGTGGCAGACCATGCTTCCACTATTAGGGCCCTTCACTGCATAGGCTATAAGGATGTGTTAGCCTATTTTATATATAGTTTATTCTTGTTGCCCAAGCCTATGTTATATATGTTTTGCTATTATTTGCTATTTCCTTTACCTTTTACTGTTATTTTAGCAGTAATGCAAGAGGTCTACAGGGTTCGTTCTTTGTAAGACATTGGGTGGAGATAGATAGGTAGGTATAGGTGTCTGGACAGTTTGAGACAGGAAAAGACAAAGAGGAGCGCATTGCGATTTCCAGACTTTAGTTAGTTTACAGCACTTTTTTGTATTTTATGCGGTGCCAGGATGTTATAGCCCCATTAAATTAAGTGGTTGTTGCAAAGTGAAGGTCAAGGTTACCATGGCTGTTAGGTGGTATTTTGCCCCCAAATGCCCATTTCTCAAGGTTGTTAATGAGACTGCAATGTGATATCTCATGGATCTTCAAAGGGGGGCAATAGTGCCATTCCCCAGTGAGGGAGGCGTACCCCCAAAAATCTTAAGGTGTGGTAAGTCTAGTTTTGGCTTTGAAAGTTTGGTCTAAGGTGGTGTAGGGCAACCTGTAACACCCCAGAAGTCAGGGGTTCTGCATCCTTTCTCATCTTCTCTTACTTCTGCTTTTTCTATCTTGCTTTTTCTCAGCTTTCTGTTCTTTCTGTTCATTTTTATTTATTTTACTAGTCCTAGGGCTTTAAAAGTTTTCTGGTGATCTAACGCCGTCTCATGGCTCATCGCCTTTAGAGTGAGGCTAGTCCTTCAACTCCTCGAGTCCACCAGGAGGGAGTGTAAATATGGTGTTAGCCTAGGTATATTTGTGCTGTATGCTGACTTTATGCAGCTAACTAATCAAAGTGAAGTAATCTGCACGTAACCATTCTAGTTCTTTGGCTGTAAACTCCATTATTAAATGTAATAAATTCTGTGTTATTATTATATCATTTGCAAAGTTTATATGTATCAGAAAGGTAGCCGTGCTAGTCTGTATCCTTGAAAACAACAAGAAGTCCTGTGGCACCTTATAGACTAACAGACATTTGGGAGCATAAGCTGTCATGGGCAAAGACCTGCTTCATCAGATGCATGAGTGGGGGAGGGAGTTCAGAGGAGGATTTAAAGAAGGGGGTCCTGGTCCTGTGACCTTCCTCCAGGTAAGAGCTCATATAGCTCCTCATAGCTGTGATCCAGAGTGGAGGGCAAACGTAGAGATTTTTAGGTCACATCGGCAAACCATTACCCAAAACAATGATCCTACCTAAATTCCCATGTCCCAGTCAACAACTGGGATATGGTAGAGCTGGGCAGGTCAACATCCCTACTGCCATCGTATCCTTGGGGTGGCAGTACTCCCTCTCTGCAGACTTAAAGGCCTACCTGCCAACTACCCAACACCTTGCCAGAGCACCCTTGACTACTTGTGGGTACTCAACTCCTCTGTGATGGAGCACTCCAAGACAACTTGGGGTCTATCTATGTAGGTTCAGAAGCAATCATACATAGAGGTATGGCCTCCCTTGGGGACTGACTGTCTGGGAGAGCCACATCTGCCTTTGGCTTATAGAGGGCAATTCCGTTTAAAATAGCAATTTGTTGCCTATGGAGCCCTTAGAGAGGCAATGGGCCTGGTATATCTGGACTGTCCAGGAGAGGTCTGCACAGTAAAGAACACGTGCTTTTGAGGAAAATCTGGGATTGGGAGTGTACTATGGTAATCAAGCTGGTGGAAGCCAGAGCGTGACTGGAGTGTGCTGGCTGGCTACAGCTATGCACAGACAGTTCAAGGTGTTCCTTGTAGGCTGGCAGGCCATTTGTGAACCACCCAGGTGGGAACTTCCCTTGAGAACCATTGTGAGGCGTTCAGGGTTTCAAGGCCAGTGTGACACAGCCCCTTGCAGATCTGGATTATGCTCAAAAATGTCACAGGAAGAGACGGAATGAGATCTGGTGGAACTGTCAGTCTTCTCCCTTGTTGGTTTTACTCTGTTGGTGCCGAGAGGTGCCATAGGCCCCGGAGCCAGGCAGAAGGGGGTCTAGCTCTGCCCCCCATAAGATGTGGGGCCTAAGGCATTTCACCCTCAGTGCTGCCCGCACTATAGAGCTGCCCCCATCCCCAGCCATGTGCAGCAATGCTGCTGTGGCAATTCAGAGGAGCCCAGCGCTCCAGCTGCCACTGCTGCTACTTTGGCAGTAGAGGCAGATGGCTCTGTGGGCCCTTTTAAATGCTGGGCCTGGAGAAATTGCCCCCTGTGTCTTCCTTCCCTCCCCAACTCTCTTGCTGTCATCAACCTAGTATTCTATGTTAAAGGGAAGATACTGATGGTGCACTTTCCTCCATAGCATGTGTTTTAGGAATGTAGGCTGTCCCTAACCCCAAAATGTTCATAGTGCTGAACAAACACAGTTTGGGCTCCACCTTCTACCTCATCCCCAACTATAATGCAAAAATAATGAAAGCAACCCACAGAGATTCAGACTGTCATGCTGAAATATTGATGGTGCTAAGTTTTAGAAAGAACTGACTTGTACAGCAGAGGTCTTGGAAGACAGGTTGAATTCTAGTAATTGCAACCTTTTTAATAAGAGTGCAGAGGGACGAACTAGGAGGCTTATTTATTTTTTATGTGACTGCACTTGCCATTCAAAATCATGCGTAAAGACAACGTGGCTTTCCTCACATGGGAAAGACAGGTGCAAGTATGTTTGCCTGTGCAGAGGAAATTAAGGAGCGAGGCCATAATAAAGATGCATGCAGTAAGGAAGGCAGTAATGCTAAAAGAAAAAAAAATGGTGTGGGGACATTGGTATTGTAATAGTCTTATGGACATGTATATATGGGCGGAGAAGATGCTATGTAAATAATGTTTTTTAATTAAAAGGTAATTTTTAGAGCCCTAACACAATGACTATTTAAAGAACATAATATAATTGGAGATACACATCTTCTAGAACTGGAAGGGACCTTAGGAGGTCATCTAGTTTAGTCCCCTACCCTCCTTGTAGGATCAAGCACCATCCCTGACATCTATTTGTCCCAATCCCTAAATGGCCTCCTCAAGGATTGAGTTCACAACCGTGGGTTTAGCAGGCCAATGCTCAAGCCCCTGAACTATTACTGCCCTGTAAGGGGCTATAATTCCAATTTTCTGGGTATGCTTCGTATAGTTTCTGCAGATACAGGCTAACAGGTAGATGGTGGGGGAGAATAATCCTCACTGATGTCTTTGTCTCTACTCAGTACGAACATGTAATAATCTGGAATAAAAATAAATGGGAGTTACAGGAACAACTCTAGAAAAATAAGCCTTACTGTGATGATTAACAGATCTGGTTTTCCCAGAGTAAGTGAGATGAATGTGTCAAGCAATGTCCACTGAAAATAGACCCTCTAGTCACTCAGATACAGAGGCGCTGATTGCTGCTGCAGGTCCCAGGTCGAGGTGGGAAAGGAGCCTGGCTCTGTGGCCTGGAAGGGGCAGGACCAAGAGTGGAAGTTGAGGGGCCAAGAGCTGTCAGCTTTCAGTGCTGCCTGGATTGGAGCACTTGGCCCAATCTCACAGCTGCACACAGCTGGAGCAGGGCTGCTGCAGCACTTGAAAGGGGCTTGGAGCTCCAGCTGATGCTGCTATTTTGGCAGTGGCTGAAGCTCCAAGCCCCTTTGAAATGCCAGGCCCACGGACAGCTGCCCCTTTTATCCTCACCTATGGGTGGACCTGCTCAGAGAAAAGACCAATGAGTCTTTGTGAATTGCTGACGAAAACATCTGCTCAATGCCCAGCAGCAGTCTGGAAAGAAAATAAAATTTCAGGGCCACTATGGAATAAAATAATGGGATATAAAAATACTGTAATCAAATAATATACACTGAGCCACCACCTCCATGAATTGTGTACAGTTTTGATCAACCTACCTCAAAAAGAGATAGCAGAAAGTGATGGGGTCCAGAAAGAGGAGACAAAAACAATTTTCTACAGAAGAAACAATAATGACAGAGGTCTATAAAAGAATGAATAGTGTGGAGCTGGAAAATCTGAAGACTCTCTCACAGTATAAAAATAGAGGAATATCCAGTGAAATTTAAAAGCAATACATTTAAACCAGATAACAGAATATTATTTATACAAAACATAAGTAACTTTTGGAACTCATGGCTTTGACAATATCACCGAGGCCAAGAACTTAAAATTCTAGACATTTATCCTAGACATTTATATACATGAGTACTCAGTAATACTAGGCAGGATATAAATATGTAAGGAATGTACACACTTAGGCTTCAGTTATATTGTAGTAACTGATGGCATTTGGGTGAATTTTTTCTTAAGGACTGTCAATTACGAGCAACAGCTCTTGACAAATGTATTTTTTTGGTTGTGTCAGTGAATGGGCTGTCTACGAACACTGTTTCTTTGCAGATGCGTTTGACTGTTTGTTCTCTTACATTCACACTTTTATGAGACCATTATACATTTTATGCAAAATATGCCTTGTGTGGTACCATTTGAAAACTCATATTTTGAGCATCATTGTCTTGGTAAAATGTGTGGCAACATTGTTAACGTTGAAAGATTCTACCACAGGGGTTGTCAAGCTGTAGGTCAGGACCCCAGAGTGGGTTGGGACCCCATTTTAATGGGACTGCCAAAACTGGTGTTGGCCTTGGGTCAGAATCCCCAGCCCAAGACCCACCCCCAAGGGTGAAGGTTACACATCCCATCCAAGGGCAGAAACACTTGGCCTTAGCTTTGCCCCCATCTCTCCAATGCCCCACAATGGTGGGTCTCAGACAGCAGGGCTCATGCAGGCTCAGTCTTTGATCCTCTCTTCTGGGGTTGTGTAGTAATTTTTGTTATCAGAAGGAGATAACAATGCTATGAAGTTTGAGAACTGCTGTTCTATTGTATAACATTCCTGCAACATGCTCCAAATTTAGAAAGGCAGGACAAAATCCATTCTTTTGAAGGAAAAGATACACTGATACTCCTGCCAGGCATCTGCATACTCAAATAGACTATCGTGAGCAATTGCCTAGTTAATCAGGCATTCCTTGGCAAGAAGAAGGGTAAGAACAAGAACTTTACATATTGGCAAAGACACAACTGGGAGTTTCTATGTAAAACAGACCGGCTGCCACTGCAAATCCAGCTAGAGATAATCCTCAAAGAGGAGGGTGTAAGAATGGGAAACAGATTTACCAGATTATCTCTTTGTCTTCATCTGTATGCATGATATCAACGACATTTGAAAGAATCTTTGAACTGGGTGTGAAATGTGGGGTGTGAGGGTGGGAAGGAGAGGCCCTAGCTGATATATCCAGCCAGGCTGCTGTAAGCTTATAGTGAGAAAACGCTTTTTGCGCTCAGGTTCACACAGATTGTTAAATCAGCTTTTAGGTTACACATTATTTTATTTTCTTTGTAACCAATTCAAACTCTGGCTACGTCTATACGTGCAGCCAACATCGAAATAGTCTATTTCGATGAATAACGTCTACACGTCCTCCAGGGCCAGCAACGTCGATGTTCAACTTCGACGTTGCTCAGCCCAACATCGAAATAGGCGCAGCGAGGGAACGTCTACACGTCAAAGTAGCACACATCGAAATAGGGATGCCAGGCACAGCTGCAGACAGGGTCACAGGGCGGACTCAACAGCAAGCCGCTCCCTTAAAGGGCCCCTCCCAGGCACAGTTGCACTAAACAACACAAGATACACAGAGCTGACAACTGGTTGCAGACCCTGTGCCTGCAGCATAGATCCCCAGCTGCCGCAGAAGCAGCCAGAAGCCCTGGGCTAAGGGCTGCTGCCCACGGTGACCATAGAGCCCCGCAGGGGCTGGAGAGAGAGCATCTCTCAACCCCCCAGCTGATGGCCGCCATGGAGGACCCAGCAATTTCGACGTTGCGGGACGCGGATCGTCTACACGGTCCCTACTTCAACGTTGAACGTCGAAGTAGGGCGCTATTCCTATCTCCTCATGAGGTTAGCGACTTCGACGTCTCGCCGCCTAACGTCAAAGTTAACTTCGAAATAGCGCCCGACGCGTGTAGACGCGACGGGCGCTATTTCGAAGTTGGTGCCGCTACTTCGAAGTAGTGTGCACGTGTAGACGCAGCTCCAGCCTCATTACTGGTAGTTTCTTAAAATCTAGCTTTCTATAGTTACTAAACTTAGTTTTATTATTTTCTTTAAACCAGTGTATTTACATTTAAGTGTTTAGAGCCCTCCACTTGAGATAACAGGATTTGTGCATATCATTTTCCATTGACGAAATGATGGACATTCTATGAGCCTGTGTTGCCTAAGGGGGGAGTGGGCAGTGCAAGATGCCCATTTCTAGGGGGAGGTATGGGACTGGGAATTGCTGGAGTCACCCTGTATATAATTCATGAGTCAGGCTCAGTGCTTATTATGGAGGTCCCAGAAGTTATGGATTCTGTGACTCCCTGCAACCTCCATGACTTCAGTAGTGACCAGCTTTGCTCACCTCCAGGCCATCCAAGCAGCCTGCATCCAGCTGCACCAGCTGCTGCTCAGCTGGCCTTGGGCAGCTGACCCAGGGACCACCTGAGCAGTGGTCCTGAGGGTGGCAGTGGCAACTGCAGCTGGGTGGCTCCCAGCATCACTCCGAGGCTGGATCTACACTTGCTGCAGAAGATCGAACGTTTAGCTTAGATCTTCTGGGGTGCCATTTTGCGCACGCGCCAAACAGCGCTTTCTGCAGTCAATGTCGACCCTGGAATTCCCTGTGAGCCACAAGGTTTAAGGAATGCAGATGGGAGGAGCATTCCCATTGACATTCTGCCGTGAGGACAGGGATGAACATTGACAGGTGCAAAATCAATTTTTGGTACGCAATTGGCATACCTAAAATTGTATAGCAGCTGTTGATATTCAAGGTGAGTGTACACCTAGCCCTAGGGTGGCTAGAGCAACATATGGCTCCAGCATTCCCCCCACATGGCAGTGGTTGGAGCAGGTGCTGCCCCCCCGTAGGGTTCCCCACCAGCAGCAGGTCTTCCTGGCCACAATTGCCAGAGGATACCCACACCCCTCGCTTGCAGCAGTTACGGACAGGTCATGGGCTATGATTTTTCATTTCTTCCCCATCACCTGGCCACAACTTTTACCAAAAATATCCATGCCTAAATTGTAGCCTTAGTCATGAGTGACTGGCCACAGCATTCATGTAATTCAGCGGGTGTTAGAGCTTGTGTGTGAGCAAGACCAACAACTGTTGCTCTCATAGCAAAACAGTGAGAAAGATACCCCAAAGCTATTTAGGTTGTCAATGGATTGACCCATCCCTTGTGTCCCAAGTTACGGTGTCCTTGTTGCAGGCACCATCAAACCGATGGATGCATAATAAAAATAATGAATCTATCTCCTGCATTTTTTTACTGGGCTACACTTTGTATGGAGTGAGAAAGCAAGATGGGGTTTGGAAGGAAAGGGAGGAGGTTGTTGCAGTACTCAAGCTGGATTATAATTAAAGTCTAAACAAGAGAGTTTTTTCAATTGTGTGGATAGCTTACTTCATAAAGGCTTTCAATTCAAATGATGTATTTTCCTGGCCTAATTTAATTCTTTCACATCCACAGCAAATACCATGTATTTAATGTTTGATCTACTGGTATGTGCAGAACAAATAGTTTAGAATTTCACCAAGAGTGAATCTATTTAAATGTAAATTAATAGTTTGCTAGCATGTTTAAAAACTTGGGAGCTTCTTTGCATTTTGCTTACTTGTGTGACTGAGGAACAGGGTATTTTGCATCCTTACATCGAGAGTTCTATCTTGTTTTAGTAAGTATATCTCTCCAAACTACCCAATGGAAGAGTTTTAATATTATGTATAACCATCCATGATACTGAAGGATACACAGCATATTATCTGTTCTATTGATTTCCATCTTTTAAAAACCACTTCTGGTATAAAGCTCCATGAACTTGTATTCAAAATACACTTTAGTAGAAGTATACGGTGTTTACATTTAGCTCCCAAGTAACAACATTTAGGCAGTGTCTAAACTTAGGAAAAACTTCAAAATGGCCATGCTAATGGCCAAATCAAAGAATACTAATGAGGCACTGAAATGAATATTAGCTTGTGCGTGGCTCGTCTACACGGGGGGGTCCTTATTCCTATCAGGGGATTTTGATGTTTGCAAGGTCCTTTTGAAAAGGACCCCTCCACTGTAGACGAGCCATGCAGGAGTGAAACGTAGCACTTTTGAAGCACTGCGGCCAGCAGCATGCTAATGAGGCGCTGAATATTCATTTCAGTGCCTCATTAGGATTCTTCGATCTAGCCATTAGCATGGCCATTTCTCAGTTATTCCTCACTGTAGACGTAGGCTTAGTCTTCTTATTAGAGGCACTGCTGCCAGTCTTCTATTCTGCACTGTATTCCAGTGTTTGCGTTTGCTATTCCTTCTCTAGATCAATTTACCTTTTATCTTTAAACGCCTAAAAAACACGTTTCATCAGAACATTCAAACAGCAGCCATGGGAATTAGGTGGAAACACATTGTTGCTTAGATTGTTGCACACAAGATCTGATGGAAAACTGTTTAACCTTGCAAGGCTGAAAGCTAAGTTTAAGGTGCAAGAAGTCCTCATCAGAGACATGCTGTTCGCAGACAATGCTGCTGTAGTGTCTCACACAGAAGACCAGCTTCAAAAACTGCTGGATCAGTTCTCCAAAGCATGCAAGGACTTTGGGCTTACCATCAGCCTAAAGAAGACAAACGTACTCGGTCAGGATGTTGCTGAATCCCCATCAATCAGCATTGACAACTATATGTTAGAGGTCATCCACGAGTTCGTCTGCCTCAGGTCCACCATCACGGACACCCTGTCATTGGACACTGAGCTATATAGGAGGATTGGAAAAGCGGCCACAACTCTGTCCAGATTCAGCAAGAGAGTGTGGAACAACAACAAGCTGTACACTCACACCAAAATGCAAGTCTACAGAGCCTGCATCCTCTGCACCCTCCTTTATGGCAGCGAGACTTGGACCCTGTATACCCGCCAGGAAAAGAGGCTGAATGTCTTCCACTTGCGCTGCCTCAGGCGCATCCTTGGAATATCATGGAAGGATAGAGTGACCAACACTGCCGTCCTCGAGCAAGCTGGAATCCCAACCATGCACACCCTCCTCAGGCAGCGTTGGCTCCGCTGGCTTGGCCACGTCCACAGGATGAATGATGGAAGGATTCCAAAAGACATCCTGTATGGTGAGCTAGCCTCTGGCAAAAGACCTCCTGGACGCCCCCAGTTGTGCTACAAAGATGTCTGCAAGAGAGACCTCAGAGAGGTAGACATCGAGCTGGACAACTGGGAAGAACTAGCAGACGACCGCAGCAGATGGAGGCAGGGGTTACACAAGGGCCTTCAGAAGGGCGAAATGAAGATCAGGCAGCTAGCAGAGGAGAAGCGAGCACACAGAAAGCACAATAAGGACTTGCCAGACACCCACTACATCTGCAAGAGATGCAGCAAGGACTGTCACTCTCGTGTGGGTCTTCATAGTCACAGTAGATGCTGTAAATGAAGTCCTCAGTTGAAACTTTAAAGGGCGCGATCCATAGTCTATGCAGACTGAAGGATGCCTACTACTACATTGTTGCTATTGACTGCAGGTGAAACAAAACCAAAGTTAAATATTTATGCTAAGAATATGAGGAGAGAAGTTGACCATATATTTGCTTTTTACTTCTTTAAGCTGTGAAATAGAATGAGACACATTTAATTTGAAGAGACAGGGGAATCTATGCTGTTGGAGTGAAGTGAAATTAAAAAATGCAGCCAGACTGCTAAATATGAGAAGATAATTAATATTCAAATTAGAAGAGCTGTCAGATTATGTGCATGAAGGCCAATATATGCTTAAAGGGCACAGAATTAAATGTATAGCTAAATGTGAAAATCATGAATGACCTTGCATGATCTCATACATGCATGACACATGACAATAGGAAAGACTGGAAAGAAAGACTGAAGTACAGAAAAAACTTAAGATATAAAATTAGCAAGAATATTTGTGGCAGTTAATGTTTGGCTTTCACTATGTCATTTTGCTCCCAGGAAAAGAATGAATTGTTCAGAGTGGTGATACGGAACTTGAACAGCTTCCTTGGAGATTTCAGAGAAATAGGCTCTAACTATAACAGTACAGTATTCTCTAAAATTAAGATGTGTAGCAAATAAAGCCTGATCCAATCACTGCAGATGTCTACAAGAGTTTTCCAACTGAGTGCTATGATTTCTCTATTCAGGTGAGTAGCTTCCGTGGGTAAGGCCAATTTATTCAGATTTAGATTCAGACTTAAATTGGAAGAAGTGGGTCTTACCCATGGAAGCTCATTACCTAATACACAGAAATATTAGTCTTTAAGGTGGCATAAGATGGCTTGTTTTTTTGTGAAGCTACAGACTAACATGGCTGCCCCGCTTAGTCTATTTAGATGGTTTTTGGTTGTCCTGTGTGGCTAAGTCAGGTCCCAGAGCACTGTGCTAAATTTTCGGTAGCTTATAGTGGAGATGTAGTGAATGTAACATACATAGAGAGACAGAAACAAATATTTTGGGGAGGCTCCATGACATGAGTGATGTGGGTGTATAAATGAATGAAGGGAAAAGACGGGGATTACATTTTCTGGAAAGAAAAATGCCAAGAAAAGGTAAAGAGGGATTTGCCTGAGTCATGGAAAGCTATGAGGATTCACAGGCAGTTGGTGAAGCTGCTGCTTGGGGAGGCAAACTCCCAAGCCTGTGGCCCTGGTCATACTCTGCCCAGGCCCCACTCCCCTCCCACTGTCTCCATCTTTGCTCTGCTTACCCCTTCCAGCCAAATCCCTGAACCCAAATGTAGCAAATGAGATTGGGGCGGGGGAACCTCTTCTAAAATTTCTTTCTAAAGAAAATGGAGCATGTTTTCCACTGTGTGCCAGAGTGTGAAGACTGGACATTCAGAAGGTACTTAACTAAAAGCACTAAATTTGGGAATAAAAATGTCAGTCTCAGGTTTTTTGTGATATACCCTGAGGTTTGCTAGAGATTTATGTGCAAAGACTTTGTAGTAAGAACAATCAGTTGTCCATCTGAATACCATGGGATAAATTATGGAACACATGATGCAGCTCTTCTCTGTTTTACATTTTCTTCATCAGTATTTCTAAGCTGATAGTATATTTAAATGCACTCTTAAATTCTTCATAAATAAATCATCTAGGTTACTACATATTTAAGTTCACTGAAACAAAGACATTATTTGAAAGTAATCAGTCAGAGCTGTTTAGTGCGTTCATAACAAAATTCACTGCTTTTAGAAATCAGGAACAGTAATTTATTTTGTGCGATTTTCATAACAAGACATGCTGGTGAAATTTCACTATGGCTGCGTCTACAGTAGGAAGTTCTTTCAGAAGATTTTTCAAAAGAAGGGGATCTTTCAAAAGATCCCACAGAGCGTCTACACACAAAGAGCGTTCTCTTGAAGGTAAATTGAAAGAATGTGGTGTTCCTTTCGAAATCGCTCTTCTTTCCTGTTTCAGGAAAAGCGCCCCCTTTCGACAGCTTCTTTCAAAAAAAACATATGTAGATGCTCTGCAGGCCCCTTTTTTGAAAGAGCAGTCCTCACGCGGCCTGATTTTTCGATACCTGGTCTGTTCTTTTGAAAGAGCAGGAGTTGTGTGGATGTTCTCTTTCAAAAGAGCAGATCACTCTTTTGATTAGCCTTTTTGTGCATGGACGCACTCTTTTGAAAGACGTTCTTTCGGAAGAGATCTTCCAGGAGAGCTTCTTTCAAGAAAATCTCTGTAGTGTAGATGTAGTCTATATGTTTATGTTAAAATACATTTCCAAAGATTTTAGGCACATCAAAGCATTCTATATCTTAGTAAGATATTGCTTTTAGTGGAGGGTTCATGGAAAACTAGCCATTAACTAGTCAGAAGTAAAAGGGAGACTCATTTGCGCAGGTATCTGGAAGTAAAGGAATATTCGTTCAAGTGCTGTCTTCAACAGGGAGGGTGAAAAAGGAGTAGGAATGACTGGAAAGGACAGGAAGGCTTTAGAAGCAAGCTCTTGTACTATAGTAATTAGAAAAAAAAACTGTGTTGGAAGATCCAAGCATTTAAAGCTAAAGGTGAATACTCAGATTGTGCATCTAAATAACTACACAAGGATTTTTAGAGATGTGATTTTATCAGCTTCAGCCACAAACTAATGCAATATTTGAAGCAAATTTTAAACCAAAGTCCTGTGTAGACATGGTAATATGCAACTGTTTTTGTCAGTAAATTCAGGGTTGATATATTCCTGTTAAATAGCTCTATTACCCAGTTAATGGCTCTTTCACAAATCCAATGTTATGTTAATAACAAAACAAAACAAAAACAAAACAAAACAAGGGACTGACAGTGAAAAACCCATTACAATCAATGTACTACACTGATTATAGTGAGAAACTATACCACACACTCTCTAAGAAACTGAGGAACCACTTTATCAATATTCTGTACAGCAAGCAGGAGAGGATTAAAAATGACCTCTCTGAACTTGAAACGCTCATCAATAATCAAGCATCCATGCAAGACCCCACAGGAAGGGACTTTACCTACACTAGACAAGAAATCTATAATGCACGCTTCACTCACTACAAAGTAACATAAACTATTTAGGTTGCTTCATACCACAGGACACTACAACTGCAACAACTACAGCTCATTGGATAATACTGTTAATCTTTCCAGCTACAAACTCAGCCCAGCAGAAGAGTCTGTCTTATACTGGGGACTTTCTTTCTGCCCCACCTCCTCCACAAACCTAATACAATTTTGTGGTGACCTCAAAGCCTTCTTTTGCCATCTCCATCTAAGGGAATACTTCCAATACACCTATGAACATCAGTCTGACTCACTCTATTCCCCCTACCAACACCAAAAGAAGAAGAACTCTATGTGTACTCCCCCGATGGTCAGAGTGACAGTCTAGATTTCTACATACAATGCTTCTGCAACCGTGCACAGACTGACATTATACGCAAACAACACCAAATGAAATACAATCTCAACTGTGCCGAAAGCTTTGCTGTCCAGAGTCTCAAAAATAACTTGGACGTTATAATCAAGCCGGCTGGCAAAGGGGGTGCTGTTGTCATCATGAATAAGTCAGACTATGAACAGGAGGCAGCTAGACAACTATCCGACACCACATTTTACAGACCTCTTTCCTCAGATCCCACTTTAGAATTCCAAAAGAAACTACACCATCTACTTAAGGAACTCCCTGCCCCTACTTGAGACCAAATTCACTCAGACACACATTCTGAGCCCCAACCCAATTATTCTATTTACTTCCTAAAATCCATAAACCGGGAAACCCCGGATGCCCTATCATTTCAAGTATTGGCACCTTTACTACCGGACTATCCATCTATGTAGACTCCCTCCTCAAACCGTGTGGCACCAACGCTCCCAGCTATCTCTGAGATACCACCGACTTCCTGAGGAAGTTACAAAACATCAGAAAATTTCCTGACAAAACCATCCTTGTCACCATGGGTGTAGAAGCTCTTTACACCAAAATCCACATGAAGATGGACTACAAGTGATTAGGAATACCACCCTGAATGTTACCATGGCAAATCTGGTGTCTGACTTGTTTAACTTTGTTTTTACCCACAATTATTTCCAATTTCAGGACAGCTTATACCTCCAGATTAGTGGCACTGCTATGGGCACCAGTATGGCCTCACAGTATGCTAACAGTTTTACAGTTGACTTTGAACAGTGATTCCTCAGCTTTCATCCCTTATTACTCCTCCTTTACTTACACTACATCCATGACATCTTTATCACTTGGACCCATGATAAAGAGACTCTGGAAGAATTCTACAGAGATTATAACAATTTGCACCCCACCATCAATCTCAGCCTTGACCATTCCACACAAGAGATACATTTCCTGCATGCCACAATACAAATCACTGATGGCCAGATCAACACCAACCTCTACGAGAAACCCACTGACTGCTACACTTACCTACATGCCTCCATCCTCCATCCAGCACACACCACATGATCCATCGTATATAGTCAAGCCCTTAGATACAATCACATCTACTCTGATCCTACTGACAGAGACTGAAAACTTCAAGATCTCTACCAAGCATTCAAAAAGATCGAGAGATCAATATCTCTACTAAGCATTCTCTGACTGTGAGAAGTAAAAAAACAGTTTGACAGGGCCAGATGAATAACCAGAAGCCAACTACTTAAAGATAAGCCCAAGAAGGTCAGTAACAGAACACCACTTGCCTTTACTGATAGTCCCCAGCTCAAACCCCTGCAATGCATCATTAAAAACCTACAATCCATTCTAGATTGAGTGTACACTCTGAAAGGCCCGAGATGACAGACCTGTTCTCTCTTATAGACAACCTCCTAACCTAATGAAAATTCTCACGAGCAATCACAGGCTACACCACAATAATACTAATCCTGGAACTTTTCCTTGCAACAAACCCAATTGCCAGTTTTGTCCACATATTTATTCTGGGGATGCCATCACTGGACCTAGCCATGATACTTACAAGATCAGGGGCTCATTCTCCTGTAGCTCAGCCAACGTTATATATGCTATCACGTGGCAGCAATGCCCCTCTACTATGTACATTGGACAAATCAGGCAGACACTTCCCCAAAGAATGAATGGACACAGAACAGACATTAGGAATCTCAACACACATAAGCCTGTCAGTAAACATTTCAGTGGAATGGGCCATTCTGTAAAAGACCTGAGAATATGTGTCCTACAACAAAGAGACTTTAAAAGCAGGTTTCATAGGGAGATTAGTGAACTGGAGCAATTGTCTGATGCATTACAAGGACTGTCTCCCTTCCTTTGATGTTTGTAATTATCTCAGGCAAGACACTTAACATCCCCCACCCCTCACCACCATCCTTCAGTTCCATGTGTTTGATTTGTCAGTTCTCCACTGCAATTTTGTTGGAACACTGCGCTATATAACAGCCTGGACTGGAAATGCTATAGATCTGAAGAAGTGGGTCTGTACCATGAAAGCTCATCACCTAATAAATTATGTTAGTCTCTAAAGTGCTACATGATGGCTGTTTTGTTTTGTTAGACTACGGACTAACACAGCTACCTCTCTGTTGTTATGTTAATAGGTTTGACAAGCTGGAAGTCTTTTCATTTATAGGTTAACAGATCCAGTTCAGGGGAAGAGTTGTGAGTTTGCAACTGCAGAAGCCTGCTGAGGGAGCCTTCAGAAATGGTCATAATAGGGAAAAGAAGAGGGGTGTTTGCCTCCCTTTGCCTCTTATACCCACTGCCCATGGAGAGTTATATCATAAAAATACAGGACACTGTTTTCTCTCCCTTTTCCCAAACTAAAAACAAGGGAAATCAGGAATAACTCAGTTGAAGTCAATGGAATTACAAACAGTGCAAAGCCGCTGTACATATAATTTGACTCAGGCCCATTTTATATAAGGATTTATAACACTGATAACTAAATCAGAAACACTCAGATGCCAGAAATGTATTTCGAAAGAACAGTCACATTAGAAAAGGGCAAAATCTAGAAAGGCAAGAGTAACAAATGTAGACCAGATAAATATTTAAAATATAACTTTAAAAATGAATTCGTTTACGAAGATGAAGTAAAATGGTATTATCTCGTACTATGAAGAATATTATAAACTAGTGTAAATTTTTAAAGTGCTCTGTGATCACTTAGACAGCACTTTACATTGCATAAGTGCTGTACAATTATCTAATTCATAGAGGGGTTTAAAACATTAGTTTAGTATTATTGCCAAATGGAGAAAGTGATGCAGCGGTGTTCATGTAGCAAATATTGGAAAAGTAGCTCCTGAGTTTCTTTCTCAGTCCTGTGCTCTAACCATGAGTCTACAACACTGCTGCACAAAACCAACCTGTCTGAAACCATTGTTTTCTGAAACAAAATACAAATGAATTGCTAATAGCTCTTCACCACCACTGGTGTGCCATGGCACACTTGTGTGCCATCAAGTGGCACTTAGTGTGCCATTCACCACTCTGCACGTGCCCCATTGCTTGGTGGGAGGAGTGTATGGTGGCGGCGGTGGTGGCAGCAGTGGTGGTGATGGCTCTGGGGCAGCAACAGTGGCAGTTCTGGTGAGTTGCTGCCATCAAGTTAGAGATGGGGGAGACCAGGGATGCCTGGCTCTGAGGGAGGGGAGGTGAATTGGGTTAGAGCAGGGGGATGTGGGTGCCTGTCTCTGGACGAGGGGAGGAGACTGGGAGATATCTATCTATCTATATTGGGTATGCTGTGAAATTATAATGAATGCCAAAGTGTGCCACAGACTGATAAAGGTTGCTGAACGCTGGCTTATAGAGCCATGTTTTAGGAATTAGCCTTGAAACAACAATAAATGGAGAGAGAGCCTACAAGTGTACTGTTTTAATGAGTGTTTAAGCTGCATTTTTGTCAACAAAACATTTTGTAGTAGGTCAGCATTTGTAAATCAAATGCTAATAAATGCTACTAAGCTGATCCTCAGTGGAGACCCAAATTTATCTCTATGACAGTCTCTGTTCAAATTGGTATTTCCTTTTTCTCTTGCAGATTCATTGCAGCAGAAATGGTAAATCAAGACGCCACAGTTATTGTCTTACCCCAAGCAGGCATACATGCATATTCCAGCATGAAGTAACTCTCACTGGCTGTTGCTGCAGACTTTACACTCATGTGAGGAACATAAACTAAGAGCCCTCTGTGCCTGTTATAAACCTATGGAGGTCAGCAACACAGTGCTCTGAATCAGGTGGCTTTGGAACTCATGTTAGCATATGGACCGCGAGGGCTTAGCCTTGACAAACTTTGGAACAGTCTGCAAAGTACATCTATTTCCTCTGACTTTTACTGAGGGGAGGTGTTTGACTAATTGGAGGCTTGGGGTTATCATGGGTGTGAAAGAGGCTGGGTTAGGTAGTGAAAGTGGGAGGTATAACTGAAGAAACTCCGTGGGTGAGGCCAGTTGCATTTTTAAAGTGCATTTTATGTAACCGTTTGTAATGGGCTTAGAGTAAAACAGGCAACTTGGATAAAACTAAACCACTCCGGGGGGCCATCTGTGTCCCAACATTTTTGTTCTTCTTGATCTCATCGCTACAATGTTGCTGCCAAACTGTGACACTTTTCACTCCTGGTGCCTCTCACCTGCTCATCCCGCCTTCGTCCTTCCATTTTTTTTTAATTATGTCAGCAGGAGGGTGAGGAGGGAAGGGACGTAAAGCCACAGATTTTTCTAATCCCATCATAAAACTGACATCTGCAAACTACTCTGTCAAAAGATGGCAACACACACCTGGAAAATTCAATCAATCAAACTTGCAGAGGAATTCTAATGTAATAAAAAGCCCAAATCAGCTCATAAAATGCAAATTAACAGAAAGGAACAGATCACCCAACACCTCCACCTCAGCCCAAAAGGCTAGGTTCAACTAACAGATACTTTTCATTATTTTTGGGCTTTGTTCTATACAAATATTATTTGGAACTATATCAAAGCTGGTCCTATTGTTCCCTATGGAATAATTCATGTTCCCTGTCTTGCCTTTTTTCTTTGCATAAGTTACTAATGAGGTTTTTTTTTTTTTTAATTTGCCCAGCTCGGTCTTCTATATATTTGGGAGACTCTGTTGTTCTGTCTGTTGGTTCAAGAAGTACTTATAAATGGTCAGAGGTAGGACCACCACATCCCACATACAGCTTCCTTTTATCATAACTTTTCCCACATACTCTTAGGCCATGTCTACATGGGCAGCTTCTGTTGACAGAACAGCCCCTTTGTTGACAAAACTCACCGGGTGTCTACACTGCTAAAGCACTCTGTCGAGAGTTTGTTGACAAAACTGTGCTGTTCAGCTGACAGCATTATTACTGTCTCTGATCAGGAATAGTGCCTCTGTCAACACTGTGTTGTTGGCAGAGCACCCATGTAGACAGTTCTGTCAACAGAGGGCTTTTGTTTGCAGAGCTTCCAGTCAGCCATTCTGTTGAGAGAGGGCAGGGCAGTCTGGCTGCTCTCTGTCGACAGAGCAGCTCGGTTTTGATTGGCTTTTACGTGTAGATGCAATCTGTCACCAGAGGTACTGCCAAGTTTTCTCTGTCAACAATGACCTCTGTTGACAGAGGCTGCCCATGTAGACGTAGCCCTAGACCTTCCAAAACGTCTAAGGCTGCTTCTACACTCACCCCCTCCCATTGGAGGTGGCGTATTAATGAGGCAATTCGAAGCAGGTTAATGAGATACTAATGTGCATATTGAATGCTTCATTAGCATAATGGCCGTCAGGCGAATTTCCTTCAAATTGCAGATTGACAGTGTAGATGGGGGCAACATCAAAATAAGTGCTCCACTTCGACATTGCCTTACTCTGATCTAGTTCTGTGGGAGTGAGGAAATGTCGAAGTGGGGTGCTTACTTCGAAGCTGCCCCCATCTTCACTGTCAATCTGCAATTCTAAGTCTCACTTTGAAATTCATATGGCTGCCATTATGCTAATGAGGTGCTGAATATGTACGTTAGCACCTCATTAGCCTGCTTTGAATTCCCTCATTACCATGCCACCTCCGACGGGAGGGAGTGAATGCAGAAGCAGGCTAAATGAGTTAGGAACCTAAATTGCATTTTCATAAGTTACTTGGGCACTTAGGTACCAGAGCCCCATTGACCCAATGAAAATCAAATTTGAGGAACCTAAGTTGCTTATGCACTTTTGCAAATTTGACTCTAGATTTTAACCATAAGGGACAGTGTAAAGAAAAAATATCCAGAATTTATACCTGTAGCTCATCCTTCCCTGGAGAATCCTTCCCTGACATACTCCGAATATCCCTGGTGCAGGAGACTGATCCAAAACCTACTGAGGTTGGTGAAAATCTTTGCATTTGACTTCTGTGCATTTTAGATTTAATCACCTAGGAGACAGTGAGTAGCTTATTTCAAATCAAATTAAAGCAATTAAAATGTATTTTGATAAGGTTATTATTGAGACTTGCACAGAGAGCCAACATAATGAGTGTTGAATCAAACTGATAATGCTCCTTTTACCTTGTTTTGAAAATTACTTCCTAAAAGATTGCCAACTTATTGCTAAGTCACAATGAAGTGTATATAAGCCTCACAGCTGAGAAGCTCACATGAACTGCTTCCATGTGAACACAAACTTTTCTTGTGCACAAATATGTATCTTTCTCAGACATTCACCTAAGTCTGAGCAAGGGTGGTGAAAACGTGCAGCACAGAAATTGTGTTGCCATGATTTCTAGCCAGAAAATGATCTTTCATTCCTACAACCAGAACATGACGAACAAGGCAGCCAACATGCATATCAAATTGTTAGGCTAGTGCTGCAAACTCCCACTTCTGTATTCCTGTGTCTGAGCTACCAGTTTGGGGAATGAACCAACAAATCAAGGGGGGAAATCGGTTAATTTCTAACTGAAAATTTTCAGTTTTTTCCCCCATAAATAAATAAATAAATAAATAAATAGATAAATAAAACAACCCCCAAGAAAAACCTGAGACAAACAAAACATTTAGTTCACCACCCACTTTTTAACATTAGTTCTTTTAAAAAAGATAAATTAAGCAAATAGCTAAATTTCTAAATCTAACATTCTAAAATGAAAAGCCTCAGCATAGGCAGGGAATGAGCATCTGGGGGGCCTTTTAAGGTGTGTCTCAGTGGGGCTCCGGGAAGGGATTGCCAACCATGTGACCCTGCTTCATGGTGTTCTGAGTGGTGGTTTTGTTGAGAGAGTGGCGGGGGAGTCTGGCTGCTCTCTGTCAACAGAGCAGATCGAAAGCATGGTCTGCCTTGCGGTCCAGATGCAAACTGTCAACATAACTTCTGTCTACAGATTGCTCTAATCCAGACATAGCCACAGGTCTGAAGTGAGTGAGGAGAGACAAATGTACTGTACGTACTGTGTTGCTGAGACCTCACTTCAAAGCACACTGGAAAGCCATCTGAACATGTCATGCCCGCAGGCATTCTGTTTAAATATTATACTCGGGGAAAAATGGTGGCATCATGGAACAAACGCAAATGCAATATATTTGGGATAAATTTGATGAGGAAGGGCAGTGCTTTTTTATGCTGGAACTTGCAGGTACTGAGTACCAGCACCTCAGCAGCCCCAACCAGGGGATTGGCTGGACGTGGGGGGTGAGGAGCTGGCTGAGTCCTGGCACCTCTTTTTTCTTTACAGAAAAAGGCACTGAGGAAGGGACTGTGGTATATGGGATTGCTGTTATTTGAGAACAAGCCCTATGGCAAAATTCAAGGCTCAGGCATTCACCTTAGATCTAACTTCCCTACGTAGCAGCTGCATTCAGCCAGGGCAGGTCTGCTTTCAGTGCCTAGGTCTGGCCAGGAGCACACCTGGTGCAAGGTTTTCTTAGATGAGGATCATTGCGTATGGAACTCATTCCTAGAGGTGTGTTGGGAATTTCTTGCATGGCTGCCTTGTTAGCAGCTGTTCCCAGTCATTCTGGTTGTGGTCCATATGCCCCTTTTGCCCAAATGCTTGTACCAGTTTTATCCCCCAGGAGAAGCTGCTGCCTTTTGATTCCTCACTGCAAGTCATCTTTTTTTTTTTTTTTTTTTTTTTTTTAATGTTTGGTAGGTTTTTGCTTTTTGTGTCTTGCTTTTAGCTTTTCCATTTTCTGTCTTATCCATCCAGCCTGGCAGTAACTCTCCTGCCGTACAGCCCAGTTTCTGCCATTTGCATTCTAAACCCTGGCCACACATTTGATTTACTCAGGACATCTGCTTGTTGCTGAGCTGCTGCAGACTGCATAGCATGCAAGGGGAGAGGAGGCTGCTACTAGTGTTGATATCTGATTGTCTGTTACAGTTCAGATGGTTCTGTGTATCCTTGGATGATTCTTGGTACCCCGCAGAATAAGGAAGCTGTGTTGTAGGACATTACATAGGGCTCACCCTCTTTGAGGTACTTTTTGCTTAATTGTCTCATTTTCTCAGCTTTAAAAGTAAATTTATTAATTCAGCTAAATATCCATGTGAATGTATTGTCAGGGCAGAAAAGAACAAGTGTACAAGGTTTTATGCTGGATTCATCATAAATCGTGATTTTTATGGGATTTTTCTCACTATTTGAAAAGGTAGACTTATTCCCAACAGCTGTATTTATGGCTGTTCTGTAAATTCCATTTGGGACATATTTCCCATGGTTTTACCTTTGGAATACATCACTGTATTTTGGAATTCTTTCCCCTTATTAATACCCTATAATAAACTTTGTACTGGTCGCATTTACCCATAGCAGCTAATGCACTTGAAATTCTGGCTTCATAACGTAAACCAGTTTTTAGAGCCATAATAAAATTGATAGTAATCAATGTGCACTATGAAAGCAAATTGATCTGAACAACAGACATAATAATCAATCAACAAATTGACAGACTGAAGCATCTGTCACTCACTTTATTGGGGTTAAAAGAGGGAATTGTGTGGGAGGTTGATTTGATAGATTAATATCAACTCAAATGCAGCTGAACTTGTAAACAGAGCTGCCTGAAACACTGGAGGCCCCCATTTTAATTGCTCAGATATTTGAACAGTCATGTCTGGCATAAAGTATGCACGGAGAATCCTCAAAAGTCCACTTTCAAAGAGCAGGCACAAATTATAACTCTGGGCTTGACTCACAACAAATTAGCCGTCTGGGTGTTGCATAATATGCAGATACCAAATGTGCAAGCTGGGAGTGAAGATCATGGATGCAGCTCATATGCACAAGAGGAAAATTTTCTAAGCCATAGGGGTGAATTTTCTAAATAATGAGATTTGCCATCCCACAATAACTGAACTTGCTACTCCAGAAGCAGGGCCGGCCCAAGAGTTTTTGCCACCATAGGCAAACTATGACTTTGACACACCCGGGCCCCACATTCAATACAGAGAAAAATAAGTGGTCTAGAATGAAATTTTACCTTTATTTACTTGGCATCCAAAATAAACAATATAAAAATAAATATTTTTATTTATTTTTTCCCTACCTTTCACTTATCTTAACACAGTTAAACCATGAAGGGTACATTGCCCAATACCTGACATTTTAACGTTTTAACCATTTTGAGTTGTACGTAGTGTATTAGGTGCATTTCAAGCGGCAACTCTCTTCCTTCCAAAGGAACTGATTATTGGGAAAATATGAGAACCTTTATTCCTTGATGGTGAATGAAGTTGCAACCCTTTTGCACTGGGCCATGGACCCTTGCTTGTAGCATGGCAGAACAGCTGTTACGGGTCATTCAGGGCCTGGTGTTTCAGAGGCACCTCTGCTGCTGCTACTTTGGCAATGGTGGCAGCATGGCTCCAGGGCCCTTTGAAATGCTGTTGTGTCACCCTCCATGGCTCTAAAGGAATGTGGGTGGGACCAGCACTGAGATCCAAGTGGCATAATGGGCAGTCTGCCTTTGACCACGCCCCTTCTACCCTTGGCCCCACCCCTTCCGGAGGCACAGGGCAAGGCCCCCATCCCAGTTTGTCCTGGGCCCCAGGGTGGCTGTTGACCCCACTGCTTTTGGGACTTTGCCTGCAAAGGCTTGAAAGCAGGTATACTGCTTGAACTTGCTGTTCTCGCACTGTAGCAGACTTTGTTTCTTATGGAAAGAATTCTGCAAAAACTCTTGGGGGTGGGGGAAAGAGGGACCGGAGATTGGTAAATGTTAACTGCTCTTGGTGGAGTTTGTGAAATGATTAGTTTGCATTCAGAGAAATAACTGTACCAACCTGGCCTTTTCAAACATTACCGCTTGGGATAGCTATTCTGAAAACTAGGAAATTGCTACTCATATTTCCGCGAGCTGTTGTATGCTACTCCTGTTTGTTTGTGGCAGTGGTTTTGCAAATATGTTTCCGTAGGAATTAGAGAAAAATGTGCTTTTATCAAAATTATCCAGATCTGCTCAATAGTGGATCTGAACAAGTGGATATGATGACGGTTAACAAAACTATTGTTGTATGCAAACCAGAGATGATGTTAATAATTACAGAACAGTCTGCCTTTCTCCTAGTGCAATTTCTGTCCACAAATTAACTCAGAAATTGAATTGTGGGAGGGGTAGCTCAGTAGTTTGAGCATTGGTTAGCTAAACCCAGAGTTGTAAGCTCAAGGCTTGAGGAGGCCAGTTAGGGATCTTGGGCAAATAGATTCTTAAAACAAACAAAAAAAAATGTCAAGGGTGGTGCTTGGTGCTGCCAAGAGGGCAGAGGACTGGACTCAATGACCTCCCAAGGTCCCTTCCAGCTCCGTGAGATATGTATTTCTCTGGCTACGTCTACACGTGAAGCCAACATCGAAATAGGCTATGTCGATGAGTAACGTCTACACGTCCTCCAGGGCTGGCAATGCCGATGTTCAACTTCGACGTTGCGCGGCACCACATCGAAACAGGCTCTGCGAGGGAACGTCTACATGCCAAAGTAGCACACATCGAAATAAGGGAGCCAGGCACAGCTGCAGACAGGGTCACAGGGCGGACTCAACAGCAAGCCGCTCCCTTAAAGGGCCCCTCCCAGACACAGTTGCACTAAACAACACAAGATCCACAGAGCCGACAACTGGTTGCAGACCCTGTGCCTGCAGCATGGATCCCCAGCTGCTGCAGCAGCAGCCAGAAGCCGTGGGCTAAGGGCTGCTGCCCACGGTGACCATAGAGCCCCGCAGGGGCTGGAGAGAGAGCATCTCTCAACCCCTCAGCTGATGGCCGCCATGGCGGACCCCGCTATTTCGAAGTTGCGGGACGCACGACGACTACACGGTCCCTACTTCGACGTTGAACGTCGAAGTAGGGCGCTATTCCTATCCCCTCATGGGGTTAGCGACTTCGACGTCTCGCCACCTAACGTTGAAGTTAACTTTGAAATAGTGCCCGGCGCATGTAGCCGTGACGGGCGCTATTTTGAAGTTAGTGCCGCTACTTCGAAGTAGCGTGCACGTGTAGACACGGCTTCTATGTGTCAGAGAGTAACTCTAGCAATCAGATGCTGGATCTAACATATTAAATAACTGTGAAAATAGGAAAAAGACCAGTTTGTAACAAACACATCTCTGATCATGGAACACTTGTCATGTTTTTGTTGACTGTTATGTACAGTTTGTCACGTACCTAAGTAAATAAAAGTAAGTTATGGATCCTAGGTCTGATTTTCATTATTTTTAGGAAGGGTGTGCACAGCTGAAAGACAGCTGCAAGGATGGTTCTTTCCTAACTACCACAAAACATGCTCTGAATCAAATCCATTTAAAGTTATGTCGAGTGGGTGTATGGCAGTATATGACTGAAAAGAGCCAAGCAAATTAGGTTCCCTCTCCTCTCCAAACAAACTAGGTTTGAAGAAGAAACGGCACATGGATGGCACTGTAGGACAGTATAAAATGACAAGCACTTCATAGGCAAATAGATGTGTTTTCTTATGAAGCTTTATGGTAAAAATGGCAGTTTTTCCATCATCACTTCCAGCTCCTATATTAGATCCGGCATACAATCTCCCTAACTTCCCATGCAGTCACTGCCAGTGGGTTTTATAGTGATATTACCAGCAACGTACTTACTGTTGCCAAGTACAGTCTTAAATAGATTTTTAAAGCTCTCTATCCCTAACCTTGTATATTAGATGTAATGGCCTGTGCCTGTCAGAGACCCAACAGAAACACAACCCGGGATGTGAACCAACTGTACCTAGTTGTGATGTTAGCAGTGTCAATCTCAAAGCTGCGAGAAACGTTCCTCAGTTGCTTCTCTGTTAGCTGCTTGTATGTAGGGAGAGGAGAGGGGGATGCAAGGGAAGTGAATGTACCCCCACCAATGGGTCACCCATCTCCTTCCCTGCTCCCTCCCCCTGACCAGCCTGTCTGGAGATTACTGGGTCAGGGGACAGGCAGATGGCAGTGGCAGCAGCCACAGGGGATCACCTTGCCGAACCCGCCCTCGCCTCCCCCCACATTCACCATGGGATGCTGACCCCGCTGAGCAGAGAAATGGGGCTTGGCAGGCTGGGAGTCTGAGGCAGAGGTCCACGTGGAGAGCTCTGGGGATGGGGGAGGAGGCCATGAGGAGGCTGTTGCCACCTGCACACTATCTTGGGTAACCCTCCCCATCCTGGGCCAAGCAGGTTGGGAGATTGTTGGGATGAGCAGGGCCTGGGGGACATGTTCAGGCTGAGTGAGGGGGGCTGGGAGGCTTCAGGCTGAGTAGGGTTGAGGTGTTTGGGCTGGGGGGACTGTGTTCTGGTTGGGGAATATTGGGGCCTTGGGCATGGGGGTTCAGTCAGAGGTGGGGTGGGGTGGGGGCTTTTCAGGTTGGGCGAGGGGGAGACCTAACCGGGGGGGGGCGTGGCTGGAGTGGAGGTTGGAGGGCAGGGCCAGCTGGAGCACTGAGAGTGGAAGGAGAAGGGCTGGGCCTGCTCTGAGGATGGTGGTCCATATTTACAAAATATCCCATCCCTGAAGTGCCTGTGTATGGGCCTGCATACCAAACTGAGAACACTATCGTGGGAGGCTGGAGAGATGTTTTGCCATGTGTGTGTGTCTCAATCCTATGCCCACTGAAGTCGGTGTGTCTGTCTAGTAATTTCAACAGGCATTGGATTAGTCAGAAGGTGACTACCCAGAAGTTGCATCTACACCAGTCATTATTTGCAAAATTCCAGGTCCTCTTTCAAAAGAGAGTGTGGTGCATTTATACACGCTGGGTGCATCTACACTAGGAACTAACTTGAAAGTTAACTTTGAAGCTAGGCACTACTTTGAAGTAGCCAGCAGAGAGTCTACACACATTTTCCCTTCCTTCAAAGTTAACTTTGAAGTAGGGAGCCAAACTTCAAAGTCTTTACTCCATTCCCGGGAATGGAGTATTGCCCTACTTCGAAGTTTAACTTTGAAGTAGTGTGTGTAGTTGCTTACTTTGAAGTTATTTTTGTAGTGTAGACACAGCCTCTGTGCGCGCTTTCGAAAATGGAATCAAAGTAATGTGCCCCAGCTTTCAACATTGCTCTTCCAAACGTGGAGTAGGAAAAGCCTGCACTTTCACAAGCCGCTTTCAAAAGAAGGTGGGTGTAGACACTCTGCAACCCACTCTTTTGGAAAGAGCAGGGTCTGCCATGGCACTGATCAGCTGGGATGCAGAGATGTGCTGCCCCGCGCCAGTGGGGCTCTATGGTCCACGCAAGCAGCAGCCTTAAAGTCTCACGGATCCAGAAACCCCGTTGCAGGAAGCTGAGAGCATGCAGACAGCAGCCATCACATGTGCTGCCCCTACACACCCCAGCATGATCCCTGGCAATGCTTACAGCAGCATTGCCAGCGCCCAGCCAGGTCAGAAGCCCCAGGCCCTCCCCCCCTCAAGCATGTCTAGCGCTTGCAGGGGTTCACCCAGGAGCAGGAAAAAGCAAGCCCCCTCCTAGATGAAGCATGAGCTCCAGAGCCCGCTGGGCCGATGGCAGGAGGAGGAGGTCCGGCATGATATGGGCATGAAATAGCAGAACATGGCAGCACTCACCTGGCTGGCTGAGGCCTGACTACCCATGGCCACCCTGCCTGCACTCCTGATCAAGTGCGCAGCAAGGCCAAGGAATTGTGGCAGGGGTACACCTGGGCTCGAGACTCAGCCAGCAGGTTGGGGGCTGCCCTCACCTCCTGCCTATTTTACTGGGGGGCGCTGGACCCTCCTGGGACCCCAGGACACCACCTCCCTGCCTGCTGTCCTTCACACCTTGCTGAGGAGCCCCAGCCTGGGGACACTGACAAGCCAGGACCATGGGCCAGCCCCACGACAGCAGGGCCAGAGCTGGAGCCAACAGCAGCAGTGGAGTGGTACAGTGAGTGCTGTGGCTCTCGGGCTGGCATCATGGGTGCCAGTGGCCTTCGGTGCCCATTCCCAATGATAGTGCCATGGCCTGCTCCCAGGGAGGGGCCGGGCTGGGCTGGGCCTCACAAGAGGGCCACCGCCACCCCGATGGGGCCGGAGACCCCCACCGCCACCATGGTTCTCCTGGGTTGCCCTGCCATCAGACAGGGGATGGAGGACGGGGATCCACCGCCCATCCCTCTCTTCCCTCCTATTCTTGCAGCTGCGCCATCCAAGGGCCGAGAGAGCCTTGCTGTGCTAGATAGCTCCCGGGAGGCGAGAGATGACAACTGGGCAGTACCACCACTGGCATCGGGGTATTCCCACTCCATGAGGGGCCAAAGGTGGGTGGCAGAGGACATCTACATTGCTGCCACCTCCTGGAGGAGGGCAAGGCCACCTGGCACAGGGCAGCCAGCAGAGGGCTCATGGGGACCCTTTGGTACATGGCAGGCACATTCCGGGAGCTGCTGTCCTGGATGCCCCCTCCTGCTGCCCCATCTGCCACTTTGGCAACACCCTCCAGCCCCCCTGGAAGGGCCACTGCTCTGGCCAACCACCCAGCAGAGGTGGACCCCCAGCCCTACCTCCTTGTCCTCTCTTGCCCACTTCCAGCCCAACTGGGAACCCGGGGAGAGGCAGGGGGAGGGTCCCTGGGTCCTGGGGCTGGCGTGGGTCTAGGCCCTCCACTCCTGCCCCGCAGTAAGGGCATCCCCATGCATGCCACCCATGATCCCCTCTTCCTGTACCTAGTTTGCCCCTTCCCACCTATAAATAGTTTGCGCCCCACCACCTGTAAATACTTGTGTGGCTATGTTCTGCATATATCACATTACAAAAACGCTTTTGTTGTGTGCAGTAATAACAGTTTGTTTTGTCCATATTCCCACATGCTGTGTGCTCATTGCAGGGGGAGGGGGTGAGCAGTGTGCAGAAGGGGCAGTGTGTGGGAGGAGGTGACGGGGGTGCACAGGGTGGAAGGGAGTGTGCAGTGGATCCACTGGGGGTGTCCGGGCAGCGCTCACTGGGGCCCCTGAGTAAAGTATTTGTGCAGGGCCTACCAGACACAGACTCAGTCATGGTGTGCCTGGTGGCTAGGGTCAACAGCTGGCTGTGGGTAACCTGAGCCAGACTCAGCTGCCCACCCCTGCGTAAAGGCCTCCTCCTTGCTCTCTACAATATTATGCAGAAGGCATCAGGTGCCTACAACCTGGGGAACATTGAGGAAGCCCACCTCCAGGCAGGCCAGGAGACAGCACCATAGCCCTTCAGATGCCCGAAAGTACGCTCCACCATGTTGTGGGTGTGGTTGAACTTTGTGTTTAAGTGCTCCTGGCTGGGGGATGGGGTGGTCCATATAGGGCCACATGAGCCAGGGCTGGAAGGGATAGATGGCATCCACCACCAGGCACAGGGGCACCATGGTGTCTCTGAGCAGGATCTCTCTCTGTGGGGGGATGTATGTCCCTGTTTCCAGCCAGCGGCACAGCCCAGCGTTTCTGAAGACCCGCATATTATGGGTGCAGCCAGGTCAGCCCACATATACATCCTGGAACTGGCCCAAAAGCAATTCAGGAACCTGAGAGCGGCGAAGCCCACAATGGCTGCATCCAGGTCCCTGATGTGGATCATCCTCTGGAGGAGCATTCTGTTCCGCTCATACACCACCTGCATGGGAGGGGTGATATACGCACCCATGCTGGCTTGTGGGGTGTGCTGGCCCCCCACAGAAGATCTCCATGCCCCATCCCAGACCCCTCCAGATCCCTAGGCACCCCCCTGCTCCTGGTCCCCACTGGGCCCCCAGTCCTGGGCTCCCACTGGTGGGTGCAAGGCCTGAGCATCCTTACCTCCATCATGACAGCCCTGACTGTGGCCTGGCCCACACCAAACTGGTGGCTCACGGAGAGGCAGATGTCTGAAGTGACCAGTTTCCAGACAGCCCTCGTGATCCTCTTCTTGATGGGAAGGGCGTGCCGCATCCAGGTGTCCAGGTGTCTCAGTGCAGAGGACAGCCACTGGCACAGCTCCAGGAAGTTCTGCTGTCACATCCAGAAATTCCAGAGCCACTGGTCGTCATCCCACTCCTCCATGACCCAGTGCCCCCACCACTCAGAGCTGGTGGGGTAGTTCCGTAGCTGGCAGAGCACTTGGGAGGGCACTGGAGGAGCCATGGGTCCGGAGTGTCCATGGACATGCCAGGGACCATCCCCCAGCAAGAGGTGCAGGGTGGCTGCCACTGTATCCATGGTTGTCCCTGTGGCCACCGCATCTACAGGGCTTGTGGCAGCTCCACAGGCCTTCTGATGTGCAGGGCGAGGGTACTGGGGAGGGTCCCTTTAAAGGAGTGGCTGGCTGCAGCCCAGGGTGGGCTCATCCACCACACAACCCCATCCATGGCGTTTCCTGGCCCCTTCTTTTGAAAGAGAGCATGGGGCAGTGTAGACACTCACTTTCAAAAGAGTGGATAGCCCTTTCAAAAGGGCGGATCGATGGAGCCAGCTCCGGCTCGTGTGTGGATGCTACCTTTCAAAAGGGCAGCTTTCGATTCCTCATTTTCGAAAGGTGCCCTTTCGAAAACATGCTGTCATGTAGACATTGCTAGAGTGTTTATTTTCCCCATTAGCTTGTAGTACTAAGTAAAATCCAAAGAGTTTTGACAACTCTTTGACAACAAGTCAAAAAAGGTGTCACGCAACATTGTTTTAACAGCAACTCAGCATAGGTAACAAAAGTTTTTTTCCTGTGATTTTTATCGTAAATTAATACAAGACAATTTGTAAACTGGCATCAAACACTGTACCAACAGGCTCGACGCTTGCCGAACACAGTGGCAATGGCCAAATTCTGATTAAGTGGAATTATTCTAATACTGACTCAGGAAAACAGCAGGCATTGCTAATCAGTATCCTTTGGTTCTTTGGGGGATATTCTTATTTAAATGGATCTCTAAGTAGAGTATGCAACTCTGAGATAATATGGTTCCATGCTGGAGGTAAAATAAATATCTAACTGGTGGGACAACATTGTTAACAATCCAGATCTTTGTGCTGATCAAACTAAAATATAAAGGACAGTGTTTGCAGTATTTTATACTAATGGAGACACCAAGAATGTGATTTTTTTAATTAATTGGTTGATTTTTAGAGGAACTGGACACCTATATTTGCACCTGAAGTGAGTGAAAACTATGAATATTGAGCAGTCTTGGAAAATCAGGTCTGAAGTGCAACGAGTTGGATTCCCCAAATTCATAAACATAAGAGAATTTAAGCTGAAATTATTCGTGTATCTATTTAGCCACCTGGCTGTGCCAAGGCTGCGCTCTTCAGCAGATGAGAGAATGTGGCTCAGACAATGGCATGGTTGTACAGAAACACACACACACATGCACACAGGCTCCAGTACGAAACTATGTCGCCACCATACATTTTTAAAGATATCTGTAAAGATCTCTTTTATTAATGTAAATAATAAATCTTGTTCTTATTTCTTTGTCCATTGATCCCATTTTTTTGCTTGGTCATTAACCATGCACACGTGTTCAGTAGAACATGATTAGGAAAGTACCATAATTTACTTTGCAAAAAGCAGGTTCTCCAATGTCCACTTCCTCCGAGTAAGATATGCTGAAAAACACATCTGCAAAATGGTAGCTAACTTTGTAATGTACATCCTAATGATTTTTGAAATGAGGTTTTAAGAGACTGAAGAGTTATTCACCTTGGCTACATAATGCTAAGCCCAAGTTACAGTTCCCCTGTTCCATTACAGGGGGAATATAGAGCAAAGTTTTCCACATTTAACTTGGGAACATGAAATGAGCTGATTACTTGCTCTTTAATGTTTTGTGCTCTAAGAGACTTTGTTCTCAGCATCGAGGAAGACAACTCTACAAGGAGTTTAAGATTCCAACAAAATGTGATGTAATCATTCAGCGTAAGATTTAACAGCTGGCTTTGTGTGAAGGAAAACAGTCATTGTCCTTAGGGCAGCCATTACAATGGATAATAATGGACTGAATTCATCTGAAAGTACATTTACAAAACATTGCCAACTAGACATGTATATTGGATCTGTTTTGTACTCATTAACTGTGATTTCACTCTAGAATTTCAGAATGTTAATTCTCTTTAATTGACACTAAATGTTTGTCTGATGAACTGTTTTATGAAGAAGCTACATATTAAACAGTAGGTCTGCATTTTACAAAGACAAACAGTTGGATATGTCCTTTTGTATGTATGTTTTCAGCACTGAAAAAAAACCCAAATAAATCTACCATACTGGTTCAGATTATTCACTGTGACTAAGAAAGCCCAAGATGCCTGCATGGTACAAACATACCTTGCATATTTTATTTATACTGTCTACTGCAATCCATTTGTGAAAATGAGAGCTATATATTACTGAATGTCAGAGATTTAGTTTAGCCCAGATTCTGAGAAAGTATTTGTACGTACATAGGGCTGCAATAGTTCAGGTTGTGTGTAAAATGGTAACATTACTAATAGTCTCAATAATCTATTATTTAAGGGTGAAATTCATCTCTCTTCCTAGGGCCAGCACAAGACACTAACACTGCATAAGAGCAATGTAGTCTGTTTCCCCACTGACTAATAAATGCACATACACACTTCTCAAGTAACGTTTCCTCTTCTGGGGCCTAACTTATTAAAGCATATTGAGGAACTTTTCCCTTGGGTATCCCAGGATCAAGCAGTTCTCTGCTCTCCCTGGGCTCTCAAATTCCAGCATAGTTTATTGCTCTTCACAGAAAAGATTCATGCTGGTCATACCTTTTTGAGCTCCCTCAGGGCGCTCTACCGGTCACACTGTGAACCTGAGACAGCTGTCCCTCTTCAGGTTGTTGTAAAGAAACCTACCACAGATTTCTGCCAGCCACTAGCATCCTTTCCCCTGTAACGGAGGCATCACTTTCTAGTATAGCTATTGCTTCTGGGCTTATGTCATATGGCCCTTGGTCACTTGAATAAGGCACAAGGTAAAGTTAAGGCCTTTAGTCTGTTAGGAGCTCTCCAAACCAACAGAGGTGAATTTTACCCTAGATGATTATGGCAAAAGGACTAGGGACATTTTTTTCTTTTTTTTTTTTTCTGATTTGTCCTCCTTGATTACTGTTTTTGGTTCTCTGTGCTTTAAATATTGAGTCTGTTCTGGTGTGGCTATGGTCTGAGGAAGTGGGTCTGTCCCACGAAAGCTCATCACCTAATAAATTATTTTGCTAGTCTTTAAAGTGCTACTTGACTGCTTTTTGTTTTGATAGGGACAAATATGTGTTGGGTCATGCCAGCAGAAGTAAAAAAAGCAGTGAAGTCTTTATTAAAATCTTGAAAGAGCAGAATATTGGGAAATGAGATGACTCAAAGACATACCAACAAGTTGTATCTTCAGAAGTAAATATGATAATGGTGACAGAAACAGACTAGTTTGGTGTAAAATTAAAATTAAACTCTGGTCACCTGCATAACTCTGTTTTTTATCCCTGTTCTGTACCACAAGTATGTGACATGGAAAGAAATTTCAAGCTGGAAAGTGAGCAGTAGATGTGTAGGAAGGGAGCTGGAGGACCAAGCACAGAGAATATGCCAGGAGAACAGTGGGAGCACATGCAGAAGTGTCAAAAAGCCAGATCAGGTATGAAGTCTCTGCACTAGTACATAACAGAAAGAGTGCTATGGGAGCTGCAGAAATACAGTCCACTGAAAAAGCAGTAAGCAGATATGCAGGAAATAAGTTAATGCTGGATAGCTCGAGCAGAAGATGTGGGTTGCAGATATTATTTATTTATAATAGAAAACATATTTTCAAATGACTCAGAACCCTCAGGTTGCACAGATAGCTAAACTATGACTATGAGCTCATTGTCACCCCCTTACTGCCTACACTTTCTTCAATTCACGTGTTTTGTCTTGTTTCAAATGAGACTGGAATGTCTTTGGGCTGGGGATGATGTCTTTCCATGGGTTTGCACAGTGCCTACCACAGGCAGGACCCTGATTCTAACTGGGGACTTTGGAGGGCTAGTGACATACAAGTAAGACTAAGGCTATGTCTACACTAGCCCCAAACTTCGAAATGGCCACACAAATGGCCATTTGGAAGTTTACTAATGGAGCGCTGAAATGCATATTCAGTGCTTCATTAGCATGCGGGCGGCCGCGGCACTTCGAAATTGATGCGCCTCGCCGCCGCGCGGCTCGTCCCAATGGGGCTCCTGTTCGAAAGGACCCTGTCTACTTCGAAGTCCCCTTATTCCCATGAGCAGAAAAGGAGCCCCATTGGGACAAGCTGCAAGGCAGCGAGGCACGTCAATTTCAAAGTGCCGCAGCCGCCCGCATGTTAATGAAGCACTGAACATGCATTTCAGCGCTTCATTAGTAAACTTCGAAATGGCCATTTGCGTGGCCATTTTGAAGTTTGGGGCTAGTATAGACACGGCCTAATAGTGCAAACAGAACAGTAAGTAGATGCACTAGCCATTCTTCATGCAGCCTATAAGTCTAGCCAAAAAGGGTATGTCTACTTTAGACAGATACTCATTATGGCTACGGTTATGCTACAGCAATCTATTGACAGAAGTCACTGTCGCAAGAGATTTCTCGACAAAAGTTGTCGACAGAGCAGCCGAACTGCCCAGCTCCTCTCTCCACAAAACAGGCCCCCAGTAGCATAGCAGACTGGGCTGCCCAGTGTTCTGGATGCCCTGTTTGTGGAGAGAAGCCCCTCCCCACCGAGCATCTACACAGCTTTTTTGTCAACAGACTCTGTCGACAGCAGCATTATGTCTCATGGCTGAAAGGCAGAACTCTGCTGGTGAAAGTGTTGAGTTTTGTCAACAAACTGTCAACCAAATGCATTTTGTGTGTGGCTGTTCCACCATTTTGTCGACAAAATCGGGGTTTTGTTGACAAAACTGTCTAGTATAACCATAGCCTATGAGGTTTCAGCCCACACTAGTGAGCACAGAATGCTGCAAAGGTGGAGGGGTATGGATGGTCTGATTTTTCTCTCCCCTCTGTTTCCAATGCAAAATCTAATTTATGCTATTCTAGTCTACGGAGAAGGAATCTAAATAAATAATGTGGCCGCTGGTCATTATGTGCACATTCATAACACATAGGTGCACTTGAGGGTTGACTCCTCTTCCACAGGGTCCTAAACTCAATGGAAGTGCATCTCCGCATCCCCCACAACTTTTCTTCTTTCCCTGTTCTGTCAGAATACATTACTGCCCAGTATTCGCCTAGGGCAGAAGAGATAATGCTGTCTTGTATCTTGGTGTCTGCTGGTTCTGTTGGTTAAACATAATAATGAAGGCTCTGCTGCTGTACAATAGCAGTCATTCCCAGTCCTTGAATTTAAACACATTATTTCCTTTGAGGCAAGCCAGACATTGCTTTATACACATATAAAACCTCTCAGTACTGCATGTTCACTCATTAGGAAAGGGCAGAGGGAGCATGGTTCATCTTCGCTGGCATGCACAGTTGGTGGATGATGACGTTTATATTGTTCTCTTTTAGACTGCCTTTTCTTTTCCAAAAACGTCGCAATGCCAACCTGACTGAGAAGTGAATAACAATTTCATGCTGTGCTGCTTAAACTGTCAGAACAGCAGTTTTCGCTCCTGCAAACTTGGCATTGTGCAGACTTTTATGAGCCAGGAAAAACTCTAGACAGTAAAATCAGGACCTGTACATGGCCTTCATTGATTTGACTGTGCTTCTGTCAATTGCAAAGCCCTGTGGAATGTACTGGCTAGATTTGGCTGCCCTCCAAAATTTATTAAGGTTCTAAGGCTTCTCCATGATCAGATGACTGCCACAGTTCTCTCTAATGGCCTTGGGGTGGACCATTTTTTCATCAAAACTGGGGCTAAGCAAGGATACATTGTTTCACCATCCCTTTTTTCTATCTGTTTAGCACACATTGTGGGCCTCATTAAAGACTGCCTCCTCTTTGGCGATAACATCAAATACAAAATTGATGGGCAGTTCTTTAGTTTACTTACGATAGGCTGATGACTGTGTCACCCTCACGCACGCAGAGAATGACCTTCAGTCCACACTGGATTTTCTTGCACAAGCTTACTGAAGCTTAGGACTCTCACTCATATGGAAAAGACCAAAGTGATCTATCGCCTGCTTCGGGCCTCACACGTGACCTATCGCAAATTACCATTGAAGAACAGACTTTGGAAACAGCTGAGCACTTTTGCTACATTGAAAATGCAAAAACTGATTCAGGATCAAGTATGCAAGTGCTTCCTTTGGCAAATTGCTTCAGCACGTTTTCATGGACCATGACCTACCACAGGATACCAAAATCCAGGTCTGTAAGACATTTATTATTCCTACATTCCTTTCTGGATGTGAAACCTGGGTAATCTGTTGAAAGTACCTCAAGAATCTGGTGAGATACCAAGCCTCTGGAATATCCTTCATATCAAGTGGGACAATCACTACACTGATACCAACTTCCTCAATGAAGCTAATGTCACCAGCATGGAAGCTCTGAACCTCATGCACCAATTCTACTGGGCTCCACATTGTGTGCAGATGTCAGATTCTCGCCCCCCAAAACGAGTCCTCTACTCTCAGCTTACACATGATCAGAAAGCCTGTGGTGGTTAGAGGAAGTTCTACAAAGACACTCTGAAATCATATCTTAAGAAAACTGGTACAGGAATCACAATTCTGTAGGAGAAAGTCACCAACTGTCCCCTAGGCCCACTTCAAGGAGAAGTGCCTATCCCTCAAAGCTGAAAAGAGAGAGAAAAGGAAAGAAACCAAAAAAGTGTCTCCCAACAGGCAGTTTTGGGGCTTTACCTTTATTGTGGGCACATCTATGGTTTTCAGATCAGACTCCTGAGCCATCTCAGGACCCGTATGTAAATCTGTGGCAAGGGTTATCCTTGAATTTATGGATTACCAATGATGATGATGATGATGATGAGTATCGTATGTTGTTGGTAGAAGAAAACAATCATGATAGAAATATCTCATATTTTGTCCAGCCATTGTGGTGATTGGAACTACTGTAACTTGCTTAGGTTTCATCTTCATTTTAAAAACCATAGTTTCAGCACAAGCTTTATTATAAAACCTTTTTCGAGTAAGTGTGTGTGTGTGTACGCACACACGCACAGAAAAGAGGGTGTCATTCTCATCCTTCTATTTCTTATATAGCAACAACAAGAACAACAACAAAAAGCCTGGACTCCCTATCGGGGGAGAGATAATCATCTCTCCTTTTTAGCACTGGTCTATTTGTAGGTCAGCTTAGAACACAGGAAATGTCCACCTATCATCTACACTGGGTTTAAAGCCAGCCACATTCAAATAAGCAGCACAGTCAATCTTCAGCTTTCCTCTATGATTCATGCTTTAAAACCCAACCTTGGCTTTGCAAATGAACAATTTTATCATGTGCTCATATAGATTGGTTTTTAGTCCCTTCTACATACACTCATTAGAACCCAGAAGGGCATTTGGAGAGGATGAAATCATTTCATTTTCCATGAGACTAGTTTCTAGAATCTTTTAGCATTGCTTCCATTCACCCTTAAGTCTTTACGTACAAATGAATTAAATATTGTCACCCCATTAAATCTTGGCTAATGCTCAATTAATTATATCAAAAGAATATCTAGCTTTGTCAGGCAGTGACATAAAACAAATTGCTTCCTTCTAGTATCACTACACATTTAATTTAGGCGGTGTTAAAAAGAGCATTTGTTTAAAAGATCAGAGCTAAGCTCAGTTCACTAGCACCTGAAATTTTATTTGTAGCTAATATACTATGTCAGTAATAAAAATGTTAGTCTTCAAAAAAATCAACCAATGCGTTTCAGCTTCATATTTTCTTACATACTGGCATGAAAACGGAAATATATGACATATTGAATGGTTTCATCTGAAAGGAAAGTTAAGAATATTTTTTATTGTTGCTTTATTTCAACCAACAATACTGTACAATAAATACTCAAGGAGATTAAGATATAACAAATTATTTCAGTACCTATTGTACGCCTCTAGCTCAGAAGACGCCAAACACTAGTTGTTGTAGGGGCTGGCAAAAGTGTTTGAGAGTATCTGAACTAACTAGTATCTTCCCTGGAATTAACCACCATGAGGTCCAATCTTGGCTTTGCTACTGATATGCTGTGTAGCCGAGGGGAAATAACCTGGGACCGGCCTGCTTCTGGGACACATCACCTCTAGAACCTTATTCCGCAAACAGTTCTCCTACAGCCGAGGTTTGGGGACCTATCTCTGAGAGAAGGGCACAGCTTAGCATACAACCCACCATCAATATCTCCACATTGGATGGTTTAGACAGCTCTCGGCCTAGAATGCAGGGTTCTCAGGGTCACTTTCTAAGGCACTTCTCTCTCCCCCTCCATTGCATAGGGATCCCAGGGGCCTACGTCAGGCTTTGAAGATTGTAGTGCTGCCCCTTTGATTCTTCCATCCCCAAGTCCAATAAACCCTTGAGTTACATGGGAGTTGTGTTCTTGCCCCCCCAGCATAACTTGAATTTTCACACAAGTCACGGGGGAGAGGAAACCAGGCTGCCGCTTGGTTCCCAGCTCCCCTCTATTTATGGGACCGGGCAACTGACCAGCCCCCAGAGCTGGTCAATTTCCTGAATGCTTCTCCCTAGCTTCCTCCAGTGGCATGGCTGTCAGCCTGACAGCCATGTGGCTTGGGGAAGGCAGGGGGAAGGGGCCACAGAGCAGCTTCAAGTTATGCTTAACTCACGTTAAAGTGAGTTATGTGCAACTTTAAGCCAAGTATTTTGAGGGTTTACTGTACCTAAAAATTAGTTGCCATGATGCACAGTATTGTAACTTCTAAGTCCCTTTATAGATGGGAGGTGGAGGTGCCCTCATCTATGCCACTCTTTGAGATAGGTGCCTAAGTCCAGACTGCTGAGAGGGACTAGCTCTTTTTATTAACCCATGAAAGCGACACTTCTGGTTGGAGCTGGGAGGGGTAGGCACTAAAGATGTTCCTTGCAGGCATGACTGAGGTGGAAAACAGGGGAACGATGGGATAGTGTTGCTGCCCCACCTCAGATATTTTAAACAAAATGTAGTAAGGGATTGGAAGAGGGGTCTTCCATCCAGCCAGAGGCTCCACTATGAACTATTTGGATGTGAGGCTTCCTCAGGCTACAGCTACACTGACTATGGTTTGATCTTAGAGGGTGCCATTTTGTGCATGCACGGAACAATGCTTTCCAGGGTCAGTTAAGGAAGGTTGATGGAGGACCTTCTGCCATCAACCTTCTGCCATGAAGACAGCCCTAGAAGTCACTGGCTGCAAAGTCGATTTTTGGTACACAATTGGAGTACCAAAAATGGTGTAGCAGCTGTTGACCTTCCAGGGAAGTGTAGACATAGCCTCAGTCTCTCCTGTTGAAGCTGCTGCACTGTGCATAAATAACAGGATTAGAGCAGGGGGACTCAAACTGAGGTTTTAGAGGTTATAGGAAGACACCCTAGGGAAACAGTGTAGCTTCTGTTGAGCCAATGACTCTAAGTATTTATCCACAATGAAACAGGCATAGCTGTTCTGTTTCGGGTCCAGTCTTTCCCTGCTTTATGAATTCGTTTGGCTGGGATTTGTGTGGGGGACAAGCTTTGGAACACCATATGTTAGGCAGCAATACACATACTCTGATTCAGGAACAAGGGTATCTAGGAAACTGTACTGCAAAAACATAGGCACCAAATGAGGTTAAGGGGCTATTGGGTTTGTAGGACTTTTGTGGATCACGGTAGAGCCAACAGTAGAACATAGGTGCCTTAGAGCCTGGACCGGCAGGCAGACAAAGATTTGGAAAGGAAGCAAAGTGTCAAAGATTTAATGATTTGCTCATAGACATTCAGAAGGTCACTGGCAGAACCAAGACTACCACTGGAGATGACTGGTTCTTAGGCCAGACCAGGACCTGCTGAACTACCCTACTTTTTTTCTCCTCTGCCCCATCATCCCCCATTGCACATAGATATTTTTACAGAGTTCCCCTTGAGACAAGATGGATGGTCACCCTACTGTCATCCCTAATTGGAAACGCCCTACTCACATTTGTTGCTCTGGCGATAGAAGTGTCTATTAGTAAAAGTGGGATGTATAGTCAGATAAAGCACACTGAACATTCCTACCTTATACAGAGGCTTCACAGAGGCTGAAGAATGTGCTAAAGTAATTAAGACAACACTCTGACTTCTGACAACAGTATTTAGAGCTAAACACCCTTAGAAGTAGTACAAAGCCAAATCCATTTTACAAAGTGCCTTTCAGTGGAGCACAAAATAGAGCACCTCCAATTAGAACGGCTAAAAGTGTTAACAGAAGAGAGAAATGCCTCAGCACACTTTTAAACATGCCTTAGCTATGGGAAGTGCTGTCGAAGGACTCCTTCTACATTGCTGTGCTGGAGGGACTGGTAGGGCTTTGAGAGCTTCTTGTTAAGATTCTGCCACCAAATTAAAAGGAGAAATGGGGTGAATTCTTGGCTAAATCATCCTTGGCAGACAAAAAATCTGTCTTCTGAAGAACAATCATTTTCTCTTTTAGAACGGACCAGACTGTATCAAAAGGCAGGTGTTTTCACAAAAGTCCTGGGGAGGAGACTTCATGATAGATTTTTCACTCTCCATCGCAAATACTCAGGTTAAACACAGTTCTGTATTGTCAGTAGACTCAGTATAATGGATCAGAACACAGTATAAATATGCTCAGTAATCAGGAACATTCATGTTAGTGAAGCGACATTTCCTCCCCCTGGGATTATGGCTATGAAATTTTTTTTTTCGGTAACTAGTGCAACAAATGAATAGATTTCACAGTGCTTTACTCCTGTCTACACTCATGGATGTTTTAAGGGTAAAAAAATGGTGGGACGCCCGTGTCCTAAATATTAACCTCACTTTATTAAGTTCTGCAACACTGCAGTGAGAATGACAAAAAGGAACTGACACCAGCTTATCTGCAGTCTGTGTAATGATGCTGGAGCTATTAAAAAGTAGTAAGGTATGTGTGGCTGAAAATGGAAGGAGTAAAATGCTCATGTAAACAGGTTAGGCAAGTCATAATTTGTGTAATAAAGGAGGATATGTAATAGCCATATGAAGATAAGCTAGTGCCATGCTTGATCCTTTTGTTAGCTTTTGCTAATACTCAAAATCTTTCTGCCCTTCATCCATTAGTGGATTAGTGGGTCACACACATTTTGAACTCCATTTACCAAAATGAGACAATAGTGTGAGTAAAATTAGCAGGATTTGTACCAAAATCCACAAAATGACTTCTAAGAAAATATTTCCCCCTGCAGACACTTACTTAAAGAGCTCAGTCTGGATTCACAAAGACTAACTTAGGTGCCTAGGCTCCCTATACAATGAATGGGAAGAGGTAGGTGTCTTAGAAAGGGATGCTAAGTAGAGAGCTGCCTATGGTAGCCAATGGGAATGCCCAAGAGAGGGGTTTGTCTTAAGCCCTGCCCCTTTCAGGGAGTTCAGCTCCCCCATCTGTTTGGGATTCTCAGCTTTAAGACCTCTCTTGGCATGAGGTGCCTGCACCATTTTTATCAGAAGCCAGGGGTGGGGGAACGGTAAGGAGGAACTCCTGCTTAACATTTAGCTCAGTGGTAGTGCACTCACCTGGGTTGTGGAAGACATGCTCAACTTCCCCACTCCTGAACACCTTTTAAGGAAAGTGACTGTCCTAAAAGACTGGACTAGGGGACATCCTGATGCTCACTTGAGTGCTCTAACTGCCAGGATACAGAGTCCTTGTCATGCTGGAGCGAACTGTGGCAATTATGATGGTGGCAGGTGGAAGGCACTGGAGGGGTGCGAGGAGCTGATTGGTAGGACAGCCAGCAGGTGGGAGGTACTGGAAGGTTGGGAAGAGTTGATTGGTAGGACAGCCAGCAGGTGGGAGGCACTGGAGGGGTGGGAGGAGTTGGTTGGTAGAGCTGCCAGCAGGTGGGAGGCACTGGAGGGGTGGGAGGAATAATAAAATAATATTAATGGACCTGGAATTCGACTCCCATCAATGTCATGATGCACCTCCCTAATCAAGCTCTAAGGCTATGTCTACACTAGGCTAAGAAAGTAAATCACAGATATGCAATTCTAGCTATGGCAGTTGCATAGCTAAAATTGATGTATCTGTGCTTGGCTAACTTGGCTGTCTATATGGGGAAGGTTAATGGGAGATTTTCTTCCATTGATCTCGCTTACTTCTTGCATCTTACAAAGAGTGCAGGGTCGACTGTGACCCTTGAGAGGTTGATTTCATGTGTCTCTGCTAGATGTGGGAAATTGAACCACAGAAGATCGACCCTGAGCAGGTTGATCTTTTGGGGCTAGTGTAGACCTGCCTTAAGTGCCTCAGAAGAGGCACAGTGAATGGTCTTTTCACATTTCTCCATGTTTATGCTGTGAGCACTGGGGAACTGTTGTGACAGCTGCCTTCTGTAACTAACTCAACAATATTTTTAAATGTTAGTAAATAAAGTCATGAACAGTTAGAATAATAAGCGTTTTCTTGTAGTGATGTTTTATGCCCTTATTCAATAAAGCATTAAACATATGTTTAAGTGTTTATTTTGAATACAGATGGCCCTACAGGCTTTGCCTTAAGGATGCATTTAAGAAATTTACTGCAGCTGGACCTTAATGAGTATGCCATGATTCTATGCCCTTTCACATCAATGTAAAATGTTCCCTTGGCTTCAGGGGGGCTCTGTTCCAACCCAGAGGGACTGTGTTAGGCATCTTTTGCAAGAAGAATGATTGACTGAGAAAGATTGAATGTATCACAACTGATTTTTGAGGTTTTGGGAAGAAACAAAGAAAACTCTTAGGCCGTTTCTACACATGCCACTTTCTTCAAAAGTGGCATGCTAATAAACGCCCCAAAATATACTAATGAGGCATGGATGCAAATTCCCCACGCCTCATTAGCATAAGGTCACGTGATTTGGAGTCCGGAAGATGTTCTTCCAGACTCCAAAACACTGTTTAGAAGTGTGGCCCCGGGAGGTCTTCCTGAAGGAAGGCGGTTTTCTGGAGGCCCCTTCTTCCCAAAACTTTTCAGGAAGAAGGGGCCTCTGGAAGAAGGACTTCCTCCTGAAAGATCCCCTGGGGGTCGCGCTTCTAAACGGCATTTTGGAGTCCAGAAGAACATCTTCCGTACTCCAAATCACATGACCTTATGCTAATGAGGCGTGGGGAATTTGCATCCATGCCTCATCAGTATATTTTGAGGCGTTTATTAGCATGCCACTTTTGAAGAAAGTGGCATGTGTAGAAACGGCCTTAAGTTGGAGGTTTTCAAAGTGTAAACATTTATGCAAAGACAAAAGTCAGTAGTAGCCTGAGACTCAAAACAGTAGCTTGTATTTCACAGGATCACAGAGAACATCTGTCAGAATGAATCTATCCCCTGAAGGTGTTACATACAGTTCTTTTAAAAGTAGGTAAACTTAACACACAGGATCCCTTTTACAAAAATATATTTACAATATTTAGGTGAGTTGACCTTCGAACAATTATTTAAAATGTTTCTTTAATTGGAATGTGAGAAACAACATGCTCCTGGGAACTGTATACTGGACTGGGTGCAAAGAAAGCAGGACTCATTTACCATCTGTGCCACTGATTTACTTAGTGAGCTGAGCAAGCTACTTAATTTTTCTGTTTCCCTTCCCACCTTTTGTCTGTCTTGTCTGCTTAGTCTGTTTGCAGGCCCTGCCATTACCTAATGTGGCTGTATAGTGCCCAGAACACTGATACTCAGACGCTGGCGATTCAGGAGCCTAATTAGTGTTTTACTCTACCCGAAAGAGCTACAGTAGTGTGAATTCATTGTTTTATTTGCTATATCACTAGATCTTCATATTTAAATATTATGGAAAGAAATATTTAGTATACATAGAAATATGTGTCAGTCTGTCTACCTCCCTGTCTGTCCATCTGTGAGGCCATTTGTTCAAGAACTCCCCCTAAACAGCAAGAGATAGCACCCCAAAATTGGGCTGCAGCTTTGTCTGAGCAAAACTTAAATCAAGGTCAAGGTTTGGTTGTGCCAGGACAATGGGATGTGCCTGGAAGACAATTGTTTCATATCACATGGAAAGGAGGAGTGTGAGAGTAGGGACAGTTATACTCCCCCTCGACCACAGGGGGGCAGCAAGCACAGGGGACACAAACTCATGAGCGACTACAGGGGAGCAGCAAGTGATCCCTCACTGGCTGGCAGCAGGACCCCTGCCATCCTGGCCTGCCCTGGGGAACAGCTGCTGGTCCTGTCATCCTGGACTGTCCCAGGGAACAACTGCCAGTCACCCAATGGCCCCACCACCCAGGACTGGCCAAGGGCAGCGCTGTCAAGTGGTCTGTGTGACCTGGGCTGGCCCCAGGAAAAGCCAGTGGCTCTGGTGTATGTTCCCACCACCCGGGGGAGCAGCTGGTGGGTGGGGTGCATTGGCCTCCTTTCCCTGGGCTGGTCCTGGGGAGAAGCTGGTGGGCAGGCTGTGCAGCTAACCCCGCCACCTGTTGGCCCTGGTCCCAGGCAAGGCAAGGTAAATCTTCTAATTTATATAACAAGTATATTATTCTCCTGGCAAAAAGACTGGAAAAGTATTAGTATTTTATCAACTGGAATTGGTTAATAACTTAGTTAAAACACCCTGGACTGGATAACAATGTAAATTAGTTCATGATTAAATCACACCGAGCTGCAAAGAGCTGCAACAGACTCATAAAAGAGCCACTTGTGAGCCTCAGTGTCACTGGCCTAGAACTGTGGTTTTCAAACTTTCTGGCTGGCAGTCAGGGCTGTCCTTATGACTTTGGGTGCCCTATGCAGCCTGAGCACCTTCCCCCTCTCTCACTGCTGGGCAGCTGAACAGCAGCTATGTAGGCTGGGGAGCTGTGCTCAGGGCTGTGGAAGCAGGAGCAGGACAGGAAGGCCAGTGGGGGGACAGGTGAAAGGGGGAGTGGTGTAGCCCAGAAGAGCTGCAGGCACAGCAGGGAGCCTGCGGACTGCGGTCGCCAGAGCTGGAGGCCCATCAGAGCAAGATGTGGGAGCCTGAGGGATTGAGAGTCGGGGGCTGGGTGGCAGTGTGGGGGCTGAGGGGAATTAGGCCATGGGGTGAGAGGTACAGCTGGGTCTGAGGGGCAGGGGGCTGGGGCCTCAGGGCTGGAGCAGAGGTCCAGGGGCTGGGGGATTGGGTGTCTGCTTCCAAGAGGCGGAGCAGAGGCCAGCGGATAGGGACTGCTTGAGGCAGAACTGGCCTTCGGCTGCGCAGGCGCAGCATTGGGCACTACTTAATTTGGGGCAAAGTGGTGCCCCAAATTTGGTGGGCCCTATGAAGCTGTGTGCTCTGCATATGCCTAGGGATGGCCCTGCTCGTGGCTCACCTTTCTGCAGCCCACCCGCCAACCACCCACGATGACTAAATACATTCACTTAACTCTAAATACCTTAAATACTAAATTATTCATATTGGACCTCTGGAGCATAAATTTATTAAACAGATTAAAAGCTTTAACTTTATCTTGTTAGTTTACCAAACTTCATTTGAAATAAAGTGAAATATTAATTTATGTCCAAAATGAAAAGTTTCAACATTTTCTTTATTTATGGCAGGAGTGGGAACCCTCTTCTGGGTTGGGTCCGAGTTCTCAAAATGGTCAGAAACAAAAACCAGAAAACAATAAACAAACAGACAATAAAACCATAAAACAACTCCCACAAGACAGGTTAACTCTTCAGGGTCCTGTGGCTAGTAGATTTTGTGGGCCCTCCTAGGCTCTGTGCTGGGGACAAAAATGAGGGGTTTGTTGTGTGGGAGGGAGCTGCTGGGGAGCAGGATAGGGATGGAGATGCAGGTCTGGGTGGGAGGGGGGTTCTGGTGTGGGTCTGGACAGGAGAGGGCTGGGGGCATGGGGGTTGTCTGGAAAGCAAGGTGCAGCAGGGCACTGGGAGGTTTTAGTCTCTGGCAGGAGGGTGCTTTGGGTGGAGGGGGTTGGGGTGCAGGGGTGTGGCTGGTAAGGTGCTGTGGTGGGTGTCTGGGCAGGAGGGTGGTCTGGGAGTGCCTGGGCCTCGGCAAGAGGGGGCTGGGGATGCAGGGGTCAGGGCAGGAGAGTGCTCGGGATGGGGGCCTACGCAGAGGAATGCTTAGGATGCAGGTCTGGGCAGGGGAATGATTGGGGTAGGGGTCTGGGCAGGAGGGGCCCAGGAGTGAGGAGTCTGAGTAAAAGGCAGCTACAGGTGCAGAATGGTAGTGGGAAGGTTGGGCAGGAGGAGTCCAGGAGTGGGAGGGCTGGACGGGAAAGGGGTCTAGGAGCCAACTGGGGATGGGGGTGTAAGTGGGAGGGGGGCTCACAAGGAGTATGGAGTGCAGGGGCTGGCCTTGAGGAAGGGGGATGGGGGTGCTCACCGGGCTTGTATTCCAGGCTGCTCCCAGGTAGTGCTCTTTACTGCTCCCATTGGTCATAATTGTAGCCAATGGGAGCAGCAGGGAAACCCTCCCGTGAGTGATTTCCAGTGCTGCATTTCTGCAGCCATGGGGAGTGGCAGCACATAGAGCCGTGTTTGTTTTCTGACACAAACCAGTCCAGCTGCTGGGCTCAGTGCTATCCACAACAGGAAGCTGGTGCTCATGGAATGACCTTGCAGGTGATGCCAGCACAGGCGCTCTGCTAGGCAGGGCAGGGGGACAGCCCCAACCTTTGTGGCCCATCTGCAAATGGCCTTGGATTGGAGTAGCTTCTACAGAGCCCTGCCAAGACACTGCCAGGCATGACAGGCACATTCCTGCCCTCTGCACAATCGACCTGTTCTAGTATATTTAAAACTATCCATGAAATTCCAGTGTGGCAAAATCAATAGCTAATTAAGAAGCAAAAGGTAATATATTTAGCTGGAGCCAGGATAGATCATTCATTTTAATGTTGGTTAAATCAATCATTATAACTGGAAAGGGGGAGGTAGGAGCAAGAAAAACAAACAAACAAAACAAACAAAGAAACAAACAAAACCTGCACTTAAGTCTCTGACACTTTGGTTTATTTTTAACTCAAGTTCTATTGCTTATTTAGCCATATGTGCACATCCATCCATCTACAACTTTTCAAAAGAGCACCTGTAAGTCTTTGTCTATAGCAGGGGTGAGCAAACTTTTTACGTGGTGCCCCACTTTTCATTCCTGCAATTAGCAGGCTCCCTCCTCCACAACCTGGCTAATGGAATTCAAACTCATGGAACTTTTGGTTATGTTCATATGAAAAAAAAACAAAAACAAACACACAAATCCCCACCCCCCCCTTCAGCGCGTGTGAGAAAGTAAGTCTGTGGAATGTAAAGACTTTAATACTTGGTATATAAATATAAATGTGACATAGACATAAAACCAGTAACATATTTCAACATTTTTAATGAAATGGATGAGCCTGAGACCCAGCAGGCTATTCCATCGCCCCCCGCCTTCTGAAATATCATGCCTCACCCCCGAGGGGTCCCATTCTACGTTTTGCGTACCCCGGTCTATAGATTGTGCAAAGGCACAAAGGGGAGAATTTAGCCTTTAAAAACACTCAAAATCTAACAGATATTTTGGAGCATAAGCTTTTGTGGGCAAAGTTGCATCTGACGAAGCGGGTCTTTGTCCACGAAAGCTTATGCTCCAAAATATCTGTTAGTCAATAAGGTGCCATAGGACCTCTTGTTGTTCTCGAAGATACAGACTAACATGGCTACCTCTCTGATACTTGTCACTCAAAATGTAAGCCACTTTATAGTACAAGGCAGGTTTGGAAAAAACATATTGATCCTCTTGAATCATGGTAATGATTAACTGGAGTCATAGCATGCTTGTACTCTTCCTTAGGCTATATCTACGCTAAATGGAAGATTAATTCATTCAGGGTCAATTTTCCGGAGTTTGATTTAGCATGCCTAATAGGGATGTGCAATCGAACCATGAGGCCCTGGTACCCCTCATGGTCGTGAGGTGTAAGGGAGATCACTGGGAGAAACTCTCTCCCGTTCACCTTCTGCCGTGTGGATGGCCCGAAAAATTGATTTAGGATACGTTGATTCCACCTATGCAACTGTTGTAGTGGGAATTGTATATCTTAGATTGACTTTTCCTTCTAGTGTAGGCCTGGTCTCACTCTGCTTTCTGTCCCTTCCCCATACATCCATTCATGGTGTGTGTACGTGTGGACAACAGCACAAAACTCAGGCAAGTTATGCTCAAGTTTGTGGGAGCACGAGCACCTGGTGGCCGGGCCTCACTCGCAAGGCAGAATGACCATACACTCCATCTTGGAATGCTATCATACAGCGGCGGGAAGGTCTGAAGTCAGGCCAGGAGAAAGAAATCAGAAAGTTGACAAGTAGTTGGAGAGTCCCCAAAGAGAACATCCTGACAAGCAGATAGTAAGCCCCCAAAGAGAACAGCTGGGGCTAGTAGCTGGAAGCCCCCCAAAGAGAACATCTTGGTTGTACAACATCAGAGGGTCTCAGGGGAGGTTCAGAAAAAGACCAAGGACAGAGGAAATCTTGTAACATGTTCTAACAGGCCGGGAGGATAGAAAGCCCAAATTAGGTAACAAACGCTTTAATTGGCCAGGTATCGAACCCCCAAGTAAGAAACAATATAAAAGGTGATTTAGCAGGAATAAGGGGGTGGGCTCCTGGACACAAGGCGGAGGCTAGCAACTTCCAGTCCAGACAGCAGACCCCGGCCTGATCACCCGGACGTCACCACCACGAAAGGTCCCAACCAAGCCGTATCTCTGACTTGAAGGGCCGCTGTAACGTAGTTATTGGTGAGATGTGGGAGCATTGGATGTTATTGGTAAGTCACATGTAATTATATATAGTTATATGTAACCTAGTATTTAGCTTATGCCAAATAAATAACTATCTATATATATATATATAACAAGTGTTAAGTAATTGTAGTTACAAATAAATGAATAAATCACTATTGGTAAATACCACTAGCTGGTCTAGCTGGGTCTGTATAGAGAATTATTGGGACTTAGAACAGCCACAGGGCATTGTGGTGTTCACAATCGGAGTGTTATTGTTTCTGGTACTCATAATACTGTGGAAACCTAGGTTTTAAAGTGAATACACTGAATCACATATTGCTGCTACACTATATCAGGCTGCTATAAAGGTGGGGTGGTTGGTCCTGGGCCACCCGACTCCCCCCCGCTGTATCACACCCCACGCGCACCCACGGGACCCGGAGTAGGTCGGCACATCGTCAAAGTTTAGGCCTATGAAGGATCCCATCCCATTTCAAACAAAGTATTTAAGTATGTATATAACTTCCACAGAGCATAATTTTAAGCATATACTTAAGACTATCCCTGTTAAAGCACTGCAGCATATGCTTAAATCCTTTCCCAAGTGAGGATGGGCTTGTTCACATCCTTAAAGTTAAATGTATGTAATGGCTTTGCTGAACTCGGGCATCCCTGAATTGGGTTAATGATAACATATCAAAGTTACACATGCAATGTGGGGGGAGGAGGGGCGGAGTTAAATGCCTTTGGCAGCATTCATATCAGACCTTTCTGCATTTGCTTTCTCTAACTATTTGGACAATTGAGCTGGCTTGGGATGCATTTTTGCAGAAAATGAATGTCAGAGTCATATGTAAGTACTAGCTTGTTTTCCTGTAAATTTAATTTCCACAAATATTTGCACTTGAAAGGCTACTGAATCACAGAGCAGAGACTATACCAAGTAACTGATGTGACAAATCAGCTAGTCCATACTAAAACATCATTATTTTGATTATCTGTCCTCCCCGACACTTCCTTGTTTTCTTGATCCTCTTATTACGGTGTATGGTCAACTGAGGTCTGGGACTTTCATAGTCTGTTTGTACAATGCCTAGCACAGCTGGGGCACAAAGAGAACAAGGCCCTATAGACACTATCACAATATTAATCTTAATTTGTTTAAAATTCACAGCCAGACTATCCAGTACTAATCCAGGCAACTGTCTTCTCTACAGTCAGGACGTGAAAAAAAAAATCACAGACAAATCAGTAAATGAGTACGATTTAGTTGTGCTCCGCTTAAAGACACTAAAGAAGGAGGTCACTTAGCTATATTTGCTCAGGTCTACAAAATATCCAGTGTTCTGTCTCTGGAAAATCTTCATACCTTTACTTTTTCCATTGCTGTCACTTTACCTAGTGCTAGAAGAACAAACACAACACACCAGTTAGAGTGAAACTCCTTAAGACAGAGCTGTACTACTTCAGGTCATAATTGGTTATAAAGTTAAGTCTCAACCTGCCAACAACTCATGTTCAGACTATACTTGATTAAGCTTTTGTAACAGCACAAATGCTACAGGATGTAGGAAAGAAACATTTGATAATATCTGGCAGCTTCAGGCTCTTTGTGGAAATATTAAGTGTGGGTGTTGAAGTTTCATTTTCTTTTTGTTTGTGTGTTTGCCTTTGGTCAATACAAAATGTTCTTCGTGAAAGTAGCTACTCATATTTCTTAAGTTCTGGTTGGTATTCTATAAGTTTTCAGCTTCGCTATAGAATTCCTTTATGTCAAAATAGTCATATTCTCATTCTGATTCTTCCAGACACTCTTGCAGTTTATTTTAGTTTGTTTATTGTATTAATTGTTTGTTATTTGTTATTAGGCACACTTGGCAGTGCATTTGCTGCTGTATGGGATATGAGAAAAAGCAATCCCTCGCTTGGGGTCATTAACAAATATAAAGAAACATAGAATGCACAGTTCATTAAGAAGTACAGATTCAAAGATTCCAAGGATACGCGGGATCATTAAGGTGTAATCTGATCTCTTGTACAACTCAGACCACAGAACTTCCCCAAAATAATTCCTAGAGAAGATCTTTTGGAAAAAACCTCCATACATTTTGGTTTTAAATTGTCCAGTGATGGAGAATCTGCCATGATCCTTACTAAATTGTTCCAATAGTGAATTACTCTGTTAAAAAATTGCACCTTACTTTCAGTCTAAATTTGTCTAGATCTAGCTCCTTGAGCCTGGATTTTGCTGAACCTTTGTCTACTGGACCAAAGAGGCCATAATTATATACTTGTTTTCCATGTAAGTACTTTTAGACTGTAATCAAATCACCCATTATCTTTCCCTTTGTTAGACCCACAAACCTCACTACAAGGCACGTTTATAATACTTTAACACTCTTCTGCATTGGTTCCATTGTTTGAGTACAAATAACTTTTCGTAACTAATTTTGGGGTGCTAAGTTAAAAAATTATATCGATTTTTGCCCACGACATACAGATTTTCTGAAAACTGGAGTCTACTTTTTCAAAATATGCTATAATAATGTGTTATACATGATTTGCTGTGACTTATTTTCAAGAACTTGAAACAATATGCAGTGACTTATTTTCAAGAACTTGCATGCGAAAATACCTCAAATTGATTGAATTCATCAAAATGAATGCCATCTAGCTTAATTTTGTTGAAGATTGCTGAATTATTATGTTATATTATATAGAAGTAACAAAACAGAATGATTTCATTGTTTTATGTTTTGAATGATATTTATGACTGTATTTTCTGCATTTTTTCCCATAATCCCCTAACATGGCATCCCCAGGTTGCCTGAATGATCCACACATATTTTGTTACATCTGTGGCAGTTTTGTTCCAAAGAAAAAAAGACAGAACATAACAGATTTTGTTAGAAATGTATATCACACCTTCTTTGTTATAAAACTTGGGGATCAAGACAAGTCTTGGGCCCCTCATAAAGTGTTTTGATCACTTGTTGAGCCTTAGAGATAATGGAGTCGAGAAAAAAATAAGTCTATGGTATTTGGAATTCCCATGGTTTAGCGTGAACCCAAGAGTCCCCAAGTGTCATGGGGACAACTGTTATTTCTGTTTATGTAATGCAGAAGATTATAACGTTCAAAACAAGCATGGTATTTCTGACCCAGACCTTCCTTGTGCAATATGGCCAATACGACATGGACCTGATGTGCCTAGGCCTAACTCACCAAATTGTCTTGAAAATGTCACGTTGTTTTCTGACACTGATGCTGATGATGTTGGAGGCTATACTGAGTATGGACCAGAACATGACAGTAATGAGCCACAACTTTTCAGCCAAAGCTCATGGCCCCAAACTGCCCCCAGCCTTTAACTCCCCTCCCAACCCCACGTTTACTTACCTCTCAAAAGCAGCGCCACCTGCTGCCACTCCAAGCACTTGGAACCAATCAGAGTCTTTTATAAGTATTTTAATAGGAATTTAGTGTCCCTCTTACGAGTTTTTGCCTACAAGCAAAAAGTGAGGAACCAATTGTGCTTGGATAGCGAGGGATGAGTGTACCTGGGTAGTGCCATTTACTGCTTTTAAATGTTGGCACATCGGCTTCCTTCCAATCTTCTGGGACTTACCTAGCGTTCTAAGATTTACTGAAAATCAACATTGGTAGTCTAGGTAGCTCTTCAGCCTGATCTTTCAAAAATCTCTGCTGCAAATTAACTGAACCTGCTTATTTAGAAAGGTCTGACTTTCAGAGCTGCTGTTTAACAACTTCCAGAGATACTTCTGGAATGGAGAAAGACTTATCTGTTTTTTCTCCACATGCACAGGAGAGAAATATACAGTTCATGTCTGCATTTTCTGCTTTATTATTGATAATTCTACCATTTCCATATACCAAGGGACCAATAATTCTTTTTTGTTCTTGTTGCCTTTAACTCTCCTGGCCATAGCTTTCTCCTTGTGCACCTTTGCATCCCTCAGAAACTTTCCACAATCCCTTGCTTCAGATTTATGATCCTTACTTTCACATCCCCTTTACCAGTTGTTATATATACACATTTATAGCTACCTTACTAAACCAGCTCATTTTTTAACCAAAATGACCTCCTGCCTCAATTGTGAATTTTTGGCATCTAGTTAAATATTCTTAAACAATTGCTAGTTATTCACATTTTTCTAATGAAGTTCTTCCTCTCATGTGACATGGCTCACAATAGTTTCCAGCTTTGTAAAACTGGCTTTTGAAAAGCACAGAGTTTATATAGCTGGTGTAGACTTTATTCTGTTTGCACATCATAAATCAAAAGGCAAATCAAGAGCCTGCTATCTCCTGTCTAAGTCTGGTCTTGTCTTTTCATTGTTTTCTTTATATCCAGCTGTGCACCCTACACTATACCAGATTTAGTAACAGAGAGAAAGCTGTGCTGGTCTATATACTATCAAAACAAAAGGGCAGTCCAGTAGCACTTTAAAGACCAACAAAATAATTTATTAGGTGATGAGCTTTCGTGGGACACGAAAGCTCATCACCTAATAAATTATTTTGTTGGTCTTTAAAGTGCTACTGGACTGCGTTTTTGTTTTTAAAGTGCTACTGGATTGCTTTTTTTGTTTTATACACCTTACCTGAACACGTATTTAGGCATTTAGCTTAAGGCAATGTGATCCAGTGTATAGGGCATGAGATTGGACACCCAGGGACCTAAATTCTATTCCTGATTCTGCTGTTTGTCTTGGGGTAAGTTACTTAAATACTTTGGGACAGATCCTCGCCTGATGGAAAAATGGCACAGTTCCACAGAAGGTACCTTCAGTTGTCAAACAGAGATACTAATTCCTTGTAAAGTACTTTGAGATTTGTGTACAAAAACACTGTTAAAATATTTCTTTTCAATCAAATGAATGAAGTGATGAGGATGAAAAAGAAGAGAGGGAAGAGAGGCTTGCCTCAGGTGTCATAACATGCAAGGATAAACATACTGTCATTCCATGTCTTCCCTAACACCATCCAAGACATATTTAATTTGTAAATCCCCCAATCATGCAACCACCACACATTCCTGTCAGCCTATGCTGCTTCAGTGATGTTACCTTTAGTTGTCAGTATTGCCACCATCCTGTTGCCAGTGTTAATGAGAAGTCATGAATTTCATGCTCAGCAACAGTCCTGTCACTTTTACTTCACCATTCCTACATGAATTCAGGGCGGTGAAAAGCACTGAGGTCTTGGGAACATGCCTCCTGATGAAAAGGAGCGATAGGACTATTAATCCTTGTGCTGATGTGATGAAATACAGTGTAATTGCTATTTGGGGAAATTTGTTTCCTGTGCAAATATTTACACACATTAAATAGGTCACAACAAGTCCTTCATGTAATCCAGTTGGGCATCTTTATTTATTTATCTCTAAACCAGGTAAAACATTTTGGACCTTTCTAAACTGTTAGGAAAATGTGTGTTGTGACACTCATTCGGGGCTATGGACTGATTCATTAAGATGTTCCTATGCACATAATTAGTAAAGCTTTTTTTTTACATAGTAACCAACCTGAAACAATATGGAAGTCAATTTAGATTTCAAAATTATATACAGAGTAACTCGGTATCATTTTTGAACACCCTCCAAAAATATTTTGGCTTAAAAGTGAAATCACTTTTGGCTGCTTTTCTCCAAGATGTGCACATCTTTCACATGTATAATTTAGCCTTCTAACTGCCCTGGAAGTCAATCATAGTTTTGCTTTTGATTTCATCGTGTGTTGCATCAGGCCTCTTGCAAAAATGTATATAGAGAGAAAAGAATACAGTTTTTATAAATAGCATTAATCACGGACTAAGGAAGAAGATGTGAACCTGCACCATGTTGACTAACGAGCCGGCTAGCTTCTATTGAAATATAAAAACTGCACCATATTACAGGTTATACCCCCATGGTCTGGCAACTTCAGAACCCAACTAGTCTTGAGCAAGAAATTTGCTGGACCAGTGGAGGTACCCTGCCACCAGCTCCACAGCAGGCTGCAATTCTCCACCACTAACTCTGCTTTCAGCCCTGGCCAGCCCCCTGCCACCAGCCTGCTGGCTCAGTACAGACTTGCTGAATGCTGGCACCCCTCTTTCTGGTCCTGGCCACAACACTTCCAGCCCTGGCCCCACTGCCACGCACTCTGATTCTGGCCCCGATGCTACTGGCCGCTGCTGGCCCCACCATTGCTGGCCCTAGCCTCAGCCCAGCCTTGGCTCTGGCCAGACCATGTATGTTGCTGGACCAGAGAGTTCCAGTTTCGGGATGTACAATCTGTTTTAACAGACATTAAGCACCAATAATATTAGTATAAATATTTTACTAGTGACTTAGCTTTAAGTGGCCCATACCATATTCCACTTCACTTATGCTAAAGTATCCCATAATTCCTTGCATTTGTTTAAGTGAGCATTTGGCCTAAGTGGATAGAATGAATGTATGTTTTAGTACGAGGTAAGGATGTACCTTCACAGTCCTCTGCTTGGAATGTTAGCATCCAAAAGAAGTCAGGTAACAGTGACAAATCATAGATTTTAATGACATGTAAACAGATATATAACTTGTACAATTATCACACAGATAATGCCAGCTGACATTGGGCAGAATGCCTTCTGTGCACTGTGAATGTAAGCTTACTGCATGAGGCAGCTTCTTGGAGTGTGGTATCACATAGAACTTTTTTGCTGGACAATATTATAAACCCAACTGACATTGGTTGTTTGGTTTCTTGAGTATATTTCATAACAAACCAAAATGTGTGGCCAAGTTGTTGCGTATATAATTTATCAACAACTGTATGAAACACATTGTGCTAATTTACTCTGTATATAAAAAGAACAAGTCTTTTACACCTTTGATACCCACAGCTGAAGATTTTTGATCAATGCCCATATAATAGAATGAAAAAGTCTTTCTTAACTCAACTAAATCCTGCAGTAAGGCTGTGATAGTGAAAAGGGCTTCCAAGGCAGACAGATCCCTTAGTATCTTTTGAAAATTCCATTTTAAAAATCTAAAGTGGTGCATATCATCAGCCCGGCAAACACCAAGGGGCACGGCCTTCTTAGAGACTGAGTGCAGATCGATCTCTCATGAGGTCCTTAGACTGGTCTGCCTGGATACCCAGTTTATGTCAATTCCCATCATGCCTCTGAAGCTTACACCAGGTTAAAACCTACATTTTTATACCTATTAGTTCACCTGTACCAAGAAAGCCACTGAAATTGAACCATTGCTGATGGAGAAAGCTGGTGAGTTCAGCTTCGATAATATTTCTGTTCTAGTCCTGCAATATCAAAATGTACTCTAATATTGTGGAATTCCACAATAAAATAGTAGGGCTTATCAGGTTGCTAATGTCTTTTTAGTGACAAAGAAATGCACCCATAGCTGTACTGTTGAGGTAATATATAAATATACATGGAGAGGGAACACTTTGGCCTTTTTCTTGGAAAAGGAATAATGTAGCATAATACAGGTAGCTGTGAGTGTTCCTCCTTCAGCATGTACAGCCAGTACCCCTCCACCCCCAAGATATTTTTGTTCACATCCTCAGAAATCTAGTTTCTATGCAACAGGAAATACACTGATTCTTCTTACCAGCAAAGCAAACCCACTGTAATTGAGTATCTGTAGTGCAAAGGTTAGCAGAGGTAAATTAGATACTCTTTCTGCATGCAGTTAAAGTTTATTCTCCCTTGTTTCCACATGGTAAAAGCAAAGAAATCTGTCAAAATCATGCCAGTTTGATTTCACTAGCCATGAACCCTGTAGCATTTGTCCAAAGTAATGACTCAGGAGAAACAGAATATGGATTTACTCTGGATCAGAAAAGACAGATGCCCAGGCCATTGTATTGATGGGAGGGGTGGAATTCATTCATCCCAGACATTAGCAATATAGGGCTATTCTGAGGTTCCAGCTGAAACTTAATATACACTTTATTTGAGCTATTTTATTTTAAAACAGCTCAGTACAGTTTCATGTAGTGTCAAACTATTCAGCTCTTTTGAATTTGTTAACATTTACCGGGCATCTTCTAACCAGGCTTACTTAGAGGACTTGCAAACAGCACATCTGTTTATAAACAAGGAACAATCTCCCCACCATCCATAGAACATCTGGGTTTTTCACAAGGCTGTGCACAGGACATAAGAGTAGAAGAAGTACAGATGACAAAACCAAATGGAACAACTTTTGATTGGGCTCACACAGACCTAGTCTATGTTGCACTATTAGGTCAATGTAAAGAAGGTTATGTTGACCTAATTATATCAGTGTACACCTTATAGCCTCGTCCTGCCAATATGTGTCCTACTAAATCAACATAATTACTCTGCAAGAGGCGTCATGTTTATGTCAGTGTCATTAGGTAGCACTGCATCTGGGTAGACACTGTGGCTATGTTTAGACTGTGGTTGCCATTTCAGGATACAGAGGTATCCCAAAATAGCCCCTGTGTGGCTTTTCCCTTTGCTCAAAATAGCTCAGATATTTCGAGCATAGTGTTCCAGTTCTGCTACCCCTCATTGTGAGAGGGGTAATGGAACTTTTGGGACAGCTGCTTGTTCCAAGCTTTGGTGCTGTTTGGATGGCACTGAGTTTGAAATAAGGTATTTCAAGATAACTTATGCAATTTGCATTGAGCGAATGAGTTCTTGGCTGTCTTGTCATTTTCACAAGGAAGCTCAAGACTGATTGCTCTCAGCTCCCCACTCTTGCTCAGGATGCTGCCTGAAGGCTCCCCACTCCCTGCTCAGGGAAGCGGGAAGCCTGGGCACCTGCTCTCCAGGACTGGGGAGAAGAGAACTCAGGGTACAGCTGGGCTTCCAGCAGGGAGCTGTGCACAGCAATAGCCTGTGCTCTCAACCCTCCACAAGGCTCTTCTCAGTCAGCAGAAGTGCTCCTGGTGAGGATGTGCACCATTAACAAAAGCAGAGTATTATCTACAGTAGCTACTACAGTGATCATAGCAGTGGCTATAAATTGATTGCACACAGGTCAACTTAGGGCTGTAGGGTGGGCAGTCTCATGGACACAATTAAGCTGAACACCAGAACTCTCTATATTTTATTGTCTAGAAGAGAAATACTTAGAGTCTCAAGCAGTAGTCGAAGCACAAAGACCCCTGGAAGGTGATCATAAAGAACCCAACACAGAGACCAGAAGCCTGTTCAGAGATTTAAGGAGAGAAGGGATACAGGCAGACTAGAGATGATTTTAGAGGTAGCATATTTAACGGGTTGACAGAGAGTCCAGGAAGCTAGAAGGAAGGATATAGCAATCAAGGTAGAAGTCTAAGGCATACATGCCAAGACTTTGGTTTTTTTTATGAGGAGGGAGGAGACATTTTGAAGATATCATAGAGGTAGAAGTAGCAGAATTTACTAGTGGTCTGAGTAAAAGGCAGAGTGGGGAAGAGGTGGGGAAATTGAGTGACATTAAAGCTCTGAGCCTGGTCAATCAGAAGAACATCAAAATTCCCACTTAGCAAGAAGGGAGGAAGGAAATAGCTGCAGTTGCTTTGGATTTGGAGTGTAGAGAAATACATGTTCCTTTCCTATCTTGGAAGTTTGAGTTGAGACATCAGAGAAATGCAAGACTGGATGGAGTGGGAGAGGTGTAATGAAGAGGCAGATGTTGGATCTGTTGTCACAGAGCTGGTGACTGAATCCACAAGAGAGGATGCAGTCATGAAATGATTGGATCTCCTGGGTGGATGGAGTCCTGAGGGACACTGACAGAGAAGGTGGGGGGGCGGAGGGAAGAAATCCTTTCCTGGAAGTGGTAAATTTGTCATATCTTGCTGATTAAGACACACTCCTATATAAAATTATATGCATATATAAAATACTGGTGTGTGTTTTCAGAATATATCCCCCTACCTCTTGGAAAATATTATAAATATTCTGCAATTTAAGAGCGGCTCAAAGGACATGCTATTTTAATAGCACAGTGAAGCATACAAAGAAATTCAACAGCCTTCTAAAAGAGTTCAGATATATGTAGATTTTAATGTAGACAAAGTTGGCTCAGAAATGTGCCTTTTGAAATTCCAGCACTGCTGGTGCTCTTATCATTGTACTATTTAAGTTTTTCAGACGTGACCAATAGAGTTCATTAATTTGGGAGTTCTGAATTGAGCTGACATAAGTGGGATCCATTTTCAAGAAAAGCTGAGAATCTACTTCTGAAAATCAGGGATAACTCAGTGGTTAGAGCTGGCCTTATAAACCTTGGGATGTGAGCTCAGTCCTTGAGGAGGCCTTTCAAGGGTCTGGAGCAGGTAAGATTAATAAAAAAACTCTATCGGGAATGGTGATAGGTCCTGCTGTGAGTGGACTTGATGACCTCTTGAGGTCCCTTCCAGCTCTATGAAATATGTGTATATCTCCATGTTTCAACCAGTTGCAGACCATGTAAGGTCTCCCAGGCTGGGAGACATTAAAGCTCCTGTCACTTTTGAAGATGTCACCAAAATGCTGTTTCTAAAGCTGGGTCATGAAGAAAGTGTCTCTAAATTGGTGGACAGTTTTACCCACCTGGGAAGGAAATACAGCTCCAAGCATTCACCTTGATAAGGTCCTTTTTTGAGGGCTTGTTTTATAGCCTACAAAACTAAAGCAAATCAGCTGTAAACAGTGAGCAATGAGTTCAACAGCTCCTTTTTCCTTTTAAACTTTGCCCCAAGAAGCCACAGGTAACTGGCTAGGACTTATTAACACTTAATGGCTGCAAGCCATGTACCTTGTCACATACCACTTACAAATACAGCAAGTGAGGGTTGAGGATTAACAAATAGGAATAAACTATGGAGTTAAAGCACGTAAAGCACAACATTTAAATTATTTTGTTTAAAATCTTTCGTGAAACTTCTTTTCACCTTAATATTCTGTTAAACTCAAAAGTAACAATGCTCTTACGAAAAGAATATTCAGCACTTGAGGCATTAAACCGACAGCCTTCCTTCTGTACCCACTAAGCCATAGGAATAGGATCCCTCAGGTGTTGCATTGTTTCTAGCATGCCTTCCACAAATCACATTAAAAGAAAAAAGATAAATCTATCTACAATGCAAACCACTCCCCTCTTGTTTTGTTCACCTCTGAAACCATTTCCCTTTGAACAGAGCAGAATACTTAAGCTTTTAGATTACATGTGACTGGATCAGCCCTAATAGTGATGCACTTGCATTCCCATTAAGCCTCTAAGAATACAGTTGCTAGTCAAGATTTCATAAGTGGATTACAAGCACACAAGGAACTCAGCAAGATCTAGCTGTGCCATAATGCAGTCTTTTTTTGAGACCCTAAGTAGTTTATCAGTCTTCCCACACAGAATCTCTTTGTTCTTTCAAAGGATATTTGACTTAAAATAGCTATATCCCACCAACAAAATCTTTCCATAGTTTCCAGTTTCCAGGTGAATTGTGTATTTTCAGGACACACAAATTGGTCACTCAACAAAGGGAGGTTTGAGGAAGAGAAAAACCTGTTTAGTCTCCTTGTGGTGAGTTTGGTGTGGTTGATTGAAGCCATGGTGAGTTGGACTCACAAGGAGAGAAAGTTCACATAAGCTACCTAACTTGAACTACAAGAATAGCATAGCTGGAGTCAACATACTGAAGATTAACCTTCCCCTCCTTCCCCACAGTGAGTGGTTAACAGGAACAATTCTCTCATCGACTTACCTTACTGTTCACAACTGCAAGGTGTACCAGAGTTGACACGGATATGCTAGGAATTCAATTTAGCAGATACCTATTAGACCTGCTAAATCGAAGCCTGGAAGATTGATTGCTGCAGCATTGATACTGCGATAAGTGTAAACATATCATAAGTTTGCAGTTTGCTGTCAAATAGAGAGTACATCATGCTGTTACCTCAGGTTCGTTCAACCCAAAGTGCTTGTTAGCTATTCTGTGTGAGGTGGTATCAGGAAATAAATCAGCAAAGGCATGTCCATCCTATGGATAGATAACTGGCACACAGTACAATACAAGAGTGCTCTAACTGAAAGCTATACTTTATTTAGTCGCTAGTGCTTATCCACATCCCCAACAGGTTAATAAGGCATCCCCATAATTACCAAAGTTTGGTGTGTTCCTGAGCAGTACAAGAGCAGCAATCTGATTGACCCTTCTATCTGGTGCCACTTGGGACATAAATTACATCTATGGCAAAATCCCACTAACCTGAACATTCTCTCCTTTAGTTACCTTGGTAGTAGATAGTGACACATCAATAAAAGAACATGTGAGATGAGCAATTTTAAAAGCTAACCAGGAGGTTTCCTTAGATTACTAATTCTCCAGATGAATTCTTGCTAAGTCTGCATGCCAGGGGTAACCAGACATCCCATTTTTAAAGGGATACCTTTAAAAATGTTAAATGGGTACCTTTTAAATACCAGCATTTAAGCCCTCCTGCTAGCATCCTGACTATTTCTTAAAAACAAACAATTTGTCCTGCATTTTCTGTCTTTCCCCATCAGTACTGGCAGGTCCAGCTATTGACTGGGTCCCTCCTCGCTAGCTTCCCACTCCCATCATCAGTGAGTGGGATGGGAGTCAAGGGTCCAACAATGACGGTAGATGTGCAAGGCTGGTAGGGAGGCAAAGCTGCAAGGGGCTGGTCACTCCCCCTGCTGGTTTGCAGTACAACCCCCACTGCCTGCTGACTCTTGGCCAGCAGAACCCTGCCCCTCCTCGTGACAGTCACATTTCCAGCTGTCACTGGCTGCTTGGTGACCTGGCTGGTGAGGTGAGCAGGCGTGAGCTTTGACCCCTTGGCCCTTAATGTGCTCTCCTTCTTGCTTACTACTCTCTGCTTTGCCTTTTCACTCTACCACTCCCAAGTCCCTCTGCTTCTACCTACTCCCCCACACCCTGGGGCACGTCCTGCTCCCAGCATTGTACAGAAAGCCAGTCCCGAGTCAAAGCACTCAGCTGACCAACAGCTTAGTAGGCAGACTCCTTCCTTCTCTCACTGTCTCTGACTAGGCTGGCACACAAAGAAAGCTCAAGAGTCTCTGGCCCCGAGCCAAGACCTGCATGTGCCAAAGACTTGCACAGCACTGGAAGAAGGAAGCCTCTCCATTCTCAGCTGAGTTCTGGGGTGGTGGGGGATGGGAAAGCAATCAGAGAGGGTCCAGAGAAGAGCAACTAAAATGATTAAAGATGTGGAAATTATGAGCTATGACAGAAGATTAAAAGATTAGGTTGGTTTAGTTTGGAAAAGAGAAGGCTGAAAGGGGACTTGATAGCAGCTTTCAAGTACATAAAAGGGTGTTACGAGGATGAGGGGGATAATTCATTCTCCTTAGCCTCTGATGATAGGACAAGAAGCAATGGTCTTAAATTGCAGCAAGGGAGGTTTAAGTTGGACGTTAGGAAAAAATTCCTGATTGTCAGGGTGATTGAGTACTGGAAGCAGTGGAATAAATTGCCTACAATGGTTGTAAAATCTCCATCATTGGAGATATTTAAGAACAGGTTGGATAAATAGCCAACACAGATGACATAGACAGTGCTTGGTCCTGCCAGGAGGGCAGGGGATTGGATGACCTTTGGAGGTCCCTTCCATTTCTAGTATTCTATGATTCTATGATATGCATACAAAAACACGTGTGTATATAGATTATATATAATACACATGTTATATATGAATATACATATACATTCATGTATACATGTGTGCATATAATATATATGTGAAAATAATGTTTCCCTATGATAACCCAGGTGATTAACCATAGATTTTCATAGGACAGCTACTTTTTACTTTCTGATACTTGAGTACAATTATAGCTGTAACTTGCATTGTACAACCTTCTACAATAGGTTCTCTTTTGGCTGTATCTTCCTATGTAATTCCTTGTTGGTGACCTTCTGCATCCATCCTATTCTCAGGATCTTTCTGTAACAACTCATCTTGAATGCTAATCTTCTCTTTGAATCTTTCGTTATCACCCATGTCTCACATCCATACAACATGCTGCTGAATACACACGTTTGCAAGATGCTCAGCTTCATTCCTAATCTATTCACTTTGCTTTTCCAGATCTTATCCATCGCCCTCAAACTTGCTCTTGCTTTCTCTATTCTAGTTGCCATTTCCTTCTTACAGTCTAGATAATACATTATGTTGCTCTCCAGATATGTGAACTTCTTTACATTCTCTAGTTCAATCCCATTCACACTGATCTTCCTTCCTATTTCCTTACCCCCAAATACCATTGGTTTTGTTTTATTAATGTTCATAATCAGTCCATACCTCTTCCCTTCCTCGTTCAGCACCTGCACTGTTTTCACATCATTTTGGTAATAACTCTGAGTCAGACTAGAACAGCACTGTTTTCTGAATTGCTTTAAATTTGAAGTAGAAGCACCTGTTGCAAAGGCTGAGACAGCAAACAGCTGCCCACCCTTAACTTGTGGTAAACCGGTGGGTGGACTGCCTGATGGAGGCAGGGTGAACAGACCCAGCTGCTTTTCTAAGAAGGTATCATCACCTGAAACAGAGGGGTATGAGGAAAAAAACTGAGGTGCTTGTATGGGTGCAGGACATAGACACAAGTGCACTTGTCCAGGAGCCAAACACAATGAAGTCCTACTGTTCTCTCCCTCTTGAGACGCCCATCTTGGTGATGGCTCATACAAACAGAGATAATCCGCAGGCTGGTGGAATGCTCAAGGCCCCTTTGTTGCCCTTTGCTGGCATCTGGCAGAGGATGTAAAGGAAAGGACACAAGATTATCTCAGAAATAGACTGTTAAGCAGGCAGCTCTGTACAGCATAATCCCTAAAGCATTCTGCCTGAGGGTCTCATGCCTCATCTAAATGCCTCAGAACACCCACACTTGGCCATGACAGCACCATTTAAGGTGGACAAATAGCAAGAGTGAAAAATCAGGACTGGGGGTGAAGGTAATGAGCCTCTAGGTAAGATAAATCTCCAAACATTGAGACTACCCTTATAAAATTGTGACATATGATCCACCTAGCTCCATTCCATGCACACGCATCCTCTACCTCCAATTTTAAGTTTCCTTAGAAGAACAAACACACTCCCTGTTCTAATTATCAGATGTTTTCCACTTCCCTCCTCCAGCCATGTTTTAGTTCCAAAGTAAATATTATCTCTGGACTGTTGAAACGTAAATTCTAATCCAACAGTGAATATTATGTACAGGCTGTTGAGAAATGAGCTTTTGAAACATTTTGTGTTTTTCATTCTGGTACATCTAGCTTGAACACACTAAAAGAAAGAAACTTGCAAATGAATTACTATTTTTCAAACTTAGCATTTCATAAGGTTTCTGGGTCTGACCAAATACTCAAGGCCATGATTTAAAAGAGCCTGGGGAAAGTAATTGCTTAATGTTAAATGAAGCTCTTAAGCAGTAATGACTACCATTAATTCAGCATGTAAATAGAGTACACTATTTGCACATCATCTTATGAAAAAGGCAGCTAGCTTTGCTGTGAGCTCACTGAATGTGTCAATAAGTTCTTACCTGTTACTTTGCTGTGTTATGACAAAAAACAAAACTAAAATTAAATATCTTCCTTGTCTAGAGAGTTTTTCTGCAAAGAACAAACACAAAAGCAGGTGATTCAATTACCCCTGCTTCCCTCCAGGCTCCAAAGGAGCAAGTGAAGTAACTGTGTTGATTAAAGTGTACTTCACAGATGGGAAATGCCCCAATACAGAAGAGGTGGAAGAGGAGTAAAATGCAATTTTCACATTTTTTCTTGACATGTAACATCATAAGGTGTGTCTTCGCTAGCCGGCTACTTCAAAGTAGCTGGCACAACGTCAAAATATCACGCTTTGCATCTACATGTGCCGTGCACTACTTCCACGTTGAAATCAATGTTAGGTAGCAAGACGTGGAAATTGCTATTCCTATCCGAAGATGGGAATAGTGCCCTACGTTGATGTTCAATGTTGAAGTAGGGCGTGTGTAGACGATCCGCATTCCACTACTTAATAGTGGGGTCCTCCATGGCAGCAATCAGCTGAGAGGTTGAGATGTGCTGTCCAGCCCCTGCGGGGCTCTATGATCACCTCGAGCAGCAGCCCTTAAAGCACCATGCACCCAGATTTCCTGTGGCAGGAAGCTGAGAGCCTGTAGGCAGCAGCACCCTCACATGCTAGCCCTGCACGCCCTCCATGGACTCCTATTTGTCCAAGGAATGCCATGGTATCCAGCCAACCCCCTGAGTACCCCCAGGGCTCCCCCCGAGGGGATCCAGGGCCCCCTGGCAGCCAAATGGGGGGTCCAAAAAGCAGCAGGGCCCCTCCTGGTCAGGGGCCAAGCTCCAAGGCCTGCTGGGGTCTGGAGTGAAGAGGAGGTGCTCCACGTGATGGGGAGCAAGTAGCGGAACACGGAAGTGTTTGCCTGACTGGCCGAGGGCCTGGCCACCCAGGGTCACCCTGCCATGTTCCGAATTATGTCCGCAGAAAGGTGAAAGAGTTGCAGCAGGGTTATGCCTGGGTCGAGGACTCGGCCAGCTGGTCTGGGGCCACCCCTGCAGCTTGCCCCTATTACAGGGAGATCAGGGCCACCCTGGGCCCCTGGAACACCTCCTCCCCCCTCCAGGCCACACTGGACACCACAGCTGAGGAGTACCAGCAGGCCTTGGAGCTGGAGTCCAGCCTGGAGGCCAGCCCCACACCCCAGGGCCCACCCGAGGAGCCAGCCCTCAGGACAGCAGAGGAGGGGGCTCAGCAGTGGGGGGGGGCTCCTCATTGACCTCCCCTCCCTGAGCACCAGCCGGGCATCTGCCCACCGGGGTTTCCCCAACCGTGGCAGTGGATGGTCAGGTACGTACTCCACAGGGCACACACCTCCAAGCCACAGGGCAGGGGCACCAAACATGACCGGGGGCCCCACACACCCCAGTGGACCCTGACCCACAAATGCCCAGCCACAGCACAGTCCCAGGATGGCAGCATGGCTATCAGTGCCTGTCAGCACCCACACCCATGGACAGCACTATGCCCTAACACGGGGGGCAGGGGACCATGCAATGGGGACACCCAACAAGGACACCACACCCACGGATGAGGGATGGAGACCCAGCACCCAAGGGAGGATGGGTGGCATGGGCCACGGGCCATGGCACAGTACTAACAGCCGTCCCCTCCCTCTATCTCCCTCTCTGCAGCTGCACCAGCTGAGGCCCTAGGTAGCCAAGCACCCTCCGTTGTCGCTGAGAGTGTGCTGGAGGCCAGGCACCGCCATCACCTGGGGGCTCCACTGAGGCCAGGATGGACACACCACCGCCAGACCCAGGGGATGGACCCCCTGGACCACCCAGCTCCTGGCGGCTCTCCAGCGGCAGGTGGCTGTGGCCGAGGAGAGGCTGCTGTTCGACTGGGAGGAGTCTACCTGGTGCCGGGTGGCATGGCAGGAGTGAATGGGGGTCTTCTGGGACATACCCATGTCGTTCTGGGAGGCTGTGGCCAGGATCCCGCCCCCTGGTGTCCCCCCGCTGCCCTCCCTGCTGCTCCACCCTATGCCCCCCACTGCCCCATCTGCCTCGCCCGCCACCCTGCCTGCCACTCCACCTGCCAGCCCCCCCAAGACTGGAGCCCACTGGGGCCAAAGACCAGCCAGGGGGGCTCTGGGCAGGGAGTGAGAGTGTAGAAGTGTGGGCAGGGTCTGGGTGCTTATGGTAGGAGGTTGAGTGTGTGGTGAGGCTTAGAGAGGGTTGGGTGTAGGAGTCAGGGCAGGAGAGGAGGGTGCCAAGCAGGTGGGTCAGTGCACAGGGGTGGGATACATGGGAGGGACTTACCGGGCCATTCGTGGTAGTAAAGGCAGCTCTGGATGGGGTGAGGGGTAGGCTGTTCCTGGCACAACCTGTGCACCAAACACGGGGCTGTGCCATGGTTCCTGGCCATGCAGCTTGTCCTTGAGGCATGGGCCAAGGTTCTCAGCCCCTTCTTCCCCTGGTGTCTGCTCTGGGCAGGGTGGAAGAGGAATAAAATGCAATTTTCACTTTTTTTCTTGACATGGTTCCCAGCTCCACCTGATGTTTGCTTTGGAAGGGAGGCCAGAGCCCAGCTAGTCAGCGCACAGGAATGAATGTGGAATGAAAAAGAGCTCCTCATCTGAGTCTGACAGGCTTTGCTTCAGCTGTTTTTGTGGCTGGTTCTGCTGGCTGCGTCTTTGCCCACATCTACACTAGACCTTCAAGTCAATTGTAGATATGCAATTCTAGCTACAGCAATGGATGTATCTGGTCATCCTCACAGAGGGAAGTTGACGAGACGAACTCTCCCATGGACCTCTCTTACTCCTCACAATATTGAGGAGCACAGGGTTCGACTTGTGACCTCTGATAATTTGATTTCACATGTTCATCCTAGGGAAAAAATCGAATACTGGAATATTGACCCTGACCAAGTCAATCTTCTGGGTAGTGAAGACATACCCTCTGCCTCACCCTAAAGGGACCCCTCCCTGGACTCCTTCCCCAAAAACTTACTTGGCTGGGGAAAGGATGGGAGTGCATGGGACATAGTGCCCCCAGAATGTGTATGCATGTGCGCCTGTGAAGGTGCCATTCCTCCTCTGCATACATGTGGGCGTAGAGAGTCTAAGAAGAGAGCTAAGGTACTAGCCCGTATCTCCCGGACAGCAGTTGGCACAATCTCTGTGCCTAAGGAGGTGTGTTGGAGGAATTATAAATGTGGTTACTGAAATAATATTTCAGCGTTCAGCATTGTAGAGAGGATCAGATATCTATGCTGGCTGGTTTACACCAGCCTCTCACTGATACAAGCATATTTTCAGGTAGAATATACCAATTACCTCCAAATAAGTATTTCTTTACTTAAAAATAAAGGTAAATAGCTCTGCTGTATCTCAAATATAGTTTGATCCAGCAGTGAAACACTTTCCAACACACAAGTTCTTTATTAGGCAGACATAGTAATAAGCAACATACAAACAAATAGCTGGGGAAACTGCCAGGGAATAAGTTTTTCCTCACAAAATTAACCCCGTTATCATAAAAGTCTGATGTAAAATGCTCCAAATATGTGTAAAATAAATTAACCCTCTCACAGGTATCAGGGAGTGACAGCTGTCTGTCTCAATCATGTATGTATGTATGTATGTATGTATGTAGTATATAATAGAAAGACAGATAAACAGAGGAGGAAAAACATACTTTGATAATACACAGGTTACATAAATGGCCATACAAGATAAAAGCTTCACTTTCTCACACCTCCCCTTTGGATAGTGGCATCTGCACCATAAAAACATTTGGATGAGGGACTGGATTGCACCCTCCGCAAGTTTGCGGATGACACAAAACTAGGGGGAGAGGTAGATACGTTGGAGGGTAGAAGGAGAATCCAGAGTGACCTGAATAAATTGGAGGATTGGGCCAACAGAAATCTGATGCAGTTCAGCAAGGAGAAGTGTAGAGTCCTGCACCTGGGACAGAAGAATCCCAAGCATTTTTATAGGCTGGGGACCAACTGGCTAAGCAGAAGTACAGTGGAAAGAGATTTAGGGATTATAGTGGATGAAAGGCTGGATATGAGTAAACAGCGTGCCCTTGCAGCCACGAAGGCGAAGGGCATACTAGGGTGCATTAGGACGAGAATTTTGAGCAGCTCTAGAGAGGTTGTTGTTCCCCTCTATTCGGCACTGGTGAGGCCACATCTGGAATATTGCATCCAGTTTTGGGCCCCCCAGTAAAGAAAGGATGAGGATGTGCTGGAACACATGACCTATGAGGAGAGGCTGAGGGATTTGGGCTTATGTAGTTTGCAGAAGAGAAGACTGAAGGATGATTTAACAGCAGTCTTCAGCTTCCTGAAAGGGAGCTCTAAAAAGGATGGAGAGAAACTGTTCTCAGTGGTGTCAGATGGCAGAATAAGGAGTAATGGCCTGAAGTTGAAGAGGGAGAGGTGTAGGTTAGATATTAGGAAAAACTACTTCACCAGGTGGGTTGTGAAGCACTGGAATACGTTGCCTAGAGAGGTGGTGGATTCTCTGTCCCTCGAGGTTTTTAAGTCCCGGCTTGACAAGGTCCTGGCTGGGATGACTTAGTGGGGGTTGGTCCTGCTTGAAACATGGGGCTGGACTAGATGACCTTCTGAGGTCTCTTCCAGCCCTGTGATTCTGTGATTTTAATGATGAAATAATAGTTCTTATAATCATAATAAATCAAATTGCCATATTCCAATTACATAATCATTCACAGATCATATAAAATAAAAACAACTTTTAATGATTTTCAAAGTCCTCGAAACTCTGGGAAGCCTCATAAACAGATTTCTGTGGAGCTATCAATTCAGAAGATAAACATCTGATCTCATCCACAGTTTGTAAACACATTCTTGCTCCAAGTGAATCACAAGTTTTAACAGATGATGGGAAGCATTCACAATGTCAGCTCGAGCTGGGTGGGCACTTGCTTCCCCTCATGGGAGATGGGATGGGGCAGAATGGAAATTTTGAGGACAGGTTCCAATTCTGAATTGGGACAAAAACAGTCAAAATCTTGAACGTTTTTGAAAATTGGCAAACTAGAACAAGTTTGGATCAATCAAAATATTTCATTTCAAGTCTGGCCTTTTTATTTTTATTTTTTTGCTGTAATTAGGTTAAAATTAAAAATATACAGCAAATAGGCTGACTTCTCATTTTGTTGGAATAACTCATCAGTTTCTATTTGTAGTGAGTTTAGGACAGACTGTTCCAATACATGAAAAAACATTTTTACAGAGAGGAGGTAGTAAATTACTGGCCAATTCTGATGATTATATATCATGGGCTCCATGGCTGGGATGTATGATTTCATTTCTCCTGGATGAACTAATTTGAACCTTTACATTTTCATGGAAACCAGTTTTAACTATGAAAACCATTGGTTGGCCAACTTCTTCAAACATGTGGAGCAAATGGGCACCTGGAGTAAGTGTGGACAACTTCACTGTGTCTGACTTCAATGGAGTCGCACCCATTTTATCCTGAATCTGAATTTTCCCTTGAGTTTGGTGGTTAAGGAGGTATGTCTGGTTCTTCTGCAGCCCTTCACAGAGCTGAAATATCTCTGGAGCCTGCTACGCTTGCTGGGAAGGAATATGGAAGTGTTGGTCATTTGGAAATGAGTAATCTCATCATTAAATTGCTATTTGAGCTGTGAAGGTCTTCACTGTTTCTTCTTGTTAGAAACTGAGGGGATTTTTAATGGAGGTACAAATACATTTAGCTGCTTATTGATTATTCTTTTCACCTTTATTTCCCTCTTCTTAGGGTCATGGTTAGTTTTCTTTTGATTTTTGAAGTTTAGTCCACCCAGATGTATTAATATTCCTGCTAGACCTCAAGACACCTGCAGAGGCAAATCATGCTAGGAACCCCCCTGCCTACAAGAAGCCCCTCTTATTATTGGCAGGATCTCTTTCCCAGAGCCCATAAATGGTCCTTGAATCTTTCTTCACTGTGTTTTAAGGAAGGACATTAACACTTGACCAAGTACAAGGACAGTAATTACAAGCGCAGCCTCACATTGCATTAGGGAGAATCCCTCTAAACTCACTGACATTTTTTCTTTTAATTTTTCTTTTTATTGTCTCTATTTGAGACATGTTGGATTTGGTTTCCCCGGTTTCCATCTGAGATTTCTAGTTCCTCCTTCATCTTTCACTTTCTACTTATGTAATATTCCTGGCTTAATTAAAAAACAGGATCATTGCCCAACTTTCACTCTAGGCAGTCTTTAATCTGCTAGCTGTTCAGTGCTGCAATACTTCCTTCTTAAATCAGAGGATGGTCCCGGAATTTTTAAACTAACCAGTGCTTAGCTGGCTTTGCTACCCCTATTTCTGTTTGTTTTATTTTCAACCATCAGCAGTTACAACCTGCTTCATCTCAGCCATCTTTTTAACAGCAACGGCTCAAAGCTCCATCAGTTTTCATAACACTTCAGAAATAAGCCTGTTAAACCTCTCTACAAAACGATACTTTTCATATTAGTATACAGTATTTTACTGGTGCTTTATCCAGACTTTCAAATAGGATTTCCTTTTCTTACTCTTGGAAAACTATTCCACAATCTAACTGAATCTCACTATCAGGCAGTTTTATCAGATACTGACTGAAGTGTGCTTTGAAAATTTAAGGATAAAAATGAATAATAACAACCACTCTTAACTCCCTACAGTCCTTTATCTTGCTGATATTCAAATCACTCAAATTTGTGAATATTGTAAGTTTAATGTGTTCCAATCTGTTAGCTGGTTGTTTTTAGCCATGTGGTATGTCATTCTTTCACTCATCTCAGACCTCAAAACCAGCTTCTAAATCAGTTCTGATATCCCTCTGATGAGCTGCTTCCAGTGTGCTCAGTTTTTTTCAGGTGCTCAGAACTGAATTTGGAATTATAGGTCCAGCCTCATTAGAGGGGGAAAAAGAATTGTCCTATGCCTCTCCATCTATAGAGACATGTATAGTCCTTGTATATTGGGTACAGTAAAAGGAAGATCCTCTGTTAGAGCAGCAAATGTTTTAGGACAGTCAGTATAAAATGACTGCAAATTGAGTGAGGAATTATATTTTCTGATTTGCTCAGGGCTGCAAAAACCCAGAGCGACACTTGATTAGGGGATAACATAGCACCCCCTATGATAGAAGCATTGCTTATCTGATTGGTAAAGCTGAATTTATGCCTCTACTATGATTGGAGGCAATCACTTAAAACAACAAGCAAATGCAGCAGGAACTTTCCAGCTGGGATTTTCCAGAGCACACAACAGCAGGATGCTGGTGAGAGTTTCTATGGCCTTCATATGCAATGGGCTGATCAGGCTGTGTTGGGATGTCCAGATTACACTAGGGGCTGGGCTATATCTGATAGGGCTGAAATCTGGTGAGCACTTCTCTTGACTTTTCATTTAAAAACAAGTGGAAATCTTTGACAATCCTTTCTTCTTGCGAGATTTCCACCACATCTGAACTACATCCAGGAAATCCACAGAATCTTTTGGATTTAACCTGGAACCAAAAGCAAAGTGGCATGTTTAGATCTATAAATTCAAATTTGAGCCGCCTCCAAAATCCAGGGTTTAGGCTTTGAGGCTATCTTTTATGAGTTACTGGAGTTTGACCAATGTCTTATCCACTCAGCTCTCTGCTGCCCTCCTTCACTTACCTTGAAAGGATGCAAAACACTGGCTGAAGTGGGATAGGACTAATCTTTTCACATCCTTTCATAAGGTGCCATGCCGTACATGCAATTTGCCAGCAATAAAGAAATGCATTGATGCCAGAAAGACGCAAACTCAGAGCGAGCCGAAAAGTTCAGAGTGACCCTCGAGGAGAATCTGCACAGCAGCCCTGGGTGTGCTAATGTGACATCCAGATGGCAGCATCTGAGGGATACAATTTACAACATGGCCTTGTCAGTGTTTGGAAGAAGAGCTAGAAACACAAATGACTGGTTCGAAGCTAACTCCGATGAGATGATTCCAGCCATCGAAAAGAAGCGCGCTGCACTCCTGGAGTACAAACGCTCACCGAGCCAGAGTACCCTGCAAGTGCTCAGAGCAGCCAGAAAAACAGTACAGCAGACAGCCAGGCACTGTGCCAGCAACTACTGGCTCAAGCTATGCAGCAGCATCCAGACCAGTGCTGACTCTGTTAATCTCAGGGGAATGTACAAGGGCAACAAGAAGGCATTAGGACCCACCCAGAACAAGACAGCACCTTGGAAATCCAAATCTGGTGATGTCATCACTGACAAAGCCAAACAGATGGAACGCTGGGTCGAGCACTGCTCTGAGCTGTACTCACGCGAGAACATTGTGGTTGATTCAGCTCTCGATGCTGTCAAGCTCCTACCAGTAATGGACGAACTGGATCAGGAACCAACTGTGGACGAACTGAAGAAAGCCATCGACAGCATTGCAGTAGGAAAGGCCCCAGGCCAGGATGGTATACCACCAGAGGTAATCAAGTGTGCCACGGACACCCTCCTGGAACCCCTACATGAGCTACTGTGCCTGTGCTGGAGAGAGGGAGAGGTTCCACAGGATATGCGCAACACTAACGTTGTAACCTTGTATAAGAACAAAGGAGACAGAAGCGACTGCAACAATTACCGTGGAATCTCCCTCCTAAGCATCACTGGTAAACTGTTCGCTTGCTTCATCCTCGGCAGACTCCAGAAGATTGCTGAGAGGGTGTATCCGGAATCACAGTGAGGATTCCGCGCAGAGAGGTCTACCATTGACATGGTCTTCTCTCTGAGGCAGCTGCAGGAGGAATGCAGGGAGCAGAGGAAGCCACTCTATATTGCCTTCATCGACCTGACCAAGGCCTTTGACTTGGTCAGCAGGGATGGACTGTTCAAACTGCTCCACAAGATAGGCTGTCCACCATGGTTACTCAAGATGATCCAGTCTTTCCACAAAGACAGGAGAAGAACCATCCAATATGATGGCACATTATCAGATGTTTTCTGCATCAGGAGCGGCGTCAAACAAGGATGCGTCCTTGCTCTGACATTGTTCGGGATCTTCTTCGCACTCCTCCTGAAGAATGCCTTTGGATCTTCAAAAGAGGGCATCTTTTTGCACACAAGATCTGATGGGAAACTGTTTAATCTTGCAAGGCTGAAAGCTAAACCTCAGGTGCGGGAAGTCCTCATCAGAGACATGCTGTTCGCAGATGACGCTGCTGTAGTGTCACACACAGAAGACCAGCTTCAGAAACTGCTGGATCAGTTCTCCAAAGTGTGCAAGGACTTCGGTCTTTCCATCAGCCTAAAGAAGACAAATGTACTTGGTCAGAACGCTGCTGAACCTCCATCAATCAGCACTGACAACTATATGTTAGAGGTCGTCCACGAGTTCGTTTACCTCGGCTCCACCATCACTGACACCCTGTCATTGGACACTGAGCTAAATAAGAGGATCGAAAAAGCAGCCACAACTCTGTCCAGACTCAGCAAGAGAGTGTGGAATAACATCAAGTTGTACACCCACACCAAATGCAAGTCTACAGAGCCTGCATCCTCAGCACCCTCCTTTACGGCAGCGAGTCTTGGACCCTGTACGCCCGCCTGGAAAAGAGGCTGAACGTCTTCCACTTGCGCTGCCTGAGATGCATCCTTGGAATATCGTGGAAGGACAGAGTGTCCAACACCGCCGTCCTTGAGCAAGCTGGAATCCCAACCATGCACACCCTCCTCAGGCAGTGGCGGCTCCGCTGGCTTGGCCATGTCCACAGGATGAATGATGGAAGGATCCCAAAAGACATCCCGTATGGCGAGCTAGCCTCTGGCAAAAGACCTCCTGGACGCCCCCAGTTGCGCTACAAAGGTGTTTGCAAGAGGGACCTCAGGGAGGTAGACATCGAGCCGGACAGCTGGGAGGAACTGGCAGATGATCGCAGCAGATGGAGGCAGGGACTACACAAAGGCCTTCAGAAGGGTGAGATGATGATCAGACAGCTAGCAGAGGAGAAGCGAGCCCACAGAAAGCACAGTAAGGACCTGCCAGACACCCATTACACATGCAACAGATGCAGCAAGGACTGTCACTCTCATGTGGGCCTTCACACTCACAGTCGACGCTGCAAATGATGATTCCAAATGGGACTATGAAGGGCGCGATCCATAGTCTACACAGACCGAAGGATGCCTACTAAAGAAATGCACAGCCTATGCTACTGAGTTATTCCCATTACCAAAGTGACTTAGGTAGGCACTCAGGAACAGACTTTCAATGGTGTTTTGGTGCCTAATGGAACTTTAAAAAGTGGCTAAACAGACCCATATTAACTCATGTGTTGGAATTATTAATAATATAAGAATTCAAATGATATCAATTTATCCTCGAATTCCTTTATTTAGTCCACGGACCAAACTATAATTTTTTCCAGTATTCTAAACTTGCCTGACAGCCTACAACTAACCACTCACTGCACCCAAATAACAAAGTGTTCATAAGCCTGCGCTCAGTAGCCTTACAAATAAGACAGACCTAGGGAAAAACAAAGTACTCTTCAATTCATAGCTCTTTTTATACCCTTTAACAAACAAATGATGGCATTGCCAATTACTGACTTCAGTTAAAAACCAGGTTGAGACAATTCACCCTTATTTTCAGTCTTAATCCGGTCAAAGTGTGTCTCATCTCCTTTCCTCTCACAAGGCCTTTCTTCCATATGATCAACAGTTTTTCCACTGGATCTGGAATATATTGGCTTTACTTTTCAAATAACACCAGTATATGTGGAGAGGTGGCTCATGTTCTCTCCTTTTAAGACAGACTGGTTTTGTTTTATTTCACACCATCTGCGGTCACCCTTATTGTCAGACATCTCCATTTTAGTCACTCGCCCATTAGTTACTCAGTGAACCAGGCAGCTACTTCATTCCTTCTGTCCTTATTATTTTCAAGGCTTTTCTTCTACTTGCTACCCAGGCCTTTCTTTACAACTATTTCCTTAACCGAACTTAAGCTAACCCTAATTTTTAATTTCATGCATCGTGGGTACTCTGTGCACTTGCAGAGGCTTACCATGTCAGGGCAGGCTGATGCTGTGTCTCTTATTTGACCTTAATGTCAGTATCTTCTTGTCACACTTTTCCTTTATTTTGCATCATTTTAGAAAAGGGAAATTTCCTGCCTGGGTGATAGGTCTGTTCTCTCTCTCTCTATTTACATGTCCATATGGGGGTGTTTTTATTGACTCACTTGACAACTGTCATATTTGTTTCATTCCTGGGAGCGATGAGTCTTTCAGCATGAGTAATCTACATGGTTTGAGGAGCATCAACATTAATCCCTACTGGCTAATCCCGATTAATCCCCTAATAAATAAATGGCCTGCAAAACAGTGCAACAGACCTCTGCTCCAGTCTTCACTTCCCTCTGGACTTCATTGCTTACAAGACTTTTAGTTCGAGTCTGCTCTGTTCACCTGCTAGGTCTCTCAGATCCAGGTCCACAAGGGGCAGTTGCCCACGCGCCCAGCATTTCAAAGGGGCCTGGAGCTCTGGGGCCCTTTGAACTGCCACAACAGTGCTGCTTCAGTTGTGTGCGACTGGGGAAAGGCACTAGCACCACAGTCTGGCCAACACTGAAAGATGAGTGCTCTTAGCCTTGCTCCTTGTAGTCTTGGCCCTGCCCCTTCCTGGGCACAGAGACAGGGTCCCACCCCACCCACCTTGCCGGAGCAGATTCAATATCTCACTGTCAGGTCAACCCACACAGGAACCTTGCTTCCTACTTTGTATTCCCTCAGGCTGGAAGGGCCTCTCTTGGAACTTGATACTGTGATAGATGTTGAAAAAAGGGCAGGGTAGGGTGTGACAAAACAGGGCTGAACTCAGTTTCTGACCATTAGCTCCTTCCTGTCCTGATTCAGGTGGGGATTGTCCAGCCCCTCACAAGTCTTTTACTAGAGTCCTCATCAATTATATTTTTAAATGCTTATTTGAAGCACTTCCTTTGCTTGTGTGACTAGATACTGGTGCATATCTCACAGTTTCAGGAAGGAAACTATTGTACTTGTTCATGAATCATGATCTGAAAATCAAATTGATTTTATTTTAGAGCACTCATTTGTTCCAAATGTATCCATAAGTCATTCACACTTAATTTTTTGCATAATGGATGCCACTATGGTTTAAAAAAAGCTCCCTATAAAATCACGATCATAACAGGTGGTAAATATGTCTGTATGTGTCTATCTAAGTATGAGTCACAATATGGCTAGAGTATCAGAGAGGTAGTCGAGTTAATCTGTATCTTCAAAACCAACAAGAAGTCCTGTGGCACCTTATAGACTAACAGATATTTTGGAGCACAAGATTTGATGGGCAAAGACCCACTTTGTGAGATGCATGAGTGGGGGTGTTCCAGAGGAGGGTTTAATATATGGACTTTTGAAAACAAAGGAGTCCCAGTCAAGAGGAGGGCCAGAGTTGACAAGGTCAGGTCAGTCATGGAGGATGTGGCCCATTATCAGCAGTTAATGTGGAGTTGTGAACATTAAGAGAGAAACCAGGTCAATTCAGTTAGGGAGGATGTGGCCCATTATCAGTAGCTAATGTGGATGGAGGTAAACTGTATGTAAGGGGGGTCTTGAGGATTAGATTTTCCATACAGGATGAAAACATTTCTTTATATTTTCATTAGTAGCTGTGTAGAAGAATTTTCTGTGAAAAACTTGCAATTTTTATATTTTTTAAAAAACACAAGGGCTTAGAATATAGCAGAAGACAGAAATCCAGACACTAATCAGGCAAGCTCTTGGACACAAGAGGGGGTGATAGAAAGTGAAGCAACACTGAGCACATGATGGCTGCAAAGGCTAATCATGGGAGTTTTACAAGATGCCTCGCTATGGGTAAGACTCTGACAGGAAATCAATTGCAAACTCTGGAAGAAAGTACAACATACATTGCTAAAGTCTATTGACTTTCTGACCTTTTTAGTGTGTAATTCTGATCTTAGATTGGCACACAAGGAAGCAGCTGCAGACTGCAGTCATTAAAATTTGTTCTTCCCGATAAGTCAAATGGATCAATACACTGGGTATAGTAATTACGTTATATCTAGAATTCCCTTGGAGTTGTATTATGAATATTTTTCTACTTCCTGTCCTTAATTACTGGGCAGTTTTATGGAATCATTTTCAACACCATACTCAGTCTGTGTTCCATTGATGTAGGTATGTGTCATTAATGACAGAACAAGAGAAGAGATGGTTCCAATTTTTTGTTCAACATGCTGGGCAATTAAAATTGGTCTTTTATGTAAGTATTCCAGGAAATCTTTTCCAGGAATATATTCCGGGAAAGCCTTTTAAAAACTTATTTTCCACTTTTTCTCAAAACTACCAATTTAGAAATTTCAGAAAAGTTTGGGTTTGTTTTGACTTTCCACTTTCTTTTTTCCTTCTGCTTGCCTTTCTTCACATGCCTTTTCAGACTTCCTCAACTTTGATAAGAGCTTCAGAAAAGCAAAACAAAACATGAAGATCTAAGTTTCAAAACTGCCTCAACTTTGGACACAGAACTACTGTGTTTTTATCTATCCTTTTACCACTCATAAGCTTCCTCAGTAATAAAAATTTAAAATTTCTGTATAAAAAAAGGATACCAGCTAGCCAACCCTCTACGTCCATTCTCTTGCATTTGGTGGCAAAAAAGAAAAAGGTGGGGGGAGGAAATCAAATCCAAACTTTAAGAAGTTTCAATTTTCAAATTTCAATACACAATAAAAGTGATTTTGTTTAACAATTTTCTGTTGATTTTTTAAAAATGTACTTAAAAAGTTTTAACCCTAAAAATAATATTTTACAAAATCCAATTTGGGGGCAGGAAAATATTGTGGTCAAAAAAATTCAACCAGCTGTCCAAACAAGGGGTGATCAAACTTTTTATACAGGGCCCTACTTTTTGTCCCAGTAATTAGCAGGGCCCTACCACCTGTCCAGAAGTGAACGGAAGTTCCTAAGAGATGACGCACCACACTCCTGTGGCAGCGGTGGAGGCTGTGATGGTGGGTGAGGAAGCAGCGGAGGTTGGGGGAGGCAGCAGAGGCTGCAAGGTAGGGAGGCCGACAGTGCTTTGTCCCCCTTATGAAATTTCTTGCACCCCTCACTTTGGGCACCCGCAATTTAAGGTGCCACAGGACTCCTCATTGTTTTTGCAGATACAGACTAACATGGTTGCATCTAATGAAGCAGGTCTTTGCCCATGAAAGCTTCTGCTCCAAAATATCTGTTAGTCTATAAGGTGCCACAGGACTGCTTACTGTTTTTGAAGACAGAGACTAGCATGGCTACCTCTCTGATGGTTATCCCTCTGAGACTAATAAAAGGATTATTTGTTTAAAGAAAGATTCTCTGGCTTCCCAGCTTTTCGTGTGGATTCAGTTCACATTTTCAAGGCTTTTTCCTGCAACTGTGAAATATACTAGAAATATACTTTGGGAAAAGAAGTTGAGAAAATGAGGTTCTGGACCTTCATTTTCCATTCATGCTCTCAGTCCGATGGGGCTTGGACAAAGGTGTCCACTCTTATTAAGGAATACTGCAAAGGGCCTTAGCTGGTAAACACAGAGGAGAAGCAAAAAGAATACAGAGACATGAGTTCTTGGGCCTTTGGGGAACATTACAGAGAGAAGCCAGGCAGAGATGCTATCTGCTCAGGCACAAACAACCAAAGGCATAACTCTGACTAGTCAAAGAACTTTCTACAGTTCTCACTGGACTTTTTCTGCCCCATTCTGAATGGCTGTTTGCCTCAGCCCCATCCCCTAGCCTCTTCATTTAAATTTCACCCCTTTCCTGCCACTCTTTTCCTTTGCCTTGTCCCCCTCCTTTTGCCACTTATCCCCTCAACTAAAAAAACTGTACAACTAACATGATGTTTGTAGCCATTACTTTTGTTCAGTCTGCCTGTGTGGTGTGCTCCACCCTGTGTCTGCTCGTCTCTAGTTTGCAAGCATTTCACATCAGGCAGGGTCTGCTACCCTATATTTATACAGTACCTAGCCCAATGGGGCCCTGTCCTTGGTTGGCACTCCCATAATAATCAACAATAAATAAAAATGACCTTTTCTTCCATTGCATTAGAAGGGTGATGTCATAAGTAGGTTTACCCATGAAAGTGTTGGCCTCCTACCGTAGGGAGGATAGTTACCATCTGTAAGGCCACAGTGCCAGATGTCCTTGTGGGAGCATAGTCTCAAGAAGGTCATAATTATCAATATCTTGTTTCCAAAGTCATCTCCTTCCTCTGCTCCTACGGCTAAGATCACCATGGGCTAAAGAACACTGACAATTAAAAACAACAATTATGAACAGCAAGAAGTCCTGTGGCACCTTATAGACTAACAGATATTTTGGGGCAAAAGCTTTTGTTGGCAAAGACCCACTTTGTCAGATGCACCTGACGAAGCAGGTCTTTGCCCATGAAAGTTTATGATCCAAAACATCTCTTAAAGTGTCACAGGACTTCTTGTTGTTCTTGAAGATATAGACTAACATGGCTACTTCTCCGATAACATGTAGTGAGTCAGTATGGCCTCCCGCAGACTCAGAGGCAGACGAGGCTGCGCAGAGGCCCTGGTGGGCGGGCCCGGAGCCAGAATACCAGAGGCCCACCCCTCAGAGGGCGGAGCCCAGGGCTAGAAGAGCCCAGGGCGGGACTCAGGACTTATTAAAGGCTGGGCCTCCGGGCAGGGAGGACGCGCCTGCACGAGCTCCTCGGCGGCAAGGGCAGAGGGCCTGTCGCCACCCGGCCAGGCCGGAGGAGCAAGCCCCCAGTGGCTCCGAACAACCCCGAATCCAGATGCCCCAGGGGGACTACCCGGACTTCCCAGACCTGCCAGGACCCTCATGCCGGCGAAGACCCCCCGCCTGGGAAGAAGCCCCAGGAGCGTCCCGCTCCAGAGTCCTAACGGAGCCCTGCAGCCCTCAGGCCCAGGATCTCTGCGGGTCCACCGGGCTACCGCCACCCGTCTATCCCAATGACATTGAGATGAGCGACTGGCTGGAGCCCCCGAAGGTGGATGACCTGGAGGAGGCTGACCTAGAGGGACGCCCCGGCCATATGGACTGGGACCTTCTGCCAGCGGAGGTTGAGGTGGGAAGTGGCCCGGGGAACGACGCTCCTGAACCCATGGCAGTGTGTTGCGGTCTGGATCCCCACTGCCAGGGTCGTGTGTGAGCAACCCCCAGGGCCCTGGGCCGGGTCGCAGTGGAGTGGGAGGGCCTGCGACCCCCTACCCCGCCTCCTTGACAGGGCCAGCCTGAGGGCTGGGCCTGTACTTCAACCCTTGTGCTATGGCCCCGCCCCAAACTGAGGGCTGGGCCTGTGCTTAACCCTTGTGCTGTTGCCCCACCCCAAACTGAGGGCTGGGCCTGTGCTCAAACTATTGTGTTGCTGCCCTGGCCTGGACTGCGGGCTGGGCCGGGACCTTGTTGCAACAGTGAACTGCTGCCCTGCCCTGGACGGAGGGCTGGGCTGGAATTGTACTTCTATGGTGAACTGCTGCCCGCCCCGGACTGAGGGCTGGGCTGGTACGGTATTGCAACTGTGAACTGCGGCCGCCCTGGACTGAGGGCTGGGCCGGTATCGTATTGCTATTAAGAACTGCTGCAGGCCCTAGCCTGAGGGCTGGGACCTGCATTGTTTTGTAACGAGAACTGCTGACCCCCCCGAACTGAGTGCGGGCCGGTGTTATAACCCCTCTTTGGTTGCCGCCCGCCCTAGGCCAAGGGCCGGGCGGTCTAGGACTTCCTACATAACAGTTATGAAGCATGTGCCCCAAATCAACTTATGAAGACTCCTGCAAGACTGTGCTAGCATAGTAGAGGATGTAAGTGAACTTTCTTTCTTTTGCAGTCACAGGTGCAAATTATATCTAGCAAGGCTATTCTGCTTGGATTCAGCAAAACAAACCAGCAGTCACATAACACTTTAAAGACTAACGTGCTACATGGCTGCAGGTTTGTTTTGTTAGAATACAGATTAACATGGCTACCTCTCTGTTACTATTCAGTATGCTTTGAATTCAGCAAGTTTAAGACCAGAAGAGATCATTAGATCATCCAGTTTGATCCCCTATTTGACACATAGGAAACAGAATTTCACCAAATAAACTTTTGTTTCATTAAACCATATCTTCCAGAAAAGCATCAAGTCTTGATATGAAGACTTCAGAAGATGAGAGAATCCAGTACTTCTCTTGATAGCTTGTTCTAATGGCTAATCCCTCTTGCTGTTAAAAGTTTGTTTGTTTCTAATTTGAAGTTGTCTGGCTTTAACAAGAAGCAATGGCTAGAAGTTGTGTCTTTTTCCACAGTTTAAAAAGCTCTTCAGCGCATGTTATTTTCTTCCTGTGAGGGTACTTATACATTGTAATCAAGTCAACTCTCAATCTCCTTTCTGTTAAATTAAGCAGACTGAGCTCTTTGAAGCTCTCTGAAAGCCATTTTCTCTAGTCCTCGAATTGTCTGAGTCTCTGTTCTGAGTCCTCCACAATTTTTCAGCATCCTTTATAAAACGTGGACTGCAGAACTACACACACTATTCCATCTCTGTCTCCCCAATGTCACACATAGAAGTAAAATCACCTACCCATTGTTACTCCGTTTCCCTGTTTATTCATGCAAGAATTGCATTATTCCTTTTTAACATTGCACCACAAAGGGCCACTGCTTTTCAGGATGCATCCTTTCATTCTGTTGGTATGGCCTACATTCTTTGTTTCCAGGTGTAGAATTTTGCATTTAGCTGTATTTAAACACCTCCAATTCAGATCCAGGCTGCTCTGTAAAGCTTCCCTGTTTTTTTCATTCATTACTGGGCCAATCTTTAGCTGATCCATAAATTTTATCAACTGTTGTTTTTTATAGGTGCCTCCAGGCATTTGAGAAAAATACCAACTCCTACAGAATCCCAGGAGAGACATCCCAACTTGGTGATGATTCCCTATTAACAACTATGCTAGCCAGTTCTGAATCCCTGGAAAGAATGCTTTATTGATACTGTACAGTATTAATATTTCAATCAGAGTGTTGTAAGTCAAATACCTTACAATAGTTTATTATATCTATGCAATTACTGTTAAATTGACTGCAGTTGTAATCTTATCAAAACAGTAAACTAGGTTTATTGGACATTAACTGTTTTCTTCAAAACCATCTTGACTGGCATCATTATATTCTCATCCTTTTAAGTCTTTATAGAGAATGAGTGCCGAGAGCGCTCAGCAGAAAAGAACAATAAAATCCTTTGCAGAAAAGAACAATAAAATATCACAGGATCTCTCCAAGGCAGAAAAGTCTACACTAGGCTTGCATCTTTCTTTTTGGAGAGAGGTTAAAGTAGATCCAGGAGGGCCATTTGGTAGCTGAAAAATGCAGAAAATACACTTCTGAGATCATGAATCTCCAGCCTAGCATTTGAAGAATTACAGCTGACTAGGATTTTAAACAATGTTCCAGTCCTGGTTATCCTTTACCAAATAGATTAGGCTATAAATTGGCATCAAGGATCTTATTAAAATGATCAGGCTGTGGTGGTGGGGTGTGTGTGTGTGTGTGTGTGTGTAAGTCTTCCAGTATGCTACAGTGTACCTGTAGATAATAAAATATCACCAATTCAGCGACTAGTGGGAAGACTAACCAACTCTAGTAAATAAGGACGTCTCAGGACTCATAGTTCAGAAGGAAGCATACTGTGTAAAGCAAACCAGAAAGTCAGTGTTGATGACAAATCATGTAGCCATCCACAGCTTAAATATAATAAACAGTACAGTAATTTCATGATGACTGCATCACCTATGAATGGTGCTACCATAAAAAAAACCCTAATCCAAACACTAGACTAAGATATCAGAAAAACACATGGGGCCTTCTTCTCATTGCCTTGTGCTTTGAGAAGACATTTATCAGAGCACAAAGTGGGTGCAAAATGGCATCACTGGTAGCAATGGAAACTCTTAGAAATCATATCTGGAGGCTGCAGGTATAACTATTGACAACAATTAGCCTGTAGAATTTCTACAATCATTGTAAATAGACATCAGACTTTAAACCCCAATTCTATGAAGAATGTACTTCAGGATTCAATCAAGAGTTTAACAAACCCTTGTCACTCAGGCTGGTATTTTCAAAAGTTTATATTAGGTACCAAAAATCATTTAGCGGCTCCTATGGCCTTCAATGCATTTATACTTCTGCTTGGCTAGTTATGATACTCACAGGGCACAGAAATGGATATCTCTGAGGAATTCATCTCGTGCTCTTCCACCTCTGTCCATTACCCCAGAGTTAATCAATCTTGTCACCACACGGCTTCAAGCCAAACAATAGGAAAGCTAAGTTAGCAAGTGGGTCACAGGAGTTGTCCTCTGCCTCAGCAGGACTCAAGATTGTTGTAACCAAGACCATCTCATCAGACAGGACAGTTGTGCTAACTGTGCTTGCATACCTATAATTTGTAGGGTGTGCTCATTGAATGGGAATAGTGCTTTGACTGGATGCAGAGGAAGCACATGACTCTCACAGTCAATGTTCTGTACAATCAGCAGGACACATATAGAACCCCAATGGGCCACAGAATGGCCACCACTGCTCCAAGACCTATTACAACAGCGTCCAGAACTGGTGAGCTCCCTTCTCATTTTGATCCCCTTTAACCACTGTCCTTAACATCTCCAGCAGCTTCCACTTCCTCTTTATCCTCTTTGCTGACACCCTCGTATGTGCTTTGGTATTTCCTTGCCTGGGTTACTGTAGTCTTTTTCTTTCCAGCCTGCCTTCTTTCTCCACCCGCTCTTCTTTAATCCATCCTAAATGTCATCTAATTGTAAATGATTTATAGTGAGTCAAACGACACACGCACCATGAATTTCCAGTAGGTAGTCAGTATGCCAAAATCTGTATAAAATGTAATTTTGCAAAATAATAGAACAAAGGAGGAAAGGAAAAAGGTGCAAATGCCTTTTCATGCTTGACAAAATCCATATACCACTCTGTCAATTTTTCTTTGCTCAAGAGTGTCACATAAAAGAATGTTATATTCACCCAACAAGATTTAGACTTTATTTCAGCTAATTTTTATTTCTTTCACCACCATTTAGACAATAGATCAGCCACCATTTAGACAATAGATCATCTAGAAAATAAGGGATTTATAAAATCAGGAATGATCGTCATCTAATTTATCCTGCTGATACAAACTGAAATACAAATAGTATCTAAAGGCATCCAGCTAATCTTGTTGTACATCACAATCACACCTAAAGAAAATGAAAAACATATGCATCTTGGCTATGTTTACACTAGCACCCCCCTTTCGAAAGAGGGATGCTAATGAGGCACTGGAATGAATATGCGGCACCTCATTAGCATCATGGTGGCTGCAGCACTTCGAAAGTGCCACTTTTGATCACACATCGCTCATCTACATGGGGTCCTTCTCGAAAGGACCTGCACATGTTGAAATCTCCTTTTTCCGATTTGGTTATAGGAATAAGGGGATTTCGACATCATTGCAGTGCCTCATTAGCATATCCCAATGTGTCTCATTAGCATCCTCGTTTGGAAGGGGAGTTCTAGTGTAGACATGGTCTTTGTGTAAAATTCTGGCCCTATCAAAGCCAGTAAGAGTTCGGCCCTAATGATTTCAGTGGGACGAGGATTTCAATCATTTCTCATTTATTGCTATTAATTTGAATTAGTTACTCAATATCTGTTTGTACATTAACATTAGTAAGTGTAATCTGTTAAAAAGTGCCTTAGTGATTTAGGAGCCCAAGCCCCATTTCTAATGTGATTTAGGCACTTAGAAGCCCTAGGTCTCAGTGAAAGTCAATGGGATTTAGACCCCAAAGGTCAGATTTAAAAGTAATTAAATGGCTAAATATATTGATAGGTGCCAAATGAAAATTTTAAAAACACCTATCCAGGTTAGGCATCTCCCATTGGAATCTACATTCATGTGTGATTGAAATGTTGCTGGTCCCATATTAGAGAGAGAAGGCAGGTGAGTTAATATATCTTTTATGAGACTATCTTGTTATGAGAGAAGGTTCCAGGTCTTATGAAAAGTTGGTCTCAAAAGATATTGCCTCACCCACCTTCTCTCTTTATTGAAATCAGTGGAGGTTTGCCATCTACACTACATAGGCTCACACCTGGATTAGGGAATCTTGGGGCCCTGTGGAAATTGCCTCTCCAACGTCCTTTCAGAAATTAGACAGCAAAGCACATGGCCCCATGCATATCCAACTCTACCATACACAGAGACCATCAAATATCTTTCCCACGCCACATTTGCCCCACGGACACTGTACAAGTGGCCTCCCGTCCTGACACCCCTCACATACACACGAGCAACCCTGACATACCTTTCATTCACCGCAGCCCCCAACACATCTGCCCCATTGCCACAGACTCCACTTTCTTCCCAGCCTCTAAAGCTCACCTCCAGCATCTCCTACTTGCCCCCAGCCCCTACATTCACCACTCACCTCACAGCCTACCAACTCATGTCCACTGCTATTGGGATTTTTTTGGCCTCTCAAAGGGGCCTACCTTGCTCAGCACTCTGTTCCTGTCCAGGGCCAAGACGGCTCCTCCACCTCTTCCCAGATGTCCAGCTCTGCCCTCTGTGCACTCACATCACCTGGGCCTCTGAGGTTTGGCCTGGCTGCCCTTCCACATCATGTAGGAGTGGCTGGATTAAACTCAAGTGAAGGAAGGGTCTACTGAAAAACAGCTTGATCCTAGGAAAGAAGCTCAGTCTCCAGTCCCTGATTTCAGAGCCCCAGATGGCAGTTCCAGCAATAGAGTGAGCTGGAACTCTTCTTTGAGTAAAGCCCATTGTACCCATATCTGCAAATTTGAGGGGGTATGGTTTTGATTTTGAAAAATTAAAATGCAGGCAAGTTTGCTTTGGTTTCTTTTTTAAACACTGAAGATCAAAGGCTTTGATTCTGGCCCATTGAGAGTACTAAAGGTACAAGAGATGGGCATCACTTACTAACTGATATCCAACTAAATGCAGAAAAGAATTTCAAAGGCTTTGTCAACAGAAGCTGTTGAAATGCCAAATTTTGTTCTCAGGTACACACCCACACAAACCAGTGACTTCAATGGGAGCTGCCCATGCAAATCTGGAGGTAGAATTTGTCCGTCAATTTTTGTTAGAAGTCATGTCAGACTGACATGGCTTGAATACACCCTCTTCCATCTAGGAGCTCTGACCTCATCAGAGTGGGATTTGGAATTAAAAAAAAATAAGTCTAGGGGTGTGCCAGAGTGCTAAGCAATAACACCTTGGCCAGTCCTCTGGTCACGGCCAGTCCTCTGGTCACAGTCACTCCAATCAACCAGTACAGTATGGAGCTGATTAAACAAAGCTGTGGCTATTTGTGAGCATAGGAAAGCAGGAAGGAAGGTGAGCCATTAGACAAAGGCCACAAATAGGCATAAGAGGCAGTAGAAGAAGAAGAAGAATGATAATGAGGCAGGTTGTGCTCTTCCCTGGCTGCTGCAGAAGGCTGGGGATCCCAAGGACTGTTGAAGCAGAACTGTATGCAGATGATGGGAGCTCATATTGTAAATAAACTGTACAAGGTGTTTGGCCCAGCACAAGGATCTCTGAGTGGTTTGTGGACCAGAGCAGAGGCAGGAGCAGGAGGTAATGGCATGAGTGTTTCTTTTCCAGTTTACTGACTGTAATCAGGACCACATTGTTGTAAGCAGTATGCAGACAGAAGCAAGACCTTGCCCTCAAAAGACTATGTGTGGGTGGGGAGACTGGAGGAGGGTGGAGACTGAGCCATTGGTTAATGCATTTCATCTTCCATGATGCCGTTAGTGAGTGAGTAAACCAATCCTTAATTGGCAGAAACTGACTACAGATATCACATAAAAAAGTGCCAACTTCAGTAGTTGTGTGTTCTTTTTGGATCCTCTACTTTTTCTGTAATGCTTGGATATGTTGACTGTCAAAGTATTTGAGAACCTGGACACCTATCCAGGTTAGGCATCACCACCAGCTCTCATAATCTGAACCTATAATATCTACATCTAATATATTTTGTCTAGTCTTGTTTTATCTAATATAACCTTCAAAATTGTGTTAGTTTCTTTTTCGATTGTGTATTTATATTTAAGAGAATCTCAAAGATAAACTGATTTGCTCCAATTCCCCTGACAGTGCTTGGATACAAAAGTGAGGGTGTTTTTTAAATTTCATCTACAAATCCACATCTCATGTCAGAGTTGGAGCTAGAGTTTTACTCTGTGCTTTTTCTGACAGTTCAGGATTTCCTCAGAGAAATCTCCTCACTAAGGCAGAGATTAAATTGATTTTGAATCTGTCCTGCTCACAGATAAAGTATGTATAGAGACACTCAGTGTGACAATTTTCTTATGCAAAATATTTTACAGTATGAATGAATGTTTGTTATATAGTCAGTATAAAGATCCTCCAGTAGGAATTACAGTAACATTAGTATTCTATTAAAATTCTTCCAGATTTGTAACACTATGGCTACGTCTACACGTGCAGCCAACATCGAAATAGCTTATTTCGATGTTGCGACATCGAAATAGTCTATTTCGATGAATAACGTCTACACGTCCTCCAGGGCCAGCAACGTCGATGTTCAACTTCGACGTTGCTCAGCCCAACATCGAAATAGGCGCAGCGAGGGAACGTCTACACGTCAAAGTAGCACACATCGAAATAGGGATGCCAGGCACAGCTGCAGACAGGGTCACAGGGCGGACTCAACAGCAAGCCGCTCCCTTAAAGGGCCCCTCCCAGACACAGTTGCACTAAACAACACAAGATACACAGAGCTGACAACTGGTTGCAGACCCTGTGCCTGCAGCATAGATCCCCAGCTGCCGCAGAAGCAGCCAGAAGCCCTGGGCTAAGGGCTGCTGCCCACGGTGACCATAGAGCCCCGCAGGGGCTGGAGAGAGAGCATCTCTCAACCCCCCAGCTGATGGCCGCCATGGAGGACCCAGCAATTTCGACGTTGCGGGACGTGGATTGTCTACACGGTCCCTACTTCAACGTTGAACGTCGAAGTAGGGCGCTATTCCTATCTCCTCATGAGGTTAGCGACTTCGACGTCTCGCCGCCTAACGTCGAAGTTAACTTCGAAATAGCGCCCGACGTGTGTAGACGCGACGGGCGCTATTTCGAAGTTGGTGCCGCTACTTCGAAGTAGCGTGCACGTGTAGACGCAGCTTATCTATATTACTTATACTTTGGAACAATAAAAAACCAGGCAACTTAGGATAAGAGTTATGCAGGTGCGAAGTGAAGTAGCATTCTCTTATTGAAAGAAGACAGATAACAGGAAAGCAAACTATATTTTAAATGATAGTTTTTCGTTTATCATCCCTCACATCACTGACTATTCTTGTCAGATGGTCCAAGATAGTGTGTCTTTTTAAAATACTCTTCCATTTTGACTTTTCTAAGTATCTCTGACTTTATGTAGCACATACAATACTTCCAACTTGTTCTAATTCAAAAACACATATGTGCACCCAAATAGAATTTGTTTTTATAACATCAGTTTCAGTGCTAACAATTGTGGATGAATAAGATTTCCTTGAATTTACCATCTGTCCACAGGGCAAAGGAAACTCCAGCAAATTCCTTCAAAAAATAAAACTAGTAATACATATTTTGTGGAACAGAGTCCCCAGAAAAGTTTGGGCAAATCTATGCATTATGACACCAAGTGGTTAGTTTCCTTTTGGTCTCATATGCATGTGATCGTAGGATTTTCTAACTGTAACGCTTCTGCTTGCTCTTTGCGGAGGAGTGACTCTCATCCAACATGGAAATCTACTTAGAAAAAGAGCAAAAGCCTCTTCTTAGTCATCAGCTCTGCTCACTTTGCATTTTCCGAGTCCTGTACACTCACTTTACTAGTACTACTTAAACTCTTGAACTCTGGGTGTAGCATAGGTCATCTACAAGTCTCCTCCACTTCACTGTGTCTCAGGACAAAACTTATAGCTGATGCCAGGAGTTCCCCAGTTGCTGTCCTTCAATCTCAGTAGATCTCCTCCACTTTATCTGTGGTCTTTCTCTTTTGTGTTTTCCTTGTGGGTTCCATTTGAGAGCTTGATGGACTATGCTAGATGATGGTTTTCTGAGAGTGTGGTCTACCCATCCCTACTTTCTTCTCTTGATTTGAATGCCAAGTAGTTATTGTCCCTTAGTGACTCCAAAAGTTTCTATTGCTTTCTAATCATTCGTAAAGTGGAGTCTGCAAGGCTTCGAATGTGAGCTAAATTCTATTATATCGATAAGACACAGCAATAGATTATTGTGTATTCTGTCAATGAATGGTGGCACACATAGTTGAAGGCAGAGTGTCTTCAACCACCCCAAAGTGTGCCATTTAATACACATTCACCATAGACTTACTGATATAAGGTTGGTAAATTTTACATGTTGCTTTTTAAAGTATACCTGTTTTAAAACTGTTTGTTTTATACAATGAAACCTTCCAATGTGAAGAGCAGTTCCTGGGAATATGGTAATAGCGTAGGCAAAAGGATCTGGTCCAGTAATTACAACTTTTCTGCCATAAACAGCTCTAGGCAAAGTGAAGAAATATGATCCCTTGCTCCCAGGAAGGAAAGCATTCACAGCTCTAATCATGGAAGAAATAGGAAGCCGTTCTAGTGCCACTTTTTCATGCTCTCCTAACTCAGTGAAACCTTTTACTATGTTCTATTTCTTGCTAAAGCACTGACAGAAAGAAAGAGAACAACAAAAAGTCTTGTGGCACCTTATAGACTAACAGATATTTTGGAGCATAAGCTTTCGTGGGCAAAGACCCGCTTCATCAGATGCATGAGTAGGGGGGGTGGTTTCAGAGGGGTATTTAAAGAGTGGGGTCTCAGTAAGAGTAAGAGTTCTCAAAGCTACAGACTAATACAGCTACCACTCTGATACTTGTGAAAAAGAAAGTCCACATGGCCAGATCCTCAGCTGGTGTAAGTCAGCATTGTTCTACTGGAGTCTGTGGACCTATGCTAATTTACACAAGTTGAAAATTTGGATAGTAAATGTTTAGAATCTATTTATCTTCAGTGATTTAGTGGGAAATGAAAGAATGAACAAAGAAAAACCATAATTTTAATCCATGTTCTTTGAATAGCAAAAAATTAGGCTAACAACTTTTTTTGGCTTGCTTTCATAATAAAAATACTACTTTAATTAGCCTGCTAATGTTAGAAGAGACTTTCTACAAATGTACTCCAGTGTGCTTACCTCAATTGTCTGTAGAGATTAACTTAAGTGATCATATATGGAAAATGACACTTTAAACAGGTGCCCTGTGCTCTTATAATACGTTGCTTATTTTGTGATATAAAACAGACATTTGTATCATTTGGTATGTAAATGCCTCACTCGTGTCACCAAATTGACCATTTGAAATGCAAGAGTGTTTTCTGTGGATATCTCAGTAACTCTGGCATAATGTGCCTTCAAGCCACTGTGAGTTTTAAATTCCTCTTTTTTTTTTTTTTGGATGGAAGAATGCACTATGCTGAGGAAGCAGTAGGAGAATTCTAAAAAACCAAATGGCATGATAAATGCAAGTGAGAGATCCGTGAAGTGGCTGATCGGTATTTAATATTTAAAAGAAAATCTTCACTTTTTGGCTTCAGCTTTCTTCAGTAACAGGTGTGGCAGGCATATACATTGTCAGTTTTATCTCATAAACTTAAGTGAAAACAAGAAGCTTGCTAACTAATTTTGGAGCTGAGAACAATGGAATTACTGATACTACATGCCTGCCTTTGTCTTTGTATGGCTGCAGTCTTGCAATGACTGACATGAGGGCAGCAGGCCCTACATCTAGCTCATGGCACCTTAGATGCCTAACTTAGTTACAAAGCTGAAATAACAAAAATCAGGGTAGATAAAATGGCCACTTTTAAAAATGTAATTGTGAATTAGAAGCATCTTAATTCCTAAGTGTCTGTCTAGAGATCTTTGCCTCTCATTTTCATCATCAGAACCCATGAAAACTAGTGGGAGACGCAGACACTAAGCATCCGTTAAAAAATCAGGGCAAGAGTATTTCAAACCAAAATTAAAAGCACTCAAAATCAGTGGCTGCTTCTAAAAATGGCAGCCTTGTGTTTGGTCTCTTAAGACTTGAGAATAGACCCGGGTGATAATTTGTGATTTTATTGCTAGTAACAGATGTAGGCCCCGGCTGCAACCAGTCTCCTGGAGAAGGGGAAAACTGCAGTTTCCAGTCAACTTCCAAGATGCCAAAAGTACAACCTGCTTGTAACTGGAGGCCTGCCCCACCTCCCAGGAAAGGGCAGCGGATCAGAGCTGTTTCAGGAGGCACGTGTGCGGCTGAGAAGGAGGTTCAGTGAAGAGCTGGTACCTTCTCCACAAGGAGGAAGAGAGAAGGGAACAGAAAAGAACCAAGAAACTTGTAAGGCTCTGTGGTGCCTTCTCCCTCTTTCTGCTGCCTGCTGTCCTCACATTCCTCCAATACTAGGCCTGGGGAAGGGAAGAAGAGGAGCACTGTGGAGTGATGGGAGAAGACCCCAGAGCTGCGCCCCTCAGATCTGGAAAAGCTGCAGCTGAGCTGCAGGAGGAGCAGAGGTGGGGCTCCAGCGAGAAAAGCTATCTGGAGCAGATGGCGTCTAGATACTGGATGGAGCACAACGTTGATGTGGAGCTGGTGAGCTGCATAATTATCTGATGCAGGAGTGTTGGAGCCAAAACCTCCTTACTCAGTGTATGTTTGAGAGAACTGGCAATATTAATTGACATGTGTAGGCCCCTCTGTCTATAGGAGACTCTGACTGTTACTGGGCAGATCCTTTGAGCAGCAATCTGGCTCTAGAGACTACAACTCCCATGCTGCTTTGGGAAGAAAAAAGGAGGGAAAGTGTGGCCTTTTTGGCCAGGCTGGGGAGTTAAGACTGCTGTGTAGGGCACACTGCATCCTGTGATCAAACAGACCACTTCAGGGCAGATTTGGAGTTTTCTCTCATGAGGGACCTGATCTAGGGAGTCAGAGCCTGCTGACGAGAGGCCTTGCCGAGGTGGAACTTTATTTAGCTGTGCCTGTTAAAGTGCTGCAGAGGCCAGCTCCAGTGTCAGATGGGGCTGGTCAGCTTGTTGCTTTGCCTGGACTGACACACACAACCCTCACCGAGCTGTCTGCAATCCAGTGCAACACCATTCCTGTGCCCACACAGGCATCTGCAACTCTGATAACTTCTTCATCTGGGGTTGCTAGGCATGCTAGTAGTGTGTTACAGTATTCAGGCTCTGTGTTTGCCTGAGAGAATTTTGAGGTGGGGGGCTTGTTTGCCCATTGACTTTTGATATTTTTATATTCTTAGTAATATGTGTGAAGAAAGACAGTGTGTTACATCTGCCCACAAGCTGATGGGGTGAAAAGAGAAAGCTAAAGTGCCTCTGGTGGAATGGATGTTTAACATAGGAGCGTACATTTGAAGGACAGTGCTGCCTCAACCCCTCTCCTAAGATAAGGTCGAGCAGCCAGTCAGGAGGAGGTACACGACTCTTACTAGTGATGCTTTTATGGTGATATGTGCATTCTTCCTGTTTACACAGCTTTTAGCCTCCAGATGATATCCCACAGTGCCTGTGTGACCACCCTGGCCAAGCTCTGCTACCTCCGAAGTAAACAGAAGTCTCCCTCATCCAGGAACTTTGAAACTTGATTTCCTGCTTTGTTTGCAAGTGCTGATCAGGAGAGATGACCATGATGGAGAAAATGGTCCCCTGTCTGGATCAGTGCCAAACTAGTGGACCTGAGCAGTGTTTGGGAAGATGCACAAAGCCAGGCCTTTTAAGTGAGGTGATTCTGCACTCCAAAGCAGAGGAAGATGGTAAAAACAAATAAAGGAAAACCATGGAAAAGTGGAAAGAGGCAGAGAACTAGGGTGGAAAAGACAGTAATGCCTTCACGAGGGAGATCCAGGAGAGGCTAATCAATTCTGAAGTGTCAGACAGGTATGTTGCATTCTCTCTTGACATTGCAAAGTGACCTGATTTGTGTTTGCTCTCCCACTGCAGCACATACAGAATTTTTACGCTTGCGTTCCTGAATCTCCCACTGCACATTCTTAGGGGTTGGCTGCAAATTCTTCTGGTGCTCCACACGGCACCTTCATTCCTGCCCCGCCCCGGGATCACTTGTCAAACGACAACTGGAGTTATACATAGCTGTGAGCTGTACAGGTCCCCAACCCCCTCACCCGCTTTTCACCGCATCACTGAGGGGGGCTATTTGCACATACAGTGTGTTCTCTCTCTCTCTCTCTCTCTTTTTTTAATCATGATTTTTTTCAGAAAGAAAAAGGCTTTTTTTGTGTGTTCATGTTTCTTTACAGGCAGCAAAGCTGCAAGTCGACTAGCACTTCATCTTGGCTGAAATTCCAGACAGAGCCTCCATGTAGCACAGTATGCACTGTTAACCCTTTCTTTCCCAAGCAGAGCAGTGAAGTTTAATGATATTCATTTTCAAACTTTTCCCTCATTTGCCATTTTGTTACTCAGTTAAGTGGGATTCTTACTGCCCCGTGCTGCAGCCTTCTAATAGCCCTGGTATGTGGCTGCTGAAACTTAGCAGCCAGGTATTCAGCCTCCAAGCTCCAAATATGAGCAAACTTTTCTCCTTTCAATGGGAATATTTTCCTCATTCATTTCTAGTCCACCATACAAACATCTTGAGCATGCTTTTAAATGGCCAAATGTGCATTTGACTACCATTTGGTACCTACTCAGTTTCCAGTCTATGGCTTCATGAGCCGTGGTATTAATGGGTGAGCTGGATCGCTCAGGATCACAGTGATATGTCCACTTCCCTGATGGTGATCTGCCAGTTTGGAAAGGAAATCCCTTCTTGCAGCTTTCTGTAAAGGCCGAAGTTTCTAAAGATAGGTGGGTCATACACCTTTCCAGACCATCCAGAGTAAATATCAGTGAAACACCCTTGGGCTACGTCTACACGTGAAGCCTACTTCGAAGTAGCCTATTTCGATGTGGCGACATCGAAATAGGCTATTTCGATGAATAACGTCTACACGTCCTCCAGGGCTGGCAACGTCGATGTTCAACATCGACGTTGCGCAGCACCACATCGAAATAGGCGCAGCGAGGGAACGTCTACACGCCACAGTAGCACACATCGAAATAAGGGTGCCAGGCACAGCTGCAGACAGGGTCACAGGGCGGACTCAACAGCCAGCCGCTCCCTTAAAGGGCCCCTCCCAGACACACTTGCACTAAACAGCACAAGATACACAGAGCCGACTACGAGTTGCAGACCCTGTGCATGTAGCATGAATCCCCCGCTGCAGCAGCAGCAGCCAGAAGCCCTGGGCTAAGGGCTGCTGCACACGGTGACCATAGAGCCCCGCACGGGCTGGAGAGACAGCGTCTCTCAACCCCCCAGCTGATGGCTGCCATGGAGGACCCCACAATTTCGACGTTGCAGGACGCGGATCGTCTACACGGTCCCTACTTCGACGTTGAACGTCGAAGTAGGGCGCTATTCCGATCCCCTCATGAGATTAGCGACTTCGACGTCTCGCCGCCTAACGTCGAAGGGAACTTCGAAATAGCGCCCAACGCGTGTAGCCGCGACGGGCGCTCTTTTGATGTTAGTGCCGCTACTTCGAAGTCGCGTGCACGTGTAGACACAGCTTTGGTGAGCAACTAGTGCTTGCAAAACCATGGAGAAGAACTGCTTACAATTTATGTACTCAGTGCCAAGTTGGGCCAGGGCAACAATGTGGGGGGGGCAGTGTTCCGTCTATCGCCCTATCACAGTTAGGGAAGCTCATTTCTTCAAAGCCATCCAAAATTTCAGGCATGTTACCAAGAGTTGTAGTCTTGCACAGTAGACTGCAAGTAATGGCCTTATACACTTCAGTTACCATGATACCATCAGTCACTCTTCCTACTCCAAACTGGTTCACAATCAGTCGGCAGCTGCCTGGAATCATTAGCTTCCAGAATGTAGCCACCACGTGCTTCTCTACAGTGAATGCAGCTGTCAGTCCAGTGTCCTTGGGATGCAGGCCTAAGAACAGCTCCTCGCACAGTTCCATGAAGGAGGTTTTCTGCATCCAAAAAATTTTGAAGCTGCTGATCATCATCCCAGACGTGCGTAATGATATGATCCCACCACTCTGAGCTGGTTTCCCTAGCCCATAAATGTCATTCTACAGTGCTCAGTTAATGCCAAAATGGCTATGGGAACAGTAGACAGCAGTGTAGCATCCTTACCCGCTTGTCCATGTGGCGAGGAAAGCAGCCAGACAGCAAGAGATGTTAAAAGAAACCAGGAAGCAATGGGGCAGCTGGGATGTAAAGAAGTGCATGACGGGGCACTGAGTGGCAATGCCCTGTGTTCACCATCCTCTCCCACAAAACCTATTGTCAAAATGGAGAGAGCTGCACCATGGACAGCTGTCCTCAGGATGCTGCTTTCATTGGCAATGGAGGTGCTGCAAATGTAAACACTCTGATGCCTTGGAAGTAAGTGAGGACACAAGCCAGTGTGCATGCTTTCTCCTACTCATGCACGCACAGGTTTGCTATTTAACACAGGATAAATGTTGGGTAGAACATGAATTCAGCCACCTGGTAAACTGGTGAGCAGTAATTACTCAGTGCATGATATCATTTCTTATTCATTTCTAGTCATAATATACAGTTCTATAAAAGACTGTAGCTCTATAAAACTATCCTTTGTGAACAAAAATGTCTATATTTACAAGTCCTGTGGCACTTCATAGACTAGCAGTTACTTTGGAGCATAAGCTTTCGTGGGGAAAGATCTGCTCCGTCAGATGCATGATGAAGTGGGTCATTGCCCACAAAAGCTTATGCTCCAAAATATCTGTTAGTCTAGAAGGTGCCACAGGACTTCTTGTTGTTTTTGAAGATACAGACTAACACGGCTACCTCTCTGATATATTTACAAGGATAATCTCTTGTTTCCCCATATCACCTTTATTTATCCATCCACTGATTTTGATAACATTTGAAATGGAATAGGTTTGCATCTTTTTTTAGAGGTTCTTCATATTTTGAGGCGCTAAGATATCGCATAGTCAGGTTATGCCTGAATCAAGCACTGCTGAGTCTCAGGGTGGTGGTTATGGGCACTCTGAACCTGCCAACAATAGATAAAAGCAGCTTGCTAGACTTCCTCAGTAGTTTGGTTTTGTCCAGATAGAAATCCAATGCCTTTGTGACATCCATGGTGTGTATGACAGCACCTTTTCGGGTCTGGTAATGTTTCAAAGAAAAAACTTGGACATGGAAGACTTGGTTAATATGAAATTTGAATGATTCCTGAGATTTTTGGGATGTAACAATATTTTGTTCTTGAAAAATACCATAAAGGACATATGCTGTTAAAGCCTGCATTTCCTCAATTCTTTGAGCAAAATGATGGCCACTTAGAAGACCATTTTCATACATAGATTAGGAGGAGAACATTGGTTTAAGGAAGGTCTTGTAAGATATTTAAGTACTAATTTTGAATCTCATGCAGGAGTGGACTCTTTAATATGAGGAAAAAGGTGTCTCAACTCCTTGACAAAACTCACTGCTTTAGGAAGAGCAAATGCTGAAAATTCCTCAGGCAAAGAATGAGAAAGTCAATTCTAAGAGAGTTCATTGGTAATTCTGACATTTTCAATTCCAGCAGGTAGTCAAGAGTAGCAGATAGGGACAAATGAGTGAAAGGAGAACACAGTGGATCACCCAAGTAATTGAATCTCTTCCATTTTTAAGGTAAATATTTCATGTCTTTCCTGTGCTGTATAAACACCTTTTGTGCCCAGGCGGAATAGGAGGTCTCTATTCCCATGAAACAAGACTTGAGATGAGGAATCTCCAAGTTGGGCTGAAAAGGCTAACTGGTGTCTTGAGAGAGAAGATGGGGAATGGGCAAAATAGTGATTGTCTGATGGACAGACAAATTGGGCAAGGGAACTGAGCCTGTCTGGGCCATGTTGGAACTATTAGTATAACCTTGGCTTTTTCCTGTTTGCTTTCGTTTACGACTTTTAACAGTAAGGAATGCATACACAAGGTCTCTTGTCTACCAAATGGGGAAAACATCCTCCAGCGACTCAGAGATCAATCAGAGTTGAACAAAACTGCAATTCTTCTTGATATGGTGGCTGTATAATGCTATAGCCACACAGCCAAGTTATTTGGAGATAACACCTGTTATTTCAAAATAACTTGGCTGTCATCTACACTATGAATGTGCTTTTTTGAAATAAATTTAAAATAGTGGGTGCATTATGTTGAAATTGGCAAACTTTACTGCAGAAGAAAAAGTGCTTGTTGTGAAAAAAGTAATTTGAAATAAATGCTATTCTCTATCTTAACAGCACCTATTTTAAAATAGTCATTAGGCACTATTTCAAAATAAGTGGTGTGTGTGCAGACTATGTACAGTAAACCCTCAAGACACACTCAACCAAGTTGAGTGTGTCTCGGGTTAATGTGACTGCCACCCTGACATGAGTGGGAAACAGCTCCTGTCAGGGGCAGCAGCCACTTGTCAGGTTGGCGTGCCTGACAGGAGTGGGGAATAGCTTATTTTGAAATAAGGCTGCTGTGTAGACATAGCCTAAAGGTCCGTCTCTGGAAATCCTCAAATCAGAAATTGTGTCTCTTGGGAATATTGGCTGAAGTGTTTGTATGAAGATATGATTGGCTATTCAAAGCTGTATAGCTTTTATTTGACAAAAAGAGAATGGTATCTGTCTGTGAAGATTTTAACAGATTTCTTTCTGGTGAATGAGAGAAAGTGAATCTGTGTAAACAAGCTTCTTGGGTAGACTTTCTGCCCTGAATGATGTGCCTTATTGAGTAGAGGTTTTCCTGAGTCACACATGGAAGTAGAGGGTACAAGCTGACATGTTGTAAAAGTTGAAGATAAATTCTTGCCAAGATTTGCAGTCTTTGATTTTTTGCAATTCAGTTTGATAGAACTGTGAACCTGCCTACTAAGGGGAGGAAAGCTGTGACTGTTACTGTGTCTAAGGATGCTCCTGTCAATTCTTTTTTACAGGGGTCTATTTGACCATTTTGATACTGAGCTGGAGACCTACCATGAGGAGTGGGGACAAAGCTATCTTCATGGTGGAAAGAACTTCATAAGAACAGCCATGATCCATCTAGCCTCTGTCTCTCACAAGGACAAGGACAGATGCCTCAGAGGGAACAAACAGAGCAGAGCATTTTAAATAATTCGTCCTCTATCATCTAGACACCGTTTCTGGCAGTTGGAGGTTTAGAGATTGTTGTCTTGACCAACTTGGCTAGTAGAGAACATGTCTATCAATTGCTATGAACTTATGTTTTAATGCAGTCATGCTTTTGCTTCACTGCATCCCCTTACAATGAGTTCCACAGGTTGATGGCATGTTGTTGAAAGACATGTTTAGTTTTGCTTATTTTACACCTGCTGCCTATTAATTTTATTGTGTGACTCCTAGATCTTATGTTACATGAAAAAGGTAAGTAATACTTTTCTGTTCATTTTCTTCATACGCTGCATGATTTTATAGACCTTCATCATATTGCCTCTTCATTATCTCTGTGAGCTGAGCTGTTTCAGTCTTTTTAACCTCTTAACCTTGCATGGAACCTGTTCCATATCCCCAATAATTTTTGTTGCCGTTCTTGGCACCCAATTCCAATTCTTTTTTTGTATGTAGTATCCAAATTGAGGATATATCCTAGATTTATATAGTGAAATTATTACATTTTCTATTTTATTATCTATCCCTTCCGTAGTGGTACCCAACATGCACATTAATCCCCTTTTTCAGGAGCTATCCACAATGAATCCAAAATCTTTGAGCGGTAACAGCTAATTTAAACCCCATCATTGTATAGGTATGATGCCCATCTGATGCACTTGCCATTTTGTCACCCACTTCCATGAGATCTCTTTGTAACTCCTCACAGTCTGTTTGGAGTTCACTATTTGAACAATTTTGTAATGTCTGCAAACTTCGCCACATCCCTTTTCCCAGCTAATTTTTATGTTATATTATATTTTTTGTTCTGTTAACACCACAATTTCTAGGGGGACAGTTCTAGGGGGAGCCTACTATTTACCTCTCTTCATTGTGTAAACCAAACATTCATTCCTACTTATTTTCTATTTTTTATTAGTTGGTGATCTGAGAGAGGACTTTCCTTTTTAGCCCATCACTACTTACTGCGCTCAAGATTCTTTGGTGAGAGACCTTGACAAAGGATTCCTGAAAGTGCAAGTAGACTTTGTTGACTAGATCACCTTTGTTCACATGGTTTTTTGGCTACTTCAAGGAATTCTAATAGATTGGTGAGGCATGGTTTTATAAAGCTCATGACTTTATAAAAGCCATTTGGACAATCCTGCAATATGTCACATTTATTGTGTGTGTGATCATTTTGTTTTTTATTATAGTTTCATCTAATTTTCTGGACACTCAAGTTAGGCTTGATGGCTCGTACATCTCAGAATCAGTTCTGGAGACTTTTTTTCTTCTTAAAGGAGTTACCTTACCTACCTTTCAGTCATTTGGCACAGGGGCTTATTTAGTGATAGGTTACACACCACAATTAGTAGTTCTGCAGTGTCAAATTTCAGCTCCTTCAGAACTCTTGGGTCAATATCATGTGGACCAAGTGACATTATTGTTTAATTCATCAATTTATTCCAATATGCTCTATTGACACCTCAACCTACCTGTTCCTCAGATCTGTCACTTGAAAAGCATGGCTTGAGCTTGGAGATTGCCCCCACATCTTCTGCAGTGAAGACCACTGCAAAGAATAAATTTATCTCCTCTGAAACAGCTTTGCCTTCCTTGAGTCTTCCTTGAAAAATATTTTTTCCTATTAGTTTTTGTGTTCTTAGCTAGTTGCTCCTTACATTCTATTTCGGCCTTCCCAATTATACTGCTACATTTGATTTGCCTGAGTTTTTATTGGTGACTAAATTCCTCCCAAGATGCATAAAAAAATTCTAAATTGCTGTATGCCTCTGATGGCTGCACAACATGGGGAGAAGAAAAGAGAGAGGGAGATAAAAAATATATTCCAAAAAATCTTTCTGCCTCATTCACTGCAGGAAATTAGTCTTTTTTTGGAAAGCAAAGAGAATGTCAGATCATCTAACCAGTTTTGTTTGTTGGCATTGTACTAATTCTCCTAACTGCAGTCTTATTTGTATTATTTATTTTGATTGTTAACTATATCAATGTGGCTGATAGGTCCTGATTTTCAGTATGTAAAGTGACATAAAACAGCACACATACAAATAAATTCCTACTTTTCATTGATAGATCCAGATGTGTGTGCAGAAATATGTAAGCAATTTCACACTAGTAAAACAAGCAGGATTTCTCCCTTAATATTAGAAATTAAATGAAGCATCTTCAGATACGCTTCATACATGTCTCCTTTTTGCAAATTTATTTTAACTGCACAAATACTTTTGGTGTAATTTTAGATCCACATTATCTGCGTCCACACTTAATGTTATGTTGGTGTTTAACTGCCTGCCTAAGCTGTCATATGCTAATTGTCTGTACAATCTATATCAATTGCTCTCACAAAGGGCAGGCATAATATAATTCTAGGCAAGTGAAATCTGGTTCCGAACTTCTAACTGAAACAGGAGTTACATGAAATTGATATTCTGAAATCGATGGTTCAGCTCTGTGGCTCAAAAGCATATTTTTTGAAAAACACTCTGAAGATATCAATCTGCTGAAGCAAAGACCATAAAAACATTTTGTTTTCAGGAGACTTATGGACTTCATGCTGCAAAATTGTTTTTAGTAGTTTTTAATTTGAGCTTCAGGGATTTCCATAGCACCTGTACCACTCATTTGTTTTAACAGGCATGTTCTATTCAATGATTTTTTTAATTATTGCAATTTTCCCTTTGACTTGTATTTGCTTTGCACATGCAAGTAGCGAATCTTTTGCTAATTGCTGCAGTGTGTGTTAACTGAAAAACACAATGTTTGAGATGTTTTCATTTGAGACCTTTGGTGTCTGTAACCATTTTAAACAACTTTTTTTGTTTTCTGAATTTGTTTTTCTTAAAGTGTCAACAGCAAAGTTGGCACCACAGGTTTGGATATACTTTATATTTTTCTATTTTATGGCTTTTCTACTTCAAAGAACCACTTATTTGAAAAGAAGAAAATTAACTCCACAGGTTTTTTCAGGCAATAAGGATGAAAAGAATACTGTATCTGACAAATTAATTGATATCTACTTACTAATTAATAATAATAAGTTGTACATTAATGTAAGTCTAGAGACATGCGCCGTCTGTAAATGTCACATAAAGAAATGTAAATGTCAGTTAGAGAAACATTCTAACAAGCAAATTTTCTGTTTCCTTGAGCGGAATAATGGGCACCTACATTATTTACATGAAAATCCCTAGCATATACCAAGGTTTTTAAATTTTAGGTGTTAGTTTAACCTTTTCACCATACTAAAGTCTTGAACTTAAAAAACTTGTGTGACCCTGGGGTCATGGGAATGAGTAATAACTGTCAAGAGGATGATGCATTATTAATTCAAAGATGAGTTTAGGCCTCATAAATGACTGAAAACACAGCATTTTAAGTGACACCTCCATTTACTTTTCAGGAATAATTTCCCAGCTCTTCAAATTGAGTTATAATAATTGTGATTAAAAATGTATCATTCTATCTCAAAACCTGTTCTTCTCTTTTCTTATTCAAATCTTTATGTGACATCATACACAAAGAGTCTGAATAGCAAATTATGATGCTGTTTCATATAGTACCAGTGAGATTTTTATTATCTTCCACAGATAATTTCAGGAATTTGGGGGTAACGTAATTAATGTTTTACATTATACCTCATAGATTCATCTATGGGTCAAATATGTTACAGCTTAAATCTCCATAAGAAAAGGAAATATATGTAATTTATTATGTTCCCCACAATTCATTAATGAAAAACTTAGTGCTATGAAAAGTCCTGGAGTACTATCACTAGAGATGCAAATCTAATACGTTTGAAATTTATTTTATTAAGTCTTTGCTATTTCATTTTTTTGTTGTTATGGCTTCTCATTGTATTAAGGTCTGAACAAACATCCCATTATCTTTAGTTGGCTTTGGATTCAGCCCTTACCATATTTTGCTAACATGACAAACTGGTGCCAGAAAATTACAAATTCATGTCACATGGCTTGTCCTCCCAGTAGATGAGGAGGCTGTCCATACGGCTCTGCACATGGTATGTTCCTACAGCATTGAAGTGGCTCAGCTATCTCTTAGGCACTATTACCAACTTCTTCCCCTCAGATTCTGCAAAGAACATATCATAGCTAGGAGTGCGTGTGCGTGGGTTGTGGCACATCCCTCTTCCCACCCTGTGAATATGTTTGAAAAAAAAAAAACATCTTGGGACTGTGCTCTCAAGCCGATACAGATGGGGGTGGTGTGGAAGTAAACTGCAGTCTAGGAAAGTCTCTGGCAACATGTTTCCAATGGAGTCTTGCTGCTGGCAATTGAGACACAAGGTTAAATGGGGTCAGGGATGCAATGGAAGTACAAGTTGAACCTCTCTAGTCTGCCAAATGAGAGAATTTGCTGGACCACAGGAGGTCAGTAATGTCTACCATTGCTCACTGGGCTCTTAGAAGACATTTAGGGGTAAACTAGAGCTAAACAACAGCACAGAGCACTGAAAGCCAGGACTGGTGGCTGTAAACAAACTGCATGGGACCATGGGAAACTTGGCCACACCCAAAGTGGTCATCCAGCTAACTAAATGTATGGCAGGCTGCAGATGTTGCTGAATGAGAGATGCGGGACTAGAGAGGTGCAAACTGTACAGGATCTTAGCAGAAATAGATGTGGCTCTCCTTTGTATGGATGAGCCACATGGTTTCTGCATGTTCTGAGCATCCTGTTTCACAGAACAGAGAAGGAAAAATCCTGCAACCCATGACAGAATGAGGCTGGTAAATTTCCTGGTGGAGTCTTTTAACTCCCCTTGGCTGGGTTTACACTTGCCCACTACTTCGAAGGGGGCATGGTAATCAGGGTGACAGGCGATTACTAATGAAGTGCTGCGGTGAATATGCAGCGCTTGATTAGGGTAATTCTCCTCCTCAGCAACTTCAAAGCGTCAAACTTCGAAGTGCCGTCATGCATGTAGCCACAGGTACTTCTAAGTGCCTGCACTACTTTGAAGTCCCTTTACTCCTCAAAATTTTGAGGAGTAAAGGGACTTTGAAGTGGCGTGGGCACTTTGAAGTGCCCATGTCTATTGCCTGCTGGAACTTCCAAGTTTGACACTTCAAAGTTGTCGTGGGGGAGAATTAGCCTAATGAAGTGCTGCATATTCACCGCAGCACTTCATTAGTAACATCCCATCACCCTGATTACGATGCCCCTTTGAAGTTGGGGGCAGTGGAGACAAGCTCCTTATGTGGCATCCCAAAGGTTTAGCCATGGGAAGGCAATCTAGCCATCGTTGGGGAATTCTGTAGCTATGTCTTCGGTGTTCGATATGATGCTTAAAACTTTTACACATGGAGATTTGTAATTTCACTTGGTGCTAAAGCCACATGGTTGCAAGGAATCTGTAAAAAATGGTATTTCTTATCTCTAAGTACTGCAGATGCATCATAGTCATGTTCACTTAGTACAGCTTCCCTGGAAACATTTCTAATGTAGCTATTATTTATTCACTTAGCTGGGAAGGTATTCTGGACTTAAAAGGCTACGAAAGCCATCTTTGCCTTTCAGTTTCTGGACACACACACACTCACATCTTCTCTGTCCTTCCAGTACTTAGTCATGTTCTATGGCTATGTCACCCTTCTACTTTCGTCTATGTCCCCTCTTTCCTTGGTCCTCCCCTTCCGAGTTACTTCTTCTCTTCTACGGTCCTGTGACTCATTTCTGTATCAGATGTCCACGGTGCACGGGTTGAGTAGCCATTTACTGGGTAAATTCATGAGGGAAGGATCATGGGGAGGCTTTTGGAATACATTTGGTGATTTCTTCACCACTGTTTTGTCATGTCATTTCTGGGGCGCCTTTCATTCATCTCATATTGATTGTCACTCAAAATCCTCAAGACAACTTTAAAAGTTGATATTCATAGGAGAACTCAAACGTACAGTTTATTCCATCAGAAAATTTTAAATTCATTATAATTGTGGAAATTTCACAATTTTCATTCCAATTAGTGCTGATTAATATACAAACATAAGATTCCCTGGTCCATTATTTTGTATTCTGTATTCTCTGATAATACTTATTTTGGGCTTTCCCACCTCACTTTCAAGGAAAAAATATTAAGATATATTCATCCAATATATAGTCAATACTAATTTTATCCCTACATAGATAAAAGGACTAAAAACTAAATGTATTACAATATAGTATCTAGTTGCAGCAATAAAGAAAAAGCATGACATTTTAACAAATTATGTCATCTGACTAGCTATATTTCCCTCTTACAAATGAGAAGAGATTAATGGCAAATTGTATACTTTAAGCCTGATACAGTATATGATTTAGGAAAGGAAACCCAGAATTACCAACATATAATGCTCCACAAATAGCTGAGTAAATGCTTCATAACAGGATATTATGGCTGATGCTCTTGCTTTCTCATCTTTCTGAATGTATATTGCTGGTATTTATTTATTTATTTTATTTGACTTTGCTTAGAAAAGCAGGTAAGAGCACCTTTGATTATGATTAAAGTTTTTCATATTGAAATTCAGCACTGTTTACCCTTTATATTGAAATACAGGAGAAAAGGTTAACTAATCTTAGGAATTCCTTCTAACAATAGTGAATAAGTTCTAAAATATCAGCAGCCTGTGTTATAATTCCACTCTGTATCCAGAGTGATTTTGTTTTGTTTTTTATCCTTTCCCATATATGAAGTCTAAACCATTTTCCCCATGATGTAAAGAATAGGGACACAATTTTTGGCAGGGCCAGATTCTTCACTGATTTATACCTGGTATAATGGTTAAGACCATGAAGAATTGGATCAATGTAAGTTAAATTCTTTCATGGTGGAACATGTCATTCATTTTTTTAAAAAAAGGAAAAGTGAAAAGATCTGTAAGGACCCAGTCTTGTTCCACGGTGGTCAATGAGAGTTTGGCACAGACTTGAGAGAGCAGATTGTCCATTATTGAAATCAGGCAGGCCGGAGGTGTTGTGCAAGCTTCCTTGCACAGTCCTCCAGCATCCTGCCATTTCCTTTGAAACTTTGTACCAGTTATGGGGCACATGCTTTAAAAAGAAATACTGTGTAGTTATCTTCTTTGTATTTACCTTATCGACAAGGCCTTGAAGTTCACACAGTGAGCGGTGACATAGTACCCCACTCCCCCATATGCACATGGGGAGAGGTCACACACACACACACACACACACATACACACACACTCCCTTACACTTCTCTCACACAGGTTGGTGACTGACCCACCCAACTGTTCTGCTGCTGCTCTTTGCCCTTCATGCACAGTTGGGCTCCTAGGCCAGACCCACCTCTCCTGGTACCTAACACTTCATCTTCCCAAGGCAATGCCAGGGTTGGGGGGAATTCCAGGTCACATGACACACCGCCAGAGATTTCTGCCAGGATTCACACCACAATGTGGCCAGCACCAGCATTTTCACCCTTGTGGGATGGCAGGGACAGGAGCTGCTTCCCTCTGCAGGGGAGGGATGATTTGACGTGTCTTTGCAGAGGTCTTTTCCCTCATCCCCACTCCCATGTGGCTGAATGCAGCTTGTCTCTTTCTACCTGCACAGTATCAAAAAGCAGCTAACACCTCCAGGCTGCTTCTGGCCACCGACATAACCCAGCCACTTCCTGTCCCCTGGCCACACTACTGGCAGGAAGGGGTTTAAGCCCTATGGACTCACTGTGCACCAAACCCTCGGAGACCTGACTGCAGGGGCCTCAGCTATCCTGGCCCAGGAGGTGAGTCATCAGGGAAGGGTGCCTAGGGGATGGAGCATCCCTTTGCTCCTGAGGGCAGAACACCAGGGTGGCGGGGGCAGACACGTGGAAAGAGGGTGCTAAACCCCTTCCTTAGGGGTTGTGAAGCCTGCAGGCTTGGGGTTTGAACGGACCTCCTCCCACTCCCCAGCTTAGCTAAGGAGTGAAGAGGCTTCCCTCTTCTAGTGCTAAGTGGGGCTTTGGTGCATGCAAGGCTTGTTTTCTCCTCATCAGAACCCCAGACCAGAGGGTCTTGGGCTTTTCCAGGGCACCCACCCAGCCAGAGGTGGTGGAGGAAGGGAGGAGCCTGCTGGCTAGGCTATTGGTGAGCAGAGCACTCCAACCAGGAGCTGGTATTCTGGACCATATGGAGGAGCAGCAGGGCTGGGAGTGGGGTGGAGGCAAAGCAAGAAGAGGACAGTGAGATGGGCAATATAAATGGGTGAAGGGTGGATAGCAGCCTGGCATCCGGCCACATTCAACAGTGACTGCAGGATGCAGCCAGTGACACCCAGAATTGGGAGAGGCTGGGACTGTGCGGATGGACCAGCAGGGGAAGCAGCCAGCCCTGAATGCCACATCTTTTCTGTACCACTAGCCTTGCACACCTACCTCTATAGTCAGCCCCTGGACTGCCCTACTTACTATTGGTGGGCACATGGCTGGCTAGGAGGGATCAGGCCAGCAGCAGGAGCTGTCTGTACTGATGGGGGTGGGCGGGGTGGTGACAGAAAATATGGGACAATTTTCCCATTTTAAAGGAAATGTCAGGGCACATGCAGGAGGACTTTAATACAAGACTGTCTCTTTAAAAATGGGATGTCCGGTCACCCGAATTCAGTTAGCTGTTGTATGAAATCTACCCTTTCTTCAATCAACTGCCGTCATTATGTATTCATCTGGCTGAAGTATTACTCTTGCGTGCCAGTGATTACTCCAATATTGAACCCTCCTGCTTTCTTGAACTGTTATTCCCAGCAAGGACCCTGAGTTTTTAGGTTCAGATGCTTCCGTTCAAGCACATGATTATTGTTTCTTGAAATAACTTGATTTAAAGGTGTGGAGAAATCCTTGCCAAATATAGGAGAGCAAGACATACTTTTAAAATGTATTCTTAGACTGACAACTCAGGGTAACTCAACATAAGAAATGTTTAATTCTGGTTGATATTTAATGTTGGACAACAAAGTAAAGTAGCTTCAGCTCAGGCTGATGTTTTAATTTAGTCAGCCCCAGTTCAGACAAGCTCTTAAGCACTGATTTAGATTTACATGCTGTTTAGGAAAGCACTTAAGCATAGGTTTACACACTGTTCTGAACAGGGTCACTTTTTGCTAAATCAGGGCTGGAAGCACGTTTAAAATTTAGTGAATAGGAAAGGAATAAAGCACGTGTTTAATTGCTTTGTTGAATTGGGGCCTTACACACTTGCTCTGAATCTAGGTCATGGATTTTTTATTAAAGAGTGATGAGGATGATTTCATATTACTGAATGAGTTTGAATCTGGCCAAGGTCTGGGGCAATTCCACAAAAGTTTTCTGACAGAATCCTTGACTAGCTTCTGCATTGTAATGAAGCCACCCTGCACTCTACTGAAGATATATTTTTGGTTAGTCAGTTGGCAAATCTGGTTGCAGAAGTATTATTCGAGTACAATGGACACTAAGGCTATGGCTCCGCTACTTAGTTATTTTGAAACAATAGCAGTCTACACTATGCTCATGCTATTTTGAAATTATTTTGAAATAGCAGATGCATTATTCCAAAATTGGTAACCCTCAAAGGGTACGGCTACACTGAGCCGTGGTGCTTGATGAAAATGAGTGGTCTCAAAAATGCAAATGGACACTTATTTGCATATTTCTACAGCTGATTTGCATATTTGCCTGAGATCGCCCTGCTGGCAGAGGCTGCTTCTGGCAGAAAATGAACAGTGTAGATGTGGTTCTGCCAGCAAAATCCCCCTTTGTCAACAGCCCCTTCTGCCTGATTTTTTCCAGCCATAAGGGGTTGCCAACAAAGGGGCTTTTGCTAGTAGAACCATGTCTACACTGCCTGTTTTTTGCTGGCGGCAGCTTCTGCCAGCAGGGTGCTCTTGCACGAATACGCAAATGAGCATTTTTGAGACTGCTCATTTGCATCAAGCTGCTGGCACTATGGCTCAGTGTAGCCCTAACCAAAGTGAGAGGAATAAGGCCTATTTCAAAATAGGCACTATTAAGACATGGAATAGCACTTCTTTGAAATAAGCTATAATGGGCTCCAATGGCACTGTTGCAAAGTAGTGCTATGTGTCCAGAAATGCTATTTTGAAACAGCTGGGTACTATTTCAAAATACTTTTTAGTTGTGTCTACAGTTACATTCCTCTTTTGAAAGAGGCATGCAAATGAAGGAAATTGAAAATGCAAACGAGGCACTAATTTACATATCTGGCACCTCATTTGCATATTCTCCTTTTGAAAGAATTTCTTTTGAAAGGAAAAAAGCAGCATGGACAGAGCTCTTTCAAAAATAAACCCCATCTTTGAAAGAACCCTTCTTCCTGAAACAAAATAGGAAGAAGTGTTCTTTTGAAGATGGAGTTTACTTTCAGATGAGCCCCATCTACACTGTTTTTTCCTATCAAAAGAAGCTTTTTTGAAAGAATATGCAAATGAGGCACCAGATATGTAAATCAGTGCCTCGTTTGCACTTTAATTTCCTTCATTTGCATGCCTCCTTCAAAAGAGATTCAAGTATACACACAGCTTTTGTGTGTAGTTGTGTTATTTCAAAATAACTGTTTTGAAATACCTTATTTCAAAACAGGGCTGCAGTATAGCTGTAGCCTGAAGGTCTTGAACCTCTAATTTGCTTCAGTGGCAACTTCGAAGTGTTAAACTTCGAAGTGCCAGTTTGTGTGTAGCCGCAGCTAACCCGCAGGTACTTCAAAGTGCCCAGGCTACTTCAAAGTACCCTTATTCTTCAAAATTTTGAGAAGTAAAGGGACTTCGAAGTAGCCCAGGCACTTCAAAGTACCCGCGAGTTAGCCACGGCTACACGCAAGCTGGCACTTTGAAGTTTGCCACTTCGAAGTTGCTGTGGGGCAGAATTAGCTTATTGAAGAGCTGCATATGAACCATGGCACTTCATTAATAATCTCCTGACACCCTACTTACCATGCTCCCTTTGAAGTTGGGAGCTAGTGTAGACAGCCTACATCTCCCAAGACTGAGAACCCATGTGCTGTACCAGTCCCCGGCCGTGGTTTCAAACAAGAAGAAAGTTGGATGGAATAAAAATCAACAGCTAATTTGCAGCCCTTAGCCACTGACTTATATTAGGTCAGCCCTCAGCCATAGCAAACTTCCGCTCCTTGTGTTCTTACACTATATCAGTGTATGCTGTTGTTGGCATATTGCTGTATTATTCTGGTTTAGGAATAAAATACATTGTCACACTTGACGACTTCCCGTGTTTTGTCCCTTAAATAAGCTGTTAGTATATTGGATCTTAGAGGGTTCTTTATCATAACAAGGTGTAATAAGGTTCAAATGACATGAAGTGGAAAATGGGTGTATGACTCAAGTTCTTAACCATGAGGTTATGGAGAAGATTACAAAAGAATGCAGTTAATTTTCTTCTACTTTGAGCCTTTAAATCAGCATAGGCTATCTGTCCCAAAGATATGTTCTAGTTCAGCTGTAAGTTACTGGGCTAGATACAGGAATTGCTGTGTGAAATTCTGTAGTCTGTTATTGAATTTGTCAAATTAAATCTTCATAATGGTTCCTTCTGGTCTTAAAATCTATAAATATTCAATTATATGAATTTATATATATTGGAATTTTTGTAATGACACTGCTTAACTACATCAAATTTAGGTATTGATTTTTATTCCATCCAACTATTTCTTCTTGTTTGACTTAAATGAAAACTAGCTAAGCTACATATCACAGTCTACACAAATAGCACAGGAGTAATTATAATGGAACAATAGGACTTGAATTTTCTGAGAGAATTTGAGAGAATAAATAATATGTGGAAATATAGAGACTATAAAAGCAGTGTATGCACAACACACACTGTATGTAAATTTATAATGAATGGCAGAAGGTGATGCTTTGAAACAGCATAAGCATGGGATTTGGACAATAAAATAAGTTAGGCTTATACCTAATAGAAAATAATTTAAGGTAACTGTAGTATTTACATTTCAAATTCAATCCCATGCATCATTATTTATTTTGTTTTATTTATATAACAGGTTAGCAATCTTATAGGTGGACATTTTTGTGTAAACTGCGTTGTTTATTCCCCAGTTATCATCGGAGTATTCTGAGAAGCTGTCAGTGGAATAAGGGTGACAACGGTGGATGTTCCTCCATTACAAAAGCATAAGAAACTGCCTCCATGTCAATTACTCAGTCTGTGACATTGAACTTGCATAGTCTTCAGAGTTGTCATAAATAACACTTTTGATAGTTGGTGCACAAATCTGAAAGCTCAGCAAGCTACCTCTCAACCTTCCTAGATGTAAGTTAAAAATCAAGAACAGCAGGCTGCAATCCGTCTCTTAAAAAATAATTGAATAAAGAAAAATGGAAATATGTGAAGTTTGTGGTTTGGAGAAGAATTTTTAAAATAAAGTTTGAAAAAGCCAAGTCACATTTTATTTATAAATCATGCTTTCTCCTGGTGGTTTCTATCCATGCTGTCAGTTACAATAGCATATTAACAAAATAAGCAATAATGAATGAAATAGTGGTGGAATTTGCAGCAGGAGCACGTGTCTTTCAGACCATTGAGTGAAAGTCCCAACAATGGGTTCTTGCATCTCCTATTCATCCAAATGAGTTGACTTACTGACATGTCAGTGATGGGTAGAATACATGTAGGCCTTTTTGGAATGACTACTAGGGAGAAAGGAATGAATATTTTATATTTTCATAAACTGTTTACTTGCATGGCAAACTTAGGTAATTAGCCCTTCATTTAATACTAATGGAATGCAGCCACTTACTTCATGATCAGAGGGGTAGCTGGACCAGCATCTGATGAAGTGAGTCTGTGCTCACGAAAGCTCATGCTCAAAACTTTTCTGTTACTCTGTAAGGTGCCACAGGACCCTTTGTTGCTGTTACTTCATGATTTGGAACATAATTAATGTTTAATCAGTTTCTTAGGCTATTAAAGTGACATCTGTATGTTTTGCTGCACAGTTTCCCAATTAAAAGACGGCCCTCATTCAACCCTGAGGATTTAGTGCAGCTCCATCCATGTGGGGGCAACTATTCCTTCCCCAAACTCCAGTCCCTTCTCATGTTCCTTCTTTTTCCATCCATGTGCAGAATAAATTTTGTTATGTGCTCTGATGCATGTGTGGCTGTGCATCACTGATAGGAACAAATGCTGCTGACTAGGAACAGCTGTGGGTGCTCTGCCAATCAGGTGGGTGGCACCTGAATGTCTCCAGGGTGGCCACCCAAGTGTTCAGCTTACAGGGAACACTGGCCCCCCTTCCCTTTCCAAACTCTCATGATGCAGAGGTGCTGATTATCTCTAAGTCAACACAGATGTGAGGCTTCAGCCAATGAAACCTCTTAGTTTTCATTTTCACATTATAGACAGTTCCTTAGTGAGACAAACTTATGGAAAAAGAGGCCCTTAACAACTGCAGGTCTCTCCTTCCTCTTGTGTTCCTCTTTCATCCACGGTTCTCATCCAGTAATGCACAATCCACTCAGTCTTTGGTGATCAGGAAATTTCAAATGAACACGCCTTCTTGCTCCTGCATGTGCATGATTTGAAGTGAAAAAACAATCATTTCTTGCAGTTTTGTGAAAGAGCAAGAGTTCAGTCATGAAATGCAAAACTGTCATCACAAACATTCACCAATTTCAAAAGCTTTTGTAATTTTTGGAACTATGGTTTTATACTAGTGCATCACTTTTGATTTCAAATTAAGTCAAGGCCAGCGTGAATAACTTTTCAGACCTGGGAGAAGAAATGTGAACATTGTAAGACATTGTTAGGAAAGTTTCCAGTGATGGCTCCATGTAGATAAGAGGACTTTTGATTAAAGTGCCAATTAGGTATTTTTCATCGTTAGAATAATTATGGGGAATGCACATAATTTCAATCTTCTGTAACAAACAGAACACAATGAATAAAGTGGGATGCTTTGTCAGGAAGAACCATACAATTGTTTTTTTATTCTTTCTTGAAGACAGCTGCATTTGCAGTACAAATAGTAAAATTAGCACTATAGTTGTTTAATAAGCAATTACAAAAACTTATTTGTATTTCAGCTGGAGTATTGTTTTACTAAAATGCCTACAGAGGCAGACATTAAATGTAAATGTATATTGAACATTGTCCCATTTTGTTCCTAGACTTATGTATTATTTGCAATCCTTGTTCATGTCAATGAATACTTACATTAAACTGATAGTTTCACTGAGGTAATGAACAAATAGTCACCAGAAAGAATAAGTATCTAAACACTATGGCCATATCTATACTACCCCTTCCTTTTGGAAGGGGTATTTAAATGACGCAGGTCAGAACTGGTTAATGAGGCTCTGATATGAATATTCACCAACTCATTAGCATAATGGCAGCCAGTCATGCTTCAAAAGTGCTACTTCGAAATGCATACTGGCCGTGTAGACGTGGGTGCTTCGAAATAAACCTCAGACTTCGAAATTTCCATATGACCAAAACAAATTGGGAATAAGGGAATTTCAAAGTCTGGGGTTTATTTCCAAGCACCCATGTCTGCATGGCCAGTTTGCATTTTGAAAACAGCACTTTCGAAGTGCAAACTGTCTGCCATTATGCTAATGAGGCACTGAATATTCATATCAGTGCCTCATTAATTAGTTCCAATCTGTGTCATTTAAATACCCCTTTTGAAAGGGAGCGGTAGTGTAGACATGGCCTGTGTAAACTAGAAATCCAGTGATCTAATGGAATGAAAGTTATAGGGCTAAGAAGCTAGTTTAAAAGAGTAACAAATTATTTTAATAGAAATTTACTATCTGTGACTATGGGCTGAAATTGATTAACCACCCTAACAGTTTAATAATTTAAATTGCTTAACCACCGTAATAGTTAGGAAGACTTTAAGTTGGAAATTAGGAAAGTCTTCCTAACTATTAGGGTGGTTCAGCACTGGAATAAATTGCCTAGGGAAGTTGTGGAATCTCCATCACTGGAGATATTTAAGAGCAGATTAGATAAACATCCATCTGGGGTGATCTGCCTGGTGCCTGTTCCTGCCACGAGTGCAGGAGACTGGACTCAACTCCTCAAGGTCTCTTTCAGTTAGGTCTGTGACAGCATCTTCTATCATGGCTACACACAGCTGACAGACAGTATAAATGCTAGACTTCTTCTCATTTGTACTGTTGTATTCATGACATTGAAAAGTCATGATTTTTTTGGGGTAGGGAGGGAGAAGAAGAGTACAATATACATTTTCCACTTTGATAAATGACTGACCATTTTCTTTCAACTAAAGTTTGTATTAAAATAGTTTTTGTGCCTCAGATCAGGAAGTTTTACTGAATCACGAGGAAGAATAGAACTGCATGTTCAACTGCTAGATTTTATATCTGGATGTTTATTTCTAACCTATTAGCATATTCAATTGTTTCTTTTTAGCTCAACAATATTAAAATAGATGTTTCAGATGCCTCTTTTTGTGGATTGTCAAAGCAGTTTAAAATTCATTCCAGATTTATTCCAACTAAGGTAACTTCATTCCTCTTATTAAGTAAAATGTTTACAGTGTAAGTGTCTGTTCATTTCAGTTATGAAAGCTGAACAAAAATAGATTCCTGAGCATTTTTGTGAATAAAAGCAGCAATTTTTATCAGACAATGTGTGCTATTTATATTTAAATGACTCCGTGTTCACAAAAATCTTTGAATTTTGAAAGTTTCAGATTTTAGCACTAATGTTTATTCATCTGCAAATTTATAGTGGAAATTCATTATATATTATCCACTACTCCACAGTTTAAAAATGTTCAGTCATGCACACAGTATGGAATAATATTATCTGACTTAGAAGTCTAAGCACACAGTTGATTTGTGGGATTCATAAATTCCAAAACCAGAAGGGATTATTGTGATAATCTAGTCTGACCTCTTGTATAACATGGACCATAGACAGGAATTATTTCACAGAAGTTCTAAACCATGGATTTAAAAAAGCTTTGTCAGAATCTAACACAATGGTTGATAAATTGTTCCAGTGGTTAATTGTTCTTTATTAAACAGAAACATTTTCAGTCTGAATTTATCCTGTTTCAATTTTCAGCCATTGGCTCATGGTAGACCTTAGATTAAAGAGATGATTGTCAAATATTTCTTCCCCTATAGGCACTTAGATCATAATCAAGTTGCTCCTTACCTGTGATTTTGTTAAGGTAAATAAATTTTGCTCCTAGAGTTTATCACTGTCAGACATGTTTTCTAATCCTTTAATCATTTTTGTGTCTCTTCTCCAAGCCTTCTCCCACGTATCACCATCCTTCTTGAATTGTGGACACTGGACCTGGGCAATATTCTGGCAGCAGTGTCATCAGTGCCAAATACTGAAACAAAATAATCTCCTTCTGTATAATAAAGAGTCTCATATTTATGCAGCTAAGTCTTACTTTAAACCTTCTAGCTACAGAGTTGCAGTGGACGCTCATGTTCAGCTAATTACCTGCCACAACTTTCCAACTCTTTTTCCAACTCCCCGCTTCTCAGGATATGGAAATCCACTCTGAAGTAATGCCCACCTTACATGTTCCTACACATACATATTTACATGTACTTTAAATATTACAATCTTATAAATGTTATTAACACACATCGTTTGCTTCTGCCCAATTGACCAAATGATCTATATCCGTGGCTCTCAGTCTTTCCAGACTACTGAACTACTTTCAAGAGTCTGATTTGTCTAGCAGCACTTAAAAACCATGACTGTGTGCACACTTTCATTCCTCTTTCAAAAGAGGCATGTAAATGAGGGAACTCAAAATGCAAATGAGGTGCAGTTTACATATCTGATGCCTCATTAGCATATTATTTTGAAAGAGCTTCTTTTGAAAGAAGAAAAAGAGTGTAGATGTAGCTCTTTCAAAAGTAAACCCCATCTTCAAAAGAACACTTTTTCCCTCTTTTATGGGAAGAAGGGTTCTTTCAAAGATGGGGTTTACTTTTGAAAGAACAGCATCTACACTGCTTTTCCTCTTTTGAAAGAAGGATATTCAAATGAAGTGCCAGATATGTAAATCTGCATCTCATTTGCATTTTTGATTTCCATCATTTGTATGCCTCTTTTCGAAAGAGGAATGCAAATGGAGACACAGCCCACTGGTTTACAATGTCAGACAAAAATACAAAAGTGGCACTGCACACTATTACTGAAGGCTGTCTTCCTTTCTCATTTTTACCATATAACTATAAAATAAACCAACGGGAAATTTTAGACTGAGACCACCAAGTTGAATTTACATAGGCCACCACATGGTCTTTGGAGAAAAACCTGGAAAGCCATTGAGCATCACTGAATATGAACAGGTAACCTACTGAAAGGCACACTGCCCACTTCTTTAGATGAAAAATGGACAGGAAAAATAGAATCCAGGGGTTATATAGCAGGGATGGGGGGGAAGGAAAAAAGAGAGTTACAAGGGCAATTTCCCTACCTTTGATATTCATGGGAAAGAGACACATCAACCTTAATTTACTTTATTAACTGGTCCTACTAGTGACAGGTAGCCTCCCTCAACCTTTTTTTTTTTTTTTTTGAAGGGAGTTTACCCATGAAAACTCATGATCTAATACGTTTGTTATTCTCAAAGTTGCCACAGGACTGCTTGTTATTTGTGTAACCTGCTACTACAGGTTGAACCTCTCTTGCCTGGCACCCTTGAACCTTGACCAGTGCATGAAGAGAGAATTTGCCAGACCATGGGAGGTCTAAATTGTCCAGCACATTGTCAACACTGTCACTGCTCACTGGGCTCTTAGAAGATATTTAGGGGTAAATTACAGCAAAATAACAGCACAGAACACTGAGAGCCAGGACTGGCGGCTATCAACAAACTTTATGAGACCCCAGGAAACTTGGCCACACCCATGATAAGTGGCCATCTGGTTCACTAAAATAATGCCAGATTACACATATTGCCAGACAAAGAGTCCCGGATAAGAGAGGTTCAATCTGTGGTCCTTTGAGCCATTCAGCCTACCCTGCAGGTTTAAAAATTAGGATAACCTCCATCATAATGAAGCTAGAAATGAGGTGTTTCAATAAACCAAAGATAGGAAGAGAATTATGGAAAGTACATTAAAGTGAGTTAATAGACCCTTTTATATCTGTTGTACAATATTTGTTAAAAATGTTAGTGGGATATCATTTGACCTGCTACAGCAGAGTGGACACTATTAACCTCACTGTTGGAAAGGTGTTTTTCCTAGTTGCCAAATAGCTCATATTGCATTACATGGACTGTGTTCCTGATGTGTAAAATGTTGTTCTCAAGCTGCAAACTATTTTCGAAGTTTCTCTTTCTCTAGAGTGAAAGTTTTCCTCTGTCTTATCAGGGCTGCAATGCCAACTGAAAAGGATGCTGTGGTTTAGGTTGAGAGAGGAAAAAAATTCTACACAGGACAAATGCCCGCACAAACATCTTGCAGATTTAAATGGTATTTTGACTGATTTAATCAGACTGATTTATTTTGACTCAGTTTATATTCAGATGAAACGTAAGTCCCAACTTAATCATAAAAATTGGAGATTGTAAACTTCTGAGGTTTTATTGTATGTTCAGATTTTAGAAGACACAAGCAAGCTCTTCAGGGGATCCCCATATCTGGGATTGGGAAGGAATCTTCCACTTGGACAGATAGGCAGAGACTCTGGAGGGGAGGAGTGTTCACTTTCCTATACGGCGCTGGTCTTGCAAACATAAACTAGTGTAAATGATGAAAAGTCTTTAACTTGCATTCTTCAACCATAATTTGAGGACTTCAGTAACTCAACCAGAGTTTAAGGGTCTATTTCAGGAGAGGGTGGATGAGGTTCTGTGGCCCGCAATATCTATAAGGTCAGACTAGATGATCACGATGGTCCCTTCAAGTCTGACTGTCAGCAGATGAAAACTGATGTATGTTCTGAAGCTACAGTTAAACTAGCAAGTTTTGTTGGCAAAACCCTGGTTTTGCTAACCAAACTGGTGAATATCCACACACAAAATGCGTTTTGTGGACAGTATGTTGACAAAAGTCAGCACTTCTGCCAACAACCTTCTGGCTCTCCCAGATGAGGAAGAGTGTCTTTTGTCAACATGTCTGATTGACAAAGAAGCTGTGTGGAAGCTCTGAGAGGGGCCTTCTCTCAACAGACAGGGCATCCAGGAGACTGGGCAGCCCTGTCTGTTATGCATCCCGGTGCCTGTTTTGTCGAGGGAGCAACTAAGCAGTCCAGTCACTCGGTTGACAGAGTGGAGAGCTTTTTCTACTGGCTTTTGTGTGTGTGGGCAGACTCTGTAGACAGATGCCAAGAAATCTCTTCAGATAGTGATTTCTGTCAACAGATCTCTGTCGTGTAGCTGTAGCCTAAGTATTTACCCCACAGTAAACTAGATTCTTCTACTCTTGCTCTTCCCTGAATACTGTTCATATTGTATCTTTGAAAAGAAATGCCTCTCTTTAGCTGCACTTGCTTGTTCACTTTTTAATCTTTTCAGAAATCAGAAAGAAGAGAAAAAATTACACCACCTACCAACTCGGAAAGACTCATTTCCTGATATCTAAACAAGCCAAAATCACTCTTTGACAAACATTCAGAAGTTTAAATTAATAGTATTACTGTTTCACATCAGTACAGCCACTGGAGATGATATTATAGGTACTTTATTAAACTCAGATTTCAGTTTTTTAGAATTTAATCAAAATCCATGTAATAAAATACATTTAGTATGTGCTCAGGATCCTGGCTGTGACACTAAGACACAGTCATATCAGATTTGTGACTAAGTACGAGAGATATTTTATATACTTCAAATACTCTCAAAAATATTACGTACAGCAATCCCATCCCAGCCAGACCAGAGGGAGAAGAAACTGATGTATGGGTCTGGATATGGATAGGTGTACATGATCGAGATATAGCCTGTGTTCTGTTATGCTCTTCAAAGGGCTGTTTAGAATTATTTGTCGAACATGGATTCACTCTGTCAATACTTTCTCCTAAATGCATGATTTAGGAACCAACATTTTACACCTTTTAACGTTTTTAAGTCTCAGTGCACAAACTCCTGCCTACATGGGAATTTCTACATCAATGGCCCAGTTCTGAATGGGCTCAGAGACTGGCTAGGTTTTGGAGGCTTTTTTCAGCGCAGACGTACCTTTAAGCTCTTGGGATACAAATGATGGGGGTTTAGTTTAAGTTACAGTTTTCATTTTGGTGAAATAAAACGCTGGAGTCTATTGCTAAGCTAGAATGTTACACTCTTGTAGGTTTTTTTTTAGTTTTCGTTTTAGAGCTTCAGATTTTTTTTAATGTATTTCCAATTTCTAGTAGGCCAGTTTGCCCATGTGCTCCGACTCCACACAAGCAGATCTTGTTTCACCCCCATCAGCACTAATTAGTTTAATTTCAGTGCATATTAGTAGATCCATCCTTCTATGGGTGTGGTATTCACCTCATTCTGAAGCAGTGCAAACTACCCACATCATTCTGAAAATCTATTTATTTTTCAAGTCAACTATCAACACTTCACTGGCCAAAGAGCCGCATGTGGCTCATGGCTGGTATATTGGACACCATGGTTCTAGGTGGTTAACTTGTGCTTTCAGAGAGTTGCTGCTGTAGGAAAATAATTTGTGTCTCTGCCCATGCTGGCCCACATTCTGGAGTTGAGTTGAGGCTCTGCCCATGCCCAGATGGCATGCAAGGGATGTATACGGAGGAATATTCATGCAACAGAAGCATTGATTTGTGGAGTCTGTGCAGGCAGGGGAGTCTGTGAAGACATATAATGCTGGGTCAGAATCTGACTCTTAGTAAACACTTTATTTTTCATGCTCTTTTATGGACTACTGTCTTTTAATATATGATTTCTTCACAGAATCCCATCTTGTGAGAGTTAAATCCTGACACCCTTACACTGAAGAGCATCCATTGAAAAGTATGCAGTAATGTACCACTCTGTGGCTGAGATTCTGGGCTTCACCTCCAAGAGGGACCCTATAGAACACACATCCATGGGGAAATGGTGACTGTTCTGGCTTGCAAGAGGGTCCCTGAGGGCAACTAGACACCCATCTGCCTCAGTTTTTGCATCAGAGGAATTCTTGCTTGGCCCTTTTTGCTACTTTCACCTTTTACCTGGCATAAAGGTGAAAGTAGCAAAAAGGGCCAAACAAGAATTCCTCTGATGCAAAAACTGAGGCAGATGGGTGTCTAGTTGCCTGCAAGGAGCCTCTTGCAAGCCAGCACAGTCACCATTTCCCCATGGATGTGCGTTCTATAGGGTCCCTCTTGGAGGTGAAGCCCAGAATCTCAGCCACAGAGTGGTACATTACTGCATACCTTTCAATGGCATGGAAAAAATTTCGTGCACTGTGAGCAAGGTTTGCACACTCTAGTCCCAAGTAAGCAGTAATTAAAACATTATCTAGCAGTTAATTTTTCAATCAGCTTTTAATGTTTTAGTTATTTAATTTATTTTTAGCTGCAATATGAGTCAGGGTGTTTTCAGGTACTAATCAGGATTAAATTTACCTCATTTTATTACACAGACTTCCTGGAAACAGCAGTAATGAAAAATTACTTGATATATGAACACATTTTCCAAAGTTTTAGTTTATCCAGAAACAACAAATCATACTGGCTACATCTACACGAGAGGCTTTTCCTGGCAAAACTGGGCTTTTGTTAGGTAAAACTGCAGGAGCATCTACATGACAAACGTGCTTTGTCAACAGTTTGTCGATGAAACTTAGCACATCCACTGGGAGCATTATACCTCTCCCCATTCAGGTATAACACCTCTCTTGACAGTGTTCTGTCAACAAAACAGCCTGGTAGATGCTCTGGGACCTTTCTGTTGATAGACAGGGCTTCCAGTTCACTGGGCAGCCCTATTTGCAGAGCTTTCAGTCAGCCACTCTGTCGAGAGAGGGTTGGGCAGTCTGGCTGCTCTCTGTCAACAGAGTGGATTGCTCTTTCAGTCTGCTTTTATGTGTAGACACAATACATTGACAAAAGTTTTGCTGAGAAATCCCTTCTGGCAGTGACTTCTGTTGACAGAGGGTTCTCATGTAGATGTAGCTACTGAGTTCACAAAAAACTCAATTATCTCGATGCCGCATAAATCACATAGCACTGTACATTTTCATAGTAAATTCTAGCAAACTCTTCAGAACGATGTGAATGCCGTTCTTTCTTCTACAGAGACAAGGTAAGCAACTTCTGGGATTTCTTCTTCCTCAGGTCTGTGTAAGCTCAGAATCTGGTCTCTCACCACCAGAAGTTGAGCTAATTAAAAATATTGCATCTCCCTCATGCATTCACACTCAGCAGAGGAGTTTGCCAGAATTTGTCTAATATCCTGGGACCAACACAGCATTGCACTCACTCTTCCAAATCAGCCCTGGCTGACTTAGAGATTCTATGTTGCCTGACTGCTCCACAGCTTCTCCCATTGATGCAGGGTTCGTAGAGCTACTGCAGAAATGCCGTTCTAACCTAGCACAGTGATTCACAGTCAGCAGGGCCAACAGCTGCCAAGGACCCCAGGCCAAAGTAGGAACAATGGCCAGTTCTGGGCCCTTTTGAAAGGTTGGGCCCCAGGGCAAATAACCCCTTGGTATCCCCTCTCCTCCCTGCCCCGCCCGTCAGTGGGTCTGTTCCCAGTGAAGGATTCTTCTAAGAAGTTTAGCTAGGCTACCTCTGGAATCTCACTGCATTGGAAGCTGTGGTCCAATGCACCAGGCGATAGCTTCTTCACAGGTGGCAGAGGAGCACATCTTGATTTCTCAGATATGCTGGAGAACAGATTTCTTCAGTAAGTGTAGGATCTTAATTTGATCTGGATGCTAGGTTAATGGATGCTCATCCAGCCACGGAGGTGCCTTTGACATATGTTAAAGTATAGCTATGCCAGTACCAACCAGAGTAAACCCAGAAGCCCTCAGTGTATGAATAGCCAATCATTTCCCTCTCCAAAAGCCTAGAAACGCATGGTTTGAAGGAAATTTTTGAAAGCCAACAGAACTGAGCTCATTCTGACCTCGAGGGCAGAGAAACTGGGAGCTTTGGATCCTTTGGAAGGATGTCCTCTCAACAGTTTCCTCTTTTCTAAACAAAATCTCAGAAGAGGATTGCTTTGCTTATGATTCTTGAGGTCACCTCTGTAATGTGGTGCATCAAGACCTGCCTTTTCACACTGGGCATACCAACAATACTGAACCTTACCCATACCTCAAAACCCTAATTTTGGAGTATGCCATTCATTGTGGAATGTAATTTCTAGGTATTATGTATTTGCATTGCTGATGGCTTCACTATTTCTTCTCAGTTGCTGTGATACTGAACCTTGACATTGAAATCACCACATATTGCATCTTAAGGCTACTAATAATCTCCCACTTTCCTCTTTGCTCCATTCTGTTTCCAATATCCTTTATTGAGCACAAGGCCATAATTTCCTTCACTTCCATAGTACGTTGGGGCTGAAATCCTAGCCCCACTGAAATCAAACAGTTTTGCCACTGATGTCAGTGGAGCCAAGATTTTACTTGTAGTATCTGTGGTTATGCACTTCTCTATATCACCAGCTAGGCCTCTATTCTCACCTTCAAGACCCATATAAAAAACTTACTTCTTGGAGTCCTATCCACACTTTCCTTCCCCATTAAGAACAATTCTCAGTTAACCCTCAGGTTTCCAAGTGTCCAGTTTTCAACTGAACAGCCATTCCACAAGGGACCCTCTCCAACCCTCCCCAGTCCAGTGAAAATATGTGAGTCACTGAGGGTGGGGGCAAATGAACTACAGAGGGAGTGAAATGGAGTGAGTGGGGTAGGGCAAGGGAGTTCGAATTTCTTTGATTAAAAAATTGGCCTTCCATACAATAGAGATGGTCAGGAAACCTTTTTTTTCTTGTGAACATTTTTAACAAAACTGGATTAAGAAAATTTCTTCAGAGTTTCAGCCTATTGATCAGAAAACTTTTTTACTTTAAAATATTTTGATAGAACTATGTCAACCAACTCTACTCGATAACCTGGTTTTCATCTTCATCCTTCTTTCATTCCCTCATTCCCCATCTAGTGCTCGCCAGCTTCTCTTCTGGGTTGTTTTTTTTTCTTAACTTACATCATAAGCTCTTCTGATATGGGACCTCATTTTTTTGTCAGAGCAATATTGTGTATGTTGATGGTGCCATATAAAGACTATTAAAAATAACTGTATCACATTATTTCAGTTTAATGCCCTTATTACTTTATTTAACACCCTTGATTTGGGGTCTGTCACATTGGTAAAACTAAATGTTCGTGGATACATTTTTCAGTATTATACATTCTTTATTTTGGTGTGATGAGAGCTATGGCTGGAAAACTATACATACAGAACTCTATGGATATACTTTTGTGAGGGAATACGTACAGCATTCTTCATTATGTCTGTGAAATGTAGACATGGTACAAGACTCATCCTACTTTATTCTCCTGTGCTTAGTCGAGCCAGCACTAGGCACAAACTGACAAAGCAATTTCTTCAGCCTCTGAGCAGTTCAAGGGGAAGCCCTGGTCATTTGTGTAGTTTGTGTTTGGGGTGGCAAAATATACTGTTTAGGTTTCAAATGGAGTCTGGTGTTTGGCACATTGTTCAGTCTTCTCCAGGTATAATGTGCCACATCTATATTCACACATCGTTACATTTCCATTTCTAAGACAATGTGAACTTTTATAATATCAAAGCCCCCTTGTAAAAGAGTGGCCCTTTTTGACATAGCCAATAAAAGGACTCTGTCACGTGTTACACTTTTGGCACACTGGTCCAAAATTAACCATAGGCATTTTAGAAGCCAACCCACCATCCTGACTGAAATTAATGAGAAGTTCTATATGTCAGAAGTGTATTTTATATTATACTGAGTGTCAAGTGAGATTTAAAAACAGAGAGAGTTAATTTCAAATTGTGTATCCTGTTCCATTCAGACCAACAAAATCTATAATGAATAAAATAATTAGTTCTTTTTGTTAAAAAATGCCACCATGAAGTCTTGATCATTTGCCTTTTTTTTAACTGCATTGGGAAGCATTTATAAAGAATCTCACATATACTACAAAACTACATAAATATGTTCCCATACAGTAAGCCAACTTTCAGTTCAAGTGACACGAAAAATTATGTTATTCCTGAAGTACTTATTACAGCTTATTTTTAAAATAAATCTATGAGGATGTTTCTCCTTTCTTCATATGAATATTCAAGGAAACGATTATGATGGAAAAAAATAAAAAATAAAATAAATAAAATAAAAATAAAATTCTGTGAATCCTTATTTCCAGATCCTTAAAAAGAATAGAAATCAGTTAAGTGGGGTGCTGTTAATAGATGGACCATTTCCTCAACTGTTATAGGTCAGCTGAGATCCATGGAATAATTTTTAGGGGTGACATAGTAGCTGTTGAATCTGATCTGTAGAGTAGCTTAGCTTATACTGGTTTGACTAAATCATCAGAGGAGATGGTAAATCCTGATTTTTTGGGGGAAAGATGTCTAGGTTAGAATATTAATTTCTTTTTGATAAAGGTCTATCAAGGACTCCTCCAACAGAAACTAGCATATTCCTATATCTCTATCATAAATAAATGATTATAATTAGGGTGACTATCCATCTCGTGTTATTGGGATGCCAAAAAGGTATCCCTACTTATTTTTTAAAAGGGACTAATTGTCCGGTATTTGGGCCCTCCCCCACTGACCTTTTCCTCAAGCAGCTGCGCAGGGGCAGGCACAGCTACTTGCCAGAGAGCATGTAGGTCACTTCCCCAAGCCTTGGGGAAGCATGGGGCACGTGGGCAGCTGCTGCATCCCTGACGCTTCCCCCAGGGAGTGCTGGGGGCTGCTGCTTCTCCAGGCTTCCAGGGAGTGCTGATGTCTGCTGCTTGCCTGGGAATCCCTGGAGCACTGGGGGCTGCCACTTCTGTGGGGCTCCCAGGGAAGGGCAGTGGCTGCTGCTTCCGTCTTTGCTCCCTGGGGCTTGGTGGAGATGGGAGGAACTGCCTCTCCCTCCCATATCTCCCTGTTCCATATTTGAAACAGAGAGACGATAACCCTAATTATAATGCAATATTAATAGGTCTGTCATTTTGGGAAAGGCAATAGGAAGCTTGCACAATGTCCTTTGTGGTGCTTTGGCTATAAGGAACTATTATCAGTGATAAAAAAAGTAGTTATTATAAATGACAGTATTATTAACCTTGATTCCCTAGATATTCTCTCTCAAATTATCTCACAGCCATTACATAAATCTGGATTCATTTACAGCTTTGACTTGCAGTAATAGCATTTAAATAGTACTGAAAAGCTGAAGACTCCTTTGAGACAAGTCAAAATCCTTCAGTGTGATTTTGTTAATGCTTATTATTGCACTTAGCACAATGAAATAGAAATGCAGGATGACAAAATTTCTTTCACTTTTGGGGAAAAGAATAATGGTAGGTCTTGTAGGACAAAATGAAGGTTTGGTTTGTCTTTGCAATTGTAACAATAAAAGAAGAAGCAGCGATACCTACTTCTCAAGACAGCATCTCATATAAAACCTTATTTCTGGAATAATAACAACCACATAAAATAGAATTCTTTTCATTCTGATATTTAAAATGAGGGGTATGTGTTAACAATAATACATTATAGTATGTATTATTGCTATGTTTCACCTTCTAAGAACTGCTTATTACACATACCCCAGCAAGTTACTTTTTTGTATTTGGACAACAGAGTGAATGATCTACTACCTCTTTTCCACATATAAGCACATGAAAGTCTTGGACTACATCAACACTACAAGATAAATTTGAATTTATCAAAAATCGATTTTATAATGCTGGATTTTTAAATTCGATTTTGAATATCCTCAGTTCCCACGGGCTCCCAAAAAATTTGACATATCGCTTCCACACTGAAATCACCAAACATTGACTGTTGCAGCAGTGCATTGTGGGAACCTATCCCTATCTCAGCCCTGCATTCTGATCCGAGAGTTAGGTGCAGCAGCTCTGTCAGTTTCCTGGGTCCCTGAAGCTGGGGGGACCTGGGAAACTAACAGCGCAGCAGCCCTGGTCAAGTTCCTGGTTTCTGCGAGCTGTGGGACCCAGGAAACTGACAGCACAGCAGCCCTGGTCTTTTTCCCAGCTCCCACTAGTAGCTGGGAGCTGGGAGCCGGGAGCCGGGAGCCGGGTGCCCCACGTGGGTTACATACGGGACACTCGTGGAGGTTAATAAATTAGGATGAAAGACGTAATGCTTCCACACTAACCTTTCTTCAACATTTTAAACTCAAGATTGACACTGTACCCATCCGTTAATATCGATATTTTGTTATCACTATTAGGGCAGACTACAATGAGATAATAACATTTACAGTGAAGACAGTGACATTTTACTGTCGAGCTAACATAGCCTCAGCAAGGTCAGGGCTCAGCTTCTACAATACTATGTTTTTGCTTGTTACAATACTTACAAATGAAAACAACCCTGTTTGAAACTAAAATATGCTATTTATTATGTACATATTAAACCATTGTCTCTGAAAAGAAACAAAAAAGTGCAAATTCTCGGATTTTCTCCCCAGCTGTGTCCATACTAGCATTGCTCTTTTGAAAGTAAAGAGGTAAATGCTTCTCTTTCAAAGTAAACCCCATTTCCAAAAGTACCCTTCTTCCCAAATTTTTTTTTATGAAGACAATTGCTTTCAAAATTGGGGTTTACTTTCAAAACAGCAGCATCTACATTGCTTTTTACTTTCAAAAGAAGCTCTTTTGAAAGAAGAATATGCAAATAAGGTGCCAGATACGTAATTCTGAACCTTATTTGCATTTTTGATTTCTCTCATTTGCATGCCTCTTTCGAAAGAGCCATGCTAATATAGAAGCAGCCTCCAGGTCTAATTAATTTGCAGCTACACAGAAGTATCTTAATATAGACATTAATGGTATTCAGAGAAGGTATACCAACCCTGGAAACTGAAGCCATTTTGATTTTGACAATGGAGTGTTTGAAACTGACAGCTGAATTTTACTTGCAGTACATTTAATCATTAATCAGCTCTGGTGGATGGGACTTGTTTGGTTGTATTATCTTTTTTTTTCCTTACTACCCTCTCCCCAAAGTGGAAGACAAACTCGACAAAGTTGTCTACCTGCCAGGTTTGGTATCAGTTATTGTCCTTTTCCTGCAGTAAATGTGATCATTTTGTTGTGTCCTTTTTCTTTTTGCTCCTCCCAGTATTGTCAGAAAATTGGCTGCGCCACAGAACCCAACATCAGAAAAGGGGGGAAACCCAACAAAGCAGCCAAATTCAATATACCAGCAAAGATCCAGAAGATTTACATTTCCCTTCATTGATGCCGCTGTGATTCAGGGTTATTTTAGATGCCACTTTTGTTTTGGGGAGAAAGATGATAACACTGAGCTATTCAAAGCACACACTTCTTTCACACACATTGGGTAGAATCAGGGTTCACCTTTTGCTTCGACCATTAAAGGTACAATGCTATGGTCTTCCTATAAAAATACTGAGGAAATAGTTTTGTATGGAAACTCGAGGGGGACTGATGCGGGGGATGGAATATATTCCCCACCTGCTAACTACAGACTGCATGCAAAACTACACGATAGGCCTGCCAGAGCTACTGTTCCATTGCCCAATGTCCTCCTTTACAAGTGGTTTCATGAATGGGATGTGCGAATAATAGCATAGCTAGAATTGTGTACCTGGTATCGACTTTGTTCCCTAGTGTAGACCAGGCCTTGGGCTCAGGCTAGAGCCTAAATCCTCAGGTCCTCCTGCTTGGTAGGCTCCTAGAGCCTGGATTGCAGCCCAAGCCTGAATGCCCATGTCTCAATTAACCAGCCTCTTGCTTGAGCCCCATAAGCCAGGGCAGCAGGAACAGACCAGTCGCAGTTTTTAATTACTGTGTAGACAAACCCATAAACAGTAAGTATAGTAAACGGAGTTTAAATTATCACTGAGGTACCATTGTTATTTATAATCCAAAGTCTTTCAACTACAGCTAAAATTGAAGGATGGTGGCGGGGGGAGGGGGGAGCCTGTTAATCACACTGGAAGCCACAAAATCACACCCCTAAGGAGTTTTAATTAGAGCTGTTGTGAGAGACACATACGCACTTCTGCATCAAAATGTGCAAAAATACATTCCAAACTGGACTGATCAGAGGGTTTATAAGAATTATCTAAACAAATTCTGGTATTCCTTTTTCACTCAGGCTGTGTCTACACTGCACCATTTACAGTGGCGCAGCCCTACCGATGCAGCTGTGCTGCTGAAGCCCTTCTGGTGAAGGTGCTCCAAGCTGCGGGGGGAGAGCTCTCTCATTGCCTTATAACTCCTGCATCGGTGCGAGGTGATAGTTACGTGGGCAGGAGATGTTGTGTCATCGATAGCGCTATCTGCAATGGCGCTTAGATAAGTTTAATTTACATCACGCAGGGGTGTGGATTATTCATGCCCCCGAGCAACATTGTACCCAAGTAATTTGGATGGTAGACATAGCCTTAATGTTGCTCATCTTTTCATTTTCTTTAATTATATACTTAGCATTTTACGAAAAGTCAATTAGCTGCAATATGAGAGTTAATGATGTTTAACTGAGCTGTATTATTGTTTGTTCTTCAAAGGCTCTTCATTTAGGGCATTCAGACTGGAGGGAGACTGAAAACAGGTCTTCCAAGTAAAAAGAAAGACAAGCCATTGAGATGCACAGCAACTTGACTAGAGTACATCCTGGACGAGAGTCAATACTTGTGGCTACATCAAAACTGAACCCCTGTGTGCTAGGAAAAGAACCGTATGCACAGGAATTCCTGAGCTTGGCATCTGGGCAATAAAGTTGTCAAACATGCTCTGCCGTGAATTCCAGCTGGTGGCTCAGCTGCCAGAGTGGAAAATGAGAAGGGAGAATGGAAGCAGCATGATGAGTGCTAGGAACCACAAAAGATCCTGCCAAATCTGCAGTCAAGAACATGCCAATTTGTTTTCTAATTGCTTTGACACAAGCTTAGATGTGGTGCAGATGTGTGTTCTGTTTATTTCACGGTTGCATATGTAGTAAAAACCCAATAGTTTGTTGGTGATAATATATTGGTAAAAAAGAAGAAATTGATACCTAGGACCAGTGCCTCTTTCACAAAAAAAAGAAGTGCAGGTAGTCAGTCAGCTTCCCTTCCCCCAGCCAATCTCATGGCTGGGGCAGCTCAGGTGCTGGTACTTAGTACTGGCACAAAAAAAACACGCCTCATTAACATTAGCATTCTTCCCACCACAGTGCTTTGAAAGCATCGCTTTCGAAGGCGCGCAGTTCAGTGTGGCTACACGGGGGTCCTTTTCAAAAGGACCCCACACATTTTTCAATCCCCTTATTCCTCTCAGCTGAAGGGAATAAGGGGATTTCAAAATGTGCAGGGTCCTTTTCAAAAGAACCCCCGGTGTAGTGGCATCGAGCCGTGCATGTTTGAAAATGGCACTTTCAAACCACAGCGGCCAGAAGCATGTGAATGCTAATGAGGCGCTGAATATTCAGCTCAGCGCCTCATTAGTATTCTTTGATTTGGCCATTAGCATGGCCATTTCGAAGTTTTGGCTAAGTGTGGCCACAGCCTATGAGTATGTCTACACAGCAGCCTCATTGTGAAATATGCTGTTCCTGAAGAGCTATTCAGGAACAGCTTATTTTGAAACAATGCTGCTACTCAAGCAGGCTATGTCTACACTTACATTCCTCTTTTGAAAGAGGAATGCAAATGTAGGAAACTGAAAATGCAAATAAGGCCCTGATTTACATATTTTTGTTCTTCATTTGCATAATCTCTTTTTGGCTGTTATTTCAAAATGACTTTGCTGTGTAGACCTACCCTAAGCTAGTCATACACCGAAAATGAGAACCAGGAATCTCTCTAGAATTATAACATGCTTGCCTACCCCTTCCACTGGAGCTTCCAGGCCCCCATATTTGTCCTTGGGCCCACAGTGGTTGTCGGCCCTAATGAGCACAAACATGCCCTTTCTGTGAACAAGAATAATGGAGATTAAGAATGCTCACACTAGATAGAATCAAGCTAGAGAGAGACCTGGAGAGGTTAGAAAAGTGATTTGTCATGTAAAGAGGAGAGATTCAGGATGAAATACTGACCCCAGTGAAACAAACAACACATATACAAAATGAAGTGACCTAAGAAAGCAGCAGACAGAATGAGTTTGTATCTTGTCTACCCTATATTTTCCTAATAAAACCGTGTCCTTGACTCCTTGCATACAAACCCCCTAACTGTTGCAGAGTACATGTAAGTGCAGGACTGGGAAACTGGGAGAGGAGAAGATTTCTGTAAAAACCCTCTTTCATAGTATGGACTTGTTATGAGAAGGAAGATATAATTTATAACAAAGTATGTGGAGTGAAATCCTGGCCCTATTTACGTCAAGGAACGTTTGCTCTCAACTTCAGTGGGGCCAGGATTTCACCCATAATGGCTACGTCTACACTAACCCAACAGCAGATAGGTAGGAATAAGGGGATTTCGAAGTTGGTGGGGTCCTTTCGAAAAGGAGCCCCGTCTGGACAAGCCGTGCAGTGGCGAGCCTCGTCAATTTCAAAGGGCCGCGGCTGCCGGCATTCTAATGAGGTGCTGAATGTGTGTTTCAGAGTTTCAATAGTAAACTTCCAAATGGCCATTTGCATGGTCATTTCGAAGTTTTGGGCTAGCGTAGACATGGCCAATATGTAAGATAGATAAAGGGTTTAGATTTCTTGAGAGACTCCTGAAGTTTGTCAGGTTTTGTCCGTAAACTTATACTGGAGTAAGTGAAAAAATGATTAAAATGACATAATTCTTACCTCTGCTCTAGCTTCTCTTTTCTGCCTCCATTGATTTCAGAGTAATCCATGATTGTAATAGCATGAAATGCTTTCTTTTTGTCCTACTTTAATGATGTATAGTGGAGGCAGATCTTGCTAAGACACTTACGTTATTGGGAAAGACATTTTGCTGACTACCACATTCACAATGGCCTTGTTTTCTAAGATGAAAAGGAGAGAATGCTTTCAGACTACAACCTTAAAAGTCTTGGGGTGCTCTCTCAAAAAACCACATACAGAAAGGAGGACCCATGAGTGAATACTATACATGGTGGAGGGATACTCTTTTTATTTCAGGCTACATCTACTCTGAACTGTTATTGCAAAACAATCCTTTGCGGAATAACTATTCCAAAATAGTTTATTTTGAAATACCACAGCTGCACACAAAAAATGCATTGTGAAATAGCACCCAGCTATTTCAAAATAGCATGTGCAGACACACGGTGCCGATTTCAAAATAGTGCCATTGGACGCCATTATGACATATTTTGAAATGGCACAATTCCATGCCTTCAATAGCAATTTCAAATGAAAATAGCGATTTCAAAATAGGTGTTATTCCTCCTGCAATGAGGTCTATGAAATTTGAAATAATGTGCCTGCTATTTCGAATTTATGTTGAAATAACATGTGCATAGTGTAGAAGCTCGCAAAGCTATTTTGAAATAACGGCGGTTATTCTGGTATAATGCTGTTGTGTAGATGTAGCCTTACTGTTCACATTTTGTATTTAGCCATGACACTTTGAGTTAATTTTCCAGAGCTGAAGAAGAGCTTCATGTAAGTTTGAAAGCTTGTTTCTCTTGGCAAATGAGGTTGGCTCAGTAGAAGATATCACCTCACCCTTCTTGTCTCTCTAATATCATGGGACCAACCTGACCTGCTGATGGGGGCTCAAAGGGAGCAGTTTCCTCAGGGCCTGGCATTTCAATGGAGCCCAAAACTCTGGCTACCCTTTGAAACAGTGTGGTAGTGCTGCTCTGTGCAGCACCAGCGGGGGAGGAGAGGGAAAGGCGGGCAGTGCCGTCGTCTGACCAGCACTGAATGTCCTAGGCCCAGCCCCTTCCACCTTTGGCCCCTGCTCCTTCTGGAGATTAATTGTGCCTGGGGCCTGCAGTGGCTGTTGGCATCACCGGGACTGACACAGCAATACCATCACATGCAATGCTAGGCATGGCAGTTACAGAATTTGCCCATGGATGAAACTAAAAAAGTTAGAGTTGGTTGAATACTGAACAAATAAATAAATGAATACATAAACTGAGTATTTGTTCTTATTTAATAATGAATTTCTTTAGCCGCTGCACACCCCTTTTTATGTCTGTCTGTGAACATTCTAGCCATTGAGATTTTTCATGCCAGTGCACAGGGGAATTGAATGTTAAGCTCCTACTTAGAACTGCTGGGAAATAACTACTTTCAAACTTGCACAAACAGGTATTTGCACAGAAAATGATGTATTTTACAAGGGATAAGAAACAGGAAAGATTTACTGGCCCTAAACCCCTGGCCAGAATGATGATGTCCGGGACATTAATGAGTTAGACAGGGATCTGAGTTGATCCTCTTGGAATCAGAAACTCACACGTGCACCTGGACTATTTCTGTCAGTTATTATGGACCTGGTAAAAATAAGTGAACATCAAAATACATTTAGCTTAGTATGTGAGATGAGATTCTGTTTAATCCAACAAAGATGTGGTACAAAGGCAGTTAAATGACAGACTCTGATCTTAGTGCACTCTTTTGTAGCTCCGATGGAGCATGTCCATATAGTTATTTTATTTGATGCTAGTGAGACAAAACAAAATTTAAACGTTGCTCTTCTGAATATTAAAGTAGCCTAATTTTTCTAGGTACTTGGATAAACTTCCCAGGATGAAGAAAGGAAAATATTTAAAATATTCTATTATCCTCTTTTCTCCTAGCTTCCCTTTTCTGAGAGATTCAAAGCCCCAGCTATTTTGCCAAACTTTTCCATTGATTATTTGCCTATTCTAGTGAATGGAACTACTCACACCATGAAAAATTAAACAGTAATACAGGGAGGCAAGCAATTTTTTTTTCAATGAAACCAATGTAAAATGTGTTTAACTAAACCTATAACAGGTGTTCCAAGCCCATACCAAGATATTAAATCAATGCTCCTCTGGGGCTGAGACCCCCACAGTGGTCTCATCCCTCTCACAGTGTATTTTCCTGTAACTTTATTCCCCTTCATGGGAGAAAGCAAGCCCTCTTTGTTTCTGGCACTGCCAGCTCCAGTGCTTTTAGACTGAAGCAGAGCCATACTCACCCTTCTTCACCGCTCACACTCAGGGGTGCAAAAACCCACAGTCAATTAAGTTTAGTTCTAAATAATTCTTAGTTCCTTAGGCTGTAGCTTCTCCAGGCATGGTCCATCCCTTCAAGGAATGTCTGGAAAGTGCCAGGGAGGTGTGAAGGTTGGAGGGGGGTGAAACTGTACACAAATAAAATGAATAACTCACTAAAAGTAATGACTGTGACAATTTCTGGGCGTGCTGCTAAAGTGTAGGACAGTGGCTCTCAACCTTTTTAGACAACAGAAACTCCTTGAGGAGTATGATTCGTCTTGAGTACCTCCATGTTTCACCTCACTTAAAAACTATTTGCTTAGGAAATGAGACATAAAAATACAGAAGTCTCATAGCACACTATCACCGAAAGCTTCCTAATTTTCTCTTTTTACCATATAATCATAAAATAAATTAACTGGAATATAAATATTGTACTTGCTTCACAGGGCATAGCATATAGAGAAGTATAAACAAGTTATTGATTGTATGAACATTTAGTTTGTATTGATATCATCTGGGGTTTTTTCTGTTGCCTGTTGTGAAACTAGGCAAATATCTAGATGATATTGAAAGACATCTGGGAGACCTCTGGGTACCCCAAGGATTCCATGAACTTGTGGCTGAGAACCACTGGTGAAGGAGAAACATGACATCCAAGTCTCAGTCAGAGGCAGGTACAATCTGCTCATAAGGGAATCGGATCACTGGGTTGATTTGCCCTTGCAGTCTTCCACATCTTTCATAAGAGCACTTTTATTTTCAGTGCATTAGTACATTAACAGGGGTATATAATGCTGCCTATCCAATCTGGAGCTTAATTTCTGCACAATATGTTATGCTTGAGGAGGGTGCCATGGTTAAGCTCCATTGCTGTTCTGCATTGTTTACGTTACTAATGGCTGCAAATAAAGATGATTTGGATGATGCTGTCTCCATAGAAACTGGTGGCTGACCCAACCCATGAGAAAATTTCCCTGCTTCTCTCTCATTGGGGAAAACTCATTCTCCTCATTGACTAGTAGCAGTCTGATTCTGGTGCCTAAATATGTTATTTTCTCTTCCATTAACTGTGCTCATGTTTCTTCATTGCTCAAAAAGACGGGAAAGTCCAAGAAAGAGTGAATTAACATGAAGTTGAGGTTCTTGAAATACATTCCTAAATAAAAAGCAGTGTGTTTTCTTAGTGCAAGAATAGAATTCCTAGTCAAATTCTTTCACAATCTATAGAAATAACTTCCTCTTTCATAATAAAATGTTCCAGCTCAACACTGATGAATTTCAGTAAAAAATAAACTTTATAGGCAAGCCTGTATTGGTAATACACACACCATTGTTTATTTAAAACTGTGCTTTTAGGTAGAATTAAGAAGTCAGCTGTACTGCTAGAATTTTATCCCACATTTTAGGATCAGATTCTTCTTTTTTTTTTTTTTTGATAGCACCTGTGTGTTCCACTAACATCCCCAAAATCTGTTCAAAGCTACACTGAAGCTGAGCCCAGGACTGGCTGATAGCTGGCTTGGGGGTTAGAGAACTGCAGTGACGTCTACATTACAATTACTTTGATATAATTTACATTGCTCAGAGGAGTGACTGGCCCACACCACTGAGCAACGTACGTTACACCCACCTAATCTCCAGTGTAGACAGTACTATGTTGGCGGGAAAGCTTCCTCTGATGGATGCAGGAGTTATGCTGATGGGAAAAGCTCTCCTATCTCTTTACAGCATCTTCACCAGAAGCGCTACAGCAGCATGGCTGGTTTGGAGCACCTGACTTGCTGTAGTGTGGCCATAGCTAGCAATTAGTTCATTTCTCTCATACTACCCTCACCCTTGCACTCTCGTGGTCAGACAGGGTGCAGTGGAGAAGGCGTCTGGCATTGTTTGCTCCACATTTGTGGAGTATTATATTGGGAGACTTATAGGCCTTGTCTGCACTAGCAAGTGCCTCTGAAAACAATTTCAATAGGGCAGCTAATTTCGAAAGGTCCCGCAGGGCGTCTCCACACACAATACTCTTCCGAAATCGTTTTCAGAGGAGTGTGGCACCCCTTCCATTCCCATGTCAGGCAGAGTGCCTTCTTTCAACATCCAGTTTTGAAAGACGACGTGCGTAGATGCTCCATGGGCCGTTCTTTCAAAAGACCAGCTCCTCCATGGTGCAGGCTAGCTGGAGCATGGAGATGCCCTTGCCAGCACCAGCAGGGCTCTGTGGTCTCTGGCTCCAGCCATGTTTAAAGCTGCAAGGATCCAGAAACCCATTGAAGGAAGCTGAGTGTGTGCTGGCAGTCACAGGCACACAAGCTCCCAGCCACATACTCTGCAGCAGCTTCTACAGCCCCAGAGAAGTACCCCACCAGCCTCACGATGAACTCCTAGGGCCTCCTGTAGCCCCCTAGAGGCTCCCCTCTGACCCAGCAGACGGATCCCAGGAGGACAGGCAGGGGCAGTAAAAGAGGACCCCATCCTGGAGCAAGGCCGAGGTGAAACATCTGCTTGACCTCTGGTGGGATGAAGAGGTGATCCTGTACGAGTGGCCAGCACAGGAACACTGTGGCTTTTGCCAGGCTCTCCACAGGGCTCAGCAGCCATGGCCACCCCCCATGCATGGCAGAGCAAGTCCGCTTAAATGTAAAAGAACTGTGGCAGGCGTACTGCCAGGCCAGAGACTCAGCCAGATGCTTGGGGGCAGGGGCCACCACCTGCCCCCTCTATAAGAACCTCAACCACCTCCTTGGCCCCAAGGAATAGGCTGATATAGAGTTCCTGGTAGACACAGCTGGGCCCAATACAGAGCCAGAGCTGGAGTCCCAGGACCATCCAGAAACCTCAGCCAGGACTCAGGAAGAAGAGCCAGAGGCATCACTGGATGAGGAGGTCCCCTCATGGTTGCCATCCCCTCCGGCTTCTCCAGTCAGGCCACTTCAAGCCAGGCCTCCCCGAGTGTCTTTGCAGGACCCCCAAGGTAGGTAACCAGTGATTCAGACACCCCTGAGCTGAGGAGTTGCCCTCCCTGTTTCAGTCAGCAGTGGTGCCCTCCAATTTCAATCAGCAATGGGCGAGCCCCATGCAGGCCAGCACCTATTCAGGTACATCCTGAATGGTTGTGTCCCCTGGCCCGTTGTGTGGGCTGCACATGGCAGCCAGCACCCACGCCCATGGACAGCACCACAACCCACATGCCTGGGGAAGGAGACGGGTGGGTGGACTGCATCTGGGGTTTGCCCTCCACATGCAGCACACCCCTGGAACCCCAAGGGTGGTCAGGCCAGTGGATGGTGAATTGGGGGCCAGCTTGGGGGGATGTGGGGTGGGGACCCCAGGGCCAGGTGGCGGGACTGATGAGTTGCCTCTCTCTCCCCCTATGTAGCCACAGATCCATCATCCTAGGGCCAAGAAAGTCCTGTCCCAGGAGATGCTAGCCCCGCACTGGCTGCCCAGGGAACCCCCATCCCCAGGGCCCAGCCAAGGGGAAGCACTCTGGCACTGAGACCCTGACAAGGCAATGGCCTCTGATACCATGGCCATCAGGGAGCAGGCTGCTTTTCTGAAGCACTGGTTCCACATGGAGTGAGAGGACAGGGCCTGATGGCAGGAAGTGCGGACCGAGGCTGCTACGGCTGTCTGGCGCATTGTCTGGTCCAAACCGGAGCAGCCACCTGCACTTCCCACAGCCACCCCTGCTACCAGGCCCCCGATGCCCTGCCTGCCAGCCCCTCTGCCACCCCTCCTGCTGACCCCCTTCAACCCCAGACCTCACTGTCCTGGTCCCACCCAACCTCCCCTAGCCGTCCGGCTCGCACCGGTCCAGTGGCTTGTCAGCAATGCAGGCCAAGGCAAGCCAGCTCTGTCTCCCCCTGCCCTGCCAAGGTGGTGGCCACAGCACGCCCTTCCTGCCCCATCTCCTCATAGCCCCTGCCCTGTCCACCTTTCCAGCCCTGATGGGGACCCTGGACCTGGGGCGGCAGGGGCCCATGCACCCAGAATGGGTCACAGCTCTCTACACCTGTGGGGGAATAAGCCCTCACCTGCCCTTGGACCTCTCCACCAAGTTTGTTGTCCTCCCCATTGTGTATATTTCAACTCCATATATAGCCCCTTGTTGGAACAGAGTTGTAATTATTTACTAGTGTTAGAGAGGTTTAATTTTATGTGCATTTTTGTGAAGTTAGAAGTGTTTTACAGTAAATAACAAATAAACAGTTAATTTTTTTTTCACCCTGGTGTCCATGTGATTGTTGGGGCAGCAGTGCAGCGTGGGTGTGTGATGGGCAGCAATCTGGCGGGGGGGGGGAGTAGAGGATTGTGATGGAGGGTGCTTGAGGGAAGGTCACTGGGGAGGCCGTCCTGGAGGGCCTTCCTGGCCTGCACCCCATCCCAGTGTGCCTGGCAGCACAGGGCAGTGGCTGGCTTCTCATAGCCAGGGTCAGCCTCTGCAGCCCACTCCTGCATGAACAGCTCATGCTTTGTCTCCACAACGTTGTGGAGAGCGCAGCAGGCTGCAACCACAGCGGACATGCGGGGAAGGCTGACCTCATGGAGCATGAGCAAGCACCAAAAGTGCCCCTTCAGGTTCCCAAATGCCCACTCCATAGTGTTGTGGACATGGTTCAGGCACTAGTTAAAAAGGTCCTAAGTGTGGCCAGTGTGTCCCATGTAAGGCCACATCATCCATGGTTGCAGTGGGTAGGTGGCATCAGCCACAATGCAGGGTGGCATTGTGAGGTCTCCAACAGGGAGCTCCCATGGACAGATGTAGGTGCCCTCCTGCACTCTGAGCCTGTGCCAGGAGTTCAGGAAGACCTGGGCATCATGGCTCAGCTGGACCAGCCCACACAAACATCCATGAAATGCCCCTTGGCATTCATGAAGGGCCTGCAGCAACACAAAGGGACACCCCTTCTGGTCTGATATACCACCCTGCACTGTGGTCTGGGGCTTGAATGGCAATGTTGGTCCCATCAAATGCATCAAAGCAGTTGGAGAATCCCCAGGCTGTGAATCCGGACATGGCGGCATCTAGGTCCCCAGCCTGGACGACCCTCCATGGTAGGATGGAGTTGATTGTCCTGACAACCTTCTTGGGAGGGAGGGCATCTGCTATTGTGGCTGCAGGGTGCCCCGTAGGATTCCATGCCCCATCCTCATCCCCTGCAGGGCTCCCCAGTCCCCTAGCCCCACCTTGCTGGGCCCCTTTTTCCTAGGAGCCCTCTCCTCTTTCCCCATGGTGGGTGTGTGACACTTAGATACACACAGCAGTGCAGACCTGACTCACCTCTAGGAGGACAACCCCAATCGTGGCCTTGCCCACCCTAAACTGGTGTCAGACTGACAGGTGGCTGTCCGGGGGTGGCCAAGTTCCACAGCACAATGGCTACCCTCTTCTCCAGAGAGAGCACAGACCATACACTCTGTTGCTGGAGGACTGGGAAGAGCCAGCAACATAGCTCTGGAAACATCTGCTTGGTCAAGCAGAAGTTCTGGAGCCAGCGCTCCTCACCCCAGACTGCCAGCACCAGCCTGTCCCACCAGTAAGCACTGCTGGGGTACCTCCAGAGGTGCCAGATAGGATGGGGAATGGGGTGAGGATGGTACTTTGTGGCAAGGGCCTGCAGGACCACACCAGGAGGAGTCATGAGCTAGAGGGCCTCCACTAGGGTGCCTCAGGATCATGTTGTCTGTCCCCACTGGGAAGCTGCAGGAGTTCCATGCAGGTAGGTGCAAGGAGGCCTTCGCTCTGGTCACAAGGTCTGCACTGCTGTGTTCATCTAAGCTTCCCTCAGTACGTGCAGGATGGGTGTTCTCGGGAGGGGCCCTTTAAGAGAGCAGCCGGGTGCGAGGCCCAGACGGGCTTGCCAGCCATGCAACCCTGTCCACAGAATTTTCTGGCTCATTCTTTCGAAAGAGCATCTATTGCTGCGTGGATGCTCTCTTTTGAAAGGAGGCCATGATCTTTCAAAAGCGTGAATTGGAGATGAGGTTCAGTTTGGGTGTGCAGATGCAGTCTTTCAAAAGCCAGTCTTTTGGTACGTACCTTTTGAACTTTAGCCTTTCGGAATTGTGGTGTAATTGTGAACAGGTTCAATAATTTTAAACTAGTCATGGCTGTGTAGATGTAGCCATATATGGAAAGAATTGGCCATTAAGACTGTGTTGCTTCCTTTCAGCAGCAAAACACAGTCCTAAAGACTGCTTAACCAGTCCCTGGAGGATTTGTCATTGGAGCAGCTCCTGCATCACTTTCAGACAGGCCTAATGGATGCAGTTGAGATGTACCGGTGCCTCAGGAATTCCTGGATGTTGGAATGACCCTTTGGGCCCATGGGCAACTGGTCTAAAACAGCACAGCCATGACCTGTTCAAAATTATGCCAGACATCAGTCCAGCGGCTGGCTGACCCTACGATCAGGGTAGCACTTATAGATAACCTTCACATAGTCTATCTCCTGAGCCACGCAGAGCTCACCAGTCCCAGGGCATGATGTGGGCCATAATCTTTCACATATAAATTCATGAATCTCATACAACTCAGTGACCTTTCTGTATTTTTCTTGTACATTTAGAAAAGGCACTGCTTTGGTTTTTTTGCACTCATTCATTTTTGTGTGGCAACAGACGTATTGTGCCAATGATTTCTAATATATGTAGGATGAATAGAGAGATTTCAATACCTTGATTCCTGAATTTGTATTGGGGGTTTTGTGTTTCTGTTACTTAGGAATGTGCATTAGTCTTTGAATTGGATAAAACACTTCAGTGACCCTATGACGTGAACCAGCGTTAATTGAGTGTAAATTGTTCACAATTATTTTATTTCTATTGATTGAAGTTAATTAAACATAGCTAAGGAAGTGGAATTACAATAGTGATAGAAGAACTATTTCCATTGTTATAATAACTTCCCCATAGTGTCTGCCCACAATCTTCTCTCCAATTAGTAGACCTTCATAGAATCATATGATTCCTGCTAATCCCATCCAGACTTCAAGATCACGGTGGGCAAATACCAATCTGGTTTGCCAGGGTTAATCCTAGTGGGCTACCACCACTATATTTACCTATGCTGCTGCAGGTATGTGCGCTTGTAGCTCCTTTTGGCTGCAGATAATCATTCCTGGCCAATGGAAGCTGTGGGAAGCGGTGTCCTGGTCCGTGCCACTTCCCACATCTCCCATTGGCTGGGAATGGTTCTAGGTGGCCAACCATGGCAAGCAGCTACTGTCTTATTGTCTGCCCCTGTTCTACATAGTTCTATCCCTTTCTTACTTATTTTTCTAACAAGCCTTGTAGTCATAACAAATACCTGGATGTCTTCATCACTTAACTTTCTATAATCTCTAAAGTTTTCATTCTCCTATTGAAATTCATGTGCATGGCTCAGAGCAACATAATTTTAAAAAGTGGGGGGAAAGAGTGAAGAAAGAACCCTCCATTCAAAAGACTGAGACCCCCAAATTACATTGCTTGTAGCCAAAGCATTGTCAGAACCTCCAAAAGCTAAATTGAGCACTTACAAACATGTCAATAGATTACCCTCATCATGGATAATATATTGCAATCTTAGAACATTTCACTTCCTAGTTATTTCAAGTGAACACAAAGCAGACCTGTCAATAGATCCTGAGCCACAAAAACACTACAAGACTATACTGAAAAATACTATTATATCTAATTGACTGTATTATGGGTTTTACAAACTGATGTAAGGTTGTTGCAAAGGAACGAATCTTTGAGTTTTTCAATTTTGTAGTATGTGGGAAAAATTCATAAAGTCAATAAATCATATTTAATCACCCGCCAACAACAGAGTGAGTTACAAGTGAAGAAAAGTGTAGCTTTATTGAATTTTGAGACTCCTCTTGAAAAAATTAGCAGCTGTCAGAAATGAAAGTTTCTGACAAACAGGTAATTATTCATGATGAGTACCACAGAGAATTCTCTCTTCTTCTTCAGTAAGTTGCTTCAAGACATCCATATTGACAGGTTATATACAAAACCATAAGCAGTGAGCACAATGAAAAGCTCACTTGTTTGAGCTGGTGGGTGTTTGATCTGTATTATAACCATGTCTGGGTTTTGCAATTTAATAGACAGATCCTCAGAGCCTTAAGTTACTTTCTAAAATAATTTTTTTTCTATCTCAGCTGTCATTCCTGGAAATGATTAATTGTAGATCTTAATAGTTCATATTTTGCCCTTGGCTTACAGAGTACTTACAAGAAATGTGCAGATTGAATAATCAATTCTTAGTAAAAATAACAGATTAGAAAGTGGATGGTGTTTTCACAGTTACAACAATTGCTGTTTTCTTGTCATTTTGCATGTTTTTTCTTTGAGAAACTCCTTCTCTAGCTGTGCGCTGTGTTTAAGAGTGGCACAACTTTGAATGATTTTATGGGTATTTCCAATGAATCCACTGTACCTAATTGTATGAACAAAACAATTCATCAGCTATAATTTACTGTTGAAATATGAACATATTGTCTATAATTTTGTGGCTTGATCCTAAGAGATGCAGAGCATCCCTAGCCCTGGGTGCCCTCAGCTTCTACTCTTGTCAATAGATATGGAAGGTTACAGAACCTTATGGAAATGAGCCCTTTGCTGATGAATCACTGTCTATAGACCATAGGGTAAAACACAGTAATAAACCTTGTAATAATGAAAGGCTTGATGTAAAGCTAAAGGCCTAGAACAACAGTCAATGCTTTGTTAAAATACAGCAAAGCGAAAGGTCTCAAGCCTGAACAACAGTAGGTTAAAACAAAAACTGTGAGCTAGGTAGATTCTGCCCACAGGAATGCAGCAAGAGACAGAGCTGATAAGTCATAGGGCCTAAAAACACATAAAAACACCTGAAAGCACCCAGAACCAGGCACTTAGTGATACACATAAACACATCCTACTTGGTACCATGCACTCCCCATACCTTCCCACAAACAAGAGCCTAGCACCAGGTACATTCCAACCCAAGTTCAGGAACAAGTAAAATGACAGCATGATGCATAGTGTTGTTTTGATGGTACCACCACTAGTCTCAAATTAATGGGTAGATCTAGTTACATTTGGTGGTGTCACTGTATTACAATGAAGATGTTGTACCTGGATACATAACTTGTTTATACCTGTGTATAAATGTGTGTGTAACATGGGCTGTGTCGAGCGACCTAGGGGATGATGGAGACCCCTTGCTGTCAAGTGAGTTGCATCCATTGTCATGCATATGCATGTACCACTGTAAACTGTTGAGTCATATTGGAAATGCATGAGGGTGTTCGCGACCATAAGCCAATGACAATAAATCTGGTTCCAGTGCCTTCGTACCTCTCTTGATTTGTGGTTCTTGGGGATTCTCGAAGTCTGCAGTGTCGGTTAACTGCAGGGTCTACACTGTTGTCCAAAGACAGCAGCCAATCACACGTGGCCAAAGTGATTAGCATCAAAGGGAGGAGATTGGATATCCTGGCACCATTCCAGTAACGACGCCCAGCAACACATAGTGAGGCTTATAAACGTGAGAGATATTAATTATCTTTCATACAAAATAAGAATAAGCATGGGAAGAATTTTAAGCATCTAATCATACCTATTAAGTCAACTTTATGTTTAATATTATCATCAAAAGCATTAATCTTATAACATATAATCATATTCATTTACACTAGACTTTGGGAATTTTCCTGCATATGAAAAATAATTTTCAATTTTCACTAATTAAATATGTGACCATTTCTTTGTTTAATTGTATTAATTACTCTTTTTTGCTGCAAAGTTCACTGGTTCATATAAATCTGAAGGTCACAATAATAATTAGAACAAGCTTCATTTGTAAGGATAATTATAGTGAAAATACACTTGATTATAAATTGAAAGTTGAGGTAAACTGTAGCGATAGAAGGCTCAACGTTTCTAATCTAAAAGTCAGACACTTTTTTGAGCTACCATTTTCTGAGTTAGTTGCTATATTTTTTGCTAAAGATAAGTAGTTAAAGATAAGTGGAATTGTACAAGTTATATTACATTATTTTAAAAGGTGTAGTAGTTTCCCTTTTCCTGGATTTCATTTTGTTGTGGAGTAAAACAGAGGGCTCAAACTAAAAGTGAATTCAGAGTGTCAGCATCTTGAGTCTTTTAAATGTACCCCAACTGAAGGAAAACACAAGACAAGTCTGAAGGCAAAAATATAATAATGGGCTTGCTTCCAGCCCAAATCACTATTGAGACCTTGACTAGATATAACAAAATAAGAGGAGCTTATCGGGTGTCAACCCCTCAGAAAGGAGGCCACATGCCACAGTCTTACCCCCATAGCAACAAATTCTCCTTTCCAGGCAACCATCATCTGAGCTGCACTTAGTCCTTTTAACAGCAACGAAGGGTCCTGTGGTACCTTACAGACGAACAGAAAAGTTTTGAGCATGAGCTTTCGTGAGCACAGACTCATGGAGGCTACGTCTACATGTGCACGCTACATTGAAATAGCTTATTTCGATGTAGTGACATCGAAATAGTCTATTTCGATGAATAATGTCTACACGTCCTCCAGGGCTGGCAACGTCGACGTTCAACTTCGACGTTGGGCAGCACCACATCGAAATAGGCGCTGCGAGGGAACGTCTACACGCCAAAGCAGCACACATCGAAATAAGGGTGCCAGGAACAGCTGCAGACAGGGTCACAGGGCAGATTCTACAGCAAGCCACTCCCTTAAAGGGCCCCCTCCCAGACACAGTTGCACTAAACAACACAAGATCCACAGAGACGACAACTGGTTGCAGACCCTGTGCATGCAGCATGGATCCCCAGCTGCAGCAGCAGCAACCAGAAGCCCTGGGCTAAGGGCTGCTGCACACGATGACCATAGAGCCCCGCAGGGGCTGGAGAGAGAGCATCTCTCAACCCCTCAGCTGATGGCTGCCATGGCAGACCCCGCTATTTCGATCGATGGTGCGGGACGCAGATTGTCTACACGTGCCCTACTTTGACGTTCAACTTCGAAGTAGGGCACTATTACCATCCCCTCATGGGGTTAGCGACTTCGACATCTCGCCACCTAACGTCGATTTCAACTTCGAAATAGCGCCCAACACGTGTAGCCGTGATGGGCGCTATTTCGAAGTTGGCGCCGCTACTTTGAAGTAGCGTGCATGTGTAGACACGGCCGGAGTGAGTCTGTGCTCACGAAAGCTCATGCTCAAAACTTTTCTGTTAGTCTATAAGGTGCCACAGGACCCTTCGTTGCTGTTACAGATCCAGACTAACACGGCTACCCCTCCAATACTTAGTCCTTTTAATATCTCCCACCAAAGCTAACACCTACCACAGCTGTAGTACTGCTGGGATGATTAACACTTCCTTGGCCAGTGCAGGATTTAGCATACCCCACCACAAGGCAATCTGCCTGTCTTGTCCAGTTTGTCTCACCTAAGCTCCACAGAAAAAATCAACAAAGTGCTCTCATCAATTACAGATTAGCAAAGATGTTTTCCTTGGCTATGGAACTGTTCAGAAGCGGTGAAAAATCCTGGGGAATAGCAAAATTGCTATTTTAATGACCATGAGGACAGAATGTGATGTGGAAGTAGAAAATTCTTCAAAGTGTTTCCCTCTCCTTAGCAGCTGCATCTCAGGCTTTCAGAGACACCTCTTTAGACAACTGTCTTTCCAATTACTTGCCTCAGTCAAGCCCTCAGGTTGTTAGGATATGGTGCAGTTGGTTTCTCATGTGAATATGATACAGTTCTGGGTGTTACCTGTAGTTTGTATCCATGTTGTTTCATCCCTACTGGCTTCATAGGCACAGGAGGCAGGGGATCCAGGGGGCAATGGGGCTCACAGCCCCTCACCCTGGCCCCAGAATGAGCTCCCGCCACTCCCTCCAGGTTAGGTGCCCCTCACCCCTCCCTCCAGGTTCAAAGCCCCCTGCCCCCATCCAGGGGGGTGGGGGTGGGTCACAGGCAGCCATCCACAAAGGCCTGCCTGAGGGCCTCCCTGATGCGGTGGCTGTTCTGGTGGGCCTGGCTGATAAGGGTGGTGCCCAGCTGCTTATAGACAAAGCCAGCCTCAGCTCCCCCACCCCCAGAACATATGTGTCCCCCTTTCCCTCCGCAACATTGTGGAGGATGCAACAGGTGCCCACCACCTGGGACACGTTGAGGACCCTGACCTACAACCACATGTGGAGGCATCTCCACCACCCCTTAAGGCACCCAAAGGCCTACTCCACGACATTATAGGCATGGTTGAGGCACTGGTTGAATGCCTCCCTGGTGGGATTGAGGTGTCCCATGTACGGCTGCATGAGCCATGGCTGGAGGGTATACAATGCATCTGCCACCATGCAGAGAAGCATGGTGACGTTCTCCCTCACTGGGATCTCCTGCTGGGGGATGAACGTGCCAGCCCCCATGTGCCAGCAGAGCCCAGAGTTCCAGAAAACCTGGCCATCGTGGGTGCAGTTGGCTCAGCCCATGTAGATGTCCGTGAACCAGCCCCTAGCATCCACCAGGACCTAGAGAACCACCGAATGTAGCCCTTCCTGTTGACATACTGGCTGGTGCTGTGTGGCAGGGTGCAGGTGGGGATGTGCATGCTATCCAAAGCGTTGGAGCCATTTGGGAAACCCAGGTCCTGGAAGCCCACAGGAGTGGTACCCGGATCTTGCAGGCAGACGACCCTATGCAGCAGCATTGCTTTGATGGCTCTGACGACATGCATAGAGGAGAGGGGAACATGCTCTAGTTTGGATGTGGTGGCTTGTCTCTCCCCCCCAGCCCCAGCTCCATCGTGTTCCCTACCCCCTGCCCCCTGCTCCCTGCCCCAGCCCTGTCCTGCCCCTTGCCTCCTCCCATTTGGCCCCCTATCCTCCCACCCCCAGCCCTGTCCTTTCCCCTGCTCCTCCCATCCTGCTCCGTCCCCGCTGCCCCCAGCCCCATCCTGCCCCCTGCATCGGGGGGTTCCCCTCACCCCGGCCGTGCCTGGCCCTGCCATATCTCCATAAGTACAGCCCTGATGGTGGCCTTGCCTACTCCAAACTGTTGTCCCATGGAGTGGTAGGAGTCTGTCTGGGTTGGCCAGTTTCCATATGGCGATCACAACCTCTTTCTCCAGTGTGAGAGTGGGCCACATGCAGATGTCCTGGTGCTGGAGTGCTGGGGTGAGCCAGTGGCAGATCTCGTTGAAGGTCTGCCTTGACATGCAGAAGTTCTGCAGCCACATTTCCTCACCCCACTCCCCCAGCACCAGGTTCTCCCACCAGTCCATGCTGCTGGGGTGGGTCCAGAGGACCCAGGACACCTGGGGTGGGGGGAACCCAGTAGTGCCCTGGGCAGGCGGAGGTAGTGCAGCCCCAAGGGGACTGCTTAGCCACCTGAGCAGATTGGGTGCAGCTGTGGTGACAGTCCAGAGCACTGACAGCAGGATCTCCAGGATGAGGGTGTCCTACTGCAGGAGCTGCTGCTGGGACTCCATCCTGGAGCATAAGTGGGCTCTGCCAGGCTGGGGACAGCTGGTCAGCACTCAGCTTGTGTGGACTGGAGGGTGGAGGGCGGCGCCCTTTAAGAGCATGGCTGGCTGCAGCCCCGGAAGGGCTTGTCGGCCATGGGACCACATCTGCTGTGTTTTCTGCCTCCCTTCTTTCGAAGGAGAGCTTGGAGCCATGTGGATGCTCCCTCTCGAAAGACTGCAGCAGAACTTTGAAAGGGCGGCTTGGCCTGTTGATCCGCTAATGGCATGCAGTCACTCCCTTTCAACGGCCGCTATTTTGACAGCCAAATGTTGATTTTCACCCTTTTGAAAGGGTGGTCACACGTAGTCTTAACTTATGTGTTGTCTGAGACTGGAACTATCACACCACTGTCACATTATCCCCCTCAGGTCTCTGAGATGGGATGACAGGTTTCTTCAGGCAATTGTATAAAATATAGAAGCAAGAACTAGCACTATGAGGTTGGAAATGTGGCTGTTGTCCATGGCTAATAGCAGTCCATCTACTTTTAGTGTCATTAAATCATTCCTGGCCTGATGCCTGATTGGAAGTATCAAGGGTATTGACAGAACTAGGTGTAATTGGCACCATCCTTCGGAAAGCTTCTCAATTACATTGTTCAGAAATGGCAAGCAAGATTGCAGGATGTAGCTGGAGACATTGGTTGCAATAAGTGGTGATTTCACAAGTACTGGCTGGATCACGGTGTGCTTGGCATGTTGGGGAGATGAATGGCCCTCACTGCCACCACAGGAGGTGCTGCTGACAATTTCAGGTAGTAAAGATCCGAGATGTTCTGAACTCTCAATTCTTAGCTGAGAAATAGAAGCTCTAGTACAAAATGGAGGCAGTGGCTGAGACCTGTCTTCTTTGAAGAGTTTCTACAACTTTTTGATTTAGAAATAGCTTGAATTGTTTGATTTTTCTTTTTTGGTGTCCTGAAAGGTTGTTTTTACAGGATCAGGTGATATTGTCTCAGGAGTAATCTTCTGGTTCTTTAAAGGGAGTCTTACTGGGTTTTGGAGTGGAGTAGGGCTAATCCATGTTAATAAGGCCATTCACAATCTGGAATGTTTCAGCAGAGAATGAGGAAACAAGGGAAGCTACAACCTCTCCAAGACATAAAGGCACCTTCTTCACTGTGCCATGTGAGGACCCATGGAAAATGTTCAAATAGCCTGGTACTGATAGTGCCCCAAGCTGGAATCTTTCTAGCACACCAGCACCACTGGAACCCCCGCCACAGGTGCAACTATTATAACTTACTTATACACCCCACACATCCTGAATGCTGGGTGGAAGGTGGCAAAAATCATACCAATCCCACTTCTGATTCTTTGAAGTCACCTGCTGCTGGGAATTGTGCTTATGGTATATGTTACACAGTCTGTGATGCTGAGCAGTTGGAGGCTTCGTCTGGGAAAGCCATCCTATAGAATGAACTGCTGTGAATAGCACAAGGAATGGGAATGAAGGCACATTCAGTTTTCCCATTTTATTTTCTCATTTTTAAGAAGAGCACTGTATCCAAGGAGAGAACATTGCCAACTATTCAAAACAAGAAAACAATAAACTGATGGGAAAAACCTGGGGTAACCACTAACCAACCTGCATTTTGATGGACTTGTAATATAAATGAGAGGGATAAAGGAAACACTACACCTGTTGGTAGAGAAACTGTTACACTTCGACCAACTGTGCAAAGTATGTTTAAAATATCCTAATGAAAGTTTCCTAGACTCTGGGGCTGTGTCTACTCTGCAAGAATAACTTTGAAGTTGCTTACTTCAAAGTTGAGCGTCGACACACACTACTTAGAAGTTAAACTTTGAAGTAGGACACTACCCCATTCCTGGGAATGCAGTAAGGACTTCAAAGTTGGGCTCCCTACTTCAAAGTTAATTTCAAAGAAAGGGGAAAATGTGTGTAGACTCTCTGCTGGCTACTTTGAAGTAGTGCCTAACTTTGACGTTTAACTTCGAAGTTAGCTCCTAATGTAGACACAGCCTAGGAGAGGCAAAGAACCACATAATGTAGTGTACCATACTCAAAGTTTTGCAGTTCAGAAATTCTGTAGTCAGTGCCTGGATACTACCACAACAAGGCCTTAGATTAATTACAGTCTCATGCTCTACTGGTATATTCCCTTCTCAGGTAAAAATCCCATTGGTTCCTTTGCTAGTATTTCTTCATTAAGGACTTGCAAATTCAGAAAAAAAAATCTAAACACTAGTGTTTACAGACAATATCGTTTTCATTCCTTGACATACTGTGCAGAATATACTCATATCCCACATAGCTGAACAGCTTGCCCAGGGTTATTTAACCATGTGTAATGTAACACTAAGACAAGTGGCAGTCAATTTTCTTTTTTCCAAGCAATATAATACAAAATTAGTTTCTTCTTAAGAGAGACTTTATTCAGACTTTTTACTCCATTTTAAAAATCAGCCATTAAAGTTTAAATTAAAACCAAGGTGACTGTACATTACGATGGCAGCATCAGGAGCTGGTACAGCTGGGGAGACTCCAAACAGATTAGAATTTGAAGCTATTCAAAGCAGCTTTGAAATCTTGCTCAGTAATTGAAATGAAACTGATTAAAGCCTATGAACTATATCTAAACATCCGAGGAATCTTATGAGTGGGAGGAGCAATGATAAAAATTGTTTACAGCTAGGACAAAGATAGACTCAGATGTAGAGAACAGGAGCAGATAATGGGAGTTTTGCAAAGGAGTTCTCCAGATGAAGGAGAAGCAATTGAGTGACCCTCGGGATAAGTTTGTTGTCTGTAGTGCATGAATCATTGTTTTTGGTATGCTGGCTGCTTGACTGAAACATACATATGGTCTGTTTGTTTGGGGCACCATCTGCTGACCATGCGTGTGCTGATACAAGACTTTGATTACCAAACCTTCTAGCATTCATCAACCCTTAACTGGGGGTGGGGCTACTCAGAAAGACCAGGGCTTTGGAGCGGGAGTGAGAGGGCAGGGGCTGGATACACTTAACCATCCTTAAAGCTAAAAAACCCTGCTGATATAAATAAAACATCAATTATGGAATAAGATATAATGCAGGCAGAAGTCCAGCAACAGAGTTGGGGCATATCCAGTTTATTGCATTTGGTACAGCAGGTGGCATATGTGTACTTTTGATGCAAGGAGATCCTGGCCCTTAGAAACCATGTACTGTCTTTGGAGACCAGAGTGGCTGAAATGAAAGAGCTGGGGGAGACAGAGAAGTACGTAGATAAGACTTTCTGGGCCACTGTACGACAGTTCCAGCCCAGGGAAGATAGTTTCTGTAGTGTTGAGAATGAAAGTCTCAGGGAAGACTTTCCTGTTGAGAGCTTCCAACTGGAGTAGAGGGAAATGATCCCATAGTTGGGTCTCTCCCTTCAGATGATGATATGGTATGCTTTCATAATGAGGATACTTCTCTGTGGGAGGGAACTCCTGTTAAGAGAAAAAGACAGGTAAAAGTTATGGGGGAATTTGATAATTAGAAGCATAGATAGCTGGGTTTATGATGACTGGGAGAACCACATCATAATTTGCCTACCTGGTGCCAAAGGTGTGCATCTCTCAAGATAGCTACATAGATTTATGTGTTGTGCTGGAGAGGAGCTGGGTTTGTAGTACATGAAGGTACCAAAGACATAGGAAAGGATATGAGAGAGGTTCTGGAGGCCAAATTTAGGGTGCTAGATAAGAGATCGAATTCCAGGACCTCCATGGTAGCATTCTCCGAAATGCTTCCAGTTCCTTGTGTTGAGACAGACAAGCAAAATTGTAGGGTCTCAAAGTCTGGATGAAGCAATAGTTTAGGGAAGAGGGATCGGTATTCATTAGGAAGTGGGGAAACTTTTGGGAAAGAGGGAGCCTATACAGGAAGGATGGGGTTCACCTAAACCAAAGTGGAAGCAGATTGCTGGCATTTAACATTTACATTGTTATGGAACAGTTTTTAAACTAAGAGCTGGGGGGAAAGCCAACAGATGTGCAAGAGCATATGGGAAGATCTATTGATGGAGATTTTCTATGTACTAATAAAGAGGAGAGGATGGAAAATGATAAAACCAGTAGAATCTATTCAGAAACAGTCAAATGAAAAAGTCCTATTCAGTTACATCATGTAAAGGTAGGTACCTTAAAAAAGTGACAAGCTATAAAATGCTTATATACCAATGTTAAGATCCTAAATAATGAGATGGCTGAACTAGAGTATTGATATAATAGACATCACAAAAATTTTCTGGACCAAGGATAATCCATGGGACAGAGTAATACTAGAGTAAAAAATATATCAGAAGGACAGAACAGGATCTGTTCTAAGACATGAGTATAACTGGACCATTTGTAATAGTGAACACAATATGATTAACATCCCTGTGGGAGGGAAAACACCACAGCAGTACAACACTGTCACATTTAATGTCAGAAAGGGGAACTATAACAAATGAGGCTAGTTATACAGAAATTAAATGGCACAGTGCCAAAATTAAAATCCCTGCAAGCTACAAGGCAACTTTTTTAGAGACACCATAACTGAGTCTCAACTAAACTATATACCCCAAATTAAAAAGAAAAAATAAACCAAAAAAGTTGATTTAGGCTAAATGGTTAAACAACAAAGTAAAGAAGCAGTGGGAGGCAAAAAGGCAAATGAAGTATAAAAATATCCAAAGAAGAATTTGAAGATCAGCTAGCCCCAAAAGTAATAGCAATTTTTACGTACATCAGAAGCAGGCAGACTGCTAAACAATCAGTGGGTCCACTGCACAACTGAGATGCTAAAGGCACACACAAGGATGATTAGGCCATTGCGGAGGATCTAAATTAATTCTCTCAGTTTGTTATAGCTGGGGATATGAGGGAAATTCACAAACTGCAGCCATTCATTTTAGGTGACAGATCTGAAGACTGCCTCAGAACTGGGTGTCATTAGAGGAAGTTTTGGAACAAACTGAGAAATTAAACAATAATAAGTCACCAAAGCAGATGATATTTGCCCAAGAGTCCCGAAGGATTTCAAATGTGAAATTGCAGAACTACTAACCTTGGTCTGTAATGTATATATTTAAAACCATTTCTGTACCAAATGACTGGAAGATAGCTAATGTGACTCCAATTTTTTCAAAAGGGCTCCAGTGGTAATCCTATCAATTGCAGGCCAGTAAGCCTGACTTCAACACCAGACAAACTGGTTGAAACTTCAGTAAAGAAAAATATTGTCAGACACATAGATGGACATACTTTGTTGGGGAAGGGTCAATATGGTTTTTGCAAAGAGAAATCATACCTTTCCACTCTACTACAATTCTTCGAAGGGACCAACAAGTATGTGAACAAGAGGGATCCAGTGGACAGAGTGTACTTAGATTTTCAGAAAACCGATGGCAAATTCTCACATCAAAGACTCTTAAGAAAAGTAAGCAGCCATGCGATAAGAAGCAAGGTCCTCTCATGGATTGGTAACTGGTTAAAGATAGGAAACAAAGGGTAGATATGAATAGTTTTCAGAATGGAAAGTGGCAAATAGTGGTGTCCCCAGGGGTTTGTTCTGGGGCCAGTTCTATTCATCATATTAATTAATGAGATGAAAAAAGGGATAAACAGTAAGGGGGCAAGATTGGCATATGATACAAAACTCCTCCAGGTAGTTAAATCTGAGGCAGATTGTGAAGAACTATAAAAGAACCTCTCAAAATGGGGTGACTGGGCAACAAAATGGCAGATAAAATTGAATGTTGATAAATACAAAGTAATGCATATTTGAAAACATATTCCAAACTATCCATATAAAATAATGGTGTCTTAACCACTCAAGAGATTGTGGAGTCATTGTGGATAGTTCTCTGAAAACATCCACTTAATGCGCAGTAGCAGGCAAAAATGCAAAATGAATGTTCAGATTCACTAAGAAAGGGATAAACAACGAGAGAGAAGATATATTGTGTCAGTGTAAATATGAATAAATGCCCACATCTTGAACACTGCATGCAATAAAAATTATTAGGGTTATGGAATGGCTACTGTATGAGGAAAGATTAATAAGACTGGGCCTTTTCAACTTGGAAAAGGAGTAGCTAAAATGGGCTATGATTTAGGTCTATACAATCATGACTGCTGTCGTCAGATGCTACCAGCGTGGTGCTCTGCTCTCTCCAATGTTGGTACCACTTGGCTGCGTGCGTGTGTTCCCTCTGTGTGCTGCCCCAGCTCTGCAGATAGCCGACACAGCAGACCCAAAGAGAACCCCCAATGACCACAGAGTCTAGTAAGGTGCGAAGGCACGTCGGCCAGGTTTATTGCCGTATTGGACACAATAGTGGTTCCCTGTAGACTTCTTAGTCTAAGTCAGGGCATAGTACAAATATGCACCCACGGTCAATGGACTCGGCTCACTCAGTGGCAGGACTTTCCACTGCCCCCTCAGCCGGACCCAGACCACATCCCAGAAATACATTCTTATACACAGGTGCAAACAATTTACACATCACTCCTGACGTATTGAGGTCCAACCCTTCCACGTAGTCAGGTGCCGCCTCTCACCTTGTACATGTTGGTTCGAACAAAACAACTCTATCCATCATATTACCCTTTTGCCCCTGTCATTGGGATGTCATTGGCCTCTTCTTTCTTATCTGTGGAATGTTCCAGGGTAGGGTGTTCTGGTACCATGTACCCACTTCAATATGCTAGCTATATATGTTTATGCAACATCAACCCTCTTTTTGCCAACTTCTGTGAGTAATGCATTCCTTTAGCTCACAGCTGCACTTTGCTTTCTGTTAGCAAAGTCTTGACCATTACTTTGGTTCAGGCCTAAGGCCTCGTACTGGGCCTGTACTTACTACAACTGCCATCTAGAAAGTTGATAAGGAAATGCTATTTCCTCCTTTTCATAACACTAGAAATAGGGATCACCAAATGAAATTAGTAGGCAGCAGGCTTAAAACAAGCAAAAGGAAGTATTTCTTTGCACAACTCATGGTCAACATGTGGAACTCCTTTTCAGAGGATGTTTTAAAGGCTGAGGATATAACAAGATTCAGAAAAGAGCTAGATAAATTAATGGAGGATAGGTTCACCAATGGCTATTAGCCGAGATGGGCAGGGTTGTTTGCCAGAAGCTGGGAATGAATGACGGGGAATGGATCACTTGATGATTATCTGTTCTGTTCACTCCCTCTGATGCACCTTTCACTGGCCACTGCCAGCAGACAGGATAATGGCCTTTTTGTGCTCTTTTCATTCTTCAGTGGCAGAACAATGAGTTTTAGAATTTTTTAATATAGTTTTTCTAAGACTTACCAATGTAAGTAAAATGGTCTGGCTATAGACACAAACGGGGAAGTTCCTTGTGGAAGTGCTAGTGTGTCTCAAGACAACGATTGAGACAAAACACTTAACCATGCCAACCCGAGTAGGGATTTTGAGCATGAACTAAAGCAGTTTCCAGAAGAGCTAAAGATCCAGTTTGGCCAAGCTCACTCACATTAATGTCTTACACCAAGAATAGTACAATAGAGACCTAAAAATAACTCAGTAACATAATATTATCAGGATACCAACTCATAATTTTTGAAAACTTCATGATTGCCAGCCCCAGCCATCGCACCCCCACCAAAATCTTGAGAATCTGCTAAAAATAATGGGTTTTTTTTTGCAGAAATCGTTGTTGATTTGTCTTGTGAAATCTGTCCTTCCATCCACAGAATGAAAGTTTCATTGCCAACTTTCCCAAATGTATTGAGGAAGGCAATTTTGGCCTTTGCTACAGGAGCTCTTGCAGCTGACTGATGGTACAACACATCCAAATTCTCCTGCCTTGCAACTTCCTTTTGTGGGGTCGTTTATAGCTCCTATAAGGCCCTCTGGGTCTAGAGCCCAGGCCTGAAAATTTAGTAGCTGTCAGCTCCATGCTGCCACCATGCAGCAGCTGTAACCAGCGTGTACTCCACTGCCCATGATTCACTGTGGAAAACAGACCATGGGGCACCTCCTACGCACAGACTTTAAAACCAGAAGGGACCATCATGACCATTCAGTCCCACCTCCTGCATATTGTAGGCCACAGAAGTTGCCCCACCCACTCCTCCAATATCCTCTGGTTAAGGCCTCAAACCTTGATTTTAAGACTTCAAGTTTCAGATAATCCAACATTTACACTAGTTTAAACGTACAAGTGCTGCAAAGGAGGGCAACCCTCCCGCTGCCTGCCCCACTCCCCTGACCAGGATTTTGGCCATTCTCACCCACGGGGAAGTCTCTTTGTTGCAGAGGCAGGCAGTCACATACGCAAATGTGAGTTTTGGAAGAAGGTGTTAGGATCCCAACTCAGCCAGTCAGGACCAAGAGTCAGAGCAGGGCAAACCTGAAGCAGGGAGTAGCAGACCAGAGCGTACTTAGGCTCCAGGCCATGGTCAAAACTAGGAGAAAGTCTGAGTCAGGTTTGAGTTAGAAGGCAAACCCAGGAGCCAGGAATGGGCATGACAGCTTCAAGGGGCATTCTCTTTTGACTCAGTCTGGTCACGATTGTTTTCATGTGCTGCTGTCTTCCTAGTCTGGTTTCTCCCAACTGAGATAGTCCACCAGGAATCCATTGACATATTGTTCAATTGTTTATTTTTGTTTCACTGCCTTGGCTAACCTTGCCCAGTCAGCTAGAGTATCCAGCAAGGATTACCAAGGAAACGTCTCTGTGGTAGCTGAGTGGTTGATTGCAATCCTTTAAGCCTGAACCACTCTATCTCTGGTCTCGTGGCCATCTCTCCTCCATGTACTGGAATGTTGAACTGTCTGCAGTAGCACTGGCGGCCGTGGTGAGCCAGGGCACAAGACAGGGCAGGGCCAAAGGCAGAAGGGGAGGGGTTTAGGGCAGTCAGCCCTGAGCACCCCGCATCCCACATGTGGAGTGGCAACCCAGCCACTCCACAGCATTTCAAAGGGGCCTGACGGCAACTGGCCTCTTTGTTCCTAACCTCCCATCAGGGGGCCTGACTGTCGGAGCTCCTGAGGAAGGAAGGGATCCACCCATCAGTCAAAGAAATCAAGCACACAAGTTACATTTTGGATATAGATCAGAATATGTAATAATGCAGAACTACCTATTACCACATTGTTGCAACCAGGCAGAGTACAAAGTTGGAAGACAGTTCATAATACATAAGAGAAGACATAAGTCAGGCAGATAAAGAGTAAAGTAATGGGATAAACATAACTAAAATGATCAAGGCAGCGGGTGAGTGAACAAATTTTGATATTACAGTTGTAAATAGACATAACTATTTATTGTGGACAAGAAAGATAGGCTCAGTCAGGTACCCCTCAACATTGCTATTATTAAATCACTTCCTTCTACGCAAGTTGGTAGAAGTCAGTCTTCAAGAGGGCTGCGAATGCATGGAGAGTATTAGTCTTCCAGTTCATAAGATGCCTCAAGCAACAACAACAAAAACCACTTTCATATTATTTAGCCAACAATTTTGTATAATAATAATCTTCCTAATGCTCAAAGAAATTGTACTTAATAGTTTTAGTGATTATGAATTGTTCAGATCTAAGTTCAACAAATCTATATCTACATATTCTGACGCCCCTTTTTTATTATCTACATAAAAGTGAAAAAGACGTTATACTCACCTTCTGTATAGCAGACATAAAAAGTCAGTCAATCAAACGATATTGTGAATTTTTGAGATTAAGTTTCAAGGACTCAGAACACTGCCAAAACTGAAGATGAACATATTTCTCATTTTGTTATGGAATTCTGGCAACAGGATTTCTTTTTCGCTCTAGGGTGAAATAAAAAGGAAGAAGCCACATTACTAGCTGCACTGAAAATGGATTGACTTATGGCGAAGGGAAAATACCTTTCTGGAAATACAAAGAAAACATAATTATGCAAGGTCAAACCCAGTTCACTGAAGCAGAAATGTTTTACATCTCTAGTGAACTCTCTGTGTGCTGTTTCAGTCTATAAGAAACAGCCCTTCTCTTCTCACTCACTTTAGCTTTTTAAGTGTTCTGCTAGTAATTTGATAGACTCCTTCCTGGCAAGCTTGAATGCATGAGTTAAGCCGGTGATGAAGAGCAGGCCTGAAGAGAGGGGATTATTTCATAACACTGAGCAACTGTTGAAAGTGCTCGCTCTCTTCTTTATAATGTGGATAAATTTCAATTTCATAGGAGAGAGCATAGAAGAGAAGAGAGTGATGTAGGAAAGTAAAAGTTTTGAAGTTTGTAAGAGAGTGAAAATATAAGTAAGAATATTTGGGCTTCTCTATTACTATTGGGACAACTGACATTTAGTAGAAGAACCAGGGAAGTTCACATAGGTAACTTAGACTAAAAAATGCTAGATTATTGTGGTCGTCTTGTTCATTGTGAATTATTTCATAGGAGTTACTGGACTGGGATCAGCTTTCATTCAACCATGGAAGAGAAGTTGATAAAAGAGTAAGTTCCTTCTTTCTTTCAATAACTTATGCTGTAGGCCACCCAGAATCAAAGACTGTGGTACTGTGGAGGCTGCTACAGAGTAGTCCCACTGGGAACAGAACTAGTTGGAGAGGATGAAACTTTTCTCACCTCCATCAGACTCAGGACTCAAGATTTCCAACAGCTTTTGTATTGAAAGTGGTTGAATTCAGAAGATGAAAGCTACTTCTGACTCTCTTGTCCATTTCTTCCCTGATACCATTGCTGGGGGCCATCTGTCCCTTTCCCTGACTATGCTCTCTCTTTTTCAGCTATTGTTTGTACGATATTATGGCCAAAGATTTTCAAGGCCACTTAGCTGTATGGCCAGTTCTCCGGCATTACTGAGACCAGCGCATCCAAATTCTTGCGTCAGCTCTTAAGTTCTCCACCCACTATGATACTGCAGTGTTCTTCTTCTGGGCGTTATGGCTTACTATGTTAAAAAAATTCTCAATTTCTTTGTGGAAAATCCTGGATTTGTCTTCTCAGCATTTCATTTGTACTACAAACTCCAGGAATAATAATAATAATAATAATAATAATAATAACAATAATAGCACCACTGGAAGAACCACTGAATTTTAGAAGCTATCCCAATTTTCTGCATGTTATCTGGTGTTTTGGCAATAGTAATTTACTCATTTCCTGCCCCAACCTTGCCAATGGGTCTGTGTGGGTTTTACATAATAAATGGTACTTCTAGACTGGTTACTGAAAGATAGGTCCTCTGGTGGGTGTCTTGCCTTGCACAGCTGCTACATGCCAACATTAAACCCAGTGTAAGCAATGAAGGAAACTATACCTCCATGTATGGGTGGTCCTCCAAAGGTAGTCATGGTCTGATATCACTCTTCCTCCCAACTGCTTCTTTAAGAGGGTAAAGGGGACAAGGTTGGAGGGAAAATGTAGGGATGTGATCAAGATGTCCTTCTGTTCACTCCCATGCATTCTTGGGCTCCTGTGTGAGAGGTGATTGGCCTGGACAGCCAAGAACCAGTATAAGGAGTAGCACAAAAGTGAGCCATTTCTGCAAACATAACCTTGGCTTTCACTGTTAGCATTTAATTGCATCCTAAGATATGGAATTTACTCTTAATAATAAGAATTAGACTTTGGGGTGCAATTAAGAACAAACACCCCAAATTCAGCATTTTCCTTAATTTATGAAGAACTGAACTGTGGCTTGGGCTCTTATGGCTGCTGCAGCCCCAGTTCAGGCTGCCACCACACCAGCTGCCCTGCACTGGCAGACACATCAGGAGAACTGGAGCTGGGGTTGCTGCATCTTTGGCAGGGGATCTCGAGGTGTGTTGGGGCCACTTAGCCAGGGGGTTGGGGCTGGGGATATGGCAGCCTGGTAGAAGGGTCAGCGCCAGGACAGCCCCACAGCCAGCTGAGATGTGGCCAGGAGCAGGCATCCTAGCTGGGGCAGCAGCAGGGTAGCAGGGGCCAGAAGTGGAGCCAGCAGCAGTCCTGGGGGCCAGAGGCAGGGGATTTCCCTTGCTCTGGCAAATTCTCTCATTCAGGTCCAGTCAGGTCCCAAGGTTGCTGGACCAAGGAGGACCAACTCGTATTTGCCCTGTAATGATCACACTTGCATTTATTCCCAAATTTCTCTTGCAGGTTCATATGCAGCCTGGTTTCTAATGTCTGATTCTGATCCGGTGTACATAGCTATAGATCTTTGCCACTTTACACCAGCTCAGTAGCTGGTCCAAAGTGTCCATGATAGGCCATAATTTTCACAAAAACTTCTAGTTAGAACATGGACAGCAACCACTCTGTATTTTTATACAACATTAATTGAAATCAATTTTACATAAATTGTAGGAATACCCTTTAAAAAACATGATAGTCATTGATTATTTGTAGTTCTGTGGAGGAAAGTGAACAGACCTTTCCCGTAGTAACTATACATGAAAGTTACAGCAAACTTATTCTCATAGAACGACCATAATTAATAAGAATGTGCATTGCATTGGCAATGAGAATTTCTACTATTTATTTTCATCTGATCTGCATTAAGCACAGTAAGATCTTTTTTCTTATGTCTAGTTGAAGTCAATTTCTTTATTTTCCCTTTTTCTCCCGGCACAGAGGGGTCTTTAATACGAAGCTTTTGAGCAGTTTTCTGAGAGAATAAGTTTTCACTGCAGCATAGCCAAAGTTACATGAACAAATCCCATTAAATTAATATAAGATCTTTGTATTTCACACCCATGCATTTCTTATAGAGATAGTCCTTTGTTTTTGTATCACAAAGACATATCCTGAATTAGGATAATTCAATTAACAGTGTATTTATTGATGCTCTTGCACTGATGTATGGTAACAGTACCGACTATATGACCTACGTAACAGATCTCATTTAGGCATTTGTCTCTGTTCAGTTTAAGATTCTTTTCCTTTCTATGCTACAAAACATTATTCAGTCTTTCACTGATTGTTTTCAGTCCAGCTGTAAAGTAACGCTTTGGTGAACACGTATCAAATACAGCAGAAATACAAAATAGAAATAGAAAGCACAAAGGTTTGCACTGTCAAGCTGCATCTGCCCAAGCCCTTTGATTACATCCAAAACTTATTATTGCATTTTTGAGGCTAAATATAATCTCCTCAGTTGTTCTCATGTGGCAAAAATAATGTCTGATTACCTTATTTCATTCTATTGGGTTTCTACTAATCCTTATCTTGTGTATTTACTTTAATATGCAGAGGTAACAGGCCTCTATGTGGTTCATGCCTTTTGATAGCATGATATGTTATATATCAACATAACATTACAATCAGAATATATCTCAATCCATTATCACCTACAATTTCTCTATGAGTATCTTTTGATCCCATTTGATCATTGCAATTTTCAGAATGCTCTTCAACCAAGCATATAGGACACACAGAACTTTCTGTTCTACTATTTCAGACTCTGGCAGATATTTAAATCTTTTTGACATGCCACTGAGACTTTATCAATGGGCTTATATTGTGCTTTCTATGTGAAATAAATGTACCTTTACATTTTAACATAGGGAAGCCTTATTTTTTGTACTTACTGTAATTCCATTGTCCCCAACTCCAATACCTATTTCGAAATTCGTTCTGGTTCTTTATTTCCAATGACACAAACCAATTTGTTGGACAACCTTGATTTTTATGTTTAGAAAGAGATTCAGTTGAGAGCTTTGCATTATCAGGTGTTTGAACTCCATCTGCACTTACATAAATGATTTTTGCTTTTTTGAAGTATTTCTTTATATAAGAGTGAAGGTATCAGACTTTTGTAAGATGCTTGCTTTTACTGCGTTCATGAGAAGCTCTGACTTGTGCAGGATACCTTGTGATTGCTTCCATATTCATTGTGAACAAATCTAGCCTCCACTCTATGTTTGCCTTTTTCTCTCTTTTTATGTTTTAGCTTTTTTTTTTTTAATTCTAGAAGCCTGGTTGCAGCTCTGCTTGCAAATGGAAGTTAGGCTGGAAGAAAGTTCTAGGTAGAGACATATAATACACATCCAAAGAGTATGGGATGGGCCCTGTACTGGCCGAGGGAGGAGTGGGGTTGGCAAGGTATGGGGATTAGTTAATCAGGTTAGGTTAGGTTAGTTAGGATTACAGAAGCGCAATACCCTCCTCACATAGCAGAGTTCAGTATCTAATGAGCCAATGGCGACTAAAACAAAGTCTATATTCCTCCTAGGAAGTGTTAGAGAAGAGAAGGAGGATGGTACGCTTTTCCTCCATGTGTATGTGCTCTGTTTCTGTTAATGTGCTTGCACAACAGTGAGAGAACAATGGGGTCAGAGCTGGAGGTCTGAGAGAAAACTGTTCTACTGAAAAATAAAAATTTAGGCAAACCTGATTTTCTGTTCTGATACTGACATGTCTGTCAATGAGCATCAGATTCTAGATTTATACTTTTGTGTCAGTGGCCTTTTTAGGAAATAAAGAACATTACTAAATAGAAAACTAAAAGCAGCGTCTCACATTTTGGAAAAAAGACCTGTGTGCGTCTGGCCTTTTGTATGTTTCCTCCCACATAATAGGGACTTGGTTTTCCTTTATGGCCATTAAATAATATTCCTATTGATTATCTTTCAGAATTGACAATAAGTGTCATACCCACATGTTGTGTGGAGCTCTTGTTTTGCCTAATGGTATGTTTTTTGTCTCCTCAGCAGAAAGCATGAGGATGTTACATTTGGCTACATTTTATAAATAGCACCCAATAATCCATTTGTCACTTGCGCCATTTAATTACTTGCTTATTGCAGAGAAGGATGTAAAATATCCTTAAATAGAGAATACTTTTAGCTTTTCTGGGTGCCAGTTTACAGAGTATTATTGTTATCTACATAGGTATTTACCATAATATATGGCAATGGAGGAATTTGTTTACATTTTGGGAAGGGGTAGTGGGCAAGTCTGTAATTATTAAATCTGATTTGTTAATACTTCTAAGGGTAAAACCTTCCATTATAATTACCATCGCCTTTTGCTGATTCCTAAGAGGCCTCATTCTTTCCTTTTCGGATTGTCAAACAGAGAAGTTCAGACAAGCTTTGAAATCATCATATCAGAGGCTGTGTCTACACTATGAGATAAATTCAAATGTAAGGCACTCAGCTTGATATTACCATTTGACTGTCTTCACTGTACATACTATTAGCTCAATTTAGGGAGCGCTAATATTGATATTGCAATATTGTCAGCACCTGACAGGTATAGCATCAAGTTCAAATTCAAAAGTTTGATTAAAGGCCAGTGTGGAAGCACCACATCTTAAAATTGAATTTATTAGCCTCCAGAGGGGGCCTGTATGTAACCCACAATGCCCCTCAGTGCTCCGTTCTGGCCGCTGCTCTCCAGGGCTACGTCTACACGTGCAGCCAACATCGAAATAGGCTATTTCGATGAATAACATCTACACGTCCTCCAGGGCCGGCAACGTCGATGTTCAACTTCGACGTTGCTCAGCCCAACATCGAAATAGGCGCAGCGAGGGAACGTCTACACGTCAAAGTAGCACACATCGAAATAGGGATGCCAGGCACAGCTGCAGACAGGGTCACAGGGCGGACTCAACAGCAAGCCGCTCCCTTAAAGGGCCCCTCCCAGACACACTTGCACTAAACAACACAAGATCCACAGAGCTGACAACTGGTTGCAGACCCTGTGCCTGCAGCATAGATCCCCAGCTGCCGCAGCAGCAGCCAGAAGCCCTGGGCTAAGGGCTGCTGCCCACGGTGACCATAGAGCCCCGCAGGGGCTGGAGAGAGAGCATCTCTCAACCCCCCAGCTGATGGCCGCCATGGAGGACCCAGCAATTTCGACGTTGCGGGACGCGGATCGTCTACACGGTCCCTACTTCGACGTTGAACGTCGAAGTAGGGCGTTATTCCTATCTCCTCATGAGGTTAGCGACTTCGACGTCTCGCCGCCTAACGTCGAAGTTAACTTCGAAATAGCGCCCGACGCGTGTAGACGCGACGGGCGCTATTTCGAAGTTGGTGCCGCTACTTCGAAGTAGCGTGCACGTGTAGACGCAGCTCAGGTGTGCAAGAATTAGGTAACAGAAAGACTGTGAATTTCAAATCAGGACCAGGAAGCCTGTGGCTATGGGCTCATGTTTGTATGAGAGGCTGATGAGAAATGTCTGTCTTTCTTTATTAGCTCTGTGAGCACATCTACCCATTACAAATAGCACCTGCACAGAGTTCATGGTTCTGTCTCTACACTTGTTATTTTTTTCTGTGCTGTCTGGTGCCAGTCACTGCCCCATTGCCCCAGTGCACCACGTGGCAGCAAGGCTGTTGTGGGGGTTGTGCTCACATAAGAGGCTGAGAAACTTCTCAGCAGTTTACATTTGTGTATGAACCCTCCTCCCTCTCCAACAGGTGCCATGCAGTCATGGTCTTTGCTGTGTTCAGCCACACAATGTGGGTAGCCCCCAGCCTAGTAAAAGGATGTGCCTGCTGTTCAGTGCTGACCATGCTGCCAGGCAGCCCCATGTCCTAGCTTTCATTCGGTTAGTGGTCCAATGGGGGGAAAGAATCTCAGAGGCTTGGAGTCTCTGTGGTGTAGTCGCCCTGGGCAACTAAGATATTCAGGGGAGGACTACTTCAGCTGCCCCCCACCGAAAATATTTTCAGGGCTTTCTGCCACTGGGGGAAATCTCCCAAAGTGGGTAAGATATTAGGGGATTTGATGCTGCTGGTGGGAATTTTCCCTGGCAGGAAAGAATTTCAGGGCCTTGCAGCCACTGGGCGGGAGGGGAAAATCTCCCCTGGCGGCTAAGATATTCGGAGGCTTGCAGCTGCCGGGGGAATCTCCCCCAGTGGCTGAGATATTTGCAGGGACAACTTCAACTACTTCAACATTTCAACCAGCTCTTCAGCCACAGGCCACAGCCCTCCCTTCCCCCCACCAAAAATACTTTTGGGGGTTTGCTGTCCATTGCGGACACCTGCTGGTTTGATATTTCTGTTATAAAATCTTTTTCCTAACATTTCCTATCTGTCTTCATGCTTTGACTCCTCAAAGCACAGGGTGAGATTCCTGTTTCGGTTATAAGTTCAGTGTATGGGACTTCACTGACATCCCCTTTGTTGGCAATGTGAGTGTAGTGAACAGGGAACATAAAGACCTTTTTTTCTAGACTTTTCTATCCGCTTTCTTCTAACTTTGAGAATACCGTCTGTCCCTGTTTTATTTTCAGCAATCAGATGCAGTCACGGGGGGGACACTCAGTGGATGGCCAGTTGAGAATGCAACCTGCGCACAGAAGCCTTATAGTGCACTAGAAAGCCAAAGACCCTCCCCTCAGCAATTCTCTTTTTCCAAAAACTTTCCTATCATCTCTGTCTTCAAGCTTTTCAGGGTTCCTGCATTATTTTCAGGGATCAGATGCAATCACGGGAGGGGGAACACTCAGTGGATGGCCAGTTGAGAATTCAGTTGCAGAACTGTCTTGCCATCTCTGTGGATGTCCTACTTTCCTTTCTTCCAACAGGGAAAATAGACTTTGCTTAGCATGGAAGGGGAATGAGGACAATGCAATGTGGGAAGATGATGTCAAAGACCAGTGAGCACACCCAGAATGCTATGTGGATGAGGGAACTGTGGGATAGATTCCCACAATGCACTACTGCAACAGTCAATGTTTGCCAATTGAGTGTGGAAGCAATAAGTTTACTTTGTGAGGAGCACATGGGGGGAGGTGAGGATAGTCAAAATCCAATTTGTAAATTCTAGACTTACAAAATCAATATTAATAAAGTTGATTTTATCTCGTAGTGTAGATGCAGCCGGAGAGAGGAGAATCAAAAACAGTGTAAGTGTGCCATGTATTCCCCCTTAGAATTCAACAGAATTGAAAAGAAAAGAATGTCTACTCTAAAAATCCTAGGATCCTAGTGATCCCATTTGAAGCTGTAGAAGGCTGACTTATGTGCAGAAGTATCTAAAGCTAGTTAGGGGAAATAATGCAATCAACTGCCTTGTCTCTAGGGAGGGAAGGATGTTTTGAAGAGTACAAGCATCAAATAAGCCTAAAGGAATTTGGATGCTTATTAAAAACATTGTAGTTTTTCACCATATTACTTCTGTGTTTTGTTCACCCCCTGTACTTCTTTTCATACCAAGTTTGATCAAATCCTCCCCATTCAACATAATAAATCAGATCCCCTCTCTCATTTAGGTCTATCTGGGTCGCTTGTCCTGAGTCCAATGATAATCCTTCCTCATCCCTGCTTTCTCCAATCTCTCTTTTCTCCCAGTAGGCCCTCGCTACCTTTATTGATACTCTGAGACTGCTGAGGATTACCAGATGGTTTAACACTCCACACGGGCCTGGCTGCTAAATGTAAGATTCATCCTCCTGAACATATTTCAACTGCTATGTCTGGAGAAGCTGCAGAGAATGAAGGCTTATGAAGACTGCAGCTGATGTGTACGGAGACTACTGAACATTCTCAGAACTACACATGAATGTTCTAGAACATCAGGAGGCTTGGAGAGGTGTTTGGGAGTGGTGGTGATTCAGTTTAGGTATTGAGGTAGATTTTGGGATTTTACTGTTAATTTTCTCATTGCTGCTTAACACAAGAAGACTCTATGCTCATCATGAATTACCTGTCTTCTATTCTTTGTGTGACCCTCAAGCAATCAGTGAGTAAGAGGAGAGAATACTTCCTGGATGCTCAGTTCTCTTCTGCAGCATGAACAGGGCCTTTCATCAAATAACACCATTTAGTGTGTTTTAACATTGGCACCACCAAATCTACACTTTTATAGCACTTATAATTTTAAAGGGTCTCCATTTAAGAAAGCAGTTCTATTTTAATAGCTGAATTGTACCAGCAGGAAAAAGAATATCCTTGGGCTATCAACCATGCAAATACAATTTTTTCTCTTTAAGTCATTTTTTCCCATACAATATTATATAACTGCCATAGACCTAACAGGAACAGAAGCTTCCCATAAGACAAATGAAGCTCCACGAGCTTTAATTATCACGTACAACACACCTCATGAGCCTCTCGATGACATAATCAACTCCACTAAGCCAGAACATGCTCTTATGCTCGTAGCACTACATGCATTTGTAGTACCCAGAAGCACTGAGACCTCATCTGGGGTGAGTGAAGTCTCTGTTCTACAGGCTTGGCTGAGAGCCATCTAGCCTTTAGCTCACATGGTAGAGTGCAGGGCTTTAGACACTATGCTCACAGGTTCTATCCCTGGGGCTGGCAACCCAGGTCTGTTGGCACTACAACCAGTACATTAGCCAGGAAATGAACCCAGGCTACCTGCATAGCAGGTGAGTAGTCTACTACTGAACCACCAATATACCCATTGGCTACGTCTACACGTGCAGCCAACATCGAAATAGTCTATTTCGATGAATAACGTCTACACGTCCTCCAGGGCCGGCAACGTCGATGTTCAACTTCGACGTTGCTCAGCCCAACATCGAAATAGGCGCAGCGAGGGAACGTCTACACGTCAAAGTAGCACACATCGAAATAGGGATGCCAGGCACAGCTGCAGACAGGGTCACAGGGCGGACTCAACAGCCAGCTGCTCCCTTAAAGGGCCCCTCCCAGACACAGTTGCACTAAACAACACAAGATACACAGAGCTGACAACTGGTTGCAGACCCTGTGCCTGCAGCATAGATCCCCAGCTGCCGCAGCAGCAGCCAGAAGCCCTGGGCTAAGGGCTGCTGCCCACGGTGACCATAGAGCCCCGCAGGGGCTGGAGAGAGAGCATCTCTCAACCCCGCAGCTGATGGCCGCCATGGAGGACCCAGCAATTTCGACGTTGCGGGACGTGGATCGTCTACACTGTCCCTACTTCAATGTTGAACTTCGAAGTAGGGCGCTATTCCTATCTCCTCATGAGGTTAGCGACTTCGACGTCTCGCCGCCTAACGTCGAAGTTAACTTCGAAATAGCGCCTGACGCGTGTAGACGTGACGGGCGCTCTTTCGAAGTTGGTGCCGCTACTTCGAAGTAGCGTGCACGTGTAGACGCAGCCATTGTAACACTGACAGACCTGGGTTGCCAGCCCCAGGGATAGAACGTGCAAACATAGGGTCTAAAGCCCTGCACTCCACTATGTGAGTGAAAGGCGAGCTGGCTCTCAGCCAAAACTATAGAGCAGAGACTTCACACTCACACCATCAAAGGGAACATGGTGCTGGGTGCTGGTGCAGAAGAAAATGGTAACAATTCATAGAGATCTCTTGTTCAAGGCCATTCTATCTCAAAAAAGCAATTTACTCCATACATGGGAACCCTGTTGAGCTACTGTACTAATAATTTGATGGACAACTTGAGTTTACAAGGTTTGTGAAAACAGAACTAGAAACTAGAGCCCTATCTGACTATACCAGCTATACATTACCTAAATATTCCCCAACACCTGCATGAATTATTTACTTCAGTTTTTAATTATGCTGAAGAGGAGCTTGGGGCAGTGACAGGGTGTCTCATGGGAACAAGGGCATAGAACAAGGTGGAAGTTAAATTCAAGCCACGTTATGAGACCCAGTCAGGAGACCTGGATAATCTCCATCCAAGAAAAAAACAGGAACTGAGCCCAGTAACAAGGATTTTTAATAACTCTGTAAATGCAGGGGCTGTATGCTATGACTGGACAACTGCACATATAGTACAAGTTGCACCTCTGAAATCTGGTACTCTCTGATCTGGCATCAAACCATGGATATTGCTGGATGAGAGAGCCTGGCGGCCCACCACGGGGACTAGCTAGGACTTGGGTTGGAACCAGCAGCCAGGGAGTGGCACCTGGGGAACAGTGCCCTGGCAGCAGTGGCCCAACAGTGGTGGGGGAGCTGCTGCCACCCCCTCACCCTACTGCCAGGCTGGGCAATGGAGACTGACAGCAGCAGCCCAGCAGCAGCCAGGGAGCTGTTGCTGGGCCAGAGTGCTGCAGCCTCGCTCACAGCACTGCCTCAGCTGCCACAGCAGGGCTGAGAGCTGGGTCTGCTGCAGCAGGGCCAGGGGGCTGAGAGATGAGACAGCCCACAGGATGGCAGGGCTGGGAGCCTGGCTGGGACCAGCAGCAGGTGCTGGCAAGGGCTGGAAGTAGAGCCAATGGCAGGCTGAGGTATTGGCAGCAGGGAACCACCCCTGGTCCAGCAAATTCCATTCCCAAGGATGCCGCACCAGGGAGTGCCAACCTGTATCTCTACTTTACAAAAGAAAAAAGTGATCCTGGAACCTACAAGCTTGTTAATTTGTCTTCAGTTCTGCCAATGCTCGTCGTAATGGGGATAAAACAACATGGTTTTACAAAAGGTAGTTTGTGCTAGACCAACGCGGTATCTTTCTTGGGGATGATGATCAGTTTTCTCAACAAAGGAAATGCAGTAGAATTAATGTAAATTATTTCAGTAAAGCATTTTGTAACAATTCCACATGGGAAATTAATAGTTAAATTGGAGAAGATGGGGATTAATAATTTTATGAATATGGTACATGGCTTTCTTTGGGTGACCTGGTATAGAGTTAGATCAAAAGAGGCTATTAAAGGAGCAAAGCACAAAAGTCACAATAAAAGCACAGACAAGACTTTTGAGACAACAATGGGGATATCTAACAGGAGATTACCCTCTATGCGCCTCTGTGAGGCTAAGAGGCTATTTCCAAGTCTAAGCCTCAGATCAAAGGCCATTATAGGATCCCAAACCAGGAAAAGAGAGGACATTTAGGTGAATTGAGAGAGGCTGCCCTGCTGTGTCAGTGAGAAATGGCAGGAGACACAGAGAATGAGAACCAGGCTCTTCAGGAAGCAGGCTGTAATTCCCACTCCCTTTTCTCTTGTGGACATCAGGGTTGAGTCACATCTGCCTGAGGCCATGAGAGAAATGCCAAATACAGAACACACATTGGTCTGCTTTAAATCTGTTTCTTGGAGTGCAGTGAACCTCTGGGCAAATAAGTCCTACTTTGTTTTGAAGACCTATTCCTGTTCTCGTGCCTACTATTGTGGTTCACATTACCCAAAGGGAACAACAAGAAGTCCTGTGGCACCTTATAGACTAACAGATATTTTGGAGCATAAGCTTTTGTGGGCAAAGACCAGCTTCATCAGGAAACTCTGGAGCCTACAGACACTTATGCATGAGTAATTTTGTTGCAGTCATACCTCCATTGAATTCAATGGGACTACAGACAGGAGTACAATTACACATATTGGTGGGTTTGGAAGACCTGGCCAGTTGATTTTTTTTTGTTTTTTTTAGAAAATTTGATCCTCATTGATAGAATTGACTGTCTGTTGAATTAAAATATAATTAAAATGTTACTAACGGATCAACAATCTGAATGACTGTTCATTCAATTTTGCTATTGTAGTGGTCACATTTAAGCAGAACTATGATAGTAAGCATTAGACAAATGAAATATTTACCAAGCCATGTGTATATAAAACAAAATCAAACTACTGGAGAAGCATTAATATGTCATATTGTACAATGGCTTTTAATCATGCTTTAAACACTGCCAAAGGCTTTATGAACAGTATGAAGTTGAAAGCCAGGAGTGATTAATTTAAAATTCCATTAGCCCTTCTTCCAGATTTTCCCCTGATTATCCTTTCCCCTAATCTACGTCTACCAAGAGGGACCATTCTTTCAAAGTGTTGTTTTGGGGTATGGTTTTCTGAAAGTTTTTGTACTGCAGTTTGCACAACAAGACTGTAAAATTGGTGCCACTAGATGCTATTGAAATGCAAATAAATGTTTATTAATTGTCTCTTTCATATTATTTGCTTCTTAGGTAGTCGCAGCACACAGCTAAAACTTTCTTTGTGACAGTAAACCCTCAATTTTACAGACCCTGATTTAGCAGACTTCAAGGACAATGGATGTCTGCCAGCCGCCCTCCTACCCCTGTTGTTCCCCAAGTCCACTTAATTGGGTCCCATAAAATCCCAAATCCAGCCTCCCACCCTCCAAAAAACTAAAGTGACTTACCTGAGCCGCTGGAGCTGCCTCTGCCAAACCCTCCACCGTGGCCTGGATTGCCACCACTGGAGCCTCCACATGCTCCTCCCACAAGGGGTGGGGCATGTTGCAGGCAGACAACACTCATGTAGGTGCTCCACACTTGGTGGGAGGCACGCGTGGCAGTTTGATGGGCCAGCCACTCCAGCCCTGTGGTGTTGGGCTCCAGCAACTCCAGCCCCATGCAGTGGCAGGGCTGCTCCAGCCACAGCAGGCCAGCAGCTCCAGCCCTGTGCAATGGCGTGCTCCCATGGCTGCAGCTGTGGCAGGCTGGTAGCTCCAGTCACGTGGCAGCAGGGACACTCTAGCCCCATGCAGCTGTGGGAACCAGTGGCACCAGCCACACAGTGGTGGGCCCCTGAGATTCCTCCAAATGAAGGTGGTAGGTTCCATCAGCTCCTCTAATGGCAGTGGCTCTGGTGAGTTGCCAGCATTTTCGGAGGGATGAGGGGACTGAGGCAGCCTGGTGGGGTTTGGTGGGCAGTAAACCCTCGTATTTAATGGACCTTTGGGTCTAACAGACACCCCTTCCCCGAATAGTCCATTAAATCAAGGGTTTACTGTATATTAATATGTTAAACAAACCCATATTTAGGTGGTGACTGCAAAGTGAATTGCTAAAGCTCTAACATCAAAAGGATTAAATATTTTGCAAAGATAATTAATTGCATTTTAAGACTATAAACTTGCTAATTAAATGCATGTTTATTTGTGTAGTTTGGCTTTTTGTAATTTATTTAGCTTGGGTAGTTGTTAGATATGAGCAACCACATGCATCTTTTATTTTGTTAAACTAGTTACAGGGTTTGGCTTTAATAACTTATTTTTAGTTGGTTTTTTTTCCAAAAGTAAATTGGTCTTTCTGTGTATTTCTGTGTACATTGAAGGGAACAAAAACAATGGACCTGGTGCGGAAGGGCATTGTTAATACGAGTCACCATGGGAACAGAATCCATTCTTATATGCAGGCCAATGGGCTATTAAGTAGTGGGAAACTTAGTACATCTTTAGTAGAGCTGTTTGGAAACACGAAACCTCTCCCATAGGTTCTTAAATGGAAAATTTTCATGTTAGATTTTTTTTATTGTTCTGGAAAAAGTTGGAAGCAAATGAACACTTTTATTTCACTTTGTATTGAATGTTATCCTAACTTTCAAAAATCAGTCACATATGATGTGCAGTGGTTTGCACTGCATGGAGATAGAATACTCTATGTTTTATTTGCTTTTGCACCAAGGCACTAGCAGCTTAAAGGAGCTTCAAAGTGTATGTACATGACATCTTCACAATGCCAACTTGGTATAACTGGGAATGAGGCCCTCAGAGTCTCATCACATTGAGGCATAACATTCATTGCAATTTTCAAATACCATCAGTAAACTGAATGAAATTTCAGTTCAAATTAGCCATAATTTCATCATTGTCATTCTCAAAACATTTTCCACCTTTGCTTCAGCAGAAGTGGTGGAAAAGTGCCTGTCATAAATGTTTATAATGGTCTTTAGACTGCCAAAGACAGTAAAGGTGACACGTCAAATGACATTCATGACATTTCTCAGTGCTGTCATTTTAGGACAGGCCATCAGATAAATATGTTGCAGACTTGTGTTCAGTGGGGCAGCACAATGAGAGGAAGGTAAATGCTGTTCTGCTTGCACTAGGGTCTTTCGGAAATTATCAGGGCTGTACATTTGACTGATTTGGTTTTCCAGTTTAAAACTAGTAATGAAGTAGAGAACATTAGGGGCTTGTCTACCACCTTCGAAGGAAGGATGGTAATTAGGGTGTTGGGAGTTTACTAATGAAGTACTGACATGCATAGGCAGCACTTCATTAAGCAAATTCCGCCCCCCCCCCCCCCGGCAACTTCAGAGTTTTAAACTTCGAAGTACTGGCACACATCTAGCCACAGCTCACCCGCCAGTACTTTGAAATGCCAGGGCAACTCCGAAGTTCCTTTACTCCTCAAAATTTTGGATTAAGAAGAGTACCACTTTTATTATATTAAATTGATTATAAATGTTTTTCTGCTTTATAATGTCAATCATTTTACAAAAATTATTGTTGCACTCTGCCCAGTTCAATTACCACTGCCAGCTCCAGTGCTACTTTATTTCCCAGTTTCAGCAAGGAAGCAGAAAAGCTAGGGTAGTTAGTGGGTGGAATGTCCTTAATAAGAGGACAGCTGGTTTTTCTATTTTATGAGCCACAAGGCATTGCTGGTATTCATTAGCAGAAATAGATTCCAGAGCTTGTGTTTTCATACATAAAATCTTTATACATTTTTGTAAAGTGATTGACGTTACAAAACAGAAAAAAAGTTTATAATCAATTTAATATAATAAAATCGGTACTCTTCTTAATCCAGAGAATTTATGTAGGTAATGAACAAACACATTCAGTGTTCTCTACTTCATTACTATTGTTAAACTGGAAAACCAAACGAGTCCAAGGTACAGCCCTGATAATCTCTGAAACACCTTGGTGAGAATAGAACAGCATTTACCTTTCTCCCATTGTGCTGCCCCATTGAACAAAAGTCTGAAACAGAGTAACGGAATATGTGCTTGATTTAACCATTAGGGACTCATTATATCTTTTTTTAAACCCATGGCTAAATGCAAACGGAGCAGAACTGTGGTGAAATATTGCAAAGACAAGAAGGCTAATGCTTTGAGAAGAAATGTCTCTTCGGTATCCTGACACATCTGTTTCAAAAACTCTGTAGGCTAACCACTAAAATATTTCTGAAAGCTGGAAATACAGGTTGAACCTCTCTAATCAAGAACTCTCTCTTCCAGCAACATCTGTCATCTGTCATGGTTTTAGTTAGCTGGATGACCACTTAGCATGGGTGCGGCCAAGGTTCCTGCAGCCCCAAAAAGTTTTTTACAGCCACCAGACCTAACTCTCAGGCTGCATCTACACTAGCAAGTTCTTTTGAAATATTTTTCAAAAGCAGGGGTGCTTTCAAAATATCCAGCAGAGCATCTAAACACAAAAACATTGCTTTCAAAATTAATCACTCCTTTCGAAAGCACCCTTCCACTCCTATTTCTGGAAGAGCGTCTTTTTCTCGAAAGCTTCTTTAGAAAGAAAACGTGTAGACACTCTGTGGCCCCTTTTTTCTAAGAAGAAGTCCTCATGGTGCCTGATTTTTTTGATCCCTGGCCCATTCTTTCAAAAGAGTGCTGGCTGTGTGAGAGAAGCAATTTGAAAGAAGTTCTTTTGGAAGAGATCTTTCGTAAGGACTTCTTTCAAAACATCGCTGTAGTATAGACACAGCCTCAGAGTTCCATGCTGTTGTTCAGCTGCAATTTCCCCCTAAATGTCTTCTAAAAGCCCAGTAAGCAGTGAAAGTGTTGATAATGCTGCCAGATGCTACTGACCTTGTGTGGTCTGACAATTTCTCTCATCTGGTCCTGGTCAAGACCCAAGGTTGCTGGGTTAGAGAGGTTCGGCCTGTACCACCTATTCCCACGGAGGCCTGAAGCCTAAGCGTTTCTCATGACTATGCTTAAAAACATGTTGTCAGCTCAGGCTAAAGTAGGTTAAATTGTTAGGATGCAAATGTATGGCATAAGGGAATATGACATTTAGTAGTCATTGGTTGATGTTAAGCTATGTAATAACCACAAATAGTAATAAAAGATAAAAAGCAATAATGTATATAAGATCTGTAGACTGGTGGAGAGGGGGATTATATGCATTTAGATATGCGTAGACTACTGTTAAATAATATATATAGAGAAAAAGAACATGGAACTGAAATCACTGGGGAATGTGAAAGTGCCCACATGATCTTGTTTTAAGTCTGTTAATTTTTGCTTTATTTTTCATTGCAAATATACTTTGGAAGAGGCACAATGTTTAAGTATAGTTTGTTTGTTTGCTTGCTTTGCTTGCTTGTTTTTGGTAAACCTGACATCCTTGGAGGTGCAACTGAATGCACAAATTCATTCCAAAGCAGCCAGTATCTAAAATGTACCAATGCAGACCATATCCTGCAGATGTGGTTTTACAATAACAATGGGAAAATTTGCATCTTTAGAATAAGGTTATATACCTTACTATACATTTTAGTATTTTGCCCTGAATCTTCTTGAATGTGAAGAAACTTAATCAACATTCCAAAGGAATGAAAATCCTGAATAATTCAGAAAAAAATGCTAAGATTTATTTCAGGAAACTCATCTACCAGAAACTGATGTCAACAGAATCAAGAAGATGGGAGTAGACGCTGAGTATCCTTTATCATTGACTTCTATGAGCAGATGCATATCTGTCCTAATTCAAAGAAATATAGTCTTTAAATTTATACATCTCAGTCTGATTCTGAAGGGAGATATAGTCTTTATGAGGACTATCCAACTCAAAAATGTTATTTCTAAGAATTATTTACAATACAAAAGGTAATTCTGAATTTTTCAAAGACATTGAAGACATTCTTTCTTATCAAAAAAGTCATTCTCGTAATACTGAGGGCCAATGTGAACACTACACTAGACTGAACAAATCTAATTACTTGAGACCCATCTTCCAAAACACAAGAGGCCATCCCTCACTATTAATGAATGAACTTGATTTAAAATAGAAATGAAAACAGACACCCAAAGAAGCCTGGCAATACATATTTTTCTACAATACATTCACCTTCATCCAGATTTTAGTTTTTTTTCTTGTTTCTTCAGAAGTAATTCCAGCGTGCCTAGATACAACTACTGGTAATACATTACTTTCACATCGTTCTTCAATTATGCTTACTACGGACATTGGCTATATCTCATTAAAATCTAGATAGAGGCTAAACACTGTGCTACGTGTGCAACATTTTGTTCCGCATTATTCAGTAATTTCTAACTTCATACTAGCAAATAAATACTGAGTCACCTCAGATTCCATCTTTTGGGAAGCTCTGAAATTTATCTTAATGGGTGAATGCATAAAGTATACTTCTCAAGGGAACAGAGGAAGATTCAAGTTACTAGATACTCAGAAACTCATCCATTTCCTTGGACAGAAAATGCACAAGATTGACCTGAATAATGAAATCCTTTTACATTCTCTAATCAACATCAGAAGTAAATAGAAGGAATGCTTCTCCAGCCAAGTTGAATTTAGACTCAACAAGGTCACATAGGCTACGTCTACAAGTGTATGTTACATCGACATATGTATGTTACAGCGACATTGAAATAAGCTATTTCGATGAATAACGTCTACACGTCCTCCAGGGCTGGTGCCGTCGATGTTCAACGTCGACGTTGGGCAGCACCACATCGAAGTAGGTGCTGCAGGGGAGCGTCTACATGCCAAAGCGGCACACATCGAAATAAGGGTGCCAGGAACAGCTGCAGACAGGGTCACAGGGCGGACTCAACAGCAAGCCGCTCCCTTAAAGGGCCCCTCCCAGACACACTTGCACTAAACAGCACAAGATCCACAGAGCCGACTGTTGCAGACCCTGTGCATGCAGCATGGATCCCCAGATGCAGCAGCAGCAGCCAGAAGCCCTGGGCTAAGGGCTTCTGCACACAGTGACCATAGAGCCCCGCAGGGGCTGGAGAGAGCGTCTCTCAACCCCTCAGCTGATGGCTGCCATGGCGGACCCCACTATTTCGATGTTGCGGGACGCGGATCGGCTACACATGCCCTACTTCGACGTTCAACGTCGAAGTAGGGCGCTATTCCCATCTCCTCATGAGGATAGTGACTTCGACGTCTCATCACCTTATGTCGATTTCAACTTCGAAATAGTGCTTGCCATGTGTAGACGTGGCGGGCACTATTTCAAAGTTGGTGCGGCTACTTCGAAGTAGCTGGCATGTGTAGACGCGGCTATAAAGGGTTTAGGATGCAGTAAAGTCCTTGACACAAGACTTAAAATGAAGCATCAACATTTCTTCCTTATTATAAGATGCGAATGCAACCCTTGAACCAAAAGACATGGATAATCTGTTTAAACAATCTTGTCAAGTAATAAATAAATTGGACAACCAAACTGACTCCACTAAAATGCATCTTTTCATTGAAGGCATGCCTATTAATACCCTAATTTCAGAACAAGTATTCTTGGACAGGTGTCATATGTTCTCTCCCTAGCTTTATTTCTAGATACAAAGGAGGCCTTTCATAGGGTTGAATGGCTGTGCTTCAGATTTGGACCTATATTCCTGAATTACATACATGTTTAATACAATTCCCCTTAGCAACTCCACTATCAACTAATGGATTTATTTCCGCCACATTTCAACTATAAAGTGGGATATGACAGGGATCTCCCCTCATTAATCACTCTCTTGAACCACTGGCAAAGTACATAAAATCATTGAATACAAGAACTGGAAAAGACCTTGAGAGGTCATCAAGTCCATTCCCTGCTCTCATCGCAGCAGGCACGATGCATGGGAGGTGCACATGGGTCCGCATGCACCCACCATGGTGAGAAGGACCTGCCAGCAGCTGGGAGGGGAAGTAATGGGACTGTGTGGCTGGCACTGGCTGCAGGAGCCCAAATCATCCTTTCACTTCTCCAAAGAAAGCAGCATGGTGCAGCTGGAGAGCAACACCTGCGTAAGCAGGAGCAGCCTTGTGTTTCTAGAACATTTGTTTAAGGCTAGACAGGCTACACATCAGGAATGCTGGAGATGTAAAAAGCCAAACTTTCACACATCCTCTATACTTGTCCCAAAATGCAAGTGTTCTGGAACACCATATTCAATATTCTCTCAAAAACACTAGGTGTGACTATATTTCCTTATTTAAGTCTGTACATTTTATGAGTGTTTAATTAATTAGTATTACCAGTTAACATTAAGAACTGCATTGCAGTCGCTATTCCAGTGGCTGAAAGAGTTATTTTGAGAAAATGGAAACCTGCAATACCTCCCTAATATGCACACTGGTTTAGTGAGCATTTTGCTACTGCAGCAATGGGAAAAAATGACTTCGTCTAACAGAACTGCTTGGGAAAAAATGCGCGTATGTCTAGTCACACATGAAGCTGTTGCATACTTTTTGCCTGCATCTACACTAGCCAGCTCTTTTGAAAGATTTTTCAAAAGATGGTGGCTCTTTCGAAAGATCCAGTGGAGTGTCTACACACAAACAGTAAATAGAAAGAATGAGGCGCTCCTCTCAAAATCACTCTTCCTTTCCCATTTCACGAAGAGCACCCCCTTTCGAAAGCTTCTTTCAAAAGAAAATGTGTGTAGACGCTCCTTTTTTTTCAAAAGAGCAGTCCTTATGGGTCCTGATTTTTTCATTCCTGGTCTGTTCTTTCGAAAGTGCGGGGGCTGTGTGGACGCTCTCTTTCGAAAGAACAGATCGCACTTCTGATCCGCTTTTTTGTGTGTGGACGCACTCTTTCACAAGAAGCTCTTCTGAAAAAAATCTTCCAGAAGAGCTTCTTTCTAAAGATCTCTGTAGTGTAGACATAGCCTTCCAGTCCAGTTCCTGATACTCATGTGTTATGTTCTGACTTATTACCTTTTTAGTTATTTTAATAATTGATGCCATGGATGACCTAGAGACCTATATGGGTTCGGGTTTTATTTGGTTGGTTTTGGGTTGCTTTTTATATTTTTTATTTTCCCAGATTGGCAAATAATGCAGGTTGAATTCTGTTATTTGTATGCTATTTCCATCTTGTGCACGTATTTTATTTGTTTTGTTTTATGCATGTGCATTTTTGTATAAAACAATAAAAATAAAAAGTTAAATAAATAGATCTGTTGACTTTTAAAGCAGACAGGTCCAGTGAAAGCTGGAAGGCTTGGTGACCCAATTTAATAGCTTCAGTTAAGACAACTTAATGAGCCAACCTCAGCTGAATAGTTAATATCTTACTTATAAACTGAAACTTTTGCAATAATCTATCTCCTCAGACATATACATTTCTTTTGAAAGACAGCATAGTTTGACATTTCTAGAAATTTTACCAGCACTATGAAAATATTATAACGCTTGTCTTGACACTACCATATATCTCTGTCTAAGTCATACACATTTCAACTTCCCTGTTCTTCAGGATATCTTTCTATATTTTCTGTTTACAAGTATGACTACATAATGATTGTGCCACAATTTTCTAGATTTTTTTAAGTATCAGAGAGGTAGCCGTGTTAGTCTGTAGTTTCAAGAACAAGAAGTCTTGTGGCACCTTATAGACTAGCAGATATTTTGGAGCATAAGCTTTCGTGTGCAAAGACCCGCTTCATCAGATGCATGAGTTGGGGTTGGTGGTTTCAGAGCAGTATTTAAAGAATGGGATCCCAGAAAAAGGTAGGGCCAGAGCTGGCAAGGGCTATTCAGCAAGGTGGAAATGGTCCATTATCAATAGTGGGTATCAAAAGAGGAAAAAACAAGTCAGATCAGAGAGGGGGATATGAGCCATTGTCAGAGTCTAATGGGGAGATTTTTTTAGTCACTCATTCCTTGAAACACTTGTTAGAGATAACGATAAAAGATTATGGAAGACACTAGAAAGGCTGATTCAAATTCAAAATCAAATTCTAATACCTGTACATAAATTTCAGAACAGAATACTAGCCAGGCCAGAACTCTGGTGACTGTTACCATGATTCAATGCCCAGATTTACTCCTTTAGTCCTTAGACTGCCAGGGTCTTGGAGCCAGAGGTCAAAGTGGGCTGATGTGGGCTGGTACAGCACACTGGTAAGAAGTGACTGCCAATATGGGCCCATACCCAGCTGACAATAAAATGCTTCTGTGTCAGTGGTTTAATATCACTGCCCCTTTTGTCTCCACCATCCTATCAGCAGCCTTGCTGGTCGGGGGGAGGGTAAAAGAGGCAGCTGCCACAGTGCCTGGTGATTTAAAAGGGCTCAGGGTTCCTGGCTGCCACAGCAATGGCCAGGGCCACAAGCCCTTTAAATGTAGAACTGAAAGGAAAGAAATAAAATGAGAGTTGTAGCAGTCAGTGACTGGGGTTCTGCCCCCTTTGGGGTGGGAACAGTCACGACACCCTGCTAGAGTCCTGTGGGCTGGCAAGGCCAGCTCTGGCTGGATGGGCTGCCTCACAGCTTACCAGCCCTGGCCCTGGTGCAGAGGTGGGACAACAGATGATGAGCTCAACCCCTTTCAGCAGGGCTGAGCAACGTAGGTGGTAAGCCCTGGCCCTGGGGCAGGGAGGGGCATCAGTCAAGGAGGCCCAGATCCCCCTTGCAGGGCTGAGCAATCCAAACAGCACCACAGGGGTTTATCCTAGCACAGAGGCAGGGCAATAGCCACACAACCAGAGCAGTGTGAAGTGGGGAGAGGTGAGGGGTGGCCTCTCTAGGGGTAGGGCTAGGGGGGGCACAGGCCCACCCACTCCACAGCACCCTGGCCTGGGGCCCTAACAACCACTCCCACCAGGAGCTGGTCCATAGGGATCCAGACCGCAACACATGGACATGGGCTCAGGTGGAGCATTCCCAGGGCTGCTTCTTACCTGTACCTCCATCAGGGTCAGTCCCCACTTGGAGTACTCAGGCAGGTCGGGAAGGCAGGCATCCTCAGGGAAGGTGGCTGTGGGCAAGTCCAGCCAGTCAGGCATCTCTACGTCATTGGGGTAGTCGACTGGAGGCAGAACCCTGGGCTCTGGCAGGTCTGCAGTCTTGGGGTTTCTGGTGGCTGGTAGGCTCCCAGGCTTGGGCCAGTCCTGGTCCTCGGGGTAGCTGGCATCAGGGAGATTGACTGGCACAGGTAAGTCTGGGCCCTCGGGGTAGCCGGCAGTGGTCAGACTCGCCGACTCAGGTCGGTCCTCAGGACGTGGCACTCGCTGTGGGCCAGCGGGTCCACATAGGTCCAGGAACTTTGGTTACTGCACCATAGGCAGATTTGGTAGTGATTCCAGAGCTCAGTTAGGGTGGCTGGCTAGTTGGACTCATCAGTCTGGCTGGCTTGCAGGAGCCCAACCAGAAGCCTCTGCTCACCTTGAAGTCCAGCCTTTTAATGAGCCCTCGGACCCCACCTTTAGCACTTCTGGCCTGAGGTGTCGCTCTCTGTGGGGCAGGGCGCAGGTGCTCTGGGCCCACTCATCATGGTTTCTGAGAGGCTTCTCCTGCCTCGGAGTCCCAGGAAGGCCGCTGCACCTCACTACAAGGGTGGTATAGAGGACTGCATGAAGGAAGAAAAATGTAATTTGTGAAACCCCATCACACAAAGTTTGCAAACTGTAGGTCCACACTTACTCAAGCCTGGGATTCCTCAGATCTTAATTAAAGATATTCTGCTTAGTCATATATGTATTCGAAAGTCTCATCACCATAGTTTCTAAGCACTTGATCATATTTCTTTTGAGTTAGGAAGGAATGCTTATATGTCTCCATTCGGCTGAAAAAGAGTGATGTATAGTGAAAATGTCAAATTTTACTTAATCTTGTTTTCAGCATTAAGAATATGTACTTGGATATATCCTGGTACGTGGCTGCCACAAGGTGCTTTCTAGAGCTACATCTGCACTGGCCCCTCCCTTTCAAAAGGGGCATGCAAAAACAGCCAACTTAAAATGCAAATTAGGTGCTGATTTGCATATTCACTGTCTCGTTTGCATAATGGTGGCCACTTGCCTTTGCAGAACTGATGTTTTTGAAAGACAAAACAGCCATGTAGATGGGGTTCTTTCAAAAGGAAGCCCTGCTTTCGAAAGCACCCTTCTTCCTGAAAAAAATTAGGAAGAAGGGTACTTTTGAAAGTGTGGTTTCCGTTGGCTTTTGAAAACAGCACTTCTGGAATGGTGAGTGGCTGCCACCATGCAAATGAGATGCTGAATATGCAAATCAGCACCTCATTTACATTTTCAAATAGCCATTTTTGCATGCCCCTTTTGAAAGGGAGGGGCCAGGGTAGATGTAGCCTATGAGTCAGAGAGTAAGCACAGCATCAGTGCCTAGAAATATGACATGCTTATAACAATCACATATCCTGTCACTGACAGAGTCAAGAACCTTCACACCAAGCAAACTTGCCTTGATTTCTTATTGTTTTCTCCTATTCCTTGCTCTCACATACTACTTATTGAAAAACGCAATCATTGCGCTAAAAATAATCAGTTTCTTTAATATTCTTTAAAAATAATCAGAATATACGAGAGTCAACATGGCCATTGCGAAATGAGTACCCCAGCCCTGGAAACACTGTTATGTGTATTTGTTTCCGCATTCACACTACAGTGGGATGGCTATACATAGCAAATTCAGCAGCAAGAACACTAGGTAACATTGAAATGGCTGAGGGCTAAGGATAGAGCTTAAAAATAAAAATGGGCAAAAGCACAAGTAGTAAAGATGCAAACGGCCACACTGGGTCAGACCAAAGGCCCATCTAACCCCACATCCTGCCTTTCAACAGAAGCCACTGCCCGATATCCCAGCGGAAGTGAACAGAGCAGGCAATCACCAAAGCAATGTCTCTCCTGTTATCCATTTCCAGCCTCTGAAAGAGGCCAAGGACTCCATTCCTACCTATCCTGGTTCATATCCATTGTGAATATCCATAGTGAAAACAAGTTCAGTAAATACACATTTGAATGTGGCAGAAAAAAGGAGGGAGCAATTTTCATTACATTAACAACATGGACTAAAATACATCATTAAACATTTTAAAAGGGGCAGCTGCTAGGCCTTCTGAAACATGGCACAAAACTCTCGTCAGGTTGGCTGTAGGAGGATGGCCATGTAATCATTGCTGTTCATTATAATTACAAGTACTGGGAGAATCTTTATCTAGCTATACTCAATGAGCTAGTAGTAGGTGTAAAGCAAAATGTTACATTGTAGGTGTAGCTGCGTAAAGACAGTTGGAAAATACACAATAATACTATGTTTTATTCCTTTCTAATGGAGATAGCATTTGGGACATTTTTATTTTCTCCATTTATTAGGCTGTGTTTGTAAAAGAAGCTTTGCTTCCCCCTCATCTTATTAGCTGTCAAAGCTTTTTGTATGCATAAATTACAGAAAACCACATTCTTATGGTACGTGGAAAATAGTAAGTGTTCTTTAAGGGAAAAAATAGTCATGATTTATAAGGCTACTGATTTAGGAGTAAAGGAATAAGTTTAACCCTTAGAGCACTGCCAGTTTGCATACTAGCAAGCAAAGAAATGCTTTGGGAGACAGGATGCCAGTATATGTCGGGAAATTAGCACTGCCAGAAGAATTCAACACTCTAGTACAGCTGTTTGTGAGAAAGAAGACACTGCAATGGGCGTATCAGCAGAGGCTGCTAAATTGATAATGGAAAGAGAAAACAGCAATTGAGTTGTTGCAGCTTATAGAGACACAGTGGCTCTAATTCTTATCTATTGTTCAGGTTTTACATGGCTGTAATTCCATTAACTTGATGTGAGTTACTCCTCCCTCCCCCTCCCCAAGGGCACCTCCAGATTATGTGGAAGATTGACCAAGTCAGGGTCGATCTTTGGGAGTTTGATTTCATGCGCCTGGTAGCGACGCGCAAAACTGAACTATCTGGGGTCAGCAGTTGACCCCTCCACTCTTTGATATCATTAGGAGCAAGGGGAGTTGACCGGAGAGTTTAGCTCAAGAATGTGGCATCTATGCGGCATCACAGATCAATTCTTTGAGAGTCTTTGCCCAGGATCCCTCTTACTCTGTTACCACATTCCTCCCTTCACTTTTGTCTCTATTCACACTCCCTCTTCCCTTCTTCCCTTACTTCTAAATCTGAGAGACACTCTAAAACTCCTAAAAGGGCTGAGTTGCTCTGGTTTCAATGGGAGTTATACTGTCCATCAATAGCTTTGAGGAACTGGGCCTCTTCAACTCACACTTCATGACTGAAACAAAAAAGCAGTCATGTAGCTCTTTAAAGACTAACAGAACAATTTATTAGGTGATGAGCTTTCGTGGGACAGACCCACTTCTTCAGACCATAGCCATACCAGAACAGACTCCATACATAAAGCCCAGAGGTTCAAAAATTGTTATCAAGTTTGACAAATCAGAAAAATTGTTATCAAGGTTGGCAAATCAGAAGAGCACAGGGGCCTGATTGAGTAACCCACCTATATTAAGCACATTTCTTTCTAACCCCAACTTCCTATATAACTGATGAACAGAATGAGATATTTTTAAGCAACCTAACACGAGAGAGAAGCAAAGAAGCAGGGGTATCCATCATCGGGTAAATTATGCTCTCAGTGAAGTTAATGTGTTACTAATATGTCACCTGTAGCAGATAAAAGATAAAGAAACATTGAGGAGGTGTCAATCCATCACCCAAAACTCTCATGCAACTTTGAGTAATGGGTAACTCTGACTGTTATCTAAGAACATTACTCAACCCAGGGGCTTAATCCATCAAAGCAGAAATATACATAATTCAAGACCCTACAGCTAAAACTACTCTGCAAAGGAAACTCTTCTTTTGAGCAATTGAAAAGTCTCAAAACCACAAGAGGGCAGTTTAAAAAACTGGAGTGGTTATAATTAAACCCTTTTGAACATTTGAAGATTGAGACTTTCTGCCTCTCAGGCTGCAAAGCAGAACTATATTTAACAGTGTCTATGAATTTCTCATGCTTGCATTTTGGGTATAGAGGCTGTACTCTTAGCTATTAATACATATAGCATGGGTAAACTTGTTTTCAAAGCAAGCCACGTTCTGGTGAGTGGTGAGCACACAAGGATCCCCATATTCTCCCACCTCTCTGACCTGGCCTGTGGAGGGGAGGGGGCAAGGCAAAGGCAGTGATTGCCCCAGGGCCTGGCAATTCAAAAGGTCCTGGAGCTCCTGGCCACCGCTGCTACTACTGTGGCAGTAGCTGAACCTGGACCACTTTGAATTGCTGCTGGAGTGCTGCATGGCTCCGAGGGTGGTAAGCTGGGCATGCCCTGGTAGAGGCAGCACTACAAGCTGACTGCCTGAGACCCCAACCCTTCTACACACGGTCCTGTCCCTTCCGGGGGCGGGAAGCTAGGACCCACACCTACCTTGCCCCAGGGCCTACAGTGGCTGTCAGCCCCACAGCCTCAGACTTAGCGGGACCTCTCCCTGTAGAGACAAAGAGGTAGTTCATGTTCTGGGACCATTCGTTGATTGACTCCCATACAGGAATTGCCAACTAGTACTACTGATTCTGGTGTCATATCTCCTAACTTGTAAGGGTACAGATGAAGAAAGTCAGCCAAAATAGATTTTTTTTCCTAATAGCCAACCTTTAACAATTTAAAATACTTAATTTTTATTTCAGATGAACAGTGTATAAGACCTTAAATCACAGTCAATCAAATTTATTTATGTCTGCACTTGCTTTTAGATCTAATGTCACTGGTGATTCCCATCTCCTTAATAGTTTGAATTAAATCCTGTATCTGAACACCCCTCCTCAGCCCAGATCTGAATTTGAACTGATTTCTGACAACCCTGTTTTCTGTACAACTGTGGCAAAAGGGGCAGTTGCCCAGGGCTCCTGGCTGCCACCAGTGTTCCTGGGGCAGCAGCCAGAACCCCAGGCCCTTTAAATTGCTGCCGGAGCATCACACCACATGTTCCATGCAGCTCTGAGGGCAGGGGAGGACTGCACCCTGCTCTGTGCAATGCAAAAGGTCTGGCTTTTTCTTCCTGAGGCTCCACCCCATCTGGGAGCATGAAGCTGGCCCCACCCCATTTTGCACAGGGGCCCAAGGAAGCTGTGGGCTCCCCAACCGTGTTTATATGGTCACGTGTTCACAAGGTAATCAGCATAGGTAATCTTGGGATTGCACAGATAAAGCAGTTATTTCCTCATTATAAACTACAGTGATATTTCTAGGCTGATATTGTAATGAACCACACGTGATGTTGGCTTCCTTACACTGGCTATATTTAAATTTCCTTGAGGTGATTTATTTAAATTATATTTTAAGGTCAGAGATTATTTTAAAAGAAAAGGGAAGGAGGGATTACTCTAGATGTGAATCAGAGAACCTGTCACCCTGCAGTTAATGTCAATTAAATAAGAGCATTGTGATAATGATGCTGTTGTTAACTTAGTATTGCTAATAAACATTTATCTGCCACCATAAATATGCATGGCGTTTTATGGAGTGTAGGATAACACATGCTTCATACCTTGAACAGATTTCCATATAAGGGCCTGATCCACAGCCCATTAATGTCAGAGTCTTTCTATTGACTTCAGTGGCCTTTGAATCAGACCCTGACAAGACCAGAGACAGGAAAGCAATCGGAGGATTTGGCAGGAGTATTGATGAAGAAAACAAGATTATTTCTTAGTTACATGTATTGGGTTTCAATATGTTAGTGTGGATGAAGACACAGCAAATTATGTCAGTAAATTGTGTTGAAGATAACTAGCACCTGCATTTGTGCAAACAACTAACAAAATGCAAGTCTCCAGACTGGCTCATTTGGTCCTGAAGAACATACATGTAAACAGTTTGTTTAATATTGTGCTTCTTAACCTGTGATGCCCCATTAATGGCTTAAGTATTGGCTCTGAAAGCATCCCAAATATTGTGCATTTCTCTTCCTTAAATAGGGAGATGACACAGGGTGAGAAAGGAGAAGACTCCTGGGAAGTGAAACAGGATTACCAGGAGATTGAAGAAACCCTTTTTTCCTCTAAGAAATTCTCAGATTTCCCCTAAAAATGACTATTGGTGATTGACTGGAAAGACTTTTGGAAAGAAGCATTTCAGGACAGATGGTTGAAGTCCATACAGGGAAAACATATTTGTTCTCACACAGCTGGCCCCTGGAGCATTTTCTGCATTTTTGATGAAACTTTGAAGATCCCCTCATCCTAGTCATGACTGATGTCCTGATATGCAGTAGCCACAATCTTTGTTCAGACAATGACCTGTTTCCTCAGATTGCTGAAGGTGTGATGGTATATACCTTTGAAGAAGTTAACAGCGGCTAACTAGCATGCCTCACGGTGCCAGCTTTAACACTGAATCTGGGTAAGCTGAGGACAAGTTAATGGCCTCCCTAAAAGTCTAGATGGAATCAAAAGCAGATGTAATTTACACCTTCTGACCTTCTCAATGAACATGTCAGAGCAATTTAGATTCCCTGACTTCTTCCATGGGACTACAAACAGAAGTCAGGGTTGCAGGTTGTTGCAGCCCTGGCATAAGGTAGTGGGACTTTGCTCCAGTTTTTTAACACAGTTCCCTTGACACTCAGTCCTGTTTACACTCATGCTGTTCCACTGTCTGCCTCCCAAAGAGGAGCTGTGGGAGCAAGCAACATAACTATTTTGGAGAGAGAGCTGGATATATTTTGGAGTACAGTTGTCAGACAGTTTACGCCTGTGATAGCAGGGGGCAGCATAAGCTCAGCAGCCCTCAGGCCCAGTTCTGGTGTATGTCTTAAGTTTCTAAAATCTCATGATTCAGGATTTCAGGAGGCTACCTGAAGGGCCCCACCCCCACCCCCACAAGACACATGTTTATTTCTCGCCTTCCTCTATAGCTTTCGGGAAGGCCATAGCTGGAGATGGGACATTGGATGGGGAAGGCCAAGACTCTGAGGCGGCACCAAGCATTCTGTTGCTCGGGTGCTTGGCTGGCTCATTCTTGCGCACATGCTCAGGTCCTAACTGATGGCAATATGTAGGGCTGAAAGGAATATGCCGCTGCCTCAGACTGGAAATTACCTTAGTGTTGATTCACCTTCCACTGCAGTGTAGGTAACTAGTAGGAGAGGGGAGGAGGGTCAGGTTTCCCCACATGCAAATATCTGCTTAGCCTAGTGGGGAGGACAGGAGCTCTGTCCTTCACCTGGCACACCTGTCCCCTGGCACACTTGGCCCTTATCCTTGGAAGCAAAGAGTACAGGGAGCAGGAGGGAGCCAGCCAACCAATTCTCACATCAGCTGTTCTGCATTGCTGTTCTGTGCAGCACAGCGACTGCTTGTAAGGATCCAGCTGTCCCCTCCGCTGAGCGAGGTGAGCTGGAGTCCAACCCTCTCCTCGGTGCATTTCCAGCTCACTCGGCCCCTGTCTCCCCTTAGTGGACTGGCATGACATTCCCAGACAGGCTGTGTCTCAGGTAGCTGCCACGATGCACATTGGCAGAGACCTGGAGCAGCTGGAATGAGGAGTGACTCCATCACAGCTTTCCACTCCATACCCCAGCCTGGCTGCCAGAGAGGGCCACTGAATATGCCAGTATGAAGGCACTGTGGGAAAAGGACACAGTTCCCCAGCCACCAGTAACTCTGGTGAGGCAGGGAGAACATAGCAATCTCCAGGCTGGGAGCAGGGGAAAGAGACCTCAGGAGATCTTCCAGTCCAGCTGCCGGCTCAAAGTAGGACCAATGCCAACAAAATCATTCCAGCCAGGGCTTTATTACGTCTGGCCTTAAAAACCTGTAAGAATGGAGATTCCTCCACCCTTCTAGGTGACTAATGCCAGTGTTTCACCACCTTACAAAAGAAATAGTTTCCCCTTTTATCCAACCTATACCTCCACCACTTAAGACCATTGCTCCTCGTTCTGTCATCTGCCACCACTGAAAACAACCTCTCTCTATCCTCTTTGTAATTCCTCTTCAGGTAGTTGAAGGCTGCTACCAAATCCCTCCCCCTTTCTTCTCTTCTGCAGACTAAAAAAGTCCAATTACCTCAGCATCTCCTCACAAATCTTATGCCCCAGTCCCCCAATCATGTAGTCTATATTCTGTTGTGCTACATACTTTGATCTAGTTTTGGCTGTTGGGGGTGTTGGTGGTCCACTCTATACAGGATGTCAGATTGGATGCTCTAGTGGTGCCTCCTGGTTTTAAACTCTGTAAGTCAAAGGCACTTAATAGTGAACAGAGTGTGAATCCTCAAATTTGGTAGCAGTTTTGCAGTGAGGACACACGTGTACCTTCATGGTCTGTCTGTCCATCCATGTTACTTACATGGCCCCAGTGCTATGAACCAAGTTGAGAACATCAACTCATGGGCAAACATATTCTGATATAAATGAAAAAAATAACTAAGAAAGAAAGAAAGCTATAGACACCCAGTAAGCAAACAGCAAAGACATGAAAACTCCTTACCATCTTATTTGAATGAACATTACCAGTCAAGACAAAACAAAGATAATGACAAAAACCTGCCTTATATATTAAAGCAAATTTAAGTAGAATTTTATTATGTATGAGGTTGGCAGGATTCAATATCTGAATAATACACTAGGATCTCTTTACTAGCAGGAGGTACACAGCTGTAGGCTAAGTAATTTATTCAGCCACAATGTTAAAGAAGCAGTTTGGCAGCAGAAAGCACTAGTTGCTGAATAGCTGTTCCCAACAACAAAAACAGGACGTGAATATATTCAATGCTTGGTCTTTTGCACAACGGGTAATAATTGAGGAAAAGAAAAACAACCAGATAATTATGGTACAGTGAAAATGAATAGATTCAGAATAGTTCAGTGCCTACTGCTGTTGTAACTTGTAAGGGTTCATTTTCCTGAAACACAAGGAATGAGTGCTTCACAGAAATCACCTTTCTGCTTATTTTGTTAACCAGCTGCTCTAATGGCTCTTTTCATCATGCTGGCAAATATTAAAAATGAAAGGTGCTAGTGACTATAATAATGAATTTAAATACGACATAAAAAATCAGTGTTCTGTTTGGCAAAGGAAAAGTGCTCTGAATGTGTATGTATTCGTTCATTGTGTGTTTGCCCAGCTGGCACTAAGAAACATGATTACGAAGAGACCATTTGTATTTTTTTTTTCTTTTTAATTTTATTTTCTTGTGTTTGCTGTGTCTGACTTCTAAAGAAAGTCTCTCTTCAGAGGAACACAGCTGGTCATTTTGTGTACTTTCCTTACAGAATTGCAGCTTTTAATCTTTCCACTAAGACAAAAAGGCATGTTCACCAGTGTGCTTCAGCCAGTTTACAACTCTGCAGAGATGAAAGCAGGTTTAAATTCTGTTTACTCATGTTTTGCATCACCATTGTAAAGCAGCCAGCTGTAGTGGTGAAATCAGTGCAAATCTTTTGATTCAAAAGAAAAATGAACCCCCACCAGAACCAGTGTTCCCTGTAAGCTGAGCACATGGGCGGCCACCCAGGAGAGATTCAGTTAACACCCAGATGAACAGCAGAGCCTCCACAGCCACCCACTGTGGGCATCATATATTTCTGTCCCTGGTGCACATCCACACATGCTTTGGTACACATAACAAAATTTTATGGAAAAAATTAGAGGGAACGCTGCCCAGAACCCAATTCTTTAAGATGAATGTTCTCAATTCCCACTGAATTATACTTCCAGTTCCACAAGGTATTGGGCATCTTCAACTCTATTGTGGTCAAAGAAAAAAGTTAAAATTCAGCACCTCACATATTGAGGGCCATAAATTTTAAGCCCTTAGTCAATCGTATTCATAATGATGCTATGAAAGTGAAGAGATTCACTTGCGGTAATTAGACCTACCTGGAGAGCTTCCAGAGGCATGTGGTCTCTTACTCATGCCAAATCGTTGAAATCAGCATGTTCCCGTGATTTCAGCAAAATGTTCCATGGAAACCTGCCTGCTTCCCTGCTAGCTTGCTTGCCTTCCAGTCTCATGGGCAGTCTGCCTGATGGAGAGCTGGGCCTTTCTATGACACCAGGTTTCCTGGTATTCATGCTTAGCAGGCAACTGAATTTAGGCTTCGAGACTCTCCTGGAGATCACATGGGCAGCTGCCATGCAGACAGAATTCCTGGGGCTTGCATGCCCCCAGCTCTTCATCTCATGTGCTGTTTTGGAACCAACAATTCCAGGATTGTTAGGGCTTCCAGGCTGAGTGGCAACTTGCCTGGTCGACTAATGTAGCTCCCAGGGAAACTGAGGATTTTATTTTGGTTTTGGAAATATTGCTGCTGCCAGAATATTTTGGTGTTTCCACATCAAAGCATTGTTTAATGCCAGTTCTGCAAAGACTTTGGAGATTTTGGCATTATGTCACAATTTGGAACTAAATATTTCCCCTAAATCCCATAATTTTTCATGGAAGTGAAGTTCACATTTTTCCCCAGCTCTCCTGGTAATGCTCTGTTGGAAGGTGCAGCTTGACAGATGCCATTAGAAGAAGCAGAGGAAACAATCATAAGTTGTCGGTTATAAAAAGGGACCATTAGTGTGGGCACAGGTTTCCAAACTGTCCATGAAAGCTGCACAGTTTAATTCATGCACACCCTGTAGCATACTTACCTCCAAGTGCTCACCCTCCCATTTTACTTACAGTGATTTGTAAATTGCACTAAAATTGTTCATCCAGCTGAAGACAAACATGTGAAAACAACGGAATGAGAACAAATATATCTTGGTAAATACAGTTGATTGCATGAGGCAGTAGGATCATGATACTCACAGCCTTGCCATCCATTCTTTTTAACAATGTCATCCACTTTTGCTAAGCAACTTGTTCTGACAGATAGAATGAAGTTAGAATCCCACTTCCTTTCCCCCACCCCTTTATCACTGGCTTTTGACTTTTTCCTGTCTTAAAATGACTTGAAGCCCATTTCTTTCATTAAGAAAAATTAGCACATATCCAGAGGATTTTCTGACCACTTCCTTCTGAAAGGTACTCAGGTGCTGGGGTTTCAGATTTGAAATCATTTTAAGCAATCAGCGTTGCCTACTGTATTTGTTAACAGGAGGAGTTGGTAAACATGCCGCTTTTTGGAAAATCAGACTCACTATTTAGGTGCTAAGATATAGACTTGAGAGTATGATTGTAGGTATTTGTTTTTGAAAAGCATGGTCCAGCGTTGTATTTCTAGCACTGATGATAACACGCCCAGCTGTGTTGCCATGGGCAAGTCACAACACTGCTTTGCTTGTTTCTTCAGTGTAAATCAGGAATAAAGATATTATGCACCTTTGTGAAGTGCTTTGAGATGCACAGAGGAATATACACATTGCTGTGTTTGTGTGTTACTCTAACTTCTAGACAGGTTTCCACACTAAAGCTGTTAGGGGTGTTCAAAATTTCTTCCGAATATATACTTTCCCAATACTTTCCCACTTTTACATTAGGATGACTAAGGGTATGCTGCACTTCATTGTGTGGGTCATTGTTGAAGAATTTTAACACCACAGTCTGATAAAACCAGGTGGGCACTTCTATGAAAGCAAGATATTCCCCCATTGCTTCTGCACAAAATTTCTCTTCCCTTTACTACTATAGAGTTAGCAGCTTCCCCTTATTCTGCACGCTTTTCTTCAGTAAAGTAACACGGAGATTTTATGAGTACAGTAAATAAATCCACCATGGAGACTTTGCCACATTATGCCCAGATTCTGCTTCTCCCATAGTACCCATGGCTTAGGGCCATGTAGTATAGTCTACACTGTATAATTATGGTGACACATGCAGGCAGCTCACAAAGAATGGGTAGATGATATAGTAGATTGGTGCAGAGCTAGTCTACAGAAACTAACCCACTCCGCACTGGACAGGGAAAGATGGAAAGGAATAGTGAGAGAGGCACCAGACACCAACGGGCACTGAGCCCGTGGTTGATGATGATGATGATGATGATGATGCAGGCAGCACAATAATTAAGTCACTTTTGTATGGCCATGCTAGTCTTTTGTCAGTGGTAGGCATCCTCCTTGGAAGTAATGATTGTACTGTCGCCAAGAGGCATTATGGGACAGCTTCTGAAAGCCAGAGACTGTCAACGTAAGCAACAGAGGGTAACACTGTGTCAGCCTAATGTGGCACTGACAGTATGCCTCTTGGGAAGGTGGAGTTATTAAGGTGGCATATTGGAGCGGTTATATCAGTAGGATTGATGTTCTAGTGCACACACATAGGTTGATGTAGGGTGCCTTGCATCCACTCAACTCTGTACTGTAGATGAGGACTTACTCATGGGCCAAGGTGCCATTGGCTTACCATTCACATCTACATGTAAACACTTCTCTCCAAAGATTAGGCAACACAGAGCTTGAATTAATTTTGAAAATGCCATAGGGCTGGCAGGGGATGATGCTTTGCTCCAATCTGTGTCCATGGCGGCTGACTCCTCTCCCAAAATATCAACCATGCAATGCTTGGGTAGAATGGTATATGTAGAAAATTGAAGGAAGGTGGAAACAATGCTGATTTGACTGCAGAGTCTGCATTTCCCGGTCAGTTTTAACCTCTGTACATAAACTAGAAAGATAACATAGCCTTAAACTGAGGGAAAAGAAGCATACACCATTTCCCGCCATCAGTGGCTTAGGCATTGCTATGTGCACATTATACAGACCAGCTACTTCCTCCCTTTCACAACTCCTAGTGCCCTCATGTTTTCGCTAAAAACATAAAAATATGGAACAAGTCAAATAATTCTAAATTATAGAAAAAAAATTCATACTCCCAATGGCTGATTTATGACTAATTTTAATTCTTTACATGCAGTATGACTATGGTAGCCTCTACAAAGCACTAAAAACCACAGGACATTAATTGATTTAATTATTTAGTGGAGCATTTGTTAATCAAAACAGAGCTTGGTTACTCTGACCTCTGAGTTAGGAACATAACCCTACTCTCACGGAATATCATGTGCTATTGGACTGTGATCTAAATGTAGTGTACAGATAATTGTTCAGTAATGATCAGACTATTACATCTCAAGTTCAATAGAAATTATAATGATATTGAGCACTTTGGCTGAGGCATGGCAACTTAGTAGTAGTGATGTGGCCTATTATATACCATGGCTGTTCAATCTCAGCATCCTTTTTTGAAAATTGCTTTTTTAGTGCATTTTATTGACTGAACCTGCAATTTTGCTGTACTTAAAGGAGCTGAGACAGTACACAGGTAAACAAAAGAAAATAAGAACTGCAAGTACCTGAAAGCTACAATATGCATGATGTGAGATGTTTCAGTTTCTCTTGCAGTAAAAAGAAAAAAACCCTCCGAATGGAACAATTCCTAACATTTTGATTATTCACAGGCAGTTGTAGGAGGGTTGCTTGTTTTGTAATTTTCTTTAACATATAGTTACAAATAGCCTTTGAGGTCTAATTTAAAAGCATATGTGGGAAGCTTTAATATTATTTATTATGGACATTTGCTTGAAAATAAATTACAGTGTACGATATTTTCTTTGTCTAATTTTATATTATGAACCACTGCATGTTTACGGTAAATTGACAAGAGAAGTAATAAAATAACACCTTCGGGGAAATGGTTTGCAATGTTGTTTTAGCTGTGTTGGTCCTAGGTGAGCGAGGTAATACCTTTTACCAGACTATCTTCTGCTGGGGAAAGAAACAAGTTTTTGAGCTAAACAAAGCTGTGTTCACATCTCCTGAATGTCTCCATTCATTTCTACTAAGTTTTAAACATTTGAGTCTTTTACCACAAAGTGGGTAATGAAGGGATCAGTTTTGTCACCCCAAATATTTAATACACAGCTATTGAGAGTAATGAGGAAACAGGGCCTGAGGTGGATTCAGTACACTGATGACACCCCTACTGGTATTTCCTTTTTGTCAGTCCTGGTTATGAATAACAACCTCTTTATTAAATAGGATAAAGGGTTTGGGTCATTTTGCTGGGGCTCAACACAGACACTAGTAAATTGATGTTTGGGCGGAAAGCAGAAAAACTGGTTAACGTGAAGTTCAGATTCATAATCTTGGAGTTTTGTTACATCTTGTTTGCTCTTGGAAGCTTCTAAAGTAGTCTAAAGTTGGCAGTGTTTTCCTTTCTGAGGCCCTCCCAACATGTGATGAAAATTCCATAGCCCAGCTGGGCCACATATTTTTCTGCATATAGAAGCAAGAGCTGGCATTACAGAGCAGGGGTCAGAAACCTTTCTGAGATGGAGTGCCAAAATTTGACCTTTTTACCTCTGTGTATAGTCCAGGTGCTGGTGATACCTTGTAAAGGCCAGCTGGGGCTTGCACTCCTGGGAGTATTGCTCTGCATTCGGGTGGCTTCAGCCCTATGCTGTGCCCTGTGGGGGGGGTTGGGGGGCGGCCCTTTGCTGTGGGCTCCAGTTGCAGCCCCATGCTGCCGTGGGGAGGGGACTCTGCAGTGGGGGCCCCATGCGCCACTGGGGGGCCGTTCTCTGGGCCTGGCCCCATCTCTGACTTCAGCTTGTGCCATGGCAGGGACTCCAGCCCCAGCCCCTGTGCCACTTGCATGCTTTCCAGCAGTAGCCCCAGCTCTGGCTCTGTGCTGTGGCGGGGGCTCCAGCCCCAGCCCTGTGCTCCTACCCACTCCCATGCTGCACGGGCGAGGAAGGGAGGGGCTGGATCTCCCATCATGTGCTGCTCTCAATTGGCTCATGCGCCAGGAGTGGCACGTGTGCCAGGGGTTGCCAACCCCTGTCCTGGAGTACCACGGGCACTATCCACCATGGAAGAGAAAACGGGAAGCAAGTCCAAAATCCTGCTCCCCCTTCATAAACCCCAGTCAATAGGGTTAGCCACCTGGAAAGCGGGGATCATACTGTGCCATCCCAAAAGATGGCACAGCATGAGTTATTCTTGTCTGTGTTTTAATGAACTTCCTAAACGGGAGCTCTACTTGCTCCTGGTACAGTGTTGCTCCTCACAGCCCCAGTGTAGATCTGGCTCACACTACCCTCTTAGAACTTTGCCACACTAAAACTTGTATGGAACATGACACAGAAGTGGTTATTGTCCATATCCTCCAGAAATCTGAGCCCTCCAGCAAAATGCGCAACCCAAGGCAGCTGCCACTCTCACTGGCTGCAGATGATCTACAGCTACCCTCGGGCTGGCCTAAAGCTACAGGGTGGGATGCTGGTCTTAGTGCACTGCTTTAAACGATCACCCTAGAATGCTTTTCTGTAAGGCCTGAACAGGGTGACAAACAACAGAAACAATGTCATCCCTATTCTGGACTCCCTTATACTTGGTGAGACACAGTTGGTTAAAGTGGGAGACTGGAAAGTAGGTCTAAGGCTAAGTCTCTGTAGGTAAGTCTGTATTGGTGTAACATAAATAATGGTCAGAGAAGGGCACAAAAAGTGTAAGATTAGCAGTTCAGACTCACCTCTGGCTTTGCCCCTCTGTCTCTGAGCGGCTTGCAGGTCCTGTGGAGTCATGAAGGCAGAAGATCATCACTCAGCCCTGATATGAGCCTCCTTTTCCATCATCCCAACAGAGATACACATCTAATCCTTTTTTTTATTATTGGGCATACCCACTGCACAATGGTGTCTGATTTTTAATCTGTACTATAAAACAGTGACAGAGGACTGTACTTATTTCTACTTGAGTTATGCTGCATCAAATAAATCAAGTGGCATATAAAAATTGAAAACGTAGAAAAGTGTTATCATGAGTTTCCCCATAACGCAATAATACATCTTTGTATTGTTATTTTCTCGTGACAGCACCTGCTGTTTATACTAAGCCAAATGTATCGATAAAGAAAAATATTCTGTTTTACTTTAGAAACCACTGAAGGATTTCTATGACTTTTGTTTACCTTTCCCCTCAAGTACGAATGCAAGATGTATTCTTATACAATGACTCATTGGGCTATTTTACCTAGTAGGAACAATTAGTTTTCTTAATGTGTAATTCCAATTTACAAACAAATGATCAGTAGAGGGCTTATTTTCTTGCCTATCTTTGGTACCATGTGAAACACAATATAGTTAGAGTTGTAATGTGTAAAATGCAAATGGGTTGACAGTCAAACATTCAGCATCCATTATTTATAAAAGCATCTGTAACTGGGTCTTTAAAAATTGCTTTTCATATAAAAAGACAAAATCCTGCCCCCGTTGGAATTGATCCAACCCTGTTGACTTCAGTGCCATTTTCAAAAGTGTAGTTGAGGGTAAAAGTTGCCCCAGAATTTTGAAAGCATTTAAGTAATTCCTGTTTAATAACATTGGAGGCCAAAGCCTGCTGACAACTACAATAGTTCAAATTAGAAGGAATTTCATGGAACTCAACGGAGTTATTCTCGACTTACTTCAGTGTAAGATCAAGAATAATTTGATCCAGCATAAGCATGAAGGATTTTGCTCACAGTGAAGAAATGGGAATGTTCTGAATAGACATTAATGCAGATTTGAAATGACATTTTGTGAAAAACAATGGCCTGAGCTTGCAGTACTTACTCCAGCAAACCCCCTTGCCTTATTTCATATCCACTTGCACAGAGCATATTTCACATACTTCTATGCATTAAAAAAGAAGTACCACTGAGGTTTCTTACATGTGAATGTTTAGAAACAATGGGATAATGAAAATTCATCTAATGAGCAAGAATTTCCAGTCCTCTTGCATATGCATGCATATGCTTTGCCAGTGGGACACTAAGCAATCATTATTTTACAACATATACATATTTTTACTAAATCAGTGGGAAAGCTCTGAGGTATACTTTTAAATCCCTGTTAGCTCTATCAGATGAAAACAGATTTTTTACCTAGCTACCAAAGACATGTCTACTTCCTAATGTCCATAGATAGTTTGGTCCAAAAGTCAGTGAATTCCATGGAAAGACTTTAACATGCTGTGGATTATATCCTATATCCCTATCAAATTTCCAGTTTCTACTATCTCTTCCTAAAGCATGACAGCTGCTCAAAAAGGTCACACAATTATTATTAAACTCTATTTTTATTAAAAAGGTCTTGAATTATGAACCATTTTTACTTAAATTTTCACCCCTAATGACTCCTGGGCTGAGAACAAACACAGAACACTTCAGCCTGAGATGTGAACATTTGAAAAGATGTACAAATGATGGCTGAAATGGAGATTGCCCTGCAAACTCAATTGTAGAAGCATCTTTATTCACTACCTGATAGCACAGCAGTTACACACATTGTTTTATTCACTTTGTGAAGCTGAGTGATTATTCCTTCCCATCTGCAAATTGTAGCCAACATTAGGAAGCCTTTCTGTTTCTACAATAGAAAAAAATGAATTAAGGATTTGATAGGAAGGGTGTTTTCAACTGTCACCTCCTTAACGTTTAGATAAGTTACATAAAGGGCATGTGAAACCTGTGATAAAGGACTTGTCATGAAACCAAGCAGGTACATTGGAGAATTAAATCACCTTTAAATGCTGGCTCATAGGCAGGAATTTCTGGGTGGGGGTGCTTTTTTTGTAATTGTGGACCACCCAAACCCTGCCCTGCTCCCTCCACCCTTGGCTTTCCAGCTGCCCTTCCCCTACCACCTCCCTTCAGCCAGCCTGGCCCTGCCCCTCTCCCTCAGCATCCCTGTTGCCAGTGGGCACATGTGTGTGCACCAGGGCCCTGGCTGCCCCCGCACCCCACAACCTGACCTGCATGCCAGAATCCTGGCTGTCATGTACCCGGGGCTCTCCTAGCTTTCCCCAGCCCTGCACATGACAGTGTCCAAGGCAGAAAAGCAATGTTCCCGCTAGGCTTATCCATCCTCTGACAGGATGAATATTCTATGGGGTGAGGGGGTATTAAAATTTCTTGTGTGTAACACCAATAATAAGGTAGTGCATGGATGTGCACCACCAGTATGAACAAAAAGCCTAGGTATAAATATATATTGTAAACAGTGCATAGGGGTAGAAGAAAAAAATTAACATAAGGGATAATTAACAAGGAGTAATGCTGACAATGTTTATTTAATATGAAATCCAGTAAAAAGAAAATGAACCCTCCCCTTGGAGTACCTGTGTTATCATCCTTCCTAACAACTCAAGCTAGTGAACACACCAAAATGCATATTATCCACACCTAGCTCAGTTTTAAGATGATAAACAAATCTAAGCACCAATTAGAAATATTCTGAAAAATTATGAGATGGAGTGTGGGAGGCAGTGGGCTGGGGACGTGGGAGTTCAGAAGTCAGGGCTGGGGTATATGAGGTGCTTGGCATATGGGACTGGAATGTGGCGGGGGTGTAGAAGTTAGAGCAGGGTGCTGGAGACATGGAAGTGGAGGAATTAAGTTTTGGGTGCATGGGGGATCAGGGCAGGGGGTGATATGTGTGGGGGTGGAGAAGTTAGGACAGGTTGTTGGGGATGTCAGGGGTTAAGGATTAAGGGTTGGGGCACGTGAGGGGCCCAGAGCAAGGCATCAGGGTTCATGAAGGACTCAGGGTAGAGCATTGGGGTGGGGGTGGGGGTGGGGGGATACAGGAGGCAGGGCAGGGGGCTGGGACTGGAGGTTAGGGCACAGTGTGTGGGGGATAGGGGGCACCTCTGGGGCTGGGTTATCTTACTTGGCAACCGATTTTAGGTTGCTGGGGGAGGGTCTTCTGAAGAGTTTATTAAAAAAAACTGTCTGAAGATCCAAGCATTTAAGACTAAACCTGAATATTTAGATTGCACCTAAATATCTATGAAAGGATTTTTTAGAGATGTGATTTTATAAGCTTCTGTCACAAACCAATGAAATATTTATGCAAATTTTAAACTAAGGTCCTGCGGTAATGCACAACTGGATTTATCCGTAAATTCATGGTTGGCACCTGCCTGTTAAATGCCTTAATTACCACTTAATGTCTCTGTCACAGGTTTTATGTTATACTAATAGGTCTGACAAGCTGGAAGGCTTTTCACTTTTAAGGTAACAGAGCGACTTTCAAGGGGAGAGTCACGAATCTGCCAGCTGCAATAGCCTGTTATGTGAGCCTTCAGGAATGGTCAGCCTAAGCGTAGGAAGTGGGGAGAGGTTGAACACTAAGACCCAGGGGAGGCATTGCCTCCCTTTGCCTGTTATAGCTGCAGCCTGTGCCTGGGGAGCAGTGCATTTGCACCCTTTGCGCGCGCGTGTGCGTGCGCACACACACACACACACACACACACACACATATGATCTGGAAATGCTCGGGAATTGTGCAAATATTTCTTCAGTGATTGGGGACCACTGTACGATCAGTACCTTTTCCTGTTGCAGACATCACTCACACATTGGCTATGCCAGCGGGGAAGTAGAATACCCATGTCTGGCCTATCTCAGTTGGGTTTTGGGTTCCAGGACTGTAAGATTACAGTGTAGACTGTCAGGCTTAGGCTGGAGCCCAGGTTGTGGGACTCTTCCAACCAGTGAGGTCTCAAACCTGGAGCTCCACTTCACTTTCATATAGCCTAGGCTGTATGGTCTTGAATTAGCTGACACGGGCCAGCCTCGGAAGTTTTAGTGATACGGAGATATACCCTTTGTTTCACACATTACCTAATGTGTCATTTAAAAAAAGGAAGAAAGTGTTTATTAAAAAGAGATTATTTACACAGATACAGGATTGATTCTGGTTTGACACTATTCAGTAAAGCCTTGTCTACCTTAGCAACTTCTTTCAAAAGATTTTTCGAAAGAAGGGGGCTCTTTCGAAAGACCCCAGGGAAAGTCTACACGCAGAAAGTGTTCTTTCGAAAGCAAATTGAAAGAATGTGGTGCTCCTTTTGAAATCACCCTTCCTTTCCCGTTTCAGGAAGAATGCCCCCTTTCGAAAGCTTCCTTCAAAAGAAAACCTGTAGATGCTCCACAGGGCCCTTCTTTCAAAAGAGCAGTCCTCACGGGGCCTGATTTTTCAATACCTGGCCCATTCTTTCAAAAGATCCAGGGGCTCTTTTTCAAAAGAGCAGATCTCTCTTTTGATCCTCTTTTCTGTCTGTGGATGCAGCCTTTTGAAAGAAGTTCTTCTGGAAAAGGTCTTCCAAAAGGGCTTCTTTCGAAAGATTGCCATAGTGTAGATGTAGCCTGAGAACACAGAACCATAACAAGTAAAATATTAGGGATACTGATAGGTATCCAGTATTGTTCTATCTCACAAAGAACAGTTTATTTTTAAGCTTTTCAAATTGTTCTTTTTTTGTCTGCGGGAAATGATGAATATGATTATTTTGAGATAAGGGGCTAATGTTAGCAGAGTCTTGTACAAGGAGCCTTTGCATGCTTCTCCATTAAGCTCTGCCAATCCCTTTTAGCTCTGACCTACACTGTTTTTCTTTTCCAGTTATTTTTATTCATTAATTAGGCATTTCAAATGTTTCCCTTACTGTGGTTACGAGACTTTCTGGAGTATAGACTCTCAAACGACAGAAAGGTTTTGCCAATATGAAGAAAATGTGTGTAATATTAGGCAGACACATGCTTGAAGAATCTGTTAATTGACTTTTTAATCACCAGTGCTATTCAATATATTATTTTACATCACAATCGTGGTCATTGCTTTACAGGTGGATTAAAAAAGCAAGTTTCCTCCTCAAAGGGCTGTAAGTCTGACCAGACAGAGAGCAGTCAAAAGATGGGTTGGAATGAAATAAAAAGCAGAAGTGGTTTTTTTCTAGATTTGCTTCAATATTTATTATCTACTGAATACTTCCTTGAGGTCCAGGCTTTTATGGTAGGACATTGGGAAGAAACACAATTTTGAAAGAGACAAGGGAACAGAATGGATAGTATCTTACAGTGATGAAGAGAACAATTGCTAATAGCAGCCATTACCAAAAGGAGCAGCGTGGCATGGAAAAAAGCATGAGATCATTTTTATCTTGTACCTGTCTTTTGATCGGTGTAGAATCTATGTACCAGAGAAGGAAGACTCAATTCCTTATGGACCTTTGGGTTTGTAAATATGTGCATTGGGACCTGAATTCCAAAGCGGTGCTCCAATAGCTTATTCTAAAGTGAAACGCTACTCCGGATCCAGGAATGGAACCTCAAATCCAGTATTTCCTTTCAAAATATGAACATGCAGAAGAAAGAAGTTTGTAGCTAATAAAGCCGAGTGGCCAGAGCAGCGACGTCCAATAGGAATTCAAAGCTCACCATACTTATGGTTAGCAAAAAAGGGTTCTGTGGCACCTTATAGACTAATAGAAAAGTTTTGAGCATAAGCTTTTGTGAGCACAGACTCACTTCATCAGATGCTGGTCATGGAAATCTGCAGGGCCAGGTATAAATAAGCCAGAGCAAGGCTGCGGATAACAAGGTTAGCTCAGTCAGGAAGGGTGAGGCTTACTACCAGCAGTTGATCTGGAGGTGTGAACACCAAGGGAGGGGAAGATGCTTTTGTATTTAGCCAGCCATTCACAGTCTTTGTTTAATCCTGAGCTGAGGGTGTCAAATTTGCAGATGAATTGTAGCTCAGAAATTTCTCTTTGGAGTCTGGTCCTGAAATTTCTTTGCTGTAGGATAGCTACTTTTAAGTTTGATACTGTGTGGCCCAGGAGATTGAAGTGCTCTCCTACGGGTTTTTGTATATTGCCATTTCTGGTATCAGATTTGTGTGTGTTTATTCTTTTATGTAGAGACTGTCCAGTTTGTCCGATGTATATAGCAGAAGGGCATTGCTGGCACATGATGGCATAAATTATATTGGTAGATGTGCAGCTGAATGAACCCACGGTGGCGTGGCTGATCTGGTTAGGTCCTGTAATGGTGTTGCTGGTGTAGATATGTGGGCACAGCTGGCAACGAGGTTTGTTGAATGGATGGGTCCCTGAGTTAGAGTGACTGTGGTGCGGTGTATAGTTGCTGGTTAGGATTTGCCTCAAGTTGGCAGGTTGTCTGTGGTCAAGGACTGGTCTGCCTTCCAAGGCCTGTGAAAGTGGGGGATCATTGTCCAGGATGGGTTGTCATACTTGTGGTTGTCATCTTTCCATATTAGCCATGTTATATTATTATACAATTACACATTATATTATACAAAACTTTATTAAATAGTATAAGAATATTGGTAGCTTAATAGATGCCCTCCAGAGCCAGGCAGCCCCCCCGCCACCCCTGCATTCTAATTCAATGCCAGCGGCTCACCAGAGCAAATGGAGCTGCTGCCAGGGCTGCCGCCAAGGCCACCACACACTTCTTCCACCAAGCAGTGATGCTCATGCACGGAGTGGGTGGATGGCACTCCCGGCATGTGGTTCTAAGGAGGAGCCATACTAAAAGGCATATGGCTCAGGCGCTGGGGGTAGGCCGCCCCTGTGTTCACCACAGTTAAGTGTCCTATTCACCACATGTGGCAAGCAGTGAACTTACTGGAAACTGGGGGGCTAGAGAGACAAGCTGCTACTATGGAGAGTAGTCAAAGTAAAGCATAGCTGCTACCTTATTAATGATATTTCCTGTTTGTTTTGGAATTGTTCTATTCTTCATTATTCTATACTACTAAAACAAAGTTGTCCTACCATTTTATTTCCTTCATTCACAGGGAATTTATTCTTTGTTTGCATTGGCTTGCCCCAACCTTTATGAGATGTTTGTAATACTTTGTGGTACATTGAGCGAGACAACACAAAGGGTAAGCGATGAAGAACAGCACCAGAAGGGATAGAGACATGTATTAACTGTGTTTTAGTCACAATTCATGTAGAATAGGGCAAGTCATATTTATTTTTTCATTGTCTTACTGCCTGTGATCAAAACTGCTCAGAAAACTGCCAAATATACAAATAGAGTTCCCCTCAGGGCATCATGAAAATTAAGCAAAACACAAGTAATGAAAACTGGCATGATATAAATTGCATCATAAAGTGAATTCAAACCTAATCAGAAAGTGGCCTTTTAGACATATACCAGTGCGGAAGGCTGATTTGTTGGAAACAAGAAAATTACCATATCCAAAAATTGCTTACAGCTTACGTGTCTTTCCAGCATGCACTTAACACTCACAGAATGGAATAGAAATGGAGATTTCTCAGCCACACAAGCATACGAAAGTATGTTTCACCCCTAAGTATAATATTTCTTTATTCTGAAAGGAATAAAAAAATAAAGGGCATATTATCTGCATATTGCATGTGATTGGACGACAATATCTGTTGGACAAAAAGAGCAATAATTTAATGAATAATATTTTTCACTTCTATTGTAACTTTCACCCAGCAATGATGAACTGGGAGTGGAACCACCTGTCACTCATCTAGGAGTGACTTATGAGAGCATTACAGCTACCAGAGACTTTTCAGTGAGTCACCTAGTCCTCCCCCTTACATTGTGGCAAGATTAATCTGTTGATAACCGTGGGCCAGATTTTCTAAAACATGCTCAGCACCCACTAGTAGAGTCAGATTTTCAAAAGGTGCTCGGTCCTCTTTAATAAGCATCTAAATAAGATAGCCAGAGTTCTTCAAAATGGTCAATGCCCATCGAACTCTTTATTGCTAGTTGCTAAGCCGGTAAAACATCTTAAATATCTTTTATATTGTTCCATGGCCTTTCTCAGGAGCTCATTCCATTAGGAATTATATATACTGATTTCCCTAATATTTCACCTAAATCTACGTCACTGCAGCTTAAATCCATGTGGTTGTTGATTAGTGAGAATAAATGGATCATTTTCTTCTTTATAACATCCTTTATGTATTTATAAAGTAAATATTAATATTTCTCCTGGGAACAGATTAAGTTTGATGAGGGGCTCTGGGCTGTCATGGTTTTGAGGGTCCATCTTTACATATTCAATTCCTTCAATTTATCGTGTACCACCACCCACCCCAATACCAAACTCTTTTGTTAAATTACCTTTGTTACTTCAGTATCTGTTTTTAACTGTAATGCACCAATTACATACATTAATACATAATCTTTATTATAAGTCCTGTAAAACATATTTAGAGCAGAGCATTGATTTGACCACAGCTTTTGATACAGACAACAGAGAGAGACTGTGAGCAATTCTGGATAAATTGGGCTGCCCAAAGAAGCTCCTACAAATCATATGTCTTTTCCATGATTACATAACAGTGAAGTGCTCACCAGTGATGACTTTTGCTGTATATTTGAAATCTCAAATGGAGTGGAGCAAGGCTGCATACTTGGACCAGCCTTGTTCAGTGCTTGTGTTCTCAGCCATGCAACAAAGGACTCCGATTAGGGGTTATACATTTTCTGCTTACTCAGTGGCTCCCTCTTTAATCTTTAACCAAGACTGAGATACTAGGGAAGCTTCTTGTTAGGCACATTCTGCAGATGACTGTGCCTGGATGGCCCACAGACCGATTTTCTGAAGCATCCCAGCTCTTTGGCCTCACCATCAGTCTCAGGAAGACAGAGGTTATTTTCCAAACAGAACCTCATTTCGATGTCCCAGTACCCACCTTCTTCATTCAAGGTACTCAGCTGAATCAGTGTGGATCAGTTCAAGTATCTGGGCAGTACCATCTCAAGTGGTATCATCTCAAGCTCTCTTGATAAGGAAATCTCCTCCAGACTTAGTAAAACCAGTGAGGCCAGGTTTGAACAAAAGCTCTTAAGCAACACAACACCTGCTTCTCCACCAAACTAAAGATCTACTGTGCAATAGTTCAAGCATCTCTCCTGTGTGGATCTGAGATGTGGACTCTTTCCAGAAGACACATTAAACAGCTTGAACAATTCCATGTGCATGCTCTTTGCTCAATAATGAGCATTCACTGGTGGACAGAATGATCAAGATCAAAGTCCTTGAGAAAGCAAACACAACCAGTGTTGACAAAATGTTACTAAGAGAACAACTGAAGTGGACCAGGCACATCATCAGAGTGGACGACCACTGTCTGCCACAACAGATCTTATATGGGCAGCTGAGTCAGGGCGAAAGAAAAAGGGTAATCTGTATAAGCTCTTCAAAGAAAATGAGAAGAGCAGCTTCCCATGGGCTAGCATCAATCCAAAGAACCTGAGCAAATGGCTCAGAACAGAACTCACTGGTGGTCTCTGATAAGATCAGCACGTGACAAGTTTGAGTGGGATCAACAAAATTATCTCCAGGCTGCATGTGAAATGCACCACAGAGTTGCATCATCAAACATCATAGATACAGACGTCCTATGCCCTCTATGCATCAGGAATCAGACTTCAGAATCACACGAGTAGCACAAGCATGTTGTAGTACTGCAACAACATCAGCAGCAGCAGCAATGGACTACCAATATATTTCAGTATCGGTTTTTAAATATGATACATCCACCGCAAAGCTGAATGAGAGTTAAGAGGAACAAACCTGTTTTAAGAACTGTGCGGCACGTAGTCAAGTTAACAACCGAAAGCATATCAGTTGCTGATTGTTTTATGTTGCATAAAGTAGGTGATTACGCACTCGATTAAAATGTATCATTGTATGTTGAAACAGATCAACATAGTCTAGTTCCAATGTACTTAAACGTAAAAAAAAAAGTCTAAATTAAATGCATGCCATGACAATACACAGAGGGAGACAAACCTGAAGTGCATCTGCTCTTCCCCCATCAGTTCTAAACTCTAGTCCCTCCCACAAACACATCTGTCTTCCTGCCTCACTTCTGTTTCTATTAAGGCTCTTCTGCCTCGTGTCTGAGGGTGTGGGTGGGGGTTGCAGCAGGATCCCAACCCCACCTTCAAGGTGAGCTGGAGGTGCGATGGGGGGAAAGCTCCAGTGTCTTACTTTTTTACCTCCATTTCCATTTTTGTTTTCTGATTTGTCCCTCTTCTCCAAATCTGTGCTGAGCTTGAAGCAATGCCAAACTTAGTGTAACTGGGCCAGATTGTGATGTCTTGAGTTAAACTCTCTTCACATGGTTTCTGGGGGGAGAAAGTCTCCATAAAGGTGCTATCTCAGAGATTCCTCAGCTCATCTTCCTGGGGGTGGGAGGAATAGAAGGTTCACACAGCTGCCAGTGATACAAAGAGATCTATCCTCTGAGTATCATCTAAAGAACTTTAAGTGTACAATAGCATTATGGGAACTTAGGTTTTGTGAAAACCTATCATATCCTGTAGCAATTGAAGGAGTCTGGGGCTATCTTCATGGACACTTGGGTCCCACGAATTCCTGGAGGCCTCCCTACTCTAGCTTCGTGGAAGTATGGCTCTGTATCTAACCCCCAAATCTGCCTTTTACAATACTGTGCGAGCACAATGTTCCAAAGGCACCATTTTCAGGGGGAAATATTTTTGGAAATTGTCATGTGCAATTGTGTGCCTGAAATGGCATGGCAACAGCTCCATGGGTAACCAACACCACGGAGAGCAGATCATCTAGGAGGAGGGTTTGCTTCTCCAGACGTCAGAACAATCATTTGCCCTTCTCCTTCTCAGATTTTCAGGAAACAGATGTGAGGCTGGATCCTCAGCCAGCGCAAACTGGAGTAGTTCTGTTAACTTCAAAGGAGTTACACCAATTAGCACCAGCTTATGATCTGATCCAGGGATCGGCAATCCCTGGCATGTGTGCCACTGTTAGCACAAGAGCCAATTTTTAATGGCGCATGGTGGGAGCTCAGCCCTGCCCTTCATCACCCCTCACGCAGCACAGGAGGGGGCTGGACGGTGGGGTTGCGGCTGGAGCCCCCACTGTGAAGTCTCCTGCAGCAGTGTGGGGCTGGGGCTGAGGTCAGAGCCCCCCTGCAGTCCCCTCCTCAGTGTGGGACTGGTGGCAGTCACTGCAGCACAAGCCCTCACCATGGGGCTGGGGACAGTGCCCCCACTTCAGTGCAAGGCTGGGGCCAGAGCCCCTGTGAGTCCCCTCTGTGGCCTGGGGCTGGGGCCAGAGCCCCCTGTCATGGAGCCCTGTAGAACCTGCCACAGGTTGGTTTCTCTCCCCCTCCCCACTGAGTGGGGGGTGGGTGTGTGGGTTCAGGCCAGGAAGGAGGTGCAGGAGCAACCTGGGTGTGGGTGTCTGGGGTCTGAGTGTGGGGTCTGGGCAGGAGGGGATGTAAGAGCAGGGTGGGATGGTCTGGGCAGAAGGAGGGGGCAGGAGCAGGCTGGGTGAAGGGGGGCGCTTATCTCCCTGCAGCATTTGTCACTGCCCCCCCACATCCAGTGGTGGCCCCCTGCCCAGTGCCAGCAGCAGCTCCACTACCAGCCTGTGGGGATGCCTGACAGACTGGCTGAGACCATAAGAGTTGCTGGACCAGGGCATCTGGGATAAGAGATGTTCAACCTGTATTAAAATCCTGAACATTTTTAGATATTTAAAACACCCGTCCAGACAGAGATTTAAAGACTGAAGTGGGAAAGCCCTGCATCTTAATTTATTTATTAATGAAGCTGTTGTAAGTAGGACCATTAATGACTTTAAAAAGCATCTCTGGCACTTGGACCGCACATAGCAGTCAAGCGGTCATTTCGGCACTGTCTTGGAAATGTTGCTGACCCTCGATCTGATTCATTGCACCCACTTCATGTTCAGACACAAATCTAAAGGTCATGTTTCATATCGCAAAGTAATCTTGGCATATTACCTACATTCAGAAATGCTCTTCCAGTTGAAAATGGAAAAGGTTCTGATATGAAGATCGTTAGGCTTCTTAATTTTTTTTAACCCTTTGTACCACCAGATCATGCCTAATAGCCACAGACCTACACTGAGAGCAGCGTGAAGCTACACCCTAGGACAATATTTCTTAAACTTTATGTGATTATGGAACAAAAAACTATAACATTTCTTATGTGTTACACTTATGAAAATTTTCTTTAAAAATGTTGTTGTCAGACCAGAACGCTAAACCGCAGCACATACAGCAAAAACAAAATGAAGTAATTTAATCAGGTATCATAGCAATGAGAAGTAACATTGTATCTGGTTTAAGTAAGAGAAAATATATATCATCAGTATATGATATCAAAAAGGGGTCTGACGCTCACAGCGCACCTGTGACTTGTTCGCAGAACACCAGCGTTTAGAAAACACTGCACTAGAAGACCATTGCCTCTGGAAATACCTGGAAAGAACATCCTCTCTTAGGTTTATATGATACGCATTCCTATCAAAGACTAGCATTGGCCCTATCTTCTACCCCCACATCTTCTCTGCCTCCTCTGGATTGTTTTGTTTCGGATGGAATATAATGGACTCTCATTCATGCTGAATACTTCTAGGTCAGCCATTATCTGGCCCTTAATAAAATATAGTATCTTTTTCATAGAGTTCATTCAACTTCTTAACCAACTCAATATGAAATTTAATTGGAGAGGGTCATTTTTCAATTGAGAAGTTAACTGGTTTTTGGAACTGTCCATATCCCTTTATTACATCTTGAAATGCATAATTCAGATATGAAAAGAAAACCATTTCCTATCAGCCAGTCACTGGCTAAATGTGAGGCGGATAATTATTGTTTTAAAAATGGTGAGCCTTTATCTTAAATTGCCTTTAAAGAAGAAAAACTACTATTAATGTTCAGAGAGTGAAACTTTCAAATGGGTAATATCTACTTCCCTTCCTCATTCTGAAAAAGACCTTCCTCCTGAGGTAAACCCAGTGGAGTTATTGGTAGAGCAAAAATGCCACAATCGGCCAGTAAGACAGAAACTCAGTTACTTTTTGTAAATTTCTTGATTTATTTGAACTTTTCTTGCCATATTTAATTGGTTGTTGTTGGCTGCTTCCTAGCTGATCATCTCATACTGGATCCAGCGGCAAAGTCATACTGCAAAATTTTTGATAGCACCTTGTCTCTGGTAACAGTCTGATTTAATAAACTAGGGATTATAGTTCCACTGCAGCAGCAAACAGGAGAAATTGAGCTTTGAGGGACTATGGAAGTACAAATGGATGAAATAATGACAAAGAAATATACAAAAATGACTGGCTGACGAAGCTGCTCTTTAAAGTATCCTCTGGATTCAGATCAGATTCAGTTTGGAAGTCTGTCTATTTAAGATGGCAATTAATTGTAGTAATGGAAGAGAGGAGTGTATTAATTATTTTTAGTTGAGTCCTTAGAGAGTAGCAGCTTGATGCTCTGTTAAAGGCTTATTTAAATAGCACGCTCGTAATAACTATGGATATAAAATTTAAATCAAGAGAAACTCTTACAGAGAAATATTCTTGCTAGCACGTCCTTCAGCCGGGGCATCATGCAGACAAGTTAGTTGTGTTCTAATATTTGTTGCATACACTTTAACAACAAATACATTCACCATGTTCAGCACCATTGCAGTTAAATACCAAGGGAACTAAAGCAAGGGTTTCAAACTTCATTGCACTGCAACTTGTGACCTGACAACAAAAATTACTACACAACCCCAGGAGAGGGAACTGAAGCTTGACCCTGCCCATCCTCCTCCAGCCTGGCAATACAGGGGCAAAGCCAACACTCCCCATCCCCCGGCAGGAGGCCAAAGCTGAAGCCCCTGGATTCAGCCCCAAGCAGAGTGCCCATAACCTGAGCTCTGGTGCCTTGGCCTGAAGCCCTTGGGCTTTGGCCCTGGTGGCGAGGCTCAAGTTTTGGCCCCAGCAAATCAAATACCAGCCCTGGTAACCCCATTTAAACAGGGTCCTAACCCACTTTGGGGTCTCAACCCACAGTTTGAGACCCTCAGAACTAAAGTGATGAAATGTTTTAGGGTGTATTGTTTCTTTTAGCCATGATAATGATTTCTGTCCCCATTAATACAAGTCACACATGCATCCTATGAAGCCCTGCAGATAGACATGAGTATTAGAGTGGCAAATGTACTTAAAAGAATCATGTAGGATCTTTTTCAGGGGGATAAGGCAAACACCACATTTACTGGTAATATATATTAATCAACACTGTATCATAGGCATAGGATATATTACACTCGTACTTGTATTCTCTCTCTCTCTCTCTCTCTCTCACACACACACACACTCCATCATGATGTTGTTACCAACTAATTGCTCCCCTTAACTTCACTGGCCAGGTGAGTTATGTGAGGGGAAGGGGAAGAGCCGGCCTTCTGCTAATCCAGATCGATGCTCTGATGTTGACAAGACAGGATCCCTGCAACACACCTTGCCTTTACAGTAACTTCCCTCTTATGCAAATTTATCAGTCACTTATGCAAATCCATGCACTCTAGCTGTGTCAGTTAGTCATTTGTGGCATCTTCTTCTGGGTGTTGTCCTCAACGCTGCCTCATTCATCTATCAAGAGGGTTTTGAATTTGTTTCCAAGGAAGGTGCTTGTCTCTGATTCCCAAGTACGAAATTATGTCTAACTTTTTCTCGACGAATCCACACGACATGTCAATATCCTGGGATCTGCCTCCTATCCCCTCTTCAACTATTGCAGCTGTTCAGAGGTGCTTTCCTTCCATGCTTTATTCATTCACACCTCATTCATTCAACAGGCCAATCAAGTCAAAGAGGAGAGATCTACTGGTTCACCCCTCCCCAACTGAACCCTAAAGCCTTAATTACAAAAAAAAGTATGAATCTCCAAGAACTGGAAGGGACTTTGGGAGGTCATCTAGTCCAGTCCCCTGCCCTCTTGGCAGGATCAAGCAACATACCTGGCATCATTTGCCCCAGTCCCTAAATGGCCTCCTCAGGGATTGAACTCACAACCCTAGGTTTATCAGGCTAATGCTCAAATCACTAAGCAGGTAAATAAGAAGAATCCAACTATGTAATATTTCTTTGTAACAGTAGCTCATCCAGATTGGTGTTAATTTGAATGCTTATTGGATTGATTGCAGCTGAACTTGTTTGAATTTGAGTAATTTACCAGGTGTCCTTTACTGAGCATAGGGATATATGGACACCCTACCCAAAGCCATAAGGCTGAAGAGTGGAGCAGAGGACAGGAACCTGGTATCCCTACAGGGGCTACATTTGCACTAGGAGCTAGGGGTTATTCCCCTGCTTATGTACCCATACTTGCCCAATTCTCACTGTGTTTGCATGAGTACAACTAGCACTGTAGCCAGGGTAGCAGCAGCGGGGGCAAAGCTGAGCCATGCTGAACACAAATCCATCTGGAAGCCGTGAGGATGTACTCACACTAGTTCTGCAAGCTTCTTCCACTGATGACATGCTGCCATGGCTACACTGCTGTTTATACTGGCACTAGCTTGATGAGAATTTCACCCCTAGCTCTCAGAATAGATGTAGAGCATGTGGAAGTCCCCCTGCACAGTTCTGGATCCAGGAGGAATAAATGACCCCAGCTGGGCCCCTTTCCCCAACTCCCTTCAGGGCAGCAGGCCCTGCCTTGGCTGCTTCTGTTTGTATAGTACAGGGGTCAGCAACCTTTCTGAGGCAGAGTGCCAGAATTGGACCTTTTGATGTCCGAGTGCCAGTGATACTTTTTAAAGTCACTAATAGTCATACCTACAAAAGCCTCATTAATAAATAAATAAAGACTCAGAGCTTTACTGTTGAGGTGGTGGTTGGCAGCATTAGCCGGTCTTTTGTTAGTCCACAGGCGGCCTGGCTTTGAGCAAGCTCCTGGTTGCATGGGGTAGGAGGGGTGGGGCTGAGCTCCCACCTCATCTGCCAGTGAAAATCACCTTGCGTGCCACTCTCGGCATGCATGCTGGGGGGGTTCCTGACCCCTGCTATACTACTTGTGTTAGCTTAAATGTCTTTGATTTGACATGGCAGGTGTAATCAATAGAGGTGATATTATCCAAACAGACCCAGGGAATCCTTAGCATTGGAAGCAGCACCATAAAAAAAAATGTGTGTTTGTTTGAATACTGGGTAACAGCTCCAACTACAAAAACAGAGGGCTGAGAAGATCAAGCTCTTTTAATTAGAATTTTTGAAAATAAAAGCATTTGTGCCCTGAAATTCTAGCTACTGTGGTTATGTACACTCAGACCTTTACTTACAATGGTGGCAGGGCTATGGTAAAACAGCTAGATGATTCTGGGTAGCTAGTGGATTTAGAGGACTCAGCTGTGGAATAGCTCTGAATCTATAGGAGAGGAACTCAAGTAATCCATGTATTGTATTCTGGTGCACATTCTAGAGGGGCGTGCAGAACAAAAGACATAGCAGGACACCATTTTTCTAGCCAAAGGGCTTCATTTAGCGGCAGTTCATAGTGTTACTACAATTTAGGTTGTCTGAATGTAGTTTTCATTCTTTGTTCACGGATTATCTTTCCTTAATGATGCATTTTGATTTGTGTCATGACCATGCTTATTGAACAGTTCCCAACATTTCACCCTAGAAGTAATTGCATTTTCGTCATGAATTGATCCCTATGAAATACCATCATCAGCCTCCTGAAATACCAGCCACATGCCCTCAATGCCTATTTAAGAAGTAGGATTGGGGGCCATAGCTTATATCAGCCGGCATCTAAAAGTACTTTAGGGTCTTTTAATATTCCTGAGTTATGACATTGACTGTGATGTAAGTGTCCATAGACTTTCTTCTTCCCTCAAGCAGAGGTTATTTTGCACTATGACATTCCACTGATCACATTCCCGTAGCACCAGAGACAAGGATTACAGTAAGGCCCAATGAATCTGGTAGGGTAATAAAAGGAAAAAAATACAATCCCGGGCAGTGTCAGAACTCAGGAAAACAAACAAAAAAGCACACAAAACCAACAACAATCTCCTCTCCCAACACAAATTTTACATGATACTCTGTGGGAGTTCAAGGACAGTAATTTTTTTTTTTCAGTTTACAATAGAACACTCTACTGTGTTAAAGATAAAGATTTTTTTCTAAAAATAAAGGGAAAGTTTAAAAAAATGTTGTCAAGCCAATGAAACTCTTCCTATGCTTGTTTCATTTGAATTAAGCGTTCAGAATTACAAGCATTCCAGAGAACAACCTCCAATCCCAAGATGCTTAGAACTCTGAAGTTCTACTGTATCATATGGGCTGCGTCTACACGTGCACGCTACTTCGAAGTAGCGGCACCAACTTCGAAATAGCGCCCGTCGCGTCTACACGCGTCGGGCGCTATTTCGAAGTTAACTTCGACGTTAGGCGGCGAGACGTCGAAGTTGCTAACCTCATGAGGAGATAGGAATAGCGCCCTACTTCGACATTCAACGTCAAAGTAGGGACCGTGTAGACGATCCGCGTCCCGCAACGTCGAAATTGCCGGGTCCTCCATGGCGGCCATCAGCTGGGGGGTTGAGAGATGCTCTCTCTCCAGCCCCTGCGGGGCTCTATGGTCACCGTGGGCAGCAGCCCTTAGCCCAGGGCTTCTGGCTGCTTCTGCGGCAGCTGGGGATCTATGCTGCAGGCACAGGGTCTGCAACCAGTTGTCAGCTCTGTGTATCTTGTGTTGTTTAGTGCAAGTGTGTCTGGGAGGGGCCCTTTAAGGGAGCGGCTGGCTGTTGAGTCCACCCTGTGACCCTATCTGCAGCTGTGCCTGGCATCCCTATTTCGATGTGTGCTACTTTGACGTGTAGACGTTCCCTCGCTGCGCCTATTTCGATGTTGGGCTGAGCAACGTCGAAGTTGAACATCGACGTTGCCGGCCCTGGAGGACGTGTAGACGTTATTCATCGAAATAGACTATTTCGATGTCGCATGTTGGCTGCACGTGTAGACGTAGCCATGGACACCCAGGATAGTGTAGTACAAGTCTCAGCAGTTTTTGAATGGTTAGCCATTCAAATTTTCAATGTCATCTCCTGAATAAGACCATTAAGATGACAAATTGAAGTTATCTGTAAGTTTGGAATGATTATCTAACTAAAACTGTCGGAGCTCACTTTATAATGATTGCTCATCTAGTAGAAATGAAAAGCAATAACAGTGTTCTCTCAATTTATTGTACTACACTGGGGCTTTATAGGTAAAATGCACACTTATCTCTCAAGGGATTACAGAGTGGTGCTTTAGGAGTATATGTAATTAAGCAAACACTCCAGGCCAGGACTGAGCGATTTATTTTCATGGACGGCTCATTTTTCTGAGTTGGTGGTTGTATTACCACACTCAGCAGAGAGGTATATATTTTACCTCTATTACCACAGCGTTTGGGTTTTTTTTTCAAATTTGCAAGAATTTGTACTTTAAAATAGTTGTACAAATCAGGAACTCGATCATTAGAGCTGATCAGAAAATGGATATTTTCACCAGTGAAAAATATGAAATGTTCCACAGCATGCTGAAGATTTGGGAAAAAATTAGAAATGAAATATTTCTCCTGAAATGTAACCACAGTGCTCCAATTTTCTTCCTAGACTAGGCTTTCCAGGCAGACTACATTTCCTAGAATTCATCTGTCATGCCCCCACATGCTTTATGAAAATTTTCTTAAGAATATGCATAGCTTGAAGATCCTTTAGGCAAAATGCATTATGTAACATAGCATTTTTTAAGTTATAACTTGCTGAACGTGTTCGTTCTGTTTCTGTGCATATCTCACTCTTATATATGAAGTTACAAAAAAACCGTGTGGGTCTGCTTATAATTCTAAATGTGCCAGTGCAGGCCATTACTGATAACTTGGAGACATAATGTCTCAGTACTCAAGATAACAATCTGTAAATAATTTTGTCTTGCCAGTAAACCCAAACTCTGTCTAGTCCTAAAAAGACATAACTGTGCCACCTGTTGCTAGAATCCATCATGAATCTGGTATTTTTCAATGGGGATAGGGAGATTAAACAAATGGTTCCCATTCTGGGGAAAGTCTGTTAGGGAATGGAAAGCACTCAGTCTTTGTCTTCAGCTAACTTTTGAAACTGCCCCCCTGCTTTAAGGTGATAGACATGAAGAACCCCAAAAACAAAGAACTGTAAAAAGCTGTAGACCCAGGCCAGAGAAAAAGAACAACTCTGTCCTGAAAGGACAACGGATGAGAAATATACTTTCAAACAATTTCTCTTAGGCCATGGTTACACCACAGCAATCTGTTGACAGAAGTCACTGTCGGAAGAGATTTCCCAACAAAACTCTGTTGACAGAGTGTGGCCATGTACCAAAGCCAATTGGATGAGTTCTCCACTCTGTTGACAGAGTGGCCGGACTGTCCTGGCCACAGTCTTGACAAAACAGGCACCTGGAAGCACAGCAGACAGGGCTGCTCATTGTTCTGGGTTCCCTGTCTGTTGAGAGAGAGTGTTGAATGAATCTGTTGACAGCAGAGTTATGCCTGTGGCTGAGAGACAGAACTCCACTGGCAAAAGTGCTGAGTTTTGTCGACAAATTGTGAAGAAAACACATTTTGTGTGTGGGTATTCCACCAGTTTCATATACAAAACTGGGGTTTTGGTGGCAAAACTCTCTAGTGTAACCATAGCCTTAATGTATAGGCTTAATCGGCATGTTTTGTTTACTTGCTTAATAACTTACTTTCTGTTTTCATTTACAATTATTTGAATCCTATTTTTTTATACTTAATAAAAACACTTTTGTTTATTATCAAGCCCAGTATAAATAAGTTTTCCCAGGAGGAGAAGCAGCTACTGTGCATCTCTCTCTTTCACTGATAAAGAGGGAAAATTTATAAATTTTCTCTGTGTAAAACATTCATACAGAGTAAGATGGATTTATTTAGGGTGTGGGCTATGTTTCTGGATGCTGTCAGTGATTTTATAGCTGAGCCCTCCCAAAGCTGAGCTGGTTCAGCATCTGGGTAGCTCTGCTGTGGGGCTGTCACCCAGCTCTGTGCTTTGGCTGGGGGTAAGCCAGAGCTTCTGGCCCAGTAGAACAGGGTGGTTGAGAGACCCAGAGAGCAGGAAGGCAGGTGTCAGTGGCACAATTAGCACATTAAGTGATAGTCCCAGGGGGACACCTGTGATATAACCATCATGGAACCATGTTCTTCTCTCCTCTGGAGAGGAGGCTGTGCCTCACAGAAGTCATGCAGCTTTAGTGCATCATGGGAAATCAAGTCCAGCTAAAGAATCCAGCCCATAAAAGACAATCGGAGGACCTGAACTACAACTTCCATGAGGCAATGTATCCAGGAGGATTATTATACAAACTGCCTACGTCCCTCCTCCCTCCCATTTTGTGGTGGTAGACTCTGCTACCAAAACCACTCTTCCCCTACCATCTCTACTTACTTCACCACCATAATCAGTGAGTGTGGCTAGAATCCAAACTGAAGCCTTCAACAGTGCTTCCATTGCACAGGTAAAGATAAACAGCCCACACTTTGAAGCATCATGACCCGCTTATTCCCTGAACAGTAAACTTTCAAAATCTGTCCTGGTTAGATTCCTGTCTCTTCTATAGCCATCTCCTTTCCACTCCAGAACATCATGGCCCACTGCTTTGGGCAGGAGAGGATGGAGTTGTGCTTGGTACTTGGATGATCAGGGAGAAGGATAACATAACAAATCAAAACAAAATATTGCCATTAAAATATTACCCAGTACCTGTGGTCCATGATGGCAGCATGGTGGTATGTGTACTCAGTGCTACTAAAAAGAGAGGATTTGGTCAGGCCTGGCCTGAGGACAAGGACAGCAAAGTGGTTGCCTTGGTCCCCCACCTCTTCAGGGCCATGCACTCCAATTGAAAATGGCATCCATCACCCACTGCCTGTACCCCGCTGGACCATCTCTGGATTCAGTCATAAGCAATACCTCCTGCAATATCTAGATTTTCCCTGAAGGTCTTCCATCCATACATTGATGAGACAATATTTATTTAGCCTTTGAGAAGCAAGTTCGGAGCCTGAGGTGGTCTGGGCTCTAATCCGTTCAGACAAACCTGACTGATGAAAAATAGGGTCATGATCCCTAAACTCTTTCAAAGCAGCAATATTTTCTTAAGAAAAATATGGTATTCAGGAAGCATACATCCCTTCCACAGACATCCAATCAAGATAACATTGATGAACGTAATCACCATGTTTTGAAACACCAGCCAAACCACGGACTATTTATCTGAACTGTGTTATAGGTATTCCATCAAGAGAAACAGGGGAAGCATCAATCACACAACAGAGACTGCAAATAACCAACGTACAAATTAAAAGGGAGAAAAAACCAGAGAGCAGACTGCAGGCCTGACTCTTGTCACATCACTAATTTCATGGACCTTAATAGTTACCTTTGGTTTATTTCCAGTTTAAGTGGGAGGAGAATGAGCCCCTGCGAATGGCTAGAAAGATAAGCTCTGAGGGAAAAAACAGAAGGAAAGGAACTACCGCTCACTCAGTGCAATCTGGCATTGAAATAAATAAAGCGGAACTTTACTATAACAGACTGCGAAGGACAGCATCACAAGTACCGCAAGGAGACCATTTTTAAAAACGTATTGCAGTATTAACTCACTTTGAATATTTACAACTGGACTTTGCTTGCCCATGCTGGTCCTTAACTGACTGATAAAACACTGCTACAGAAAACCTTCATGATTAAGTGTGGTCTATTGCCCTACTATCTATCTGTTTACCCCTTTTCACTTCCTTACTGTACCTCAGTATATGAGCACAACCTGAATTACATCATTGGAAGGTTAGGCTAACCTACCCCTGTTTAGAATGGCATAGTAATAACTGAATCAGTTCATTTTGTGATGCGGTGGAATAGACTGGATAACACTCTGAAAGTGTTTCCATTAAATTGACTTTGGTTTCTTTAGGCTGACTAATAATAAATTGTTTATTATTTGATAATATAGACAGAGACAAATGAAAAATCTTATAAACCACAACAGCAAAGTCTCTCCCCTGCTCCTGCCCAATCTGATAGTGCAAGGGAGCTCAAAAAAACAGTTTATTTCCTTATTAGGGTTTGCCTCAAATGGCATAGCATTGAGTTTCTGGTTCTTAGCCACCCCCTCTGCAGACCCCATTCTGAAAGGTGAGAAGGGAAGTAGCCCAAGCTCTACCATGCTCCGGCAAGAACCATCAGGCTGATTGACATACAAAACAGGTGGAACCTCTCTAGTCTAGCACCCTGAGGACCTGACTGGTGCCGAAGTGAGAATTTGCTGGACAATGGGAGATCAATCTTGTCGAGCAGCATTACCAACACTTCCAGTGCTTACTGGGCTCTTAGAAGACATTTAGGGGTATATTACAGCTAAATAACAACACAGAACCCTGAGAGCCAGGACTGATGACTGTAAACAAACTTTGTGGGATTGCGGAAAACTTGTCACACTCATGATAAGTGGACATCCAGCTAACCAAAATCACACCAGATCACAGATGTTGCCGGATCAGAGTCTGCCAGACTAGAGAGGTTCAACACATAGAGCCATTCTTAGAACAGTTCCACACTGACTCCAAGGATGCCCTAGTATACATGGGGTTGATGCAGAGTAATCAGTCTGTTTTTTTTTTACTATTAATATAATTATAATTCCAAATGGGTAAGATAGTAATAAATCGTACAAATATTAGAGGGGAAGAATAGAAGAAAGCTTCACCAAAATAGAAGTCTAAGAGCCTCAAAATTCCTTCCATCCTGCTGTAGTATTTTGCCTTTTACAGAAATTCATCATGTAGAACAGGTAGCATTAGATGGCTCTGGAGTGATACTCCAAATCAGCTACCTATCATGAATAATGCAAAACTTCCTGCGGTATTAATTTAATGAAAGGGAAATCTTTAAGCAGCTGAGGGCCAGAAGCTCAGCTGATGTAAACTTGCATAGCTCCAGTGATGCCAGTGGAACTGTGCTGATTTCCATCAGCTAAAGAGCTCAATAGTTATTTGGAAGACCAATATATTGTAATTACTGCAAAAAATTTTGAAGAAATAAATTATTCCAAATGGCAATTTGAAAGCACTAACAAAATAACACACAATACAGAATACATATGCAGATGAAACACCCAGAATTATTACAGACTGAGTAAGAAAAAGTAGGCTGATATTACCAAATAACTATGTATGATGTACCTTGAGTCATTCTGAGCATCTCTGCAATGGCTAAATGAACAAATTGGGTTTCCGGGTTTTATGCATAGCAGTTGGATTTGTTATTATTCATAGATCTAAATGACTACTCCAGAAACCCTAGGAATAAGGTTCTTACAAATGACCTATGGATAACTGAAAAGCTCCATTAACTGAGAATCTGGCATTAATGTAACTTCTCTTTCAGAATGATTTGTGAAGAAGTTCCTATTCTTGATTTCCCTTACGATGCATTAAGAAGAACACTAATACCCAGAGGGTGGGAAAAAGCCAGCTGTTCTGACATGTAAACTGGCAATACACCGAAATGAGGACTGTACCACCCTAGGGCACTATGAAGTGTGCATGTCCATATTAAGTACAGACTTTTGTATTTTCATGTACCATCTCTGAAGCGACTGGCGCCACTTAATTGCTTATCTGTTAAATAAATGTGATTGCTTGTGCCATTATATGCACTGTAAAATGCACTGGAACACACAAATGAAAGACCAAACAAAACTGAAGACTATTTGCATGTCCTGAATTTAATTTCCCTCTATTTTATTGATCTTTCTGTTGTATGCTATTTATAATGGTAGAAACAATAAGAATTTACAGATAATTTGAAATTGTGAAATAATCTACTGTGCTCTAAGAAGATATAGAAACTGAAGTGAAATATGCTTTCTGGGGGGGCATATATTTATTATTTACATTAATTTTTAGTAGGCCAGTATAAAAGTCCTGGCCATCTGGCTAAATATTCAGAAATGTTGTGGAGAGACCTATACTCTTAAATTAATCCAAGACAGTAGTTCAACTTAACCTGTTAAATAAAATTTTTCATAAAATGTCAGCAAAAATTGAAGACAAAATAGTTTTATGATGACTGGATCATTTCAGTTAAAGAACTCTGGTAAGGGGGTGTCAAGGCCATACAGTCACAGGCTGGCATGACAATAAAAAAAGTCTCCGAATGGGCAGCAAGGTTATAGTTGAAATTAGTGACGTGTTTTGATTGAGCATAATGGGGTAAGGCTGCCACCTTTGCTTCGACATGTTTGGCAGAGACAACGGGAGATGTATGACAAAATGCGAGAGAGTGTGGAACACATGACTGGAAGAAGCTAGCTTTAGTATCATTGCTGCAACCTGCACTACCTCCTGGTCCAGGACTCACCATGAAATCAACAGGCCTTTGTCACTCTGATCTGGAAAGACAGCCAGACCAGGGCAGGAAGGATGAACCTGAGGATTCTGCCATCTCACCAGCTTTTACTAAATCCTGAACAACACTTGGCATCTGAGACTTGGACTCCAGCTGCTACTCCCCTATGCGCATGTGTCATTTCCCTTTCTCAGCTTATTTCTTTTCTTTCCTTTCTCTTTTTGTTTCCTGTCTAGAGCTGGCCCAGACAACTCCTTATTTTGCAATCCAACTGTGAGTCTCTAACCAGAGAGACGGCTAAGAGGAAGGCTTTAAACTGCCTGAACCTGGTACAAGTTTGTCAAGTCTTGGGCTGATCAGACACTGCCTTGGGTCTGTTTTTCCAGGACCAAGGTCCCAAGTCAAAGTCAGCACTAAAGACAGAAGCTGCATTTGCTGACTTTGCTGTTCTGTTACTCTGCACTTGTGTATATTTGTTTTATCTTCAAGGAAATAGGATTTCCAGCAGTAACAACAGCTCCAGACTATTCAAAAGGATGGTTAACATCTTTAATATGATCTAAAAGACTGTCAAGCATGGATTTCTTTTATAAAAAATTGACAGAGTGAAAGGGAATACAGGCTATTTAGAATTTAAAAAAATAATTAGGATTTTACTTTTTAAATGCTTCAGTTTTCCCCCTTTTTCTGTGCTTTTAGTAAAAGTTAGAAATATTTTTAAATAAGAGTAAGCCAACATTTGTGTGGCATGAAACTTCAGATCACTCTTAACTAATGGAGTAACAGTGAACAAGAATTTTACCAAAATTTACCCTGTTTATCTTTAAGATACTTACTCCCATTTCAAACAAAACACAGCCCAACGATTACACTGAACTTCTAAAATTAACTGCTGACTACTAGTTCTTACTTTTTAAAAGATCTAGAACAACAGATTTCATAAAACATTTTCTTCACCACACATTTCACATCCAGGAGTATCTATACACATCTATAAGCCTTCAGTTTATTATTTGCCCTAGAGATGCCTACTATAAGGAGGAGACAGTTTTTTGTGAAAATAATAAATATGCTACACAGTGAAAGAATAGTTACTATGGCTACGTCTACACTAGCACGCTTCGTCGAAGTAGCCTATTTTGAAGTAAGAACATCAAAATAGGCTACTTTGACGTGTATGGTCTACGCATCCTCCGGGGCTGGTGCCATTGACGTTCAACGTCGAAGTAGCGACAGGGAACGTTGAAAGGAGCTGCCCTGGAAGGAAATGTGGAGCGTCCACACACACCAGCGCTCCCCATCAAATTAAGGGGCCAGCAAAGCCTGTGGATGGGGTCACAGGCTGGACTAGCCCTTCTGGGGCAACAGCAAGCCACTCCCTTAAAGGGCCCCTCCCAGACACACTCGGCCTGCACAGCACAAGGTCCGCAGAGCCAACAACCTGTTGCAGACCCCCTACACACAGCATGGACCCCCAGCTACAGCAGCAGCAGCAGCAGCAGCAGCAGCAGCCAGGAGCCCTGGGCTAAGGGCTGCTGCATGAGGCAACCATAGAGCCCCGCAGGGGCTGGGCAGAGTGTCTCTCAACCCCTCAGCTGATGGCTGCCATGGAGGACCCCGCTATTTTGACGTAGCGGGACGCGGATTGTCTACACACACCCTACTTTGACACTGAAAGTCGAAGTAGGGCGCTATTCCCATCTTTGGATAGGAATAGCAATTTCAACGTCTAGCCGCCTAACATCGATTTCAACGTTGAAATAGCGTACGGCATGAGTAGACATGACACGTGCTATTTCGACGTTGTGCCAGCTACTTCAAAGTAGCCAGCTAGTGTAGATGCACCCTATATATTTAAAAGAAGTGGGGAAAATATTGCTGTTACCTGTTAGGTACTATCTATACTAGCCCAGAGATCACAAGGTCTGTCCTTTTTTGCAGATGTGTCAGAGTCATGGAAAGTATTTTGTTTCTGATGAAGTATACAGTGCTTACAAAGCTGCCAATATGCTGATGCTAGTAAAGTACATATTGAAGTTTCCTACCTTTTCATCGGAGAGTGCGTAGAAGGTAGCTGGTGTGTTTGTCTATCTCTGTCACCCCCTGCCAGAGCTACTCAGTGGTCACAGTGGTGTGTTTCTTTTTGTGGTTCACAGCTGCAGCTAGGGTGCTTACAGTCTACTCTGATCCAGGCGTAACAAAATGTTCAAATGAAAATGAGAGTCTGAGTAAGCATGCACCAGGTCTTCTGAGCGCCATAGTCCTTGCTGCTTTACTCTTGAGGCTTACACTGCAGGGTGAACAAGGCCTACCCCTTGCTTTTTTTCCAGCCCATGGCCCTTCTGATAAACTGGGGGTCTGCTCCTGATGATCCTCTGTAGGATCCCTGGGTAATTCCTACCTGCACCTTTTGCATGCGCTTATTGAGGAGTTTCACTCTCCATTTCTCTCTTCTTAGCACTTAATCTCTCTCTATAATTTTCTCCTAATTTTTTCTTAAAAAGCATTTTTTTTCTTTGGGGCGGGGGTAGGGGTGGGGGTGGGGAGAGAAGGGCTGCTCCTAGTTTCTCTGGACGCCAAATGAAACCGTTCAACTCTGACAGCCTCCCCCATCAGGGCCAATCCCAGCTGACAAATTCCTTACTGCAGTCCTTTCTTGTTGATTTTATCAATCATTTATAAAAGTAATCCAGTGTCTGCTTTTCCTCAGCTGGTTCTAATCTTTAATTACCTGTTTTTCCAGGTGCCATGGAATGGGTTAACTGGACTCTCCTTCACCCTGTTACTGTATATAGTTGGGATCACACAGTGGGCAGAAGGTCTCTCTTCACTAGGACGTGTGGGGTACATTTTCCTTGCAAATGAGGGGTAGATAGCAGCATGAGTAGGCATCATCATACTGATTTTAAGCTAGAACTGAGAAAATATTTTTTTCTTTCAATGGCTGAATGGAAACCAAACCCCATTTCAAAGAAAAAAGTCATCTAGTTTTGAACTCTAAATAGAATGTTTTGGTTTTTGTCCCTGAAAAGGAAACATAAATAAAAAAAAATGAGAAACAATTGGCAATGAGGGGATTAAATTAATCATTTTCAAACAAACATTCCATGTCAGCATTTTGGTTTGAAACAAAATAAAATGTTTTATATCAAAATTGTCAATACTAATAAATTTTCCCTCCTCCCATTTTTTTATTCAGCCAAAACTTCACCAAATTTGACCAAAATTCCTTAATTAGTTTTCATCAAAACAAAAAAGCAATCATTTACCACTTTAAAAATGAACAAAATAATTTTTTCTTCAGATGATAGCCTTACCAGAATAGACACAATATATAAACACAGAGGTCCAAAAATTGTTATCAAGGTTGACAAATCAGATAGAAGAGAAGAAAGATCGGGGTGAGGAGTGGGGGAAGTTAACTATTTGGTCAAACATCAAAGTATGTAAAAGAGTCCTTATAATAGGTCAGGTAATTGCTGTCCCTGTTCAAACCATGTGTTAATGTGTCGAATTTGAATATGAATGTTAGTTCCGAACATTCTCTCTGTAGAGAGTTGTTAAAGTCTCTTTTGTCCAGAACATGAACTCTCGGGTCTTTAACAGAATGGCCCACTCCATTAACGTGCTGGCTGGCCGGTTTGTGTATTTGGAGATTTTTGATATCTGTTCTGTGTCCATTCATTCTTTTGCATAGACTGTTTGCAGTTTGCCCAATATACATAGTGGGTGGGCATTGCTGGCACATGATGGCAGATATAACATTAGTTAAAGACCTACAACCCGTCCTAAATCATGAAGCTCCACTCCAGAGGGCCCTAGGTGACAAGCCTGTTCCCTCCTATAGACAACCTCCTAACCTGAGGAGAATTCTCACTAGCAGCAACAGGCTATACTGCAATAATACTAATCCTGGAACTTTTCCTAGCAACAATCCCCGTTGCCAACTTTGTCTACATATCTATTCTGGAGATAGCATCACTGGACCTAACCACATTAATTACAGAATCAGGGGTACATTCTCCTGTTTCTCAACTAATGTTAGATATGCCATCACGTGCCAGAAATGCCCAGTTCATCTGGTGACCAAGTTGGTATAAAGTTCCTCTACGAGGTTCTCCTCAAGCCTTTTCCTCTCTAGGAACACATAGGACATGTCTATCCTTACTGAAAAACTGATACCCTGCAGGACAATCTTCAAGGTTTTGATTTGGTGCCTCTAGTAGGGATGCTCTAAATCAAACATCCAGGGTGTCCCCATAGAGCTGAGTGTTCATAGTCATGAGAACTAAGGGAAGTCAACAGAAGAGTTATTCCCATTGACCTTCCGCTGTGGGGATGGTGGGGAATGTCAACTCCAGCTATCCTAGTTTGAATTTTTGCATTTGGAGCCATAGTAAAATTTCAGAATCTCCACAGGACTAGCCTACCTCAACAGAGACAGCCCCACCATGCACAGGGACCATTATCTCTTGCAAACCTTTCTAAAATATTATCAGCTGTAGACAGTCCCCAGAAAAATAGTTAGGCCCCACTTCAGCAAGTGATTGGGGGAGGAAATAGGGTTTAACACCTTCTGCCCCGACCCATTCTTAAACAGAAGCCCTTAAATCTGTATTATGCTAGTGCCCAAAATGTACACAACCCCATTCAAACATATAGCAAGATAATCCCTGAAAAAACACCACACCTTTAAAATCAGGCCATTTATTTAGGCACCTAAGCACAGTACCTATGGTTACAAAAGGGTCATCACAATTCTAACTGTGAAATATATTCTGATGTATGTTCCAATCAACATTTCTTAAATTCTTTCAGAAGTAAATCAGACTTTTTCATTCACTTCCATAGGACTCTTATGGTCTCTATGAAACATAAGATTTATTACATTTTCAAGTCAAAATTAATCACTAATATGCACATACGGAGTTGATTTAGTTTAACAAATTCATTAAGATCTGTTAATGCATCCAGGAAGGCCCATTTTGAAAAGCCCTCCAAAATCTCTAACAAGGGGTTAAGTTCACTCTTCAGCAGAGGTCAAGCATAACTGGTATATAGGCCTTAAGTTCTACATAGATCTACCTGTAACATAAGCTTCCTCTTGCTAATCTTTCCTCTGCCCCAAGTTTTTCAGTTGCTCTCTCCTGAAGGGAAAATGTGTCTAATTGCCTGAAAGAAAATTTTTCTGTCCAATTTCCAGGGGTTTGAAGAAGACACATCAAACTTTAAAGTCTTGCTGAGACTCAATTGCCAATCTACCTAGATGGCAGAAATCTCATTAGTTTACAGAAAATAATTCCACCTTGCAGGGGAGGGAAAGGTTGGCTGGGAAAGAAGGGGAGAGAAATGAAGCAAACCTTGCTTGCAGTTAATTTTCTGAGTGTCTTACTCCCACTGTTTTTGTGTAATTATCCGCCCATTCAGAAAGTATTAAATGACAGGCTCAAACACACACACACATATTTTATTGTAACAGAGAGAAAGAATTAATGGGCATAAAACAGACATAAAACGTTCCACATCCACAAACTGGTCAGTCACCACGTTAATGGAGTGGACCATTCTGTTAATGACCTGAAAGTTTGCATCTTACTGAAGAGGAATTTTCACAGCACTTCGGGAAGAGAAGCTGCTGAACTCTCTTTTATATTCAAATTCGACACATAAACACGTGGTTTGAACCGGGATGGGAATTTTTTAAGTCATTATAGGGGCTTTTTGCATACTTGGCTTAATCTAATTCTTGACTTCCCCCCCCCCCCCCCCCCCACTCTGCTCTCTGATTTGCTCACCTTGATAATATTTTTCTGATTTGTCAACCTTGATTACTATTTTTGATTTTCTTGCCTTAAATATTGAGTCTGTTCTGCTATTTTGCTATAAGGCATTCCACTTTTTTCTATAATTCCAGGAGCAAAAAATTGTAAACTGGAGGTGTAATGTTTTCAATACCCGCAAAGTGATCAAACTGTGATTTTTGTTGTTACCACAGGAAGAAATAAACAGAACTATTGTTTACCTTAAATGGATCTTTTCATTTATTCATAGAAACATTCAGAATTAAAAAAGCATTAAGAAAGGAATGTTATGGGCAATCAGTTTGGTCTCTTGGAGTTGGTTAATTCTTTACAATCCAAGCACTAGTATCAATAATTTATTTAACTCTTTAGATAGAATGTTATCTTGTACAATGATATTTTCGGAATTATGCACAGGAGAGCTGAGATGATACAGCTGCCTTTCGGCAGATGAAAGGCTGATTTTCACTGGGAAGTAATAACAGCTCAGCAATACAAGCTTCAGTGAATTAAGGGATCTCATAACTAGCTGTTTTTGTGACATGACCTAATAAATTAGAGCTTTCTTCACATAGCCAAAGCAGATGGGATGGTGTAAAGGTTGGAAACAACAAGCGTTATTGAATCCCCAAGAAATAATCAAATAAATAACTAACATCAAATAAAACAGGTACTGAACTGTCTTCCTTGGAGAATAATACTTTCTTCCTGCAACTCTCTGTTTTACAAACATGCACACACACACACAGGCATGCACACAGACACCAGGTATATATAACTAAATCATGTGTGGGGCTGCGATATGCATCTATGAATTAGAATCTGCAGTTAAAACCCACTTGGGACCATCAGGAATGTTCTAGTTGAGCAACAGGCACATGGTATTCACTACTGGAGTCAACAGGCGTTTTGCCATTGACTTCAGGAAGAGCTGGGTTGGGCCATAGCTGCCTGTGTAACCCACTGATCTTATAATTATTACCCTTTTCCTAACTTTTCTTCCCTCCTATCACAGTTAGGTGGTGCATCTTGTCTCATTTTACTCCTCCACCTGCAACTTGATCAGCGCAAGTGGCCTCCTGCATTCAAGCAGAGCCCCATTGATTTCAGTGCGATTGCATGTAGACATAAAGATTCCTCGTGCACATTAGACTGTATAATCAGCTGCTTATATAGTGAACTGTTTGGGGTCAGGAACTGTCACTATGGCCCAGCTCCTCAAAGATTTTCAGTAGAAGTTAGGAACCTAAATCTATATGATGTCTGTCTGTCTGTCTGTCTGTCTGTCTGTGCTCTATTTGTTCAAGAATTCCTCTTAAACCAGAAGAGCTATAACCATGAAATTTGGTGTGCAGCTTCCTCTTCCCCCAATTTAAATCAAGGTCCAGGTTTGGTTGTCCCTGGAAAGTGGGAAAAGCCTGAAATCCCAGGATTTCCCAGAACATGGAAAGGGAAGGGCACTGACGGGAGGGACAACATACTTCAGAATCACCTGTGGGGGCAGTGAGTGCACAGAACAGAGATACTGCAGAGTGACCACTGGGGGTAGCTCACAGCAGGAAAAGAATGGCCATGTGGAGACAGGGATCTCCACCCTGCAGGCTGGTTAGTGCCACCTGAACGATTTCCCCTCCCTGCTCTATGGGGAGCCCTGCCCCTGCCCCTGCCCAAGTTCAGGCTGGGTTTGGGGAAAGTGGCCCATCCCCAGTCCCTGCCCCTGCACCTCTCACCAGGACTGGGGAAAAGGACTGCAGCCCTGGCCCTTGCCTTGGCCCCAGCCCCACACCCAGCCCCACCCCTGCAGCTCTTGCCGGGGCTGGGGCCAAAAGGCTAAACCCTGGCCCTGGTCCTGCACTTCTCAGTGAGGCCAGGGAGAACCACTGAGGCCCCAGCCCCCACCCCCCCAACCCCCATTGCTCTCACTGGGAAATGGCACTATGGGCCCAGCACCCCCTCTGTTACTCTTGATGGAGGCTGGGAAAAAGCACTCCAGTCCTGTCCCCACCACCTCTCATTGGGGCTGCAGAAAAACGCTGCGGATCTGGCCTCAGCCACAACCCAAGTTCAGGCTGGGGGCGAGGGGAGGAAGACACCTTCCCATACCCTTCAGGAAGGAGCCCAGCCCCAGCCTCTCCCTCACTTTACTTAAATACCTGAGGAACGCTGCATAAATTTACTCGTACTAAATACTACATTTGAGTATCTGGGGAGGAGACTGTGCAACTGTGCATAGTCCAAGGCTGTGTCTACACTATGAGAGAAATTCAAATTTATTAACATTAATTTTGTAATTCTGGAATTTATAAGTTCGAATTTGACCATCCCACGTGGTCCTCACAAAGTTGACTCATTGCTGTCACACTCAAATTGACAAACATCAACTGTTGCAGTAGGGGATTGTGGGAACCTATCCCACAGTTCCGTCATCCCCGTAGCATCCTGGGTATACTCACTGGTCTTTGACATCATCTTCCCACATTGCATTTTCCTCATTTCCCTCCTGTGCTAAGGAAAAGTTCACTTTTCCCATTGGAAGGAAGGAAAAGTAGGGCATCCATGCAGATGGCAAAAAAGTTTACAGAAATGTCTTTCTTCTGTAGCTGCATTCTCAACTGGCCGTAATAGAGGGACCCTGACCATGCTGTCAAAGTTAGAAGAAATATAGAAAAGCCTAAGAAAAAAGTATGGTTATAGGGGGGGATTTGTGGGGGAGGGACAGCTGAGGAGGTTCTCCTCACTGTCTTAGCCACTGGGGAGATTTCCCCATGGCGGCAGCAAAATCCCGTGTATCTTTCCCACCCTTGCAGTCCTAAAGGCATGCAGTCTATCATGGGGCTGCCTGGCAGCATAGTCAGCACCCAATGGCAGGCACACATTTGGTCGGGGGCTACTCACGTGATGTCTCTGAGCTCAGGAAAGATCCCGGCTGTGTGGCGCCTGTAGGGGAGGGAAGGGGGTTCGCACACAAATGTAAACCACTGAGAAGTTTCTCCATGTCTTATGGAAGCACTACCCCCACTACAGCTTTGTTGCCATGTGGTATGGAAGCGCAGCGGCTGGCGCCAGGCAGCGTAGAAAAAAATAACAAGTATAGAGACAGAACCACAAACTCCCTGCAGGGGCTATTTGTAACGGGTAGATACACTCACAGTACTAATAACAAAGAAAGAAAGACATTTTCAGGCTATCACACAAACATGAGCCAACAACTAAGGGCTCGCTGCTCCTGCTTGGAAATTCACAGTCTTCCTGTTACTGGAGAGCAGTGGCCAGAGTGGAGCAGTGAGGGGCATTGTGGGTTACATAAGGGACCCCTCTGACGGTTAATAAATTTGATTTTAAGATGTGGCGTTTCCACACTGGCCTTTAATTGAACTGCTGAATTTGAGCTTGGCACTGTACTCGTCAAGTAACTGCGATTTTGTAATCTGGTTATTAGTGCTCCCTAAATCAAGCTAATGGTATTTACAGTGAAGACAGTCACGTGGTAATATCTAGCAAACTGCCTTAAATTCAAATTTATCTCGCAGTGTAGATGCAGCCCAAAATTACCTAACTTTGATTGGGGCCTGATAGCGCTGCTCTAATTGAAATGGTAAATCATTAAATTACAGATATGACTGTTAGTAGTAAAATGTTTAAAAGCTGATGTAGAATCCACTGTTCAGAGTGGGAAAAGCCGTTCTAACTAGGGTTGTGAAAACTTGTTTTGCTAAATTAAGAAACTTCTCAAAACTAAATGTTTTAGATTTAGAACAGAATCCCAAATCTTGTGGGTCTAGTTTGCTGTGGTGTTAGCAAAATGCGAATTCTGTCAAACCACCTGGGGTTATTTTTTGTTCTGTTTCTGATTTTAAAAATTTCCCACTAGTAATAGAAGCAGTTAGAACACGAATTTCTTTCAAATTTGAATCTTTATTGCACATGTCATACAGTAAGAGTAATATGTGATTCATTGTATTCCCTGGGGGATTAAAAACAGTTATTCACATTGAAGGGAAAATATTTCATGTAACTTCAAACTATCTCACCCATTCCAAAACTTAAAAAAACTAGTTTTCTTTTTTCCAAAACATCGTGCTTTAGTTTTAGTTCTCCTTCCTGAATATTATCATGTTTCCAGGTGGCTGTTTTGCCAATAGAGTGGCTGGACAACCTGGCCACTCTCTGTTGACAGAGCAGATAGCTCTTTTGATCTGCTGTTGTGGTCTGGCTGCGATCTGTTGACAGAGGTTTTGTCACAAGACATCTTCCGATACAAACTTCTGCTTCCAAATCCCTGTAATCTAGACATAGCCTTGGATATCTGAAAAGAAATACAGAACAATTGATTTTTAAAATATTACAATATCATAAATTCCTGGCAATTTAAAATGTATCGTAATGAAGAAGTTATATTACTATTTTATGTGTGTGCATATGAGAATTGGTCGTGTACACATTTTGCTGTACCTTATCTTGCTTTAGCACCAGTTTAACAGCATTGTCATTTGGCTCCTGTTGCTTTTCATATTAACTAGAAATCTGGTCTTTATTCATTATGCAAATTGATGTTAACCAATTTCCCGTTGCTTAGGAATAATTTATGCTTTGGGGTGCTTATGTGACGTTTAAAAAATCTTTGTGAACTGACAGGCCCATAACCTGTAGCATAAAAACAGTTACAGAATGCATCATAGTCTAATGTTCAAATATTTGTAGATACATAAACAATTCATAAAGAAAGTTTCAACTGAATCTCATTTACTATTCCTGTTTTCTGATCTATTGTTGATATTATTTTCTTAGATTTCCTTGGCACCACAGAGTCAAGCTCCTAAGCTGTGACTGTTTGCTTGGTTTATGGCTAATTAAACATGTATGTCGCTATTAATTCACGTTAAAATGAAAGAAGTTTGAAGAATAATTATGGTGATTTGGATATGAGACTGTGAATGACTCAGACAGCATTAAATGCCTAAATAAAGCTAAGGCAGGCTCAGCAAACTTTCTGAAGTGGAGAGCCGAAATTTGACCTTTTGACTTCCATGTACAGTCTGACTGCTGATGATACTTTTTAAAGTCACTAATAATCCTACTTACAACAGCTTCATTAATAAATACATTAAGATGCAGAGCTTTAAGGTTTAGGTGGCAGCTGGTAGCATTAGCTGGTCTTTTGATAATCCACAGGCAGCCTGGCTTTGAGCAAACTCCCAGCTGCCTGGGGCTGGAGGGGTGTGCTGAGCTCCCACCTCACGTGCTGATGAAAATTGGCTCATGTGCCACCCATGCTGGGCGTTGCTAACCCCTGAATTAAGGTATTTGATAATAATCCTAGGCCACGTCTACACTAGCAAGTTCTTTTGAAATATTTTTTAAAAGAAGGGGCTCTTTCAAAATATCCCATCGAGAGCCTCCATGCATTAAGCATTCTTTCTAAATTAAATTGAAAGAACACGGTGCTCCTTTCAAAATCCCTCTTCCACCCCCTTCTCAGGCAGAACACCTTCTTTTGAAAGCTTCTTTCAAAAGTAAACATGTTAGATGGGCCCTTTTCTTGGAAAGCGCAGTCCTTGTGGCACCTAATTTTTGATCCTTGGACTGTTCTTTTGAAGAGCGGAGGCTGTGTAGTCGCTCTTTTTTGAAAGAGCAGATCACTCTTTCAGTCTGCTTTTTTGTGTGTGGATGCACTCCTTCAAAAGTTCTTTCAGAAGAGATCTTCTGGAAGGACTTCTCTTGAAAGTTTGCTGTAGTCTAGATGTAGTTCCAGGGTTTATTGAAAGGGCCTAGGAGAATGGACAGTGCCTATTGTATGTCAAGAGAGGAGGTAAAATTACAACATTAAAATTAAGAAATTGCTTTTATTTTAATTGATACAATTGGCTGACATCACACTAAGGACAATGATCAGGCAGAATTCTTGTTAATAGGTGGGATGAAGTGTCAACATTTAAGTAGGAGTGAAGAAGGCAGAAGAGGGATATGGAAGTAGAAGAGGTTGGTAAGAGGAGAGAATGGACCGGCAGATGATAAGAAGGGGTAGGCAGGAAAGAGGCATAGGGAAAAGGAGAGGATAAACATTTGCCTGACCTTATTCGTGTGAAGTCACTGGGAACTTTACTTTTGAGTAAAATGGATATGGCATTAAGCTGGAGGACAATATAAGCAAGAGCAATGAAGCTAGAGGAAGAACATAATAAAAATGTGAATTGACAGAAACGGCACTAAAAACATATTAGCTGATGTTAATGGTCTCTCCCATAACACAAGTCCCCATAATCCATTCTGCAACCTACAAGGAGTGCTTATCATAACAAGGAGGTGTAGGACCCATCCCCTAGTGCTCAGGCAGTCTATGTCCATGACATTGGCAATGACATGCCAATCTTCCTGGCTGCTGGTGGCTGGTCTGGGGTTCTTGGGCAGAGTGGGAGGGGAACAGATTTGTAATTTTGTTTTTAATCTGCTCCTGAATAGTGCTGCTGTGAGTGCTGGGGGAAGTGACACATCGCTGGCAAACGGACTCACTGGAATGGCTTCCCTGCTGTGTTGCACGTTGATCTTTAATCACCTCTCTTCTACCTGGCACATAAAATGAAATGTTTTATATCTACAATAGTCATACTCTAGAAATAGGTATTGTGATTCTTGTATATGTAATTGATGCTCACCATTGATAATAACAGAAAGACGCCCAAAGCAAGCTACTTCAGATGTGAATAGTCCCAAATTTGAGGCTATTTTAAAATCCAATTTTATTAATGAGCACCTAACTCCTATAGTAAATTATAAAGTCAGAAGGGACCACTATGATTCCCACTCTGTCTAGCTTTCCTCATAAGATATGCTGTAAAATGTCCTAAATTTCACTCTAATATACTTACCAAAAATTAACAGGGCAAGTAAAAAAAGATCACTTTGTATACAATAACAACCCATTAAACACAGAGATTTTAGGAGTATATTTCTGCATAATGTTTCTCTAACATAGTTCTATATCTATGCATATAGAGAGAGATATAGATATAAAAGGAAACAGAGTCAGGGAAATTCAAGATGAGGGATGAACAACTCAAATGAGGCTTTCCATCAGTATTTTCCTGTGATGCTTGTAATTATCTCTGGCAGAAACTTAACATCCCCCCCCCCCCCCTCCTTCAGTCCTATGTACTTGATTTGTCAGTTTTTATTGCAATTTTTTTGGTCCTCTGTACTTATAAATGTCAGTCTGTATTGGAAGTGAGATTGATCTGAAGAAGTGGGTGTGTCCCACAAAAGCCCATCACCAAATAAATTATTTTGTTAGTCTTTGAAGTGCTACATTTCTGCTGCTTTGTTGTGTTGGAGTACAGACCAGTGCGGCTACCTCTCTGTTACTATTTCCCCTACCTATTATTTTTCTCCAGCATTTCAATTCTACTGCATCTCTAGTGCTCCCTTTTGAGCTGTGCTCTATGTTTCATAAGGAAGTAGAGACGGGGAACTGGGGGCTAAGAAGGCTTGAGTGGCTTTACCGGCATCTAATCCTTTCTTTGATTTAATAGCTGAATTTCTCTAAGGTACTCAGAGGATGGATGAAAGCCATAATCAATTCAATAATATTTCTCAATATCTGTAAAGAATGTCTATGTACAGTAATGTTGGTCACTTCAGAAATGAACATATAATAATTCAATTAGATTGATCTTCACAAAAATCTTCCAAAGATTGAATAGCAACTTATAAGACTGAGCTGCATGTTATCAATTTTTTCCCCACTCTATGTCAATGTGGGATCAAAAATTTCAGACTATGATTCTAGATAAATAAGTGAACTATAGATAGACAAGTTCTCTCAGGGAAATTTGTTATTAATTCTGTTTTTACATATCTTCCTCTTTGCTGTGCTCTCTCTCATCTTCCAGATGCTTCATTCCTTTATAAATTCCTCCTGTAAATAAGCCCTAGAGACCACCATTTTAAGTATGCTTAAGCATTCTAATATTTTTAACTCTTAACAAAAATATATAGAAAGCCTGTGATGAAATCAGTATCTCACTCATTGGATTCTCATTGCATGCAAAATTTCATCATTAAAAATTCTCTGCCTGGACGTGGCCTATATTAGCTTGTATTTGTAAGCATAACATTTACATTACATTAAATAATCTTTTTTCACAAGTCTGTCTTTTGTCTTATACAGAATTCAGGATCTGAATTGTTCTGCTTTTCTGGCAAAAGTGAAAGGAAAGCTTTGGCTTCAAATCAGATTCTGCATTATTATACAAACTTTATCTATACATATCTGAATATCTATTTCAATACACTTCTGTGTAGCCATAAAAATTTCAAACTCTCTTCAGTCCCCAGAAGATGATACTACCTATTTTGTACTACAGTGTTTAATATTCCTAAGGGTGTTGTTAGAAGCAGATTAAATTGGAGTAAGGCTAGGAAGAAAGATTAGAAGACACTGTACACAGAAGAGAAAGGACTAGAATATACAAAAGATGTAATTGAAAGGTAAATATATATATATATATATTGGGAAAATGTTCATTCATAAGGGAAAGAATGAGTAGAACAGAGCAAGAAATACTAAACCCAACCAACATCTTCAATCCAGCATAATCCTACATGAAAAAATGATTTTGTATAAAAGTATAATACAAAAAAAAATAATTATTTTGGCCTTCTGTCAATTTCCCATTCTGGCACGAGAACAGATGTCAGATTAATCCTATGCGTTTTTGACTTTGTATGAAATCGCATCACGAAGGAACTCCCTGCAGAGAAGAGATCCAGCACAATAGCAATGCACCGTTTATAGGGTTGTCAACTTTGTAACATTTAAAACTGGACACTCCATCAGAAATGTTTCTCTCCTCCAAAGCCAGCTCCCCATTCACTCCTGCGCCCTCCTCCCCCATGACTCACTGCTGCTCCACACTCTCCACTTCCAGGTTGGGAAGGACTTACCTGTGGAGCTGGAGCTAGGATCTGCGCCCACTTGATGCAGGTCAGAGGTGGCTCCGTCTGAGTAGGTGCTGGTGTATGTGATGACCAAATGTCCATCAGTGGCTATCACTGGACACAGTCAGATCCCCTTTTCAACTGGACTTTCTGGTCAGTTTACATGGCACACAGGCTTGTGAAGACCTATGCTCATAGGGGGAATTTAATCCATCAATGCAAGTAAAAATGTGTGTTTATGGTAGAAGCAGATTACATTTCACAATATTAAACTATACTCTACAGCAGGGGTGAGCAAACTTTTTACCTCAGACCCTACTTTTTGTCCCTGCAATTAGCAGCTCCGCCCCCCAACATAATATAATCCAAACTGATGGAAATTTCAGTTATGTTCATAAGGGGAAAAAACACCTTTTCAGTACGTGTCAGAAAACAGGTTCACAGAATGCACAATTTTTATGAATTGATACATAAATGTGAATACATATAAAGAAAAAGCAACATATTTCAACATTTTTAATGAGATAAATCAGCTTAAGACCCAGCAGCCGATGATGACATTTCTCACTCCCTCCCCCTGAGGGGGCCAACCCCTATTTTGCGCACCCCAGCTACAAGTGTTCTTCTGGCCATGTGTGGACACTGGTGTACAACACCAGTTGCTCAGAACGTGAATTGTGACTCCTCTGTGAATTGGCTTTAAATTTAGCTTTTTGTAGCACATTCCCTCAAGATCATTTTTAGCCAGACTTACATACTAGGGTAGCAATGTAAAATTACACACAATCTAGCTGGAGATCTGGATGATATAATTATACCAAACCACAGATCTTCACAGATTTGCAAAGGATAATTTGCTAATCACAGTCATTGCACAGGCTGTAAAAAGGTTTAGGGGGAATTTATCTGTTCTCAGTCCTACAGTGAAAATCGATAGAACTGGCAAAATTATGACCAGGAGCTGGCAGCTGAAAGCAACCAATCATTAAGCCCTGCTCACCACTGCCCGGCTTCAGAAAAGAATGCAAACCTACAGCAAAATGCTCCAGGAAGATGTTCACAAGGAAGAGTTGACCTGAGACTTCATGTACACTCCGGCAATTAGGCTGCAAAAGAGTAGAGGTGTAGCCACTGCAGTGCTACTTTTGGCAACAACACTCCTCAGTTTTGGTAAGAGAAAAAAACTGCCTCAGTGAGAGGCATACAACTTTCTGCACCAATATTTTGATGACAAAAGTGCCACTGTAGATGCTGTGGTTCATTACTTTGTCATAAAAGTCTCTCCCAGTATCCCACAATGCCTGCCATGACCACTCTGCTCACTGTTTTGAACGTGGTTGTCTTATAGGCATGTAGCCTTCCCCTTTCAAAGCTGGCGAAAGCAGTAACATTCCTCAGGCTGTAAAGCTCACTGAGCTGCTGCAGATGTCAATGCCAGCAGCTGAGGAGGCTGGGGGAGAACTTGGAGGGAATCACAGAGACATAGGCAGGCAGAGTGGGCTGCTGCTGCATGATGGGGGCTGGAGTGTTCAAGAGATTGCTGTGCCGTGCAGAACTGGGGGCTGAGTTATTGTTCAGGCTGCTCTCTGTACTCAAAAAGACTGTGTGCTGACACACTCTCCCTCAACACACGCACACTGTCTCTCACATATGCCCTCCCCCCCTCGTCATCTCACCCACACTTCCCCGATACACTCACTAATACCCATTTCTTCCCCACCCAACGCAATCTCTGCCACATACTCTCCCCTTCCACTTCCCCTTCAGATCAAAAGTGGCAGACAATCTAGTAGAATGCCCATGGAATGATGAGATTGAGGCTACGTCTAGGCTGCAGGGTTCTGTCGAAGAAATGGCCATTTTGTTGACAAAACCCATGGAGCATCCAGATTGCAAAGCAGGGTCTGTTGACAATAAGTCGACACAATGGAGCAGTTTTGTCGACAGCTGTACCTCAGTGCCGCTGTTGAGAGAGATCTTTTGACAAAATGCAGGTCTGGACAGTCTGTGGGGGCCTTCTGTCGGCAGAAATGGCCTCGGGGATGCTGTGCAGTTGCGCCGGTGAACACCCTGTCCACAGCAATCAGCACCCTGTGGTTCCTGCTTCTGGCCCTTCATAAAGCCTCACAGAGCCTGGGGAACCTGTGGCGGGAAGCTGAAGGCATGCGAGCAGCAGAGCTATGGGCTGCTCAGTGCAACGCCTTCACAGCCGCAGCCAGATGCAATGGCAGAGGCCCCCCAAGGCCTCCCTGGGCCCTCATGGGAGCAGCCTCAGGCTTCCAGAACCCTCCCTGGGGCTTGAAGAGGTGAGCTCCCTCCTGAAACCAGAGATTGAGGCCCTTCTGGATCTCTGGGCCAAGGGGGAGACCCCCAAAGATCCCTGTGCCAGGCACTGCAATGTGGCAATCTTTTGCCACATGGTCGTGGCCCTGGATGAATGGGGCCATCCCCTCCACACACTTGAACAGGTGTGGGCCAAAGTCAAGGAATTGTGGCAGGAGTACGTAAGGGCAAGGGCTCGGGGGTAGGACCACTCTCCCGCCCCTACCAAAGGGAGCTACAGCACATCCTGGGAAGGAGACCTCACCCCCTTGCCTGAGACTCAACACAGGGTTTGAGGACTCCCCCAGCACAGCAGGAGCCCCCAGAGGAGGAGGAGGAAGAGGAAGAAGCAGAGTCCAAACCCCCACAGGAGTCAGATTCTGATGCCAGCAGCCTCATCCTGGTGCTGGACCTGGTCCGCAGCAGCCAGGCCATGTCCTGGGCATCCTCAAAACTCAGAAAGAGTTTGTCTAGTTAGTGCCCTGTGGGTTACACGCCTCGGGGCATGGGAGGCAGGGCAGAGACAGGTCGTGCTGCCAGCATCTCTCAGCTAGCTCAGGTGGGACCTCATACAGCAGTCCCAGCTCATGGAACTATGTGTAGCATGAGTATGTGCCTTCCAGACCAACCAGACAGCCCCCAGGTCTGGGCAGCATCCCGCTGCCAGGCTCCTGGGAGGCTGGATGAGCCTCAGGCCCTGAAGATGGGGGGCTCTCCCAGCTGCTGCCCTGGGGGATTTTGGTCACTGCTCACAGTGGCTACATCTACACGGGGATGCTACATCGAAAGAGCTTATTTCGATGTAGCGAAATCGAAATAAGCTATATCGATGAATAGCATCTACACGTCCTCCAGGGCTGGTGCCGTCGACGTTCAACGTCGACGTTGGGCAGCACTACATCGAAGTAGGCACTGAAGGGGAGTGTCTACACGCCAAAGCAGCCCAAATCGAAATAAGGGTGCCAGGAACAGCTGCAGACAGGGTCACAGGAGCTGCGTCTACACGTGCACGCTACTTCGAAGTAGCGGCACCAACTTCGACGTTAGGCGGCAAGACGTCGAAGTCGCTAACCCCATGAGGAGATAGGAATAGCGCCCTACTTCGACGTTCAACGTTGAAGTAGGGACCGTGTAGACGATCCGCGTCCCGCAACGTCGAAATTGCTGGGTCCTCCATGGCGGCCATCAGCTGGGGGGTTGAGAGTTGCTCTCTCTCCAGCCCCTGTGGGGCTCTATGGTCACCGTGGGCAGCAGCCCTTAGCCCAGGGCTTCTGGCTGCTTCTGCAGCAGCTGGGGATCTATGCTGCAGGCACAGGGTCTGCAACCAGTTGTCAGCTCTGTGTATCTTGTGTTGTTTAGTGCAAGTGTGTCTGGGAGGGGCCCTTTAAGGGAGCGGCTGGCTGTTGAGTCTGCCCTGTGACCCTGTCTGCAGCTGTGCCTGGCATCCCTATTTCGATGTGTGCTACTTTGACGTGTAGACGTTCCCTCGCTGCGCCTATTTCGATGTTGGGCTGAGCAACGTCGAAGTTGAACATCGACGTTGCCGGCCCTGGAGGACGTGTAGACGTTATTCATCGAAATAGACTATTTCGATGTTGGCTGCACGTGTAGACGTAGCCAGGGTGGACTAGTACTTCCCGGGCAACAGTTAGCCGCTCCCTTAAAGGGCCCCTCCCAGACACACGCAGCCTGCACAGCACGCGGTCTGCAGAGCCACAAGCACACACACCCCATGGAAGCAGCATGGACCAGCAGCAGCAGCAGCAACAGCAGCCGCCAGAGGTCCACACACCCGCCCCTGGAGGAGCAGTGCTTGCCCTGCTTAGTGCCATGCAGGAGGCAGCTGACCATCTTTTATTTGAGGAAGATAAGCTGCCCCCAGGGGAGGAGGAAGCAGCCCCAGACCTTGCTGCCCTCCACCCCACCCCCGCCCGCACACTCCACCGGCTGTGGAGCTACCCCATGAGCACGGACCGGTGGGAGTGGCTGGTGCTCGGCGAGTGGGACAATGACTACTGGCTGCAGAATTTCCGGATGAGCCGGCAGATATTCCTGGAGTTCTGCCAGTGGCTCACCCCTGCCTTACAGCACCAGAACACCTCCATGCGATGTGCCCTCACCGTCGAGAAAGGGGTCGGCATAGCTGGGGGAGCCCAGGGGTGGAGGGCCAGACACACCCTGCACACCCCTCACTGGTGCTCTCTCATGTCCTTCCCCTGCAGGTCGTCTGCGCAATCAATGCCCTGCTCCTCCACAGGCTTGTGCAGCTTGGGGACCCAGATGCCGCCATCGCGGGGTTTGCCAGCCTGGGCTTCCCAAATTGCTTTGGGGCTCTGGATGGGACCCATATCCCCATCCGTGGCCCGGAGCACAGCGGAGGACGCTTTCTCAATAGGAAGGGATACCATTCCGTGATCCTCCAGGCCTTGGTGGACAGCCGGGGCCACTTCCTGGACATTTATGTTGGCTGGCCTGGCAGCATCCACGATGCCCGGGTATTCAGAAATTCGGGCCTGTGCCGCTGGCTGGAGGTGGGGGCCTACATCCCCCAGTGGGAGATCCCTGTGGGGGACACCACCATGCCCGTCTGTGTCGTCGCAGATGCGGCGTACCCCCTCTGGCCCTGGCTCATGCACCCTTACATGGGCCATGCCACAGCCAGCCAGGAGCAGTTCAACACGCGCTTGAACCATGTGTGCCAGGTGGTCGAGCGCACTTTCGGCCACCTCAAAGGGCGCTGGACGTGTCTCCTCACCCACCTGGATGCAGGCCTCACCAACATCCCCCAGGTTGTGGGCGCATGCAGCACACTCCACAACCTGGTGGAGAGCAAGGGAGATGCCTTCTTCCAGGGCTGGGCTGTGGAGGCTGGCAGGGTCGACGTCCAGCCACCTGCTGCCCCCAGTCGCCAGGTCGACCCTGAGGGGATCCGGGTCCGGGAGGCCCTGCGGGCCCATTTTGACCAGGCTGTGGGGTGAACGCAGGCAGGGCCAGCTGCGGGTGAGCCACCCACTGCACCCCCACATCCTCCACAACACTCCCTGCCCCCATGCCCACACCACAGAGAACCCGAGAGCAAATCCCCCCCACACTTTTCTTTGAAATAAATGGAAATGTTGTTTCAAACAAAACAGTGCAACCTTATTATTAACAGAAGAAAAGGGGCGGGGCTATTTACATGGGCGGGCAGCTACTAAAACAGGGGTCCAACAAAAACTATTTACAACAAATGGGGGAATATGTACAAAGGGGGGGGGCCACGTCTTCGGCCCCGCACCCTAATGTCCAGCGCCTGGTGTTGGGGGGGCGCGACCCACGCCTCAGCCGGAGCCCTGGTCGAGGCTGGGTGGGGGCCGGGATAACCGGTAAATACGGCCGGCCGGCCGGTGTCCGCAGGCCCATGGTCCCCCTCGGTGGCAGGCCCCAGGGTGGCAGACGGTGGAGGGATGGCAGGTGAAGCGGCGGGCAGAGCAGTGGGCGGCGCGGCAGGGGGGGCCAGGTGCTGCGCAATGTGGTCAAAAGTGCGCATGAAGGCCCCCCAGGCCTCCTGGCGCAGGGCCAGCGCTCGCTCCTGGAGCTCTGGCCACCACTCCTCCACCCGCAGGCGCTGCTCCGACACCTCCGGCTAACGCCGGAGGGTTGCGAGCAGCTGGGGGTCTGTGCCCATCCGTGGGTGGCTCCTCCATTGGCCTCTTCCTGGGGCTGGTCAGTGCTCCGCCGAGGGGCTGGCCTGCTGGGATGGCCCCAGTGGGCTCTCCGGGACCACAGACACCTCACCAGCCCTCTCCGGGCCCTCCGATGGTGCAGCTGCGGAACACAGGGGGGAATAAGAGTAGAGACAGCCGTTAGTCTGGGCCCTGACCTGTGGCCCTTGTCCCCCCACCCCTCTGCTTCTGGTTCCCCATCCCCGTCCCCTGGAGATGCTGCTGCTGCTGATCGGTGTCCCACCCCGCTTGGGGGACCCTAGGTTCCGCTCCCCCCATCCCCAGGAATGGGGCATGGTGCTGTCCTGCTGGGGGGCAGGGGCTGATGCACTCTTCTGAGGGACATGCCACTGCTGTCCTTGGGGCCATGGTCATCTGGGCATGTGGAGGGCCCTGGTTATGTCTCTTGTCCCCGCCCCTTAACCCCGGGGGTGTGCTCTGGGGGGGTACATACCTGACAGTCCGCTCCCATGGTCGGGGGACACCCACTGGGTGGACGCCCTGCTGGAGCTGCGGGATGGGAGGGCAATGCAGAGCCCCCCGTCGCTGGAGGAACCCCCGTCTTCCTCCTCTGGCATGCCAGGGTTGGGCTCCTGGGGGCGGGGCTCTGGGGTGCAGGGCTTGCCTCCGGGGTGGACTCTGTCTCCAGGGCCTGCTGGGGCTCGTCGGCTGAGGTGTCAAGAGTGGCTGGGTGGGAGGAGGTGAACCGGGGGCCCAGGATGGCCCTGAGCTCCCTGTAAAAGGGCCAAGTGGTGGGGGTGGTCCCAGATTGGCTGCCCGCGTCCTGGGCCTGGGTGTAACCCTGCCGCAGCTCCTTGACTTTGCTCCTGATGTGGTCAGGAGTGCGGGCAGGGTGACCCCGGGCAGCCAGGCCCTCAGTCAGCCAAGCGAATGCATCCGTGTTCCGCCTCTTGCTCCCCATTACCTGGAGCACCTTCTCCTCGCTCCAGAGCCCCAGCAGGTCCCGGCCTCCATCCAGGAGGGGCCCCACTGCCTCTTCCCTGGCTGGCTGCCAGCCTGAGAGCTCTGGCTCCCCTTGGGGGTGTGCCCTGGGGGCGCTTGGGGTGCTGGCTGGTTGCCATGGGGTGCAGGATGGTGGCTTGGGGCTGCTGAGGTCCATGCAGGCTGGGCACGTGGCAGTGCTGCTGCCTGCACAAGCTCTCAGCTTCCTGCACAGGAAATAAGGGGGCGGGGAGCTTTAAGGGGCTGCTGCACGTGGGCACCATAGAGCTCAGGGCTGGAGAGAGTGTCTCTCAACCCCTTAGCTGATGGCCGCCATGGAGGACCCTGCTATTTCGATGTTGCAGGACGTGGATTGTCTACACGTGCCCTACTTCGACGTTCAACATCGAAGTAGGGCGCTATTCCCATCTCCTGATGGGGATAGAGACTTCGACGTCTTGCCACCTTACGTTGATTTCAACTTTGAAATAGCGCTCGCCATGTGTAGACGCGGCAGGTGCTATTTTGACGTTGGCACGGCTACTTCGAAGTAGCCGGCTCGTGTAGACGCAGCTAGTGAGGGGCAGAGACTAAGTAGCTGCACTGTATGAATGACTCACCATCTCTCCTCCTTGTCTTGGGTGCAACTGGACCCACACCGACCAAAGGCTGGACCAGCTCCATGATGCCACCAGGCCTCCCCCAAGCCAGAGGACTCATTGGTGGGTCCATGAAGATTTAATGAAGTAGCACATTGCCTCCTTTGTGACATCCATGGGACAACAGAGCACTGCTTCACGGTTAATGTGGAGTAGTGGTCATGGGCCTGGGACCAGTTAATCTCCCACTGTGATGCTGTCACAAGCATCTGGAAGGACATGCTGTCCCAGCTGCCTGTGGGTGCCCCTGCCACCCTGCACCTGGTGACCCTCCCACAGAGCAATGACCATGACCTCTGGCCCCCAGGCCCTCCACTTTCCCTGCCTACCCAAACCCCACACAGTCCTCCCCTTTCCTTACCTCCCCCTGCTCCAAGTCCCAGCCCAGCCCTGATGGGAAACCTATGGTGGGAGGGGATCCTGATGCCAACACCATTCAGTGACCCATTCCACCTCAGGTTCTCGACCTCTCCCACACACCCATGTTCTCAGACACCCTGGCCCAAGCCCCACTGTCCAAGTTCTGAGTCTCCCCTCTAGCCCCCCTTTGCTGCCTCGTAAATAGATGCTTGCACAGCATGTCTTTGTAACTAGTTTGAATTTACACTGTTTTTGTTTGGCACAAGTTGTATTACGCTCAGTAAAACCCACTTAATAGTTCACCACATGTGTCTATAGTTATTGTGCAGGAGTTGGGAAGAGGTGAGGGAGTGAAGGAAGGGGTTGTGGTAGGTCTATGGGCCTAAGACCCCTACTAGGGGAACCTTGGGAGGGTTACTATGGTGAGAAGCTCTCCGTCAGGGCCTCCCGGATCTGCAGCCCATCCTGATAGGCCTGGAGGATGATAGCTGTCCCTGGCTGCTCGTAGCATGTCCCTTGCAGCTGGTGTCCGCTCCCCAACCTGGGGAGGATGGACTCCTCTATTCCCTCCACAATGCTGTGCAGGACAAAACAACCCCCCCACAACCTGGTGGATGTTGCACTCCCACACATTAAGGTGGGTCAGCAGGCAGCTGAACCATGCCTTGAAGTGGCCAAAGGCAAATTTGGCCTGCATCCTGGATGGTTTAGGCGTTGTTGAATAGTTCCTGGTTGGGCTCCAGCTGGCTAGTGTAGGGCTTCATCAGCCATGTCATGAGGGGATAGGTCACGTCCCCCACAATGCAGAGTGGCATCTGCATGTCCCCAACCACCAGCTCATAGCAGGGGACAAATGTGCCCACCTCCAGCCTCTGGCACAGGCTGGGGTTGCAGAACATGTGGGTGTTGTATGCCTGGCCCTCCCACCCAAAATAAATGTCTGTGAACTGTCCATGGTGGCTGAACAGGACCTGCAGCGCCATGGAGAAGTAGCCCTCCTGGATGATTTACTTGGCCACGCTATGTTCTGTGGCATAGATTGAGAGTGAGTCCCATTGATGGCCCTGATGCAGTTCAGGAACTGCAAGGCATCAAACCTGGCCATGGCCTGGTCAAGGTCTTCCAGATGGATGACCTCTTCAGCGAGATCATGTTGGTTGCCCTCATGACCTGCAGAGGGAAGTGATCAAACACACGACAGGGACTGAGGGAGGAAGTACCTGGGCCTTGGTTGATCTCCAGCCCCTTCTCATCCACTACACCCTGAGCTTTATCAGAGCACCCCCTGTGAGGCTGCCTCCCTGTTAGCAGTGAAGTTTGAGGCTGGAGCAGTACAGTCCCCCAGGAACATGGCTTTCCCCCCAACCCAATGCCCTCACACCCCTCAGTCCTGCTTCCCGAGAGTCCCCCTTTAGCTGGAAACCCTCCCCCACCGTGGAGGGACTGCTACCTGACAGTGTGTTACCTCCATGAGGAGGGCCCTGACTGTGGCCTTCCCAGTGCCAAACTGGGTGCCCACCAACGAGTAGCTGTCGGGGGTGGCAAGTTGCCAGAGGGCAACTGCGACCTGTTTCTCCATGGGGATCGTGGGTTGCAGATGAGTAGCATGACCTTGGGGGGCAGGGGCAAGCCGGGCACAGAACCCCAAAAAGGTGTCTGTATGCAGAAATGCTGGAGCCACTGCTGGTTATCCCACTGCTCCATGACCAACTGGTCCCACCAGCCCGAACTGGTGTGGTGCCTCTCGATCTGCCTGTGCACTGGAGGGAGGGGTGTGTGTGCTGGTGTGCAAGTCCTGCAGCCAGGGTGCTGTCCTCAGAGGTGCTCTTGGGCTCACTCTCGGTGAGGAACAGGAAAACTGCTGCCAGAAAGTTCAGCCCCCGGAACAGCATGCCCATATGGAGCCATCACGAGGCCTGGGGCAGCTCCAGCAGCATGTCACCCAGAGACCGCCTGTGTTGCCTCCAAGCACAGGACAAGCTTAGTGGGCACTGTGAGAGCTCTGCTGTTCCTCACAGGGATAGGTGAACCCACAGTAGGAGCAGGGAACAGCTGTTGGGAGGTGTCCCTTTAAGTGCCCGTCTCTGCAAGCCTCCGGCACTGGCTCCCAGAAGGAACTGGTGACCAGCAACCCTGTCTGACATGGTCCTGGGTGGCAGTTTTGTCAAGAGAGTGGATGGGCTGTCTGGCCACTCTCCATCGACAGAGCAGATTGCTCTTTCACTGTACCTTGGTGCCTGGACATGCTCTATCGACAGTGATTTTGTTGCAACGTATCGTCTGACATGAACTTCTCCCAGTAAAACCCTGCAGTCTATACACAACCTGAGAAACCTACATCTTATGTCCCATAACACATTGCAAACCCTTCCCAAAGCACTGTTTGGCCAGTTGCACAGTGGGATGGCTACTAACAATGCACTGCTTTCTGTATTAATGCAAGAACTGTGAGAGTGGATGCATTCTGCTGACACAAGGTGCATAGTGTGGACATGTAACAGTGGTTTAATTAAAGTGACATAACTTTTGTCAACAAAACCCTGCACTGTAGATAAAGCCTTACTTTCATTTACACTAAAGACCACTTCATGCTCTCTTGGCACTTTTAAGAAATAAGGAGTAAGTTACATTTGTAGTTATACTATTATTCTTCTGGCACAGTATGAAGTTTTAAATGAGACCCTTTAAAAAAAGCTGTTTATATGTAAAGAAAAGGAGCTAGAAAATAGCTATTTTTGTCTTCATTCTGTACCCCTATATTTACCATTCAGCCTATTAAAACAAAAAGCAGTCAAGTAGCACTTTAAAGACTAGCAAATGGTTTATTAGGTGAGTTTTCATGGGACAGACCCACTTCTTCAGACCATAGCCAGACCAGAACAGACTATGGTCTGAAGAAGTGGGTCTGTCCCACGAAAGCTCACCTAATAAACCATATTGCTAGTCTTTAAAGTGCTACTTGACTGCTTTTTGTTTTGATAGTGTATAGACTAGCATGGCTTCTGCTCTGTTACCATTCAGCCTATTGTGTAGCTACCGACTGTAATTTAAAGCCCAAAATTCTGAACGCTGTTTGTCTTTAACAAGGATTCATTTCTTTGGCTTTTTTGGGAAGAAAAAAAACAAAAACAGAAGGCATCAAATACATTGTGTTCTATATCAACTATTGAAAATTATATGGACATGGCTCGTAACAATTTGACTGAGGAACAAAAGGTTAGATGCATCTTCAATGTAGGCTGTAATGATTTACAACAATCTTCTCCTTAAAGAAGAAAACACTGTGATTCAATGAGTTGTTTGATAAATTACCACAGATAATTAACTGTCTGTTTTCTTTCTCAGAAATATTTAAGATGGATGACTCATATTGTACGCGATGCATGATTTACTTAACAAAGTATTCCTACTACTTCATTATCGCAAACACTGACTGTTAAAACAGCTTGGAAATTGTACTTTTTTAAAAAAAATAGAAATTTTCAGTTTTGCTAAAGGAAAAATCAAAATGAAATGTTTTGTTTTGAATCATCCTAGTTTGTAGAACTGAATCAAAATATTCCATTTCAGAATATTTCAGTATTTTTCTGTGTTCATCTGAGTGGCTGTGCTTCCTGTGATTTTCATGTCTCACTTTCATTGTCCTCTCTGGGCTGGGCTGTCAGATGGAATATACATCTTATGATGTGATCAAACAACTCAAAGAGAGTTAATTGGGGTGTCCAGATAATATTCACCCAAGAATAGAAAAAGAAGTGGCACATAGGCGGAGATGGGCCACTCACACGCAGAGCCATCCCATCCATAACAAGAGGTGGGACAGCTGTCCCAGGTCCCATGCTTTTGGGGTCCCACGGAGGCCACCCCAGGACTCCTATGGATGAGAGCAGTGAGGATTATGTGGGCAGGGAGTGGGCATCTGGAGCAGGCAGCTGCAGCAGCAGCAAGGAGTTTCCTCCCCTTGTCATGCCCCTGCTCCCAGACTCACCACACGGCATGAATGGCAGTCTGTTCTACCATGCCCTCCTGTTTTAGGGAGCCCCACTTCTCCATGGCAATGGGAAGTGATCTCTTCTCACAGCCAACCACGGAGAAGCAGGGCTCAGTAGGCTGGAAGGGCTCAGTGGAGCAGTCCACATGGTGAGTGCAGGGGTCGGGGGAGACTGAGAGGAAACAACTCCATGCTGCTGTTCACCCCTGTGCCCTGCCCCAGGTAATCCCAAGCCAGGCTAGTCGGAGAGACGGTAAGGGGCAGAGCCTGTGTAGGGGGTTTGCCCAGGACCCTGTGCCTGGGTCACTAAGGGTGGATTGCCCTGGACCCCATCACTCTTTGGGGATGGCCCTGTTCACATGTTTAAAGTAAATACTTGATTCTCTCTCAGTTGAAGTCTTTATAAAATGATTTGAGGACGTCAGTCACTCAGCCAGGGATTATATGCCTATTGCAGGAGTGAATGGGAGAAGTTCTTTGGCCTGCAATGTTCCGGAGGTTAGACAAGATGATCGTGATGGTACCTTCTGGTTTTAAATTATATGAGTTTCTTATCTCATTAAACTGTCATGGCGGATCATGGGCATCCTGTGATTACAGTGCATCATGGGAAACACACTCCAACCAGGGAGCCTGGCCTTTAAGGGAGGATGGGTGGCACGTAGCATCAGATGTATAATGTCCGTCAGGTACTAAGTTAATTTGGGTGGCCATAGTTCAGTGCCAAATTTTTGCTGAACATTCTATTCTGAATAAAAAACAAACAACTTTTCATCCCAAGTTGGCATGAAAACAAAGGTCAAAATATTTGAACATCCCATGGGATGGAAATTCTAATTTTCATCCAGCTTTTCCGACTAGTAAATGGTGGGTTCATACAAAGCCCACGTAATCAGTCATTTTTATGACACTGCAAGTCATTTAGGCTCCGTCTACACAGCAGTTATTTCTCTATAAACTATTCTGAAAGAGTTATTCCAGAATAGCATATTTGGAAGTAGTGCAGCAACACACCAACTGCATTTTGAAATAGCACTCACCTATTCTGAAATAGAGTCTGCACACAGTAGAGCCTATGTCAAAACAGAATCATTGGATGCACTGTGGCTTATATCAAAATAGGCCCTATTCCCTTTCTAAACAGCCCCTATTTAGAAATACTTTTTTTAAAAAAAATAGGTGTTATTTTTCATACAATTTTTGAAATAAGACATCCACTATTTTGAAATTATTTCAAAATAGCAGTTGCATTGTATAGACGCTCACACAGTTATTTCAAAATAGCAACTACTATTTTGAAATAATTTTGCTGTGTAGACCTATCTTTAGGGTGCTATTTTTGACAAGTGCTTAGGTGCATAGTGGGATTTTCAATTTTTAGCTTTAGGCTCCTAAACTCTTTTAAAAATCTAGTCCTTAGTCTCTCTGTGTCTCTACTCCCTACCTGTAAACTGGGCAACAGCACTTCCTTTCGTCTCAGGGGTGATACGAGGCTAAATACCTTAAAGATTCTGAAGTGCTCTGAAGATTCTGAAGGCAGCCTTATAAAATACTATAGATAAATGACTACCGATTGAGCTCGTCTACACTCACTCCCTCCTTCAAAAGGGGCATGTCAATGAGCACAAGCAGCGAATAGCAATGAGGTGTTCTGGGAAATAAGTTTTAGGAAATAAGCAAGGTGGTGTTTTGGGAGTCAGGGAACTTTGAAGTAGCAGAGGTAGTTCAAAGTGCCCATGGCTACACTGCTTGCCGTTGCTTTGAAGTTAGCAACTTCAAAGTTCACACAGTGAGAATTATGCTAATGAGCTGCGGCACGTGCAGCACAGCAACTCATTGGTAATCACCACTCAGGCTTGTTTACATGCCCCCTTCAAATGAGGTGGCTAGTGTAGACAAACCCATGGTGTAACTAGTGGAGAATCCATCCTAGTGTGTACAATACAATATAAAAATCACTATATGTATAGACTAGAACCATTACACTGTCACAGTATAGTCTGTCCTTGAAGGCTGGATTAGTTATTTATTTTATCTAACAGAAAATATCAGTTTATCCCTAACATTCTGTGCGGAGAGAGCCATCTCAGTTACGTGTTTTTTCATTGCTAGAACAATTTAAGTCTTCACTTCTGTGTTTCAATTTGCTGCAGGAATCAAATCCATATCTTGGAAATCTAAAGTCTCACAGGATGACACATTAGTCATTGGTAATAGGCTTTTTCTCCTATTCTTAATTGTATCTGGTGAAATACCATACCCTGTGGTATTATCTGCAGTAACTGGATTACCTGTCAGAATTCAAACCCACAGACACTTATTTTTTGAAGCACCATTTAAAACACACTCTCCACTAAAGCTTTTATTTTACACACTGACCTCTTCCATTCAACCTACGAATTGCATTTTTTATCGTATTGCTTTAAATAATAGTCCTTTAGAGCTTCGATTTAGTCAATATTATAATGATCATGTATTTTAAGACCCCAATTTATGAAACCACTTAAGTGAGTCCTGAAATCAATCTCTATGTAACTGCCCTCAGGCAGGCTCATACCTGGCATCTCTGCAGTACAAGCAAGTCTACAGCTTGAGCTAAATGCCAGCTGGGTCTGATCCTGCGCTATAGAGGACACTTATTCTTTCTCTGCGAAGCATGTACCACCACATAGGACTGCTAACCAAACATTGATGTGTGGATTACATCTACTCTGGGTAATGCTTAAGCAAAGGTTTAAAATTAAGCTTATGCTTTTCTTAATAGTCATGCTTTCTTGAATCAGGCCCTACGTTTTTTGTTACCAGCTTTCAACATACTTAATTATTTAATTCTCCTGGAAGTTCTTTACAAAAGTCCTGAAGTAATATACTACAGGAACATTTCATGACAGTATAGCAAGAAAACTTTGCATGGAAAAGGGTAGATTTCTTTTGTTCCAAGTCTAAGTACTAAATACAAACATTTGTCTGTAGGCTTAACCTGAGAGACTAGCGTTAAATTGCCAGTTTTGAGTTATGCTATCATTTGAACTGTTAGGCATCACAATATGACGACAAGGAATTTTATGTTCCAAGGAAAGCATGCATGCTGTACTTTAGGACAAGTTTTAAAGAAATAATACAATGTGAGTGAGGTGTGCTGCACTAAAGGTGGATATATATCTGTGCTCTCATGAAGGGTCAGATTATACCATTATTCACATTGGCTATGTCTACACTAGCACCCTCCTTTTGAAAGGGGGATGCTAATGAGACACTTTGGGATATGCTAATGAGGTACTTTCGATGACACTTGGCTCATCTACACAGAATGCTTTTCAAAAGGACCCTGCACACTTCGAAGTCCCTTATTCAAAAAGGACCCTGTGTAGATGGCAGAAAAAGGAGTAATGGTCTGAAGTTGAAGAGGAGGAGGTGTAGGTTAGATATTAGCAAAAACTACTTCACCAGGAGGGTGGTGAAGCATTGGAATGCATTGCCTAGAGAGGTGGTGGATTCTCCATCCCTTGAGGTTTTTAAGTCCCGGCTGGACAAGGTCCTGGCTGGGATGACTTAGTGGGGGTTGATCCTGCTTGAAGCAGGGAGCTGGACTAGATGACCTCCTGAGGTCCCTTCCAGCCCTGTCATTCTGTAATTTTGTAGACAAGCTGCATTTGATTGAAAGAGGCACTTTCAAAGTGCCACAGCCACCATTCTGTTAATAAGGCACTGCATATTCATTGCAGTGCCTCATTAGCATATCCTGAAGTGTCTCATTAGCATCTCCCTTTCGAAAGGGGGGTGCGAGTGCAGACACAGCCATTGAATAATATCACACTCAATGGACTACTTCCAGAATTATTCACTGTTCAAACAGGCTGAATCAAGTTTTTAATGTATTGCCCGAGAGGTCATGATCAGTGTTATCTTTGATTATTGAATGGGCCTTAGACTCCACAATAATAAAGTGCTAAGTACTATAATCACTGTTATTAGTAAATTCCTGTGGGAGTTCCCCGCTCCTTGCCCCCTTGACTTCTGTTTCTTGCCCATAATTTCATCAGATGGGGAACACGTGATGGGGTGCAGGCAGAGGTGGTGAAAAAATGGCAGCATGGTTTCTAAGAGCAGCAGGAAGGCAAACTCTACATCCCCCAAAAGAAATTTGATGAGGTTCAACAAGGGCAAGTGCAGAGTCCTGCATTTGGGATGGAAGAATCCCAAGCACTGTTACAGGCTGTGGACCAAATGGCTAAGAAGCAGTGCATCAGAAAAGGACCTAGAGATTGCAGTGAATTAGAGGCTGGATATGAGTCAACAGTGTGCCCATATAGCCAAGAAGGCTAATGGTATATAGGGCAGCATTAGGAGAATCATTTCCAGCAGGTCTAGAGAAGCTATTATTCCCCTCTACTCAGCTCTGATGAGGCCTCATCTGGAGTATTGCGTCGAGTTCTGGGCCCCCAGGACAGAAAGGATGTGGACACATTGGAGAGGGTTCAGTGGAGGGCAATGAAAATTATTAGGGGTCTGGAGCACATGACCTATGAGGAGAGGTTGAAAGACTTGGGCTTATTTAGTTTGCAGAAAAGAAGACTGAGGGGAGATTTGATAGCAGTCTTCAACTTTCTGAAAGGGGGCTCTAAAGAGGATGGAGAGATACTGTTCTCAATGGTGACAGATGACAGAACAAGGAGCAATGATCTGAAGTTACAGAGGGAGAGGCGTACGTTGGATATTAGGAAAAACTATTCCACCATGAGGGCGGTGAAGGACTGGAATGTGTTACCAAGGGAGGTGGTGGAATCTCCATCCCTAGAGGTTTTTAAGTCACAGCTTGACAGTCATGGCTGTGATGATTTAGATGTGGTTGATCCTGCTTTCACCATGGATCTGAACTAGATGGCCTCCTGAGGTCCCTTCCAGCCCTAGAATTCTATGATTCTATGATTCAAGAAAGGAAGGCTAAACTTCTTACTTTGGAGCAAGCTAATCCTTACCCAAACATTTAGACCAAGCTCTGACTATAGAATTCTCTGCATTACAGACTCCCACCAGTCACTTGGATTCAAAGCAGACTGCATCAGAAGCTTATAGGACCAAGCCTGTCTCTACATGAAATGAAAATGAATATAAGAAACCAAAAGGTATCATCTGTAAGAGCGCATTCCTGGGGCAGCCACAACATGGAAGGAACATCTCTGAAACCAGGAGTCATAAGGCAATCAGCAGAAAGGGGGACTGGAGGACTGGGAGGAAATCACTCCCAGACACCCTCACATGGGAGGGGTGGAATGTAACTCCAGAGCATAGAGGTAGGCTGCAGAACATCTGACTGGCTCTGTGAAAACAGGCTGAACACGTGCAGGTTGAAAACACACACACAAAGATGCTGAGGCCTGAGCATGTTTGCTGCTGTGGCTAAAGGTATGGGCCTGAGTGCAGCCCAGACCTGGAAGGACAATCGTTGACAGGACCCCAATAAAAAAAAAGGGACAGTCACTGTTGTCTTCGAACACTTCACCCAAGTTTTTTACTTTTTCTAATTTGATATCTCTTTCTCCCAAGACTATGAGAAATAGCTTAACCACTTGATAGTTTACGTTTTCTCTTTGTGCATGCAAATAACTTAACAGGAGGGATAGCTCAGTGGTTAGAGCATTGGCTTTGTAAACCCAGTTTAATTCCTGAGGGGGCCTTTCAAAGGTCTGGGGAAGATTAGGTCAAAAAAAAAAAACTGTCAAGGATGGTGATAGGTCCTGCTGTGAATATGGGGGACTGGACTTGATGACATCTCAAGATCCCTTCTAGTTCTAAGAGATATGCATGTGAAGAGCTTATTGAAGGAAAGCAAAGTCAAAGAGATGCAATGTTTTGCATTTAGTTCTGATTGTGGTGAGACTGGGGTCATTCTTACCTCCTGAAGGAATGGGTTTTGTAATCTCATTTGAAAGTTTTATGTCCCTCATTCATAAGCTTCCACCTCCTGGTCAACAGTTTTCTGGTTCCAACGTAAAACAGTTGGCATGGAGAGGGAGTATGTAATCACATATAAAATACACAGATGTTAATAGAAACAGATAATGTCATAGCCTATAAGAAAGAGAGGATATAAGTGAAAGTGGCTGTGTTCACTTCCTGGGGCAAAGGTTAGACTTAATTTTCATAGATTTAATTGGACTTCACAGTAAACAGGGCAAAATGATAGTGGAGATTTCTCAGCCACGTATCACTAAGTGTGACAAAGAAGGAATTCTCTTGACTGTTTCAGTAATGGAAAATCACATTTAATTATGATGATAAATGGCTACTAAACTACTATTTGCTTCCTTTGGAGTCAAGAAAACAACCACACAACTCTAATTTTTTTTACAGTTAAATATTCTAACAAAAATAATTTGGAGAGAGTAACAGTCATAGGAAGTTAATTGCAACTGCTGGTATAGAATAACCCTCTGGCTCAAAGCATGGAACGATCAAGAAAACTTTGGGTCTTTTTAATTAAGATTAACAAAATGGAAATATAAGCAGTGATAGGATCATCCGCATCTGGGCAGCCAAATGCCTGGATCACTGCTCTTTCAGTCTGTAAGACTGGAGCTGGTGGTAGGGAGTCTCATGTCCTTCCTCTCTACTAGATCCCAGCCCTGGGCCCTATGTAGATCAGCCCCTAAACAGGGGACATGGGCTCTCTAGTCTGGAAGGGAGACAAGACCCACTTATTTTCAGCCTCCCCTTGGCAGGGGAGCCCTTACTTGCCTCAAGTGACTGAACTGGGGCTTGCTGGTTGTAGCACCTGCCTCCTCACCGCTCAGCCCCCGCCTGAGCCAGGCTCTCTTCTTTTCTCCCCTCTCCAGGCCTGGCTTTGGTTATAGGTGTAGTGGAGCTGTGTGCCATGTGCAGTTTCTAGGGTTTTACTGTCACGCACACAGATCCCTAGGTTTGTCTAGTGCTCTCTCACTGGGTTTGGTTGGAATAAGGGGGTTAACTGAAATGGGGTTAACTAAAATGGGATTAACTGAAAAGGGGCTCCGGTAGCAGGTCTGCCCGCAGCCCACCTGTCAGTACTGACGAACAAATACACAACTCTCTGTTCTGTAGAACACGGAGGTTCAGCGGGACATGTTTCCCAGCTGAAGCAGCTTGCTTTCAGAACTTCCCAGTCATTGGGCTGGAGCCCTTTCGGGGGTCCTGGGGCGTCTTTGCCTCGGCCTTACACGTGGCCCTTACAGGCTCATGAACTAAGACATAAACACACCACGAGACACAGTTAAGGGTACCTTTCCCTCTGACCACTCGTCAGGGTACTGGGGAAAAGAATGGATATGGGTAACGAACAAATAACAAGATGTAGACTAATTAATACAAGCAATACTTTTTACTTACGCAGTTTAGCAGGTATGGAATTAAAACAACAGACTGTTGCATTATGTTGCTAGAGCTATACTTATACAGGTTTCTTCGCGGTACCGATAGGTATGCGCACACTACTCTAACTCATGAGCAGGCAGGGGGAGGGGCATAGGCTGATCAGTCCTCGGCGCAAGCAACACTCGGCTTCTCCAGGCCATCAGGAGTCCTCCCTCTGGGTTTGCTGTTATGCTCCCTTATAGGTTTTCTGACATCACTGCTTCCTGGGGTGATGTATGTCTGTACACCAATCATTTTACAGCACATTTCACTTGGTCCCTTATTTGGGATGTGGAATGGAGAGGGCTCACCAGCCTTACCTTGATTATCATATTCTGTAAGTCATGTGTTAGTAACCACTCCTGCTCCTCCAGGCTCTGTGTTAGTTGCATATGGTCAAAGAGGGCTCCCACTTCCCTTTTTCTTGTCTCTTCTGAGACACTTCCCCATTTTCTTTAGCTGAGATTACAAGTTGAGTGCCTGAGCTATGCACCAGAGGTCGGTCATGCTGATATGGTCTAACCGACATTTGACACTGTGCTAGCTGTCTAAACACTGAGGGTTTCTTAACATTTACATCATATAGGCCAGTGGTAATTATTGAATTATCTGGTAGAACATAAAGGTGAACCAAGCACCCTGGAAATGCTTCATTCCAATAAACAGAAGTCTGGTGTGCTGGACAGCGGTTTCTCTGGTCTGTCACATTAGCACTAAAAAAGAAGTTCAGGTTTCTTGCACAATAGGCATGTGTACATATATTTAGGATCCTGTATACATTAGGTGTTTGGGTATCATTCATTGCAGTTAAGAGGTTTGTTAAAGAATGTCATCAGTTCTGAAAGGTTTATTTTCAATGTGTAAGTCCATCTGACATAATTAAGAGGATCTTTACTGATGAAGATGCAAAGTATTTGATCATGCAATTTCCTTATTCATCAAGCAGCATTAGAGTTCTGTTGCCTACTTCTGCATGTTAAGGTCTAAGTAGCTGACTTCAAGAGACGATATATTAGTGGAAAGTAATGATGCAAGTATGCCTGACTTCTATTTATTGGAATGAAGCATTTCCTAGGTGCTCGGGACTAGACCACTGCTTTGCGACTGGTGCGCCATGGAACACTGGTGTGCCGCAAAGCGGCACTTGGTGTGCCTCAGAGCTGTGAACAAGGAGTGCTGTCCCTCACTCTGCGCATGTGCCCCATCGCTTGGTGGAAGAAGTCTGTAAGATTAGAGGTGATGGTAGGGAGCAGCAATGGCTGTGGGGGCAGCAATGGCTGTGGGGCAGCAGTGGCTCTGGTGAGTTGCTGCATTGAGTTAGAGTGGAAGAGGGGCTGGAGGTGCCTGGCTCTTAGGGAGGAGTGGGGGATTGAGTTATAGTGGGAACCTGGGGTTCTGGGTTCTGGAGGAGGAATGGGGGATTGGGTTATAGTGGAGAGCTGGGCTGCCAGGTTCTGGAGTAGGGGAGGGGGAGTGGGTTAGAGCCGAGGCTGGAGGTGCCTGGCTCTGGAGAAGTGGAAGAACATTGAGTTAGAGGGGAGGGGCAGGAGGTCTGGGGGATTCTTTCTCTGCAGGGGGAGAGGGGATTGGGTTATGTACAATGGATGTGCCACGAAATTGTAATGAGTGCTAAAGCGTGCCACTGGCTGATACAGTTTGCTGATCATTGCACTAGATGAGAGTTGAACTTGGTTAGAGTAGTTCCCAGCTTGAAGAATTACAATCCAAAGATGCCCCAGAATGAAATCACTCGCTTGCTGTATGTTGTTTTACTGGGAAATTGTTGAATGTAATGTTGTGTATGAAAGTGAAATGACCACAGCTCAGTCATTGCATCTAAAAACACCAAAGAGTAATATTAACCTGCACCTCACTGAAATGAATGTAATTAATATATAACAAATCTTATTTTGAGTACTTTTATATTACACAAAATAATTCTAATAATTACCCGTGGTCTATATGGTGCAAATGTGAAGTGGAACTCTGTAGTGTTTTCTAGGGAGAGTTCCCTCAAACTCATAAGACTATAAGATTAAATATGTTTCAGAGCTATCTCCTTTTTAATAGTTGAAGTCATAATCTGCTTAGTTTTTATGTATGTAGCTGCTAAGCACCAGAGAACTGAAATATGGACAGAAGTAAAACTACATTGATACTAAATGAGCCCAGGCCAAACCAGGATTGAGAATCACAGTATTGAGACCCTACAGGCAGGTCCCACTAGCAGCAGGGTGGCCTAGTGACTAGGCCCCCATGTTACCTAGGGGACTGAGGTGTAGGGCTTCAGCCTGCTCACTAGAGTCCATAGCTTTGATTTGGAGCGTGGCCCTGAGAGTCTAGTTTCCCCTCCTTGGGGGTGGAGGTCCCTGGGATTCTTCCCTGGGTTGCCTGGGGGTAGGTTTGGAGGCTGTGTCACATGTGGGTTTGGAGCTACCGACACAGGGGAAAGCTCTGGCACAGGCCTTGCGAGTGTCAGAGTCAGCTCCTGCCTCCTTGCTGGTCAGCCCTGAACTGAGCTAGCTTCTCTCCTTTATCCTCCCTCCAGGCCTGTCACTGGCTGCAGGTGAAACAGGACAAGGCTAACTAGACAAACAGGCCTTGTTTAGCCCCTGCACTGCCAGGCCTTCCTCTCACTCCCTTAAAGACTCCAAATTTCATGAGGCGGTCATATGGATTTTTCAGCTGACTCATTTTCAATAGGCTGAACCAAACGCTCAGAATGTACATCCTGACATTTGGGATTCCAGATTATCAGTGCTGTAAGCCCATCGAAGACAATGAATCAGCTTACATTGATTATAAGAAGTGGTAAAATTTTTCTTTAAAAATATTTTTGATATAAAATGCCCTCTTTTCACAAACAAATTTCCATGAGTAACTTTTCAGGTTTTTTTTTTTTTTTTAGCAAAAGAACTGGAAATGTAATTTCTCTCCCCATTTTTTGGGTTTCTTCTCCTGACCCTCTCCATTTTCCTCCTTTCGCCATTGTGCTGCTGAAATGGAGAGAGAAAATAAAAAGGGAGGTGAAAATAAAATATTAACACTGAAGGATTTTTCTATAGAGAAATGAAATATTTTAAACATTTTTCATAAAATACGCTTCCTTTGCTTGGCCAGCTTTACTGAGTAGGCCGAGGAGCTCTCTCAGGGAGTTTACAATCTGAATCCAAGTGTCAAAACCGAAATTCAGTCCCATATCCAGATAATGCCACAATGTCCTTGATGACAGAAACATTTTTGTGTGAATCTAGTCTCTTGAATACTTTTACCTGTTTGAATAACAGGAAGATCTAGGTGTAAACGAACGGCTAGATAAGAACCCAGACCTGCAGTTCCTGTGCATGCACATCTCCCCATACTTAGGGTGAACATCCATCCTGTTTTGGCCAGAAAAGCCTAGTATTTAAGGGGCCAGGGAAGCATCCCAATTTATTCTAACAAAGGTCTAATTGCCACGTTTTAAGACCCCCTGCTGAGCTTCCCTTCCCGCCCCCCACCCCACCCAGTGCAGGTGCAGCTTCTAGCCTGAGAGCACATAGAGAGCACATACTCAGTGGTCACATGTACAGGCGGAAGAGGAAGCCAGCAGGAGCACAGGCCTGGCTGCCACCTCCTTACCAGCTCCCTGTGGCTTGGGGAAGCTGGGAGCTGCACCAGCATGGCTGCTGCTCCATTCCTGGCTCCCCAAGGCGTGTGGTAGCTGGGGAGGTCGCCAGTGGGGCAGTGGTCCCGTTCCCAGTGCTCTGAGGTGTGGGGCAGCCAGGGAGATCCCACACAGGATGGCAGCCCTGTTCCTGGATCCCCGAGGCATGAAGCAGTCAGGGAGATCACCTGTGGGGCAGCAGCACGATTCGTGGTGCCCAGAGGCATGGAGCAGCCAAGAAACTGCACTTGCTTGACAGTCACAGCAGGGGAGCCACCTCCCTCAGGGTGTCCTGTATTTGGCCTAGGGAAATATGGTCTCTCTATCCACACTGCTTGAGTTTTTCACAAATAAACACTGCATGATCATGCTCCTAATTTAGTAAGAGCAAATTCTAATGTTTTAAAATGGATTTGCCTGGCTGATAAAGTTTTAACCCACATTAGCAGAAAGCATTCTGAAACTTGAGTTTACAAGTGGTTTCTTGATATAACTCAGCAGCCCAGACGGCTACTGACTTGTGGCATCCTTGGACTTCTCAGCCCAGTACAAACAAACTGTGCGTGGGAAGCTGGAACGGAGGGAAGTAGCTAGATGCACCAGTCACTGACAGCTGTCAGAAAAGGATGTGAGGCCAGGACATTTGGGAGAGAACAACTCTGTGGAGCATGCTGGGGAGCTTCCCCTGGGTCAATAAAATCTGCTTTTTCGCTGTCAGCACCACCTGGAAAAAGGGTTACACTGTGTGGTTTTGGTTTTTAATGTGCCAGTCAGGCACTAGCCATTTTGAAGGAGCCTCGGGAGTTAAGCACCGAACTCCCATGGAACTTGAATGGGATTTTGGTGTCTAAGTCCCTTTGGCTTCTTTGAAAATTCCAGCCTCGGCCACACACCCCTCCCCTACCTATCCACAACAATGAGATGGGGAGGGTCACCTACCCACATGCCAAATCTGAGAGGCAGCTGAAGCTCAGCAACAGTCATTCATTTCCATGACAGATCCCTATGTCAATTAAAAAGAGCTCCTTAAACACTTCAGCAAACCCATGTGGGAAGGCTTGGGGGGCACAGAGAGTGGGAGAATGAAATGAACCAGAGATCAGTGCTGGTGTCGTTGCTGGAATGGGATTGTGGATGTGATTGGCTACAAGGTCAGAGAGGTACGTCAGGCTGGAGTTATGCATGGTCTATTATTCTGACACAGTAGGTTAGTTGGGTCTAAACTGCAGGAACTCTGTGGACAGCCAAGTAATTATGTGTAACTGAGCTCAGAATCTGTTCCACTATCTCTAGTTTCTGAGTCAGTTGTAAAGTGCACAATTTTATATGAATAAATTACATTTTAAATGAAGAATGTGACCTAGCAGAATGATTCATTATGTATATTTGCATTTTGTAATTGTTGTTGTTAGACAACAAGAATGACGGGGTGCTTAGGCCAAAGAAAGGCCAGCAAAATAAACATCCTACATTTTTACCACTCAGCATCAGTCTGGTAGATATGGAATATTAGTGTGGTCTACACATCTAGGGCCCCATTCTCCACTGCCCTGCAGCTCCTGTAGTCACTCACACCTGTGCACAGTGGGAATGAAACAAATTTGATAGGGCTTTGCATGGGACTAACTACACAATCTGAAAGCCCATGGAGACTCAAGATCTTTTGTCCCAATGGAAACATGCTACCGAGAAATACCAGTACACTATTTTCAGCAGAGACAAGCAGTTAATACATTGTAAATCAAGTCAGAGTCAAAACAGCCATCACCAGTGCATGGGTAGGGTGTGAGTTTGGACTGTGGACTCATGCAACACTATCTCACATCCATTCTGATGACCACTCGATTGGCTGGGACTCCTGCTGTGTCTAGATACCTGCAGCCTGGCTGTGGCTGTCCCCCAGCTCTGGATGTTGCTTTAGTCACAGAGTGAAGTTGGATGTAGGTTGAGTTGATGTCGTCATTCTAGACGAGACAAGCAGGCTGTCTTGCAGGCAGGTGTGCCATTGCAGGGGAATGCTTATTTGATTTTTCTGTCACCCAGAATAGCACAAGTCCAGATAGACCAGTACATGCTAAAGAGTGGCCACTTTTGCAGGGTCTCATCTACTAACAGAAAAGCCAACACAGGACATGAACAAAACTTTCATTCCCACAGCTTGCCTACAAGGCTCAGTCATTCTGGTTGGTAAATGGTGGTAGAATGATGGTTGTAGAATCTCCATCACTGGAGATATGTAAGAACAGGTTAGATAAATATCTAACAGCGATGATATCGATGATGCTTGGTCCTGCCGTGAGGGCAGGAGACTGGACTCGATGACCTCTTGAAGTCCCTTCCAGTTCTAGTGTTCTATGATTCTTTGACTATTTGTCCCCCCATCTAACTCCAGTGCTCACCTCTATTTGGGTTCTTCCACAGGGATTCTCTTGATTTTGTTTTCACCTCAGGACCTCTTCCCTCTACCACAGTAAAGATCTTTCTCTGGGGTTGGGGTGCAAGGAAGTCCATCCCCTGAAATTCTTTGCCGGGGACAGCAGATAGTGCTTGCCATACTGGATTTCCAGCTCTCTTGTATGCTTGCATTGCTCTACATAGGAGATTTCCCCTCACAGGAGCAGCTCTTACAGGTCCCCATTCCAGTAGATTCCCTGGAAAGCTCATCCTCTAAGCTCCCTGCTCAAACCTTTCCTGGGGCCGCCTCTACAGTGAAGCTTCCTGTCTCTTTTGGGTACCCTTTGTTAGTCCCAGGTGTTTGTCACTGGCGCAGTCAGCTCCCCTCAGATGGGCCTGCGTAAGCAAGAAATGGTTACACTGAGCCCTAGCTCCCCATAAAGGCCACCTTGTGTCCTGTGACAGCTGAACAGGTGGGACTTTATTAAACTCTCTGGCTTGCTCTGCTACTGGACTGGCTGAGCCCCCAGATGCTAGTCCCAGCCACAGAGGTTGCTATCTGGTCCAGCAATGCCTGTTTTCCTCCCGGACCACAGATGTTGCCAGACCAGTGAATCCCAGATGGGAGAGGTTCAGCCTGAGTCATTGGAAGAATTAGAGGGGCCTAAGCTTGAAAGTATCCGGTCGATCTCTGCCACTTCAAGCGAGCACAAGTTCAGACAGGGTTCCTAAATGCAAGGGATCCTGAGCTGCATGGGAGAAGTTCCTTCCCCTACTGTACTGTTGTGTTCTGGTCTGTTCCCAGTTCAAGAGAAACTGTTGCTCTTCCTCAAGGCTGGCAGTTGGGAAGCACTGGGATCCAGCTATACCTCTGCCTCACATCCGTGCCGCCTGTAATGTTTGCAGAGAAGGGACGGTCACATAAGAGCCACCCAAGCCATTTTATACCACGTAGGTGTGCTAGGCAGATGTCAAAGGGTGATGGGGCAAGCATCATCTGGAGTGAGCCGCTCAAAGATATATGCCTCGGTGCAGCTTAATGTTTGGCTCCAGGTGTTCATGGCTGCATTTGATTTGTAGATAAAACGTTGGCAGGGAATGTAGCAACAGAAAAGGGGAAAAGTGAACATGAGAAAGTCTGTGTCATGTTCTGCATTACTTCATGCTGCTCTTAGGGCCAATTCATGCATATCAGCCATCTGATTGAGTCAGCGTAAGAAAAAAGGTAATAGGGCTGCAATATTTTCAATAGATTGGGCAAATTCTGGAGGCTAAACACCTAAATATATGGAAATACACATCTCATAGAATGGGAAGGGACCTTCAGAGGTCATCAAGTCCAGTTCCCTGCTCTCTTGGCAGGACCAAGCACCCTCTCTGCACGCCCCCACTTTTTAAAAAAAAAAAAAATTCATTGGCCGCAGAACCCTAAACGGCCCCCTCAAGGGCTGAACTCACAATTCTGGGCTCAGCAGGCTAGCAATGATCAAATCACTGAGCTATGCCTTCCCCAGTATAGGTTCAAGCTGATGCAAAGACTGCTGGAATGTATTTACATGGAGATTTTATCTTCTGAACCATTCATTTCACAAGTCACTTAGCACACCATATAAGTACCACTTCAACTTCTTTGAACACAAGTCAGGGAAGAGTAAGAAGAGAAGGCAGAAGTTTTTTTTAATGATTAATAATTTGAAAAAAGAAAGTCCTGTGCTCAGAAGAGATGCTTGTTCTAGTCACTCTTTCTAATCTCAGGCCTTTGCTCAAGAGGATATACACTGCTTGTTTCATCTTAATTCAGTGTTCACCCTACACAGCAAATCAATTTTCACATCAAAGCTTATTACCACTTGAAGCCACACATTCGCCCCGATGTCGCATACATATGTTTTTTGAAGTTGCTGCCATCTTCACGGGAAATTAATTTTACATTTGATTTTCATGCATTGTTTTCTCTCTTAATATTGCATATTTGTTTTTGCTTCTAAAGCTTATTTAATATATGAAATCGTATTTATATATATGAAACCTTTTAGAAAGGTTGCCTTAGAAACAAGCAAAGCAATTACCAGCTGTACCACTAAGTGAACTTAAAGCATGTTATCTGAAGAAATGGTTTGCAGGACAGAATACACCTCATTACTCAGGACTTTGCTTTTATTTCTATCAAGGAAACAACAATTTCTCACAACAATTTTAGATGGCTTCCTCTTCTTTAAAAAAAAACAGTATCTTCTTTTTAATAACCTTGCCTTTTTATCAGCTTAAAGCAGTATAATAAGCACTTAAAACAATCTTCCAGCCCATCCAGAATTGTAAAGGAATTCACAAGGGCTGTGTCTACACTAGCAATTTCTTTCACAAAATCAGGCCCTTTTTTGAAAGAACCTGTGGAGCATCCACACACAAAATGCGTTCTTTTGATTCGAAATTGAAAGAATGTGGCTTTTCTTCCAGAAGCTCTCTTCTGCTCCTGGATCAGGAAGAGCACCTCCTTTTGAAAGCTTCTTTAAAAAAGGAAAAAAGCATGTGTAGATGCTCCATGGGCCCCTTCTTTGAAAGGGCAGTCCTCATGGTGCTGGATTTTGCAATCTCTGGCCCATTCTTTTGAAAGAGTGGGGGTGTGTGGATGCTCTCTATCAAAGGAGAAGACTGATTGTTCAATCCGCTTCTTTGTGTGTGGATGTACTCATTCGAAAGAAGATCTTCTGGAAGATCATTTTTTGAAAGATTGCTGTAGTGTAGACATGACCAAGAAAATTAGCAGCATTTGACTGTGTGCCTGACCTGAAGTCCATCGATATGAATGTAAAGATTCCAGATAACTTCAATATATTTTCAATAACCCCTCTGCTAAAGGGCAGGAGATAAAATAGTTAAATGATTCATTGTGGAGTGCAAACAGTTTACGAATGGCAGCCTATATCTTGCAACAAAATCTTATGCAGATGAACCTTGTGTCCAGTTCTGTTGCTACCAAGGGGAGTCCATACCATCACAGGGACCCAACTGAGCAGCTCCCTTTGCCTGTGTTGGATAATCAGTGCACTGTGTAAAATATGCCAAGGCAAAGAGCTCTGGATTTCATCTGGTCTTTGCTTTCCCATCTTAACTTTAAAAGTAGGGAAAACAAACGCAAAGAACTAATATCCCTGTATCGTTAAGGCCCGGTGGTTACCTATATGGGAACACTCAGCCCCCTTTCTCCAATCTGATTTAGAGGTATGAATTTAAAGGGCATTAGTAAGAAGTCAGTTTTCAAAAAAAAAAAAATAATCAAGCTATCAAGGCTGTTCCCACTCTGGCACATTGAGCACAGAAGGTGGGTGAGAGGGGGCACAAGAGATTTTAAAATATCTTGCTACTAAAAGCATCTGTTTAAAATCTCCCCAAAGTTACAGATTTCTTGGCATTGGTTTGATATTGCTGCCACAACCCAAATGCAAAACCCCCTTGAGAATCCAGGAATGCGCATTTGGGAATTCCTTCCTGTGGGATACTGTCAAGGTCTTTAACCCTCCCTTTGGGGAGCGCTTGGAAAACTAAATTCTCCCAGAAATATCTTGCAGGCTTAGGCATATGCACACCAAACTTCCTGCCTTCTAGGACACAGGGATCAGATTATGGTCTTAAAAAGTGTTGTTATTAACAAAACAAAGGAAACATACTTGGTGAAACATTACTCGGTTGCTAGGTGTCAACAGAGCAACTAAAAGAAAAAAAGGATTAAAAACCACAGAGAGTTGCTTCCCTGTGATTCAGTTTGGAAAGATACAGTGTAAGGAGGGTAGTTATATGTGCTCAGCTCAGAGAAGTCCAACAACCTCCCCCCCTCAAGAAAAAAAAAACTGATCACATCTAACTAAACACTTGTTCCAAGATTTAGTCTTTCCCTAAGCATAGATGTCACTGGGTTCTTCATGCCTTGTTTCCTGGCTTAGTTCATGGCTGTTCAGCTTCCCTCTGGTCACACAAAGACAGGACCAGGAAGGTCACAGCTTCCCATTCAAAAGCCATACTCTGTTTCCATTGGCTGTCCTGGCCTCCTGCCAGCTTACATTCTGCTCCCCTAGCATTCCTGGACATTCTGTAGGACCTATTTGTCTATGGTTTAACCTTTTCAGGCAAGACAGTTAAGGTTAGGTTTCAAAAGCTAACCACCATTAAAAGACTTTAGTGAACTGAATGGATGGAATGTCCAGAAAAAGCATTATCCTTCACATGCATCAGCATTCAAGGAGAAGGAATTTTTTTTTAAAAAGTAAGCTTTCTCCTGCATCATAATTTGACCCTATTTAACATAATGTTCTTTTTATAACTAATTTTATATAATTTACACTCAACAAAAAGTATTACTTAAGTGCAACATTGATCAGTTAACACTAAAGGACAAATGTGAATTTTCAGTGTTTGATTTCTCAGACTTAAGATTGTATCAACATTAGCTTTTGCAACTTTAACACAGGGCAGGGAAGGGTAAATTTAAGGCACCATTAACAAGCTGTTTTTCAAATGTCCATTTTCCTTGTACTAAGGCAAAAAAAGACAGTGTCAAAATCCCACAACAAGACCTCCATATCACTTTCTGAGAGCCTTTAGTAGCCATTCCCAAGGAAAAGGAAAGCATTGTGTGAGATTTTAGCCACAGTGATCCCATAGACATTTATGCATGCCTTGTAGCTAGCTCCTATCAAGATTTTTGTAGCTGATATAAAAGGAATCTAACAGCGAAAGCTTTGCATGTTATGGAAAGGAAAGGTGGAATCATTTAAACAAGAAATAAGAATAAAAATAATAGCTTTTTCTTGTTCTTCACACAGTATGATTCAGAAATAGGTGACATTTGAAAGCATCATTATGAGACAAAATTTCTTCAATCACACAATGCTGGTGTATCCACCCTATCCCAGCACACAACACTTATTAGGAAAATTATGGAGAGGACTCAAATTGAGGAGGAGCTTGTGAAGCAATTGATTAGCTTAATAATATAGGGGGTGAGAGCTGTAAGGAGACATTCCCATGATTGCCAACATAAGACTGTAAAAACACTTTATATATAAAATGTGACTCAGACCTTCTATGCCATATAATGAGGAATTAGTCATCACATCTTAAGTGTTTGTGGTGGAAAGTGCCTTGCCGGCAGACCAGCTCATGCCAGGAACCCCATGCCCCAATGGAGCACTGACAAATACTTAGATGGAATCAGGTTGGCTCAGCTATGCATTGTGTTTACCTTTAATAGGTAGTGATGCTTAGTATTTAGCCCGTATTGAGAGCTTGCAAATTGCTGTCTGTGATAATCTCACACCTGTATTCCATATTGTAAGGAATATTTAAGCATTTGTATTATATGCTTCTGTGACTGTGCAAATCAGTAGACAGGAGAGAGATTTTAATTTATGTAAAGTGCTGATCTCCAACAAAAGATAATGTTGCCCATCAAAATCCAGTATTGTGTAACATCAAAGAAGATAAAAGACTTTGCTGATTCCTCACCCCACTCCCCTCAACCCACGAGTGAAGAGGAATTGTGCAAGTGAATTCTTTCCATCTGATGAGTTCACCTCAAAGTACAAAGTGGAAAGAAATGAAATGCCCTAACAAGGAGGAGCTATATCCTTATGCTGCTTGGACTCTGAGGGTGAGATATAAAAAAAAAAAAAAGAAACAAGAGACCTCCCCTACGCTTTGCCTGGGTTAACCCTACTCACAGTGTTTACTAAGGGCTTGTCTACACTTCCAGGAAGATCAACTGGGTTAGGATCAGTCTTCTGGAATTCCATTTCTTACATCTGGTAAAGATGCATGAAATCAGTCTCTATGGGGTCAGTAGTCGACCCCTGTGTGACTCCCTATCTCAAGGAGTGAGGGAGGTCAACAAGAGAAATGTTCATGTTGATGTTTCTTAGTGAAGACATTCATGTAAGTCGATTTCTGTCAATTTGAGCTACACAATTGCTGTAGCTAGAACTGTATATCTGAAATTGACTTTCCAGTCTAGTGTAGACCTAGCCTCATTCTATGAGCATATATTGCTGTTTGGAAATTTAAGATTGGCACTCCAGTGTGTGTGTGTGTGTGTGTGTGTGTGTGTGTGTGTGTGTTTGACATAGTCAGGGCTGGGATGACTTAGTTGGGATTGATCCTGCTTGAGGCAGGGGTCTGGACTTGATGACCTCTTGAGGTCCCTTCCAGCCCTATGATTCTGTGATTTGTGTTCCTGTATATAAATTCTTTAGATAGTTCATTATAGAGTTGGCCACATGCACAGCTTTAGTGTGAGATCTAAAGTGAACTTGACCTGGTCTAAGTGACCGGTCCATTTGGGACTGGAAGTAACCTGAACATTGTTATGATCTTTCAGATAAGGAACCATCTGTCACAAAGGCAAGCTTATTTGGGTGAGAAGACAGATCAGAATACCCAAGAGAACCGCCTGTGACTCTGTGTTAAGGCTGTTACAGGGGTGCTGTCAAGGCATGGGTCACTGGAAAGGTCAAACTCCCTCACAGGAAGCCTGGAAACATAGCCTGAGGTGTGCCCTTTAAGGGCAAGCAGGGCTGTTGTCCCAGGAGGGGCTTAGCTTCTATGTGAGCCTGGCTTCCGGGTCACCGCAGCCCGCTCTGGCAACAGAGGGGTCAGGGTGTGTGGACACTGTCTGTCGACAGAGGTTCTGTAGAGAAATATGCCCCAACAGAAACTTCTGTTGACAAAACTCTGCAGTGTAGCACATCCTTGGTTTTTTGTGACTTCAAAGGGAAAAAGAGTGACTTTGAAGTACTTAACCCTCTGAATAACGGATATAGTAGAAATGTTGCAGAATTAGGACTGTACCCTGAACCTTCATAGAAACAGGAAAACAGGTGAAATGTATCTCAGTAACAGAGCTAACTTCCCTAATTGGTTGATATAGTTGACTATCTAGCTAACAATCAATAGCAGATAATAAAAGAAATGTCTGGGCTCATGGTAAAAAAAAAAGAATGCCTTAGGAAGCCTCAGATACCACCACAAATGTGTTATATGCCTCAGTGGCATTTCAGTTGAGTGTTGTAGTTTTTTCATAGCTGCATATCCCATCATTAGGCTTGGAAGATTCGATTTTTAACAGAAAATTTGATTTCACTGCACACACACACACACAATAACCTGTGTCCATTGATCAAAATTTAAGAGGCAAAGTAAGACAAACACTGCTTGTGAGCATATTAGAGTTTGATTTAAGGATGTTTCCTTTGTGTATTTTGATAGGTGGTAAGGACAGTGTGCTGTTATCAAATTGTCTGTCCAACACCATTTTAATTTGAGAAAGAGTTTTAAAATAAACATTAATGATATCTCTCAAAATTATAAAAAAAAATTAATCCCACCTGCCTATCATTACTCCATGAACATGGGACCCATCTCACAGGCTCCAGTCCAAGCCCAGGAATCGACACTTCAATTAAACAGCCCAAGACCCACAAGTCCAAATCAGAGGACAGGGGCTAGCCACAGGCATCTAATTTCAGTCAGACGCACCTTGAGGCACCTTATGTTTCTTGCAGCTTTAATTTGCACTGGGGTGTCTGAGAATTAGGGAGCCACAATCAATTCCCCCTCCATCAAGCCTTGAGACTTTTTTGTCTGAGGTTGGACAGTGGGTGACATTGTTAATGAGGTAAGGTGGGAAGGAGCTTCTTCCCCTATGTTAGCTACTGAAATGAAAAGCCAACATCAAACAAGTGAATCATGAAACTGCTGTGGGCTACCTCATCTGTGCACTTGACCAACAAAATAGTCCCAGTGCCTGTTCCATATAACACACAAAATGGTGTCCAACAGTCCAGTCAGAGTGTGTCCCCTTTAGGCCCATGTTCTGTTCTTGGGTTTCAGAGGCAGTAGACATCAACTAAAGTGAACATAGGCAAGGGAAATAATTGGGCTCACAATGTTTGATAGCACGATATATTATGGTGTATACAATATTCACCTCAGATTTGTCAAGAGAGGCTAGACACATGGACAAGAGAAATAAAACACTGGCATGAAACTTGGAGAGGTTTCATATGTGGCAAGCATATCCTTCATTATTTATTTTTGTTACTGTAGGGAGCTGCAGTCATGGGAACCCCATTATGCTAAGTGCTCTACAAGCACAGAACAAAAGATAGACTGTAAGCTCCTGGGGCAGTGTCTAAGACAAGAAATGGATTCAGACAAACAGTGCAGCACAAAGAAATAATGAGACAGTATGATTCTGCATGACAGGCTATGTTCTTAGCACACGAGCATCCTAAGCTTTGTCAAACTTTTTATAGGCATGATCAAGGTTCAGTTTGTTTTTCCATGCTTGTCAGAATTAATTTTGTTGTGTGCACCACCATGGAGATGGTGAGTGGTGGGGGTGGAGTCTGGAGTTCATGAAGGGGTGCAGGGTGGGGCAGAGGGTTAAGGTGTGGGGGGTTGTAGGCTCTGTTGTAGGGTATGGGTTTTGGTGTGAAGCCAGTGATGAAGGATTCAGGGTCAGGGTAGAGGACTGGCATGCAGGAGAGGGTGAGGGCTCCAGCTAGAGGTGCAGACTACGAGGCAGGGCTGAGGATGAGAGCTTTGGGGTGCAGGCTGCCTTAGGGTTTTGGTGGGGAGGGAAGATTATTCCCAACAGCAGCACCTAGGCTAGGGCTGAGAAAGAGGCCCCTCTTCTCAGTTGCAGCAGAAGAAGCACTTCCCTGCCACAGCCCTGAGTGCATGTATACCCCTTGATAGGCTGCTGCATGGGAATTTAGGGCATCATGGAGAAGGGGAGTTTTGTGGTGAGCTTTGAAGGAGGATAATAAAATACCTCTGAAGAGGTTTAGGGGAAGTTTCAGGCAAGTGTGAGGGGCAACATGGGAAGAAACCCACAAAGGTACTTGCTTGAAACTTTTAGAAGTGGACAATGGAGGCAGATATGGGCCAATCACAGGTGGAGGTTGCCACCTTGACAGTAAATGAGAGATGAGAAGGGGAACAGGGGGTGGTAAACTGTGAAGAGCCTTGAAAATAAAGAGAAGCGTCTTCTGTTGGATTCTAAAGTGAAGGAGAGCAAGTGGAGGGATGCAGCAAGATGGGTGACATGGTCAAAGGGTCTGGGTAGGAAAATAATCTTTGAAGCAGCATTCTGTATGGATATGAGTGGGGCAAGACTGCATTTGTAAAGGCCAGATAAAAAGATTTAGTAGTAACGGAAACACAAAATGATGAGAACCTCGATAAGCATTTTTGCTGTGTCCATGAAAAAGAAAGGCCATATCCTAGAGATGCTATACAGAAACAATTAGCAAGATTTCAAAATAACTTAGGACTCAAGAGAGAGATTTGAGTTGAAGATGATACCCGGGTTATGGATTTAAGTGACAGGAAGGATTCGGGTAGTGTCCGCAATGCTGAAGAAAGGAGGTAGCAGGGAAGGGAAGGAGAAGGAGATTACAAACTCTGTTTTGGCCACGTGGAGCTTCAGCTGACAGACAATCATGCATAGATGTCAGAAAGACAGGAAGAGATTTCAGTTTGGACAGAAGGAGACATACCTGAAGCAGATCCATGAGTCACCAACATAGCGATGTTTGTTGATTTTGGTTGTGGATGTGATTACCTAGAAAGACGGTATAGACCAGACGCAACCGGCCTTTTTTTATCAGCGCTTCCACTTCACCTAGTCCACCCCCGACCCCACTCCTCAGAGAGGGACAGTTGGCAGCTTGGGCTGGGATCAGGGCCACAGCAGGAGTTGAGGGCTGTGCTGGGCAGTTGGGCAGGTGCTACATCTGGAGCCTTGACTGGTAGTAGGCTGTGGTCAGGGCTGTGAGCTGGTAGTTGGATTCCCAATGCTATCCAAGACACTCTGCCAAATCCTGTTTGCATTATTTACATGATTTCAGTGAGACTTTTCAATATTAAAATAAGCTGGGTTAGGCCCAGAGCACATTTTATGGTGTATGCAGAACCCAGGTACGGGTTTTTCAAATATAAATATTGCACTCAGAAAGACCAAAGGACAATTCAGAAATGAAATAATATTATGCTGCCTGACATCTGGCATTTGTTGAAAATGGAAGTGTCTTGCTTTATTTCTCTTCATTTATTTTCACAATACATGTCATACATTTTTCATGAGAAATGAATGTTATGCAGAAAAGTGTCTGCACAGAGTGTATCCGAGACATTAGGATTAATTCTGAATTGCAATTCATGTATCCTTTGTAGCGACTGACTAGGTAACACATTATAGGTAGTAATATAATGAAACAGTTGCTTTTCAGTTTTCTAACTATATGGCATCCACCTTTCTCAAATCAAAATGCAGATTAAGAACTGTGACTGCTCTTTCCTCATTTGTTCATTCGTACGTTCAAAACTGCAGCAAACTTCACATCACACTGGGACTGTCTGGACTTAATCGTGTATCTCCCGTTTCTGTAATGGAGAAATAAAGAAGTGTAAAGCCCACAAAGGATTTGGAATCTGGAGGCTGAGCTGAAAAGGCTCTATCCATTGACAGTCCCCAGCTCTGGGGTTTGTTTCAACCTCCTGCCCATTTCTTTGAAAAAGTGTCCCCAGGGTTCACTCAGAAATGAACACCCAATTGCAATCTGGCATAGGGTATTAAAACTATTTTGATCTGCCCAAGAAGTAAAAGGTAGAAAAGAAAAGTCAGACTTTCTTATGCTGAAGAAGTGGAAATCTGGTCTGAAACAAAATGATTTATTGAAGTTAGAGTATGTTACTGTTTACGGGTGGCTCATTATGCTCTGATAAGACCAATTTGTGTGGCATGGTGTCCCGAAAGGGAAAGCACTGCAAGGTTTTTATGATCAACATCCCACCACAGTGCTATAAGAATGTGCAAGTCTGTTGTAAAAATTTAACTCTAAAGACTACTTTACCTGTCATTTTTGCTTCCCTGTCTGTATTTTGAATTCCACATGGCAGCGGGGTGACCCCAAGATACTGAGGTGAATTCTGCTATTAGCTGACAGACAGCTATGTAACAAAATATTGATTGGGTCATAAAATGGAAATCCCTCCCATTCCTATATTAACAAACATGGAGCCAAACACATCCCGGGCTCCATCTGCCTCTTGCGCTTGTGCTACTGGTTCTGTGATAGGCTGCTCCTCTGGGGGCCAGGAGGGTACAGCACAGCAGACAACTTCTGTAAGTACGGCCTTAGGACATGCTGCAGCTGCTCCACCAACAAAGCATCCTCAGGGACCTGTGCAAGCACCGGAGTCACTTTACGTGCTTGATCCACCTGCTGGCTCCTCTCTTACCCTACTTTAGATACAGGCTTCGGCAGGCTGCCATCCCAGCTGATGAGACTGTTGTGAACCACTGGGGCTCAGAGCAGAACCCAGCATCCTGTCAAAGTCCTTGTAAAAATAAGGAGGACGGCGGGGAGTTCCTAGAGGTGCAGTTCATATTCCTGGTTTCCCGTAGGCACTCTTGAGACACTTAATCCATCCCCTGTTCCAGTTATTGGTCCCTCGAACCCCCAATACTCTCAGCATGTCCACTATTTCTTGGTGCCTGTGGTCATTTCTGGTGCTCTTACTGAAGTCAAACATCTAGCTTGTCACACCGCAGATTTGCGGAATAGGTTTGACAGACTCTCAGAACACAGATCTGTGGGATCAAGACCTGACCTGCATCCACAGTGAAAAAGGATGGAGTTTGTATCCAAGTATTGGTAGGACTTAGGCTTGGTCCTTGTAATAGGATGGGATTTCTGGGTACAGCTAGAGAAATCAGCCCCGGGTACCTTTGGTTAAAATCTCGGCCACTTACAGCCATAGGCTGGGATTTCCTACTCACTAAGGCACATCCAACCAGCCTCAACAGCACTTCTGCCAGCCCCACTGGCCAGCCAGAAGCCACACAAGCAAACTCACAGACTTCTCAGCTGCTGTACCAGCCCAAACCAACAACCCCCAATTTAAGGTTAGAGGCTCTTAAGCCTGTTTCACCAAACACCACACAGATTCTTCCAGACCCCAAAGGGCCCAGGCCCAGACCCCGGTCAATATATACTTGGATCTTACCCAAACAACACACTCACCAATTCTTTAGGTCTGATATCTAAAGATATATGAATACAAAAGAAAGCACAGGGTTTGATGGAGGAATAGTTAAAGCAATACTTTACATGCATCAGTCATAACTACTGATGCAGGCCAGTGATGTTATTTGCTGATTTTTGTGAATCTCTGAAAGTTCATTTCAGGTTCCATAGATTCAGTCACTGCAGCATTGTAGCTCCAGCCCACTGGGGTCCACACGCTGGGGCATGAACCCTCAGAGACCACGAGACAAAAGATTCAAGATGGACACTGCTGAATCCACCTCATCCCTCCAAGGGATGAGCTTCCAGTCCCAACAGGCTTCACTCAGGAGGACTAAAGAATAAAGAAAGTACCTGTCAGGGCCCATCGTATAGTTTTTCATACGTGGAGGGAAAATTCCATTTTTCTTCCATAGGTTTTGGCTTACCACCTGACCAGGTGGGTCACTGTGCTGAGCTTCCATTTGTTGAAGTCCCAGTGGGAAAACCCCAGCATCACAAAACAGGTGTTGGCCACCTGGGCCTTTGCTCAGTCTGTTGTCCTGGCTGGGGTGGAGACCCACCTCCCATTGTGAACCTCACCACTGAAACATTTCTCACACAGCTGCAGAGCTAAAAACCTATAACCTTACATACATCATACAGACATACAAGTAGAAAACAGACTCAAGGCATCATCAGCTTTCATTTGACACTTCACATGGCACCCTTAGCACAATATCTGGGGCCAATAGCCACACTGGGCATTAAAATGGTTTCCAGACCCAATATAAAAGTCCAGCCATGTGACAGTCCTATCCCTGGTGGCTGTATCCTACATCCTAAGTACTACAGGCTTACTGGCCTAAGTCAGATAGATGTGTGTGTACATGAAAGGGGGGTTGGGCTTAAGCATAAGTCTGAGCCTGGGCTTACACTGATGTATAGACATAACACAATGGCTACGTCTACACGTGCACGCTACATCGAAGTAGCTAATTTTGAAGTAGCGACATCGAAATAGGCTATTTCGATGAATAGCGTCTACACGTCCTCCAGGGCCGGCAACGTCGATGTTCAACTTCGACGTTGCGCAGCCCAACATCGAAATAGGCACAGCGAGGGAACGTCTACATGCCCAAGTAGCACACATCGAAATAAGGGTGCCAGGCACAGCTGCAGACAGGGTCACCGGGCGGACTAGCGTTTCCGGGGCAACAGCTAGCCGCTCCCTTAAAGGGCCCCTCCCAGACACACTCAGCCTGCACAGCACGCGGTCTGAGGAGCCATAGGCACACAGACCCCGGGCGCCGCAGTCATGGACCCCCAGCAGCAGCAGCAGCAGCAGCAGTAGCAGCAGCAGCAGCCAGAGGTCCACCCAGCCCTCCCGGCAGGAGCAGGGCTTGCCCTGCTCCGTGCCATGCGGGAGGCAGATGAGCACCTCCTTGCCCCAGGGGAGGAGATGCCCCCAGGGCAGCAGGGTTCAACCCCTACCCCTGCAGCACCCCGCCCCCCCCGCCACCTCACACGCCGGCAGCTGTGGAGCTACCCCACCAGCACCGACTGGTGGGAGCGGCTGGTGCTTGGGGAGTGGGACGACGACCGCTGGCTCAGGAACTTCAGGATGAGCCGGCAGACATTTCTGGAGCTGTGCCAGTGGCTCACCCCCGCACTCAGGCACCAGGACACCGCCATGCGGCGTGCCCTCACAGTGCAGAAATGGGTTGGCATCACTGTCTGGAAGCTGGCCACTCCAGACAGCTACCGATACGTGGCCCAGCAGTTTGGTGTCGGCAAGGCCACCGTCGGGGCTGTCTTCATGGAGGTAAGCGAACCCACGGGGGAAGGGAAGGGCAGGGCAGGGGAGGCCAGAGCAGGGGAGGGCAGGGCAGGGCAGGGCAGGGCAGGGCAGGGGGGCCAGGGCAGGGCAGGGCAGGGCAGAGCAGGGCACGGCAGGGCAGGGGGGCCAGGGCAGGGGAGGGCAGGGCAGGGCAGGGCACGGCAGGGCAGGGGGGCCAGGGCAGGGGAGGCCAGGGCAGGGCAGGGCAGGGCCATGCACACCCTGCTCACCCCTCATTGGTGCTGTCCCATGTGCTTTCTCCGCAGGTTGTGCGTGCCGTCAACGCCATGCTCCTGCACAGGCTCGTGAGGCTGGGGGACCCAGATGCCACCATCGCCGCCTTTGCCACCCTGGGCTTCCCCAACTGCTTCGCGGCTCTGGATGGGACTCACATCCCCATCCGCGCCCCGCATCACAGTGGAGGACGATACCTCAGTCGAAAGGGCTACCATTCTGTCGTCCTCCAGGCCTTGGTGGACAGCCGGGGATGTTTCCAGGACATTTATGTGGGCTGGCCTGGCAGCACCCACGACGCCCGGGTTTTCCGGAACTCGGGCCTGTGCCACCGGCTGGAGGCGGGGACCTACATCCCCCAGTGGGAGATCCCTCTGGGGAACACCACCAAGCCCTTCTGCGTCATCGCAGATGTGGCCTACCCCCTCCGGCCGTGGCTCATGCACCCCTACACGGGCCAGCTCTCCGCTAGCCAGGAGCGCTTCAACCAGCGCCTGAACCATGCGCGCCAGGTGGTGGAGCGCTCATTTGGCCACCTGAAAGGACGCTGGAGATGTCTCCTGACCCGCCTGGATGCAGGCCCCAACAACATCCCCCAGATTGTGGGTGCCTGCTGCGCCCTGCACAATTTGGTAGAGAGCAAGGGGGACACCTTTTTCCAGGGCTGGGCTGCGGAGGCCAGCAGGGCAGACGTCCAGCCACCTGCTGCCCCCAGTCGGCAGGTGGACCCCGTGGGGACCCGGGTCCGGGAGGCCCTGCGGGCCCACTTTGATGAACAGGCTGCGGGATGAACTCTGCCCAGGCCCCCTACTGCCTGCCCCTTCCTCCACCACACTCCTGCCCCAACACCTGCCCCATGGAGCACCCCACCGCACCCCTCTCCCACTTGTCCTGGACAAATGACAGCACACACTTGTGGCTGAACTTAAACTTTTTTTTTTCTTTCTGAACCTTTTTTTTGGAACTGTAAATAAATATTTGAACCAAAAACCAAAAACTACGTACAAACATGTTGAACAAAAGCAATATGTACAAAAATAAAACAATACAAAGAAATAACAGTCCTCAATAATCAAAAGAAAACCAGGGAGGATAAAGGGGAGAACTATTTACATGGGGGGGACGGGGCAAACCGGGGGCAGAAAAGAACAGGGTCCAACTATATACGGGGGGGGGGGCCACGTCCCGGGCCCCTCGCCCGTATAGCCCGGCACCGGGCGTTGGCGGCTGGGAGCCCCGCCGCGGTCGCAGCCTGGTCCGTGGCTGGGTGGGAGCGGGCTGGACTGGAAGGTACGGTGGCCGGCGAGTGTCAGGTGGCTCCAGGGTCCCTTGGCGCTCTGGCCCTTGCTGGTGGGTGGCGGGGCGACGGCGGACAGGACGGCGACAGGTGGAGCAGCTGGTGGTGGGGCTGCAGGAGCAGGCAGGGCGGGTGATGTGGCGGCTGGCACGGCATGGGGGGCCAGGTAGTCCACCAAGCGGTTAAATGTCTCCATGTAGGCCCCCCATGCCTCCTGGCACCAGGCCAGCGCCCGCTCCTGCAGCTGGAGGTGCTGCTCTGCGACCTCCAGCTGCCGACGGTGGATGGCCAGCAGCTGGGGGTCCATCGCTGTCGGCGGTTGGTGGTGCGGGGTCCGCCATCTAGCCCACCGTGGGGCCGGTCGGTCCTCGGCCGAGGGGCTGGCCTGGAGTGATGGTCCCGGAGGGCTTTCTGGGACGACTGACGCCTCGCCGGCGCTCTCTTCCGGTCCTTCTGATGGTGCAGGTGCAGGACACAGGAGCGGAGGGGGGGAAGAAGAATGGAGACAGGCGTTAGTGTGGGCCCCGAGCCGTGGCCTTTATCCCCCCAGCCCTGTGCTGCAGGTTCCTCATCCCCGTCCCCGGGAGATGCCTGCCCTGCACCCCGTCCCCTGGTGGGAGCGACTCTCACTTCACCCCGCAGGGTCTGACAGCAGGAGAAGTTTCTTAGGCCACAGATGCCCAGTTTCTGCCAGGAGTGACAGCACCAGCTGTCGGAAGAGACAGTCCTTCCAACCCATCCTGGGGAGAAGACCACAAGGGGTGCCCCTCTGGGATGCAGCTTTCCCCCTCCTCAGGCTGGCTGCCTTCCAGCTCTCCCTTCCCCTAGCCTCTACCTGTGGGCCCTGCCCTCGCCCCCCCAGGTCCAAGCCAGCTCGGCTCCTCCCTCCTGTTTGTTCAGGGCAGAGGTGTCACCTGCCAGCTGTAGCCCCAGGATCCTCCTTTGCCCCTGGGAGCTATTCGGCTCTTGTTGCTCATATGTAGCCTGAGTCTCCCTTTGGCACTCCCCCCACTCCATCACATGCTGCTGCTGCGGGGTGTCCCACCCCCTCCTCCCGGGGGCCCCTCGAGGTTCCGCTCCCCCCTGGCCCAGGGATGGGGCATGGCACTGTCATGCGGGGTGGGGCGGGGGCAGGGGCTGATGGATGCAGTGCTGTGAGGGCCATGGCCCTGGTGTCCTTGGGGCCACGGCCATGTGAGCATGTGGTGGGCCCTGGACACATATCTCTTACCCCCGCCCCTCAAGCCCAGGGGTGTCCACCAGAGGGGGGGACCTACCTGTCGGTCCGTTCCCACGGTCCGGAGATCCCCGGGGGGCGGAGGCCCTGCTGCTTCTCTGGGATGGCAGGAGGAGGATCTGCAGCCCGGATTCTGCGAAGGAGGAGCCCCCGCCCCTCCTCCTCCTCCTCCTCCTGCCGCGATGTCCCGGGAGTGGCCTCCGGGGGGGGGGCCCCCGGGGTGCGGGGCTTCCTCCGGGGTGAACTCCGTCTGCAGGGCCTGCTGGGGCTCATCAGCCGAGGTGTCAAGGGTGGCCGGAGGGGAGGAGGTGTGTCGGGGGCCCAGGATGTCCCTGAGCTCCCTGTAAAAGGGGCAAGTGACGGGGGCGGCCCCAGATCGGCTGGCCGCATCCCGGGCCTGGGAGTAACCCTGCCGCAGCTCCTTCACCTTACTCCTCACATGATCAGGAGTGCGGGCAGGGTGACCCTGGGCATCCAGGCCATCGGCCAGCCGAGCGAACGCATCCGCGTTCTGCCTCTTGCTCCCCATTGCTTGGAGCACCTCCTCCTCGCTCCAGAGCCCCAGCAGGTCCCGCAGCTCGGCCTCCGTCCAGGAGGGGCCCCGCTGCCGCTTCCCAGCCTGGCTGCCCTGGCTCCCCTTGGGGGGGTCCCCTGGGGGCGCTGGGGGGGCTGCCAGCCAGCCATCGCAGCTGTGTGGGGGGCTGAGGGTGGTGCAGGCTGGCCGCGTGTGCAGGCTGCAGCCTGCACGTTCCCTCAGCTTCCTGCACAGGAAGGGAGGGGGAAGGGACCTTTAAGGGGCCGCTCCACGCGGCCACCAGTGAGCTGAGGGGCTGGAGAGAGCGTCTCTCAACCCCCCAGCTGATGGCCGCCATGGAGGACCTGGCAATTTCGACGTTGTGGGACGCGGATCATCTACATGTGCCCTACTTCGACGTTGAACGTCAAAGTAGGGCACTATTACGATCCCCTCATGAGGTTAGCGACTTCGACGTCTCGCCGCCTAACGTCGAAGTTAACTTCGAAATAGCGCCTGACGCGTGTAGCCGCGACAGGCGCTATTTCGAAGTTAGTGCCGCTACTTTGAAGTAGCGTGCACGTGTAGACGCGGCTAATGTGAGTCAGTGCCCAGGAAATCTGCCAAAGGCTCTCTCTCATGCAAATGGGGCTCTTCAGCTTGCCTGTCCTGGCCACCAGATCAGCCTGATATTCAAGATATTCCAGTTATTTAAATAGGCCCCTTTCCCAGAACTCCACCTGATAGGTGTGAAGTTTCTGATTTACAGTGTAACTCAATGCATGATGATGATGGTGATCATGCATTGCTGAGCATGATCATCTTCCATGGGAGCTGTGGATCCTCAGTTGGCTGATAACGCCTAGCCTTGAACCACAAGTTCTTTAGAAAGAGGGCAGACGTTTCCATGTATGGAAGGAGGCTGTTGCCTATGACTGGAAGCCAGTCTCTCCTTCCTCCTGTGCCTCTTGACCTCTCAGCTTGTCAGAATGCAAGTTCAAAATGCAAGGGACCATCACTTAGGACTTCTCTCCATTTTGAAGAATCCTTGATGAGTGTCTCCCAAGTGTCTGTGTCAATATTGCACTTTATAAAGTTATCCTTCAGCAAGTCCTTGTAATGCTTCCACTGTCCTCCTACGTTTACGTACCCTTCTTTCAGCTGAGACAACAGGACCTGTTTTGGCAGGTGATGATTGTCTGTCATCTGGACATGATCAGTCCAGTGGAGTTGCTGACGGATGGTCATTGCCGTGATACTGAAGGTCTTTGCCTCTTCCAGAACACTAATGTTGGTGCGTCTGTCTTCCCATTTGTTCTTCAAGATCTTTCAGAGACAACATTGGTGATACCCTCTCAAGGATGCCTGCACGTTGTCCTGGTTTCAGACCCACACAATAATGTTGAGAGAACAGCAGCTTGATAAAGAAGCAGCTTGATGTCAACTCAAAAGTGCTACATTTCTGCTGTTTTGTTTTGTTGGAGTACAGACTAACACAACTACCTCTTTGTTACTACTCAAACATTGTGATCTTCAGAAACCCCAAGATATAAACAAGCTAAGGCTGCCCTGGCACAGCTCAGATGGTGTTGGATTTCTGCACCTATATCTGCCTTGGATGAGAGATCATTTCCATGGTAGAGGACAACATTCTCCAGTACTTTTCCATTGCTTTTCAGAGGTGGAGTGCATGATATCTCATTTGGAGAGGGCTGATGGGGCACTCTGGCCTTTTTGATGTTGAGCATGAGACCAAGACATGTGTTAGCATCAGTCAACACATTCGGGATAGTCTGAAGATCTATCTCAGAGTGAGCAAAACTACACTGTCATCAGCTCTTGCAGGTGGGAAGATGAAGTGTGCCTCCTCTGCAATCTGGGGTCCCTACAATGTGTTGTACCTCCTGAAGCCTCCCTTGGTGTCAGTGCAGCTCCCCAACAGGGGACTGTGCCAAAACAAATATGAACAAGTCCTTCATGTAGAATATTGATTACTTCAATCAAAAGAGGAGAATACTGATGAAAGATTTGATCCAGTCTATTTTACAAATCTGGACTCTTTATTCTCTTCATGTTTTCACTGTTGTTGGTGCTAAAACTATCATCTGCAACATCCTTTATCTTTCTGCCTCATCAACTATTTCCCAGTCTTATCTGAATGCATTCCCCCCACAGGCATCCCTCTGAATTTCTTTCCCCTTGCTATTATTCCTGTTAGCTTTGTTTCTGTATCAGCTAGGTTTCATGAGCGATATTATAGACTATGTGGATTGAATATAAAAAGAGTGTAAGCAAAAGAAATGAGCAAACAGGAAGGATGAATGTTCAAGGCAGTATCTGAACATGTGAATAAATACAGACCTAACACATGGGTAGACAAAATACAGTTTCAAGCAAACATTGAGGTTCATTATGAAATTCTCCTTTTTCCATCTCTTTGTTGATTTACATCTTCCCTTCTTTCTGAACTATTCTCTCATCCACAACCTATTGGGATCATAGCTAGACTCTGAATGGTGTGTAAATGTTCCCAATTCACTCAAAAAGCTAAGATGTGTAGGGATCAACAAAAGAAAGCAGATGAAGAAAGACTGTAGCCGTGTCTACACGTGCATGCTACTTCGAAATAGCGGCACTAACTTCGAAATAGCGCCCGTCACGGCTACACGTGTTGGGCGCTATTTCGATGTTAACATCGACATTAGGCGGCGACACGTTGAAGCCGCTAACCCCATGAGGGGATGGGAATAGCGCCCTACTTCGAAGTTGAACGTCGAAGTAGGGCACATGGAGACGATCCGCATCCCGCACCATCGAAATAGTGGGGTCCGCCATGGTGGCCATCAGCTGAGGGGTTGAGAGACTCTCTCTCTCCAGCCCCTGCGGGGCTCTATGGTCACCGTGTGCAGAAGCCCTTAGCCCAGGGCTTCTGGCTGCTGCTGCTGCAGCTGGGGATCCGTGCTGCATGCACAGGGTCTGCAACCAGTTGTCGGCTCTGTGGATCTTGTGTTGTTTAGTGCAAGTGTGTCTGGGAGGGGCCCTTTAAGGGAGCGGCTTGCTGTTGAGTCCGCCCTGTGACCCTGTCTGCAGCTGTGCCTGGCACCCTTATTTCGATGTGTGCTACTGTGGCATGTAGACGTTCCCTCGCAGCACCTATTTCGATGTGGTGCTGCCCAACGTCGATGTTGAACGTCGACGTTGCCAGTCCTGGAGGACGTGTAGACGTTATTCATCGAAATAGCCTATTTCGATGTCGCTACATCAAAATAAGCTACTTCGATGTAGGCTTCACGTGTAGACGTAGCTTGTATGTGCTAGTGATACTGAAATATAATGAGCCCTTTTGGGTGGCTTTTTTTGCCTGGCAAAATGCAAATTTTGCAGCCAAGGAAGCGGCAAGAGCACCTGGAGCTCCTTTTGAAAGGTAAGTCCTGGGCTGGGGCAGTTGGGGAGGGTTAAGCCTGGTGGTGGGCTGGGGCCATGGAGGGGCAGGGGGTGGAGCTGAGCTGGGGTCACGCACAGGGGGTTTGAACTGGGGCAAGGGGGTTGAGCTGACCTGGAGCTGTGCGTGGGGGTGGCAAGCTGGGCTGGGAGGAACAGGATTTTTGAGTCACGCATTTCGAGGGATTACTGTCCCTCTATATAGAGTTACATCACAACCAGAATACATAAAAATTCAGAATGAAATTCCATCCTTCTTCTTAACCATATTATTTTGGTTAGGGATTGCAGTACAAATAGTAAGAGATCACTGCAGTATTTATGCTTCAATGGGGCATTAGGAATGGAGAAGAGTTTTTTAATACATTATGAAATCTTTTTTTTTTTTTTTGGTAACAATATGTGGGTATGGGATTTCAGCCTGAAACTCTAAATTTTTCCAACTTTGTGGGGTATTAGACCCTTAACCCATTTAAGCAGCGTCTACACATGCACGCTACTTCGAAGTAGCGGCGCCAACTTCGAAATAGCGCCCGTCACGGCTACATGTGTTGCGCGTTATTTCGAAGTTAACTTCGACGTTAGGCGGCGAGACGTCGAAGTCGCTAACCCCATGAGGGGATGGGAATAGTGCCCTACTTCGACGTTCAACGTCGAAGTAGGGAACGTGTAGATGATCTGCGTCCTGCAACATCGAAATAGTGGGGTCCTCCATGGCGACCATCAGCTGAGGGGTTGAGAAACGCTCTCTCTCCAGCCCCTGCGGGGCTCTGTGGTCACCATGTGCAGCAGCCCTTAGCCCAGGGCTTCTGGCTGCTGTTGCTGCAGCTGGGGATCCATGCTGCATGCACAGGGTCTGCAACTAGTTGTCAGCTCTGTGTATCTTGTGCTGTTTAGTGCAAGTGTGTCTGGGAAGGGCCCTTTAAGGGAGCGGCTTGCTGTTGAGTCCACCCTGTGACCCTGTCTGCAGCTGTTCCTGGCACCCTTATTTCGATGTGTGCTACTTTGGCGTGTAGACGTTCCCTCACAGCGCCTATTTCAATGTGGTGCTGCCCAACATCAACGTTCAACATCGACGTTGCCAGCCCTGGAGGACGTGTAGACGCTATTCATCGAAATAAGCTATTTCGATGTAGCGTGCACGTGTAGACGTAGCCTTACGCTTATAAATGCCACTGACACAAACTCACTGATTAACTTCTGATATAGTATCTATTACCGATCACCAAAACCGCTTCCTTGGCACAAACTGTATTTAATAGACTCAGAGGGGTAGCCATGTTAGACTGTATCTTCACAAAAGTAGTCCTGTAGCACCTTCAAGACTAACACATTTATTTACTAGGTAATGAGCTTTCGTGGGTAAGACCCACTTCTTCAGGTTTTCAGATCTTTATTACTAGAGAATGATATTTGAAGGTTGTTTTTTGTGGCTTAAATACATCTTTTTCCAAGGTAAAAATGTTTGTTGTGGACTGACAGCCATTAGCAGTAGAATAATTTGCTAGAGATGGCAGGACTCTAGTTCATCCTTCTGGTCCTGAGATTATAGAGGTTAAAAGCATGACAGAACGTGGTAACCTTCTTGACATTGAAGCTTCTAAGCAAATGGCAATGCTGGCAAATGTATAAAAAGCAAGATTTCAAATGTCTCCTGGAAACATTTTGCAAACCCTGTTACTGCCCAAAGGGGACTGGAAATAGAAGAGTTCTGACTCCATTTTAAGTCAGTCTTCTAAATGACATGACAACTGTATGTCAGTGCAACTGTATGTCAGATTCCTTTAGGCTTGCTAACATGATTGTGTCTTGTTTACTAAGAGAGATATAGGTTAGTTATGTTTATTAATAAGTTGTTTGGAGATAATTTTATATTTTAATTTATTTTCAGATTATTTATTTGATGCTTTATTTCTGGGGACCGAACTTTGCTCTGGGGAATTTTTGTTGGTCATCTGTCAGCCTTCATCAGGCTGAGAGAGAAGACTTCATTATTTTAGCTCTTTTTTGAGTGTCTTTAATTTCAAAGTTAATTTAAATAAAAAAAGTATGATTGGATGTGCCAGGGTTGATCAACATCATCTCTCCCCCCACCAGACCCAGTCAGGAGGCAGCCTCAGTGACACACCTCCCAAGCTCTTCCGTATTTACTCAGTCCAATAGAGTCCTCACCACACAAATAAATTATCTGATCAGGGTCAGCAGAATGGATGGAGCGAGTTGGCTGGGAGTAGGACTACAAAAATCCCTCTCCGACTGCATTGACCTTACCCAATGAAACTGTACATCTCTAAGGAAAGTAAACTTTTCCCTGCGTGGCTCTGCCTCATGGCCCTGGGGCATATCACAAGAGTGTCATTTCTTCTAGTGGGGCTTCAGTGGAGCTGCTCAGCAAGGGAGTTGAGGAGTGAGTCATAGGCCTCCTGTGGAGATTTCTCTGTCTTCTCACAAATCCTCCACGTCTGGGAGGAAGCTTTCCACCCATTCCCCCACATTAAGGGACACCTGAATCCCTGAAAGCCACCTCCTTCAGCGTGGGGAAATCTTTCAGAGAGAGAACTCTGGCTCAGACTGCTTCTTAGAGTGCCCCTCCCACAATTCTTCATGGAAGAAAGGATGATCTCACTCAGTATGTTAAGGGCTTGTCTATACAGGGAGTTACTGCATGGCAAGTTGCAATGGGAATCTAGAGTACACCAGCTTGCAGTGCAGTAAGATCCCACATGGACACTTCTACCATGCAGTGACAGTTCCAGAACTTGGCTTGTGGCAAAATACTTTCAAGTAGCATGATTTGAATACCTGTATGTGTGGAATGGATTTCCTTACCTAATAAATAAGATAAACAGTATTTTATAATATGTGCATTTTTACTCCTTTGGTGTTCTTCTCTGCTGCAGCCTCTCAGTGGTGGAAGAATGGATCACTACTCTTTGAAGTACTAATATTGAATAGGAACGGACCAGACACAGTATGTATATGAAGTGCATTTTACTCAATGTGCCTGTGCCAATGGAAGGAATTGGTTTATAATACTTCCTGGGGAGAAGTGGGCATGATCTAATGACCTGGTAATGGGAGTAGGTCACAGGAAACTATTGATTCTTAATTTTGGCTTGGAAACAGACAAAATACAATTTAGAGCAAGCTGCTTTTCTTCTGAGTCTGGGCCCCCTTTTGTCAAGTAAGATTTTTTTTTAAAAAGAGGATCTTTGCTTTGAATTGTATCTATTGCACCATTACACAAGTGACTTGCAACAGGTACTATCCATCCATTTGCATGTTAAGTGGACCATAATAAAAAGATGCCATATTTCCACTGTCGTGTCATCAGCTGACCTGCCCACACCAGTAAAAGCCAGTAGCTCACAGGTGGTAATTGCTTGGTAGGGTGGGGAACAGAGTCAATGTGATTCCCTGCCCTTCTGTTCTACCAGGTAGTGGCTACTTCTCTCTGGGCATCTACACACGTTAGACTCTTGACACTTCTCAAAGCCAAACTAGCAAAAGAAATAGTTCCAGCTCTTATAAATCTCATCTACTCTTGTAGCTGTGAGACAGCAATAATCTGACAAGCAGGTTTCTAAATAGCCAAGCTTATCTAGGGAAAACACCTCTCATTCTTACACAGCGAAGGGACAGCATGACAGGGCACTAGCCTTGAGCTATTCTTGTAGCATTTCACACAGCCCAAACCCAATAGGAAATCAGAGCACTCAAAATCAAGACAACCCCTGTGTGGGGCTTATTTATAGCTATTTTCAGAATACTAACTTTTTAGCCCATAAAGTTCACCCTTCTACTGGGTGCCTAGGTACAAATCGAGGCAGAACTCCCCCCGCCCCCCAAAATGCAGGCCTCCCACAGACTCCTGGACAACAGCTTGGGAAGCTTGTCCACTTTGTATTAAAAATCACTAGTGTCTTTCCTGGAGGCTGTAAATACTCGCTCCACCTTGGAGCAGGAGTCCCCAACTCTCTTCCGGCAGATGGACAGCCATAGGCATCCAGCAGTCCTTTTCCTACTCAGTCCTTTCCCCCTGGGCTGGGAGAGGCCTGCAGGCAGCATCCCTCTGCCCTTTTCTCTGGGAGCTCTTCTCCCTAGAAACTCCTTTGTCAGCTGAGCTCTGGTAGCCTTTTATCAAACTCGAGTGCTCAGTCAATGAGCTGCCAAATTTCACCTGGGCAGTTAATTACTAGTGGTAGACCAAGGTGGACCTGTGTTCTCTAAAAAAGCCCCCAACAGGCAGGCTGGGCCTTGACTTCATTTAAAGGGGCAGATACTCTATGACAGAAGGTCTAAATAGGCACCAGAAGTCACAGAGAAGATCCAGCTAGTATTTGCCCATCAGAGAGCCAAACTTGGATGTCAGAATGATAGATGTTAACTCAGATTGTTAAACGGAAGTTTCAGGTCAGACAGAGGGTTGAGCATTTCAGCCTTTCTGAAGCGGACTAGCAGATTTCCAAATGCCTTCTTGAAGTCTTTGACCCGGCATAAAAAAAGGCATCCATGCAGAATGATGGCATCAGCACTACCTAGGGGAAGCAGCGATGAACAATACGGAGTCAGAAGAGTTACACTGTTGCTAATATGAATAGTATTAAGTACACTAGGATATGCACAACATAATTATTTTTCTAACTCAAAGAGCCATTCTTCTGACCACTAGCAACAGCAGGAGTTACCTTTGGGATGTGAGTAATTCGAGAAACAAAGCCATTATGACAAACACATTAGATAGGGCGATCACATTTCCCTATGCTGAACATGGAATGCTTGGTAAAATAACTCATATTCAAGCAAGTTCAATGGCAATCAATCAGAACTATGCAGTACAAATGTTCAAATTAGCATATTTGAGACTTTAGGGACCACTCGGAGAAGGTGACATGCACGCTCCCATGCACCTCTCTCATACGGGGGGTAAGTATCAGAGAGGTAACTGTGTTAGTCTGAAATCCTGTGGCACTTTATAGATTAATAGATATATTGGAGCATATGCTTTCATGGGCAAAGACCCACTTCGTCAGACCCACGAAAGCTTATACTCCACTATAGGCTACGTCTACACGTGCACGCTACATCGAAATAGCTAATTTCGAAGTAGCGACATCGAAATAGCCTATTTCGATGAATAACGTCTACACGTCCTCCAGGGCTGGCAACGTCGATGTTCAACTTCGACGTTGCTCAGCCCAACATCGAAATAGGCGCAGCAAGGGAACGTCTACACGCCAAAGTAGCACACATCGAAATAAGGGAGCCAGGCACAGCTGCAGACAGGGTCACGGGGCGGACTCAACAGCAAGTTGCTCCCTTAAAGGGCCCCTCCCAGACACACTTTCATTAAACAGTGCAAGATACACAGAGCCAACAACTAGTTGCAGACCCTGTATATGCAGCACGGACCCCCAGCTGCAGCAGCAGCAGCCAGAAGCCCTGGGCTAAGGGCTGCTGCACACGGTGACCACAGAGCCCCGCAAGGGCTGGAGAGAGAGTATCTCTCAACCCCCCAGCTGATGGCCGCCATGGAGGACCCCGCTATTTCGATGTTGCAGGACGCGGATCGTCTCCATGTGCCCTACTTCGATGTTGAACGTCGAAGTAGGGCGCTATTCCCATCCCCTCATGGGGTTAGCGACTTCGACGTCTCGCCGCCTAACGTCGATTTCAACTTCGAAATAGCGCCCAACACGTGTAGCCGCGACGGGCACTATTTCGAAGTTACTGCCGCTACTTCGAAGTAGCGTGCACGTGTAGACGCAGCCATAAGGTGCCAGAGGACTTCTCATTGTTTGTACAGGGCAAGGGAAAAGCTGACCCAACCTTCCCTGCCCAGAGCTCTCCTCCATGTCTGTCTGGACCCCCAGGAGGGACCTGCCTTTCCCACTGCCTGTGACTGTGTATTCCTGAAGCAACACATTGGGGCATGCAGGGTCACATGCCCTCCCCAGATGCCTGCCAGGGTTCACACCCCAATGTGGCCAGCAGCATCCTTTCGGCATTGTGTGGGACAGAGGGGACTGGAGCTGCTACGAGCTGTAGCAGAGCATGGAGATGGGGTGACCTGGCTTGCGTCTTTGTAGAGCTCATCTCTTCCCCTCCCCCTTTTCCCATGGTGAGAAGCAGCTTGTCGCTTCCTGCTCACAGTGTCCAAAAGTAGGTAACGCCTCCAAGCTGCTGCTGGCCACCAGCATAACCCAGTGGTCTCCTGAACCCCAGCCACAGCATGAACAGGAATGATTTAAGTCCCAGTCTTGCACTGTGCACCAGGGTCCTGGGAACCAGACCACAGGGATCTCAGTGAACCCAGCCTGACAGGTGACTCAGCAGGGGAGGGTGTCTAGGGGATGGATCAGCCTTTCACTCCCTGGGGACAAGACATGGGCTGGAGAGCAGGGAGCAGCAGATGAAGAGAGTGCTAAGTCCCATCCGGGGGCTGTGATGGAGCTAGCAGGTTTGGGGTACAAACAGGCTGGAAATCACCTCCCTGCACCACTCCAGAGCTTAGCTGAGGGACAGAGAGGCTCCCCCATGCCAGTGCACTATGGGTGCTTTGGCACATGCAGGGCTTGGCTCCTCCCATCCAGCACCATGGGTTGGAGGCTGTCGGCCTTTCCTAAAGGGCCAACCCAGCCAAAGGCAGTGGGCAAAGGAAGGAGCCTACCAGCCAGGATGTTAGTGAGTGGAGCCCTCCTGCCAGGGGGTGGTTCTCTGCATAGCAGTGGAGTGGGTTGTGCCACACCGGGGGTGGAGATATGGAGGGGCAGAGGGGCTGGAGGGGGGCGAAAGGGCAAAGCAGGGAAAGGACAGTGAGAGAGGGAGCACGTATGAGCCAATGGGTGGGCAACAGAGGCAACATGTAACTGGCCACCACCTGGCACCTATTTGTCTGTGCTCATCAGACACCGCAGCTTGGGGAATGCAGCCAGTGCTTCCAGGAAATAGGAAGGGGGCAGGACTCTATGGGGTGAGAGCTGGCACACAGCGAGGGCTGCATGTATCGACCAGCAGAAAAGCAGCCAACCTCTCACACAGCATCTTGCCTCACCACTAGTCTTGCACACTCACCCCATTGTCAGCCACTAGACCCCATTCCACTCTTCATTGGTGGGTAGGTGGCTGGTGAGCAGGGATCTCGCCAGCAGCAGAACCTGCCAGTTCAAATGAGGCGGAGGGACAAAATATGGGACAATTTGCCCATTTTTAAGAAAAAGGACGCCTGCAGGAGGACTTAAATATGAGACTGTCCCTTTAAAAATGGGACAACTGGCCATCCTACATCTCAATTACTTTCCTGCCCACCCAAAATGAAATCCAAGAACAGTCTTGCATTAGATTTTTGCATTTACCTGATAATGTTAAGGAGGCGACGTCACCTCTTGATAAATAAAGATACTCAAGATAGAAGTCAAAGTACATTGTTTCTTTGATGCACATGTAGATGTTTCTTTTTTGGATGAGATTTGTTTTGTTACAAAGCATTCATTTTCAAATGCTAAATACAAACAAGATTTTAAAAAATAAATAAGTGAAATTTAACTTGGGCAGACAATACTTCTTACTGAACATGCAGTTATTTTAAGCTACTGGTTTTGAAGCTGTTTAAATTTAGAAAATTAATTAGACAACTTTCTATTCTGTACTGAGTTGATTCTTCTTCATTATGTTTTCACACTGTGACAGGGCACGGGCTCCTGAAAGGGCTCCTCCCCTTCCAGGTCAGTGGGCGGCCGTCCTGCCCCACTGCTACGAGTGCCCCCAACAACCCTCAAGCCACCAGTTGGGTGGGGTTCCCACCTTGCCCAAGTGGGTGAGAGGCAACAGTTCAGGGGCCGGCCTTACCTCATACAGGCGCTGGGAAAATTAACTGAAGTCGGAGCCTCGCCTGAGATCCGGGCAACAGCAGGTCCACAGTGATAGAAGGCCCCCAGCCCCAGCTCAGAGCGGGGCAGCAAACAGTTCATCAACAGAGTCTTTAGGTGGCCCCCAGCCCTAGATCAGGGTAGGGCAGCACACATCGAACAGGAACCCACACCCTGGGGCAAGGCAGGGCTGGCTCAGGCCCTGGTGCAGTGTGGGGCAAAACAACAGTCCCAGGAGCCCATACCCTAGCTCAGGGCAAGGGTATGGCAAACCATAGTTCACGGAGTCCAGGCCCTAGCTAAGGGTGGGGCAGCAAACAATAGCTCCACAGGGGAGACTGCCACCCGGCAAGTGGGTGGCAAGGGGGATGTGGGCCCACCCGCTCCACTGCGTCCTGGCCCAAGGGCCCTGGTTGCAGCAGTACAGACTGCTGCTTAGGTCAATGCGGATTCCAGACTGCAGCACGCTGGCCCTCAGACCTTTAACAGTCCTCTCCATCCCCAGGCTGGTCTCCCCACTGGCACATATGCAGAGTCCGACTGACATTTTGGGAATCATGGGGTACCAGGTCCAGCTGGGCTCTGGGTGGCCCAATCCAGGCCTGCATGGCCCATTAGTTCAGCTGCCTCAGGCTGGCTCGCAGTACAGGCTGAGGCAGCTACACTAGTTGGTCCTCTGGGTCCAGCTGGTCTTCCCTGGCAGGCAGGTTCCACCAGGGCTTGTAGGGTGTCAGGACTAGCTGGGACCCAGGCGACCCAACCCAGGCCTCAGCCGCACTCAGCCAGTCCTCAGCCACCCAGGCAGGGAATCCAGAGCCGTCCTCTGGCTCCTCTGGAGGCTCAGCACAGGCTGAGTCCTCAGCCTCTCAGGGAGGGAATCCAGAGACGTCCTCTGACCCTGCTGAAGGCTCAGCCCCAACTGAATCCTCAGGCTGGGCTTTCCTAGGCCTGGCCCCACCTCCTGACTTCCAGTCAGGTGACTGGGAGTGGCCAGACTCCATATAAAATAGCTGCTGAAAGGGATCCTCCCCTTCCAGGTAATGGGGTGGCCGCTCTACCCCACAACACACACAGATACACTACTTAAAATTCTTCTGAGACGGCTTCTCAGATATATTTCTCTATGTACCTTAGCTAGACTCTTTTCTGAGGTCTTCCACAACTCTTCCTTGTCCCCTTCAGGATGATGAAATCTTTGATCTGTGGATACTGGTAAGTTTTAGAGCCGGCCTGAGCTGTACCCTCAGGACACAGAGTAGCTGCAGGTGCTGAACTTTGAGAAGCCCCTGGGTTCTTACTTTCATAATTTACAGATATTACATTTGCAGTCCTTCCCGGTGAACTCAGAGCATGGCTCCACTAGAGAGTTTACTGGAGTTCTGCTGCACTGACGCACTTGTACCATTGTAAGCTCTCTCGTGTACAATGATGCTGATTTTGGTGTAGCTTATGTTGTTCTTGGGGTGATTTATTCATACACACACTGAACATCATAACTTACGCCACCATAAGCTGTAGAGTTGACAATGCCTTGCAAGACCCAGACTATGTGCCTTTGTTTTCCGCTGACTTTGAATGGGGATTGAGGAGACACGACACTTCCAGGGAGATGTTCAGCACTTGACAGGACGGGAGTCTAAAGCTACGTCTACACGTGTCTGCTACATCGAAATAGCTTATTTCGATGTAGCGAAATCAAAATAAACTATTTCAATGAATAGCGTCTACACATCCTCCAGGGCTGGTGCCGTCAATGTTCAACATCGACATTGGGCAGAACCACATCGAAGTAGGTGCTGCAGGGGAGCATCTACACACCAAAGTGGCCCACATCGAAATAAGAGAGCCAGGAACAGCTGCAGACAGGGTCACAGGGCAGACTAGCACTTCCCGGGCAACAGCTAGCCGCTCCCTTAAAGGGCCCCTCCCAGACACACTTGCACTAAACAGCACAAGATCCATAGAGCCGACAACTGGTTGCAGACCCTGTGCATGCAGCATGGATCCCAGCTGCAGCAGCAGCAGCCAGAAGCCCTGGGCTAAGGGCTGCTGCACACGGTGACTATAGAACCCCACAGGGGCTGGAGACAGCGTCTCTCAACCCCTCAGCTGATGGCTGCCATGGCGGACCCCGCTATTTCGATGTTGCGGGACGCAGATCGTCTACACGTGCCCTACTTCGACATTGAATGTCGAAGTAGGGTGCTATTCCCATCTCCTGATGGGGATAGCGACTTCGACGTCTCGCCGCCTTACGTCGATTTCAACTTCGAAATAGCGCTCGCCACGTGTAGACGTGGCGGGCGCTATTTCGAAGTTGGCGCAGCTACTTCGAAGTAGCCAGCACGTGTAGACGTGGCTTAAGTAACTGAACTCTGCAAAGATGCATTGTGTTTTCCAGAAACAAGATCTCCTCTGAGGAAACCTAATTAATTTAGTTATATCACAGAAATACCTGGCAAGCCAATGGCCTTGATGAAATCTTACCCTTCAGTACTGAAATTAATGTTGTGGTTACTTATTTATGGTATTAATTTAATTAGTCTAAGAAGAACATACTTACCAGAAACATTTCCACAGATTCAGGGAATACCTGAATGGTTGACATACCTTAAGGGGTTTGAGACATAGTTTAATTTCCTCTCTTGCATAAGTATTGGGTTCATAGGAAGGGATAGATGGTTTTTCTGTGACTCATAACATGTGCTTCAGACAAAAGTCTATCATGTATTAGCCTGAGGCTATACAGCAAGGTCCTCATTCCACTGTATTACTCGGTAGAATTTACTCTTAAACAAGTTGATGAATATCTTACATAGATAACGGAGGGGATTTCTTTCACTTCCCTCATGACCAACATGCTAGTCCCTCAGGAGAAATCTTCACAAGCCCCTACAGCATCTAAATCACTAAGTCCCTTTTTCAAAAGTTAGGTGTCCATGACAAGGTGCAATTCACCATTCTAACACCTCCTGCTGGTCATCTTGCAGATGAGCCACACAGCTTGGTATGCTGAATCCTCATGGTATCTTGCATGCCCACACTTCTGCTCCTGGCCTTGTGTCATTCCAAGGTCCCTGGACTCCTCTTCAGGGCACAGCCCTCCAACTGTGCTATAGTCTGTGTTCCCATTTCCAGGGGACAGTAACTTAGTCCAATTTTCAAGCCATTCCCTCAGTGCGGGAGGAGGGATGAACCTGGGCCTGCCCACTGATCCAGATCCTGGCTCAAGGATCCTGTAGAAGGCTGCCATGTTATGTTCCCTCTAATCTCTCAGTCTACTTCTTTGTATCACTTCCCTGCTACCGCTAAACTTTCCTTACCTCAGGCCCCTACATGCTAGTCTTGGCAGTCACCTAGGAGCAAGACATGCTCCAGGATCAAGTGACTCTGCTCTGCCCTTCAGCTCTTCTTATATTAGCCTGCCCAGCCCTGATTAGCTGTGCCCCACAGCTCCACTCTTATTGGTTGCTTTCTATGCAGCCTCCCAAGGGCTCCATCCAACTCCTTACAGACGGTCCGTCACAGTACCTAACACTTGTTAAGGGTCAAGTATTCTAATCTAGTTAGTAGGTAGGTAAGTAGACATGTAGTGATTGCCTGTGGACAAGAAAACAAAGGTAAGGTTTAAAACATGACCACCTCTTAGATAAATGGTCTTGAACCTGTCAGTGGCCTCTGATACAGCAGCATTGTGATTCAGAAGGTCAAGTAGGAGCCCACCATGAAAAATTGCATACATGCAGCATCCTCCACAGCCCCATAGCTGCACAACTGATGCATGGTGCTTGTTCCTGCTAAGAAGGCAGATGACTGAACTCGATGACCTCCTGAGGCCCCTTCCCTTTCTATGAGATGTGTATCTCCATATATTTGTTTAGACTTAGATTGTGCATGGGCAGTCCCAGATGCCCCAGGGTCAGCTGGTCTTGTGAACCATGTCAAACCTCGAAGCCATTCAGATGGCTCCAGAGGTGACATAGGAACACAAAACAAGGTAGGCTGCTCATCAACCTGGTGTTCATATGGGAGTTCCTCCCAGTGACAGAAGCTATCTCCTATTTTGTCTGCCACAGTGAGGGTATGAAGTTATCACCTGGTTTGTGCGAGTCTATTACACAGTTAGTGGCAACGCATATTCTATCTATGCCTCAGCTGTAGGAAGTGTGGCTTTTGCTATACATTGGTGATGAGTTTGCTGGCTGCATTCTGACACTGGATATTTGGTAAGGGAATATTGGCTAGGCATGGTAACCATAAAGTTTTATTGGTAATGTGTGTGTCTGTGACATTTCTCATGTTATGGTTAAACTGCGTGTCCACTGGCCTCATCTGAATAGAATTAAATCAAATTGAAGTTGAGTATTCAACTGGGTAGCAAAGAATGAGCCCCCAACTTCACAATGCTTGGACCCTGGCTCCTCAGATAGACCCCACCAATTTGTTTTGGAGACAGTTTTTGCTCGTGCTCTTGCTCTTTCAAGTAACTTTAATGAGATTAGATTTATGAGTGAGTATGCAATCTAGGATAATCTCTAATATATTACCTTTCTGTCAACTGCTAAACAACAATCATTAAAAATGTTATGATATGAATCTGAGCATTAAATGGAAGCATGTCAGCCCAGTGTTTGATGTAGTTGATTTCTTGGCTCCATTTCTCTCAATTGTCACCTATGGCAGCCATACCCCATTCACATGCTTCTCAATTTTCTGGAAGATGAACATCCTTGAAACCAAGCAGATGTCCTTGGTGTGCATGAACTGCCTGGAGATAATATTCAGTGGATCATTAAATAATCCATTAACGAAAGTTGATGCAAGCATTGAGCCTTGCAGGGATTTGCTTTTGTGGAATCTCTATGTACTGCTTTTGTGATCCAGTGCCACCTGAAACCATATGCCTCAGATTCTCAGGTGTGTTGGCATGATACATATCTGTGAAGATATCTTGACATCTTGTACAGAAAATCAATGTACCAGATGGTTTCATAGGCTGCTGTAAAGTCAAAAAAGACATGCCTGATCATCATTCAAAAATTATTCTGTTGTGTGCATATTTTTGGTAGGATAATCCACTCAAGGATTTTGCAGCTACAGTTCAGGTATGACATGGGACAATAGCTGACTACAGAAGAGTGATGTTTATCTGTCTTCAGTAAAGAGATCTCCTTAGCTTTTTGCCATCTTTCCCACCATGATAGAGGATGGTTGTGACAGGTTGAATCACAGACTACCCTTGGAGTTGTCCCCTCAGTGTAGATTCTCTTATCTCCCTCAGACAAGGTATGGACTTGAGATCACTGTCCCCATGCCAAGAAACACAGACACTGAAGCAATTTAGCTGTGAGGGCTTAGCTCTAAGCACTCGGCACCCAGAAAACCAACCAACATCCAAAAGGGACCAAAACCACAAACAAATCCACCTTATCCTAGGTAAAAGTTTTACACGGAAACAGCTCATAAGGATGTCTGCCCACTTTATCAATGAAAAAGAGAGACACATGGGGGTTCCCCACATCAATAATTATATATGTTTGGCTTGATAATAAAGAAAAGTGTTTTTATTAAGTATAAAAAGAAAGATTTAAGTGGTTGAAAGCAAAAAGAGTCAGATCAAAGTACATTTTTAAATAAAAATAAACAAAAAGAGCTTAGCTCATTCTAATCCACTAACAAACTTGTTATGTGAAAATTCTTACCCTAAACAGCTGTTCTTATTTCAGATAAAATGTAACAGAGTTGATGAGCCTACAGCTTTTCAAAATTCTTCAATATCAAGTATCCTCTTAGAGTGGACCAGGTAGTTTCAAAGGCCAGCTGAAGACAAAGGGCTAACAACTTCCCATTGCTTAAACAGAATTTCCTCCAGTGGGAACTCTTTTTCCTGCCCTCCACCCCCTTGATAAAATACCAGGTTCAAGATGGTTCCAGTACCAGATGACATTGTTGCTTGTCTTTCTAGGATCAACCACAGTTTGGGCTTGCAGGACAAACAGGACTACTCACAAGTCATTGACCTGATCACCAAGCCATTCAGGTTTGGGGGCATCAGTACCAGCCCTCTCTGAGTGGTTCCCACCTGGGACATGGTGGCCTAGTGGCTAGGCCCCCTGGCCAGGGCCTGGGTCTTCAGACCCATACAAGAGTCTATCAGGTATGTTTTGAGCATTGCCCCAAGAGCCTAGTTCCCCCTTTGACAGGAAAGGGTTTGCCTGTGAGGGGCTCTCTACGCCCCTCTGTGTTTGGGGGAGGGTCCTGAGGCTATGCCCTCTGGCAGCCAACCAGGTGGCAACTCTGGCTCAAGCCCTGCTGCCTCAAAACCAGCTCCTGCCTCTTGGCTAGTCAGCCTCAAACTGGGCTGGCTTCCCTCCATTTATACCCCTCCAGGCCTGACACTGGCTGCAGGTGAACCGGAGCGGGGTTGATTGGACCAACAGGCCCTGTTTAATCCCTGCCCTGCCTGGCCTCCCTCTCACACTCTTACAGCCTCATTAGCACATATAGATTTATAGACAGATCCACAGTTCTTATTTCCAGCTTCATATACAAGAACAATACATGCATAAAAATAGGATATACACATTCAGAAGTCTTTAACATTAAAATTGGTATGTTACATGATATATTTTGTCTAAAGCATCTTCAGATAATTCATATACAGAAGCCATGTTTCATAAAGCCTGAGGTGGGCAGCGGGGCGGGGGGGGCAGGAGGAGCTTTGACAGCTGTATTCCCCAGAAGTGACCCTACTGAGGTTGAGGAGAGTTGCTCTGGTATCAGCAGGCATCATGAGAATGTGCTGGTTTCTTAGGATTATGAATAAGGCATAATTTTTGAATGAGAGAAACACAGTCTGAGAAGCCAAGTGCACTCAGATCAGATTCTTGATAGCCCCAGGATGTATGATAGGTTTTTAACTCTTTTGCGTAGATGGTGAGATTCTGGAGTGATGGTTGAGCAGGACCATATCTGATTAAGAGTCTTGAAAGCATTAGCCTTTTTCATGTGTGGAATAAATTTTATTATGTGCACTGAGGCATGTGGGGATGTGCATTATCAGTAGAAACACATGCTGTTGGCTGTGAGCACTCTGTTAATCAGCCAGGCAGCATTCACATCTCTCCTGGATGGCTATCCAAGCACTCACAGGGAACGCTGATTTTAAGCTGGCTGGGCCCACTGACATTACAGCAGACACACTTGAGAATGATAAAACAACAGGAAGTCCAGAGGCATCTTATAGACTAACAGACTAATTCGCAGGCAAAGACCCACTTCATCAAATGCATGCGAGGTACAGTGGGTCTTTGCTCACAAAAGCTTATGCTCCAATCAGTTAGTCTATAATGTGCTACAGGACTCTGACTGTTTTTTGTGGATACAGACTAACACAGCTACCCCTCTGATACTTAAATAATAGATGCTCCCCATCAGCTATATTGGGTCTCACATAACTGGCTCAGCCACATTTTGCATGCAGGGCATGCTTTTTGAAGTAGATACCACAGATTATGACTCAACAGGCACATTAACATTGGTTTTGTGGAGGTTGGTGACATCAACATTAGGTCAGCAGGCAATATTTCAAGAACCGAGGGCTGTAGTAGTTTGAGGGAAGGACCAATGTTTTTAACATTCTCTTGTCTTTGTCTAGGTCCCCAGTAACTGGGATCCACTAGATTTGGTTTGCTGGTTGCAACTTTGGTTTTCCCCCTCCCCCCAAGGTATTCATAAGATACACAATGAGAATGTAGTTTCAATATACCCCATGTAGGCTATTGTTGTAATTTACATAAGAAAAGCTAGGGTGATTTGGTATTTCATGCACTAACTGCACATTAATAGCATTTTAAGAATATTTGAATAGGCTACTTGGCATACTGAGCTACGTTGTACAGGCCTTAAACTGACTAAAAGATATTACCTAAGGTCTGCAAGATTTGGCCCATTGCCATTAAAACACTTTTACAAACCCTTTTTAATGAAAAAAAATCAAGCCCAAGTTTCTTTCTGAAGTAATGTGGGCTTTTCAGTGATTGTTCAGATGACTTTCAATGACTATTCAAATGACTATTCAAATTCTTCCTCTTCTGTGTCAGATCTTAGAAAGGATGTAATCAAGGGCTGTATGAATGAAGAGAGATCAATCAAATGCAAGCCAAGCAGACAACTGCATCAGTAAAGAAATATTTCCCATCTGGAAGCGAAAACAAAGTTGTACAGATGGGAAGAAAAAAAGTTAATTCTAATGTCAGCCCTCTGTGCCAGGATATATCCCTAGTCATTTGGGAAGGCAGGTGGGAGGCAGGGCTAATTAACCACTTAAGCAGTATCCTCCATGTATCAGAGGGGTAGCCGAGTTAGTCCGTACCTTCAAAAACAACAAGAAGTCCTGTGGCACCTTATACACTAACAGATATTTTGGAGCATAAGCTTTTGTGGGCAAAGACCAGTTCCAAAATATCTGTGTGTGTCTCCATGTGTCTCTCAAGATGTCAAATGGTTCTGACTGTCTACTCATTGGGATGGGATAAAAGGGCTGCATATTTTTCCTTCACACACCCTACTAAATCCACGCAAGTGGTAACATAGCCCAAGAAGAATCATATATGACCTGAGCCCCATAGTGATAGGTTCTGGAGGCAGCTGCTTGTGTTAGAGTTGAATAAAGCCACGCTGTCAAGAAAATGGAGACAGAAGGAGAGGAAGTCTTACAGACAGTGTATAGGGGCAGGGTGTCCAGGCATATATGGGAGTGACCTGTGGTCCTGTAATTCAAGAGACCCTTAAGATACAGACTTTATTACTGTAGTGCCACAGCAGGGGTAGGTAATAAGTAGCCTATGGGCTGGATGCAGTTCAGCAGGGGTAGCCATGGCAGATGGCCAGATACAGCATTTACCTGCATGGCTGCTCACACTTCCCATTAGCCACAAACCACCATTCATGGCCAATGTGAGCTGCAGGGATCACCACAGACCAGGACACTACTTGCCACAGCTCCCGTTGGTCACGAATGATGATCTGTGACCAACAGGAGCTGCAAGCAGCTGTACTTGTGGATGTGCAGGTAAATAAATCATCTGGTGTCCCACCAGAGGCTAACCCTGGGGAACTGTGTCCAGCCTGGGGGCCGTTTATTGCCCATTTCTGCTCTACAGGCATATACAAGAATTAAAAGTTTTTCATATGCCTTAAATCTTTCACTAAAGCATCTAGGTCAGGCAACTACCAGAGACAAGATTGTCTAGGCCAGATGAATAACTGTTCTGATGCACTATGACAATTCTATGTTCCCCTCTATGTGGAGTGGAGAAGGGGGAAAAGTGGCTCTGGACACTAGGCGACCAAGCTTGAGATTGTGCTGGTATGCCTTATGGCTGCTATTAATATGTAAATATTCACCCCTGGAAAGTAAATAGTATCAGTTGCTGTTAAAATCTGAGCTGTTTTCCTTGGTGTTGCACAGCTGTAGCTTGGTGGTATATTTCTTGAAGATCCTCTCCTTTTTTGCTCAGAATAAAAGCTTCCTGAAAAAAAAATCTGGATTACACAAACACATTGCTTCCCTTGTTTGAAGCTGACTTCCACAGCATCACAAAGTTGCTAAGACCCACACAACAGGGATAGTGCCTTGTCATGGCCAAGAAGAGCCTTAAACCAGGAATTGAGATTCCAAACAAAATGGTGTTACAATGCCAGGAAATTCCAAACCCTAAATACACATAATTCCTTTTTCTAATTAAAAAATGTTCAATTTATTAACAATGTTCATTTTTATTCTGATTTTCAATCTAAAGAAAAATCACAATCAAGACACTATAGTTATTTCTTTTACTGCCTGACTTCTGCCCAATTTGCCATGTATTTGGAAAAGGCATCCCTAACAATTAGTTTCTCATCAAGAGCAACAACATTGCTCTGTAATAGCCATGATAGGTGGCAAATTATGAAACCAATTTATTAAAAGGCTTTTGCTGTGCCCATAAGTAATGAGCTCTACCTCCTAATGAGAAGATACCAAATCAGTTCACCCTGGCACAGATTTAAACAATGGTCTTCTACTTCCCCTCTGTGGTGAAGTCTGATAATTCACTATGTATAAAGCAATATAGCAGGGAATGGAGAACAAGAGGAGAAATTTTTAGAAACAATTGCTAATGTCAGCTTTCCAATGGGGTGGGGAAAGGATGAATTTACCGAAAGAAATCAGGAACAATATTTCATGTTGTCAGTCACTTCTGATTGTTCTCCTATCTTCTACTGGTTTCTCTGTATTAACACATTAAAGGAAAATAATCCTAGGCTATGTCTACACTACAGCATGAAGTCAATTTTAAGGCAGGTAGATTTTGCAGTGTGTGATTGACCCCAGCCCGCAGCCAGCTACTGCACCCTGGGGAACAGGAGATATATAGACAGCTGGGTGTGTCCTTTTGTGTTTCCCAAGGACTAAGGCCCAAGAAGGAGCAGGCTGCTGCACCAGGGTAAACCAGCACCTGGGGCTAATTAAGCAGCTGTGGCCAATCAAGCCAGTGGCGTCCTTGACAAAGGCTTCCCCCAGGACATACAGGGAAGGAGATAGAGGATGGACTGTGAATATGGATAGAAGGATTCACAAGGGAGAAGAATTGTGGTTAGCAGAGGAAGGTACTGAGGAAAAGGGAGTCTGATGGAAGTAGCCTATGGAGGCAGCTTGTGGCACTAGGAGGGCCCAGGGAGCGAAGCCCCTCCTGCCACAGCTGCCTAGGGTCCCTGGGCTGGAACCTAGGATGTGTGGGAGGGGACTGGGTTCCACATCAGGCCAGCCCTAGAGGGGCAGCAGGGGAGGAGTGAGTCTCCCCTGTGAAAGATTGCATTTTTGGACTAGCCAATGATGAGAATGGCCTGGTGATGCTGTGACCCAAGCCCACCTATAAACGCCAATGACAGCACTTGAGGTACTGGCAGGATGTGGTAGTTTGTTTAAAAAGAAGCAGTTGAAATGGTTTAGGACGGAACCTAAGGACTTGAGCACATGAGGAATATTGAACAGTTAAAAGCATAAAATATTAAGAAATAGCTGTCACTATATTAGTCACTGAAATGCATGTAGGCATTTTTATAGTCCCCTATCACCACAGTATCTGAACAGTCCATAAATACTGGGTTTAGCTTCACACTGCTGCAGGGAAGTACTGTTGTTTCATCCTTTACAATCTGAAAACTATGGCACTGAGAGATTAACTTGCACAAAGTCACACAAGGAATAAGTTGTGGCATTACATACCTCAGCATAGCACCCTGGAATGCCCAGGTTCACAACTATCATATACTTATGTTTTGTACAAAATGTGCTTTTGTGGGATCGTTTTAAAAGTCTTGATCTGTTGAACATTGACATGTTGGACTGTATGAGCTATCATTATATATGATGTTATAAAGTTTGTGTGTATATTATTGTAACACATTGTGTGCTAGATAACACCCCCAACCAGCCTTTCAATTACAACGATGGCACAGCCAGACAGCATTAATGGCTCATCAAGAAAAGAATTCACAATCCTAGAGACTTCTCAGAAGACATATGTTTGCCATGGAGGTGGACTGGCCCACGTGACAGTGTGGATCTTTCCACTAAGCTGAAAGAAAATATGATAGTGACATCATCACTTGGCCTCACTCACTCCTGCCCCCTCCCTTATCTCAACATCTGGAAGGAGATGTGGAAGAAAAAAGACTTTGAAGTGAGGGACCTTGGTTTGTCTGGCAGACTAGAGAAAGGGCCTGGTCTGTGTGCTGATGAACGCAAACCTTGAACTATCTGATGGAGAGACATGTTTGATTTTACATTTTACTTAAAACAGTAACAGAGAGAAAGCTGTGCTAGTCTATATACTATCAAAACAAAAAAGCAGTCAAATAGCACTCTAAAGACTAACAAAATAATTTATTAGGTGAGCTTTTGTGGGACAGACCCACTTCTTCGGACAATAGCCATACCAGAACAGACTCAATATTTAAGGCACAGAGACAGTAATCAAGGTGGACAAATCAGAAAAAAATGATCAAGGTGAGAAAATCAGAGACTAGAGGAGTAGAAGGTGGGTGGGGGAGGTCAAGATCCATAAAAAACACTCCAGATCCACAAACCAGTTAGTCAACATTTTAATGGAGTGGACCATTCTGTTAATGACTTAAGAGTTTGTGTGTTACTGAAAAAAATTTTTCACACCACTCTTGAAAGGGAGACTGCCAAACTGTCTTTGATATTCAAATTTGGCACATTTAACACATGGTTTGAACCAGGATGGGAATTTTCTGAGTCACTATAGGGGCTTGTTTGCATACGTGGCTTAATCTAGTTCTTGACCACCCCACCCCTCTACTCTCTGATTTGCTCACCTTGATATTTTTTTCTTCCTGATTTGTCCACCTTGATTACTGTTTTTGGTTCTCTGTGCCTTAAATATTGAGTCTGTTCTGGTCTGGCTATGGTCTGAAGAAGTGGGTCTGTCCCACAAAAGCTCACCTAATGCATTATCTTATTAGTCTTTAAAGTGCTACTTGACTGCTTTTTTGTTTTACCTAAAAGAGTAATTCAAGTGCTTGGGAAATCTCCATTCAATTCACAAAGTTGTGTGTGTCCACTTCATGCTGAGGGAATGGTGAACTTAATCGACTTCATACAGGTCAGGCTTCTATCCATACAAGACAGTGAAGTTCTGGGGTGAAAGTAGGGGAAGCTGGGGGGAACTGGCTGGAGCCTCCCTATTATTGGTTCATGAGTGGCTGAGACACCATTCAGATAAGACAGTTGGGCACGTCCATTCCTATGGATGTGTGCACAGTGGACTAGAGCCTGAGACCCCCAGCTGGAGGCCATATGGCCTTGCCACTTGCCTCCCTAGAAAAAAAGGAGTAGAAAGGTCCTCTAAACTGTCTAGAGCAGCTGTGTTGAAAACAACTAATCAGAATGCAGAAGCTAATATAAGAAGAGCTGCAGGGCTATACTGAGATCAATTCCTTGCTAGAGGAGACTGTTTAGTGCTCTGGGCTGTTCACTGGGGCTGTGTCTACACTAGAGCAATCTGTTGACAGAAGCTTCTGTCAGAAGATATATCCTGACCACTTCTGTCAGAGAGTGGCCAGACTGCCAAGTGGATCGAAAGAGCGATCCACTCTGTTAACAGAAAGTGGCTGGACTGCCTGGCTGCCCTTTTGACAAAACGGCTAACCAGAAGCACAGGAAACAGGCCTGCTTTGTGTCCTGGAAGCCCTGTCTGTCAGCTGAGGGCCCCCCAGGCTGTCCAGACTGGCCTTCAGTTGACAGACTCTGACAGAGGTGTTTGCCTCATGGCGGAGCAGCAGAATACTATATACAGAAGCCCCACGTTCTATTCACTGTCAACGGAACGCCTGGGGAATGTGGGCCCTCTGCGGGTTTTGTCTACAAAACACAAGTTTTGTCAGCAAAACCCTCCAGTGCAGACAGCCTGGGATTCTACCAGGCCCAGGCCCTGAGGCAATGGCAAAGAACGTGCTGCAACAATGGGGACGCGTCCCTTGAAACTGTAGCAGCAATGCAGTTTCTCTGAAGGGCCATGACAGATGGCTGCTGTGCACAGTGTTCTTTGGGCTGGGACCTGGAGTAGAGGGTAGGCCTGTGTCCCTCCCTACCAGTGACTGGGAGAAGTGACCTGGACTTTGAGGAACTGTAGAGTGGGGAACTGAACTGTAGCAGCCCAGCTGAAGAGCTGGGTCCAGAAAGGCCCTGAAAGCACAAAGACATTGCCTCAAAGGAAGGAGGCCTATTGCAGTGCTCTATTCTGGAGCGGAGACAAACCGACAGACATTAGAGTGCACCTAGAAAGGCCACAGTTGGACATGTACCCAGGAAGGAGTTTGTTTTGCCTTTGTCTTACAGACAGCCTGCGTATAACTTGGTTGGCTGAGTCAGCAGAGACCCAGAACAACCAGGTAGAGAACATGCAGACACATGCACTCGGCCACAGGGGGTTAGGAAGAAGTGAGTGGTCCCCATTACAGGAAGTCTGTGTAAGTGTAGTACCCATCTGAGGTTTGTAACTAGTCCTTAGCATCACAGTGCTGAGGCAACTCAGGCTGGTGAGTTCTGAGGGACCCAGCAGTGCTACAGTCATGCCTACACTCTGAGGACCTTAGTCCCCCATAAGCTGAGTGCTTGGGCCGTGGCAGGAGGGATTCACATGCCACTCAGTTGATCAGCAGAAGTGCACAGCCAGCAGCGTGTGTTCAGGTGCCCATCCCCCCACATAGCTGCATCCTGCAGCTGCTCCTGGGACCCATCTGCTAGCTATGCAGAGCATGAGTTACGGGTGTGTTGATGTCAGGGTGTCTCCCTCCCTCTGCACCCCATCTCCACAGAGCAGGGAAGAGAGGATACAGCCCGGTTCAGAAAAAACTCAGAGCTGCTGTGGTCTGAGGTCTAATCTGAGATGTGCTTTTGTTAAAGATACAGTTCACTGTTTCTGAGATTTCTCTAGCAGCTAGCTCACAGTAGCCGTGTCTACACGTGCACGCTACTTCGAAGTAGCGGCACTAACTTCGAAATAGCTCCCGTCGCGGCTACACGCGTCGGGCGCTATTTCGAAGTTAACTTCGACGTTAGGCGGCGAGACGTCGAAGTCGTTAACCCCATGAGGGGATAGGAATAGCGCCCTACTTCGACGTTCAACGTCGAAGTAGGGACCGTGTAGACGATCCGCGTCCCGCAATGTCGATATTGCCGGGTCCTCCATGGCGGCCATCAGCTGGGGGGTTGAGAGACACTCTCTCCAGCCCCTCAGCTCACTGGTGGCCGCGTGGAGCGGCCCCTTAAAGGTCCCCTCCCCCTCCCTGCCTCTGCAGGAAGCTGAGGGAACGTGCAGGCTGCAGCTTGCACACGCGGCCAGCCTGCACCACCCTCAGCCCCACAGAGCTGCGATGGCCGCCCGGCAGCCCCCCCAGCACCCCCAGGGGACCCCCCCAAGGGCAGCCAGGGCAGCCAGCCCAGCCAGAGGGGCAGCCAGGCTGGAAAGCAGCAGCGGGGCCCCTCCTGGACGGAGGCCGAGCTGCGGGACCTGCTGGGGCTCTGGAGCGAGGAGGAGGTGCTCCAGGTAATGGGGAGCAAGAGGCGGAACGTGGATGCGTTCGCTCGGCTGGCCGATGGCCTGACTGCCCGGGGTCACCCTGCCCGCACTCCTGACCACGTCAGGAGTAAGGTCAAGGAGCTGCGGCAGGGTTACTCCCGGGCCCAGGATGCGGCCAGCCGATCTGGGGCCGCCCCCGTCACTTGCCCCTTTTACAGGGAGCTCAGGGACATCCTGGGCTCCCGGCACACCTCCTCCCCTCCGGCCACCCTTGACACCTCGGCTGACGAGCCCCAGCAGGCCCTGCAGCCGGAGTCCGCCCCGGAGGCAAGCCCCGCACCCCGGGGGCCTCCCCCGGAGGCCACCCCCGGGACATCGCGGCAGGAGGAGGAGGGGGGCTCCTCCTCCGCAGAATCTGGGCTGCAGATCCTCCTCCTGCCATCCCGGAGCAGCAGCAGGGCCTCCGACCCCCGGGGATCTCCGGACCATGGGAGCGGACAGACAGGTAGGTACCCCTCTCTGGTGGACACCCCTGGGCTTGAGGGGCGGGGGTAAGAGATATGTGTCCAGGGCCCCCCACATGCTCACATGGCCATGGTCCCAAGGACACCAGGGCCATGGCCCTCACAGCACTGCAGCCATCAGTCCGTGCCCCCCCCGACCCCGCATGACAGTGCCATGCCCCATCCTCGGGCCAGGGGGGAGCGGAACCTCGAGGAGCCCCCGGGAGGAGGGGGTGGGACACCCCGCAGCAGCAGCATGTGATGGAGTGGGGGGAGTGCCAAAGGGAGACTCAGGCTACATATGAGCCACAAGAGCCGAATAGCTCCCAGGGGCAAAGGAGGATCCTGGGGCTACAGCTGGCAGGTGACACCTCTGCCCTGAACAAACAGGAGGGAGGAGCCGAGCTGGCTTGGAATTGGGGGGCGAGGGCGGGGGCCACAGGTAGAGGCTAGGGGAAGGGAGAGCTGGTAGGCAGCCAGCCTGAGGAGGGGGAAAGCTGCATCCCAGAGGGGCCCCCCCTTGGGGTCTTCTCCCCACGACGGGTTGGAAGGACTGTCTCTTCCGACTGCTGGTGCTGTCACTCCTGGCAGAAACTGGGCATCTGTGGCCTAAGAAACCTCTCCTGCTCTCAGACCCTGAGGGGTGAAGTGAGAGTCGCTCCTACCAGGGGATGGGCTGCAGGGCAAGGGGACCCCTGAACCCCATCCATCACAGCAGCATCTCCCGGGGACGGGGATGGGGAACCTGCAGCACAGGGCTGGGGGGACAAAGGCCACGGCTCAGGGCCCACACTAACGCCTGTCTCCATTCTTCTTCCCCCCCTCCTCTCCTGTGTCCTGCACCTGCACCATCAGAAGGACCGGAAGAGAGCGCCGGCAAGGCGTCAGTCATCCCGGAGAGCCCTCCGGGACCATCGCTCCAGGGCAGCCCCTCGGCCGAGGACTGACCGGCCCCACGGCGGGCTAGACGGCGGACCCCGCGCCTGCAACCGCTGACGGCGACGGACCCCCAGCTGCTGGCCATCCTCAGTCGGCAGCTGGAGGTCGCGGAGCAGCACCTCCAGCTGCAGGAGCGGGCGCTGGCCTGGCGCCAGGAGGCATGGGGGGCCTACATGCAGACATTTAACCGCCTGGTGGACTACCTGGCCCCCCGTGCCACGCCGGCCGAACCATCGCCCGCCCTGCCTGCTCCTGCAGCCCCACCACCAGCTGCTCCGCCCGTCGCCGGCCTGTCCGCCGTCGCCCCGCCACCCACCCGCGAGGGCCGGAGCGCCGAGGGACCCCTGGAGCCACCTGACACTCGCCGGCCCCCATACCTTCCGGTCCAGCCCGCTCCCACCCAGCCACGGACCAGGCTGCAAGCGCGGCAGGGCTCCCGGCCGGCCACGCCCAGTGCCGGGCTATAGGGGCGAGGGGCCCGGGACGTGGCCCCCCCCTTGTATATAGTTGGACACTGGTTTTTTGGTCCCCCCGTTTGCCCCGTCCCCCCCATGTAAATAGTTCTCCCCTTTATCCTCCCTGGTTTTCTTTTTATTATTTATGGCAGACAGTTGTTTCTTTGGATTGTTTTATTTTTGTACATACTGCTTTTCTTGCACGTTTGTACCTCGTTGTTTTCTGTTTGTGGTTCACATATATTTATTTACATCAAAAACAAAAAATTTCTGAAAGAAAAAAATAAGTTTCGGCAAAGAAAAAAAAATTTACGTTCAGCCACAAGTGCGTGCTGTCATTTGTCCAGGACAAGTTGGGGGGGGGGCGGTGGGGTGCTCCATGGTGTGGGCACTGGGGCAGGAGTGTGGGGGAGGAAGGGGCGGGCAGTAGGGGGCCTGGGCAGAGTTCACCCCGCGGCCTGTTCGTCAAAGTGGGCCCGCAGGGCCTCCCGGACCCGGGTCCCCTCGGGGTCCACCTGCCGACTGGGGGCAGCAGGTGTCTGGACGTCTGCCCTGCCAGCCTCCGCAGCCCAGCCCTGCAGAAAGGTCTCCCCCTTGCTCTCGACCAAATTGTGCAGGGCGCAGCAGGCACCCACAATCTGGGGGATGTTGTTGGGGGCCGCATCCAGGCAGGTCAGGAGACATCTCCAGCGTCCCTTCAGGCGGCCAAATGAGCGCTCCACCACCTGGCGCGCACGGTTCAGGCGCTCGTTGAAGCGCTCCTGGCTAGCGGAGAGATGGCCCGTGTAGGCATGCATGAGCCACGGCCGGAGGGGGTAGGCCACATCTGCGATGACGCAGAAGGGCATGGTGGTGTCCCCCAGAGGGATCTCCCGCTGGGGGATGTAGGTCCCCGTCTCCAGCCGGCGGCACAGGCCCGAGTTCCGGAAAACCCGGCCGTTGTGGGTGCTGCCAGGCCAGCCCACGTAAATGTCCTGGAAACGGCCCCGGCTGTCCACCAAGGCCTGGAGGACGACAGAATGGTAGCCCTTTCGATTGAGGTATCGTCCTCCACTGTGATGCGGGGCGCGGATGGGAATGTGAGTCCCATCCAGAACCCCGAAGCAGTTGGGGAAGCCCAGGGTGGCAAAGGTGGCGATGGTGGCATCTGGGTCCCCCAGCCTCACGAGCCTGTGCAGGAGCACGGCGTTGATGGCACGCACAACCTGCAGAGAAAGCACATGGGACAGCACCAATGAGGGGTGAGCAGGGTGTGCGTGGCCCTGCCCTGCCCTGCCCTGGCCCTGCCCTGGCCCCCCCCCCCCCCCGGTGGGTTCGCTTACCTCCATGAAGACAGCCCCGACGGTGGCCTTTCCGACACCAAACTGCTGGCCCACGGATCGGTAGCTGTCCGGAGTGGCCAGCTTCCAGACAGCGATGCCGACCCCTTTCTGCACTGTGAGGGCACGCCGCATGGCAGTGTCCTGGTGCCTGAGTGCGGGGGTGAGCCACTGGCACAGCTCCAGGAATGTCTGCCGGGTCATCCTGAAGTTCGTGAGCCAGTGGTCGTCGTCCCACTCCCCAAGCACCAGCCGCTCCCACCAGTCGGTTCTGGTGGGGTAGCTCCACAGCCGCCGGCGTGTGAGGCAGGGGGTGAAGCGGGGTGCTGCAGGGGTAGGGGTTGAGCCCTGCTGCCCTGGGGGCATCTCCTCCCCTGGGGCAAGGAGGTGCTCAGCTGCCTCCCACATGGCATGGGTCAGGGCAAGCCCTGCTCCTGCCAGGAGGGCTGGGTGGACCTCTAGCTGCTGCTGCTGCTGCTGCTGCTGCTTCTGCTGGGGGTCCATGACTATGGCGCCCGGGGTCTGTGTGCCTATGGCTCCTCAGACCGCGTGCTGTGCAGGCTGTGTGTGTCTGGGAGGGGCCCTTTAAGGGAGCGGCTAGCTGTTGCCTCGGAAGCGCTAGTCCGCCCTGTGACCCTGTCTGCAGCTGTGCCTGGCATCCCTATTTCGATGTGTGCTACTTTGGCGTGTAGACGTTCCCTCGCTGCGCCTATTTCGATGTTGGGCTGCGCAACTTCGAAGTTGAACATCGACGTTGCCGGCCCTGGAGGACGTGTAGACCCTATTCATCGAAATAGGCTATTTCGATGTCGCCACATCGAAATAGGCTACTTCGATGTAGGCTTCACGTGTAGACGTAGCCAGTGTCTCTCTCCTGCCCTGCCCCGTATCCTATCCCCACAGAATAGGGGAGGGGAGACAACAGAGCTCATAAGCAGAGCAGGAGAGCTTTCAGTGTTTCCTAAAGAGACAGTACCTGGCAGCTATCAGAAACTTACCCAGCAGCCAGCACAGACCCAATCTCTGCATCACCAACCCAGTGTCTCTCACGTACTCTGTCTCTTTCACAATCGCTTCCCACCCATACTTTTATTATTTTTCCTATTAGTTACTTCCTGAAACACATGTTCATTCTCTTAAATTGTATTATTTTACTGTTTTGACTGATTTGTGCATTTCATAACTTTTTATTTCTCTTGCAGTTAAATTTAATTCTTTGAGTAATGAGGTATAAAATGCCTAACCTGCTCTGGCTGGTGTAATTAGCCATCTGGTATCTTTTCTTTAAAAAAAGGTGTTCTGTTTCTATTGGTGGTGCCAATCCCCACAAAACCAAATGTAGGAAATACATAGATTTAAAAAAAAAATTAGAACATTGCCGGGGAGCCTGTCACATACATGCTAGAACTGAGAATTTGCATCTAACATCAACCTAGTCCCAATTCATTATTGGGTTAATTTAATCAAAGAAAACAAGATCTTTCTCTTAGTGGATAGGTAACTTTGAATCCTATAGCCCAACTGAGAAGAAAGAAACAGTAAGGTTTCCTTCTTTTCTTTTGAATGCTGATGCTGCTAGAAGATCTAAGACATGAAGCAATAGTGTGATGCCCTTAAGGAGCAGACATACTGCTTCAAATCTGACAAGAGCAGGTTTCCGCATTGGCTGAAGAAGTGTCCTAATTAGCACTCTCAGGAGGACTCTCTGTAGAAATAATCAAGAGAGCTTAAAAAGGATCCTCACTCTAAGTTGTTAGTGGTGTCGATATAGTTATGTTGTCCCAGAATAGGAGAAAGACAGGGTACGTGAAGCAATATTTTTTATTGGATCAACTTTTGTTTGTTATAGAAAAAAGTTTTGATATGTGACAGAGCTGAAAGTCCAATAGAAGATATCACCTCACCAACCTCCTGTCTTTAAGACTAACATTTTTTTTTCTCTGAACCGAACACTTCTATCAAGAAACATGAAGTTGAAGTTGTTCCCAAGGTTAAAATAGCCATATTTCCACAGTATGTTTAATCATTTAGAAAGTGATAGGACTATATATATGTACTTGTTACGCTGCTCAGAAGAGGAAAACCTGTTGTAAACCTGCATTATGAGATGAATAAGACAATACTGGATCAGGGGCCTCTGTCCCCTCATGCAGACAAAGTCAGCCACAGCAGATCTGTTTCTTATCCCTAGGTTCAAGCTGACATATGGAGGGACTGTGGGAGGGGTAGATACTGTTTGGCAGAAGGTAATCAGCGTGGAACTGCTGCTGCCAGAGAGCATTTCAGGTGTGAATCAAGTTGCATTTTTTTACAGTTACTAACTGTTTGGCATTTTTCTTCCCTGTCTCTCCCTCTTGTTTCTGCATTTGTTAGCTTGCTGTCCACTTTTATTTAGTTAGCTGTGCATTGATCGCTCTGGCCATGGGGTATACTTTTGGGGGTATCAAGCTGTGAATTTTGTCTGTCTTTAAAATCTTAACAGTTTGTGTTTCACCATTGTTTCAGATGCCCTTTAGACTAAAATAAAATAAAATAAATATTTTTGATAAAACAGGTCTGTCATTTTCTAGGATACAGTTCAGACCAGAAAGAAATTGCATCACTGCCTGTTCCCTAACTCTTGTTGCCTTAAACAATTTGTTGCCACAGCTAACATTTGCACACCAACAGTCAGGAAAGAAGTCTGCACTTCTCTGAATGCATGTTATGCAACCCTGGTTCAGCTCTGTGACCTCAACAACTTCCACAAGACAACAGCCCTGCCCAGATCTTCATAGGCCTCATCACTACTTGCAGAATGACTCCAACAATTTTCCCTAAACTGTCTGCCTCAAAGCATCCAGACTCCTCCTGGATCATTCAGTTACAAGGTTCATTGCTCCTTTAGAGGAACAAATGCAGAACTTATTATTTTAGTTGTAGTTAACAATTCCTTTGATTTAAACACAGCACTGAGTTGGTTTAGATTAAAAGTAAAACATGGGGGGTGAGGGTAGCAAAAAGAGGGAGGATTTAAGTGAATGCAAATGCCAGGGATAAAGATCAAGTGCTTACAAGGAAATAAGAGAAAGATATACTTTCTGGTGATGAAAACATAATTGAATAAGCTACAGTCTCGGTTCAAGGAAGAAATCTTACCAATCACTTTCTTCTTTCCAGCTGTGGCTCTCTTTCTCTTGGCCAGGAACTTCCACAAACATACTAGACACTGGTTTCCCTTGTCCTAGATGAAATATCTGTCTAGACAGGGTTTTCCCACTTATATTCAGTTCCCAGACACTTCAATCCCTTTGGCTGCAGGATTCATCCTTCTCACCTTCCAACAGCTTTCCACAATGCCTGTTCAGACATTGCTGTCAATATAGCTTCTTTTCTCTCCGTATATCTTTCCAAACTCACTGTTTTATCCACAGACACAGGATAACAATACATTCTTCTTCCCTTCCTGTAAGCTTCCCATTCCCATGATGATTCATATGTAAATAGGCCTTCCATTGTTTTTAACACCTTGTATACTTTTTTGTTGTCAGTACCTGCTTTCCTCCTGTCTTGGGCTCTCCCCTTTGTTTTCTCACAGATTTTAAAGCATAATGCTAGTGAATATTTACAATTCCTCATAGAGAGTGTTAATGCTTACATTTTACAATTATGAAAGTTAACAGCCCACTGGTGATTAATACAACACACCTTACACAATATACTTTTTAATGCAGTAATATCTTAAACAATCAATTGAATAGATTACCTATCATTTGAGGTTCAGACCCCACCATCTTCCACAGCTTTGTTTTAGCTTTTTGTTTAGCTTTTATGTAAATATGCCTTCATTGTCTCTATCTGACCACCAGATTGGACAGCCAAGCCATGGACAGCCATGTTCTGTTGTCTAGGACATAGAAGTTGTAAACATTGCTTACCAAATACATTCTAAGAACATAATTTAGTACCTATTTATTATTCTGTACACATCTCAGAAACTCAAAGATGGAATATTAATGACCAGTGAGTTTTTAAGTTTTCCAGTTATATCTTACATACACCCTTTCAAGTACGTATCAGGACAGTGTGCTAGATGTAATGCTAATCAGTCCAGACAATATCTGTAGACACACAACCACCAATGAGCCACTGTGTCCTGACATAAGCACGACCACCTCTCTCTCTCTCTCTCTGTGTGATGCTCTTCTTCTGTTTATAGACATGGGTTTCAACATTTATGACCATACCACTGAGATCACATAATCTCACTCATACAGTCATGCGTATCAAACAGGAAAAGAGGTATTTCCAGGGAGGAACAGATTTATTTTGAAATATCCCCAATTTTTCATACTATTTGCCTTTCTATTTCTGTAGGGAGAGTGCGACTTGTTTTCCCTCATTGTCTTTGTTTAGCTGTAATTCATGAAAGCAAGGTTAACTAGAGGTTGTAAACTCTGGCCTATTCCATTCCATGTGAAGTGAGTAATATATTGTAAGGCTCAATTAGTTCATTTGGAGTAATAGGTCATATCTAAACAATTACACACAGACACAAAACAACATTAAAAACTGTAAAAATCAACACCTCCAAAATTAGGAAAGCATATGCATTATGATACAGTCTAATGTAAAGATCACATACTATTTTGCCTCATTCAAGGCAAAGAATGGATATTGCTCACATAAGCTACGTCTACACGTGAAGCCTACATAGAAGTAGCTTATTTCGATGTAGTGACATCGAAATAGGCTATTTCAATGAATAACGTCTACACATCCTCCAGGGCTGGCAACGTCGATGTTCAACATCGACGTTGCTCAGCACCACATCAAAATAGGCGCAGTGAGGGAACGTCTACATGCCAAAGTAGCACACATCGAAATAAGGGTGCCAGGCACAGCTGCAGACAGGGTCACAGGGCGGACTAGCGCTTCCAGGGCAACAGCTAGCCGCTCCCTTAAAGGGCCCCTCCCAGACACACACAGCCTGCACAGCACGCGGTCTGCCGAGCCATAGGCACACACACCTCGGGCGACGCAGTCATAATGGACCCCCAGCAGAAGCAGCAGCAGCAGCAGCAGCAGCTAGAGGTCCACCCAGCCGCCCCTGTAGGAGCAGTGCTCACCCTGCTCCATGCCATGCAGGAGGCAGCTGAGCACCTCCTTGCCACAGAGGAGGAGCTGCCCGCAGGGGAGGAGGACGCAACCCCCAACCCTGCAGCACCCTGACCCCCCCACCACCTCATACGCCACCGGCTGTGGAGCTACCCCACCAGCACCGACTGGTGGGAGCGGCTGGTGCTTGGGGAGTGGGACGACGACCACTGGCTCAGGAACTTTCGCATGAGCAGGCAGACATTTATGGAGCTATTCCACTGGCTCACCCCCGCACTCAGGCACCAGGACACCGCCATGCGGTGTGCTCTCCCTGTGGAGAAACAGGTCGGCATTGCTGTCTGGAAGCTGGCCACTCCAGACAGCTACCGATCTGTGGGCCAGCAGTTTGGCGTCGGCAAGGCCACCGTCGGGGCTGTCCTCATGGAGGTAAGAGGACCCATGGGGGGAGAGGGGGAGGCAGCCCTGGCAGGGCAGGGGGGCCCGGGCAGGGCAGGGCAGGGGAGGGAAGGGGAGGGCCACACACACCCTGCTCACCCCTCATTGGTGCTCTCCCATGTGCTTCCCCTGCAGGTTGTCCGCGCCATCAACGCCATGCTCCTCCACAGGCTCGTGAGGCTGGGGGACCCAGATGCCACCATCACCGCCTTTGCCACCCTGGGTTTCCCCAGTTGCTTCAGGGCTCTGGATGGGACTCACATCCCCATCCGCACCCCGGAGCACAGTGGAGGACGCTACTTAAACCAGAAGGGCTACCACTCAGTGGTCCTCCAGGCCTTGGTGGACAGCCGGGGCCGTTTCCAGGACATTTACGTGGGCTGGCCTGGCAGCACCCACGACGCCCGGGTTTTCCGGAACTTGGGCCTGTGCTGCCGGCTGGAGACGGGGACCTACATCCCGCAGTGGGAGATCCCTGTGGGGGACACCACCATGCCCCTCTGCGTCATCGCAGATGCGGCATACCCCCTCCGGCCCTGGCTCATGCACCCTTACACGGGCCATCTGTCAGCCAGCCAGGAGCACTTCAACCAGCGCCTGAACCACGCGTGCCAGGTGGTGGAGCGCTCATTTGGCCGCCTCAAAGGGCGCTGGAGGTGTCTCCTCACCCGCCTGGATGCGGGCCCCACCAACATCCCCCAGATTGTGGGTGCATGCAGTGCCCTGCACAATCTGGTGGAGAGCAAGGGGGAGGCCTTCTTTCAGGGCTGGGCTGTGGAGGCGGGCAGGGCCGATGTGCAGCCACCCGCTGCCCCCAGTCGCCAGGTGGGCCCCGAAGGGACCTGGGTCCGGGAGGCCCTGTGGGCCCACTTCGATGAGCCCGCGGGGTGAACGCTGGCAGGCCCCCCACTGCCCCCCCATCCCCCACAACACTCCCTGCCCCTACACCCACACCACGGAGCACCCAACAGCACACCCCCCCACTTTTCTTGTACAAATAAAAGCAGACACTTGTTTTTGAAATCAAACATCTTTACTGCAACTCTTCTTACTAATAATAACTATAGGAACTTCTAACTAACTTAATATTGTATATGTATGTATATTAACAAAAAAAACAGGGATAACAAGGAAGGTGAGAACTATTTACATGGGGGAGAAAGGATCAGACAGTGAAAAACGGGGGTCACAAATAAATAAATATAAACTATGTACAAGGCCGAAAACCAAAAAAGTGGGGGGAATATATACAAAGGGGGGGGCCACGCCCTGGGACCCACGCCCCTACAGTCCAGCACTGGGGGTGGGCGGCCGGGATCCCTGCCTCGGCCGCAGCCCTGGCTGTGGCTGGCTGGGGGCCGGGCGGACCGGAAGATACGGCCGGCGAGTGTCAGCTGGCCCCAGGTCTCCCTCGGTGGAATGGCCCTCGGTGGCGGGTGGTGGGGCGACGGTGGACGGCGCGGCGACTGGAGCAGTGGGTGGTGCAGCAGGTGGAGCAGGCAGGGCAGGCGCAGCGGCGGCCAGCGCGGCATGGGGGGCCAGGTAATCCGCTATGCAGTTGAATGTCTCCATGTAGGGTCCCCATGCCTCTTGGCGCCAGGCCAGCGCCCGCTCCTGCAGGTGGAGGCGGCCTTGCTCCACCCGCAGCTGCTGCTCCGCGACCTCCACCTGCCGGCGGTGGAGGGCCAGCAGCTGGGGGTCTGTCGCCAGCGGCTGCTGCTGCTGGGTCCTCCGTCTTGCCCGCCATGGGGCTGGTCGTTGCTCCACCGAGGGGCTAGCCTGAAGCGATGGCCCCGGAGGGGATTCCGGGACCACTGAAGCCTCGCCGGCACTCTCCGGTCCTTCCGATGGTGCAGCTGCGGAACACAGGAAGGGGGGGAAGAAGAGTGGAGACAGACGTTAGTGTGGGCCCCGAGCCGTGGCCCTTGCCCCCCTCCCCCCCCGTGCTGCAGGTTCCCCATCCCCGTCCCTGGGAGATGCTGCTGTGATGGGGTTCAAGGGTCCCCCTGCACTGCACCCCATCCCCTGGTGGGAGTGACTCTCACTTCACTCAGCAGGTATGACAGGAGAGGTTTCTTAGGCAACAGATGCCCAGTTTCTCCCAGAAGCGACAGTACAGCAGTCAGAGACAGTCCTTCCAACCCGTCCTGGGGAGAAGACCCCGAGGGGTGCCCCTCTGGGGTGTAGCTTTTCCCCTCCTCAGGCAGGCAGCCTTCTAGCTTTCCCTTCCCCTAGCCTCTAACTGCGGCCCCCGATTCAAACCCAGCTCGGCTCCTCCCTCCTCTTTGTTCAGGGCAGAGGTGTAACCTGTCAGTTGTAGCCCCAGGATCATCCTTAGCCACTGGGAGCTGTTCAGCTTGTTGCTCATATTTAGCCTGAGTCTCGCATTTGCACTCCCCCCACTCCATCACGTGCTGCTGCTGCTGTTGCTGGGTGTCCCACCCCCTCCTCCCGGGGGACCCTAGAGGTTCCGCTCCCCCCTGCCCCGGAGATGGGGCATGGCACTGTCGTGTTGGGGGGCCAGGGGCTGATGCACTCCTGTGAGGGACATGCCACTGCTGTCCTTGGGGCCATGGTCATCTGGGCATGTGGAGGGCCCTGGCCACATGTCTATTACCCCCGCCCCTCAACACCGGGGGTGTGCACTGGGGGGGGGTACATACCTGATGGTCCACTCCCATGGTTGGGGGACACCCGGGGGGCGGATGCCCGGCTGCTGCTCCGGGATGGCAGGAGGAGGATCTGGAGCCCGGTGTCGGTGGAGGAGGAGTCCTCCTCCTCCTGCTCCAGTGCCCCAGGGGTGGGCACCAGGGGGGGCCCCCGGGGTGTGGGGCTTGCCTCCAGGGTGGACTCTGGCTCCGGGGCCTGCTGGGGCTCCTCAGCCGAGGTGTCAAGCGTGGCTGGAGGGGAGGAGGTGTGCCGGGGCCCAGGGTGTCCCTCAGCTCCCTGTAAAAGGGGCAAGTGATGGGGGCGGCCCCAGATCGGCCGGCCGCATCCCGGGCCCGGGCGTAACCCTGCCGCATCTCCTTCACCTTACTCCTAACGTGGTCAGGAGTGCGGGCAGGGTGACCCCGGGCAGCCAGGCCGTCGGCCAGCCGAGCAAACGCATCCGCGTTCCGCCTCTTGCTCCCCATTACCTGGAGCACCTCCTCCTCGCTTCAGAGCCCCAGCAGGTCCCGCAGCTCGGCCTCCGTCCAGGAGGGGCCCCGCTGCCGCTTCCCGGCCTGGCTCCTGCCCTGGGAACCCTGGCTCCCCTTCGGGCACTGGGGGGGCTGCCGGGCGGCCATCAGGTCGTTTGGGGGTGTGGGTGGCTGAAGAAGAGCATGCAGGCGAGCCGCGTGTTATTGCTGCTGCCTGCACGCGCTCTCAGCTTCCTGCAGAGAAAGGGAGGGGTGGGGACCTTTAAGGGGCCGCTCCACGCGGCCACCATTGAGCATCTCTCAACCCCTCAGCTGATGGCCGCCATGGAGGACCCCGCAATTTCAAAGTTGCGGGACGCGCAACGACTACACGTTCCCTACTTCGACGTTGAACATCGAAGTAGGGCGCTATTCCCATCCCCTCATGGTGTTAGCGGCTTCGACGTCTCGCTGCCTAACGTCGAAACACGTGTAGCTGTGACGGGCGCTATTTCGAAGTTAGGCTATAATGAACAACTATTCAGTATTTGGTTTTCTTCGGTTGCTCTGTGCAGGACTCCATGCCTTATTTACTACATGCAAAACCTGCTCTGAAGATAGAATTATTAGATTTTTCTCATAGGTGTTTCTGAGGCACAAATCAGTAGAGTACTTGAATACTCCACAAAGGCTTTCAATGATTTGTCCAGCATCACGCAGGAGCTCTGTAGCAGACGCAGGCAAAGAATCCAGCTCTCCAGGCTGTATTCAATTGCCTGAACCACAAGACCATCCTGTCCTTGTCTATAATCTCCTGCCTTATTTACTACACACCTTTGAACTGCTGAAATAAATAAGGGGTTCTACAGGCAGTGGTCTCTATTTCCCTATGCAACTCTGATCCACCACCAAAGTAGGACCCTCTTGGGCACTGAATAAGGCATAAGGGGAGCTGTTGGAAAAAATATTATGCAATTACACAATTAGACACTGCAACACAATGCATGTGCACCATGGAGTGAGTTATGGTTGTGCAAATAACCTTAATTTTGGCATTTGCCTGATTTTGAGTGATTGACGTTGCAACACAGGAAATTAGACACAAAAACAATTTTTTTTTTAAAATTGTCATGTGGCAGCATGCTGATGCCCACTTGTGTCATCAGTAGAACTGGAATATTTATCTGGACCTCTGCCCCTTGACAGTGGTATAATCCAGAATGGTGATCTATGAAGATCAGCACTAGAGGGGAATGAGGCATTTTAACAGTGGGTTTTGTGGATATTTGCTAATGAAAACAGGACTAAGGAATCTTGGAGTCCATCCCAGGCTCCAGAGGGGCTCTTACAACATAGGCATTCTGCCTATTCCCTGTCTACATCCTGTCTCCTTTTCCCAGTCCCCTATTCAACTTTTACCCAATCACATTCTGCTTTCCTGAGGCTTCTTATTCTAGTCCCAGTCTTTTTCTTTTTTTTTGCACAGACAGTTCCACCTCTCCCCTCCTGGATCCTTATCTAAATCACTCTCTTCAGTGAAGGCACTTAAGATGGTCTGTGTCAGGGATTTTTCATCCCTTGGGCATAATCGTCCCCGTGGGCCAGGGGAAACAAGCCTTGGGCCATTAATATCATTACAGGGGCAGGTAAATCCTAAAAGGTACATAGGCTGCCAGTTAGCAGCCCCTGTAACGGTCACTCTGTGTCGGTTGGTTTTACCGGTAACCTGAACTCACAGACATTTCAAAATTATGAATTTAAAAATCCAGGCTCCTTATTGGACAGAGGTGAGGTAGCTCCTGGGGAAGGACCTGGTTGAAAACAGGCTCCTCAAAAACATACATATGCTAATGAACTAATGAATAATGCATGAGAACGGGGAATATAAGGCAGCGCCCCGCAGCGTTCGGGAGACTTGGTACCAGCTGCCTCTGAGAGAAGACTTTGTGAAGAGCTCCTGTTCCCTGAAGACTTCAACCTGCAATTCCGCATCCGCCCAGCAGAGTCCGCTCTGCTGGGGCATAGCTGAATCACTTTACTTGAAATGACTCTCACAAAAAGAGCTAAGGCAGTCTCCGCTCTGAGGTAAATTGGGTGAGGGACGAACTGGCCTCACCCTTAGGGTGAGGTACTGCGCCCTCACCCCTTAGCACCCAGAGCCTGCCAGAAACCACTGCGGCACCCCCGATCTCGCCGCCAACGAAAAGATCAAGAGCGGATTTGGAGCGGGTCGAACTGGCCCCATCCCTAGGGTGGGGTACTGCGCCCGCTCCGATTGAGGCTTAAGATCTGCCACCACTGCAGCATCAACGCTCTCGCTGCCAACCCATGACTTTCCTTCACCGGACGTGACCATCTCATCAAACTCAACTACCGGACAGGACCAAACGGACACGTAAAACCCCCCACGCCCTAAAATACTAACTTTACAGCTCAATTTGGGCCGTGTGGGGTCGTTTGTCAATCAGATACCCTTAATTGGGATCTATTACTACCTGGGACTGCACACCTGACTAACAAGTCCCTAATTAGTGGTTTTAGTAGTTAAGTTTGTTATTGTTGTTCTGTTACCCTTTTTGTTGCTTCCCTTATTCCCCTCTCCCATTTTCTCCGATCCCCACTGTAAAAAACAGTTGGGAAGGGCCCTTGAAGGGTGGACCTCAGGGCCCAATAGAGTGACCTAGCAAGTCACTCAGGGCATATAGGGGTAAATACAAATTAATCCCTGTAGCCCGGAGACAAAAAACTCACAAAACTCTTTGTCCTTGTATTTTACAAGGAGAGCCTTGCCCAGGCTTCCCCATGGAACCCTTAACCCTATCTATAGTAAGTGTTTAAATATATAAGAAATAAATTAGCATATAGTTTAGAATATAATTAGAAGTAGATAAGTTGATATATAGTAATTATACTGTTTGTGCCAATTGACCATACTGTTTGTGTTGTTTGTTAGTGTTAATAAATACAGTTGTTGTTTTAAAATCCACTTTCTCCTCCTCGTCTCACCCTTGCCACAGGCAACCCCTTGCCAGCTCTTGCTCTGCCAGTGGTCAGCTTCTCCCCCAGTCTCTCCCACTTACACTGAACTGCACTCTAGGCCCCCTGCCGGAGGTGGGTGGGGTTGGTCTGCAGAGGGGCGGAGCGGCACACCGCCAGTTGGTGGGGCCTGCTGCCGACTCCTCTGTGTCCTCGCTCGAAGCCCCGTGAGGGATCCGACGGATTGCTGGTGCGGGGTCAGCGGGGGGTCGTTTCTCCCCCACGATTCTGCCCGCGCTGTCAGTCTGAAGTGCGATGGGAGAAAAAGCAACAATCATACTGTCATCCATGTACTGGAGCACCAGGATCAAGGTTGTGGAGGACTTGCTTTTAGCCTTCAGGCTCCTGAGATTATCTATAGAATGAATGGGAAACTCTTCAGTCTTCACAAGAACTGAAAGCTTGTCATCAGTGAAGTGAAGAGTCATGGTGATGATGCAGAACTGTGATGGAGCAATGACACAGCCTTGCTTGACTCCCATTTTGATCTCAAAGGGGTCTCTTTGGGATCAGTTGTTGCTCAATACTGTGGCAGTCACATCGTTGTAAAGCAGCCTTAAAATGCTAATGAATTTTTTGGGGCAGGTGATCTTTGAGAGAATGGAGCTATGATTCACTAAGTCAAATGCTTTGGTCAGGTCAATGAAACTCACGGTTGTGTTCATGACATTTTTCTTGCGGTTTCTGGGCAGTGAAGAGCATGTCCTCTGTTCCTTGGAATGGTCAGAAGCCACACTGGAATTCTGGGAGAATTTCTTTGGAGAGTTGAAGGAGTTGAGTTTCAAGGATTCAAGCTAAGAGTTTGCCTGCTGTTGCCAGGAGGGAGATGCCATGATAGTTTCCACAGTCCAATTTGTCACCCTTCTTGAAAAGACTGATCAGTGTGTCTCTCTGAAATCTTGTGGCATCTACTCCCTATCCCAGATCTTGGAGTTGCTGTTGCCAACTCCTTCTTTCCCAATGGTAGTCTGCCAGAGATCCACTTCTCTTCCAACCCTGGCATTGAAATCCCCCAAGAAAATAATCTTGTCTTCTTTGGCACCTTATAGAATAACAGCTATTTTGGAGCATAAGCATTTGTGAGCAAAGACCCGCTTCATCAGATGCAATGAAGTGGAGATTCCAGAAGGTCTAATTATACAGGCTGTTTAAAAGAAGGGAATCCCAGTCAAGAGGAAGGCCATAGTTGACAAGGTCAGTTCAATCAGGGAGGACATGGCCAACTTCCAGCAGCTAATGTGGAGGTATGAACACCAAGAGAGAAGATGGTGTGGTTGGTGTCACTGGTGTAGCTATGTGGGCAATTGGCACCGAGGTTTGTTGCAGGGATTGGTTTCTAAGTTAGAGTTACTGTTGTGTGGTCTATAGTTGCTGGTGAGAATTTGTTTCAGGTTGGAGAGGTTTTAACTAGGGGCTGGGATGTGATGGCCAGTGGTGTTCTGTTGTTCTTCTTGTTGGGCCTGTCTTGTAGCAGGTGGCTTCTGGATACACGTCTGCCTCTGTCTGTTTCTTCAGTTCCTTAGGTGGGTATTGTAGTTTTAGGAAAGCTTGGTAAAAGGTCTTGTATGTGTTGTCTCTGTCTGAGGGATAGGAGCAAATGTGGTTGTATACAATGGATCATGTGGGGTGGGGTGTCCTGGATGGAAGCTGGAGGCATGTAGGAAAGCATAGCAGTCTGTGGGTTTCCAGTATAGGGTGATTTTTTTTTTATATGACCACCACTTATTTGCACTGTAATGTCCAGGATGTGGATTTCTTGTGTGGACTGGTCCAGGCTGAGGTTGAGAGTGGGATGGAAACTGTTGAAATCACAGTTGAAGTCTACAACAGCCTTCTTCCCATGGGTCCAGATGATGATGATGTCATCAATGTAGTGCAAATAGAGGAAGGGCACTAGGGAATGACAGCTAAGGTAGTGTCGTTCCAGATCAGCCATAAAAAGGGTGTCATACTGTCGGGCCATGCGGGTGCCCATAGAGGTGCTATTGATTGTCCTCAAATCTGAAATAGCTGTGGTTGAGGACAAAAACACAAAGCTCCACCACCAGTTGTTCCTTGGCCTCATCAGCGATACTGTTCCTAACAACTTGAAGTCCATCTTCATGTTGGATATTTGTGCAAAGGATCTTTACATCCATGGTGGCCAGGATGGTGTCTTCAGGAAAGTCACCAATGGATTGCAGTTTCCTCAAAAAGTTGGAGGTGTCTTAAAGAAAGCTGGGAGGGTTGGTGGCATAGGTTCTGAGTAGAGTCCACATACCCAGACAATCCTGTAGTGAGAGCGCCAATGCCTGAGTTGATGCGGCTTCTTGGATTTCCAAGTTTATGGAGCTTGGGTAGTAGATACAATAAACCCATCTGGGGGTGTGTCTGTGTAGATTTATTTCTGTACTTTTGTAGGGGGAGTCTTCAGCAGATGGTGTAGTTTCTTTGTGTACTCCTCAGTGGGATCAGAGGACAGGGGCTTGTAGAATGTGGTATTGGATGTGCCAGCAATGTCCCTCTGCTATAGACATTGGCCAAACTGGACAGTGTCTATGTAAAAGAATAAATGGACACATATGAAATATCAGGAATGGTAACATACAAAAACCTGTAGGAGAACACTTCAGTCTCCCTGGGCACTCAGTAACAGATTTAAAAGTAGCCATCCCGTAATAAATAAAAAAACTTAGAAAACAGACTCCAAAGAGAAATTGCACAGCTACGATTCATTTGCATATTTGACACCATCAGTCAAGGGTTGATTGGGAGACTGGGAGTGACTGGCCAACTACAAAAGCAGTTTCTCCTCTCTCGGTGTTCACACCTCCACTTTAGCTGCTGGAAGTGTGCCACATCCTCCCTGACTGAACTGACCTTGTCAGCTCTAGGCTTCCTCTTGATTGGGACTCCCTCCTTTTCCAAAGCCTGTATAATTAGACCTTCTAAAGTCTCCACTACACTGTAGCTGATGAAGCTGGTCTTTGCCCATGAAAGCTTATGCTCCAAAATATCTGTTAGTCTATAAGGTGCCACCAGACTTCTTGTTGTTTTCCATTGAATTGTGAAGGCACAGCTCCGAAGTGCATACCGGCTGTGTATGCATATTTTTTAATTGCAGTATGGGTCTGTTCTACAATCTGTGACCTTATGGTGGCAAAAGTAATATTTCAAATATGAACCAAACATAAACCAACACGGTGTAGTCTACAAGAGTCCACACTACAGACATCCTGAACAATCGCTGTGTCAGCTGCTTCATTTCTCTCAGTGAAAAAATTAGCACAATTTAACAGACTCAATACAATCAACCTAGAAAATTAATTATTTCACTGGCAGAAGAAACACCAGCCTACAATGCTGAGGTGGGCCATACCTGAAGCAAGAGGAGGAGTGAACAGTTTCCTTTCTAAGACAGCCAGGGAAACCTTGTGTTCCAGGAGTCCTTTTGGAGTTTACTGATTCTCCATTGCTGTTGGAACAGAAGACCCTACATTCCATAAGTCAGTCCCTAGCATGCAGTACAAAGGAGAGGTCCAGTAGCATGGAGAAGCAGTTGTTGAATCCTTAGGCTTCTATCTCTACAATACCAGCAGAAGGGGACAACTGATTTAGGACATACACATTCACCACTCTACTCACAATAAGAATACAAACCCAATCTTTCCCCAGTTTGCCCTATCCTGAAACTATTTTCTGCCTAGCTAGACCCATTAAACATTATCACCAACAAATATGAAATGCAAGTGTCCTTTGATGACAGGTCACCTAACAAATCAAATGTAAAATCTATGTAATGCTGAACAAAAAGTACAGCTCAAGCACTGATTTGTCTCCAATTCTACTTGTATTATCACATAAAAAAGATGGATTTATAAGTCTGGTCTGTGTTGTTGTTTACCTGCATAATGTTTAAATCTCCAAAGAATCAGTAATCTAAAATAACCATTAAATCTAGAGTTTTAAATGTCTAAATCCGTTGATGAGCCATCATCGAAAACATTGTTGATAAATAATATCAGAGTTTGCTAATGTTACAAACCGCTGTTGCAAAGAACACAAAAGCACACACCTTGAGGAAGAAAGTGGAACAGAATGCCAAGATATATCATCTTCTAGAATTCTCGGCTTTCAAAAGCACACTGTAGGGTGTCCCACTTAAAAAACTGAAGATTTTCAGAGGGCCTCTGTCTCTCTGTTCTTTAATTGAATAGAGAAGATTTTGGCCCTTTTGAACCATCCTCCATTCTAACAAATAAGTAGCTATATTGATTTTAGAATTAAATTAGCACCAGTTGTCTGAAGCCTGAGGAGTGTCTCCAAGGAATGAATGAATGAACCTGCTTTGAGACCAAACACTATCCTGTCCTAGAGGTGGCTTCTACAAGCCCGTTTTGAGCTGCTCAGGAATGGACGTAGCGAAAATTGTATCCTAATGCCCATGCTGTTGCTAGTTTTGTGGTTAGCTGAGAACATGATGTCTAGGAATATCAGACTTGTGTCTTCCAATGTACTCCAGGTTAAACCTTTCTCATCCAGCACTATCTTGTCTGATGACATCCATAACCCAGCATGGTTTTAGTTAGCTGGACAAGCACTTATCATGGATGTGGCCATGTTTCTAAACAATATTGACCTTCTGTGGTCTGGAAAACTCCCTCATTTGGCACTGTTCAGGTCCCAAGCATGCTGGACTAGAAAGAGACATCCTGCATATTAATTTACATTATTGGGATAAAACACCATTTCAAAATACTCACTACAGTCAATCGAGAACAAAAAGTACAGATTGAACCTCTTTAGTATGGCATCCTTGGGGCCTGACCGGTGCTAAATGAGAGAATTTGTCCCACCATGGGAGGTCAATATCACTTAGCAAATTGCCAACACTTCCACTGCTTACTGGGCTTTTAGAAGACATTTAAGGGTAAATTACAGCTAAATAACAGCAGAGACCGCCGAGAGCCAGAACTGGTGACTGGAAACAAACTTCGTGGGATTACAGGAATCTTGGCCACATCCATGACAACTGGTTATCCAGCTAACTAAAATCATATCAGATTACAGATGGTGCTAGATGAGAGAAGTTCAACCTATAGCTAATGATGGTGCTGCAAAGTAATCGATTTCTGCTTGTTGTCCCAGGTTCAGCAAAAACTGGGTATAACTGGCTCAGTAATCTTGTCGCTGTTACCCAGGCAGCACAACACAAAACTCAGCTGATACATCCCAAGACCATTTTTACCCAATCATTGACAAGGATTTTAGTCTTGATTTAGCAATAGGGTTTAGATTTTAATTAAGAGACCCACCACTGAGGGACAGTTCAGAGATTATGCTGCAATTTAAGGGGGTGACTGGGGAAATCTTTATTCTCTTTAGCTGTCCCATTTATTCTAAGAGAACTATTCATGAATTGCAACTCAGACACAGAAGAGTTGGCAAGTCCTATAACCTTGTAAATGTCTTTGAAACATTAATAGTTCTCAATATTTCTCAAGCAAGCCCTTTGTGCCATGTCTGTCATATGATAAAATAAAATATTTGAGCCCACAAGAATTAAAAATTAGATTCTCTGTATTGCAGAAGCTTAAATCTAAATAATTCAAAGCTCTTTCAAACACAGTTATAAATTTTTCATTTACAATATGGTAATGGGATTTAATTTCTTTTTCTTTACTTCTGCCAAGTGGCTAGGCTGATCTAAGTTAATTTTCCTGTTTCATTTTGAAAGAGAAGTATTTATAAGATTTCAGCAGCAGTAAATTTCCTCTGAAGACTTAGTAAGTCATATTCTTACAAATCTTCTGTCTCAACTAATTGAGGATAACAGTAATTTAGTAGACTCTAGCTTTTCTGTTTCAGCAAATATTGATAATATGATTTGAATCCTAAAGTCTCATTCAGACTCAGATCAAATATTTCACTGTTAATTTCAATCAGTCTCTGTGCCTCTAGACTCATAACCTTCTATAGATGTAATTAGATATGGACCCCTAGCCACAAAGTTCAGATCTCCATTCCTAAAAAGCACACATGCATGCATACATGCGCATACCCACAAACACTTTTTTTCCTTCAATAGGCATTTGATTGGAAAATAAATCTCCAAATTCAAGAAATTAAACATGAAGTTTCAAATTGTCCAAAACCCATTTTTCTCTTTCAAGGGAGTCAGCCGTGAGGTGTTAAGGAAAAACACATTAATTTGTAACCTTGAAAATCATAAAGAACCAAAGGTAGCAATAGTCATAGGTCAAAATATTACTTTCATCAGTGGGGGAGAGGAATATTAAGTTTTCCAAAGGATTTCTTTAGTATTAATGCAATTTCGCTAGATAACAAGTGATCCAAAAATAGAAACTGAAGTGGTATTATCCAACAGAAGGAGTTTTCTTTGACGATACTAATTAGCATTTTGAACTGAGAATTTATCCCTCCAGGCCCTATAACAGATACATAACAAGACTTCAGTTAATCTTGATTCTTTCAGTAAACGTATCTACAAAATGAGCCTGAGGCTAACATGAACTAAGAAGCTATTCCGTGGTTTGCTGATGCTGACAGATCAAAGTTCTTTTATTTATATTACAGAGGGAGGGTTGGACAAAAGGCTAATACAGTAAACCCTCGATTTTTACAGACCCTGATTTAGGGGCCTTTGGGACCAATGGACATCTCCCCTGCTGTTCCCAAAGTTCGCCGGAGTCCATAAAATTATCCCCCTCCTAAAAAAGAAAAAAAAAAGTTAAGACTTACCGCTGGTGCAGCCACCACATCCTCTGCTGGAGACTATGGGGCAGCTCCTTCAGGCCATGCAGTGGTGAGGCAGCTCCAGCCACACAGCTGGGTGTCTCCAGCCACATGCAGTGAAGCAGCTCTGGCTAAATGACCCCTCCAGCTGTACATGATGAGGCAGCTCCAGCTGTGCAGACAGACGCCTCCAGCCATGGGCAGGATGCAGCAGCTCCTCCACTGGGGGTGGCTCTGATTAGTGGCAGGGTTTTATGTTTTGGTTGCGGAGGGGAGGCTGGGACTGGGGTGGGGAACCTGGCAGGGGTGGGTGAGCCGTAAACCTTTACATATAATAGACTTTCGGGAATAGTGGACAACCTTCCTCCACATTAGTCCATTACAGCAAGTATTTACTGTACCTGCTTTACTTGTCAAAACAGCACTGGCCATTTCTGTAAAATTCTCACTTGCCTTCTAAAATGGCTTGTTACGAAACGCTCATGCTACTAAAACATGGGTTGTGCTTTGTTTGTTTATGCAATTGATAAATGGGAGTTTGGCAGGAGGGATAGCTCAGTGGTTAGGTCATTGGCCTTGTAAACCCAAGGTTGAGTTCAGTCCTTGAGGGGGGCCTTTCAAGGGTCTGGGGCTGGTTAAATTAAAAGGAAAAAAAAAGAAATCTCTCAGGGATGGTGATAGGCCCTGCTGTAAGTGCAGGGGACTGGACTCGACCTCTGGAGGTCTCTTCCAGGTCTATGAAATATGTATACCTCCCTGTTTCATACTGCCTCTAGGAAGTATCACAATGTACATGTGCACCTTTGCTTGCAGAATTAATCTCTCAAACATGAAGGGTCTACAATTAGCATGATTTTTATATTTACATTTAAATGCAAAAGAAGTCTTCCTCTTCCCCTTCATTCCCATGTTTGCCTTAGACCTGGCAATCCTTGTCTCCATAAACCCCAAATACTCCTACATGGCTGGACATTCTGGGATTGATTCTGCATGTTCATGAACTTGCAGTCTGACTTCAACAGAATGAAGCCCAGCGATACAGGGTTCCATGAGCAGTACACAGACTAAAAAAATAAATTTGGCTCATTGATTTCAGAGGCAGGAATATATTAGCATTAAATTATAGAATATAAAGTAGGACATACTAATGAATTAAATATCCTGATAAAAACAAACAAAAGTGATCAGGATAGGAAGGGGGATAGCTTACTGGGAACGAAGAGTGTATATGGAGGAGATGGACACATGGAGAGGAAGAACCCAGATATAAGTTAGCTGTCAACATCATCAAAGAATAATGGCAGATAATATAAAGTAGGTCCATCCAGTTCCCACAACTCTCCTGATTCAAGAGTTTCCAAATGGATTGGCTTCATAGAATCATAGAGTACTAGGACTGGAGAGGACCTTGAGATGTAATCAAGTCCAGGCTCCTGCCCTCATGGCAGGACCAAGTACTGTCTAGACCATCCCTGACAGACACTTATCTAACCTGTTCTTAAATATTTCCAGAGATGGAGATTCCACAACCTCCCTAGGCAATTTATTCCAGTGTTTGACCACCCTGACAGTTAGGAACCTAAGTGTCCTAAGAACCTAAGTGTCCTAAGGAACCTAAGAACCTAACCTCCCTTGCTGCAGTTTAAGACCATTGCTTCTTGCTCTATCCTCAGAGGCCAAGAAGAACACATTTTCTCCCTCCTCCTTATGACACCCTTTTAGATACCTGAAAACCGCTATCATGTCCCCCCTCAATCTTCTTTTTTCCAAACTAAACAAGCCCAGTTCTTTCAGCCTTTCTTCATAGGTCATGATTTCTAGACCTTTGATCATTCTTGTTGCTGTTTTCTGGACCCTTTCCAGTTTCTCCACATCTTTCTTGAATTGTGGCACCCAGAACTGGACACAATACTTGGAAGTGAGTCTGTGCTCACGAAAGCTCATGCTCAAAACTTTTCTGTTAGTCTATAAGGTGCCACAGGACCCTTCGTTGCTGTTACAGATCCAGACTAACACGGCTACCCCTCTGATACTTGACACCATGCAAGGCACTGCATTTAGCCGTTTGGAGTGGAACTCTATCAACCTCACAAGGAAGCTTGCACAAACTCAGACAGACATCTCCTTTCTTTCCAAATGCAAACGAATGGACTTCATACCAAATGGACTAAAGGTGAAAAATCCTTTGCAATCTACATACTGCACGGACTACAGTGAGAGATTATGCCATACACTCTTGAAGAAACTGAGGAACCACCTAATCAGCATCCTGTACAACAAACAGGAGAACATCAAAAAAGAGCTCTCAAATCTGGAGTCTTTTATAAAAAACCAACCTTCAGCACAAACTTCCACACCACTGAACTTTACTAAAATAAGACAGGAGATTTACATTAGACACTTCACTACTCTACAGAGGAAAAAGGACTGCACGCTGTCTAAACTCCTGCCTGCCACACAGAGCCACAGCAGTGGTACCACTAACTCAGCCAGCAATATCGTCAATCTGTCCAGCTACACATTCAGCTCAGCAGAAGAGTCTGCTCTTTCTCGGGGACTCTCTGTTTGCCCAACCACCCACACAAACATAATACAGTTCTGCGGTGATCTGGAAGCCTACTTTCGCCGTCTCAGACTCAAAGAATACTTTCAACACAACGCTGACCAGCACACCATTACACAGACACCCTCCCAGCAGCACAAGAAGAATAACTCCACATGGACTCCTCCTGAGGGTAGAAATAACAGTCTAGACCTATACATAGAATGGTTCCGCCGACGTGCACAGGCAGAAATTGTGGAGAGACAGCATCGTTTGCCTCACAACCTCAGTCGTGCAGAACGCAATGCCATCCACAGCCTCAGAAACAACTCTGACATTATAATCAGAGAGGCAGATAAAGGAGGAGCTACTATCATCATGAACAGGTCTGACTACCAGAAGGAGGCTTCCAGACAACTCTCCAATACCAGATTTTACAGGCTACTTTCCTCAGATCCCACCGAGGAATACACTAAGAAACTACATCATCTGCTCAGGACATTCCCTATACAAGCACAAGAACAGACTTATACCAACACACCTCTAGAGCCCCGTCCGAAGTGAGTCTGTGCTCACGAAAGCTCATGCTCAAAACTTTTCTGTTAGTCTATAAAGTGCGACAGGACCCTTCGTTGCTAATACTCCAACTGAGGCCTAAGCAGTGCAGAGTAGAGTGGAAGAGTGACTTCTCGTGTCTTGTTCACAGTACACCTGCTAATGCATCCCAGAATCATGTTTGCTCTTTTTGCAACAGCATCACACTGTTGACTCACAGTTAACTTGTGGTCCACTATAACCCCTAGATCCCTTTCTGTCATACTCCTTCCTAGCCAGTCACTTCCCATTCTGTATGTGTGAAACTGATTGATTGTTCCTTCCTAAGTGGAACACTTTGTATTTGTCTTTGTTAAACTTCATCCTGTTTACTTCAGATTTCTCCAATTTGTCCAGATTATTTTGAATTTTGACCCTATCCTCCAAAGCATTTGCAACCCCTCCTAGCTTCGTATCATCTGCAAACTTAATAAGCGTCCTTTCTATGCCAATATCTAAGTCATTGAAGATATTGAACAGAACTGGTTCCAAAACAGACCCCTGCGGAACCCCACTTGTTATACCTTTCCAGCACTTCCATCAATAGTGTTCTGCCTGTCTGCAGTGAAGAATAATGCCTTTATCGATAGTTTCTGTTGACAAAAAAGCCATGTATATGCTTCAGAGGGCCCTCTGTCAAACAGACAGGGCTTCCAGTTCACCAGGCAGCCCTGTTTGCTGAGCTTCTAGTTGACCTTTTTGTCGAGAGAGCAGCCTGGCAGTCTTGCCACTCTCTGTCAACATAGTGGATTGCTCTTTTGATCTGCTTTTGCATGGGACATGATCTGTCAAAAGAAGTTTTGCCGCTCTTTGTCAACAGATTGCTGTAGCGTAGACATTGCTGTTATGCCTTCTAAGTCAGTTATTTGGCCTTAGCCTTACAGACAAGAAATAACATCTAGACTTAATTTTCCTTTTAGAGTGACCAGCTAGTCCCATAGTCATGCTCACTCAACTCTGAGAACACTCAGTGGTAAAATGTCTTAAAATGAGGCCCCAGGCAGTTAGATCACTCTGTATCATCTATGTAACTCCCAGGCATCTGCTGCAACTCACATAAGTCACGTTAAAAGGGAACTACACAACCAAATCATTTACCAAATGTTTAAAAGTACAAACCATCTGTAATGATCAAACCAAGCAAGGGAAAATAAAGGCGATATTTGCACAAGACAACTTCATGAAAAAAGAATGCAATTCTTATCATGATCAGGGGCTGAACGTTCGGGGCAAGAGAGGGAGAGAAAGCATGCATGCAGACACATTTGTGCTAGAGAGAAAAGGGAAGTATTTTTTTGCATCAAGCAAAAGTAAATTAGAGCACGTGTTAGATCGTGCTTATTCTCACTATTTATTGAAGCAAAAATAGTTAATTTAAGTGACCTTTGCAAAAATGTGAATGTTGATATGCATAAGGGGCAAGTTTGTTTTATTTTTAAATTGCAGTGGCCTTTGGATGAGATCCTGTCTTGATGTACACATGAGCTTAACTTTTAAGTCAAAGAAAGTTAAAAGTGTAAATGTTCACAGAATGGTAGTTAATTTTCTATATGTGTTCATTGTATTGATGGAAAAATATACCCCCCTAGTGGCCTAAACAATCTTTCCAGGTTCTTATACATTCAATTTGCTTTTAGATTATACTTTTTAAACTGGGAGTTTTACACAAACAGGAACAGAACAGAGAAATGGTTTGTTCAACTGCCGAGGGGAAGCAGACAGCCCCCTCTTTATTTAATTATACCCTCCTCCTCTGCAGCGTTCATGCTTAAGATAGAATCATAGAATGCTAGAACCGGAAGGGACCTTGAGAGTTCGAGTCCAACCCCCTGCCCTCATGGCAGGGCCAAGTACTGTCTAGACCATCCCTGACAGACACTTATCTAACCTGTTTTTAAATATTTCCAGAGATGGAGATTTCACAACCTCCCTAGGCAATTTATTCCAGTGTTTGACCACCCTGACAGTTAGGAACCTAAACCTCCCTTGCTGCAGTTTAAGACCATTGCTTCTTGTTCTATCCTCAGAGGCCAAGAAGAACACATTTTCTCCCTCCTCCTTATGACACCCTTTTAGATACCTGAAAACTGCTATCATGTCCCCCCTCAATCTTCTTTTTTCCAAACTAAACAAGCCCAATTCTTTCAGCCTTTCTTCATAGGTCATGATTTCTAGACCTTTGATCATTCTTGTTACTCTTTTCTGGACCCTTTCCAGTTTCTCCACATCTTTCTTGAATTGTGGCACCCGGAACTGGACACAATAATCCAACTGAGGCCTAACCAGCGCAGAGGAGAGTGGAAGAGTGACCTCTTGTGTCTTGTTCACAACACACCTGTTAATGCATCCCAGAAATATGTTTGCTTTTTTTGCAACAACATCACACCATTGACTCACATTTAACTTATGGTCCACTATAACCCCTAGATCCCTTTCTGTCATACAGAATGGGAAGTGACTGTCTAGGAAGGAGTATGTGTGAAATTATTGCTCCTTCCTAAGTGGAACACTTTGCATTTGTCTTTATTAAACTTCATCCTGTGTACTTCAGATGATTTCTCCAATTTGTCCAGATCATTTTGAATTTTGACCCTGAAATCCTCCAAAGCAGTTGCAACCCCTCCTAGCTTGGTATCATCTGCAAACTTAATATCTAAATCGTTGATGAAGATATTGAACAGAACTGGTTCCAAAACAGACCCCTGCGGAACCCCACTTGTTATACCTTTCCAGCAGGATTGAGAACCATTAATAACTACTCTGAGTATGGTTATCCAGCTAGTTTTGCACCCACCTAATAGCAGCCCCATCTAAGTTGTATTTCCCTAGTTTGTTGATAAGAATATCATGCGAGACCGTATCAAATGCCTTACTAAAGTCTAGGTATACCACATCCTCCACTTCTCCCGTATCCACAAGGCTCATTATCATATCAAAGAAAGCTATCAGATTGGTTTGACATGATTTGTTCTTTGCAAATCCATGCTGGCTGTTCCCTATCAGCTTACTGCCTTCCAAGTGTTTGCAGATGATTTCCTTTATTACTTGTTCCGTTATCTTTCCTGGCACAGAAGTTAAACTGACTGGTCTGTAGTTTCCTGCGTTGTTCTTATTCTCCTTTTTATAGATGGGCACTATATTTGCCTTTTTCCAGTCTTCTGGAATCTCTCGTCTCCCATGATTGTCTGAAGATGATAGCTAATGGCTTAGATACCTCCTCCGTGAGCTCCTTGAGTATTTTATGATGCATTTCATAAGGCCCTGGTGACTTGCAGACATCTAACTTTCTTAGTGATTTTTAAATTGTGTTTTTGGTTGTTTTTTTTAATCTTCTAAACCTACCCCTTTCCCACTAGTATTCACTATGTTTGGTGTTCCTTCTTCAGACTTCTCAGTGAAGACCGAAACAAAAGTCATTGAGCATCTCTGCCCTTTCCAAGTTTCCCATTACTGTTTCTCCCTGCTCACTGAGCAATGGGCCTACCTTATCCTGGGTCTTCCTCTTGCTTCTAATGTATTTCAAAAGTCTTCTTGTTTCCCTTTATGCCTGTAGCTAGTTTGAGCTCATTTTGTGCCTTTGCCTTTCTAATCTTGCCCCTGCATTCCTGTGTTGCCTGCCTATATTCATCCTTTGTAATTTGTCATAGTTTCCATTTTTTATGAGATTCCTTTTTTATTTTGAGATCATGCAAGATCTCCTGGTTAAGCCAAGGCCGTCTTTTGCCATATTTTCTATCTTTCCTATGCAGCGGGATAGCTTGCTTTTGGGCCCTTAATAATGTCCCTTGGAAAAACTGCCAACTCTCCTCTGTTGTTTTCCCCTCAAACTTGCTTCCCATGGGACGCAAACTACCAGATCTCTGAGTGTACCAAAATCCCCCTTCCTGAAATCCATTGTCTCTATTTTGCTGTTATCCCTTTTACCCTTCCTTAAGATTGTAAACTCTATGATTTCATGATCGCTTTCACCCAAGCTGCCTTCCACTTTCAGATTCTCAATCAGTTCCTCCCTATTTGTTAAAATCAAATCTAGGACAGCTTTCCCCCTGTAGGTTTTTCAACCTTCTGAAATAAAAAGGTGTCTCCAATGCAGTCTGAGAACTTATTGGATAGTCTATATGTTGCTGTGTTAGTTTCCCAACATATATCTGGATAGTTGGAATCCCCCATCACCACCAAATCCAGGGCTCTGCATGACTTTGTTAGTTGTTTAAAAAAAGCCTCATCCACCTCTTCCACCTGGGTAGGTGGCCTGTAGTAGACTCCTAGCAGGACATCACCCTTGTTTTTTACCTCATTTAGCTTAATCCAGAGGCTCTCAACACATCTGTTTCCTATGTCCATCTCCACCTCAGTCCAAGTGTGTACATTTTTAATACATAAGGGAATACCTCCTTCCTTTTTCCTCATCTATCCTTCCTGAGCAAGCTGTACCCTTCCATACCAACATTCCAATCGTGTATTATCCCACCAAGTTTCTGTGGTGCCAACAATGTCATAGTTGTATTTATTTATTAGCACTTCATGTTCTTCCTGCTTATTATCCATACTTCTTGCATTTGTATATAGGCATCTAAGATATTGATTTGATCTTGCCTCCCAGTTTTGCCCTGACCCTCCTTTTTCTCTGCCATTATAGCCCCTGCTCCCTCCCATTTCCAACCCATCCCCCAGGTCTCCATCTTTTCTACTTACCCATGGGCTTTGCTCCCCTGTCACCATCGAGCCTAGTTGAAAGCCCTCCTCACTAGGGTAGCCAGTTTGTGTCCAAATAAGGTCTTCCCTCTCCTCAAAAGGTGAATGCCATCTCTGCCTAGCAGTCCCTCCTGGAATAGCATCCCATGGTAGAGGAAGCCAAAGCCCTCCTGGAGACACCATTTACACAGTCAGGCATTCACCTCCAGGATGCACCTGTCTCTGCCTGGGCACCTACCTTTGACAGGAAGGATTGAAAAGAATACCACCAGCGCCCCAAACTCCTTCACCTGTACTCCCAGAGCCCAGTAGTCACTCTTGATCTGCTCAGCGTCACACCTCGCAGTATCATTAGTGCACACATGGATGAGTAGCATGGGATAGTAGTCAGAGGGTTGGATAATCCTCGACAACACCTCCATAACATCTCGGATTCGGGCCCCTGGCAGGCAGCACACCTCCCGAGATGAAATATCAGGGCGACAGATGGGAGCCTCTGCCCCCCGTCAGAAGAGAATCGCCAACCACCACCACTCTGTTTCCTCCTCACAGTGGTGGCACGAGCCTTCTTCTGTGCTGTACGGGGTGATTCCTTGTCTCCTGCATCAAGTACAGCATAACGGTTTCCTAGTACCAAGCTGGGAGGGTTAGGAGCAGGGGTGGAGCACTGGCTGCTGCCAGAAGTAACCAGCTGCCAGTGTAAATCTTGAGCCATCTCCTCCTCCACCAGACAGGAAAAATAAAATGTATATATTTATTGTGTACCACTACTCAGTTTGTCAAGTATTTTACTGTGTTACTGAATCATTGAGGACTAGAAACTAATATATATTTTTGCAGAATTAATGTGATTTGTAAAACAACATGTATTGGCAGCTGGCTGGAGATGCCACATATCCAGTTGAACATTTTTGGCTAAAAGCAGTAACTATAAAGGGGATAACTCGTAGTCCTCATCTTCTTGATATTTTAAACTGGGTAAGAAAAGTGACCCATATAGAACTTCCTTTGCCCCTACTCTTTTCTCACCCTTCCATTAGGAAATACTTTTCATAGCAGATTATATTGTAAATATTTCTTACTCAAAACACTACTATTTAAAAATCCCAGAGTGTCACATTCAAATACTATTAGCAATACCACAATATGCATTAGTAGGCCAGTGGGACTGTAAAACTGATTGTCTAAAAAGCCTTCAAACTCCCAGTTACTGAGCATATGAACAGACACTTCTGTGTTATACTGTGATGAAATATTTTTTATTAATTTATTATGATTTTGGTTCATGCATTTATTACAAATTTTAATCTATGATGCATTAAGTACGTTAAACTAAAGATCTATAATATTTTAAAATGTGTCCCACATATGGAAACAATATGATAACAAAACTCTCTATCAATGAGAAAATACTTCAAGTTTGAAGCTTCAAGCTTGCCTAGACTCTCACTTTACTAGTAAATCCAATTGTGTTAGAGAATGAAATCCATGAAATTTATTGCCTACTGGTCAGTGTGAAATGCGACATTCCAGAGGAAATAATCTCTGTTGTACTGAGAAGAAAAGTTGACTTTAAATGGAAACTGCTGGTGCTTTGCACCTCTCAGAAAAGCAATCAGGCTATGAATGACTTCTCAAGGTCACATGGCCATATCGGAGGAAATAAAAAATAGAACTAACATCAAAACCATTGCATGGAGTCTGGTTCCCAGTACCCACTGTGACACAGTGAGACTAGGGGAGCAACTCACAAGAAGAAAAGCAGCTCAGTGCAGCCCAGGCAGTCAGGCTTAGTGGGAACAGCTGGGGAAGAGGCTGCCCTAGATCAATTAGGGTCAGCTATTTCCACTTAAGGCTACCTTAAAAAACCCTCCCCTCAGTAGGGCCAGGGGAGAGAATGTAGGAGATGGGTAAGGAAGTTGGAGAGTCAAAAAAAGCAAGGAGGGAGTTAGAGCATGGTCCAAAGACTGGATATTTACCCCAGAGACAGTACAGGCAGGGAGTGGCTCCTTCAGGTACCCTAAGGGTTCAGTCAAAGGTTGAGGGGACTGAGGACTGAGCCTGTTCCAGCCAGGTGAGGCTGTTACCTGCTTCACTTTGGGACTTGCTACCAAAGCCCAGGTCCCTGGGTGGGGCAACTGGCCTCCAAGCTGTGGGACCATGGCCTGACCAGAGGACTGGGGCCCAGGAATTACCTGGATCCTGCTACTTGTAGTGTCAGGAGTGCTATCTTCCCCGCTGTGAGACCCATCACAAGGGACCCACTAGTGCAAATTAAGCCACCTCTGTGAGAAGGAGGGAAGACAGAATGGAGGATGTAGTAAAAGTGCTCATACAGGACAGTACAGCGCAGCAGGAGGCTACCAGGGCTCAGTGGGAAACTAACAAGCTGCTGCTAAGCCAGGCTGCCCAGGACAGAGCCACCCTTCGGGGGTAATGACGGAGTTGCAGGTTTTGGCTGCCCAGGGGCAGGGTCAAGATGGGACACACTGCTGGTGGGCCAGCAGTTACCTCCAGAGGATGACAGGGGAAGGTTATGGGGAAGCAGACCTCCTGGCCTTTGAGAGGACAGCCATTTGGGAAGGCTGGCTCCGAGCCCAGTGGGCCAGTATCCTGGTCCCATTCCCGTCCGTGTCCATGGAGGCACAGAAGGCCTAATTTGACATGCCCAAGGAGGCTGCCAATAAATATCCCCAGCTGAAGGCCAAGGCCCGCAGCAGATCTGGAGTAACTGCCACCATCTGAACCCAGAGATTCTACAAGTGCGAGTACTGGGAGGGCAGAGTTTCAAAGTCCCAGTTATTCAACGTGATCCACCTGGCCCAGAAGTGGCTGCAGTCTGGCTCCCATGATCCAGAGAAGATTGTGGAAATGATTGTCCTTGACAGGTGTAAGAGGGGGCTGCTGTCTGACCTGTGAGGGTGGATCAGCCAGAATGACCCCACTTCATATGATGGCATAATGGCTCTAGTAAAGAGACAGTTAATGGCTAAGGGTCTCTCAGGACACCTTGTATGTGAAACCCGGTGGGGTAAGAAGCTGGCCCCAGCTCCAAGTGTCTGCATCCCTGGGCCCCCAGGCAAGACTTGGCATGGGAGAAAGGAAATGGAAGAGCAGCACAAGGCACTGAAAAGACTTGGGGAGTGGGGAAAGGAAGGGAAGGGGGTAAGATCCAAAGGCTAGAGGGATGCCCCAGCGGGTACTGGGGTTCTGCATGCAGGGAGATGGAGCATATAGCAGCACAATGCCCCAATATGGAGGAGCCTATGCAGTGTGACCCCAGCCTGATAAATCTGGTAGGCATAGCAACAAACCCGCCCCCCCCCCCACCAATAGCTACACAAGACCTGTCAAGATGAACAGCAGAGAGACCACTGCCCTGATAGACTCAGGGAGTGCCATCACTTTGGTCTTAGGGCAGCTGGTGGGGCAAGACCAGCTTTCCCAGGCCGAGTGCACAGGGATCTCCTGGGTGCGTGGAGATGTGAGATACTATCTGGTCATCCCTGTCCAGACAGATACAGGGGAGTGTATCAAGGACAGCAGCAGGAGCAATCACAACTCTCCTATACCCAGTTGTAAGTGGGTGGAACTTCCCCAGCTTTAGGGACCTACTTCCTTCAGGCAAGGGGGGGGCGGGAGAGGGGCCACACCCAGCCTTCTACGAGCTTTCATTGCATCTGTTAATTGAGCCTGGAAAGCCCCAGAAGTCCAGGCATGAGAGTAGGGCAGCCAAGACACTGGGCACTTGAATTCTAGCCCAGAACTGAAGAAAAGCCCTAGCTGGGAGGAGGGCAGAGCTGGCTGATGGATGGGGTGGCACAGAAGGTAGGAGAGCCCAAGGCGGGCCCAGCTTAGCAGGGTCCTCTGAGATGAGAAAGGCCCCCCCTTGAGCTCAGGCCTCTAGGGACCTCGCTTGCTAATTTTGGGCAGGACCAAGCCAAAGACACAGTGTACCAGAACATCCAGGAGATAGCTGAGGTGAATGGGGTCCCCATGGAGGGGAAGACCAAGAGCCCTAGACCATATTACATGATCAGTGGTGACCTGCTGTACTGAGTAGTGACAGTCCTGAACAAGGAGGCAGAACAACTCTTGGTGCCCCAGAAACATGAGAGCTGTGCTTGACTTGGCCCATGGCCATTTGTTTGAGGGCCACCTAGGGGCTGATAAGACCCCGGACCAGGTCATACAAAGGTTCTATGGTCCCCGGGTGTATGTGGAAGTATGACGATATTGCATCTGCTATCCTAAGTGTCAATTACATGGACTCCGACCACACCTGAGGGCCACGCTAGTACTCCTGCCAATCATTGAAGTTTCTTTCAAATGGCTTGCTATGGACCTGGTTGGCCCACTGGAGAAATCAGCTTGGGGCCATCAGACCATATTAATAGTCCTGGACTATGCCACCTAGTACCCAGAGGCAGTGCCGCTGTGGAATACCCAATCAAAGATGATTGTATGGGAGTTCATAAAGATCTTTTCAAGGTTAGGCATACCCAAGGAGATTTTAACAGATCAAGGGACTCCCTTTGTTTCTAAATTGATGAAAGGTCTGTGGGCTTTGCTCCACATACAGGCCCTGAGGATGTCAGTCTACCATCCACAGATGGATGGCCATGTCAAGAGGTTCAACTGCACTCTCAAGAATATGAGCTGGAAAGTGGTAAGAGGGGTGGGAAAGACTGGGATACCCTACTCTCGTACCTCATGTTTGCTGTCCAAGAAGTTCCTCGGGCATCCACCGGGTTTTCTCCATTTGAATTGCTGTATGGGCATAACACTTGGGGTATCCTGGCCCTCACCAAGCGATGGTTTGGAAGTTTCAGGACAGAGATCGGGTGATGATGTTGGTCCTGGCAGCAGAGAGCAAGCTTCTTGCCCGTTCGTTGGCAGGGGACCTATGAAATGATTGAAGTCCTAGGTGAGGTGGATTGTAAGGTATGACAACCAGGCCACTGGAAACCTGGACAAATCTACATCAACCTGTTGAAAACCTGGTGGGACCAGGAGGTGCAACTGGAGGCCCTGGGGATGACGACACCAGAAGGGCTAGAGAAGCAAGTGGGGATCTCCCCAGAAACAACCCTGGACCAGCAGACAGAATTTGTTAATGTGCTGGAGCGACGTGCAGACGTGTTCTTGTCAAGACTCAGCAGGACCACCATGGTTGAATGCCACATTGTCACAGACTCAGGAGTAAGGGTGAACATGAGGCCCGACCAGATCCCGAAGGCAAAACGGAAGGAGGTTCAGAAGCAAGTGAGGAAGATGCTGGAGCTGGGGACCACTGAAGAATCTCATGGTCCAGCCCAGTTGTTCTGGTGCAAAAGTCCAATGGCAGCATCAGATTCTGCATTGATTTCAGGAAACTGAATGAGGTATCCAAATTAAATGTTTACCCCATGCCCTGCATAGATGAACTAATTGATCGGTTGGGTAAGGCCTGATTTTTTTAAATCAACCCTCTACCTGACTAAGGGATACTGTCAGATCCCCTTGGCCAGCGATGCCAGAGAGAAAATGGTCTTCTCCATGCCGGCGGACTTATATCAGTACAAGTTCCTCCTGTGTTCACTGCTTGGAGCCCTTGCCGCATTCCAGCGGCTCATGGATAAGCTACCGTGAACATACAAGGCATACAAAGTGGCTTATCTGGATGACCTTGTCATACATAGCCCAAATTGGGACAGGCACCTAGAAAGATGGAGGCCACGTTGGACACTCTGAGGATGGTTGGCCTCACTGCACACCCTGCAAAATGTGCGATGGGGTTAGTGAAAGCCAAATACTGTGGGTACATCATGAGACAAGGCTTAGTAAGGCCCCAGCTGAACAAAGTGGCAGCGATACAGAATTGGCCACGGCCCACCTGAAATAGATTCAGGCATTCCTGGGATCAGTGGTGTACTACCAGAGGTTTATTCCCCACTTTGCCTCCGGGGCATGTCCCCTGACAGACCTGATGGGAGCCAATGTCCTAGACATAGTGAAATGGACCCCTGAAGCAGAGGCAGTATTTACCAACCTGGAAACAGCTCTGTGCAGCAATCCAGTGCTCATCATGCTGGCCTTTAAGAGGGACTTCCTGCTCCAGACTGATGCCTCAGCAGTTGGATTGGATGCCATAGTGTCCCAAATGACTGGGGACAAAGAACATGATAGTGGAGACAGTGCCTTGCAGCAAAGTGAGCCATGGGGAGTCTGCCATATTACCTTCTAGGGTGACAATTCATCCTTATTACAGATCATTCACCCCTGCAGTGGATGCACCAGAAGGAGAACAGGAACACAAGAGTAATACGATGGTTCCTGTTGCTTCAACTGTTCAACTTCCACGTGTAACATAGGGCCAGAACCCAACATAGTAATGCAGATGGCCTGCTGCAGGTGCACTGTCTACCATCCCAAGTAGCTCAACCACAAAGTGTTGAGCAGGGGAAGGGGACATGTGACAGGGTGAGACCTGGGGAGCAACTTACAAGAGGAAGAGCAGCTTGACACAGCCTTGGCAATCAGGCTGAGTGGGAGCAGATGGGGAAGAGGCCACCCTAAATCAATTAGGGTCAGGTGGTTCCACTTAAAAGCTGCCTTTAGAAACCCTCCTGCCATAGGGCAGGGGAGAGAACGTAGGAGGAGATGGGTAAGGAGGTTGGAGATTCAAAAAAGCAAAGAGGGAGTTCGAGTGCATTCCAGAGACCAGGTATTCACCCCAAAGACAGTGCAGGTAGGGAGTGGCTCCTGCAGGCACCCTGAGGGTTCGGCCAAAGACTGAGCTTGTTTGAGCCAGGGGAGGCTCTTACCTGCTGCACTTTTGGACTTGGAACCAAACCCCGGACCTGTAGCAGGGGCAACTGGGCTCCACGCTGCTGGGCAGCGGCCTGACCAGAGGAAGGGGGCCAGGAGTTACATGGACCCTGCCACACCAGCCATCACCGCACCAAAGCAGCTGCTTTTTCCCTCATTTGCCCTCTTAGTCTGAGGGGGAGACGCATGCTTGAAGTGAGTGCACCGAACAGCTGGTTTCGAGAGCACTGGGGTCCAAGAGAAATGGAGTGATTTGCCACATCCCCCCACCCCAAGACTACTCACAGGAGCTGCCGCTGCGTGGCTGGAGCTGCACCGCAGCTGGAGTTGTCATTGCACAAGCTGTGTGGGGCTGCAGGAGTCTGCAGCTTGAAGCCACCACTGTCACCACACGCTTGTCACAAGTGGTGGAACGCGTGCACAGAGCGGTGCTCCATGTAGGTGGCACTCGAGCTGCATTTTGCTACACCACGTGGCCCCATTCACCACCTGTGCAGATTTGAGCGTACTGGACACTCTAACGAGTGCAATTTATGTTCCAAAGCGTGTTTCAAGGCTCCCGTTACAAAAACAAAATTGTGTCACTGCTACGATATTCAAGCCAGCTCCATTGGACAGGACAGCAATCACAATGATTCTCAGCTTAATTCACCATTAAGGATCACACATGCAGCTCTGATACACACATATATTGTGTGGATGCAGCTCACATACTACCGGTATGGCCCCAAAGATGTCACATGGGCCACATGTCTGCTGATTAGGCCATAAACTGCAAGAACCACCATGCTGTAGGATCACTACGAGAAATTTGGTCCATATTAATCGTAAGAGAAAACAGAAGGATCCAGTGAACAATTTAAACTGAAGCCCAATACAGAGCATTTCTGGCTACCTTGCGTGTCAGGCTGTGGAGTGCCCTTCAAACCTGAAGCCCCTGAACAGAGGCCTGTAGAAGTTTCTTTTGACTCTCATGACAGAGAGTGGTGTATGTGTAATGCTGACACAGGTGGGGTTCCCAGCCCCAGGGATAGAACCAGGGAGCATAGGATCTAAATCCCTGCACTCTACCACATGAGCTAAAGGCCAGCTGGCTCTCAGCCAATGTTGTAGAGCAGAGACTTCACTCACCCCAGATGAGGTCTCAGTACCTCTGGGTACTACATGGCTTCCCTAGGCTGAGGAAGTGCATCCTGAGTTTGAGACCTTCCAGCAATTCTTCCAAGCCAGTGCACCAATTGTGATGCCAACAGACACAGGTTACCAGCCCCTGAGATAGAACCTGTGACTAGAGGGTCTAAAGCCCTGCACTCTACCACATGAGCTAAAGGCCAGCTGGCTCTCAGCCAAGCTTGTAGAGGAAGGACTTTACTCACCCCAGATGAGGTCTCAGTATGTCTCAGTACTGCATATGCATAAGGAGAAAAAAAATTAAAGAGCTGCAGAAAGAGGCAGTACCATAGTTCAAAGTATACCCTGGCCTTAGTTTGACCACATCAGTTTGCCAGAAGAAAGGTGAAGAACCCATTGCAACCAGAGCCATCCCCTCTGCAGACAGAAGATCAGGGTGCTACTAAGCCACAGACTGGGCTGCAACAGCTCAATACGAACTGAAATGGCAGAAAGACAATGTGTTTTAATCCAAATATTGTTGTGCTCCAGGTGCCATTTGTATGAAAGGCTAGCAAGCCAATATCAGTTGAGCAGGCAACAGAAAAGTGGGCCAAGGAGCCCCAAGAGTCTGAAAAGCAGCTAGCTGAGCTGGAAACTGAAAAAGGGGCTTTGAGAAGAGGCCAGACAGCAGGAAGCAGAGTGGGAGAAGGAAGAAAGTGCGAGACAAGAACTGATACATCAGGAAATCCTTGGTGAGCTTAAACTCAAAAGGGATGCATATAAAAAGTGGAAACTTGGACAGATGAGTAAGGAGGAGTATGAATATGCCTGGTGAGTGCTAGGGAGTAATCAGGAAAGTGAAAGCACCATTGGAATTGCAGCTAGCAAGGAATGTGAAGGGCAACAAGGGTTTCTACAGGCATGTTAACAGTAAGAGGATTACCAGGGAGGGTGTGAGGCTGCTACTGGATGAGGGAAGTAACCTGATGACAGATAATGTGGGAAAGGCTGAAGTACTCAATGCTTTTTTTGCCTCAGTCTTCACGGGCATGGTCAGCTCCCAGACTACAGCACTAGGCAATGCAGCATGGGAAGGAGGTGGACAGCCTTCGGTGGGGAAAGAGCTGGTTAAGAGCTATTTAGAAAAGCTAGACCCACAAATCCATGGGTCCAGATTTACTGAATCCAAGGGTACTGAGGGAATTGGCAGATGTCATTGCAGAGCCGTTGGCTACTCATCTTTGAAAACTTTTGGAGACTGGGAGAGGTACCAGATGATTGGAAAAAGGCAAATGTAGTTGCCATATTTAGAAAAAATGAAAGGAGGACAATCTAGGGACCTATAGACCAATCAGCCTTACCTCAGTCCCCAGAAAAATCATGGAGGGGATCCTTAAGGAATCCACTTTGAAGCACTTGGAAGAGGGGAAAGTAATTGTGTAGTCAACATAGATTTACCAAGGGCTAGTCACGCCTGACCAATCTGATTAGCTTCTATGATGAGGTAACTGGCTCTGTGGACACGGGGAAGTCAATGGATGTGATATACTTTTAGCAAAACTTTTGATACAGTGTCCCACAACATTCTTGCCCATAAGTTAAAGAAGCATGTATCGGATACATGGATTCTAAGATGGATAGAAAACTGGCTAGATGGTCAGGCCCAACGGGGAGTGATTAATGGCTCAATATCAGTTGGCAGTGTTTCAAATGGGGTGCCCAAGGATTGGTTCTAGGGCCAGTGTTGTTCAACATCTTTATTGGTGACCAGGATGAGGAGACTGATTGCACCCTCAGCAAATTTGCAGATGACACTAAGATGGGGGGGAAGGTAGATACACTGGAGGGTGGGGATAGAGTCCAGAGTGATCTAGATAAATTGGAGGATTGGGCCAAAAGAAATCTGATGAAGTTCAGAGTCCTGCACTTGGTATGGAAGGCCAAAAGAAATCTGATGAAGTTCAGAGTCCTGCACTTGGTATGGAAGAATCCCAAGCATTGTTACAGGGTGGGGACTGACTGCCTAAGTAGCAGTGCAGCAGAAAAGGACCTAGGAATTATAGTAGATGAGAGCTTGGATATGAGTTAACAGTGTGCTCTTGTAGCCAAGAAGGCTAATGTTATATTCCAGTTCTTCAAGAGAAGCATTTCTAGCAGATCTAGAGAAGTTATTATTCCCCTCTATGCGGGTCTGGTGAGGCCTCATCTGGAGTACTGCATCCAGCTCTGGGCACCCCTGTATAGAAAGGATGTGGATGCATTGGAGCAGGTCCAGCAGACGGCAAAGAAAATGATTGGGGTGCTGAAGCACATGACCCATGAGAAGCTGAGGGACTTGGAGTTATTTAGTTTGCAGAAGAGAAGAGTGAGGGGAAATTTGATAGCAGCCTTCAACTTCCTGAAGGAGGGCTCTAAAGCGGCTGTTCTCAGTAGTGATGGATGGCAGACCAAGCAGCAATGGTCTGACATTACAGAGGGAGAGGTGTAGCTTGGATATTAGGAAAAACTGTTTCACTAGGAGAGTGGTGAAGCACTGGAATGCTTTACCTTGAAAGGTGGTGGAATCTCCATCCCTAGAGGATTTTAAGTCCTGACTTGACAAATTCCTGGCTGGCTGATTTAGTTAGTGTTCATCCTGCTTTATGCAAAGGGCTGGACTAGTTGACCTCCTAAGATCCCTTCCAGCCCTAGGATTCTATTAAGGCCAACCTGGTTCACAAGTACCACAGTCTGGAGGTGACCAGACTCTGACCATGCCGAAGTGTCTCCACTTCACAGATTTTGATGCTGATATGCACTGATGTGTAGGAGCCACAGCCTCTTTCTCCAGGCTCATGGGTGTAGAGGCGATTCCCCTCCCCCTTTAACTTGGGACTCTGTCAGCTACCATTTTTGTATGTTGAGTAGTGTTAACAATGTCATGGAGGCAAATAGCTGAAAAGTGCTATGCCTGAACACGTGCCCCACCCCCACACCTGTACACATTAGCTTCCCCTTTTAGACGCACAGCATATGCCCAGGGCACTCCAGGGACCATGGACACATGCCACCCTTATCCCATTCATTCTCCTCCCCTGGAATGGGCACTGCATCATTCAGCCACTCCATGGCACCTTCAGTTTAAAGCTTCCTCAACTCAGTCAGCTCAATCCTCTGCTCCTGGCTCACTATCTCCTGTCCAATCCCACCCACCCACCACCACCACAAATACCTCATCCCTCCACATATGCAGCACCCTCCTCTCATCAGGGACCCAGAACAAGTGGAGGAAGGCCATAGAGAGCTCATCTTCCTAGCCCCAAAACCTGAACACCCACCGGAAAGATAACTTTTGACTAACCATAACCAGAGTGTCCAGGGTGCCAATGTAGGGCTTCATGAGCCAAAGGAACAAGGGGTAAGCAGGGTCTCCCACAACCACTATGAACATTTCCACTCCCACACTGTAGTATCACTTTTCTCCCTATACCTTCCACTCTTCCTTTAGTGCTCCCTAAATAAAAACATTTTGGAAAAAGTTTCATTTATTGGTTAACATGCTTCAGGGTATGATGGGTAGATATGATTGTGCTGTGGGTTATGGGGGGGGGGTTCATAAAGGGCAAGAAAGCAGCATGGGGGGGTACCAGTTAACACTCTTCATGCTCATTCACAAACATGGTTTTCAAGACATGCTGATTTTCAGTGCGTCTTTCGTAGCTTTCCTGTTTTCTCTTGGGGTCGGCTTCTGATAATTTCTTGATAGAACCTCTACTTTAGCCCTGCCCTCTCCACCCCCACGCATGAAACTGTCCCTCGTCATCTTGAAGAATACAGCAGTCTTTAATGAAAATGTTAGCATTCACTTCATTGAGGTCTAAGCGGGTGAGAAGGCACCTACACCTCACTTTTAAATGGCCAAAGCCACATTCTACTACCATTCTGCACCTGCTTATCCTGTAGTCAAAGCGCTTCTTATTGGAGTCCAGGGTGCCAATGTAGGGCTTCATAAGCCAAAGGAACAAGGGGTAAGCAGGGTCTCCCACAATCACTGTGAGCATTTCCACTCCCACACTGTTAATTTTCTGGTCTGGGAAGAAAGTACCACTGTGGAGCCTTCTAAACAGACCAGAATTCCTAAAGATTCGCATGTCATGCACCCTTCTCCACCACCCTACATTGATATCAGTGAAATGACCTTTGTGATCCACCACCTCCTGCAACACCATAAAGAAGTACCCTTATGCTTTATGTACTCCGAGACCTGGTGACAGGATGGGGGATGTGTGTTCTATCACTGTCCCCACCGCAGATAGGGAACTGCCTAGCAGCAAATTCATCCACTACCTCCTGCACATTCCCCAGAGTCACTGTCTTGCACAGGAGAAGCATGATGAGTGCCTTGGCTACCTGTATTAGAGCCGCCCCCGTAGATCTGCCCACTCCAAATTGACTGCCCACTGCAATATCAGACAGCTATAGGTCAAACATCTAAAGAGCAGTTACAATGTGCTGCTCAACTGTTAAAGCAGGTCTCATTCTGATATCACTGCGCTTCAGGGAGGGGCACAGCAGTTCAAACTTCCCTGAAAGGTGCCTTACGCATGAGGAAGTTTTGCAGCCACTGCTGGTCATCCCATGACTGCAAAACAATACAATCTCACCAATCGGTGCTGGTTTTGCTGCTCCAGAACCTCCACTCCATGCTATACAGTGACTCTACTGCTGCCAGAATATCCACAGTTCTTCTCCCCAGAGATTCATGTCTGTCAATGGCCCCAGCAATAAGGATCTAGTTATGCATGGGCATTATTTTCAGAAGATACTTCAAAGTATGTGAACTGAACACAAAACACTGCATCAAACTTTTAAATATATTGGGATCCATGTTAGTGTTTGTAATGGTAGCTGGCAGTAAAGACAAAAAGCATATCAAAATGCATTTTTTTTCCTAGGAGGAAGCAGGTGGTGAGGAAAATCTTCTGGGATGATATCAGAAACCAAGAAACGTTCAGGGCAGCGGGATGGGGGGGACAAGACATTATCTATAAGAAACTTGTTACTTTCAGCCCTGACCAGCAGTGTGTATAAGAAAAGCCCTCTGTGCATCAACTTTTATAAAATATGTTAAACCAAATGCCTTTTTGTAAGTATAACATTTAACCCTTTTATTTATTTAGAACTATCTGGCATTCAAGGAATGCAAATTAGAATTTTTGGTACAATGCTACGTAGCATTTATGCCACCTTTTACTGCCTACTAAAGTTTTGATTAAAACAGTATATTATAAATCAGGGTATTCTAAAGCTTTAATCACCTGCACTGAACTGGAAAGTTAAAATAAAAACCAGTGCCAAAAATAAAACATTAGCCTGGGCTTCCCTCCTAGTACCTATGGAAAAAATTGTTGTACATTTAAAACTTAGAGGTGCTACTGAAGACCCCAACTGTATTATAAAGGTTATGTTTCAGCAGCATGCCTGAAGATTGTACAGTAGGGTCGCCACATTCGGTGTTGAGAACCCTCACGAATGTTAAATTTCCAGAATATCCTTTCGCCCTGGCTGGGAGAGAAGAACTTGGCAGGCTGCTGGGCAGCTCTGGGCAGCAGCGGGGCTATGGGGAGCCAGTCAGTGGCCGTGCCGTGTCCTGGCTGGCTTTCAGAGCCCTGTCAAAGCGGCAGCCACCGGCGCTTTCAGCCCCAGAGAATTGCATACACGAACATTAAACTCGTGAATGTTGTGACCTTGCTGTATTACCACTATATCACATGGCTCGGTTCATCTGGGAGAGACTAAAATCTGTAAATCAGTGTAAGGTTGTATCCAGCCCTTGTGGAAGATAGCGCTACAGTATGATCCCTTGATATGCTGAGCACATGATTTAGTCTCTACCACATGGGGAATATCAAACGTTACCTCCGGGCTGGGCATGTTTAGGAACAGTGTGAAACTATGATACAATGGAGTATGTAGACTGCACCTTAGTTCTATCATAAATACCCATATGTGCACTGTCCAAATACTTTTAGATACCAGTTGGTCTGTGCAAAAGGCATACTTTAATATGAAAGCATTAGAAAGCTTGCTGTTAACCCAGGGCACAATTCTGCCAGTTTCAGATGCCTCTTTGGGCTAGACTGTGAGAATTTAGGTATAAACTCTGCGTAAGAGGCGTTTTGAGAACTGGTAACTCAGGCGGCACTAAGAGTCACTGTGACTCAGGCATGCCTCAATCATTATTCTTCAATGGCCTTCTCTGTAGACCTAGAGGGAGAAATTTACTGCTGGCCTAAACCCACAATAAGGACTTGATCCTGCCATGTGTTGAATACCCTGGACCTGTAATCACATAGCAGTTTCATTATTTAAAGGCAAGTCACTGAGTTCAGCAAATCAAGGGAGTGAAGATGTAAATTTGCTCATTTCTTGTCACCTGCTCTGGGGAGAGATTAAGCAGGTGAATATCTCCCCTTTCACTCCCTGATCTGAGGTCTATGTAGGGATAAAAAGTGGAGTTACCACCCCTTTTTACTTCCTTGCATAAGCTGCCATCTATGTCCTCTGACCACAAGTTAGTCCGGAGCACAGTTAAGTTGGCAGAAGCAGTTCCAAAGAAATAACTACTTACATACTTACTGGGAAAAGTCTTCATGGTCTCCCAATCCAAACCTTCAGAATTAGTGTTTGCCTTAGTACTGTGCAACCTTATGCCCTCTCCCTATGACACATTCAGCTTTTATGAATATGTTAACTACTCCTATTTCTAGAATCGAGCTCAACCCATGTTCTTTAATTAGTAGTAGAAAAGCTGTGTTTTTCTCAAGCCTTAAGTAGTTGTAACATAGCCAGATAGGGTTGGTGTAGGGAAGGGGGAAAATGCATTACCTTGCTGCAAAATAGTTGATACTAGCTCTTCAGCGACATTTATAATTTTAATTGCCCAGTATAATTCTGCCCACTGAAAAGGAGAATATTTGTTTTATTTTGCAAGAAGTCACTAATGTATTTTATGCTTCTGATTTAAGACGAACTTTAATTTTGTAGTCTGTATAACCTGTCTTACCATATGGATGGTTACTGGAGTGGAGATTAAATTTCTTATCCAGAGAATATAAATTTTGTGTAATTGGCTTTTACTTGTATTGAATAAACTTAGAACTGAAAGGACTTTTGTTTAAATGAAAATTTTAGCTTCCTTATAAAGATGAGAGACTTACTCATAGGTGATAAAAAAAGTAAGTTTTAACTTGCTTTATTAAATATTGTTCTTCCGTCTCCCTGAGATGAATCTCAGACAGCGAGCTACATTTTCAAAGAGAAAGGCCCGCAGATTTTAGTGGTACTGCAATTTTTTAATCTGACCTCAAAGGACTAATGTTTTGCCACATATGAACTGAGCTAAAAGGCTGAAGTGGAGTTCATCGAAAAGTTCCCCCTTTCAGACTGAGGTATAGCAATGCCATATATCTTCAAATATTTCCCCACCTAATTTTTGACTATGAGAAAAATGTAATTTAATGCAGACCTAAATTCCACAGAGAACTTACATGGTGAATGTGGCCACAACTACAGTGAAAGAAAGAATACATCTTTCAAAGGGAATTCAACCTTTAAAGGGAAGAAGCCAGCAAGTTAATTTTGGAATTCTGACAAGACCCTCTAGTTTGAATCCATATTGTAAGCTAAACCACCTATGTGCTATAGTCAAAAAATTGTCGTATGTGTTTATCTGGTATCTTATTAAATCAAAGGATATTAAAAGGAAAGGAGGCGGCTTCTACAAGGACAGACACTGAACTAATTCCACATTAGATAAAAATCTACCACTCACCTTTAGAATTGCACATGGAAATCAAGGACAACAGCTAAACTGGTAAAATCATTCAAGGAGTCACTTTTTTTAAAAAAAAGATATGCAGAAGTAACAAAATTACCAATAAACCACCAATATTCATTTTTCTCATTTGAATTAAACCAGTTTAAGTTTTCAAGAAAAAAGAATTAGCACACCAGTACAGAACATGTCTCATTCAAAAAAAAAATATACTATTCTGTTAAAGATGAACTGTTGAAAGCAGACAAATGTGTATACAACTTGTGCTTTTTATCCAAGGGAATACAGAACTCACAGTCCTAGGTTTCCTGTTAGGTGGATTACAGGGTTATCAAGTGACTTCATAAATCAATCCTGTCTTCTACCTGATTCAGGATGGAGCAGCTACAACACTGTGTGACGTGTTCCAAGAATCCAGATCAAAAGTACCACCTATAATAAACTAAGTACCCAGCTAGATTTTCTTTTCATTTTGGTTATATTCACAAATATATAATGTATATGCACCTGGAGGATACCTGGATGAAAAAGTCACTGAAGATCCAACACAGAATGAGGAAGTTCAGTCACCTTCCTAATTCTGAATTTGTAACCACCACCAATGAAGAATCCTGATGCTATATGTAGTTTCCCCCCCACCCCCACAAAAAGCCACTGAGTTGGCTTGGTTCTCAGAGTCCAGTCCCTGAGCAGGCTTTTTTCATACCTGCTTCCTTAGGCTAAACATTTCAAGGCTGCAGAAGCATTTTGTACTCAGCAGCAGTTACGTTTGTTTGTGTGATGCCTTCTCCAGATCTGGGAGTTTGTTAATCAACTCTTGATGATTCACATCAATACTGGCTAGGAGTCCCCCCTCGTTGCCATCTGAACCAGTATAACTGATTTCTTCACCCGTCAGAGTAGTCATGTGACCACCCAATGCTTTTAGCACAGCATTCCCAGCGCATATATCCCATTTCTTGATGTACGTCACATGAATATACACATCAGCTTTTTCTTGTTTCTTGTCTGGCACATCAAGGAGGGCTAAAACTTTATAGCCTAGAATAAAAAAGGTAATACCAGTTAATGACAACAATTTTCCTAATTCATCACAAAATGACATTTATGATGATTACATGTTTCTTTAGAGTAAAAGGTAAATTATTTTCGTAACTCTGCCATGTTAGTTGAAATTATAATGGTGAGTACAGCAGAAGCCTTTACCTTCTGTTACACTTCCCGCAAGGGGTGGAAATCAAGATTTTTCTACTACATCTCACTCTTGATCACGTTCAAAATGGGTTTGTTAGTTTAACTTCCTCTGCACCATCCACCACTGGTTTGTCATATACGTAACACATCATCAAGAGATGCACCAAGAGAAGCAGACCCAGATGCAGTTAACTGAAGGAAAGGGTTTCATCCTTGGGCTTGTGGGCTATACCACAATTTTATAGCTCATCTCCCTTCTCCTCTCAAATGCACTATTTTGTTAATTCTAGCTGGCATACGTATCAAACATTTCCAGTTCATAAAAATCTCTGAAATTGGATTTTGTCATTTTATTGATTGACTTCATGATTGTACAAAGCCCCCCTATTCACCCATTTCAGAGTAGAGTAATCCTCTTCATTCATGCTAATCTTCTCCCCACCTTACATGCAGCTAAGTGGAATGGACTACATATCATGTCAATTAAACTTTCATCTCTGCTACCAACCACAACCCAACCTCATTAGACTCATTCTCTTACTCACGACTGCTCATCAACATGAGACATTATGAACTGCATCCTTTAAAAACAGATACGGCTGTCCATACAAAGAAATTGGAAGAAGCTCTTTTATGACGTTCAGAATTTACCTCCATTTAGCTGGACCTTAAGGTACATCACTACTTCACATTTGTGCTTCCCCTTCATATAGGCACACACTGCCTACAATATGAACCAATTTTGCAATGACATTCAATATAAAAAAGCCTCCAAGCAATTTGCTTGCTGACAGTTTGATCACTCCTGGGACTATTAGGTTCTTAAATCACTGAACTCCTTCGACTTCAATTTTAAATATTTGGCATAGAGCAAAGCCACCAAAATGCCCCTCTCTCATGTAGCCAGTATTCTGTTTCCTATTGTGCCTAATATTTGGGTACTTAATCCTTTTCCTACCAACTAACCAGTGCTTTTAGTCACTCAGTTCCCACCCCACAATCTGAAATAGGTTTAAATTGGGTTCTGGATGCATGAACTACAATACTGCTACTCCAAGTAACTCCGCTGGTAACATTTTCAATTTAATGATTTCCTTACTATGTAATCCACAAGCAATAAAAACGTCTGGGATGCTTAAAAGTAACAAACCTGCTCCACCTGCTGGGATGATCACAGTTTTATTTCCAAATGTTTGCTGTGCAACCTGCTCTACTTTTCCCGCATGAGAGCGGGACACAATAATTCTTGGAGTTCTCTCATTGTAGGAGGAACGAGCTTTTACGTTTGACCCACCGTCCACCATTGCCCAGGCTACAAAAGAAATACACATTCATTATTGAAACAAAAAGAAGTCAAGTAGCACTTTAAAGACTATAAAAATAATTCACTAGGTGATGAGCTTTCATGGGACAGATCCACTTCTTCAGACCATAGCCATACCAGAACAGACTGGTTTCGGAGGCATCTGCTCTTTTAGAGATACAATTACAGATAAGGGAAAAACAAAACAAAAACAGTGCTTCTTCCTGATTTTTTTCACCTACAAGGTGAACCTGTCTGATCAGGAACTCTTTTGTCCAGCAGCATCCGGTATGAGTTTAGTTAGCCAGACAATGAACGATCATGGGTGCGGCTAAGTTTCCCATGGTCCTATAAAGTTGTTTACAGCCACCACTCCTGGCTCTCAGTGGTCTGTGCTGTTATTTAGCTATAATTTACCCCAAATGACTTCTAAGAGCCCAGTAGGCAGTGGAAGTGTTGGTTGCTGTTGACAATATTGACCTTCCAGCAAATCCTGTCATCCAGCACCAGTCAGGTCCTGAGCATGCTGGACAACAGGGGTGCAACCTATATTAATTGTTAGAAGGAAACAAATAGAAGATTACTATAACAGACCTTATATAGAAGCAAAAATATATTTTTAGAATTTCTGTATTTAGTGCATTTTATAAAACTTTGCCTAGTTAGGTTCAACTGCAGTCTTTCATAAGAAGTAAAATGCTTTAAAAATGGAAAAAAGTGATTGCAAAATTCACAGGTAGATTCAAGGGTGGATGTCAAGGAAAAGATGCATTCTTTTAAATTACTATATTTCAAACAGATAATGAAATTTTACTTCTTTTTCCTTTCCCCCAGTCAAAAAAAATCCATCATATTTCAGAGAGAAAAGAATATGAAAATGTTTATTTTCTGAAAAATATTCACTCAGGGGACTGAATTCAAGATGCTCATCCTTCCACATCTAGATCACCAATTCAAAACCACCCCTTGATAGACTGTCCAAAAACCATTACAATTTGATATTTATGTGGTGGTTCTAGCTGGTGATTTTAGCACAGTAGACAAGGTGATACTATGTGACCAGTAATTATTAAATACATCTCTCCCTTATGGGTTTATATCTATATGGTAGAGCAGAATCATGAACAAAAAAGCATTTTTGGTTTGGAAAGTTACCTCCCTCCTCCCAACACTTAAGTTTCAGTAACAGGATACCTCTATTTTATATGTTAAAAAGTCTTATTTGGATGCCATTCCTGAAGATTTCTGAAGAGTTATCCTTGCAGGTTATTTCTTTAGAGTGGGGTGGGTGCAACAATGTGGCAAATTCCCAGTTGCTATGACAACAGGATTTTTGTTGGAAAGAAAATCAGCTGTTCGACAATAGGTTTGGCAGGTGCTTTAGAAAAAAGCCAAAATACATATAAATGTGAAATTAAAGTGCTAATTATAAAGAACTGGAATGAAAATTTACATTATAAATGCTCAGGGGGCAAATATCACAATACTGAATACTCAGCTAAAGTAGAAAACCTAGTTCGTTTGAAAAAGCTTAGTTGTGGCAGTCAGACCTACTGCATAACTTTGTTGGACTCTAGAGGTCAGTAAGGCTTCAGGGAAACATGTTATTGGCCTCTGTTTTAACTATCCAGGAATATAACACACATTTTCATCAAATATACTCAACACTTGCTTTGTTGTTTGAGCCCTTCAGAAGTTATCAGCAATGAAGTCCTTGAACATGTCTGTTTAAATTCACATCTATTCTCATCAGTGCTTTAACAGACACAAAAGATTCTGTACGCAAGTACTGCATGTTTGGAATACACATTCCTGCCGCCCCCAGGAATGACTTGTGTTTAAAATAATGGTGAAAGATGGATATATAATTATTAACAGTGGCACTTGCAGTCAAAGACACATTAGACAGGGCTCGTGCCAGGGACTATCATGAGCAGTACTGGCCACCCCACTGCCCGTTCATGTTTGGTCATGATGATGGACAGACTGCAGGGCCAAAATTGAATGTGTGGCATTGTAACTGCTATATCTGGGCAGGGCAGCTCTTTGGACGGAACAAGTGCTGCAAGGACTAACCTTTGGGTCAGAAATACCTTACTAATAAGCACAGTCTATAAAAAATTGGCTCTTATGTTTTAATTTAACCTGCAACCTGATGCTTCCAAAAGCTTACTCTTACTTTTATTTGAATCTTTATCTCAAGCTCTGTTAAATAAACTTTGGTGTGGTTTTACTAAAAGCCTATCTAAACACCCTGGGCTAAGAAATTTGTTGAGCTAATGTGAAACCAGTGAATTAAAGTGTACTGCTTTTCCAGAGGCAATGAACTTGTATATGTTGGGGGTGTCCAGCAGATAAGCAACTGGGAACTTGAATGCAACAGTGGATGGCGTCAACTGTTGGCCTGCACTGGGACAAAGCAGGGCTTCTGGTGCTCAAAACAGGGAATCTATAGTGCCTGTAGCAGGTGGTCTTCCAGGGGTGGGCACTGACATGGTTCCTTCTGCTATCAGCTGGAGATAGTGACTCACCACAGCCATCTTGGGTAAACTGTCAGGACGCTATACCTGGACAGTTTGGGTCAGATGGCACAGACTTTGTCAAGTGAGGTACAGAGGCCACAGTGGATACAACAACAAACATTTCTGCAGGTGCCTTGGCCAATGTCCTGATTTTGCTAGCCTTACTGATAAGAAATAATGTGCTCATGGGAGCAGTCACATCAGTTTCACTGAGACTCCTTGTGTGAGCAAGAGGCTGCTCAGTGAAAGGGTGAAAGAACAGAGGCCCATATATTCAATGTTATTTTGCTCTTCATGAAAGAGCTTCATCAACAGCTGTATTTTTGATTAATGTTTCTGCCATATATCCGCCACGTTTTCCTGTGTTTTGTGGGTGTCCTAATCTTAAGAGCTTTGGATAGTATCACAATTTAAATAAGAAACTAAAGGACTTCAGATTTTCCTTCAAGTACAAAACTAACTGTACATCAGTGAAAATGGCAGGGGGAAAAAACATGCATATTGATACCTGTATATGCTGAGAAGGGCTTGTGTATTACTCCTATCACCGGCTCACCATTCACAGCCACACATACCATAGTAGTGACATATTGTCGAAGATCCTCTAAAAGGGAGGACAGGAGAGGCCAGACAAATCATACAAATGAATTAGCTCAGCATCACTTATGTTACGAACATAAATAAACAAATAAGGAGCCAACTTTATAGACATACAGAAATTGCCACACAATAGCTTGAAGCGGCATTATAAATTAATAGATTTATACTGTCATCTTACCCTTCAAGCTTGAAAGCAGCCTGCATTTGAAATTCAAACTTTAAAAAAAGATACAACTTTGTTTTAGCTTGATTTAAGCTATTCCACAGTTACTAAAAGGAGTGAAACACCTGCCCAGTTTTCTCACACCTTCTATTGTTCAGGAGACATGCAATCTGATCATACTGGGACACCTTTTCATTATGCAAAAGAGTCTTAAATGAGGGTAGCAGATTTTGGGCCTATCACAGAACAAATTCCTCCCTCTCTCCACTTCATTTTATACTCTGGTTGCTTTAGAACTGAATATTCTTCCTATTTTTTTAATTTTCATGTACAATTACCATAATAGCAGTGCAATATTGTCAAGGAAAAGAAAGAAACAGGAGTTTTGTTATGTGATAATTACTTAATTAAATTTATACAGGTTAGGTTTTTAAGCGTACTATTATTATATTTTAAATTGTTTGTGCAGCCTCACAAGTCTTTGGAGCATTTTTAGATTCATGTCTACTTCTTAATTCAATCTCAGGAACAAGTCAGAGACATATGAGCAGATACTAGTAATTCCAACGCAATGTAAAATATGTGGTTAAGAATACTGTAGAAGCGCTGTTAAAGCATCAGAAATGGATATTAGTGAACTGCACCCATAAGTGACACATATCCTATGTATTTTAGTGTCACCTACCTGGACAATTAGCAGAGAACTAGGCTTTGAAAACAGTAGCCAAGATATCTACCCGGGCTCTCATTTTTAGGAGGAGTTCAACTAATTCATGACACTTGTGATACGCAATAGATATTGTACATAAATTCTTTTGGAAAAAATTAAATTTGTCTATCTGAAGAAAAAGGTTATAATTAAATATTTATCTTTTTTTTTTTTTTTTTTTTTTAAATATACCTGTGTATTCCTGTGTAGCATCTAATGGATCAATCCACACTGTAACACTTTCTGCAGGGACCATTTTAGGCTGTATTTTTTTCTTTATGTCTTCAGGAATACTGCGATCCCAGAAAACTGCGTCTTTATCAGGTGCATCAACATGTTCTTCAGTATTTATCTATATTAAAAATGACACAGGTAAACACGTTAACCCAGAGTATAATATTAAGATAATCCTTTCTCTTTTAGAAAACAAAAAAGCAGTCCAGTAGCACTTTAAAGACGAACAAAGTAATTTATTAGGTGGTGTGCTTTCATGGGATAGGCCCACTTCTTCAGACCACAGATAGTATATAGACTGACATGGCTATCTCTCTCTGTTACTTTCTCCTTGAGGAATTTTATTTCTGATTTGGAGCTGGGGGGAGGGGGAAGGCAGCTGCACATGTAATGAGTTTGAAAACAAAACAATAACTCTGAACCTTCAGATCTGCCCATGGGCAACCACGTATGTGACAAGTGACTAAAATACAGAATTCCGGTGTTTTGCTGTAAGCCATCCACATTTTCAGATCATGGTGTTTATAAACCCTGTTCTCATGGAAATTTTCATCATGGTGTCAATTAAACAAGCTGCTTTTTTTTTTTTAAAAAGTCAACTGTAGCTACAAAATTCTACTGTGAGTAGCCACAAGGACCTCTCATAAGCGTCATAGCAGGGTTTGAACCCCAAGCCTTACCTCCACTGTGCAGATTTCACCCACTTAAGGATAACTGGAATAAAAGTTATCCAACGGATCAGTTGCTAGGTGAAGAGTCGACACATGCACTTTTTCATTGGATCATATAAATATTTCCCAGACAGCTAAAGAGTGTAGCAGAGCAGGAATCCTGGCTCTGTGAAGGAAGCATTGTCTAGTAATTTGAGCAGTTGTTGGAGATGTGCTCTCTGATGTGGAGTACCCACACTCTTAGGTTTAGTATAGTCCAGTGGTTCCCAAACTTTACAGCATTGATTTCTGAGAAGCCCTCAAGCCACCCCACCTCTTCTTTACCATCATCCAATCCCCCTTTTAACAAAAGATTCATTATATAATTTAAAATAATCACAAAGCTTGACATCAAATGTTATATAAAATTAAAAATAAGCACAAGTAGTTTTTCTTGGCTCGTTGAAGGTGCCTGGTACAGCCCCCGCTGGCCAGGTACCTGAGCCCCATGCTAGCTGCCAGAACTGACCATAAACAGCCAACCATCTGCCTGAGACCTGCGCTGCTAGAGCCCCACGCCACAGGGGTCAGCCACCCACTCACCCGCCAGCTGCCTGCCTGGGCCCCATACTGGGGGGCAGCTGCTCGCCTTCCAGCTGCTTGGCCCAGCTGCTTGGCCCAGCTGCAGGCCAGCTGCCTGAGCCACCCGCCCGAGCCTCATGCTGCCAGGGCCAGCTGCCCACCTGCCATCCCAAGCAGCCCAAGCCCTATGTTGCTGGGTCCAGCCACCTTCCTGCAAGCCCAAGCCACCCAAGTCCCATGCTGCTGGGGCCAGCTGCCCACCTGCCAGGCTGAGCCCCCTGAGCCCCATGCTGCTGGGCCCAGCTGCCAGCCCAAGCCGCCTGAACCCTGCAATGCTGGGGCCTGCCGCCCAAGCACCATGAATCCCACAAGCCAGCTGACCGCCCAAGCCCCCTGCCTGAGCGCCTCCCATCCCACGAAGCCAGGCACCACCAGCCCCCTGTTCTTACCCCATCCCCATCCCACTCACCCAAGCCAGGCACCTGCAGCCCCCATCTAACTCCATTCTCCTCCTCCCCCCACACCACAACCCACATTCACTCATCTTTGCAGAAGGCAGGTAGGTCCACATGCATCTTTGCCACCTGCCTGCTTTTCTACAGTGGCTGTGCCAGGTCACCCACATAAAATGGCAGGGACTGGGAGCTGGAACCAAAGGCCAGCTCTTTCTTGAGGTGGGGTGAAATGATGGCAGAGGAAGGGGGGACTAGGTCACCTCACGACCCCCCCCCCGCCGGAATTTCTTCACACCACCCCAGAGGGGCACGGCCCCCAGTTTGTGAAACTATCATATAAGCATTCTGAAAGTCAGAATGGCTAAGTGGACTTGGATCTGCCATCTAAGAAAATGGATTCTACACCATACTCCTCCTGAAGTGACCTTATAGAACATCTCAGCTAATATTTACAGAATTGGTCAATACCTGGTTGCCCTTGGGGTTCGTTAGTTGAACAAAGAAAAGACTAAAGTGTAGCTTAATAATAATGTTCCTCCTTGGGGAACAAATATAATGATGAGCTCTTCACCCTAAAAGAAAAGAATATAACACAATCCAATATCTGGAAGATGAAGCTAGGCAAATTCATACGGAAAATAAGATTGAAACTGTTAGGACACAGTGGTTAATTACTGCTAAAGGCTGTAATGCTTTGCCATCACTGTCCATTTTTAAATCACTGAGTTTTTTTTTTCCTAAAACTTTAAGAGCTATTGGTAGGGTGTGGGGAATTCTATGTTCTATGTTTTACAAGAGATCACACTAGATGATCACAAAGGTTTCTTCTGGCCTTGGAATCTATGCATCTAACAGGGCTCCGAAATACACTGAAATATAAACAGCACTAGAAGCAATCACATTTTTGACCTTAATAGTAACAGAGAGAAAGCCATGCTAGTCTATATACTACCAAAACAAAAAAAGCACACAAGTAGCATTTTAAAGACTAACAGAATGAATTTGTTAGGTTAGGTCCAGCGATGATAAACCAGGTTATTCACAGAATCACGGGCACATTCTCATGTTCCTCAACTAACATCATATATGCCATCATGTGCCAACAATGCCCAGATGCTTTGTATATTGAACAGACTTCAAACTCTTAGACAAAGAGTTAATGAGCACAAAACAGACATAAAAAAACACTGCTGATCCATATACCGGTCAGCCAGCATTTTACTGGAGTGGGCCATTCTGTTAATGACGTAAAAGTCTGCATTTTACTGAAGAGGAATTTTCACAACCATCTTGAAAGAGAGGCTGCTGAACTCTCTTTTATATTCGAATTCGACACATTAACACATGGCTTGAACTGGGATGGGAATTTTCTGGGTCATTATAAGGGCTCGTTTGCATACTTGGCTTAATCTAATTCTTGACCCCCACTCCGCCCTTCTGCCCCTCTACTCTCTGATTTGCTCAGCTTGATAATTTTTTTTTCTGATTTGTCCACCTTGATTACTATTTTTGGTTTTCTGTGCCTTAAATATTAATCTGTTCTGGTATGGCTACGGTCTGAAGAAGTGGGTCTGTCCCACGAAAACTCATCACCTAATAAATTATTCTGTTAGTCTTTAAAGTGCTACTTGACTGCTTTTTTATTTTTGACCTTATAAGCCCTTTCTCCTAGGCTGGAGAATACTTGAATGGGGAACCTCCATGTCATTCTATGGAACATTGTCTTACTTGGCCCTGCAATGGGACAGGCAATGCATTTCTGCTGACATGAGAATTCTACAAAATTCAGTGTCCCTGACTGTTCTGCTGCAGACTGTAGGTTAAGTGGTACCCAGACAAGGGCCACAGTAGCCACTTGCCAGGAGTGAGACACAAAAATGGAACATAACACAATACCATCACATTTTCTCTGAAAGCATGTGCAGCGAACAATACACATCTCATCACGGATTTAGATGGAACACTTTATGAGCTGTCACACTGCCAGGTAGGAGACACAGCTAAGACCACCAATCTCAGCTCAGACTGCCAAAAAGCAAGACATGTACCTCAAACTGTGGTTTATACTGCTGTAACCAAGATTTGAGGGACCATACTCACTGATTACATAAGGGGAACTGCAAAGAACAGCGTAGACAATCTCCAAAATTACCAAAAACACTGCCCTTTAGTAGGTCTCGAAAGGTTGAATTTGAGTCAGGTAGCCTGCTAGTTTAATTTTTTTTTTTCCGTCTCAGTCTTCAGTGAAATTTAATTTCACTATACCAGTAATAAGTGTGTGCTTCGAAAGCATTGTGCTGGCTATCATGAAGCCACAGACAGTCGTTTTTCAGCCCTCTGATCCCTCACGCAACACCCAGAGAAAACAAATGTATGTGGGAAATGATTTATTCAAATCAGACAAATACATATATTAGGTTCTTCCAATTCAAAAAAAACAAGAGACACCTTGACATTAAAAATATACTTTAGAACCTGCCCAAAAAAAAAAATCACACTGGTAGCCAATCCCTTTTGCAACAAAACCTAAAGGTTTAATAATACACAATATATCATAAAACATGTAAAAAAGAAGAACATTATTGAGAGGTTAAACCAATCAATACACATTACAGTTGATTTCAAAGTTTGTAGATCAGGATAATGGTAGTGATGTTCAATCTGTTAGCTTACAGTAACGTCAGTCCCAGGAGGAATTCTGCAACTTTACTATGGCTTCAAATGTAACAATTAAAGAATTCCCCTAGGGCTATAGATTAAAACTACCACATCTAGCATATTCTTGTCTGGCAACATCCATCATCTGGCAGGGTTGGGAGAAGAAGAGGCCAGTCATACCAGCAGAGGGAGCCAAGGGCAGGGCAGCCACAGCAAAGGGAGTTGGGGGGGAGGGGGGGCAGCGCCCAGGGAGCTGGGCCAGGAGGAGCAGCGGCCCAGGCTCACCGCAGCTCACCTGGCCAGGAGTGGTGGCTCACAGCAGGTCATCCCCTGGGCCAGGCAGGAAGCTGTGACCAGGGCTGTGCGCAAAGCCACGGCTCTGGGAAACTGTGGATGGGAAGGAAGCTGTGACCTGGAGACAGGCGGCTGAGGAGGTTGTGGAGCCCCAGCAACAGTGGGGAGGGGAGACCAGGAACAGAAGCTGAGGCTGGAGGCAGGGACAAAATTGACCACCCCTGGTCTGGCAAAATCCCTCGCTCAGGACTGCTCAGGTCCTGAGGACACTGAACGAGGGAGGAAGAACGTGGGGTAAAATGTCTCTGGATCATCACAAATATTGGGGACCATTAGACATTTGTTCAAAGCTTCCTTTCCTTGAAGCTCTAGTCCAAAGATGAGGTACAGGAATGAAGGCCAAGAATGATATCTAAATCGGTAATTTCAACTGGGTCTGGATGCAATGACAGTTACTGGTTCAAATATGGAGTCCTGAGTCATTTGTCCCTTACTGAGTTATGAGGCATTCATTGCTTACATGCTGCCTGGATAGACTTGGAGAGGGGTCACAGGAAGAGCTGATTTTCCTTAATGGGGCATCAACCAGGTAGATAAGTCGAGTTAAATCTGTCTTGTGGTTTTTCAATTGGAAGTACAACAGGTTTGAGATACAAACCCAGCAGACATACAAATATTGAGAGAGACAACAATACATTAATTGAAATGGGGTAAGAACACTCGGACTAACTTTTCTACTGATACCTTAACATGCCATACATTTTAAACAGCAGTATCAATTATGCAAGGTTGGTGATATTTTACTGCACACAGTCATCTTTCACTCTACACAGTGTCACATACGGACCTGTGATTTGTAAAAGATGAACCTCCCTAAACAAAGATGCTATCAATCATTGTTCCATCATAAAATTGTGTTGGAAACGCTCATCCTCAATGGATTCTGGCCAACTTTACCGATCATCACACAAACTTTTGGGTGTAACTAATGGGTTTAACAAACAAAAAAAGCCCAACACTCTTCAGGGCAGTGAACTCTGATAGAGCTGTGATACAAATGGACACAAGAGTGCCAATGGGCATTTAGCCCGGTAAAAGATATTACCTCATCCAGATTCTGTCTAATATCCTGTAACCAACAAAGCTACACCAATGGCACAATGAAGTGTGCAACTGAAACTGAAAATTGACTGTCTAGACATGAACGCTGCAAATTCTCTCCCTGAAGGACTAACATCCAGCTTTAGCTGGATAAGCCTTTAAAATTTTCATTTCATTATTTGTCCTTGTGTTTCTGTACCATTAAAGACTTCTCTTTAATGGTGATCATGAAAACAAAATTCATAATAATTTCTAGATTATGGTAGTTAAAGTCTTTCCTCCTCTTTATTGGGGTTTCAGATATTGACTAAATAAGGGTCTTCAAAACACATCTGGAAGAAAGTGACCAACTCAAAGTCTGGAAAACCCAAATCTAATTAATGAAAGGTGCTAGCTAGGTTTTCCTTCATGTGACATTTACTTTCCTCAACACTCTTGACAGCAGGCCTACTAAAATTAAAATTGACAAAAATCACTTATCCTAAATTAAAATTAAAGATAAACTGCACTGACACTATTTGTATAACAATCTTCAGCTATGCCAGATGGTATGCCACAAGAGTTTCAATTTACTTCTAATTTGCAGTCATTTGTGGAACAAATAGAGGAAAAATAGCTTATTTACTGATAAGCAGGTAGAGAAGCCTGGAAGCTGTTAACTATTAACTTTGCTGTTTCTCATTTATGGACAAGAAGTCAGCTTTAAAAGCCTCTGTTTGGCTATGGTTTTTCACTCTCACACACACACAAAACTGAAATAGTTTTAAATAAATTTGAAAAGATAATCACAGAATATATTCCACAATAATGTAAAGGGTCTGAATTAAAGCTGATTTAATATATTTTATTCAATGGGAAATTCACTTCAGGGCAGAAGGCCTGCATGAATTCCTAACGCATGGTAAAGGTTTCATTCCCAAAACTATCTGTCAGCAGAATATTGGGTTTATGTTTCAGCTCTTAGTCTCCTTTTTTTGGCAATCTCTAGCAAGTAGCTAAGTAGAACAATGTCACAAAAGTATTGCAACAACTTAACTGCCAAATCAAGGACAGTTCTTCCCATTAAAAAGTTGCCCTGATCTTGGTTTGCATAGTGTAGTGACAGGCTACAGAATGACAGAGGGATGCCTGTAGGGTTTTAATAGCATTTGGCTCTTTGAAACTTCTTCCTTAATATGTACTCATCTTTTCATTGTTGAACTGGTATTAAAAGCATGACTTGCTATCTCAAACTAAACTCCAGTTACATCTTATAATCACTTTTCATGATGTCTGTCTCTGCAAATAGCAGGTTTGGATACAGCAAGCATAACAATAAAAGGATTTCACAAGTTGTGTGTGTAGCAAACTGCTCTGTGACACAGAACTTCAGAAAAAGGAACTGAGCAATACAAACTTGCAAGAAGACAGTTCCTTATTTGTATGTATTGAAGTTAAGTTCTCAGCTCTCATTCAAAAAACTTAAGTTTAGTTTCAATGGCACCAATTACCAGCTATGCCATTATGCATGTACTTAAAAAAACTCGTTTCACAGTGACCTTAATGCTCTACCCATCTTTCTGAGTTTTCTTCTTTCTGTGTCACACAGATGAAACCAAACTCCTTTTCAAGTTAAAATTTGGTTGAACCACCAAAAAAATCCAACAGATAACTGTCAAAATTCAACAATGACTTGCAATTTCTTTTACATAAGGCCCAGGATTGCAAGAGTGGGGTGGATACAGCTAATGTTTGAGCCAAGGATGTTAAAACAGTTAACTAGTAAGCATAAGGGTAAGTATGAAAACTGTACATGCAATGAAGCAAATTATTGGCACGTAAGAGACCACCTACAGAGTGGGGATTTGGCCAGGAAGAGAAGCGGAGAGCAAGGAAGAAACTGTGGAACTACTGGTGCCACTACTACCTGGTTCTATTAGCTGTGTGTCTTACACAAGTAAAAATTTCAGAGTGGTAGCTGGCTCAGGCCAGCAAAAACATTAAGGAGTCCTGTGGCACCTTAAAGACTAACATTTATTTGGGTGTAATATATACTCATCTGTCGGTTAATGAGCACTTGACTTATGAGTACTCGCTAAAACGAGGGATATAAATACATACCTTTGTTCACTAGAAGAGTGAACTTCCCTCATTTATACAAGCCAGCTGTGGGGTCCCTGGCCAGGGCGCGGGGAGACCCGCAGCCCTGCCCAACCTGCTACCAACACCCCTGGCCTGCCATTTTCCCTACACACCCCACAGCCCCGTCCGCTCCCAACACCCACCCAGCCCTGAAACCCCCCAGCCCACCCCCTCCCCCAAAAGGTACTGCACTTTTCCAACATCCCTGCCCCCATAAGGTTCACTTACCTTTCAAGCTGCATGCTGCCACTCCTTCCCTCAATTAGGAGTACTAGGAATCAGAGACTTTTACATGTATTTTACTGGGAATTTAGTGTCCCTCTTACAAGTTTTTGCCTATGAGCAGACAGTTGGGAACCAAGTGTGCTCATATAGTGAGGGATGAGAGTGCACATGTAAAAGTACAAGAATGAGGCTGTCTTGCTACTAGTACTTGGTCTACACTAGACCTTACAACTCACTGCAGATACATAATTCTAGCTATAGCAATTGCATTGCTAAATGTTTACCAGATGTGCGAGGTCAATCTCCTCTTAAGTGTAGACACACCCTAGATCAAGGCTAACTCCCATTCATGTGCACCAGGATCAGGATTTGATCCTAAAGCAATACACACCTTGTTGTTTGACGCTCTGCAGATTACAGAAAGCAAAATTACACTGGGATTTACATTTAGAAGCATATTCAGTATGTTTTCTGTGCTACAAGGAGGACTAAAATTTTTGTTGCTGTTTAAGATTGATCTGAAATACACAAATCCCACTCCTCAAGGGAAGTTCTCTACTTGCCATCGGCAAGTACCTTTGTCAAACCCTACATCTGGTTATGCTAATATGCTCCACAAGAAATAAATGTGTCTATAGAAACAGAACTGATTTAAATGAACATATGACTAAAAATAAATGTAGATTCACAAAAATGTATTTCAACATTAATAGATTTCTTTGGTGTTGGGGGAAGGAAAAAAACCACATCTGTATCCAATGTATCTTAATACAGAATGAGTTCCTGGAAATCATCTCTACTAAAGTAGATTTCATAAAGTCTACCATCTGTTCATTAACATGTGAGAGACATTAAGGATCTGTCTACACAGAAAAACAAACAAAAAACCCTTGTCATGCCTGTGCTAGTCAATTTGGGCTCACATAGTTGGTAGGGTAGACTATTCCTAATGTGTAGACTTCCAGTCTCAACCTCTTCAGTCTCTTTCAGGGGTCTGCAACCTGTGGCTCCAGAGTCACACACAATTTTTTTAAGGACTTCTTTGTGGCTCCTGATGCTATAACTGCAAAGTGAAAAAAACTCTACAACCCTCCTGGTAATTTATGATGAACAGTGATCATCTAAAACCCAAAAAATGAATAACTCATCTAAACAGCAAATGATCTAAAAACTTTGGGTAACTCCCCCTAGCATCCTCCAGAGAGGGAAAGAAAGTCAGGAAGACAATGGAACAAACACACACAAAGTGTGAGGAAATAGAATATATAAAAAGTTTGTGAACATCCTGCAGTAAACATGTATTGTGTTACAGATCATTGCGTGTGCACTGTTCCGAAAATAGGGGTGACAAAAAGTATGGTTTGACATTATCTGTTAAGGACCATCTCATTGACATGCATTGCAGCTCTTGAATTATTGAATTTTTTAACAAACTGGAAAAAAATGGCTCTTCTTGTTATTTTGGTTGCCCACCTGTGCTCTAGTTGCTGTGCAGACATAGTCTAAGTTATATAAGCTATTTCAAGCTGTTGAATTCGCCAAAGGTTAGTAAATCAGCCACACCAGACTCCACTTTTCAGTATGAAGCTTTCACCAGTGAGGAAGGCTTAAGTTATGAGTGGTACAAAACAGTCACTTCATTTAAACTAATTTTGCTTTCATCTTGTCAAAGACGAGCATAAAACAGTTTTATGCAGTAATACACTTTTCGGCTTTATAGAACTTTCCATCAGAGAGGTTCAAATAGCTGTTGTTTATCGAGAAGGAAATGGGAGGGAGGGGAGAAAAAAAAGAGGGGGTTTCTGATTTTGGATGCTCAAAACTAAGGCAAGATTTTCCAAAGTCTGTGATACTAAAACATCCAAGCCTAAGGTATCTCAATTTGCACTCCAAAGTTCATGCAGACCAAAAATAATTCCTCAGTTTATTTACAAACACAAATTGTGTGTAAGTACCAGATCAGACCCCAGATCTCACAATACCCCATCCTGTCTCAATCACAAATTAAATCTTCCTCCTCTGCATAACGAACCCAGTAGAAAGAAAAACATGACTTAAAATTCCTTGCAATTATGCAGCTTTTTGTATTTAACAGCAAGCCTTTCTATAATTTACTGTCCCAGACATATATTACTTTACTACTAGTGTGTAAAACTGCATTCTATTTAGCAGGGAGTGATAGCTCAGTGGTTTGAGCATTGGTCTGCTAAACCCAGGGTTGTGAGTTCATTCCTTGTGGAGGCCACTTAGGGATCGGGGTAAATAGATGTCAAAGATGGTGCTTGGCCCTACCAAGAGGGCAGGAACTGGGCTAGATGACCTCCTAAGGTCCATTCTACACCAATTTGATTAGCTTCTATAACGAGGTAACAAGCTCCCCGGACATGGGGAAGTCAGTGTATGCGATGTACCTCGACTTCAGCAAGACTTTTGATACACAGTTTCCCACAACATTCTTGTCCATAAGTTAAGGAAACATGGGTTGGATCCTTGGACTATAAAATGGATAGAAAGCCGGCTTGACAGTCAGGCCCAACAGGTAGCTGTCAATGGCTCAATATTTGGATGGCAGTCTGTTTCAAGCAGAGTGCCATAAGGCTTTGTTCTGGGGCCGGTGTTATTCAACATCTTTATTAATGACCTGGATGAGGGACTGGATTGCACCATCAGCAAGTTTGTGGATGACAAAAAACTAGGGGCAGAGGTAGATTTGTTAGAGATTAGAGAAAGAATTCAGAGGGACCTGGATAAATTGGAGGACTGGGCCAAAAGAAATCTGATGCGGTTCAATAAGGAGAAGTGTAGAGTCCTGCACCTGGGGCAAAAGAATCCCAAGCATTGTCACAGGCTGGGGACTGACTGGCTCAGCAGCAGTATGATGGAAAGAGATCTAGGGGTTCTGGCGGATGAAAGGCTGGATATGAGTAAACAGTGTGCCCTTGTAGCCATGAAGGCTAACAGCATACTAGGGTGCATCAGGAGGAGCATTTCGAGCAGATCTAGAGAAGTAGTTATTCCTCTTTATTCGGCACTGGTGAGGCCACATCTGGAATACTGTGTCCAGTTTTGGGCCCCCCAGTATAAAAAGGATGTGGATTTGCTGGAGCAGGTTCAGCGAAGGGCAACAAAAATGATTAAGAGTCTGGAGCACAAGATCTATGAGGATAGGCTGAGGGATTTGGGCTTGTTTAGTTTACAGAAGAGAAGACTTAGTGATTTAATAGCAGCATTCAGCTTCCTGAAGGGGAGCTCTAAAAAGGAGGGTGAGAAACTGTTCTCAGTGGTGTCAGATGGCAGAACAAGGAGTAATGGTCTGAAGGTGAAGAGGGAGAGGCGTCGGTTAGATATTAGGAAAATCTACTTCACCAGGCGGGTGGTGAAGCACCGGAATGCGTTGTCTAGAGAAGTGGTGGATTCTCCATCCCTTGAGGTTTCTAAGTCCTGGGTGGACAAGGTCCTGGCTGGGATGACTTAGTGGGGGGTTGATCCTGCTTGAAGCAGGGGGCTGGACTAGATGACCTCCTGAGGTCCCTTCCAGCCCTGTGATTCTGTGTTTATCAGAGAGGCGTAAGTCAGACAGATCTAGAGTTCTCTCATTCATTCATATCTATTCCCTAAATACGGTTTCATTCTTCTGAGTTTCAGCTTACACATAATGCTTCTGTGTCTCTCTCTCCTGTTCAGCTGACCATCAAGCATCACAAAAATGTGCTCCTGGAAGTCATCCATTTCACTATGCTAAGGCAGGACCAATATATCTAGATCAGACGTTCTCAACCCATCAATCACTGTGGGCTGCAAGATGAGAACCACAGTGCCCATCCAAGACCCCTCCACAGACCCATATACCTAGCACATATACCCAGACATCACTGTGGGCCGCAAGATGAGAACCACAGTGTCCATCCAGAGACCCCTCCACAAAGTAGGGCCAACAGTGCATCCTACTGGCCAGCTCGACCCCTTGCCTATTGTACCCCCGCTCATATAGCTGTGCCTTTGATTTTTCCTAAGTATAATACTTTGCACTTATCTTTATTGAATTTCTCCTTGTTCATTTCAGATCAATTCTCCCACCTAATAAGGTCTTTACTCTAATGCCGTGGGGAAAATTCCCACACCTAAGCCATTCCGTCTAGAAGAACGCTGAAGGTATCGGGAGATTTTGGAACAAACTGGTAAATTAAACACTAATGAAACTGAAGAACTAACTGTGGTATATAGCCTTTCACTCAAATCACATTAACTAATGGAACACCAATTTTTAAAAATGGCTCCCAAGGCTAATACAAACCACTCTGACCAGTAAGCCTAACTTCAATACTAGGCAAACTGATTGAAGCGGTGGTAAAGAGCAGAATAATCGGACACACAGATGAACATGATATACTAGGGAAGAGTCAACACAGCTTTTGTAAAGGGAAGCCATGCCTTACCCATATTTTACAATTCTTTGTCCAGCAGTACGTGGACAAGACTGACTCCAAGAATACCATGTTAACAGCAGAAAGCCTTCAGCAAGGTCCTACCCCAAAGGCTCTTATGCAAAGTATGCTCTCATGGCGTAGGATGGAAGGTCCTCTCATGGATCATTAACTCACTAAAGACAGAAACAGTTTTCACAGAAGAGAGAATTAAATTGTGGCACCACCTCAAAGATCAATGCTAGCAAACATTCACAAATGATATGGGAAAGGAGTAAACAGTGAGGTGACAAACTTTGCAGATAATACAAAATTACTCAGTATTGTTATATCTAAAGCTAACCACAAAGAGCTACAAAGGGATCTCTCTAAATTGGGTGACTGGGAAACAAAGTAATGCACATTGGAAAATATAATCCCAACTATACAAGCATAATGACAGGATCCAAAATTAGCTGTTACCACTCAAGAAAGATCTTGAAGTCATTGTGGATAAATCTGTAAAAACATCTGCTCATATTGCAGCAGCAGTCAGAAAACCTAACCATGATAAGAACCATTAGGAAAAGGATATAGAACACAAAATAGCAGAACACTACTATGTAGATCTACAGTATGCCCTCACCTTAACAATTATGTGTAGTTCTGCTTGCCCCTTTTCAAATATCTTGGAATTGGAAAGTGTACATGGAAGGGCAACAAAAATTATTAGGGCTGTTGAATTGCTTCCATCTGAGGACCGAAGTATAGGATTCAGTTTTAAAAAGCAACAAACTAAGGGGGTTGACCAATGAAAGTGTTATTTACCCATTCACAGGACATATGAATCCGGGGGTCACCCAATCAAATTTTAATGGGCAGCAGGTTTAAATATAAAAGTAAGTACTTCTTCACACAGTCACACTCACTCAAACTCATTGCCATAGACCACGAACAGGAGGCTGTCAGACAACTCTCCAACACCACATTTTACAGCCCTCTCTCCTCTGATCCCACTGTAGAATGCCAAAAGAAACTACACCACCTACTTAAGGAACTGCCTGCTTTTACTCGGGACTAAATACACTCAGACACACCACCTGAGCCCCCAACCTGGATTACTTTATTTACTTCTGAAAACCCACAAACCTGGGAACTCCAGACGCCGTATCGTTTCGAGTACTGGTACCTTTACTACTGGACTATCCAGCTACGTAGACTCCCTCCTCAAACCCTACGCCGCCACCACCACTCCCAGCTATCACCAAGATACCACTGACTTCCTGAGGAAATTACAAAACATCAAAAAACTTCCTGACAACACCATCCTTGCCACCATGGATGTAGAGGCTCTCTACACTAATATTACACATGAAGATGGACTACAAGTGATCAGGAACACAATCTCTGACATTACCACAGCCAGTCTGGTGTCTGACCTACGTAACTTTGTTTTCACCCACAATTATTTCCAATTGGGGGACAAATTATACCTCCATATTAGTGGCACTGATATGTGCACCCACATGGCCCCCACAGTATGCTAATATATTTATGGCTGACTTGGAGCAATGATTCTTCAGCTCTCATCCCCTATTGCCCCTCCTTTACTTACTCTACCTCAATGACATCTTTATAAATCGAACCCACGGTAAAAAGGCTCTAGAAGAATTCTACACAGACTAACAATCTACACCCCACCATCAACTTCAGGCTTGACCACTCCACACAAGAGATACATTTCCTGGACAGCACAGTACAAAAATCACTGATGGCCAGACCAATACCACTCTCTACCAGAAACTTACTGACCACGACACTAACTTATATGCTTCTAACTTCCATCCTGCACACACCCAATGATCCATCATTTACAATCACATCTGCTCTAATCCTACTGACAGGCCAAAAACTACAGGATCTCTGCCAAACATTCATAAAACTTAACTACCCACTGGGAGAAGTGGAAAAAAAAAAATTGACAGGACCAGATGAACATCAGCAACCAACTACTCCAAGATAGGCCCAAAACAAAAAACAAAAAAACCCAGTAACAGAGCACCACTGGTTATTACCTGCAGCTCCCAACTCAAACCACTGCAACACTTCATTAAAGACCTATAACCTACCCTAAATCATCATGCCACACTCCAGAAGGCCTGAGGTGACAGGCCTGTTCTCTCCTATAGACAGCCTCCTAACCTTACGAGGATTCTCACTAGCAACAACAGGCAAAACCACAATACTACTAATCCTGGAACTTTTCCTTGAAACAAGCCCTGTTGCCAACTTTGTCCACAAATCTATTCTGGAGATACCATCACTAGACCTAACCATGTTCATTACAGAATCATGGGCACATTCTTCTGTTCCTCAACTAATGTCATATGTACCATCATGTGTCAACAATGCCCACATACTTTGTGTACAGGATAGACTGCAAACATTCTTTGCCAAAGAATGAATGGAGCAGACATCAAAAATCTCCAAATACACAAACCTGTCAGCCAGCACTTTAATGGAGTGGGCCATTCTGTTAAAGACCCAAGAGTCTGTGCTCTACAGAAAAGAGACTAACAACCGTCTACAGAGAGAATGTTCTGAACTAACATTCATATTCAAATTTGACACATTAACACATGGTTTGTACAGAGACAGCAACTACCTGACCCATTATTAGGACTCTTTTACATACTTTGATGTTTGATCTAACACTTACTTCCCCACCCCTAACCCCCTTCTCTTGTTGTTTTATCTGATTTGCCAACAATGATAAAAAAAATTCTGATTTGTCAACCTTGATAATTTTTGGACCTCAGTGCTTTATATATGGAGTCTGTTCTGGTAGGGCTGTAGATCTCAAGAAGTGGGTCTGTCCCACGAAAGCTCATCACCTAATAAATTATTTTGTTAGTCTTTAAAGTGCTACATGACTACTTTTTTTGTTCTGATTGCCAGAAGATACTGTAAATGCCAGAAGTACAGCTGGGCTCTAAAAAATTAGATGAATTCATGGGTTATGGATAACAGCTGTTGATGAGCCTAAGATGGTCAGGGTGTCTCTAAACTTCTGACTAATAGAAGATTAAACTGAATGACAAGCAATGATGGATCACTCAATAATTGTCCTGTCCCATTCATTCATTTTCAAACTTATGGTACCGTACCCTGTTGGAAAATGGGACACTGGACTACATAGACCATTGCTGTAGCTAGTCTAAAAGGTAGATTGTTTAGATTTCTAATCCACTGTACCAAACTTTTTAGAGCCACTCTCAGCTTGGTGTCATTAGTACATTTTATAAGCATACTCTTTACTCCATTATGGAAGTCATTAAATGAAAATATTGATTAGTATTGGAGCCAGGGCCACACTAACCTCATCCCTCCAATTTGACAGACAACCATTGATAGCTACTGTATTCCGTGAATACAGCTTTTTAGCCACTTCTACAGCACTACATTGTAATTTCACCTAGCCCACAGTCCCTTCTGTTTGAGAGGTTCTGGGAAGAAGAGGATACATCAACAGACTGAAAGGAAGGCTACCTCATCAAGAGCCCAAAGAAAGGCAGCTTAAGCAGCTGCAAGAACTATAGAGGAATCACACTTCTGTCAGTGCCAGGAAAGATCTTCAACATAATCATCCCCAAAAGAATGAAAAATGCAGTGGATCCAGAGCTGAGACACCAGCAAGCTGGCTTGGACAGAACAGGCCATGCATTGACCAGATTGCAATATTATGAATTACATTGGAGCAATCTAGAGAATGGAATTCACCCCTCTACACTAACTTCATCAACTACCAGAAAGCCTTCGACAGCGTATGCAGTGAAACACTCTGACAGCTGCTCTTATATTAGGGCACACCAACCAAATTTGTAACCTGTCCTTTGGATCAGCTTCCGTACCTAAGGACTGGCAGATAGCTAATGTGACACCAATAATTAAAAAGGGCTCTAGAGGTGACCCTGGCAATTACAGACCGGTAAGTTTAAGGTCAGTTCTGGGCAAATTAGTTGAAACAATAGTAAAGAAAAAAATTGTTAGGCACGTAGAAGAACAATTTGATGGGCAAAAGTCAACATGGTTTCTGCAGAAGGAAATCATGTCTTACTAATCTGTTAGAGTTCTTTGAAGGGGTTAACAAATGTGCAGACAGGGGAGATTCAGTGGATATAGTATATTTAGATTTCCAGAAAGCCTTTGACAAGGTACCTCATCATCAAAGGCTCTTATGTAAATTAAGTTGTCATGGGATAAGAAAGAAGGTCCTTCCATGGACCGAGAACTGGTTAAAAGGCAGGAAACAGAGGGTGGGCATAAATGGTAAATGTTCCGAATGGAGAGGGGTAACTAGTGGTGTACCCCAAAGGTCAGCCCCAGGACCAATCCTGTTCAATTTATTCATAAATGATCTGCAAAAGGAGGTGAGCAGTGAGGTGGCAAAGTTTGCAGATGACACTAAGCTGTTCAAGATAGTCCAGACAAAGGCAGACTGAAGAATTTCAAAAAGATCTCATCAAAATGAGTGACTGGGCAACAAAATGGCAAATGAAATTTAATGTGGATAAGTATAAGGTAATGCACATTGGAAAAAATAACCCCAACTATACTTACAATCTGATGGGGGCGAATTTAGCTATAACTAATCAGGAACGAGATCTTGGAGTTATCATGGATAGTTCCTTGAAAACATCCATGCAGTGTGCAGAGGCAGTCAAAAAGGCAAATAGGATGTTAGGTACTATTAAAAAAGGGACAGAAAGTAAGACAAGGAGTATCTTACTGCACCTATATAAATCTATGGTACGCCCAGATTGAATACTTGAATACTGTGTACAGATGTGGTCTCCTCACCGAAAAAATAAGAGATATCCTGGCATTAGAAAAGGTTCAGAAAAGGGCAACTAGAATGATTAGGGGCTTGGAACAGGCCCCATATGAGAAGAGGCTAAAAAGATTGAGCTTTTCAGTTTAGAAAAGAGGAGATTAAGGGGAGACATGATAGAGGTATACAGAATTATGACAGGTGTAGAGAGGGTGAATAAAGAGAAGTTATTTACTTGTGCCCATAATACAAGAACTAGGGAACACCAAATGAAATTAATGGGTAGCAGGTTTAAAACTAATAAAATAAAGTTCTTCTTCAGCACATAGTTAACCTGTGGAACTCCTTGCCAAAGGAGACTGTGAAGGCTAGGACTACAACAGAATTTAAGAAAGAACTAGATAAATTCACGGAGGTTAGGTCCATACAAGGCTATTAGCCAAGGGTAAGAATGGCGTCCCTGGCCTTTGATTGTCAGAGGCTGGAGATGGATGGCATGAGACAAATCGCTTGATCATTGTCTTCAGTCCACCCCCTCTAGGGCACCTGGCACTGGCCACTGTCGATGGAGAGGCTATTGGGCTGGATGGACCTTTGGTCTGACCCAGTATGGCTACTCTTATGTTCTTAAGTGAGTCAGCCTCATTAAGAGCTCTTATGAAGGAATGACCTGTACAGTCTACCAGGGGGAACAGTTCACAAGGAGCTTCAAAGTGAAGACTGGAGTCTGACAAGGCTGCTTGTTGGCACCATCTCTCTTTCTCCTGGTGACAAACTGGGTCATGAAGATGACAACTGCAGGGAAAGGATATGGGATCCTATGGACACTGTGGACTCAGCTAGATGACCTGGACTTGGCCAATGATGTGGCACTTCTGTCCCACAGCCACCAACAGATGCAAGAGATATGTTGGACCTTGCCAACACCTCAGCTACAGTTGGCCTGAACATCCACATGGGAACAACTAAGATCTTGAAAATCAACATCAGTAGTACAGAGCCAGTCAGACTTGGTGGCAGGGTTCTGGAAGAAGTTGATGTCTTCAAACACTGGGCCAGTATCATTGATAATGAGCAGGGCACCGAGGCTGCTGTGAAGGAGAGCATTGGAGAAGCAAAAACAGTTTTTCTCCTCATGAAAAACATCTGGAATTCTAAGCAGATCAGAACTGAGACTAAGGTCAGGTTATTCAACTCCAATGTCAAATCAGCCCTACTGTATGGAGCAGAATCTTGGAAATCAACAAAGAGGACTGTAAAAAACAAAATCCAGATGGTGCGCCTAGTTAGAACTGAAAAAGGTCATTCAGGACAGGGGATGCTGGTCAATGGCTGTCAATGGCCTGTGCTCCAAGATGTAGGAGTGGAAGAGGCTTACTACTGCTACAGTCCCTAGTTTGCTTATGAGGATGTCACATTACACAGTGTCAAAATCCTCCCAAAAATCCAGGCCTGTCAGGTCTTCAGCTGCCTCTCTATGCTTAACTAAGCCAACAACACTGTCAAAGAATTAAGCTGATTTAGAACGATTCGTTCTTTACTTGTTGGCTATTTCTTATCACCATATGGCAACGCATGAAAGGTAGTACGTTACCAGGATATTGCTTCTGTTTACCACATCAAAATATGCAAGCAAACTTTTTTATTTCCCCACTCCATGACCAATCCCTACAATTCTTAAGTGTAATACGCCCAGCAGTGCTGACAACCACAGTGGGCCCCAGAGCAAGACAGGAGAGGGTCCCAGCTCTGTGTCCTTGGAAAAGGTGGGTCTAAGGGGTGGGTTCAGGCCACTTCTACTGGCAAAGCAGCGGTGGCTGGAGGTCTGGGCCCCTTTGAAATGCTGGGCCCTTACTCAACTGCCTCCCTTACTTCTCCCACTTCCCTGCTCCCCAGTCAGCAGACTTGAATATGCTTCTTATCATTCATCCTATTGAGAGACAAGAGACTTTATAGAACTTCGCGGGAGAACGTGCTAAAACTGAAAGTTCTATATTTACTGTTTGCCTTACAACTGTGCTTATCTGAAACAGGGGGTTCACAATCTGGAGTTCTCAGCAAGGTGTCCTCCCCTTCTTATATGACTAAGGCCGCTACACTAGAAAACTCTGCTGCTTTAATCGCCCTGAAGTAGTTCAAACAACATAAACATGTTGTGTGGACACAGTTATATCCCCATAAAAGCACCTCAAACTGATACAGCTAATCCCATATAGGAAAGGGAAAAAAATATATTCCTATAAAACACTTTACAATGCTATAATTGCCTCAATCTACGGTTTGTACCTGGCATAACCCAGAGCTGGATGGTATGGCATTCTATCCCTCCTCTTGTGACTAGAGATTGACAGGTCTGCTGCACTGGCCAAGAGAGATGCATCTTTTAGCTCATGCACTAGACAAGGGTGCACAAAGTGTGGGGCACGCCTCCTCTCGTGGGCATGAAATTTCATAAGCTGGGTAGAGCATGGTCAGCTGCTGGGTCTCAGACTCATTAAAAAATGTTGAAATATGTTACTGTTTTTATGTATGTTTATTCATATATATATACACACCGATTAATACAGTTTTTACATTAAATAAACCTATATATGGACATACACATCTCAGAGCTAGAAGGGACCTCAGGAGTTCATGGAGTCCAGTCCCCTGCCCTCTTGGCAGGACCAAGCACCATCCCTGACAGATTGTTTTTTTCCCCAATTTATTTATCCCAGACCCCTAAATAGCCTCCTCAAGGACTGAATTCACAACCCTGGGTTTAGTAGGCCAATGCTCACACCACTGAGTTCTCCCTCCCCCAAAGTACATTCTACATACATATTTTCTTACTCCAGCCACAAGTTTCTTTTTTATATGAACATAACCAAAATTTCTGATGGTTTAGATTACATTAAACAGGTGGGGGTGGGGGCTGCAGGGACAAAAACGGGCTCGAGTAAAAAGTCTGCTCACCCCTCCAACAGGTACATGAGCCCAGGCTTGATGCAGATGAGTACTGTGGTCAGTAATGCCCTAGAACAACTATTACAAAAGAACATAAAAACACACTAATTGAAAGTGCTATACTGGTAGTGACACAAAACTTGGGTGCAGCCGAGACCTTTGCAGCAGCCTCTCCGAGCAAGAAGACTGTCGCTCAAGGGACCTTAAACCATTTCAGGGGCCGCCCAGTTTAAACAAACAAAGTTGTTGTTCCAGGATAGGGTGCTACCAGGTCGGGGTGGGTGTGGGATCTGGAGGCTGCCCCAGAAGGGGCGGAGAGACACGTAGCAGGGAAAGGGGCGCTGGTTCCTTGACCCCGGGGGGAGACTGACCTGCACGCTGGGGAAGGCGTTCTTGAGCAGGTAGAACATCTTGCGGTTGGACAACACGTCCCCGATGGTCATCTTCTCCTCGGCCCCCTCGCGGGTCTTGCCCTTCGCCTGCTCATTGAGCACGTTGCTTTCCCTGACGCGCTTCACTTCCTCGCCCCCCTTGACGGCGGCCAGCACGGAGACGGCCAGCAGCTCCCGGAGGTCCACGCTGCCCTCGGGCGAGGAGCCCGGGGCAAGGTCGGGGCTGTCCCCGGCCTGCTCGCCCAGCACGAAGAAGGCCAGGCGGCCGGCCAGGAAGCCGGAATACAGGTGGTAGAGGACGCCGAGCCCCAGCAGACAGAACACGGCCACCCCCAGCGGGGAGAGGCGGATGCCCATGGGGGCCATGGCCGGGGCGCCCGGCGGGCAGCGGCGGCACAACGGGCTGGCGGGGCCCGAAGGCGGCGCTCACCAGCGTTCCATAGGGGCCCGCCGCGTTCGGTGCGCGGCTCGCTCCCGGCCCGGCCGCATGGAACACGGGGCGCCCAGCGGCTGCCGGCTCCACGTTCGCAGCCAGCAAGGAGGAAGGCTGCGACGGAGCGTGTGTATCCGGGGTAGGCGGAGGCGGCCAGCCGGGCTCCCACTGAGCATGCCCGGAGCAGGCTGCAGGACCGCGCCGGTGGAGGCTCAGAGAAGGAGCCAGACCGGAGTAATGGAGCGCCTAAATTTAGCCTTAAAGCCAGCGTGCAGCGCTTCTCGGGGGGAAGCGGTCGCAGGCGGGCCGACAGTCTGACTCAGGCCCAGGGAAACCATGTTCCATCGGCTTTTATAATTCCGAGTGTGGGTCCTTTTATTTGCCGTTGAGCCTTTCGGGTGGTAAGTGGGCCACAAGAGCGTCCCTCCAGCATCTCAGTGGGCTGCAAGATTGTCCTAACCAAGAGCCAGCCTACCGGGCTAGGGTAGTTTCAGCGGGGGAGTCCTGTCCTTATTATATTTCTAACGTTGAGGACCCCCAGTTGCACTGTAGTAGAGGCAGCAGCTGACTCTCACAATCAGCGTGCACTTCACCTGTCCTTGCTCTACGTGTGTATCACTTTAGTACTACTGATAGGGAAAATACACAAATGGCAACCAGTGACGTAAAGCAACCCTGCACATGGGCAATGGCAAACAAAGTATCTCATGGGTCAAAGATACAATCCTGATTGGCTGGGGCTGCAGGTTGTCCATCACTGCTTTAGGGTGCAACCAGGCCATGTTTTCATGCTTCTGTTATGATTCTTATTAAGTGGAAGCAGAGCTCAGGTGATGTACATAGTAGAGGATTAAATAAGAGTATCACATGAGCTACGTCTACACGTGTATGCTACATCGAAATAGGTTATTTCGATGTAACGACATTGAAATAAGCTATTTCGATGAATAACGTCTACACGTCCTCCAAGGCTGGTGCCGTCGACGTTGAATGTCGACGTTGGGCAGCACCACATCGAAGTAGGCGCTGCAGGGGAGCGTCTACACGCCAAAGCGACACACATCGAAATAAGGGTGCCAGGAACAGCTGCAGACAGGGTCACAGGGCGGACTAGCACTTCCAGGGCAACAGCTAGCTGCTCCCTTAAAGGGCCCCTCCCAGACACACGCAGCCTGCACAGCACGCGGTCTGCAGAGCCATAGGCATGCACACCTCAGCGAAGCAGTTATGGACCCCCAGCAGCAGCAGCAGCAGCAGCCAGAGGTCCACCCAGCTGCCCCTGCAGGAGCAGTGCTCGCCCTGCTCAATGCCATGCAGGAGGCAGCTGAGCACTTTTTAGTCACAGAAGAGGAGCTGCCCCCAGGGGAGGAGGAAGCAACCCCAGACCCTGCTGCCCCCCCCTCCCGCCGCACACGCCGCCGGCTGTGGAGCTACCCCACAAGCACTGACTGGTGGGAGAGGCTGGTGCTCGGCAAGTGGGACAACGACCGCTGGCTCCAGAACTTTCGCATGAGCCGGCAGACATTTCTGGAGCTCTGCCAGTGGCTCACCCCCGCACTGAGGCACCAGGACACTGCCATGCGGCGTGCCCTCAGCGTGGAGAAATGGGTCGGCATCACTGTCTGGAAGCTGGCTACTCCAGACAGCTACCGATCCGTGGGCCAGCAGTTTGGCGTCGGCAAGGCCACCGTCAGGGCTGTCCTCATGGAGGTAAGAGGACCCGCGGAGAGGGGGAGGCAGCCCTGGGGGTGGAGGGGAGCCCTGGGGGTAAGGCAGCCCTGGGGGGGAGGGCCAGACACACCCTGCACACCCCTCATTGGTGCTCTCCCATGTCCTTCCCCTGCAGGTCGTCCGCGCCATCAATGCCCTGCTCCTCCACAGGCTCGTGCGGCTTGGGGACCCAGATGCCGCCATCGCAGGGTTTGCCACCCTGGGCTTCCCAAATTGCTTTGGGGCTCTGGATGGGACCCATATCCCCATCCGAGCTCCGGAGCACAGCAGAGGATGCTTCCTGAACAGGAAGGGCTACCATTCGGTGGTCCTCCAGGCCTTGGTGGACAGCCGGGGCTGCTTCCTGGACATTTATGTTGGCTGGCCTGGCAGCACCCACGACGCCCGGGTATTCCAGAACTCGGGCCTGTGCCGCCAGCTGGAGGCAGGGACCTACATCCCCCAGTGGGAGATCCCTGTGGGGGACACCACCATGCCCCCTGTGTCATCGCAGATGCGGTGTACCCCCTCCAGCGCTGGCTCATGCACCCTTACATGGGCCATCTCTCTGCCAGCCAGGAGTGCTTCAACCAGCGCCTGAACCACGCACGCCAGGTGGTTGAGTGCACATTTGGCCGCCTCAAAGGGCGCTGGAGGTGTTTCCTCACCCACCTGGATGCGGGCCCCACCAACATCCCCCAGATTGTGGGCACGTGCAGCGCCCTACACTACCTGGTCGAGAGCAAGGGGGAGGCATTCTTCCAGGGCTGGGCTGTGGAGGCTGGGAGGGCTGACGTGCAGCCACCCGCTGCCCCCAGTCGCCAGGTGGACCCTGAGGGGATCCGGGTCCGGGAGGCCCTGCGGGCCCATTTTGACCAGGCTGCGGGGTGAACACTGGCAGGCCCCCCACTGCACCCCCCCATCCTCCACAACACTCCCTGCCCCTACGCCCACACCACAGAGCACCCAAGAGCACGCCCCCCCCCACTTTTCTTGCAAATAAAAATAGACCTGTTGTTCGTGAAACCACAAAACGGTGAATTCTCTTATTATATTATTACTACAAATATATTATTATATGATAAACAAACAGTGGAACACAAGGAAGGGGAGAACTATTTACATGGGGGGGCAGGTATCATAAAATAACAGGGGTCTAATACAAACTATATATAACATAAAGTGGATATGTACAAATGGCGAGGGGGGAGGGCCACGTCCTGGGCCCTGCATCCCCTAATGTCCAGCGCTGGGGGTTGGCGGGTGCAACCCTCGTCTCGGCCTCAGCCCTGGCCGAGGCTGGCTGGGGGCCGGGCGAACCGGCAGATAAGGCCGGCGGGTGTCAGCAGGCCCCAGGTCCCCCTCGGCGGAAGGCCTCTCGGTGGCGGACAGCGGTGGGACGGCGGGTGGAGCAGCAGGTGGAGCAGCGGGTGGAGCAGGCAGGGCGGGCAGAGCGGCGGCCGGCGCGGCATGGGGGCCCAGGTAGTCCGCGATGCGCTCAAATGTGCGCATAAAGGCCCCCCTTGCCTCCTGGTGCCAGGCCAGCGCCCACTCCTGCAGTTGGAGGCGCCATTCGTCCACCCACAGGCGCTGCTCCGAGACCTCCAGCTGCCGCCGGAGGATCGCCAGCAGCTGGGGGTCCGTCGCCATTTGGTGGTGGTGCTGGGTCCACCGTCGGCCCCGCCCTGGGGCTGGTCGGTGCTCCGCCGAGGGGCTGGCCTGCAGTGATGGCCCCGGTGGGCTCTCCGGGACCACTGACACCTCGCCGGCGCTCTCCGGGCCCTCCGATGGTGCAGCTGCGGAACACAGTGGGGGAAGAAGAGCGGAGACAGCCGTTAGTGTGGCCCCCGAGCCGTGGCCCTTGTCCCCCCACCCCTCTGCTGCTGGTTCCCCATCCCCGTCGCTGGGAGATGCTGCTGATGATGATGGGTGTCCCACCCCCTTCCCCCGGGGGACCCTAGGTTCCGCTCCCCCCATCCCCAGGGATGGGGCATGGCACTGTCATGCTGGGGGGTCAGGGGCTGATGTACTCTTCTGAGGGACATGCCACTGCTGTCCATGCGGCCATGGTCATCTGGGCATGTGGAGGGCCCTGGTCATGTCTGTTGTCCCCGCCCCTCAACCCCGGGAGTGTGCACCAGGGGGGATACGTACCTGACGGTCCGCTCCCACGGTTGGGGGACACCCGGTGGGCGGATGCCCTGCTGGAGCTCTGGGACGGCAGCGCGATGTGGAGCCCCCCGTTGCTGGGGGAGGATTCCCCCTCCTCCGGCGTCCCAGGGGTGGGCTCCTGGTGGGGTCCCTGGGGTGCGGGGCTTGCCTCCGGGGCGGACTCCGCCTCCGGGGCCTGCTGGGGCTCGTCGGCCGAGGTGTCAAGAGTGGCCGGCGGGGAGGAGGTGTGCCGGGGGCCCAGGATTTCCCTGAGCTCCCTGTAAAAGGGGCAAGTGGCAGGGGTGGCCCCAGATCGGCTGGCCGCATCCCGGGCCTGGGCGTAACCCTGCTGCAGCTCCTTGATCTTACTCCTGACGTGGTCAGGAGTGCGGGCATGGTGACCTCGGGCAGCCAGGCCCTCGGCCAGTCGAGTGAACGCATCCGCGTTCTGCCTCTTGCTCCTCATTACCTGGAGCACCTCCTCCTTGCTCCAGAGCCCCAGCAGGTCCCGGATCTTGGCCTCCGTCCAGGAGGGGCCCCGCTGCCTCTTCCCCAGCTGGCTGCCAGCCTGGGAGCCCTGGCTCCCTTTGGGGGGGGTGCCCTGGGGGTACTTGGGGGGCTGGTGGGCGGCCATTGCAGTGGGGAGGGGTGTCTCTGGGCTTCAGGGAGGCGTGCAGGCTGGCCGTGTGGCTGTGCTGCCGCCTGCACGCTCTCTCAGCTTCCTGCACAGGAAAGCAGGGGGCGGGGAGCTTTAAGGGGCCGCTGCACGCGGCGACCATAGAGCTCAGGGACTGGAGAGAGCGTCTCTCAACCCCTCAGCTGATGGCCGCCATGGCGGACCCCGCTATTTCGATGTTGCGGGATGCGGATCAGCTACACGTGCCCTACTTCAACGTTCAACGTCGAAGTAGGGCGCTATTCGCATCTCCTCATGAGGATAGCGACTTCGACGTCTCGCTGCCTTAAGTCGATGTCAACTTCGAAATAGCGCTTGCCACGTGTCGACGTGGTGGGCGCTATTTCGAAGTTGGCGCGGCTACTTCGAAGTAGCCGGCACGTGTAGACGCGGCTATGAACAGCAATTGCTGACAGTTGACAACAATGCGAACTGTAAACAACTGCCCCCTGGGGCTTCACCCTTTGCCAACCTCCTGATCTGCCCTATTAAACACTTCAGACCTGTTCTAAAAAGAATTTTTGGCCAGAGGAACCAATTTGAGGACACCAACTGTCACACTCTAAAAACAGTTTCTTGATGTAGTAGTAGGCATCCTTCAGTCTGCATAGACTATGGATCGCGCCCTTTATAGTTTCAATTGAGGACTTCATTTACAGTGTCTACTGTGACTATGAAGACCCACACAAGAGTGACAGTCCTTGCTGCATCTCTTGCAGATGTGGTGGGTGTCTGGCAAGTCCTTAGTGTGCTTTCTGTGCGCTCGCTTCTCCTCTGCTAGCTGTCTGATCCTCATCTCACCCTTCTGAAGGCCCTTGTGTAACCCCTGCCTCCATCTGCTGCTCCTAAAGCAGGAATAGTACATCTCCTGCTCTGTTCTGTCTGTATTCCCCTGTATATTTCATGTTAGCAGGCTCAGATGATGACCCAACATGTTTGTTTTAAGGAAGCTTTCACAACAATTTTGACAAAACACAAAGAAGGAACCAATACAAAACTTTGAAGACAGCTACAGCACGACTCAAAGTTTAAGAATCTGAGGCACCTTCCAAAATCTAAGAGGGATGAGGTATGACGAATGCTTTCAGAAGTCCTAAAGGAGCAACACTCTGATGCAGAAACTACAAAATTTGAATAATCGAAAAAAGGCAGCATCTTATTCAGTTGATGAAAATGAACATGTGTCAGTCTGCACTACTTTGGATCGTTATCAAGCAGAACCCATCCTTTGCATAGATATGTGTCCTCTGGAATGGTGGTAGAAGTGTGAAGGGTGGCTGGTAAGGCTTATCCTTGAACCACAAATTCTATTACAGTGACAACGGATGTTTCCAGATACAGCAGGCAGCTGTTGACCATAACAGCAGGCTAATCTCTCCTTCCTGTACCTCTTTTTCTCCTCAGCTTGTCTTGGATGAGAGATGACTTCCAAGGTAGAAGATGTAGGCAACATTCTACAGTATTGCTCCATCAGTTTTAATAGATGGAGCATGTGGTAATTCATTTGGAGAGGGTAGATGGAGCACTTCCATCTTCCTGATGTTGAGTGTGAGACTAAGAAACGTGTAAGCACCGGCAAACACATTCAAGATAGTTTGAGGATCTCTCTCAGAGTGGGCAAAAACTACTTTGTCACCACCATAATGGAGTTCCATAATAGCTGTGGTGGAAATCTTACTCTTAGCTGTCAGCCTGCTAAGCCTGAGCAGCTTCCTGTCCATTCTATAAATGATTTTAATGCCATCTGGAAGCTTCCCATCAATTAGATAAACAATTACGGCACTAAAAACAACAAATATAGTTGGGGCGATGATGCAGTCCTGTTTGACTCCTGTTTGTACTTTGAGAGATTCACTCTGGGAGCCAGTAGTACTCAGAATAGTTGCTTTCATGTTGTCATGAAGCAACTTTAGGATATTGATATATTTATCAGGACATCCAGTCTTCGAAAGTACAATCTAGAGGGCATGGTGATTCACTGAATGAAAGGCTTTAGTTAGATCAATGAGAACCATGTACAATAGTTGGTTTTGCTTCCAATCCTTATCTTGCAGCTGCTGTGCTGTGAAGATCATATCCACAGTCCTGTGACATGGTCAGAAACCATTCTGTAACTCTGGTAAAATTTCTTCTGACAAGAGCAGAAGGTGAGTTGCAAGGATCCATGCCACAGCTTTGCCTGCAGTGGCAAGGGAAGAGATACCATGATCATTTCCACAGTCTGCTTCATCCCCTTTCTTGAAGAGGGTGACAATCAAGGCGTCCCTCATTTCACTGAGTATCTCCTCTTTCATCGAGAATTTGAGGATGAGCAGGAAAAGCTGCTGAAGTAGCTTTGGTCCACCATCATTAAAGATTTCAGCTGAGATCCAGTCTGGACCTGTTGCCTAGTTGTTCTTCATCAACTTAATGGCACTGTGTACCTCATGCAAATTAGGAAAGTCTCCAAACTTATCTCTAGGAGGTTGCTGGGGGATTCACTCAAAGACTTCATCTGCAACCATGGAGTTACAGTTAAAAAGATCTTCAAAATGTTCTTTCCAACAAAAACTGATGGCTTCATTGTCGTTCAGAAGTGTGGTTCCATACTTAAAGACAATTCACGCTATAACAAGCTGGCCTGTAGACAGCCTTAATGGCACTGGAAAAAAAAAACACTTGTGTTGTGGGTGTCTCTGAGATGTTGGAATTCTTGTGCTTTCTTGGTCCTCCATGTGTTCTTGTGTTCTCTGGTTTTATGTTGGGCTTCCACCCTCACCTTGGCGTGGGCTTCTCTGTTTGTATTACAATATATGTAATTCTGCCAAGCTTGAAATGCCATATTCTTCTCATTGATGAGTTGCTCAGTTTCAGCAGTTTTCTCATCAAACCAGTCCTGATGTTTTCTGGTTTAGTACCGTATGATTTCCTCACAGGCATTGATGATTACTGCTTTCAGCTGGCTCTAGCATTGCTCTATTTCTCCTTGAAACTCTGGTGGAAGCTTTTCTTCTAAGACTGCTTCCTTCAGCTGTTGAACCTTCAGCTTGTGCCTGACCTGCTTCTTTTGTAGCCTCCATTTGGGTCGATCTTAATTTTTATTGCGGATCGAATGAGGTGATGATCAGTCCAGTCATCCTCACTTATTGCTCTGTAAGAAATATGTCACTAATTATGGAGTGTGATCTTTTATTGTCTTCTACTTCAGAGACATTTACTCCTGGCAGTGGTGGATTAACGTAAGGGCAAAAGGGGCGGTTGCCCCAGGGCCCCCAGGAGTGAGGGGCCCCTGGACTCCATAACTTCATTTTATTTAGACATTTTGTTTTAATGACATATTTCTTTTGTTTCATTAAACTGAATTGTCTAAGCAAAATGAAGCTATGGAGCCTAGGGACCCCTCTCTCCTGAGGGCCCTAGGACAACTGCCCCCTTTTCCCTTATGATAATCCACCACTGACAGGAGTAAATGTCTGTGAAATAGAAGACAATAAAAGATCACACTCCCTAATTTTATGGGGTAATTTCTTTCAGACCTTATTATGTTTCCACTGTTTTATTTACTAGGAAATTCTAAAACATTTTTTCCATACAGGTATGTGCAGGCAGGGCCAGTGTCCACTCAGCTGGATAGAATCTTAGTATGAGCACCAAATTAATCAGACAAAAACCTCCCAGGGATTTCATATTTAGCCACAGGTTCATCTTTTTTTTCCCATGCATCTTAACAGTCTTCAAATACAAAACCAAACAGTATCAATCAGACAGTTCTCTTGTTTAAGTCCATGGTAATTATTCTTTCAAATTTTTGACTTTATGCTTCAGGCACTTTTAAATCTGTTTTCAAATCTAATAAATCTTGTAATCATATTCTCACTGGTTTACATTAATATTAAACCTTTCATCTGTGATTATTTATATTTCATAACAAGGAATATTTGCCTATCTGATTATTTTCCTGCAATACTAATGATTAAAATGCCTAAGTCCTCCAAAGGACATGTGTTTAGACATACAAAGTATTAATTAGTTAGGAATTAGGAGACAGAAATGATATTTAAAGGCTATCCCGTCATATGCAACTGGAAAGAAAGAAAACAAAACAACAACTTCATCAACAGCATCTGATGAAGTGAGTCTGTGCTCACGAAAGCTCATGCTCAAAACTCTTCTGTTAGTCTATAAGGTGCCACAGGACACTTTGTTGCTGTTATAGGTCTGTAGAGGGAGGTGTCCTAATTTTCACCATCTTGTACAATGGTCTTTTTGTCTGCAAGGAGCAGAAGCTAATGTCTTACACTTGATGGTTTTTCATTAACATTTCTATTGTCAGCAACCTTCTGACTCACATATGGCCCCTTGTTTCTGGTTTTATTTTATTTAATTTTCCCCAGGAATTTATCAATATAATTAAAATAAAAACAGATGAAAATTGGTGGAAAAACTATTAATGATTTTCTTTGGTAAAGATCAGGGCTTATTCTGACAGATGGAAGGAAAGAAGGAAAACCTAGTAGATTAATGCTTTGATGAACACAATTCAATGTGGGTTGCTGCAGAACTAAAACAAAACTCAAAATACAATGATACCTCTGAGTTTAAGAAAACAATACATTTCTAATCCTCAAATAAAACTTTTTATTTGAATAAACAGTTTACTGTTATAGACTTAGTAAAATTCATCTGAATATATTTCCATTTAACAATTGGGCTAAACATTTAAAGGTATTTATAAACCCTCCCATAACATACCTTTTTCTAGGTCTGGGCTGTTAGTCCTGAGCCAGACCACCAACCTGGAGGACCAGTGGATCACACTTAGTCTGGTCTCTACCCTTCAACCTGGTGGGCATGGGTGGCCTTACCAGAAGGACAAAGAATTCTCCTACAACTTTGTGCGGTGGCCTCTTCAAGTCTTCACTGGGGGCCTGTATGACTGACAATAGTGAAAGCCATGAGGAAGCTACTGCCATGATGACAGACAGCAAGACAAAGACCTGAGTTGGCTTCTGGAATGTACAAACCATGTACGATGCTGGCAAGCTTGCACAAATAGTTGCTGAAATGAGACGATACAACCTACGTGTCCTTGGTATTAGCTAGCGTAGATGGACAGGATCTGGGAGACTGAAGACTTCTGCAGGGGAAACAGTGCTTTACTCCATAGGAGACAATGACTGGCATCATGAGGGAGTGGCCATCATCCTTAAGAAGGGGACTGAGAAATGCTTGCTAGCATGGAAACCTGTGAACAGCAGACTGAAAGGAAGACAAGTGAACATCACCCTGATCCAGGTTTATGCCCCAACCAATGACAGTGCTGAAGAAATTAAAGATACCTTCTACAAGCAGCTTCAGGTGGAAATGGAGTCTACATCACACCATGACCTTGTTTGTCCTTGATGGGGGCACTTTTCCTGCCATGATACTTGCCACAAGCAAGCTATCATCATGGGTGATCTGAATGCCAAAGTGGGAAATGACAATGCACACTATGATAAGCCATGGGCAGACTGGTGTGTGGCACCATGAATGGCAATGGTGGGAGACTTGTAGGGTTTTGTTCTGTTAACAATCTGGTCATTGGAGGTACTCTCTTCCCACATCGTGACATTCACAAGCTGACTTCATGTTCACCAAATGGCAGACACAAGAACCAGGTCAACCATCTGATGATCAATAATACACGGAAACTCTGCTTGAAGGATGTGAAAGTGAAGAGAGGAGCAGACATTGGTAGTGATCACCACCTAGTGATGGAACTTGTGAAACTCAAGCTGTAAAGAAAAGGCATTAAGACACCTGTACAAAGAGGCTTCGATATTGAAAAATTATGAGATGTCACCATGAAGACTGCCTTCACCATTCAACTGAGAATCAGATTCCAAGCTTTGCAAGATTTAAGGGATGACTTACCTACCAGTATCACAGATAAAATCCACATGGTATGGGAACAGATTGCATCAGTCTACACAAAGAGCAGGGAGGCTTGTCTGTGCTTCAAGGGCAGGAAAGAATGGATCAAGCCTGATACGTGGAAAGCCATTGAACAAAGATCAGACATAAAGAAGAAACTGGTAGATGCTAAATCAGCCAGAATTCAAGAAGGATTCAAGCAGAATTACAGAGAGGCAAACCAAAAAGTGAAGAAGCTGGTGAGGGCAGACAAACAAGCTTTCATGGAGGACCTTGCAACAAAAGCCAAAGATGCAATTAATTAAGGGGAGCAAGGAAACGTGTACTGAATCGCCAAGTCTGTTTGTGGCAAGTATCATGGCAGGACAAATGCCCCCCATCAAGGACAAACAAGGGCAGTTATTGACAACAGAGAGAGCAAGAAGCACGCTGGACAGAACATTTCAGAGAAGTTCTGAATAGACCACCACCTGAAGAAGAAGCAAACATTCAGACAACTGAAGAGGACCTAGATATTAACATTGATCTACCAGAGAAAGAAGAAATCAGTGCAGCCATCAAATCACTGAAAAACGGCAAAGCTCCAGGACTTGACAACCTGAATGCGGAGGCTGTTTAAAGCAGACTCAGAACTTGCAGCCACTATTTTCCAACCACTGTTTACAGCAATTTGGGAAGGACAACAGATACTCAAGGACTGGACCAAAGGAGTGATTGGCAATATTCCCAAGAAAGGAGCACTCAGCAACTGCAACAATTGACATGGGATCACCCTTCTATCTGTACCCAGCAAGATCCTAGCCAAGGTCATATCCAGTGGATCTTAGGTACTGTCCACAAGTCTCTGAGGAATGAACAAGCCAGATTTCACAAAGAAAAGGGATGTATAGACCAGATTTTCACCCTGAGAAGCAACACAGAGCAGTGTGCAGAGTGGCAGGGACAGTTGTACATCAACATTGTCGACTTTGAGAAGGCTTTTTACAGCATACACAGAGAAATTCTTTGGTGCATTCTGAGAGCCTGTGGAATCCCTCGACAAATGGTCCCGCTCATCAAGAGTTTTTACAGCAACTTCACATTCAGTCTGGGATACTGCAATCTGTTTTTAGAAGTCAAGACTGCGCTCAGACAGGGATGCATTATGTCTGCATTTCTCTTCAACATGGTGATCAACTGGGTGCTGTGGAGAACAACAGCAGATGTGTCAAGGGATATTAGATGGACACCTTTTTCGACACTGGAAGACTTTGACTTTGTGGATGATCTTGCGTTGCTTTCCCACACCCATGAACACATGCAGGAAAAGACATAGTGCCTGTGCACCTTTGGATGCCAGGTTGGACTAACAGTTAGCCAAAAAAACCCAGAGATCATGACTCTCAACATAGATTCACCAGCACCAATCAAGATAGATGATGCAGACTTACCCAGCACAGATAGCTTTACATACTTAGGCAGCATTCTCCGCCATCATGGAGGCACCAAGAATGACATCGAGTGCAGAGTAAGCAAGACCAGAAATGTCCTCAGAAGTATGAACAATGCATGGAGATCTACACAGTACGGTGTCCACACAACTTAAGCTGTACCAGAGCTGTGTCATATCAACACTACTATACAGCTCAGAGTGCTGGCGGATGACAGAGTGTGACTTTGCCAAGCTCTCATCCTTTCACACCACTAGCCTACACAAGATCCTCCACATCTTTTGGCTGAAGACAATCTCCAGCCACTACCTGTTCCTGCGATGCCACCAGGAGGACATGGCCACTATCATCATGAGAACCTGCTGGAGATGAATAGGGCACGTGACAAGAAGGGAGGCAGACACCACTGTAAAGATAGTTCTGCACTGATCATCTGAAAGGCAATGGATACATGGGAGGCCCAAGACAACACAGCAGCGTTTTGTTGAGACAGACATGAAGAGAATCAACTACAACTGGGACACACTGGAGAAAGTGGCCAAAGACAGACAGAAGTGGAGGACCGTTGTTGCTGCCTTACACACCAGAGGGCGTAACAGGCTTTAACTAACTAACTGTAAACCCTTCTTGTCTTATGTGATGTCCATAATTTCCAAAAGTCCTGCATAGTGTTGGCTCACAGCAGGCTTTTTAAGCCTTCTTTTCCAAGGCCTGTTCTCCAGTATTGGATATAGCCAAATTTTGAAACTACTCTGGTCTGCATAAGCTGAGCTGGCTGGAAAAGGGTATGAGATTCATCAATATGTTCAGATGCACATGCAGAGCTTGTGTGTGTGTGCATCATTGTTTATTGTGTTTATCTTCTAGACTAGTACATAGCCTTACTGCAACAGGCAGCTGTGTATATACATGCACTAATGTATTATTGTTAACACATATAATCTGGGATGACTGGTGAGGAAGAATAGAGCAAGGGGTGCCAGCCACATGACTGCCTCCTACCTCATGACTTCCCCATGCCACTACTAGCCCAGGGGGAGGGTCGAGACAATAAACCCTCTGACCCAAGCCCTGCCCCTTCCCTGCCTCTTGCTCTTCCTGCCCATGGCATTTGGGGAGCCTACATGTCCCCTCAGACCCACTTCATGCATCACCCTTGCATCCAATGTTTTGTGTTTTCCTGATAAAAAAAAGTTATTTTATATATACTTGAATGAAACAAAAGAAGGGTGAAAAAAAAATTAATGCATTTTGTCAAACCCAAAGTTGCGAGGGAGGGTTGTTTGCTTTTTGCTTTGGTAAAAGTTGGTTTAAACTGAAAACAAAGGGGCTTCAGTACACAACAGTTCATGGTTAGCTTGTTGTGTTATGTTCTGGTGTTGTAAACTGCTTCCTGGCCCACCTTCACTGAAGTCAATAGAGAAGTGTCCGTTAACCTTAGTGGTCCAGGATAAGCCTCTAACTGCCCTTATAGACATTAACAAAAGAGTCACATTTGCAAAAGTCATTCTCAAAATGTGCCCACAAGTTTGTGGTTCCATCCACTTGCCCATGCAACATCTTATTTGCACAGGAAAATAATATTTTTCCTGCAAGATGGCTGAGTTCATTCATAAGATGTTGCATCCACTCATGCTGTCAAATGCATGCAAATTCTGTGAGTACATCTTCAGAATTTCTTTTGAAAAATTGACCCTAAATATCTATGTGTTGTTTGAACATTGTCATTTTATATTGTCTATCCATATAAACAGTCACACTGATTACTTAATAGTAACAGAGAGAAAGCTGTACTAGTCTATATACTATCACAACAAACAAGAAGTCAAGTAGCACTTTAAAGACAAACAAAATAATTTATTATGTGAGCTTTTGTGGGACAGACCCACTTCTTCAGACTATAGCCATACCAGAACAGACTCAATATTTAAGGCACAGAGAACCAAAAACAGTAATCAAGGTGGACAAATCAATTTTTTTTCTGATTAATCTGCCTTGATTACTGTTTTTGGTTCTCTGTACCTTAAATATTGAGTCTGTTCTGGTATGGCTATGGTCTGAAGAAGTGGGTCTGTACCATGAAAACTCACCTAATAAATTATTTAGTTAGTCTTTAAAGTGCTACTGGACTGCTTTTGTGTTTTGATTACTAAATGTTCGTTATATTAAAATAAGAATAATACGGTCCATTAATACAAGCGATTTTATAGGTACTCTTATAAAAATAAGAATATGAGCTACAGGTATCCAATTTTTGGTGCCCTTGGACAACTCTTCCTATCTATTAAAAGACAACTTGGTAGATTCTGTCCATCCTAACCTTTAATTTCACATTTTAGGCTGTAAAAGAATATGGTGTTATGGGTCTGTATTCTGACAATGGATAACTATAAAGGAGAAAGTTTAAAAAGAGTGACAGAGACAGTTAAATCAGTTCTGACTGTGTGCTGAAAGTATACTTAAGAAGAATTTTAATAAATCAGTGACCTCTCTTTTTATTGCTTGCACTCATCTCAAAAGACATGCATAACTAAGCAGTACAAAAATGGAGTGAAGAAAGTAAAATGTAATCAGATGAAGAGAATAAGAGAATAGCAGTTTTATTTTTACAGGTGATTTAAAAGGATTACACAAGTTGTTTCCAGAAACAAAAGGACCTACAATTTAAGTAACTATTCTTAGCTATTATATTTTTTCTTACAGTAGCTACGTCTACACGGGTATGCTACATCGAAATAGCTTATTTCGATGTAGCGAAATCGAAGTAAGCTATTTCGATGAATAGCATCTACGCGTCCTCCAGGGCTGGTGCCGTCGACGTTCAACGTCGATGTTGGGCAGCACTACATCGAAGTAGGCGCTGCAGGGGAGTGTCTACACGCCAAAGCGGCCCACATCGAAATAAGGGTGCCAGGAACAGCTGCAGACAGGGTCACAGGGCGGACTAGCACTTCCGGGGCAACAGCTAGCCGCTCCCTTAAAGGGCCCCTCCCAGACACACTTGCACTAAACAGCACAAGATCCACAGACCCGACAACTGGTTCCAGACCCTGTGCATGCAGCATGGATCCCCAGCTGCAGCAGCAGCAGCCAGAAGCCCTGAGCTAAGGGCTGCTGCACACGGTGACCATAGAGCTCCACAGGGGCTGGAGAGAGCGTCTCTCAACCCCTCAGCTGATGGCCACCATGGCGGACCCAACTATTTTGATGTTGCGGGACGCGGATCGTCTCCATGTGCCCTACTTCGACGTTCAACGTCGAAGTAGGGCGCTATTCCCATCTCCTCATGAGGATAGTGACTTCAACGTCTCTCCCCCTTACGTCGATTTCAACTTCGAAATAGCGCTCGCCACGTGTAGACGTGGCGGGTGGTATTTCGAAGTTGGCACGGCTACTTCGAAGGAGCTGGCTCATGTAGACGTGGCTAGTATCTGATAGGGATATTACTATCCTTTCCAGAGGGCATATATTATTTTATAGGATGAGCTATTATAGTTTTCAATTTATCAGTCTCTCAAATATTAGAGGACTTGGCTGAAATTTCTGTCAATTTGTTTAAATTTCACCAGTTAGGGTTGACTAACCAAATGGCCTAACTTAATTGTATGAAACACTTTGGCTATATCTATTAGCTTTTTTTTTCTGATTTTCCATGTTTTTACTGTGAACTAGTGTCACCTGGCCACCAGCATTTTAACTGCTTTATAATCTGTTTCTGCTTCACACATATCTGAGCCAACAATTGGCTATTAAGACAGCATCAGAACACCAACCACCCTGCATTAGCATTCCCATTAGTCTTCAGCCAAACCCACCAAATAAACAGTTGAGCATAAATCGAACAAATAAACCAGGTCCTTTCCATTGAGCCAAGGGCTTTCTTGTCAGAGTCATTAATCCAAGCAGTTCTTTTCCCAGCCCTCTTATAGATCCTCTGACTGGGACTCACCCTCTTCTAGACTGGCACAGGAACCATCCTGCTTTCTGTAGTTCTCCCTCCACTGAGCTCTTTCAGCCTTTCAGTCTTAATAGGGCTCCACCTCAGGACAGGGCTGATTTGTCCCAGGCCCTGCTAATGGCATCCCACTCTGCTACACACGCCAAGAAGGAAATAATGGAATGGTAATGAACTAGTGTTGAGAGTTTCAGCATATTGGTGTTTGAGCCATGAAATTAATTTCTTTGTAAACAGCATGGTGCCTCATTTTAGTTTTGTTATGTACAATATCTCAAATATCTGAACAGGAAACAATCAGAAACAATGTCAAATAATTCTATCCAAGTCATTGTTTGCTTCATTTATCTGCTGCCACATTATAAAGTGTTCCTGGCTGACTTCTATTCATTGCCCTTGGTGACAAGAGAATTGGGTTATTCAATCTCTTTCACTTGTGCTTTATATACTTCAATAAAAATTTATTATTATATTTTTATGTGTCACCCTCCACTTTGTAGGCGAGCTCCATAGATTAACATCAGTAATTTTAATAAGCTCTTAAATATAAAAATCAGTTTAAATAGGGACTCCAAACATCATTCCAATAATGTCAAAGCCACTCCCTCTGAACAGGTATTTTTAAAATACTCTTCTACATTAGTTATTTTAGAGAGATCAGGAAAAAATGGTGACATACTTTGCCTAGAGTTATGTGTCTAAATACATATTTAGGCACTCGCACCTTAGGTTGCATCTATGCTTCAGTAATCTTTGGAAAGATGATGTTCCAAAAGAGCTCTTCTGGAAGATCATCTTTTGAAAGCATGCCCACACACAAAAAAGCAGGTCCTTCCTTAGAGAGCATCCACACAACCCCTGCTCTTTCAAAAGAATGGGCCTGTAGCGAGGTGCCCTGGCCTCCCCCAGACTCAGAGGTGGAGGAGGCTGCTCAAAGGCCCTGGAGGGCGGGCCCTGAGCCGGAACACCAGTGTCCTGCGCTGCAGAGGGCGGTGCCTAGGGTCAGAAGGGCCGGGGCGGGGCTCGAGGCCCATTAAATGCTGGGCCGCCATGCCGGGAAGAGCTGGCTGACCGTGCTCCTGGGCGCCGGGGGCAGGAAGCCCGCCGCCGGCCAGAGCTGTCCCCCAGCCACCGAGACCAGCCTGGGCAGCTACAGATAAGGATGCGACAGGCGTACTACCCAGACTTCCCGGACCTACCAGGGCTCTCGTGCCAGTGGAGGGCCCCCTCCCCTGAACCCTGGCCAGGACCAGAGAAACTGTCTGGGGCTAACTACCCAGAGGGCCCGGAAGCACCCCATCCCGAAGTTTGGCCGGACGCCCGCAGCAAAGAGGCCTCCGACTGCCCTGAACCCACAGTTCTGCCACCACCAGACTACCCCAATGGCATTGAGATGTCTGACTGGCTGGAATCCCCAAAGGCAGACTACTTGGATGAGACCTACCCGCCGGGACTGGCCGATCGGGCTGACTGGGATCCCGTGCCAATGGAGGTTGAGGTAGGAAGTGGCCCGGGGAACGCTCCCCTGGGCCAGTAGTGGTGTGTTGTGCTCTGGATCCCCACTGCCAAGCTCAGGTGAGAGCGATCCACAGGGCCCCGGGCTGGGTCTCAGTGGAGCTGGAGGGCCTGTGACCCCTTACCCCCTCCCTGGCGGGGGTCGCCCCTCGCCTCTAAAGCCGGCCCCGGCTAGGGGGAAGTATTGTGACTATTGCCCTGCCCCGAACTAAAGGTTGGGCTTCCCCAAACAGTTGGTTTAACCCTTGCCCTGCCCCAGGCTGAGGGCTGGGGCCTATAAGCTGCTGTTTGGCTGCTGCCCTGGGCTTCCCTAAAACTGTGTGCACGTACCTGCAGCCCCACCCTGCTGCAAGGGCTGGGCGTCCAAACCACTTGTGGAACCCTTGCCCCACCCCAAACTGAGGGCTGGGGCCTGTAAACTGCTGTTTGGCCGCTGCCCGGCCCTGGACTAAGGGCTGCGCTTCCCAGGACAGCGGGTGTGACTGCTGCCCTGCCCTGAGCAAAGGGCAGGCCCCTGACCGTTTGACTGACCGCGGCCCCGCCCTGGACTGTAGGCGGGGCCCTCCAGCTGCTGGCCGACCGACCACTGGCCCTTCAAGGGGACAAAGCCCCGGGACAGCTAGACCCAGTGGGCAAGCTGTATGGGCCCGTGCCGGCCAGCAGGGGCGCAGCTGTAGCACCGGGCTCTTACAGGGCCAGAGACTGAAAAATCTGGCACCATGAGGACTGCTTTTTCAAAACAAGTGTCTACACGTGTCTACAGACTGTCTACACTGCTTTTTTTTTAAAAAAAAGCTTTCAAAAGGAGGCCCTATTCCTGATCTGGCAGCAGAAGAGGGTTTCTGGAAGAAGAACCACATTCTTTCAATTTTGTATTGAAACAGCACATTTTTGTGTGTGGACACTCTACATGTTCTTTCAGAAAGGGCCTGATTTTCCAAAAGAACTTGGTAGCATAGACGCAGACTTACAGAACTTCTGAACATTAAGCATTTTTATTTGGATTTAGGAGCCAAAGCCCTGATCTACACACAAGTTGATTTGTTTGCTTGTCTGTTCTGATTATTTCAGTAAGGAGTGTAATTTTCCTAAGACAGTTATAGGCTGTGTCTACACGTGCCCCAAACTTCGAAATGGCCATGCAAATGGCCATTTCGAAGTTTACTAATGAAGCGCTGAAATGCATATTCAGCACTTCATTAGCATGCGGGCGGCAGCGGCGCTTCGAAATTGACGAGCCTTGCCACCGCGCGGCGCGTCCAGACGGGGCTCCTTTTCGAAAGGACGCCACCTTCTTCGAAGTCCCCTTATTCCCATGAGCTCATGGGAATAAGGGGACTTCGAAGTAGGCGGGGCCCTTTCGAAAAGGAGCCCCGTCTGGACGCGCCGCGCGGTGGCAACGCTCGTCAATTTCGAAGCGCCGCTGCCGCCCGCATGCTAATGAAGCGCTGAATATGCATTTCAGCGCTTCATTAGTAAACTTCGAAATGGCCATTTGCATGTCCATTTCGAAGTCTGGGGCATGTGTAGACATAGCCATAGTGGTACAACCCTTAGTGTAGATTCAGTTGCACTACTGTCAAAGTGCCTTATGTCCAGATAGCTTATTCTCCTTCCCATATGGTACAAGGAATACAACTTGTGTGTGCAGACTCATCTTTAGTCACTGTGTTTAAAAGTATTGACCTTAATTTTTTTTTACTAACATGCAGATTATTTTCTTATTTCTCATTTGTTATCAGAGATAATTCCCAGCTTGTAAAGCTGAGTGACAAATGGCAGGCTTCCATCTTCCACATTTGGGAGCCACAGATACAAAATTTGCCCTTTCTTGGACTGCTTTATCCTCTTGCGCCTTCCCCATTAACATTACTTAAGTCTTGTCTGGTTTGAATCTCCAACCTGTTGCTGACTAAACTGCATTCTCAGCCAGATACATGCATAAATTGTTCTGCTTTATTCCCAGATTAAATGAAATAGAGAAAATTAACTGGGTATCATTATCATATTACTCTTCTAGAATCATTCAAATAGCTCCATTATTTTCTATCTATCCACCCCGTTAGTGAACAAAACCATTTGCTCAGCCAAGCTGACTCAACATATGCAAGTGATCTTTGTTCATGCATTCCACCAACATAAAACAGCAAGGGACACTTACAACGGAATTAGATCAGGGATGCATTTGTGCTGAAAGAGAAATTAAAAGTTATAAATTGTATTTATTTTATCACTCTATAGCTGTGTCTACACGTGCACGCTACTTCGAAGTAGCGGCACCAACTTCGAAATAGCGCCCGTCGTGTCTACACGCGTCGGGCGCTATTTCGAAGTTAACTTCCACGTTAGGCGGCGAGACGTCGAAGTCGCTAACCTCATGAGGAGATAGGAATAGCGCCCTACTTCGACGTTCAACGTCGAAGTAGGGACCGTGTAGACGATCCGCGTCCCGCAACGTCGAAATTGCTGGGTCCTCCATGGCGGCCATCAGCTGGGGGGTTGAGAGATGCTCTCTCTCCAGCCCCTGCGGGGCTCTATGGTCACCGTGGGCAGCAGCCCTTAGCCCAGGGCTTCTGGCTGCTTCTGCGGCAGCTGGGGATCTATGCTGCAGGCACAGGGTCTGCGACCAGTTGTCAGCTCTGTGTATCTTGTGTTGTTTAGTGCAAGTGTGTCTGGGAGGGGCCCTTTAAGGGAGCGGCTTGCTGTTGAGTCCGCCCTGTGACCCTGTCTGCAGCTGTGCCTGGCATCCCTATTTCGATGTGTGCTACTTTGACGTGTAGACGTTCCCTCGCTGCGCCTATTTCGATGTTGGGCTGAGCAACGTCGAAGTTGAACATCGACGTTGCTGGCCCTGGAGGACGTGTAGACGTTATTCATTGAAATAGACTATTTCGATGTTGGCTGCACGTGTAGACGTAGCCTATGGCTGTGTCTACACGTGCCCCAGACTTCGAAATGGCCATGCAAATGGCCATTTCGAAGTTTACTAATGAAGCGCTGAAATGCATATTCAGCGCTTCATTAGCATGCGGGCGGCAGCGGCGCTTCGAAATTGACGAGCCTTGCCGCCGCGCGGCGCGTCCCGACGGGGCTCCTTTTCGAAAGGACGCCACCTTCTTCGAAGTCCCCTTATTCCCGTGGGAATATCTCTTCTAATGTTGTAAAGAAACATACTACATGAGATTTTCATGAGATTTTATTCCCACGGGAATAAGGGGACTTCGAAGAAGGTGGCGTCCTTTCGAAAAGGAGCCCCGTCGGGACGCGCCGCGCGGCGGCAAGGCTCGTCAATTTCGAAGCGCCGCTGCCGCCCGCATGCTAATGAAGCGCTGAATATGCATTTCAGCGCTTCATTAGTAAACTTTGAAATGGCCATTTGCATGGCCATTTCGAAGTTTGGGGCACGTGTAGACACAGCCTATATTTCAGAGGCTGAAGTTCAGTTTCACCGATATATCTCTTCTTTTTCTCTACTGAATAAAAAACAAAATCAGCACAACAGTTAACTCCTGGGCTTTTTGTATCATCAATCTGGGCCCACCGGGAATGCTGCATAATGAGGAAGCAAATTACAGTCCAAATAAATAACCAAAAACTGTTATCTTGTTACACTCCTTGGCACGACTAAAAAAACTCAGGGCACTAACCAACAAGATCAAGATGAAAATCTCATGTAGTATGTTTCTTTACAACATTAGATGCTGTTCAAGCCAACTCTTAATTAAACCTGACAGTGCACATAAAATGTTTAATGAGGCAAACAGTCCAGGCTAATAAAATCTTGTAGTGGAAATATACTCAAAAGCATTTGATTGTTGAACTGGATCGAAAACAATGAAACAACAGATAAGTTACTAACCTGGAACCATGGTGACTGCTACAACCTTTTATACACCATGGAAGGAGTAGTAAAACATAGTATCACAGTAGCTATTTTCATGTGACAGGCTGTCAATGAATGGAACAGAGGTGTAAAGATGGATGATAAAATGACTGTATGCTTTATATTAAGAAGGTCATTGCGTTTTTTTTTATGCTACGTTATTGACACTCCATTGTTATGAATGTCTACAACAGTTCCTATTTGATAGGCACTGGAATTACTGAAGAAATCTAACAACTAGAGATAAATCTAACTTTAATACTGGGACCATATGTACAAAACTATAGGTTGTAAATTAGCAGTTACCAATCATGAAAGGAGATCTTGGTGTCAGAGGGGATAGTTTGAAATATCTGCTCTATATGCAGTAACAGTCAAAAAAGCTAACAGAATAAAAGGAACTATTAGAAATGAGATCTGTAAAATCCATAATATGCCCATGCCTTGAATATTGCATGCAGTTCAGCATCCAGATTAAAATATATTAAAAAGACTGGAAGCAGTTTAGAAAAAAAGACAACTGAAGGGGAATTTAATCCAGGTCTATAAAATCACGAATGGTCTGGAGAAACTGAATAGGGAAGTGTTATTTATGCTTTCATATAACTCAAGAACCAGAGATCACCCAATGAAATTAATAGGCATTGGGTTTAAAACAAAAGTAAGGCAGCACTTTTTTTGTGCAACAGAACATCCAATTTGTGGAACATGTTGTGCGAGGCAGATAGTTGTGAAAGCAAAAAAGGATAAGTGGGTTCAAAAACAAACTGGGTAAATTCATAAGGGACAGTTCTATCAATGTTTATAAACTAAGATAGTCTGGGATGCACTCCCAGGCTCTGGGTGTCCCTAAGCCTCCAGCTGGGACTGGATGAGTGGGAATGGATCGCTCAATAATTACCATGTTCTGTTCATTCCCTCCGAAGCATGTTTTAGAGCCGTAGCGAGCAACCTGAGGCCCTGCATGCAGCCCCTCCAGGTAATGTGAATATGGACCATGGAATCTTTTGCTGACATAGACCATTTGCAGGCACCGCCCCCTACAGCTCCAGTAGCTGCAGTTCTCTGTTCCTGGTCAATGGAAGCTATGAGTGTAGTATTAGTAAGAGCCAGCCTTTGTTCTTTACTGTTATGTCAACGTCCAGATGCACCTGAACATCAGTGACACACTAGAAAGGTTGCAGTCTGCGTTCTGGCTTTTCTCTGGAGTTCAGTCCATGCTTATCAACATGCATGATTTTCTGGTTTTAGATCATGGTCACTTGGGCATTGTGGTTAAGATGGACCTCTTGGAAGTTTGTATATGATTGATCATACTTTGTTTCTTGAATGACAAAAGGACATTGTCCAGGTGACAGGAGGCTTACTTCTGTGGTTTAAATTATAATTAGGATTTAAAATAAATTGGCTCAGTTGAAAAATGGTGTGATAAGAGCTTTCGTATACAGCAGCCTTTAAGGAACCATGTTGCTGATGATATTTCAAATCACGGATGCAGTATCATTGAAATACAGATATATATCTATTACCCTAATGGGCCATACACATTCAGTATCTACTCTGGAACAATGCCTGGATAATATTGCTCCCTGGATGTTTCAAAGTGACCTCATCTTGATCCCCAAGAAAACAAAATTTGCAAGTGGATAGTCTTGTGCTGAAAGGCTCCTCAGAGGGCTGGTTCTTGTCATTAACACCCCACAAGGATAGCTTGCACCTGTCAGAGTGATGATTTCAGGCTGCCCATATCTCTGCCTTGGTCATACCCAGTTCATGTTTCCAAGAATTCTTCACAATCACAAAGTCTATAGACATGTGATTGCTTCAGAAATTGACTCCATCAGCTGGATCCCTAGGCCTGAGCCTTGAATGGCCATGCCATAATCCACCTTTCCTAATCTCTGTTTTCCCTCTCACTCCGATTGAATTGAGCGTCTGTGTTGTCCAACTGCTAACCCAATGAGGAGGAAAGCCCCCAGTCATATTGAAAGGGTCAGCCCTTTCTTCTGGTTTTGTTGTTTTAATCATGTTCCGCACTACAATTGCTTCTATGGAACCAGGAATGGTTAATCATCTTCAGCACCTCCCCTCCAGTAAACTCCCCCACTTCCCAGCCCCCTGACCTGACACCCCTGCCCTTACTTCTGCACCTCCCACCTATCTTCTGCCCTAAGCCACCCATCTCCTGTCCTTCCTCGGAAGCTTCACTCCAGCCTTCATTCTTTTTCTTTTTCTTTTTGAAAAAGAACTGTCTTTGGGAAAAAGAAGCATGTACATTTTTCATGTATTTTCCAAAAATATTACTTCAGTTAAAGTATTGCTGGGTACATCTGCTTGTGTACATTATACTGACATAATTATCTACTATATTTAAATCCATACACACACTCAGTGAAATACTTACTGTTACACTTGCAAGGTACACCAGGTTAACAGTGGTGAGCTTCTGAGTAAAGAAATACGTCTCTGAAAATTGTGAAATTATCTGGGCCCTCTGGAGTTGGCAGAATTTCTCTTTTGAGTAGAACTCTGGCTGAGCTGCAGGAAGATATTTTGTGATTTATATGTTCAATCATAGAAATCGGCTAAGAAAATGCCAAGCATATTGTGTGGTTGTTAAACAGCAATTAAATCATAAAATTTAATGAACACTTAAAAGTGTGGTATAATAAGATGTGCAGCTGATAAAACAACCTCAGCATTAACCACATTAGAAGTGAACAAAATCTAGTTACTTATAAATTTCAGATTCCCAGGGATGTAACAATGTATGTACACAGCTGGCTTGGATCATTTTTCTTCCACCTCTGGCTTTTGCCAGGTTAGGTGCTAAATGTTCTATGGGGAGTAAGTGTTAATTCATTGAACAGAGGAGATTTTTCATCACAAAGCTCATTGGAATGTTCCAGGGGGCAGCCTTTAGAAAGAAACATTTACAAGACTAATTGTGATCAAACTAACAGTCTCAGTTCTGCAACTGAGCCCACATGAAATCCAATCGATTTTAATGGTTTTTTTTCCCCTGGGATGGGCAGGGAAAAGGAGTTAAACTATGTGTACCTGACCGAGGAAGAAGGCCTACGTTAGGCATATTATGCTGAAGTCACACTAACAATCAACTGGTGAGTAGGGTAAGTTAGGAAAAAAAAATTTGGATAAAGTTTTGTTTTGTCATTGGAACACTGAAAGCTCCAAAAATTATTTTTCTTTTTTTCTTTTTAGTTCAGCTGAAAATTTCTGAAAGTGTTTGAAGCCTGTTTGAAAAACTGCTGAAAACTGTTAAATCTTTTGCTGAAATCTGCTATCTTTCTGGTTGAAAACTGCAAAAGACTGATCATTGGCAGATGTCCACTTTGCCAAGCGTAGATTTGGTATGATTTACCCCTGCCTCAGAGTCATGGGGGCAACCTATCTCAGAAAACTGGAAGGGACCTTCAAAAGTCATCAACTCTAGTCCCCTGCACTCACAGCAGGACCTATCAGCATTCTTGACTTTTTTTTTTTTAAAATCTATTTGCCCTAGGTGGCCTCCTCAAGGAACGCTCTCACCATTCTGGGTTTAGCAGGCCAGAGTTCAAACCACTGAGCTGTCCCTCCCCCTGGGAGAAAGCTTGTGACTTGCTTATAATCTCCCTTCTGGGCTGCTCCAAAAGCAACATGACAATGGCTGCTTCCTACTCCAGTCAGACAATTAACTCACAATCTAGTCTTTGTGGGTTGATTGTCAAATTCTTCATGAGGGGTTAAACTAGGAAGTGAGCAATTCCCATCATCCCTCAGCTACAGCTTTCACTTATATGTCATACATGCACAAGGTTATCCCATGCCAATTAATATTGGAGGCTTACAATTTTATTTTATAAAAAGTTAAAAAAAATTTTTCAACTTCTACTTTAATAAATTTACCAAAATGCAACAAACCCTATGAAAACAAACAAGCTTATGTCATCTTGAATATAGGCATTTATGGTAATTTAATTTGCACTGAGCTCTCAAATTTGCATCTTACATTTTAGAAGGAAGTGACACAATGCAATTTATCATTTAGACATTGGCTAACACCACCTGAAATGGTTTTAATTGAGAGAATAAGAAGGTTGCAGTGCAGCTCCTCCATATTATCGGCTACTACAAGCACAACCAACTTGGCCTCTGCTTTCCTATGGAATTTCCAGTCAAGTTCAAGGTCCTGGTATTTAATCCTCAGTGCAATTAAACACCTAAGCCTAGCATACCTAAAAGATTGTTTAAGTTCTGGGATGAAGTCTGTTATTGGCAATTCCATTTGCAAAGCACAGCAGAACTTTCTACCAAAAGGGAAAAGCCCATTTTCAGGAGACGGACCTTTCTCAATGTTTTGCCAATGACTGTATGACAAACTTACCCAGGAGCATAACAGACCTCATCACCTTCTGCTCCAGATACACCCTGTTCTTCTTTGACATTGCCTTCTGTCATATGAACATAGTATATGTAAAAACCCTAAAGCAATTCCACCAAACCAAAACACTCTGCTAAATGTGCAATTGTCTCCTTCAGAGAAGGAAGAAAGGTACGCAGTGTGTTTGGATTAAGGCTTGGAAAACTATTCTTGCACCCATATTTCTTCTAGAGTTTACCAGTTCATCTCCCATGAAAAGCAAGCACTGCTGCAGCCTAGATAACAGAGTTGCTGCAAAAACAGCTATAACAGAAACACATTGTTCTTTCTTAAACAAGATGAAGCAGAATCTGCTCTCCTATTGACTTCAGTGGTCTTTGCGTCAGGCCCTAAATGTCAAGTCACTTCACTGATGGCAATGGACTTACTCCAGATTTGCAATGCTGTACCTGTGAGCAAAATCTGACCCAGTTTATATGTAGCAGGGACAGTGCCAGAGAGGTGTGACTTTCAGTTTCAATTTGAGTTTCTCCTGAACTTTCCCAGTAACCTACAGCAGTAATGAGGTACAGGCCTCTTGAGCTAAACCCATGTGTTTGGTTTTTAGGATTCCTCTCTATGACTGGAGTAGTGTACAGAAGCTGGGGAATATCTAGTACTTCTGCCCTTTGATTTAATTGTGCACATCATCTGGGAAGGTAAAAATACAGAGTAAGCCTCTTGAGCTATCATGGGAATTGGCAAAATTGGGTGTACTAGCAGATGTACCCAGCAATGGTTGGATCTTTAACTGAAGTAATTTTTTGAAAATAAATGAAAAAATGTGCACTTTTTTTTCAATGATAGTATTTTTCAAAAATGAAGAAAAATAAAGGGTTCTGGGGTGAGGAGGGATACAGGGTGGGTAGCTTAGAGCATAGGGTTGGTGGGGGCTCAAGACATCGGGGATGCAGAAGTCTGGTCGGGGTCTCAGGTCAGCAGGCTGGAGTGGTGAGGGGATTACTAGGACAGTGAGGATGGCACTGCTCTGTTGGCACTGATTCTAGAGGGCCAGAGTAGCACTCCACAGTCAGTGGTGCCTCCTGACGGCCAAGTCTGCACTCCTCAGCCAGCAATCCTCCTGGGAGGGAGGCAGGGATCCAGACCTGTGTGCTTGTCAGGTGGGGGCTGGGGCTCTGCAGGCTGTCCAGGGAGGGGGAGCCAGGCTCTGGGGGTAGCCTCCCTCCAGTGGCCTTCTGTAGTGGACAACCTGTTGGGCATAACCAGGCTCAGGAGTGTGCCCCCCCAGAGCTCCCCCCAATGGCCTACAAGTTTGGGAGGCAGGTTCCTGAGGCTACAGTCTCTACAGATGCCCCCCTGCAGTCTGCATGCTAGTGGGAGGGCAGGCTCTGGGGTCTGCCCCCCAATTTTCCCCACCTCCAGCTGTCCCCCCACACCAGCCTGCAGGCTGTCTGGGTAGGACCAAGTTCTGGGGCTGTCCCCAGCCTCCAGAGGCCCCTATCATGGTCTGCATGCTGTCTAGGGGATGTCCCCCCACTCCAGGTGGCCCTGAATGGTCTTCAGGATGTCTGGCAGAGAGCCAGGCTCCGGGGAGCTACTCCACCTATAGGGTTGGGGGTGGGGGAGTGGGGGGACCAGGGACCAGTCAGTATGAAAAGTCCTCGAATAGCATCACCACATAGTCACCTACATTACAAAAGCCAACAGGGACAAGCCTTTTGAATACTCAGATTGAGGCAGGTATCTGTCTTTATCCACTGAGAGATCACTGTACCTCATAAACACAGGAAAGCAAGTGAAGTGACCTTGATAAGATTTCACCAGAAATGCTACCATCTCTTGATAAGAAGAGCATAAAATGACTGTCAATTTTAATATCCTACATCACCCAGGAGAACAAGATGCCAAAGGTATGACAGAAAACTATGCTGATACCTATGCCAAAACCATAAAGAGACCACACCTTTCTAGCTAGTTACTACCAGATATCACTTCTGAGCTGTGCTTACAAAATTCCAAAATGCAAGGAATCTCTCCCACAGTACAGCAGCTATGGGTGATGATGACCAGGCAGGCTCAAGACCTACCAGGAGCACTTGTGACAAAATTCTTGCTCTTTTCACTTTTATAGAAAACAGTTTTCAGGAGATGGGGGTGTGAATTTTGACAACAGCAAATGGAGCTGCTTGACAGGCTGACCTGCTGTCTTGAAAAAAAAAGAAGTTTCTTTCACTTGAAATGCATAGATACATTTGTAGAAAATGCTGATTGCATTTTGTGTTATGTTCCATGGAATGTTTAAAAAATAAACTAACTTTCCAGCTAGCTTTCATTATCTAAACTCAATTGCATGTCTTATAATTACACTAACAGGTTTCCCTGGTGCTCTTAAATCAATTAATTTTTGGCTTTTGGAAAATAAAATGAAAATGTACATGCTGCATGGTAAATCATTACTCTGGGGATAAAGGATTCAGTATGCAGGCTGCCCTGGGAAGATAGGACTATACCAGGGCTCTCTGGCCGTGTCTACAGGTGCCGGCTACTTCGAAGGAGCAGCACCAACTTCAAAATAGCGCCCGTCACGGCTACACGTGTTGGGCGCTATTTCAAAGTTAACATCGACATTAGGCGGCGAGATGTCAAAGTCACTAACCCAATGAGGGGATGGAAATAGCGCCCTACTTTGACGTTCAACGTCGAAGTAGGGAACGTGTGGTCGTTACGCGTCCCGCAACATTGAAATAGCGGGGTCTGCCATGGCGGCCATTAGCTGAGGGGTTGAGAGATGCTCTCTCCAGCCCCTGAGCTCGATGGTCGCCGCGTGCAGCGGCCCCTTAAAGCTCCCCGCCCCCTGCCTTCCTGTGCAGGAAGCTGAGAGAGCGTGCAGGCGGCAGCACAGCCACAAGGCCAGCCTGCACACTCCTCCGCGCCCACACACCCCCACCCGCCGCAATGGCTGCCCCCCAGCCCGCCAAGCGCCCCCAGGGGACCCCCCCCAAGGGGAGCCAGGGCTCCCAGCCCAGCAGCCAGGCGGGGAAGCGGCAGCGGGGCCCCTCTTGGATGGAGGCCGAGCTTTGGGACCTGCTGGGGCTCTGGAGTGAGGAGGAGGTGCTCCAGTTATTGGGGAGCAAGAGGCAGAATGCGGAGGCATTCGCTCGGCTGGCCGAGGGCCTGGCCGCCCGGGGTCACTCTGCCCGCACTCCAGATCATGTCCGGAGTAAAGTGAAGGAGCTGCGGCAGGGTTATGCCCGGGCCCGGGATGCGTCCGGCCGATCTGGGGCCGCCCCCATCACTTGCCCCTTTTACAAGGAGCTCAGGGACATCCTGGGCCCCCGGCACACCTCCTTCCCTCCAGCCACTCTTGATACCTCGGCCAACGAGCCCCAGCAGGCCCCGGAGGCGGAGTCCGGCCGGGAGGTAAGCACCGCACCCCAGGGGCTCCCCCAGGAGCCCACCCCCAGGGCACCGGAGGAGGAGGAGGGGGAGTCCTCCTCGAGTGACGGGGGCCTCCAGATCGTCCTGCCATCCAGGAGCTCCAGCCGGGCATCTGCCCACCGGGTGTCCCCCGACCGTCGGAGCGGACTGTCAGGTATGTACCCCCCCAGTGCACACCCCTGGGGTTGAGGGGTGGGGACAACAGACATGACCAGGGCCCTCCACATGCCCAGATGACCATGGCCCCAAGGACAGCAGTGGCATGTCCCTCACAGGAGTGCATCAGCCCCTGCCCCCCCAGCACGACAGTGCCATGCCCCATCCCTGGGGATGGGGGGAGCGGAACCTAGGCTCCCCCAGGGGGAGGGGGTGGGACACCCATCAGCAGCAGCAGCACCATCTCCCGGGGACAGGGATGGGGAACCTGCAGCAGAGGGGTGGGGGGACCAGGGCCACGGCTCGGGGCCCGCACTAACGGCTGTCTCCCCTCTTCTTCCCCCCCGTCTTCTGCAGCTGCGCCATCGGAAGGACCGGGGAGCGCCGGTGAGGTGTCAGTGGTCCTGGACAGCCCACCGGGGCCATCACACCAGGCCAGCCCCTCGGCGGAGCCCCGACCAGCCCCACGCCGGGGACGACAGCGGAGCCAGACGCCCTCCTGGATGGCGACGGACCCCCAGCTGCTGGCCATCCATCGTCGGCAGCTGGAGGTCGCGGAGCAGCGGCTTCAGGTGGACGAGAGGTGACTCCTGCTGCAGGAGCAGGTGCTGGCCTGGTGCCAGGAGGCATGGGGGGCCTTCATGTGAACATTCGAGCGCATAGATGACTACCTGGCCCCCCATGCCGCACTGGCCGCCGCTCTGCCCGCCCTGCCTGCTCCACCTGCTGCTCCACCCGCCGTCGCACTGCCACCCGCCACTGAGGGTCCTTCCGCCGAGGGGGACCTGGGGCCAGCTGACACCCGCCGGCTGTATCTCCCGGTCCGCCCAGCCCCCAGCCAGCCCCGGCGAGGGCTGAGGCCGAGGCGCGGGACGTGGCTGCCCACCCCCAGCTCTGGACATTAAGGGGTGTGGGGCCCAGGACGTGCCCCCCCCTTTGTATATATTCCCCTCAGTTGTATGTTTGTGTTTGTAAAGAGTTTCTATTAGACCCCTGTTGTTATATTTTGTTGTAATGGATGCTGATACCTGCCCCCCCATGTACATAGTTCTGCCCTTCCTTGTCTTCCCCTTTTTTTCTTTCATCTTATTGGAGTTGTAATATATATATATATATATAATATTATATTATAAAATATATTATAATATTATATAATAAATATATAATATTTATTCGGCCTGTGCATAGTAGTTAGTTAAGAGATTAATAATAAGGAGAGTTCTCTACAGAGATGTGGTTTCACAAACAAATGTCTGGTTTTATTTCTTTTCAAGAAAGGTGGGGGGGGTGCTCTTGGGTGCTCTGTGGTGTGTGCGTAGGGGCAGGGAGTGTTGTGGAGGATGGGGGGGCAGTGGGGGGCCTGCCAGCATTCACCCCGCGGCCTCATCGAAATGGGCCTGCAGGGCCTCCTGGACCCGGTTCCCTTCGGGGTCCACCTGGCGACTGGGGGCAGCGGGTGGCTGCACATCAGCCCTGCCAGCTCCACAGCCCAGCCCTGAAAGAAGGCTTCCCCCTTGCTCTCCATGAGGTTGTGTAGGGCGCTGCACGCGCCTACAACCTGGGGGATGTTGGTGGGACCTGCATCCAGGCGGGTGAGGAGGCACCTCCAACGCCCTCTGAGGCGCCCAAATGTGTGCTCCACCACCTGGCGTGCATGGTTCAGGCGCAGGTTGAAGCACTCCTGGCTGGCTGACAGATGGCCCGTGTAAGGGTGAATGAGCCAGGGCCGGAGGGGGTATGCTGTATCTGCGATGACGCAGAGGGGCATGGTGGTGTCCCCCACAGGGATCTCCCGCTGGGGGATGTAGGTCCCTGCCTCCAGCCGGCGGCACAGGCCCGAGTTCCGGAAAACCCGGGCGTCGTGGGTGCTGCCAGGCCAGCCCACATAAATGTCCAGGAAACGGCCCCGGCTGTCCACCAAGGCCTGGAGGACAACAGAATGGTAGCCCTTCTGGTTTAAGTAGCGTCCTCCACTGTGATGCGGGGTGCGGATGGGGATGTGAGTCCCATCCAGAGCCCCGAAGCAATTGGGAAAGCCCAGGGTGGCAAAGCCCGCAATGGCAGCATCCAGGTCCCCAAGCCTCACGAGCCTGTGGAGGAGCAGGGTGTTGATGGCGCGGACGACCTGCAGGGGAAGCACATGGGAGAGCACCAATGAGGGGTGTGCAGGGTGTGTGTGGCCCTCCCCTGCCAGGGCCCCCCTCCCTTCCCCTGCCAGGGCCCCCCTCCCCTGCCAGGGCTGCCTCCCCCTCCCCCTGTGGGTCCTCTTACCTCCATGCGGACAGCCCCGACGGTGGCCTTGCAGACACCAAACTGCTGGCCCACAGATCGGTAGCTGTCTGGAGTGGCCAGCTTCCAGACAGCGATGCCGACCTGTTTCTTGACGCTGAGGGCACACCGCATGAAAGTGTCCTGGTGCCTCAGTGCGGGGGTGAGCCACTGGCATAGCTTCAGAAATGTCTGCCGGCTCATGCGAAAGTTCTGGAGCCAGCGGTCGTCATCCCACTTTCCGAGCACCAGCCGCTCCCACCAGTTGGTGCTGGTGGGGTAGCTCCACAGCCGGCAGCGTATGAGGCGGGGGGGGGTGGGCGGGGTGCTGCAGGGTTGGGGGTTGTGTCCTCCTCCCCTGCGGGCAGCTCCTCCTCTGTGGCAAGGATGTGCTCAGCTGCTTCCTGCATGGCATAGAGCAGCTGTGTGGACCTCTGGCTGCTGCTGCTGCTGCTGCTGCTGCTGCTGCTACTGCTGGGGGTCCATGACTGTGTCATTCGAGGTGTGCGTGCCTGTGGCTCTGCAGACCGCGTGCTGTGCAGGCTGCGTGTGTCTGGGAGGGGCCCTTTAAGGGAGCGGCTAGCTGTTGCCCCGGAAGCACTAGTCCACCCGGTGACCCTGTCTGCAGCTGTTCCTGGCACCCTTATTTCGATGCGTGCTACTTTGGTGTGTAGACGTTCCCTCGCAGTGCCTATTTCAATGTGGTGCTGCCCAACGTCGACGTTGAACGTCGACGTTGCCAGCCCTGGAGGACGTGTAGACGTTATTCATTGAAATAGCTTATTTCGATGTAGCGTGCACGTGTAGACGTAGCCTCTCACTGCAATAGCTTGAAGTGTCCTCCATGACCTCTACAGCTCCAGCAGGCATAGCCAGGGCAGGGGTGCAGGGCCCCCAGCTGGGGAAGGCACAGGTTCATCTGCCTCATGTACTCCCATTCCTGAGAAATGCAGCAAACCATGCACTTTCCTCAGCCAGCAATGTTCCTGTATTAAGGGGGGGAGGGGCAAGAGTCAGCCCCGCCCTTCCTCCCTAAAGGGAGCCTAAGAGTTAGGCTTAGGGCTGGGGCAGTCCTTCAATAGTGGGGAGTGGGGGGAGATTCCCCCAGCTGGACCCTTTGTCCTGCCTGGTGAGTCTCTCTCTTTTCTGTATAGTTTTCTGAGAAGCAATCCCATTCCAGGCACATCCCATGTTCCTGGCACAGCCACACCCTTACTTTGCTTTAATTTCTGGTAAGAGGAAGCTGCATACCAAATTTGGTGGTCCTATCTCTTACTGTTTAGGGGTAGTTCTTGAACAAATCTGTGGACACATGGACAGACAGACAGATGCACAAGCTCTTTCCAATGTACATTAAATTCAGCACAGTTAAAATTTGTTGTGTTCCAACAGTGGAGTGTGTGGAATCCCATAGGATTTATATAGAACTCAACAGACACTTTGCTGTATGCTTTGCAAAACCCCAAAATGTCATATTTCTCATGTGACAACAACAAATACTCATGCATAGGGAGGCTGAGTTATCCTGACAAGCATGGAATTGGTGATTTTCCTTGAAAAGGTCAGTGGAAGAGTCTGTCCATCCTCTGGTTCTCACCTGAAATTTGGGAATGCAACAAGAACTTTCTGTCAGGTGCTGTGTTCTCTGAATAAGGACATTCACTCCACACTTGTGCATCCAGTGATTGTGGAGGGTGAGGGGCCTGACATAGCAGCATGTTCATACTGCACTTTTCCATTTCTGAAGAGTTGAGATGACCTAGTTGGCTGAGCAGGGGAGAGGCCAGCTCCACTCCTTCTGTTCCAGCAGCGTGCAGTGGGCAAGAGTAGGAAGGGGCGTAATCTGAACCCACTCTTCAGCGTAATTCTAAGCACCGGGTCTCTTCTTGGAATTGCCTACCTTCTCAGAGGCTGCTGCTTACTTAGGCACCTGCTGTGTCACAGGCATGCTGCTATGCTCCCCTGAACCTGTCCCCAGCAGCCAGGGGAGAGCTGTGGGGAAAAGTAAGGATCTGGCTGATCTTTTCATGTGAAGGAAACAATAGGGTGCAGACATATTTGTGCAGAAAACATGTAACCAGGGGAAACCGACATGCATCACTGAGGCAGAAATGGTTTCAAAAATTGTCAGCACAGCTCCGCAGCTGTCTGCGATTCCCAGTCCTCAGATTCCTCAATGTCTGATCTGCATGGCAGTGAAGGCTGCCAGCCAACCTGGAGAACTGTCTTTCAATAGCTCTTTCTATATCATTGATTCCCCTCTTCCAAACATGGCTTGGTAACACACTTACAATTAGCAGCATTCACTGATGAATTAACATTTTCAGATTCCAAATAAGCAATAAAAAAATCTCAGCAGACAAGATAGGGTCAATTAATTACCAGCAGGTAGTTAATAAGTATCAAGTGATTATTTGTTGCTGAGACTTTGAGGTCAGGATTCCTACCACTGCTAAAAAACCTGAATAAAAAGACAAGAGAGGGTGATGGTGAAAGAAGCTGGCTTTTATTTATTCCCCTAGTTCCTGACCATCTTCTCACAAAGGTGCTGATATTATCTTTCTACTTTGTACCTCCTGAGCAGCCTGTGCTGAGCCCTGATTCATACTTTATAGAATTATAATCTAAATGTCTGGTCTGAACGCTGCACAAATAAAGAGAGATCTTTTCCACAGCAATATTTACAATTGTGAAGAGAGTTTTGACACAATAGCCTTAGAGGAGCTGAAATATTGTTTGTACCATCAGTAAATAAAATGATATTCAAAAAATGTATGCACTGCAGCATAATAGGACTTGGCAAAAGAAGAATCCTTTAACCGTAAAACAGTGGCAATGTCAAACTACTTATCATATAATGGTTTTTGTAACTTGGATTTATAGCTAGTTTTGCTATTATGTGAGTTTTATGTCCAACGGTTTCAGGAGAATCACATCCCAATTGTTATAGGATTTAAATTCAAGGACACGGACTTTGAAAATGAATAGGCTGTGAATCTCTATTATGCACAAGCTGTAGCATGAGACTTGGAAAGGCATTTCACTGACTGGGGATGGATTTAAGTATATGCTTAAGTGCTCTGATATACTGGGGCTTTAGTACTTAAAGCAGATCGAAGGAGGCAAAGGAATTCTGCCTCTCTGCATGTGACAGGGAGGAGACACCAAAGTCTCAGCACTTGGGGTGGGGTCCCTCAAGGGAGTTAAGCATTACAATGTTGAGCAGCACAGCACCTCACTTTTAGATGCCTAAAATAACAAGAACAACATTGTGAATGTGATCCTTAGGTGCCTAAGTCTCCAATACACAGGGTTTATATGAGTTTTCACTGGGCCCTGCTTGGAGGCAGCTCTGGGCCCCTCCTGGAAAGGGCAGGCCTCTGGGTGGAAGAGGTGGGATGGGAGCTAATCTCACCCAGCCAGCTCTTCAGTGCCTCTGGGTGCATGCCACCAGGGGCTCCTTTGGCAATTTAAAAGGCCTAGGGCTCTGGACACTGCCGCTGCAGCACCAATGGGGTCCAGGAGTGCCAGGCCCTTTTAAGTCACTAGGCCCAGGAACAGCTGCCCTGTTCTCTCCCTCCTTTCACAGCAGCCCTGCTTATACACTGAATTGAGGAAGATAGGCTTCTTAGACTGCAACCCACAAAAGCCATCACACTAGGTATCATGCTGCCTAGAGTAGCTAGTGGGAGATGCCAATCAGTTATGTGCTAAACTCTTCCCCTTGCTCAGAGATAAATAGGTTCCCAGCTCGCCTTAGCAATCTATGTGAAAGAATCAGTCACTTGGAGCCAGGTACCTTATGCACCAAAGACATTCATTATTTAACAGCAACCTGCCATAGGAGGAAGTAGCAGCTACCTTGTAAATCTTAACCCAATGGGTCAAGTAATTACTGGGGATTTGGAACGCCCATGTTCAAGTCCCTTTCCAAGCAGAAGGGGAGAAAGAATTTGAAAATAGGTCTCTGCTTCTGAGAAGGTGTGTGCTAATCGCTCAGCTATGGGATATTCTGATTTGGGCTCATCTCAGTCTTTCCTGTTGGACTGTGGATAAATAAAGAAAGAGTGATTAGAGCAGGGAGCTGGACCTCCCAAGTGGATGCCCTAACTACTAACAGCAAAGCTATAAAAGGGCACCACAACCACCTTCTTATCCTCCTCCACCTAGAATTTTGAATGGAACCAATAGATGTGTTCAGAGACGGCGTTCTGGATGAGCTCCTGTACACAAGTTAGGGGGCCAAATGGTTATCTCCCCTCTGTTCATAAGTGATTGTGGGGCTTAGGTGGGAGATGGGCACCTAGACACCTACAGGTGACAGAGCTGTTGGCATGCTCAGGAACTTTAACCCCAAAGACCTAGGTGTCGAGTGACTTTAGATGGCTGCTGGGTGCAGTATGAGTTTTGGGAATTGCTGTGGGACCAAAACTGGGATTTAGGTGGTACTAGCCAGTAGGCCAACAGCCACTTCAGACCCAGGGGCAAGGTGGGAGAGAGGCCTGGCTCCCCATCCTAGGAAGGGGTGGGGCCAAGGGTAGAAGTGGTGGGATAAGTCGGCCCTGCCTGCCCTCCCACATGCCCTCAGAGCTATATGCAGAGTGGCCGTATAGTACTACCGCAGCTTTTCAAGAGGGCCCAGATCTCTGGCCACTGCTGCCACTACTTGGAGGTAGCCAGAGCTCCAGACCCCTTTGAAATGCTGGGCCTTGGGGCAACTGCCCCCTTTGTCCCTGCTTGTCAGCAAGTCTGGTACTCTCATCTGGGCCTTGCTGAATAGCAGTAGATTTAAGCATATGCTTTGCTGAACTGGGGTCTCCTGCCTTCCCAGCTCCAAATGTTATCATTGTTATCACACTGTGCCTGGAGAAAAATTGCATTCTAATTTGTTTCTGTGAGTATAAGTTTGTGGCAATTGATTTGCATTTAGTAAACACTGTGAAATCTCATTGAACTAATGACAATTTTGCAGAACTGATGGAAATTAAAAACAACAAAGACAGCTTCCATGTAAGAATCCACGGGATTCGGAGGCGTGGCTTTGGAACAAGTCTTTGACCACTGACACTCCTAGATCACCACAGAAAGGCTATGCAGAAATACTTCAAGGAAGCACACTGGGGATTAAGCACTGCAGAAAGTACCACCCATAAGGTCTAGAATGGCAGGGCCCTCAAGCCTTCTGATTGGCCAAGCTCACTAGTTAGCCCTGTAGGTGGCCTGGGAAGTTGTCTGTACTATCATATAGGTATTTGGCTTATTGTGAGTCCAGATTTCACCTTGCTTCTGATCTCTAGCCTCTGACCCTGTCTTGAGTTTTGCCTCCTGATTCCAGCTTCATAACTATGTCAGATTTGTGACCTTGGCCTGACTCTTCCTTACTAATCTTAGCTCTAGCAGTTACTCTGATCTCCATTTGCTGACTACTGCCCTCTGACTGTCTTCAAATTGTGGACACTAGCCTAGCTATGGCTGCTAGGCCAGACTGACTGTATCTGGTCCCTTATACAGTAAATCCTTGAGTTATAGGGGGCTTTGCATTCCTGCAACCCCCACATAACTCAGATTTTCATGCAGGTCAGGCTGAGGAGCTGGGAGCCAGGCTTCCACTTGGTTCCCAGCTCCCCACCGCTTGCGGAACCCAGGAAACTGAACAGCTCACCAGGGCGGGTCAGTTTCCTGGCTGCTTCTCCTGCCTTCCCCCACCTGCATGGCTGTCAGCCTGACAGTGGCCTGCTGGTGGAAGGCATGGAGAAGGGGCTCTTAGCCAGTCTAGCTGCCTGCAGTAGATGTGCTCAGTACATTAAAGCAAGTTACGTGCAACTTGAGGCCATGTATTTTGAGTGTTTATTGTACTCTTTGTAGTAAGTGTAATCCATGCACTTAGAGTCTGGTTCACTGTCCCATGGAGTAACACCTAAAACACTCACTGCAAGCCACAGCCTTAGCTGAGAGCCAGCTAGCTTCTCACTCAAACTGCAGCGGCCCCGCCACCAAGCTCCAGAGGTCCCAAGCTCATGTCTGTCTGTGGGCAATTACGGAAGCAAAAATACTTGCTTTAAGTAAAGTAAGTTTATACAGCAAAAATTATAACTGCACAGTTAGAAGGCAGCTCCTAACTGCCACAGAGAGGATAACATGCACCCCCGGTGTAATAGTTATATACTGAAGACTGTAGCAGAGTGGAAGGGAACCTTGGTTTCTTGCTCTGTTTGGTCCATAAAGTCACCCGCAGACCCTGGGGTTAGTAACCACTGGTGCATTTTAGTCTCGGTCTGGTTCCCACCACCATTTCACCATGAGCCAGTTACTCTTCCCCATCTGTGTGTAGAGGGGAGTGCTATCTTCCTGGTTCACTCCCTGCCTTTTCCATTTCTTTCTGCTTCCTTCCTCTGAGGCTCTTATGCAGCCCCAGGCTGTCTAAGTAGCAGCTCTCTCTGCTTCCCCAGTTAAGACCAGGTTATATCCAACCTATTCTACTTTCCTCCCCTAATGAGGGATGAGCAATGACAAAGGGCTGAATCTGCAACCCTCTTTCTGGCACCATGTCACAAAGACCCAGCAGAAAAACAACTGTGGACAAGATCAAATTTTACCTAAATGAATCAAAATGTTCCATAGAATCACTATGGACAGCAATTCCTTCCTCTGATGGGAGTATAGCACTAGGGATATATTATCAGCCACCTGACCAGGACAGTGATAGTGATGCTGAAATGCTAAGGGAGACTAGAGAGGCTATCAAAATAAAAAACTCAGTAATAATAGGGGATTTCAATTATCCCCATATTGACTGGGTACATGTCACCTCAGGACAGGATTCAGAGAGAAAATTTCATGATGCCTTAAATGACTGCTTCTTGGAGCAGCTGGTACAGGAACCCACAAGGGGAGATGCAATTCTTGATTTAGTACTGAGTGGAACACAGGATCTGGTCCAAGAGGTAACTATTACAGGACCGCTTGGAAATAGTGACCATAACACAATGACATTTAATATTCCTGTGTTGGGAAGAACACCGCAACAGTCCAACTCTCTGATATTTAATTTCAAAAAGGGGAATGACACAAAAATGAGCAGGTTAGTTAAACAGAAATTAAAAAGTAGAGTAACTAGAGTAAAATCCCTGCAAGCTGCATGGAAACTTTTCAAAGACACCGTATTAGAGGCCCAACTTAAATGTACACCCCAAATTAAAAAAACACAGTAAGAGACCTAAAAAAGAGCCACCATGGCTTAACAACCATGTAAAAGAGGCAGTGAGAAATAAAAAGGCATCTTTTAAAAAGTGGAAGTCACGACTAGTGACAAAAATAGAAAGGAACATAAACAGTGACAAATTAAATGTAAAAATGTAATAAGAAAAGCCAAAAAAGATTTTGAGGAACAGTTAGCCATAAATTCAAAAAACAATAGTAAAATGTTTTTTTTTTAAGTACATTAGAAGCAGGAAGCCTGCTAAAAAAGCAGTGGGGCCCCTGGACGATAGAGACATAAAAAGAGCAATCAAGGAAGATAATGCCATTGCGGAAAAACTAAATGATTTCTTTGCTTCAGTCTTCACGGCTGAGGATGTCAGAGAGATTCCCAAATCTGAGCCGTCCTTTATAGGCGACAAATCTGAGGAACTGTCCCTGATTGAAGTGTCATTAAAGGAGGTTTTGGACCTAATTGATAAACTAAACAGTCACAAGTCTCCGGGACCAGATGGTATTCACCCAAGGGTTCTGAAATAACTCAAATGTGAAACTGCGGAACTATAAACAGTGGTTTGTAACCTATCCTTTAAATCAGCTTTGGTACCCAATGACTGGAAGACAGCTAACGTAACACCAGTGTTTAAAAAGGGCTCTAAAGGAGACCCTAGCAATTACAGACCGGTAAGTCTAACGTCAGTACCGGGCAAATTAGTAGAAACAATAGTAAAGAATAAAATTGTCAGACATGTAGAAGGACATGATTTGTTGAGCAAAAGTCAATGTGGTTTCTGTAAAGGGAAGTCGTGTTTTACTAATCTATTAGAGTTCTTTGAAGGGGTTAACAAGCAGGCGGATGGGGGGGATCCAGTACACATAGTATGCTTAGATTTCCAGAAAGCCTTTGACATGGTCCCTCACCTAAGGCTCTTGTGTAAATTAGGTTGTCATGGGATAGAAGGAAAGATCCTTTCATGCACTGGGAACTGGTTAAAAGACAGGAAACAAAGGGTAGGAATAAATGGTAAATTTTCACAATGGAAGGGGGTAACTAGTGGTGTTCTCCATGGGTCAGTCCTTGGACCAATCTTGTTCAACTTATTCATCAATGATCTAGAGAAAGGGGTAAGCAGTGAGGTGGCAAAGTTTGCAGATGACACCAAACTGTTCAAGATGGTCAAAACCAAAGCAGACTGTGAAGAACTTCAAAAAGATCTCAGCAAACTGAGTGATTGGGCAGCAAAATGGCAAATGAAATTTAATGTAGGTAAGTGTAAGGTAATGCACATTGGGAAAAATAACCCCAATTATACATACAATATGATGGGGTTACAATATAATATAAATTTAGCTACAACAGATCAGGAAAGGGATCTTGGAATTATAGTGGACAGTTCTCTGAAAACATCCACGCAGTGTGCAGCAGCAGTCAGTAAAGCAAATAGGATGTTAGGAATAATTAAAAAAGGGATAGAAAATAAGATGAAGAATATCTTACTTCCCCTATATAAAGCTATGGTATGCCTACATCTTGAGTACTGCGTGCAGATGTGGTCTCCTCACCTCAAAAAAAATATATTGGCGTTAGAAAAGGTTCAGAAAAGGGCAACTAAAATGATTAAGGGTTTGGAACGGGTCCCATATGAGGAGAGGCTAGAGAGACTGGGACTTCTCAGTCTAGAAAAGAGGAAACTGAGGGGCAATATGATAGAGGTATATAAAATCATGAATGGTGTGGAGAAAGTGAACACAGAAAAGTTATTTACTTGTTCCCATAATATAAGAACTAGAGGACACCAAATGAGATTAATGGGTAGCAGGTTCAAAACTAATAAAAGAAAGTTTTTCTTCACACAGTGCACAGTCAACCTGTGGAACTCCTTGCCAGAGGATGCTGTGAAGGCCAGGACTCTAAGTGGGTTTAAAAAAGAGCTCGATAAATGTTTGGAGGTTAGGTCCATAGATGGCTATTAGCAAGGGGTAAGGTATGGTGCCTAGCCTTTTGTCGAAGGTGGGAGATGGATGGCAGGAGACAAATTGCTTGATCATTGTCTTTGATTCACCTCCTCTGGGGCACCTGGCATTGGCTACTGTCGGCAGACAGGATATTGGGCTAGATGGACCTTTGGTCTGACCCATTATGGACGTTCTTATGTACCTAATAATCAGGAAATTCCTTTAACATCTGTGCTGCTAAATAATAGTCTTATGAAAAAAAAAGATCCAGAGCCTGGTTATAGTCCAATTGCTGAAGTGCTTCATAAGGTAGGATTTTCTAAAGGTCAAAGCATCATCCAAACTCTGTTCCCATTGAAGTCATGGCCAATGATTTCAAACAGAAGCAGAATTAGACCTTTTGAAAACTCCACCCTTAAGACTGAATGAATACATATACACACAGAAAATTACGTTAAAAGAATATAATTAAGATTGTAAAATTAAGCACTTAAAAGAGAGAAAATACTAGAATTAAGGGCACTTCTGCAATCTTGTGAGTCTATGATTTCATGTTCATATACTCTTTTCTTTCACAATACTCCTGCCTTATTCAGCACCGTTCTTCCTACGGCCTATCTGAATGAGCTATTCAGTGTTGTATTTACTCAAACCTAATTACAGAGTTTTTCATGGCATTTTCCATTGTATTAATCACTATAGTATCAGAATGATTCACAAACATTAATGACTCAATTTTCATAATCCCCTGTGAGCTGAAGGACTATTATTATCCCCATTTTACAGATGGGAACTGAGGCACAAAGATCAGGGTCCAAAGTGCCACTAATTTGGAGGGCTCAATCTGAGACACCTCAGACCTGATTTTTCAGAGTATTTATCTGATAGAACTTCAGCAGAGCCCCCAGTGATTTCATTAGTGATTAGTGGTTTCGCAACACTTCTGCAAATCAGGCATCCAGAAAATGAGGAACAGACAATTAGTGAACACCTCTGAAAAGATGGATTTAAGTGATCTGCCCAGCTTCCCATAGGAACTCTCCAGCAGGCCTGGAATCCATATCTCCAGGGCAGCAGTGAACTACCTTACTTACAAGACTTTTCTTTATCTCCCTGAAAGCCTGATCTCATTTGCCACACATCTTCCAACTTCTACAACAAATGAGGCAGCGCTGTCCCCAGAACAGCTGCATCCTATGGGCTGAATGAGGGAAGGTCCTGAAGGAAAAAAAGTGTATAGCCATGTAATTAATACATGCACTGTAACACACAAACACAAGGGTGCTGAATTAAATTTCTCCAGATAAGCTTTGTTCTTGACTCTCCGAACTGTTGAGTGACTTCCTTTGCAACTCAAAAATGTTCTTTTAATGTAATATTTTCTGTGTTATTTCCTAGTTTTTTTTCCCAAAAAGCTAAAAATATAGAAATTCCTTCATATGGCATCATATTGATAGCTACATGGGCATGGCTGCTGTTTAGGGGCGGGGTTGGGACTGGGGCGCAAAAGAGGCAGTTGCCTCAGGGTTCTTGGCTGCTACTGCTATAGCCAGGGCAGTAGCCAGAGTCCCAGGCCCTTTAAATCATCACTAGAGCCCATGCGGCATGGGTCAGGCAGCCCGTTGGAGGCTAGCCCCTGTCCTTCCCCTTTTACCGAAGGCCCTGCCCCTTCTGAGGAACTGTAGCTACCCTCCCCACCCCACACACACTTACCTTACACAGAGCATGCCCAGCAATTCCGTTGTCAGCCCTGTAAAAGAAGGGTCATCAGCAGGGTTGGAACATTTAGTTCAACTATACAGCTGCCTGTCACCTGAATTAACTGAGTGACAATAGGCAGTCGTAGTAAGTTAGGTGTGCAGATTAAATGTAAATTAAGCCTACACCTTGCTAGTGAGTTTCCCAGATACTTGCTAATGGCAGAGAATGTAGAAATTCAGAACTGCTGGCTTCTTTGCCAAGTTTTGGAAAAACATATGCTCTTATGATTCGAGGCCCTCCTGCCCCTGGCCCATTCTCCTTTCCAAGGCTGCATGTACAGTACAAGATAAATTTAGTTTTTAATAAATTTGAATATTTAAACTTGATATTATGAATTCGAATTAAGTGTCTACAAACCTTGAAATTCTACCCACCTTTTTTCGGTGTTGAGCTCGCGTCCCCATTGCCCCGTGCAAGTTCAACAGTGTGAGCAGGGCATTGTGGGTACCTATCCCACAGTGCCTTCTCCCTGACTGCTTGTGGGTGTTTCATCTTTGAATCCCAAAATTCCAAGCACTGTCCTAGAATTCAGAGCACGAGTAACCGCGTGAAAAACAAACTGGAGATCGTGCCATTTCCTGCTGCAGCATTCCAGTGCAAGCATGGATCCACGAACACTCCAACTCATTGCACACATCGTTTTGGCAACCACACTGGCTGTTGTGCAATTTCTCCTTCAATTACAAAGCTCAGTGATGGTTTGGTGTCATAATGGTGCTGCTGCTGCTGATGACAATGATGTTTTTAAAGAGCAAATCTCCCAGCTGTGGTCCAAGAACTCACAAATACTGGCTGCCATGACTGTGCTGCTGACAGTGGAGGGATGGTTTGGACTCGTGAGACTAGCACACACTTGTGGGACCACATCATTTTGGAGTCCTGGGATGACCAGCAGCAGGTGCAGAACTTTTGCATGTTCAAGTCCACTTCTATGGAACTTTGTGATATGCTGGTGCCTGCCCTCAAGCACAGCAAACACAAAAACAAGGCAAGCTTTAATGGCTCCAGGTCTATGGTGAAGAGCTCCAGGCTGTCTGACACAACTTCCTCTGTCCCCTTCTCATTGCCCCCTTCCTCCTTTCCTTTGCCTTCTTCCTCCAGGCCACCCAACTCCTCTGTCCTCACTCCAAACTCCTCACTAGGGCCTCCACAGGTGGTGTAATTCAGATTGGGCTCTGTGGTGGGGTTGCTCCCCATAAGCATGTGCAGCTGTTGACAATAGTGGCAGGTCTGTGCAGCTGCCCCAACCGCTGGTTGGCTTCCCGGACTTTTTGATAGGCTTGCTATTGTTCTTTTGCCTTCACCCAGCATTGCACAGAGTCCCGGGAGCAACTTCAGGTGGTCATCTCCTGCACCATCTGATCATAGATTGCTGCGTTTTTCTTGGCCACCCAAAGTCTCTTCGCCACCAATTGGTCTCCCCAAATCTCTGTAAGATCCAGAATCTCCTTGTGGGCCCAAGCTTGCGAGCCTGAGAAGTGCTAAGCAGATCATTACCCTGAGTGCTCATAATTGCAGTGGAGGGCTACCGATAATTGCTACCGATGCGATGGGCAAAGGAATTTTTTCATAATGAGCTCCCTTTATATTTGCAGGGCTGGGCTGTTATATTCCAGTGCAAATTCTAATTCAAATTCAATCAAAACTTTGTGGGCTTCCTGTGACCTTCTTCCTGCACACCTGGATGGAAAGCTGCACTCAGTGAAGCAGCCATACATGGAAGGTGACCGCATAGGTTTGTGGGATACATATGGGACACTTTTAGAGGTTAATAAATTCAAATTAAGGACATGGTGCTTCCACACTAGCCTTGATTCAAGATTTTAAATTCGAATTTGATGCTATACCATCCCATAATATCAATATTTTGTAATTGGTTTTATGGCTTAATCAATCGAGATAATAGTATTAACTGTGAAGATTGTCACATTTTACTATCAAGCTAACTCTTGAAATTTGATTTTATCTCATAGTGTAGACACAGCCCAAGTCTGCCTTTGTCCTTCTCACCTTCTGACTATGGCACCTTCTTCTTCTATGGGAACCTTGCACACAGTCTCCCCTGACAGCACATGTACACACCAATCTACCTCATTGAAGAGACAGAGAGGTTAAAAATCAGAATGTTGACAGTGTTTTCTACTTGTCTACTAACAACCATTCATCACAGAAAAAAAACCTGCTTCCGTTCTTCACATGTAAATCCAGACTAGCTCCACTGAATTCAGTAGAGGCCTCTGACATCATACGCGATAAGTCCACAAGTCTGATTTCAAAGCATACCATAATATAACGGCATTTTCTCCTTTCTCAACAAAAAGTGTTTTTTCACCAGTCCTCTTTTCTTCCCCACCCCTGTTCTCAATGTAAAGGTAAAAATATGGGAGGGTGAATAACAGCTGCGAGGCATTTCTACTGATGTCCCAGAATCTTTGAAGACCGCTGTCTGAATGAAAAGCTAAGCTTGAGCTGCAGTACCTCTTCACCGAGATTAAACCAACGCTCCCAAGCTGCAAAAAAAAAAAGCGGTCGTTCTTTACAGCTTTCAACTTTTCCAACACACCTCACAAAGCTTCAATAGCTCTTTCCTCACCTCCTTCCCACATATGTAGGCAAAGTTCTCTGTAATACCTGTCTACCGCCCTTGATTTTTTTTTAAACCTTAACATATGTCCTGACTTCCCCCACCCTGATAGAAACTGGCGGTGCTGGGGACTACCCTGCAGCAAATCTTAGCCCGGGTTGCAGGCTACAGCTGCAAGGCACAGTAAAGGGTACGTCAGGCTACCAGGCAGGGGTGACTCAGCTACTCTGTGGTCTGGCTTATACCCTGATATGTCACACGCAGGCACACAAGGCCTGCTGCAAATCTTAATAAATTGGGCAAAAAGCACATTCATCATGTCTCCTTGTGGTCCTTGCTCTATGGCCCTGTTAAACTCCTGTCTTCTTCAGAAAAAAGGATCAGAACCCTTGAGGGAGCGGGAAGATTTAGGTAAAAGATGCATTGCACAAAACCCATTTATCTCCTGTATATTTCCAAACCTGCAAGTTTTGTCCAGGGTCCACATGATAAATGACCAGAAAGATCTTTGCTGTCTCCTGCTTTCTTCCTTTTGTGCTGGGGTGCTGCCTGACAAGACCTCACTCCACTGGACTGTAGAAATGCAAGGTAATGAAGTGCTGCCCTGAGCTCCAGTTGACACAGGGTGAGTTGGATGGAGGGTACGGGGGAAGGGGAGGGGGAGAAGGAGATGTGAACAGTTTAGCTAAATGACGCAGGCTTGTAAAATGCCAGTTTTGTGCCTCAGACAAACAGTTTGTGCCTCAGACAAACACAAAGGTGCTGGAACCAGGGATGCTGGGGGAATGGGGGCTTGCAGCACCCCCTGGCTTGCAAGGATTTCTACCCTATTCAGAGTTTACACTTTGTTTCTATGGCTCTCAGCACCCCCCACCCAGCAGTACACAGTATACCAGCTCCCCTGGACAAGTGTATGTGTGTGTGCCCATGTCTTGGCCATTTGCTATGGTGCAATTTTAAGCCAGCCTAGCTCTTGCTGGAAATAAAATCCTAAAACACCATCTCATGGAGATGTGCAATGTCGGAGGGGGCATGCAGGGTCCAGTGTATCCCCGCACCTGCTCCAGACAGGGAGCAGAAAGGCAGGACCAGCACTAGAGAAGAAGGAGCGGACCCAGAGCCTCTTGAAACCACATTAGATTGCTGCTCGGTGTACCCTCCCCCCGGCGTGCTTGTGCTCTCTCCTTGGAAACTGAGCCTGGGCAGGGAGCTGGCTGCCTCTGCCTCCCATCCCCAGCCAGATTCTTTCCCAGCCATCAGACTATGCTGCACAGAGCGCCAACCGGGAGCAGCTCTGTCCTGCTCCCTGCCTGGGCTTGGCTACCAGGGAGTCTGGCCAGACATGCCAGTGGGAAGCTGGCACAGAAGGAGGTTTCTCCCCCACCACCCCAAGCTAATGTGAAGTGTGGAGGAAGTGGGGAGTCCACAAACATCCCGGGCTGGGGACAGAGTGGGGAGGAGACGTGGGAGATCACATGTCCTCCACTTTAGCTTATGCCCCTCACACCCCAGTACGGGGAGGAACCAGGCATCTATGATCCTATGCTTGGAGAAGATCTGGCACACGGATTTGCAAGTTTCTTTGTGTGTCTAATTTTTCACCTTTCCATTTCCTTAACCTGGAAGCACTGCAATTTTATTTCAGGTATGGTGCCAAAGAACTGTATATCAGGCCAGGTCTACACCTTATATTGGTATAATGGCATCACTCAAAGGTGTCGTTCAGGGATGTGAAATACCCACCACCATGAGCAACGTAGTTAGACTGACTTAAGCCACTGGATAGACAGCGCTAGGTTTACTAGGGAGTGTTTCCTGTTGACATAGCTAGCACACCTCATGGTGGTGGATTACCAGGCTAATGGGAGAAGCTCTCATGTCAGTGTATCAGAGGTAGCCATGTTAGTCTGTATCTTCAAAAACAACAAGAATTCCTTCAGCACCTTATAGACTAACAGATATTTTGGAGCATAAGTTTTCGTGGGCAGGTCTTTGCCCACAAAAGCTTATGCTCCAAAATATCTGTTAGTCTACAAGGTGCCACAGGAATTCTTGCTGTTTTTCATGTCACTGTAGTAGTTACAGCATTACAGGGGTGTAGCTTTAGTGTACTACATGTAGACAAGCCCTAATTCTGGTAGTATTTCTCTACTCTGCCTCGTGACAAACAATTCATTATCAATGATATTTTCTAAACAGACAGACACAAGCCTTGCTTTTTTTGTCTTTATGGCTATCTGCGGTTTTCACAGCTTGTTTTAAGCCTAGTGCCCTTTTTTGATTTACCCTCTGGCCGTGTCTACACTAGCCAAAAACTTCAAAATGGCCATGCAAATAGCCATTTTGAAGTTTACTAATGAAGCGCTGAAATACATATGCAGCGTCTCATTAGCATGCGGGCCGCTGCGGCGCTTCAAAATTGACGCAGCTCGCCGCCACACGGCTCATCCAGACGGGGCTCCTTTTCGAAAGGACCCCGCCTACTTCAAAGTCCCCTTATTCCTATGAGCAGATGGGAATACGGGGACTTGAAAGTAGGCAGGGTCCTTTCGAAAAGGAGCCCCATCAGGACGAGCCGTGCGGAGGCGAGCCACGTCAATTTCAAAGCGCCGCGGCCACCCGCATGCTAATGAAGCACTGAATATGTATTTCAGCACTTCTTTAGTAAACTTCAAAATGGCCATTTGCATGGTGATTTCAAAGTTTTTGGCTAGGGTAGACAGAGCCTGTGAGTGGCTGCATTTGAGCTAACACGATTACATGGAGCCTAGCTAAGTGCTGAATTTGTCCCGGAAGATGGAAAACAAGATTTTGGTTATCTGCAGCTTTTTGCCAATCCATTTTATTTGTCTATCCTACAAAAAAGTAGCTAGACACCAGCTAAAACTGCTGGAATGCTAACTGCACAAAAAGAATTAGAGTGTAGGAATAAAAAGCAATTTTAACAGGTAATTGCAACACTGCAGTGGAGGAAATGACTGGTATAATACAATTAATTATTGCAACCAGCAGAGGGCCTGCTAGGTCTGATACAAAAAGCTTGAGGAGAGTGAAGACTTTAAAGCCCATCCCCCACTGGAAAAGAATCCTTTACATGACATCATGGACTACAGGACAGCAATGAGGCCTATGCTGCATTCTAATCAGAAAACATGCAGAAGCAATTCAGCAGAGCATTAGCTACGCACAAGCTACTCTGTATTTTTTCACTAAGCAAAAGGTTTTGTTTTTTTTCCCCCACACCATCTCTACCTTGCAAGCACAGAAGTGCTATTCCAAAAAGAAGACTCCAGAAATCAGACTGATAGCCTAATAAATGCTCTGTGAAGGCTAAGAAGCTGTGGGAAGGAACTGCAAACTTCTGTGCTCAGAAATCCAATAGATGTAGCACTGGTTCTTTTTAGTTGTCTAGTTTTCGGAGCCTATGTGGTCTGCTGCAGCCCAAATGCTAAAGCCGAGAAACTGGGGACAGCGGTATGCATGCAGAGTTATTGCTTTGGATTCTTCTGTTTAGACAAAGAAGACATGTGAGCTGAGACATGCTGGTATATCCAGTAGGAGTGGTGGGAGGAAAGTCTCCTTCAAGCTCCCAGGCCAGCTCATTGATGAACTCAGGCAGCGGAGGATCATGGGAGAGCAGGAGTAGAGTGGGACAGTCCTTTTTCACTCACCTGGCAAGTTACTTGAACGATATGGAAGATAGGAATAGAAGCTAAAAAGCTGAGTGATGTACACACATAGCTAGTGAGAGCAGGCAAGAAGATAATACCCCTGTGCCTTTAAAAACATCTATTAAGTGGTCCTAAATGTACAATCAATCCTATGTGCATCAAAAAGTTACCCAGAGAGATGGGCATTCCTGTCTACTTACAAAAGGCAATGCAAAAAGGAGTGGAATCAGTGATTTGTAATTTGAAGCAGCCAGGCCAACTTTTGTTCTCTCTTGAAAAAGACAACACTATTGATAACCTATCCACTTTAAACTCCTTGGAGTCTTTGAAATAGTATGTGTCATTTTCCTTTGTAAGGGCTGTTATGCCATTCACGTATTTTCCATACTTTCATTTTTTACCAGGTTTTTCCTCTTCTGTTTTCTACTGAACCACTGAACTCTCTGCTCATTTGCTGATAAAATGCAATATTGAAAGGAAAAGCTCTCACTGGTGATGCATGAGACCTTCCCAAAGGAGAGCAGTTCTGGCTTTGGATCCAGCCTTGCACTATAAGGGTATGTCTACCCTGCAAACACAGATGCTGTTGTAGCACAGATAGGCATATCTGTGTTAGCTTTAATCTAGCTAGCTAGTAACACTCATAAGCTGCGTCTACACGTGCACGCTACTTCGAAGTAGCGGCACCAACTTCGAAATAGCGCCCGTCACGTCTACACGCATCGGGCGCTATTTCGAAGTTAACTTCGACGTTAGGCGGCGAGACGTCGAAGCCGCTCACCTCATGAGGAGATAGGAATAGCGCCCTACTTCGACGTTCAACGTCGAAGTAGGGACAGTGTAGACGATCCGCGTCCCGCAACGTCGAAATTGCCGGGTCCTCCATGGCGGCCATCAGCTGGAGGGTTGAGAGACGCTCTCTCCAGCCCCTCAGCTCACTGGTGGCCGCGTGGAGCGGCCCCTTAAAGGTCCCCTCCCCCGCCCTGACTGCAGGAGGCTGAGGCAACGTGCAGGCTCCTGCCTGCACACGCGGCGAGCCTGCACAGCCCTCAGCCCCTGACACCGGCCATGGCTGCCCAGCAGCCCCCCCAGCACCCTCAGAGGACCCCCCCCAAGGGGAGCCAGGGCAGCCAGCCGAGCCAGAGGACCAGCCAGTCTGGGAAGCGGCAGCGGGGCCCCTCCTGGACGGAGGCCAAGCTCCGGGACCTGCTGGGGCTCTGGAGCGAGGAGGAGCTGCTCCAGGTAATGGGGAGCAAGAGGCGGAACGCGGATGCGTTCGCTCGGCTGGCCGACGGCCTGGCTGCCCGGGGTCACCCTGCCCGCACTCCTGACCATGTGCGCAGTAAGATCAAGGAGCTGCGGCAGGGTTATGCCCGGGCCCAGGATGCGGCCAGCCGATCTGGGGCCGCCCCCGTCACTTGCCCCTTTTACAGGGAGCTCAGGGACATCCTGGGCTCCCGGCACACCTCCTCCCCTCCGGCCACCCTTGACACCTCGGCTGACGAGCCCCAGCAGGCCCTGCAGCTGGAGTCCGACCCGGAGGCAAGCCCCGCACCCCGGGGGCCCCCCCCGGAGGCCATCCCCGGGACATCGCGGCAGGAGGAGGAGGAGGAGGAGGAGGGGGGCTCCTCCTCCGCAGAATCCAGCCTGCAGATCCTCCTCCTGCCATCCCAGAGCAGCAGCGGGGCCTCTGACCCCCGGGGATCTCCGGACCATGGGAGCGGACCCACAGGTAGGTACCCCTCTCTGGTGGACACCCCGGGGCTGGAGGGGCGGGGGTAACAGAGATGTGTCCAGGGCCCCCCACACGCTCACATGGCCATGGCCCCAAAGACACCAGGGCCATGGCCCTCACACCACTGCAGCCATCAGCCCCTGCCCCCCCCACCCTGCATGACAGTGCCATGCCCCATCCCCGGGCCAGGGGGGAGCGGAACCTCGAGGGGCCCCCGGGAGGAGGGGATGGGACACCCCGCAGCAGCAGCATGTGATGGAGTGGGGGGAGTGCCAAAGGGAGACTCAGGCTACATATGAGCCACCCGAGCCGAGGAGCTCCCAGGGCCAAAGGAGGATCCTGGCGCTACAGCTGGCAGGTGACACCTCTGCCCTGAGCAAACAGGAGGGAGGAGCCGAGCTGGCTTGGAATTGGGGGGCGAGGGCGGGGGCCACAGGTAGAGGCTAGGGGAAGGGAGAGCTGGTAGGCAGCCAGCCTGAGGAGGGGGAAAGCTGCATCCCAGAGGGGCCCCCCTTGGGGTCTTCTCCCCACGACGGGTTGGAAGGACTGTCTCTTCCGACAGCTGGTGCTGTCACTCCTGGCAGAAACTGGGCATCTGTGGCCTAAGAAACCTCTCCTGCTGTCAGACCCTGTGGGGTGAAGTGAGAGTCGCTCCCACCAGGGGACGGGGTGCAGGGCAGGGGGACCCCTGAACCCCATCCATCACAGCAGCATCTCCCGGGGACGGGGATGGGGAACCTGCAGCACAGGGCGGGGGGGGACAAAGGCCACGGCTCGGGGCCCACACTAATGCTTGTCTCCATTCTTCTTTCCCCCCTCCTCTCCTGTGTCCTGCACCTGCACCTGCACCATCCGAAGGACCGGAAGAGAGCGCCGGCGAGGTCTCGGTTGTCCCGGAGAGCCGTCCGGGACCCTCGCTCCAGGGCAGCCCCTCGGCCGAGGAACGGCGGACCCCGCGCCTGCTACCGGCGGCGGCCACGGACCCCCAGCTGCTGGCCATCCTCCGCCGGCAGCTGGAGGTGTCGGAGCAGCACCTCCGGCTGCAGGAGCAGGCGCTGGCCTGGCGCAGGGAGGCATGGGGGGCCTATATGCAGACCATCAACCGGCTGGTTGACTACCTGGCCCCCCATGCCGCGCGGGCCGAGCCACCGCCCACCATGCCCGCTCCTGCAGCCCCACCACCAGCTGCTCCAGCCGTCGCCGGGCCGTCCGCCGTCGCCCCACCACCTCCCCGCGAGGGCCACCGCGCCGAGGGACCCCTGGAGCCACCCGAGACTCGCCGGCGCCGTTACCTTCCAGTCCAGCCCGCTCCCACCCAGCCGCGGACCAGACTGCAGGCCCGGCGGAGCTCCCGGCTGGGCACGCCCACTGCTGGGCTGTAGGGGCGAGGGGCCCGGGACGTGGCCCCCCCCTTGTTGGACAGACTTTGGGGACTGGTTTATTTTGGGTTCCCCTGTTTGCCCCGTCCCCCCTCTGTAAATAGTTCGCCCCGTTCTCCTCCCTGCTTTTCTTTTTTGTTGATGGTGCACTCTTTTATTTGCTTTGTGGTTGTATTGTTTTATTTTTGCCCATCTTGATTTGGTTGAACGTTTGTCCCTCCTTTTTGGTTTCTGTGTCAGATATTTATTTATGTACAAAAAAAAAAATATTCGTTAAGACAAAAAAGACGTTTACGTTCACCCACAAGTTCGTGCTGTCATTTCTCCTGGACAAGTGGGGGGGGGCTGTGGGGTGCTCCATGGTGTGGGCGTTGGGGCAGGAGTGTGGGGGAGGAAGGGGCGGGCAGTAGGGGGCCTGGGCAGAGTTCACCCCGCGGCCTGTTGCTCGAAGTGGGCACGCAGGGCCTCCCGGACCCGGGTCCCCTCGGGGTCCACCTGCCGACTGGGGGCAGCAGGTGGCTGCACGTGTGCCCTGCCGGCCTCCGCGGCCCAGCCCTGAAGAAAGCTCTCCCCCTTGCTCTCCACGAGGTTGTGCAGGGCGCAGCAGGCACCCACAATCTGGGGGATGTTGTTGGGGCTGGCATCCAGGCGGGTCAGGAGACATCTCCAGCGTCCCTTGAGGCGGCCAAATGAGTGCTCCACCACCTGGCGCGCACGGTTCAGGCGCTCGTTGAAGCGCTCCTGGCTGGCGGAGAGGTGGCCCGTGTAGGGGCGCATGAGCCATGGCCGGAGGGGGTAGGCCGCATCCGCAATGATGCAGAAGGGCATGGTGGTGTCCCCCAGAGGGATCTCCCGCTGGGGGATGTAGGTCCCCGCCTCCAGCCGGCGGCACAGGCCCGAGTTCCGGAAAACCCGGGCGTCGTGGGTGCTGCCAGGCCAGCCCACGTAAATGTCCTGGAACCGTCCCCGGCTGTCCACCAAGGCCTGCAGGACGACTGAATGGTAGCCCTTCCGATTGAGGTATCGGCCTCCACTGTGGTCCGGGGCGCGGATGGGGATGTGAGTCCCATCCAGAGCCCCGAAGCAGTTGGGGAAGCCTGGGGTGGCAAAGGCGGCGACAGTGGCATGTGGGTCCCCCAGCCTCACGAGCCTGTGCAGGAGCATGGCGTTGATGGCACGCACGACCTGCAGAGAAAGCACATGGGACAGCCCCAATGAGGGGTGAGCAGGGTGTGCGTGGCCCTGCCCTGCCCTGGCCTGCCCTGGCCTGGCCTGGCCTGCCCTGGCCCCCCTGCTTTGCCCTGCCCTGCCCTGCCCTGCCCTGGCCTACCCTGGCCTGCCCTGGCCCCCCTGCCCTGCCTTGGCCTGCCCTGGCCCCCCTGGCCTGCCCTGGCCTACCCTGGCCTGCCCTGGCCCCCTGCCCTGCCCTGCCCTGCCCTGACCTGCTCTGCCCTGCCCTGCTCTGGCCCCCCTGCCCTGCCCTGCCCTGCCCTGCTCTGGCCCCCTGCCCTGCCCTGCTCTGGCCCCCCTGCCCTGCCCTGCCCTACCCTGCCCTGCCCTGCCCTGCCCTGCCCTGGCCCCCCTGCCCTGCTCTGGCCCCCCTGCCCTGCCCTGGCCTCCCCCTGTGGGTTCTCTTACCTCCATGAAGACAGCCCCGACGGTGGCCTTTCCAACACCAAACTGCTGTCCCACGGATCGGTAGCTGTCCAGAGTGGCCAGCTTTCAGACAGCGATGCCGACCCGTTTCTCCACAGGGAGGGCACGCCGCATGGCAGTGTCCCGGTGCCTGAGTGCGGGGGTGAGCCACTGGCACAGCTCCAGGAATGTCTGGTGGGTCATCCTGAAGTTCCTGAGCCAGTGGTCGTCGTCCCACTCCCCAAGCACCAGCCGCTCCCACCAGTCGGTGCAGGTGGGGTAGCTCCACAGCCGCCGGCGTGTGAGGCGGGGGCGGGGCCGGGTGCTGCAGGGGTAGGGGCTGAGCCCTGCTGCCCTGGGGGCATCTCCTCCCCTGGGGCAAGAAAGTGCTCAGCTGCCCCCAACATGGCATGAGCCAGGGCAAGCCCTGCTCCTGCCGGGAGGGCTGGGTGGACCTCTAGCTGCTGCTGCTGCTGCTGCTGCTGCTGCTGCTGCTGCTGCTGCTGCTGGGGGTCCATGACTGCGGCGCTCGGGGTCTGTGTGCCTATATGGCTCCTCAGACCGCGTGCTATGCAGGCTGAGTGTATGTGGGAGGGGCCCTTTAAGGGAGCGGCTAGCTGTTGCCCCGGAAGCGCTAGTCCGCCCGTTGACCCTGTCTGCAGCTGTGCCTGGCATCCCTATTTCGATGTGTGCTACTTGGGCGTGTAGACGTTCCCTCGCTGCGCCTATTTCGATGTTGGGCTGAGCAACGTCGAAGTTGAACATCGACGTTGCCGGCCCTGGAGGACGTGTAGACGTTATTCATCGAAATAGGCTATTTCGATGTCACTACTTCGAAATAAGGTATTTTGATGTTGGCTGCACGTGTAGACGTAGCCATAGTGAAGAGCCGGTGCAATAGGCTTGTACTCAAACCACCCCAATACAAGAATCTCCCAGAGTCTGACTACGTACTTAAGTTACTAGCCCATACCACCACAATCCATATGGTTGTTATTACCCTTGCTAGCTAAAATAAACCTAACACATTTGTGTTATCTAGGTCATTGTAACCCCAGAGGCACTCAGACCATGTAACTGCAACAAAGCCCACTGCCAGCTTTGTCCACATATCTATTCTGGCGATACCATCACTGGACCTAACCAGGTTATTCACAGAATCACGGGCACATTCTCATGTTCCTCAACTAACATCATAAATGCCATCATGTGCCAACAATGACCAGACGTACTACATGATGGGGTCAAATTTAGCTACGACAGATCAGGAAAGGGATCTTGGAGTTATAGTGGATAGTTCTCTGAAGACATCCACGCAGTGTGCAGCGGCAGTTAGTAAGGCAAATAGGATGTTAGGAATTATTAAAAAAGGGATCGATAATAAGACAAAAGATATCATACTTCCCCTATATAAAACTATGGTACGCCCACATCTCGAGTACTGCGTGCAGATGTGGTCTCCTCACCTCAAAAAAGATATATTGGCATTAGAAAAGGTTCAGAAAAGGGCGACTAAGATGATTAGGGGCTTGGAAAGGGTCCCATATGGGGAGAGGCTAGAGAGACTGGGACTTTTCAGTTTGGAAAAAAGGCGATTGAGGGGCGATATGATAGAGGTATATAAAATCATGAATGGTGTGGAGAAAGTGAATATAGAAAAATTATTTACCGTTTCCCATAATACAAGAACTAGGGGACACCAAATGAAATTGATGGGTAGTAGGTTCAAAACTAATAAAAGGAAATTTTTCTTCACACAGCGCACAGTCAACCTGTGGAACTCCTTGCCCGAGGAGGCTGTGAAGGCCAGGACTCTATTAGGGTTTAAAAAAGAGCTTGATAAATTTTTGCAGGTTAGGTCCATAAATGGCTATTAGCCAGGGATAAAGTATGGTGCCCTAGCCTTCATAACAAGGGCAGGAGATGGATGGCAGGAGATAAATCACTTGATCATTGTCTTCTGTTCTCCTTCTCTGGGGCACCTGGCATTGGCCACCGTCGGCAGATGGGATGCTGGGCTTGATGGACCTTTGGTCTGACCCAGTATGGCCATTCTTATGTTCTTATGTTCTTATGTTCTTAGATGCTATGTATATTGGACAGACTTCAGACTCTCTCAGACAAAGAGTTAATGGACACAAAACAGACATCAAAACATTCCTGATCCACAAACCAGTTAGTCTACATTTTAATGGAGTTGGCCATTCTGTTAATGACTTAAGAGTTTGTGTCTTACTGAAGAAGAATTTTCAGTCTGCTCTAGAAAGAGGAGCTGCTGAACTCTGTTTCATATTCAAATTCAACACATTAACAGGTGGTTTGAACAGGGATGCAAATTTTCTGGGACATTATAGGGGCTCTTTGGCATACTTGGCTTAATCTAATTCTTGACTCCCCTCCCCCACCTGTCTACTCTCTGATTTGCTCACCTTGCTAATTTTTTTCTGAGTTGTCAACTTTGATTACTGTTTTTGGTTCTCTGTGCCTTAAATATTGAGTCTGTTCTGGTCTGGCTGTGGTCTGAAGAAGAGGGTCTGTCCCACGAAACTCACCTAATACATTATTTAGTTAGTCTTTAAAGTGCTGCCGGACTGCTTTTTTGTTTTGATAGTATATAGACTAGCACAGCTTTCTCTCTGCTACTATTCTTCATGTAATTGTGTGCATAATGTGTACCCAGAATAACATTGCATAGTGAATATCCAAAGGGAGCTGGGAAAAGTGGGGGATGGGAAGTGTTTTGTGTGTTCGAGCTGATGCCGACACTATAGCAGATTTAGAATTAGCCCCCCCCCAACACACACTTCATCCTGGCATAGTAAGAACCAAAGTGGACACATAAGTTGTCCCACTGTTGGAGGAAGAGTATTTGCTAATTGGCTGTCTGTCAGGCCATCAGCTGGCAGACTCAGGAGGAATGTCATAAACCACCAAGTTGTGGCCATCCAAACCAGGACAGAAAACACTAGAAATCCCATACTGGAGGTAGCTCATGGCGTAGTGAAAAAACACACAGTAGCTTGTGCGTAGCTAATGCTCTGCTGAATTGCCTCTGCATGTTTTCTGATTAGAATGCAGCTTAGGCCTCATTTCTGTCTTCTGGTCCATGGTGTCATGTCAAGGATTCTTTTCCAGTGGAGAGTGGGCTTTAAAGTCTGCACGCTCTTCAAGCTTTTTGTGTCCAACCTTGTTTGACAGACTCAGACAGTCCAAGTGTTTTAGATAAGAACTGCCAAGTTGGGGGGGGCGTTTGCAATTCCACATCTTTTATGGTTTGTACACATATGATTTGCCCCTCACATCCTTTAACTCTGCTTACTTGACAAACTTAAAAGATACTTTCACTGACACGATACTGTTCCTTACCTTTAAGATCCCTAATAGTTTAGCTTTACGTTACCTAACAAGTCCAATGTGCTAATGAACCATTGACTCCCCCTCAGCTCTGCAGAAAGTCCAGCTTTCCTCACCCAGTAGTGCAATTTTTCCCAAGACCCTTCATGCTTTTTCCTATGCCATTCCCTACAGATGGGAGTTGCTCTCCTCTATCCTCATAAAGCCAGCATTACCATCTTTCACATCCCACCCCAAGAACCACTTTCTTCCATGGTGCCTAGAAATGATCAGCACTGGCTAGGGGGCTAGTATGCTGTTTTTGCTGATTGCCATACTAAGAACAAGCGTTTCATTCATAAGTCGTCCTCCCATCTTCTCCTGTTCCTTTCGTTCATTGGTTATCTCCTATCTCATATGCCACGATAGGCTCTGCCCCAAAGACTTTACTGTCTTTTTTAAAATATATGCATGCATAACACTTATTGCAATGCAGCTCTGATTCCTGATTGATGCTGCAGGAACTCCCGCACCGCACCCCTGCTGACAAAGGTATTGGTAGTGGTGGTGTGGTGGGGGTCCTCTCCTCTCCCTCCAGAGAGGGGGGCACCGCCAGAACCCTGCCCCCATTGCAGTAGCAACAGCAGCAGGTACAGGAGCAGGTGCAGCAGCAGGCTGGGTGGGAGAGGGTCAGAGGGCAGGGGAGCAGACCAGCAAGCAGGCAGGTGGCCCGGGGTGGGGGCGGTAAACTCAGGTGGAGGAGGAACAACATACACCTTGCTGTAGTCTGGTGGTGTGTCTCCAACCCTGAAGCAGGAGAAGCCTCCCGGAGGCCTTGGTGGGCAGGCCTAGAGCACCTGTGCCCCGTCCCACAGCAAGTGACACCTGAGGGAGGAAATGCTGGAAGCAGAGCCTAGGGCTCAGAAAAAGGGTGGCCTCTGAGCTGAGAGGAGGCAGCTGGCCAGGCTCCTGAAGGTAGGAGCTGAAGAGCATGAGCCTGACTGCCAGACTGGCCAGAGTGGTTGGCCTGCCGTGCTGACCAAACTTAGAGGAGCAGATGGGCCTGCTGCTGGCCCAATACCCAGACTTTCCAGATCCACCAGGCCCCTCTTGCTCACTGTGAGCCCTGGACCCAGAGGACCAGAGACTGCCCAGGTCTACAAGCCTGTCAGCTGCCTGCTATCCAGAGGCCCAGGACCTGCCCAAGCCAACAGCCCTCCCTGCTGTCCCTATCCCAATGATGTGGACCTGCCCCACTGGCTGGACCTGCCTATGGCTACGTACCTGGAGGACATTAACCTATCCAGTCTCCTTTTGGGACCCAGAGTGGGCCCCGTGCTGAAGGAGGTGGAGGTAGGAAGCAGTCCAGGTCATGTTCCACCACAGCCCATGTCAGTGTATTTCAGCATGGATCCCCACTGATGGGCTTCTGGTGTGGGCTGATGTTAGGGCCCTGGGCTGGGTCACAGTGGAGTGAGTGGGTGTGTGCTCCCCTACCTTGGAGAGGTAGCCCCTCACCTCACCTAACCCACACTGCTATGGTAGTGTGCCTGCCACTCTACCCTGCCTCTGGGAAGCCACGGGTACTGTTTGACTGCTCAGCCCTGCTAAAAGGGAGTGGGCATCATTAACTGTTACCCTGCCCTGCCCCAGGGCTAGGGCTCACATACTGTTGTACCTACTCAGCTTTGGTGCAAGGTACTGAGCCATATTAACTGCTGTCCCAGCCTCCCACAGGGCTAGGGCTTATAAACTGTGCCACTCAACCCTGTCGCAAGGGCTGAGTTTATTGACTGCTGCCCCGCCCCAGGACTAGGGTTTGTAAACTGTGGCACTCAGCACTGCTGGGAGGCTGAGCTGTGAGAGATTAGCGGGGGGCCATGCCCTTTTCCGCCCCAGGAGTGGGCGAAACCCTTGGCACAGACCCATACACCTTCTTCAGGAATTCTATAGCAAAGATATAACTTTCCATCTAATTCTCTCTTCAGGGCATAAGCAGAATTTAAGTGGCGCATAAGCTTTGTGATGGCCCTTTGCAAAAGTAGGGAATTGCACCTGGAAATAGGAAATTAAAAGGGCATGAGCATGATGAAAGCAAACTTCTTTAAGACACTGAACTAATATTTTCAGCCTTTTTATGTACTAGATACCAGGTCTACTCCATGGAGTCCTTTTGTGGTCATGAATCGCATGATCACAAATCCAGAATTCAGACTTGTCTAGATAAACAATTAGTGAGCAGCCATTTCATGTGTAACTCTGTAAAGCACTAGCATGCCACAGTGTGGGGACCCTGCTACTGTGCACTAACCAGTCTCTGATGGGCTTTGACCAACTTCTGTTAAAATGCAGTAGCCAATGTGCACTAAAGAACTTCTAATGTGCTGTAGCAGTGTCCAGTTAGTGCATCGTAGATTTACGCCCTAATTTACCACATGCTAACTCTTCATCTACAAGCCCTCAACCAATTTGAAAGCTTCACTCATTTTTGGTTGCTTATCCAAGCCAATCAGTTTTTCTGAAGCTTAGTTAAACTTCTAGACCTTCCGAGCTGCCCACACTTAAAATGCCCCCCTTTCTCTAGTCTCATTCCCACCAGGAGACTCTTCCTTTTGACCTTTTCTTGATCTCTTGCAGGATCTGGCAGGCATTTTAAGGTGCATAGAAGGAACCATGAACACTCTTCCCAATACGTAGCACAGATAAAGAGAAATTTTTGTCATGGTTCACCTAGAAATTATCTACAGAGGAGAAGTGCTGGGAGAGAATAATTTATCTGAATATATGAAACTGGTTTAATTGGGGATTAAGATAAAGTATGAACCCAGGTCTCATTTTATCTAGATGGTTTTACCTATCTCTGTTTGTTACCAATAGAACTGATCAAAATATTTTTGTGAGCAATATTAGGGTTGTTTTCATTCCAAAGTTTTCAAAAAATGTCCCATTTTCATTGTTTAGAGGGAAAATCAGTTTGTTTTTTCAAAATCAAAACATTTGGCTAGTTTATTTGGAGGAGAATTATTTAGTTAAATATTTGTGATGATGCAAAGAACAAATGAATGTAAGTTTTCCACACAAAAAATGAAACTTTTCGGCCCCACTGACAATTTTTAATGAAAAAGTTATTTTTTGAAAAGTCATTTGTTAATGGAAAAATATTTTGATTGAAAAATTTTGACCATCACTTGCTACACCATGGAATCAGACCGGCAAGGATACCAGTTACAGAAGAGAGAATCTATTATACACACCTCTGTTGTTTATAAGCAATGACAGGAAAGAAAAGGAAGTAGAAAAAATGAAATTTTGGTACAAAAATAATGAAGTATTGTTTTCTTAAACAAGTTACTGAACATGGGTCAGATTCTCACATGTTATAATTAGGTGCAGTTCCATGAACTTTAAGGCCCAATGTTAGTTCTGTATGCTCTGGTTATTTTACAGGTGGAATGTAAGAAAGATCTGTAAGTTAGAGAGAGAAGATAAAAATAAATTATATCCCCTGGAATTCTAAATGTTAATGGGGAAATTGAGCCTGAGGCATAAGAAATATTTACCCTACACTAGTGTGTGTGACATTTAATTGAATGTAAAACTTACTTACGTAATCTTCCCTGTGTGATCTGTAAAGGTCATTTGTCCCAACTGAAGTCAAGCAGGTAGAAATACAAATTTTAAAGGAGACTGTTTATCTGAAACTTATTCAAACCTGTTAATTTGGTTTTTCTCAGGGAAATTATAAATCAGTAGTTAAAAATATTACCAAGTGTGGCGGTCATGAGTATTTGATTAGAAACCATGTGCTGACTCTATTTTTAATTGTAACACAATAATGCTGCATAAGAGAGAGAGATTGGATTTGCCTTGAAAAAGCAGATATGGCCAATACTGTTGTACTGAACATACAACCACCTTCTCTCAGACTTAACTGGAGCATTTGAGATTATCCTTAAGTGGGTGATCAGTCTCTCACTGTTGCCCAAGTACAGCTGAAGTGAAGGAAGCACTAAAACCACCATGGCTTCTCACACTGAACAAAATTGGCCAGGATGAGTGAATAGCCACAAAACTAACAATCATAAAGTGGGGTGGGGGGGGGATTGTTATGCTCAACAATTTTGCAGAGATGCCACGTCACATGAATGGTTTGTCAATGCAACATGCACAAACATTTCATATTCGTACTATTCATATGACAGGAATAGGATTGCTCACTATTGTCTGCCTCTTTTTGGAGCCAGAATTTTGCAGTTTGTTAGCTTCTTGTTCTAAATTCAATGCATGATTGGTTACACATCCCTCAATCAAAAACAAATTGTTGATTGAACCTAGCCATCCCCAGATGCACTCAGATCTCCCCAACCTTGTGACTTCTGGGGCTGCAGGGGAAGAGGAGCTTTCTCGATCCACAATGGAATTTACTTCTTCATCCTTCCCCCAATGCTGTTTGATGGGAGTATTTCCCTTCAAATGGACCATTCTCTTTCCCCAGCTGAGCTTCTTCAAGGGCTCTTATTAAGTTCCAACTTGCCACCCAGCAACCTGCTAACAGTTGCTAGGATAGAAGTTGAACCCCAAGAGAGGATTCCAGTCCTGGAATCTGATTGGCAGAATGCAGGGTCGTGCTGCTTCACAGCTTCTGTGTAAACCCAGTGAAAGGAACAGGAAGTGGATCATGCAGCTGGGACCTCCCCTAAGTGCATAACAATAGCTCAGTCTCTGTGCTCTGAGGAGGTGCCAGTAACTCTTACTTCCTTCTACATGAATGGCTCCCTAAAATTATAATTATAAATATGTATATTGCTCTAATGTCCAACATATGTCAGAAGCTGTACAAATAGAAATGTATGCTGCTCCCGCTACAATACCTGCTGCAGCTCACTGACCCTACCTGCCTCCTGACATTCAATATTGCCTTCTGGCCTTCCTTGGGCTCTGACCTCCTGGTGTCTGACCTAGTTTGCCTCCTGGTCTGACCACCAAGTCAGACTGTCTACAGCGCACTCTTGACACATACTCAGCCATGCAGGGTTAGTGATGATCTAGCTCACTGACCTCAAGTTGTTGTCCTGTCATTCTTACCTACTAGATCCTTCAGGATTTTTATAGTTGTCTCATCAAAGTTAAGTAGTTGTTGGCAGTCATCTATAGAAAAAGGTAGAGAAACTGCATGTCATTCAGGAACCTCTCCTTTGTTTTGACTAATGAAGTATTTTCCTCCAGTAGTTTCATTCAGTCCCAGGGTTATTTCAGAATTTTGTCTTTTTTTTTTTCAATCAGACTTGGCCTAATTTCTTCCAAACCTCATTTACCAGAAAAGGGCACTACTAAATAATTTATCAGAGACCAGAAGTGCATTAAAAATGTATCTGACAAGAATTAATCCCCCCAGCAAATCAAATAGCAACTTATTTCCTTAAAGCAGTCATGATGGAGTATGCCAATGTCTGAACATGGCAGACTTTGAATCCTTTTTTTACATTAAAATAAATATACAACCATCCTATTTCATATATATATATATATATATATATATAAAATGCCAAGGTCAGCTGACCCACACCTCTAACAATCTGATACTCGGCTAGCAACAGAAATGCAATCCCCTCCAGTTAGAAACTGAATAAAGTGCTGACTTGGTGAATTAATTAATGTAACAGAATATACACAAATCCTTTCTTCTTCCTCTAAGGTCTCATGTTAACAGAAGTGGCAGCCAAACCAGTCATGTAACTGTAACCCATGTTAATACAATATGTCTCTTTGTCACCCCCACTAGTGAGACTACATGTAGAAGCTTGAGTCTACTGCTACTGCTACTACTGTTAAGATATCTCACCTTGTTTTAATTAACTTAAGCAGTCGCAAGTTTGTGCTTTTAAATCCAGAGCCCCTAATTTCCATTCCACAGGTGCCCTAAGCAGGACCATGGTTATGCATAGATTAAGGCTGTGCCTACACTTAAACTGCTACAGTGCCACAGTTGCAGCTACTCTGCTATAGGACTTCAGTGTAGACACTGTCTACAGAGACAGAAAGGGTTCTTGCATCACTATAGTAAATCCATCTGTCTGAGAGGCTGTAGCTAAAATGAGAGAAGATTTTTCTGTTGTTACACATACACTGTTTACACAGGAATTTAAGGGTAGGTCTACACAGCAAAGCTATTTCAATGTAGCAGCCATTATTTTGAAAAAAATTATCCTAGTGCCTACGCAATGCAACTGCTATTTGAAATTGCTAAGCCTCATTCTACGGGGAATAGCACCTATTTAGGAATAGCTATTTTGAAATAGGTGCTGTTAAGACAGGACATAGAACCTATTTTGAAATAAGCCATAGTGCGTCCAATGGTGCTATTTCAAAACAGGCTCGATTCCCTCACTTAACATCACCTATGTAAAAATGGCTGAGTGCATTTCGAAATGCATTTGTGTGTAGCAGCATTATTTCAAAATAAGCTATTCTGCTATAGCTCTTCTCGAATAGCTTATTTCTAAATAAGTCTTCCATGTATACATACCCTAAGGCTAGGGCTGTACTGTAGCTGGATCACAAAATAACATACACAATTTGCATTGTACAAATAATGTAAGTATTTGAGGTAACTTATTTCAAACTTCCCACTGCCCCTCTCATGACAAGGGGTAGCAGGACCAAAATACCATGCTTGAAATAGCCCTGCTATTTTGAATGCAATGTTTAGCTATAGGGATTCTATCCCGAAACAGAAACCACAGTGTAACCATAGCCTAAGGGAATTAAGCTTCCTGCCTTAATTCATGTCTCCCAGGCTCTCCTCTGATCATATTGAAACTGGAGCAGGAACATTACTGCTGGTAATTCAAACACCCATACTTTACTTCCATTTGCTCTCCTAGCTTCCTGCTGACTCACTTCCTGCTACCCTAGCATTCCTGGAGACTCTCTAGGACCCTCTGTCTACAGTTTTAACCCTTAGAGGCAAGAGAGCTAGGGTTATGTTCCAAGAATTAACGACCGTGGAAAGACGTCGGTTGCCTAATTGGCTGGAATGTCCAGAAAAGAGCGTTACCCCTCCCATTCATCACAGAGACAAGAGAATAGCTTAGTGGTTTGAGTGTTGGCCTGCTAAATCCAGGGTTGTAAGTGCAATCCTTGAGGAGGCCATTTAGGGCTCTGGGGCAAATAGATGTTTAAAAAGGGAATGGTGCTTGTTACTACCAAGAAGGCAGGGAACTGGATTCAATGACCTCTAAGGTCCCTTCCAGTTCTATGAGATGGTTATCTCTATATTTAAATCTAAAAGTTTTTAATTCAACTTCAACTCTATTATATAAAAAAGCAATACTAAAATGGGCTAAAATGACAAATTGAAATGTTCCATTTTAAAAATCAAAGTATTTATTTCCCTTTTTTCCAAGGTGAAATTTTGTCAAAACTGACATTTCTTAGTAAATATTTCACTTTCTACAAATCTGCATTTTTCAAATGGAAAAAAATAAAACATTCTACTGGAATACTTCCTATCAACCCTAGTTAGGATTGTAGACACAACCAAGCAAATTTTATTTTGTTTTACCCAGACAAAAATTACACACAGTTAGACTTGCTTAAGGGCAAATAATATCTCTGAGTTGTTCATAGCATTTTCTCTAAAGATGAAAATAGCAAAGAAAGCTTTATTTTTAAGGGATTCAGCAATTGTTGGGACATTTCTACCTTGAGGGAAGGAAGTCTGAGGAAAATACTGACAAAATTTTTTCCTCTTCTGAAACTGCTGCAGTGGGTTGACAATCATTCCTTCACAAAGAGTTTCTCGCTATGGATGCCAGTCATTCATTTTAGAGAGATGCAGTTGAATGGATTAAATTAAGGTGGCCATTCATCTGATTTTAAGTGGACAGTCCTATATTTAAATATCCTGTCTGGTACTGAGACAAAACTGGAAATGTTTTTTTCCTGATATTGGGGATGGGAGATGCCATCTTTGAAGAATGCACTGCCTGATCACTGATGATATGTCTTTACAGGAATGGTTCATGTGAAGTCATGCAGGCGGGGATGTGGTCACACAAGTGAGAGGTGGACCCACACAATTTATGGAAATACGGGAATGTCCAGTATTCCAGGGATATGTGATTGGCTGCAATATTTTAGCTCGTAAGAAATGTGTTTGGTTTCTGAAAGCCACATCTTGCTCCTAGTCAGATGTTGCATTTCATCTAAGGTCTCCAAACTTTTCTACTCAATGACAGAAATGAAAAATCGTACAGTATAAATATTGCACAGTCATTGTCTCGGTTTTACTGATGTTCACATTTGAACTCCTCTCAGTGCATTTTCTTCCTAAACTCTGTATGTCAAACTTTAGAATTGAATTTCGGGGTCAAACCCTCAGCTGGTGCCAATTAGCATCATTTCACTGATGTCACTGGAGGGCCTGCCCATCGATGTTCAATTACAAAAAAGTACGTTCCTGGAGGGTCTAGGTTTTGATCTGAGATATTAAGAGGCAATTACTCAGGAAAGATGATATGGGAATGTCAGGAATTGTTATTTCAGGATTCATGACCTGATGCCTCAGAGCTGTGTTTTTTAAACTTTTTGAGACCATGGAACACCAAACAATAATATTTTTATGTGGGATACCTATGAAATTTTTCTTCAAAAAATTGTCAGATCAAAAAACAGCAAAAAACAAAACAATCCCCCCCCCCCCAAAACAGCAACATCCGTAGAGCAAAAATAAAATGAAGTAATTCAATCAGGTATCACAGCAATGAAGAAGTAACATTGTACCTGGTTTAATAACAGACAATATATATACACACAGCATATCATGCTGTGGCAGTGTGGCAGCTATCAGCATCTGTGAGTTGTTCATGGAACGCAGTTTGACAAACACTGCCCTAGAGCACAATGAGCTGACCGTTGATACCCGTTGGTGAATGGGAGAAGAGTGGCTCTGAGCTACTTGCAAAGTCTGAACAGTCAGACCCGCTGCTGGGGCAGGAGATCTCTGCCGGCATCTGTTGGTGAGCAAGGGGCAATGGCTGAACTGGGAGGCCTTACTTGCATTTCAGTCATGAGACCGTTTGGGGCATTTGAGTTAAGTATTGAGTTTGGGGGTAATAGAATGTTGTTGGCTCTGTTGAGAAAATGTTGCACCAAACAGGCCCAAGGCAGCTCAGGCTAAAGCTGTGGAGAGAGCAGTAGCTGTTTTGAGGGGGGGGGGCGGTAATTCCTACTCAGCAACTAATGCTGCAATTGCCTCACCTGACTTACATGGTAGAGAGGCCCTGGAGCAGCCCAGGCCGTACTGACCAGCCAGCATGCTTGATATCTGAATTATTGTTAACCCAGGGTTGTGAGCTCCATCCCTGAGGGGGCTATTTAGGGATCTGGGTCAAATAGATTAAAAAAAAAAAGAAGGGGGTGATGCTTGGTCCTGCTAGCAGGACCAGTGACTGGACATGATGCCCTCCTGAGGTCCCTTCCAGTTCTATGATATGTGTATCTCCAGATTGTTAAGGCACCCTGTGGGATAGGAATCAGGCCTAATGATTTATACTCTGGCATTCCTGAATTTATTCTATTATCTCTCCCCTGCCACCTCCCCTGCTCCACTTAGAAAGCTTTCTTTGTTTGAAAATCCCTGAGTTCAGTGCTTGCAAGTGGGCAAGACTGTAAAAGGTGCCCAGGGTGCTACATATAGTTTCGTAGGTTTCTAGAAAGGGGTTGAAGTCAGAAATTTGCAGAAGGAACCCACAGAATAAAGAACCTTGCCCTTGTCTGTTGCCAGCAACAGCTGGGGGAAGGGTTAGGCTTCTGTGAATTGCTATTTAGTGAAGCTTCATAGCCAGGTTCTAGTTGCCAAGGCCCAAGTCCTGCAAATTGTTATGCAGGCATTTAACTTTACACACATGAGTACAGATATTGAAATTAATGGGAGAACTCCCAGGATTAAAGTGAAGCCCCAGTGTTTAAGCGTCTTCAGGATCTGAGCCCCATAAAGTCTGGAAGTACCTCATTGTATTGAACATGCAGAACATTTCATTTCTGTGGATGACTGAATGATGGGATTGTTTTCAGTAATAAAGAATATTTATTGTAGTGTTACTTGAAGGTCTTTCTACAGAACGTTTTAACTCAGCTATCAAATAAGTCTGCCTTTTTGTTCTCTTGACCTTGGAGCTTAACATTTAGAATGAATCATGTTAAGAGCGAACCTTCAGGATATTTGAAACCCAGTGACATCACTCACCACAGAGAATTGTACAGACATCCTGCTGCAGCAAACACCTCGTTTCTGGTGACCAATTTTAACCACTTCAGGACTTGAAAAAATCAAATCACTCCCAGCATCTATTTAATTTTGGACTACAGGGCCAGAGTACCGAAGTTGAGTTAACTACCTTTACTTGCGTGTGCAATCTCACATGCAAACTTCTGCACATGCAAAAGGGTTAACTATCGGCATATGTTCCATTTGCATGCCCAGTCATGCATTATACACATAAACATGCTGATGCAAAAGCAACATGCTAAATTTGTCCATGTACCAATTTCCATGCACATGCATTGCCTGTGCTGTGCAATGAGGTGTAATAATTTGACCCACTCTTTTATATCAGCCATAAAACTCAATGTTCAGGGGAATAAAGTTCACAATCTGTTTTGGCTTAAAGGATACGAGTAATAAGTTCTTTGGAGACTGTATAAAAATAACAAAGGCTCACTAAAGTTCTTGGTAATATTTAGATCACTATAATCCTACTGCATACAAGTGTGTCACCACATTACAGATTTCCTATGTATTATGTTCTTACAGGAACAGCTAGAAGGATCTTCTCCAACCATAATTTCTGATGCTAAATGTCAATTCCTGATGTTCCAGCCACATAATATCTGCAATATATATGGATACTATATAATGGAAACAGGGAAAGTGGCTTAATCAAGATATCTAGTATCATATATGTGCAACTTTTCACAGCCTGTGTGTTTGTTAATTTTAACCCACCTCTTTAAAAAGTTCAGACCCTGACATTTTCAAACCCTTTGAGTGTGAAATCAAGGTAAACCTGAAATAAACTGTGTGTGTAATCCCAGAGGCACTGAGAAGGGAAAGTGAAGTCAATGCTCTACAGCCCTGGCTGAGTGCCAGCTTGCTTTTAGCTCACAGGGTAGGTCATGCACAGGGCTTTAGCTCTTAAGGTTGTGGGGTTCATTCCCTCCTGCTAACACCCAGGGTCTGGCTGCCTTATGTGTGCCTACTCCAGAATTACAAATCAGATCTCCCTGAACCAATAGATGTGTGCACAGAAGACAGATGTGCCAAACAAGAGGGAGGTGTGAGAATTAATGTTCCTCTATGTATTGTGAGTACTGGCGCCGACCCCATGGAAGACAGTATCACTTTCTTAGCATCACTGGAAGACAACTTCCTCCCTCCCCCTCAATGTCTCCTGTCCACCAGTGGCCTCCCGGATCAACTTCTCCCGCTATCTTCCAGCACCCCCTGTGCTGGGATCAGCTGTTTTGTGGTGTGCAGGAGGTGCTGAATGGGAGGAAGGGGAGTGGGGCCACAGAGGGCTTGGAGAAGGGAGCAGAATTGGGTGAGAAGAAATGCGGCTGGGGTGGGAACTTGGAGGAAGGGGTTGGATGGAGGCAGGGCCTGGAAGAAGCCAGTTCATGTGATTGTGGGAGCACCTAGGTGCTCCAATCAGTGACAAGGAACATATTGTGCTAGGCCCTGTACGAACACAGTTGTTACTCCAAAGAGCACATCTAGTTCAATGTAGTGAGCAAGCTATTCAACATTGTTCACATGTTCTCATGGTTTAATAGACACCGAACACAGGCTATGTTGACAAAACCCAGGAGCGTCCAGATTCCCAAAGTGTTCTGTCAACAGTAAATCAACAGAACGTGGTACTTCTGTCCACAGCAGCGTGCCGCTTGTCCATGAGGCAGAACACCTCTGTCGACAGATGCTGTTGTCAGAAAGCTGGCCTGGATATTCCAGGGAACCTCTGTCGATATACAGGGCTTCCAGGATGCCAGGGAGCCCTGTTTGCTGCACTTGCGGTTGGCCATATTGTTGAGAAAGCAGCCGGGCTGTCCGGCTTCTCTCTGTCAACAGAGTGGGTTACTCTTTCGATCCGTTTGGCAGTCTGGCTGTGATCTGTCGATAGAAGTTTTAACAGAAGATATCTTCCAACAGGAACTTTTGTTGACAGATCACTGTAGTGTAGATGTAGCCATAGACACTCTGGCTTGTTTCCCCTTTCACTCTTACATATACACCATCTACCATATGTCCTCACATGGGCTCTGCCCCTTTAATGTCTCGTTGGCTGTGTCTACATGTGTCAGATCTTCCAGAAGAGGATCTTCTGGAAGCCATCTTCAGGAAGATCATCTTCCAGAAGAGAGCAGCTACACACAAAGTGGCACTCGAAGGAGCTGTCTGGTCTTCCGGAAGATCGCGTCCACACATGCGCAGTTGTTCTTCCAGAAGAACAGGGCAGGAAATGCCTCAGATGGGGTCACCAGGCCAGAGAGCACTTCTGGGGCACCAGCCACACAGCCTGTTAAAGGGCCATCCCAACAGCCCCTTCCTGCACTAGCTGCTGAGGCCTGTTGTGCTGCTCCCAGCATAGCTTGCTATCCCACTGCTCTTGCAACAGCCCACATGCTGGGCATGGACCCCGAGGTCCTTCAGCAGCACAGGCTCACCCTGACAAGTGTGCTGGGGATCCTCATGGCCACCCTCCTCATCCTGCTGCACAAATGCAGTGTAAGCACAGAGGCTCCTGGCCCTTCCGGGCCCCCAGCAGCCCGTCCCCCACATCTGGACCAATGCCATCAGCAGTGACCGGTGGGACAGGGTGGTTATGGCATAGTGGGATGATGAACAGTGGCAGCAAAACCTGCGCATTGTGAAGGGCACATTCCACAAGATCTGGGCCTGGCTGGTGCCTCTGCTTCACTGCCAGGATGTGGGGCTGTGGCAGTCCTCCCAGTGGAGAAGCACCCATCCATCGCTATCTGGAAGTTGACCACCCTGGATAGCGACTACTCCATGGGGCAGCAATTTGGGGTGGGCGAGTCCACCATCAGGACTACCAGACTGGAGGTAAGCCACATACTGGGCACCAGCCCAGCTCGGGGAGTGGGGGGGTGTCAGGCAATGGGGACCTGGATGGGCCTCAGACACAGGGCCAGGGGGCCCACCACAGAAGACCCCAATACCTCACCCATACACAAGCCCACTCACAGAGGGGCACCCTGCCAGGGAGGCCATGGGAGGGTGGGACTGGCTCAGGGTACCCCATGGCACATTCATGAGTGTGCACACTCTCTGTCCCCTGCAGGCAGTGAGTACTGTCAAGAAAATGATTGTGTGGTGGCTCATGCACCTCGGGGACCTCGATGTGGCAGTAGCAGGTTTTGTGGAGCTCAGCTTCCCCCAGTGCTTTGGGGCATTGGATGGCATTGATATCCCCATCAGGGCCCTGGCCTGACACGCTAGCCAATACGTCAACCACAAGTGGTACCACTCAATCGTGCTCCAGGAGGTGGTGGATGCTTGAGGCCAGTTCACTGATGTCTATGTCGGCTGGCCTGGCCGGGCACATGATGCCTACATCTTTCAGAACTCCACCCTGTGCACAGGATGGAGGCGGGCAAATATATCGCCCAACGGGACCTCATCATCAGTGGCATCAACATCCCACCATGCCTGGTAGCTGACCTGGCATACCCCCTGCAGCTGTGGCTGTAGCACCCCTACACAGGGCACCTGACCCCATCCCAGGAGCTCTTCAAAGCCCAGCTGGGGTTCTCCCAGAACACAGTGGAGTGACCTTTGGGCGCTTAAAGGCACAGTTCAGATGCTTCCTCACATGCCTTGATGTAGGGGTGGAGAATGTCCTGCTACTCGTGGCCACCTGCTGTGCTCTCCACAACCTCACTGAGGTGCGTGAGAGGACACAGCACCAGGGCAGGCTGGCCCAGCCACCACGGGAGTATGAGCAGCCACCCATGGCCCCCAACTGGCAGCTCCAGTGGGATGGTCTCCACATCTGGAAGGCTCTCTGGGAGGCCTTTACCCATGGGGACCGCTGAGCCAGGCCCCCAACACAGGTCCCCCAAACAAACAGGGACACAGGAGTGCCAAACAAAATTGTATTATGTAAATAACTAACTAGAATACCATGTATATATAAACAGAAAAATTGCTTCAACATAATGCAAGGGAGTGGGATCGACTATTTAAAAGAGTGAAGCTTCTGGGCAGTGGGGGCATAATAACTGGGTGTGGAAAGGGATGGGAGGAGAGGGGACCCTACTCAAGGAATGGAGTGGAGGGCTGTGAGCCCTGGCACCCACGATTGCCTCTCCCGCCCAGGGTGTGTGGTCCCCTTCAGGGCTCCAATGGAGTGGGGACCATAAGGAGGTGGTGGTTGGCAGCCAGTGGCACATCCTTGATGGGAGGAGTTGAGGGGATGGTTCCCGGGGTGGGGGGCCTGCCACAGGACCCACCGTGGCCAGGAGCCAGGCAACCAAGTCTCGAAGTGCAGCTGCAGGAAGACCCTGGGGAAGTAGGGCAGCTAGGGCCTTGGGGTGGGGATGACTCAGGCCTCATTGGTGGGGGAAGGGGGGCAGTAGCGGGGGAGGGGGGAGAAGATGGTCAGGGGTGTGTGGCAAGGGCAGTGGAGGCAGTGGGAGGGGAAAGGGGGGTGGCAGGGGAGCAGTGGGGAGGCAGGAGGAGGGGAGGGGGTGCCAGTGGGGAATGCCATGAGGGTCCCGCACACCTTGTGGAGCATCCCCATCACCTACCCCCATGTGTCTTGGTGCCACCGGAGGTCCTCCGCCTCCACATCATTTTGGTGGCAGAGGGTGGCTGCATATGCTGCTGCCTCCTCCCCCAGGCTCCAGCAGCAGATCCTCTGCACCTGCTGGGCTGCACCTATGTGTGTGGGTCATTGGCCTTGCAGGGGACTGCCAGCACCTCTGGCCTGAATGCTGCCAGCTGGCCCTGGGCTCCTCCGGCACCTCTCCCATCCCCGGGATGGAGCTGCTGTAAGACAAGGGTGGAAAAGGGGGTTTAGGGCCCCAGCCAAGCCCCATGTGGCAGTCCCCTGGCCTCCCAGGCACCTTCCCCTGGGCTGGACACAGGAGGCCCTTGTACCACAGGCCCAGGGCCCTGGCACAGTGGCCTGGGCAGCCCCTCACCTTAGGGATGCTGCCACCTGTGAAGGGCCCCACGCAGGAATGGGGTGCAGGGAGAGAGGGGTGCGGTTGGGCACAGAGGGTTCTATGCCTGGGGCATGGGTAGGCTGGGTGCAGCTATGCATCCTGGGTTCTCCCCTGCATGGACCTGCATATGTAAGGGCTCCTGGGGGGGACGTGAGGGGTGCCCTGCAGCTTGCCTGTGGCCCCGCGTTGCACTCTGGTGTGGGCTTTGGGCAGGGCATAGTAGGAGGGCCTGCGTGTGTCCCCACCGGGAGATGCCCCATGCTGTGTGCTTATCTGGGGTGACATCATATAGGTCCGGGTCTGCTCTGCTGGCCGTGGCCCAACTGCCCGGCTCTGAGACCAGGGCTATCACCAGGGACCTCTCGGGGGAGGAATCATCCGAGGGTCCCTGGGGCTGCCTGGTGGCCTCACCCTCTTCCCCAGCCTCTTTGGTGGTGCTGCCATCCTCCCACTCTGGTACAGCAGGGGGAGGGAGGGGTCCATGGCTGCCATGTCCACTTGGTGGTGCGGTGGCGATGCGTCATCACCCTCCAGGATGTCCCGCAGCTCCCTATAATAGCGACACCTGGCTGGGCCAGCCCTGCAGTGATGACTGCTGTCCCTGGCCCATGCATATCCCTGGTGTAGTTCTTTGATCTTGCGCCGAACGTGGCCGGCAGTCGGGGCAGGACAGCCATGGGTGGCCAGGGCTGTGGCCAGTCGGGTGCAGGCAGAGGCATTTCACCAGTGTGCTGGTGTGTCCTTCAGGGCATCTTCCTCATGCCAGAGTGCGATCAAGTCTCGCAGCTCTGGCTCTGTCCAGTCAGGGACTCTATTCTTATGGGGCCGCTCCCCCTCCTTGCTGCCATCATCTGGCTCCTCAGGGATGCCCTGGGGCTCACAGGGTGGGGGCTGGCTGCTGGCCATCCAGCTGCTGACTATCGAATCTGGGGTGGCAGTGGGTTAGGTGCTGCAGCCCAGCACATGCTGATAGCCTCACAGCCCCTGCTTCCTGCTCTGGGGTTTCTAGGTCCTTGCAGATTTAACTGCTGCTGAAAGCAGGCACAATAGAGCTCTCAGGAGCTTGCTAGAGTGTCTCTTGGCTGCAGCAGGGAGCCACCATAGCAGACCACTTCTTCCAGAAGAAGTGGTCTGCGAGTGTCCACACGTGCTTTCTTCCAGAAGAATCTTCCGGAAGAAGGCATTAGTCCCTTTGCGAAACTGACGTCAGGAATCCAGAAGTGCCTGATGTGGCAAAGCAGGGAACTGAACCTGGGTTTCCTGGATTGATGCGTTAAGCATGCAACCATTCTTTCTCCACTAGCACACATCTTAGTACAGCAAATATAATAAAATATCACAGGGGCAAGGATTCTCCTTCCGATAAAAGGAGTCTCTCCACTCACCCTCTCTGGGTCTGCAGACTAATTGCTGATGAAAGGATGAATTTTTTCCATGACAGACTGTTCTCTCACTAATCTTATTTTAAGTACTGTAACATAACGAGGATTTATTTTGGTCTCTCTGTGTTTTTTTTTAAACCAGAGAAAAAGGAAATTGTTATTTGTTTGATTTCTAGTTTAGTACTTAATATACCAGGTTGACACAAGAACAGACACAAGAACGCGGCTTGCTTATTTGTGTACAGATAGCAGTTATCCTCCAAAATATCACACACACAATCTGTCTGATATGTTTTGAGTGTCCAGAACAGTTTAGAATAATAACCCTTGTAGCTGGACAATGGTTTTTTGGAGCCTACTCACAGGGCTCAAGTAATTAGCAACTTTAAGATTAAATCTTTGATAACTCCAAGTCCATATGTGCTGGGTCCATGCTCCAAAAGTTCATCCTTTGGAGTTGTATCAAATCACTGAATGATGAATTCTGGAGCAGCAGCAGAATGGAGGTAGCCAGCCAGGAGGGCATTAGAGGAAGCCACTGATCATAGCAAAATAAAGTTAGGTTCAGTAGAATGTATCTCGGGAACAGGTTGTGAAGGAAGTGAAATTTACCAGTGACCCAAGTACATTATTTTGCCACCCAGCAGAGTGCACAGGGGTGGGTAGGGTTTGATAGAAGTCTCCTGGGTCAGCTATATGTACAATGGTACATCAAAGGGTGGCATGTGAGGTCTCTTCTGAGAGTCAGTTGCCCATAACTGTTCTTAAATGTATGTACAGATGATATTTAAGGAGTTATGTATCAGTCCTAGACATTGTGTTCTCCAGGTATTAGCTGTGTCTACACGTGCACACTACTTCGAAGTAGCGGCACTAACTTCGAAATAGCGCCTGTCGCGGCTACACATGTCGGGCGCTATTTCTAAGTTAACTTCGACGTTAGGCGGCGAGACATCGAAGTCGCTAACCTCATGAGGGGATCGGAATAGCGCCCTACTTCGACGTTCAACGTCGAAGTAGGGACCGTGTAGACGATCCGCGTCCCGCAACGTCAAAATTGCCGGGTCCTCCATGGCGGCCATCAGCTGGGGGGTTGAGAGATGCTCTCTCTCCAGCCTCTGCGGGGCTCTATGGTCACCGTGGGCAGCAGCCCTTAGCCCAGGGCTTCTGGCTGCTGCTGCGGCAGCTGGGGATCCATGCTGCAGGCACAGGGTCTGCAACCAGTTGTCAGCTCTGTGTATCTTGTGTTGTTTAGTGCAACTGTGTCTGGGAGGGGCCCTTTAAGGGAGCGGCTTGCTGTTGAGTCCGCCCTGTGACCCTGTCTGCAGCTGTGCCTGGCACCCTTATTTCGATGTGTGCTACTTTGGCGTGTAGACGTACCCTCGCAGCGCCTATTTCGATGTGGTGCCGCGCAACGTCGAAGTTGAACATCGACGTTGCCAGCCGTGGAGGATGTGTAGACGTTATTCATCGAAATAAGCTATTTCGATGTTGGCTTCACGTGTAGACGTAGCCATTGAGATAAGGAAGGTCACCAGGAGGAGACATACTTCAAAAATGTTCCTGTCTGGCAGGAGATAAGACACCTATCTCCCTGTCATTTGTATTGTGTATATTATACGCCTCACAAGGTAGGCCTATTTTAATACTAAGCCACTGGTGATAAGAGATTGTTTCAGCCTGTGGGTTTTGCAAATAGTAGATGGTGTCCTGTTTATAAACAATAACAAAGGATTGTTCTGGCCTATCTTGTTGTGCAAGGAAACATCTGTTCGGTGGTGGGGTGCCTCTACTTAGTAGACAAGATGACAGCACACTTGTCTCATGAAAGGAGGGTCATAGACGGCCTAACTGTAAAGTGCTGTAAGGATGTTGGATGGACAAGACATGATTAGACAAGAACCCAGTCTTGTTAAGCCTAGGCTCAAGCATGCATGTTATGATTTTATTTTATTTGTAACAATTTGTTTCCAGTGCTTCTACTTGGCATTATTTGAATCTCTGTTCTGGTAAATAACCTTGTGCTGTGTGTTAAGTGGGGTGGTGATCAAAGGTGGAACTGGTAAGCAGGGGTGCGTTGCTTCTTTGGAAGCCACGAACCTGTGAATTCTGAAGTGCCCAGGGAGCAGCGGCTGGACACTTCAAGCAGTTGTTTGGAGGGCTTGAGGGTTAGAGTTGCCAGTCACTATCCTGTAAAGTAACAGCTGGGCTTGTGGAGTCTGGGTTGCTTGTGGAGTTGGAGAGCTGACTTCTGGCAGGCACAGATGAACTTCCTCATGCTGGGTAGGGGCAAATGAGGTGCCTCACAAACCTGGGTATCCTGGGAAGCATCACAACCGGTTTTCTCAACTGATCACCTGTGAAGCCTGCATGTCAGTCCTGCAAAGTGCTGATCACTGCAGCTTTGATCCATCAGATTATCTGAGCATGTGCATAGCTTCACTGAAGTCATTAGAACATCTCATATTAGTTAAGCATCTTGCATGATTGAATCCCACAGCATGATTAGAGCTCTCCCCTATCATCCCACACCTCTCACCACTCTTCCCCCATCACCACCCACACACTGACTGGAAATAGACAGGCAGAGGTACAGAGGCATTGTTAAGATCCAGAGAAATACTGCAAAGTCAAGCAATTCATTAAAAAGCAACACTGAGATTTTAAAAAATGAATGAAGTTGAGTGATTATATTTTGCTATTGAGATCTGCGTCCTTCAAATGTCAAAAGTCCTAGGCACAAATCCCAAAAACCAACAGCAAAAAATTAACCTGTGAGTTTCACTGTTCCCCATTCCTTGGGTACTCATTCTCTCATCCCAAAATTGGGAAGTTTCTTTAGTGTGGCTAGAATTGTGGGTGTCTAGATTTCTCCAGCCCTTTATTATGTTTCTGACTTTCTGCATTTTTAAAGTATGCACCCAGTGGGTAGGCAGAGAGAGTGGGGAGTGGGGAAGATTAGAGGCAAGTGCATGAAGTGTGAAATATCCTCCCCTGCAATTTTGCAGATAGACAAATAAACGAACTGTTGCTGCGAATGAGTCACTTTGCTGTGTACGCTCCTCACAATGTATGATTTATATTTTACATGAGCAATGCACTTTTTAAAATGCAGTTTTGTAAGGGAAAAGTCATCCTCCCCACACACTAACACTCTCCCCCATGGGTCCAATTCTCCCCTGCTGTCATTTCTATTGAACACAGTAGGAGTTACTCATCTCCTGCAGAGGATAATTAATCCACAGTTCTATGCTTTACAAAAAAAAAACAAAAAGAACTATTGTAGACCATGAGCTCACAGTCATAGCTGCATGGGCAGGTCCTTCGACGTACATCAAGGTCTCTTCAAGCCCAGATTCCATGCAGATTCACAGGTCAACCCATGTAATTCTAACCGGAAGACCAGAGCTATAAATATAATTTCAGTAAGTGCACATCTTCATCATCATCGGACGCATTCCAAAGCTCATGAAGTCAATGGGGTCCTTTCCAGAGACTCTCCTGGGCTTTGGCTCAGGCTTTTAACAAGAACATAGCATCCTGAAACTGCTGTGGAGGCCCCTCCATGTGCCTATGTATTGATTTCATGAGGGCTGTTCATGGGTGAACAGCCATTATTTTTTTTCCGATTTGGTGTTTGAATGAAAAATTTAAAACAAATGAATTTGTGAAATGTGTTGCATGAATGGAATATGACCTTTTGTCTGAAATATTCCATCCAGCTCAGTAATGGTAGAAAGTGTCCACCTTTCTGTAATGCACTGCGGAATCCAGGTCTAAGTTCTGAACACCCTTGGTTGAGGCTGGCTGCTATATTGGAGATAACTGAGAGGTGGATAAGTAATGTATCTGTATTTCCATAGGATTATGATGCTATTGTTTGGCATACAACCCTTCTTTGTGCATTGCAAGGTAAATAAGCTGACATTAGCTGAAGTTTGATTTTTCTTATAGTGAATGGAATTTTCTAGTTTCCAAAGCAGTAATATTCTGTAAAGAAAACTAGAAAAGGCCTGGATCTATCTAACCCCCTCCACCACCAGATCTAACCATATACAAACATGGAAACATTTTGTCCCAGCTCCAAGATGTTTAGCTCACTGAAGGTCCTCTATTGGCCCTGGGGCAAATCAAATGGTCCTTATATTTGAAATGAAAAGGTTTAATTGACACTTGTATATAAACTCAGTCTATCAGTAGTGCTATGTAATGCTGTAACTGTGCTGCCAATATGAGTCAGAACTGCATACACCAATTGATCTTCAGTGGAGGGAATTTTGTCCCGGAACAACTTGGCTAATAGCCATTGTTGGACCTATCCTCCATGAACTGACCTTGAACTGAACCCAGTTATATTTTTGGCCTTCACAACATCACCTGGCAATGAGTTTCACACAGGCTCACTGATGTTGCGGGGGTGGGGGGATGCAAATAGGGCAATTGCCCTGGGACCTGGAAAGGACCTGGAGGGGTTCTGGCTGCTGCCACCACACTTGCAGCAGCAGTGGCAGCTGGAGCCCTGGGCCCTTGACATAGCTGCTAGAGCCCCATGCAGTGTGCTCTGGGCAGCTCTGAGGGCTGGCTGATGGGGAGAAGGCCCGGTGCGGTCCAGACGGTGTTGAGAGCTGGCTGCCCCATTCTTCCCCTTTTTGCCCAAAGCTCCATCCTTCTGGGAGCATAACACCATCCCACCATCTTGCCCAGATGCCTGTGAAGTTGGTCGGCTCCTCTTTTTCACAGATGACTCTGACTTCCCACAACACACTAGTCAAGATCCATGGGCCCGGCTCATGTCTATCACAACATGTAATGTACCTCATCCAACAACAGCTGTGGGGGTGAAACCAGACAATCCCTATGCTGGCGCAGGAACTCACCCTGCGAAATGATACATGTGAAAAAAATACACCATATCATCCATGAGAGAACACTGCTCACAGAGCGATCTCTCCATATCTGCCCTCTCATTCCCTAGCCTGGAAGGAAATCTGCACACAATCTTCACAACGTGTGCCTAGAAGCTTAAAGGTGTAACTTTGCAGGCGCTAGGCATCAAGGGTTTAATAGACATTGGCTGTATGGTTTACTACAGGGGGATCCAATAGTAATTCAAGGATCATCACACTCGTGGTTATGATCCTTGTGTGTTTGCCACAGGAGAGTCCTTCCCCTCCCCCCGAGACAGGCAACCCCCGCCCACGCCCACCAGCTCTAACTGCATATTCCAGCATCTCACTGCAGCCACTGCTGCTGCAGCAAGGGGCCTCTTGGATTGCAGGGGGCTGAAGGAGCCACGCGGCTCCCAGCTGAAGCCTCAGGAGCCGCACTGGGGAAACTGCTTCAGGGGCTGCTTCGTCCGCTGCTGCCGTGCACTCTTCCTACCAAGTGGTGGGGCACGTGGGCGGAGCGAGCGAAGGACGCTCCAACTGTGCGGCTCTGCTGAGCTTCATTTCACCACACCCCGGTGCTCTATTTGCCGTATGTGGTGAAGACGGAGTGTATTGAACACCACAGGTTTATTACAGCAGGGCAAACCACTAAGCCCCCTCTCTCTTGCCCTGTGACTGCAGAGGGGTTCGTGGGCCCTTCACTTGCAATGGTCTTGGAATTTGCTCCTCAGCCTAGGAGGCTCAGATCAGGTGTATTGACTAATTGTGCTAAATCATCTGTTCCACCCAAAGGTGAAAGTAAGCTGGACTGCCCCAGTGTGAAAGTGGCCAGCTGGGAGTGGGGCTCTGACCCAGCTCCTTGCCCAGAGCTGAGGCTGAGAGCAAAGCCCTGCGTGCAGCCAGGACCCACGAGAGCTCCAGGTGTGTGGGGCCAGCAGCCAGGACCTCAGCATGCAAGGCTGGCAACAAAGCCCCAGGTGCGTGGGGCCAGTAGCTCGTACCCCACCACACAGGGCCACAGAAAAGCCCCGGGCTCATGGGCCTGGCAGGAGAGCCCAGGCATGTGGAATTGGCATCTGGTACCTCAGGTGCTGGGCCAGAAGCCCAGGATGCTGCAGCACCCCCTACATGCCTGATTCCTTCCTGTGCCTTTGGGTGCTGCCCCACACCTGCCATTTATTTGGGAACAGGAGCAGCATGGGGCAGGGTCACAAACCAGGACTGTCCCTGCCCTGAGGAGCCCCCTCCATACTTCACTCTACCCATACCCACTCCAACCCCTTGCCCTGACTTCTTCACCCCCACCACCCCATGCCCCTGTCCTAAGCCCCCACATCACCAACCCCCAGCCCTGAATCCTGCACCCAGCACAACTTCCAACCCCCTGAGCTGGGCCCCCCTTCTCCTTTCCAGAGCTCCCACCTCCACACACCCACTCACACCAACTCCCTGCCCTGAAGTCCTCCAGTTCCCTGCCCTGAGCCACCCTCCCTCCCCTGCACTCCATTCCATGCTTAAATTTCCTAGAGGTGCTGTCTGTGGCAATCCCCATCTCTGAGCCACCTGAAAGTTAAGTTACTCCCCACCCCATCCCCCGGTTCTATCTTGTATCTAGCTATCATACTCTGAGTACCTTTCCCAGACCTGAAGAAGATCTCTGTGGGTATGTCTATACTGTGGTAAAACCTCCACAGCATAGCCATTGCTGATCCAGGTCAGCTGACACAGGCACACAGAGCTTGAGTTACGGGATTATAAATCACATTTTGGCTAGGGCTACCATGTAGGCTCTGAAACCCTGCAAAGCAGGAGGTGTCAGAACTCGGGCTCTAGCCGACATCTGAATGTCTACCTGCAATTTTAGCCCTTTCAGCCCAAGTAAGCTGACCCCAGCTCAAAGATTCAGTGCCGCAGGTTTATCATCATGTAGACATAATCCCTGTAAGCAGAAGTTGGTCCACTACAAAGTATGACCTAACTCACCTTGTCTCTCTATTAGTCCAGCACATTCAGGATATATATCTATAATAGCAGAAATTTTCCCTTTTGATTTGCAAGCAGCCTTTTAAAGCCGAGCTCTTTTGTTCAAGGTGTAAGTCCTTTATTCTTTAACTCACGGTGTTTGCACATTCCAGAGACAAGTAAAATGCAAAATAAGTAAATTTATTAAGACTGCTTGACTTCAAAGGCTCTCAAATCTTTAATATATTGATCATATTCTGTGAAAATCTGCATAACGCACACAAGAAATCAGTTCCTAACTGAATATCAGGCTTTATTCAGAGGAGAGCCTGCATGATTAATTAACTGCAAGAACTCAAGTAGTTAATCAATGTTAATAGAATAACTAGACTGAAATAGAGCTTTTTCATGCATTTGGAATCTGAAACCAGGGATTTGTCTCTTATTTTTAAAATATGATATAGGATTGATTCAAGACAAAAATGTTCAGCTAGAGGTTGAGTTTCATGCACTGTCCATGATACAAAACTTAGGACAGGAAGGTTTAGAGGGAAATGTTCCCTTTCATTTCTCAAAGCAAATCTCTGCTGCTTTTTGGACACAATCCACTCCATTGAGGTGCTGCACTCACATGTAACAGTAGGGTGATCACTACAGCAAGTGTGAAAAATCAGAGCAGGAGCTGAGGAATAATAGGCATCTATATAAGACAAAGCCCTACATATTGGGACTGTCTCTATAAACTAAGGACAACTGGTCACGTTATGCAGAGAAGAGTGGGAGCTAATTTTTAGCTGCAGAGGAAGAACTTTAGACTCACTGCCATAAAGTCCCTGAGGAACCTTACAGAAGTAGAAAACTTACAGTAATTAAGTTCTGTTCTCCCAAGCACTCTTTCCTGCCTGTCTCCAAAATGCATGTGGCATGTCCTCTTCAACTTCTGATATCAGAAGAGGAGGCACATCTGGAACATCTGGCTGCCTTTATCATCTCTCAGTCCGTTGGCTGAGAGTCCCCCTTACAGGGGGAATTCTTTATTAGCCATTTGCAGTTGCTTTAAGGCTTCTTACACCAAGCAGTGATATTACTGGACTAGAGAATCCAGCCTGTGATTGCAGTGCAAATTAGACTGAGTCTGTTTCGAAGTAGTTCTCCATTCAGAACTTCTATAGGTATCAGTGTCCTGACCCCAGAACCAGCATAGAATATGCAAAATTATTCTCCACTCTGCTCTTTGGATTTTGCCGTCAGCTTCTGTTCCTGAGATGGTAGTTTCATGTGCATGATTCTGGAAGAAGGGGTGTCTTCCCTTCTATGATTAATTGAATGTCTTATTGAGCATCTTTTTTCATTGTATTAGTTGTCAGGTGGGAGTAAATTTTGTTGTCTGCAAGATGCTGGCTGATTTGATGCAGCTGAAGTTGTAAGTGGGTCTGGACAATACATGGCAAAGAGATGACATGGGGAAATTTATGTCACATCTGCTCCCAGCTGCTGGCCTTGCAAGGAGAAGGGGTCATAGTCTGAAGCCAGCAGGCATGGTTGTGATGCCCTGCACCATACCAGTCCTTGTCTCCATTTTTGGTCCTTTGTGCTCACCAACCAGCCTGAGGCCATCATGGCAGCTCTGCAGTCCCATACAGTAGTCTGAACAACAGAACCCCCTGCCTCTCAGAAGATGATATATTTCAGTCTGCCCCACTAACTGTTCAGATCACAGCTCCATTCAGTCTTATAGCTCCTGGTATACTTTTCTGTTGTTCTGAGAATGTGAATAAAGTGACTCAAATTCAAGGACTGTAGAGGGACAATCCAGCAATCAATGAATTGATCCTATTGTCTCTGTTGGGAAGTCCTTGGTAAATGCAGAATTCAGGATATAGGCTGCTAATCTCCTGCTTCCAGGATTCCAAAAATATATATATCCAATAAATAATACAGCAGTATGCATTGGAATATTATTCTGTGGGCAAGGTCAAAAATAAGATGACTACACCTGGTTTAGTTCTCTTGAGTAATAAATGAACTGTCTTTTTCTCAGCTAATATAGCTGTTCTCATTACTGGAAACATTCTGCAATAATCATCCATCTAGGATCCCTGTCTTGTTATAGATGTAGATATTAAAATTCTAAATGAACCCCCCTAATATTCACAATGGATATATAACTGAAATATGATGTTGAACTCTTTTTTCATGCTATGAAGAAGACCTCAGCAGCTAAGAATGACAAGTGAATACATGTATATCTTATTTCTATTTACATTTTTTAATGTAAATAGACCATCTACTGTTTGATATAATGTTAATGTTCTCTCTCTAGGGTTTACAGCATTTCAGTGTTCCAAACATAAATTTATCTGAATTCTTTGCCGTTGTAAAAGGCAAACTTTCAGTCTCAGTTACACTGAACTGAAAGAAATTTGAGATTACATCATATTTGAACAGCTACAGTGATGACAATACGGCAGTGTTAATAAATACTGCGATTCACCCCACTACGTACATATGCAAAAACGTAATTAATACAATATTCATGTTGAGAAACCTAGCATTTATTTGTCAGGAAATTGATTATTAAGGATGAAAGATAAATCTGAAAGGTAACACCTTATGCTAATCTTACTGTATAGTGTATCCTTATACCAGTATCAATTATTTGGATACTAATTAACACACAATTTTATAATACATGCTATTTTTTCCTTAGGCAACCTTTTATGTAACATAGTGCCAGCTGTTACTGAAAAGCATCAACAGCAGAAGATTCTATGTAATAGAATTTTGAAAATATCATGTAACAATGCAAACCAGAATTGGCACTTATTAGTCATCAGATTGCTGTTTTTGCAACCAAGAAATAAAATTGAATTTCCAGACAGTTTGTTTACAAGGCAGTGAGAGATCTTTAAAAGTGTTAATTCCCTTTACGATTAAGCAATCAAATGTTTTATGTGTATTTGGTTTATTTCATTAGCGTAAGTGCATTTGATACTGTGCAAATGTATTGCAAACATCTTGCTCTGGATCTGTCACAGAGTGCTTTGGTATCTTCTGTTCTTCTTTAGTTAGCCTGCAATCTGTGATCACTGGGATTTTCTTTGCTTCACAGATTTGTTCTGGTTTCCCATGAGTACCCATTCTGAGGCACTTGTTTGCTGGGTTTGTTGTTAAGGGTTTTTAAAGAACTTTGAATAGTGCTGCTGAGTCAGAAAGTGGGCCATCTTGCCCAGTATCCTATCTTCCAATAGTGGTCAGGGCAGAGTAAGAACAGGGGGATGGCGGGGAAACAGGGCCTAGGACAACACAGTCACAAAGGCCCCCTCCCAATATATTAAAATATTAATGTAACATCATTATTTAAGCTTTAAAATATATTCATGCTTATTTTTACTCATTATTCGTTACTTATTGCTACTTATTTCACTTAAACTAATTTTAAAATAAGAACGACATGACACTTTTCTTTTGTTGCAATGAAGTGAATTGTTTAAACAAAATGGAGCTATGGAGCCTGGGGTCCCTCATGCCTGGAAGCCCTGGGGCAGCTGCCGCTTTTGCCCTTATGTTAATCCTCCACTTACAGTGGTTGGTGCCAGCTGCTTCAAACGGAAGGGACCAGAACGGGACAATGATGGAGTGATCTATCCCCATCTCTTTGGCAATCAAAGTTTTAGGGAAAGCCAGGACATAAGGTTTTATTCCTGGCCATCTTCTGTAATAGCAATTGATGAATTTATCATCCGTGAATTTATCTAGTTCTTTTTATCTACTTTTGGACTTCGCAACATCCCTTGCAATGAATTCCATACATTGTGCATTCTGTGAGGAACTGCTTCCTCATAGTTTTTTCGAAATAAGTGTCCCACTTTGATATTCCCTTACTCCCACAAAACTAGATTGGAGTAAGGGAATGTTGAAGTGGGGCACTTATTTCAAAGCTGCCTGTGTCTACACTGTCAATCTGCAATTCAAAGTCTGCACTTCAAAATTTGCGTGGCCACCATTATGCTGATGAGGCACTGCATATGCACATTTGCACCTCATTCGCTTGCTTCAAATTCCTCATTACCTTTCCACCTCCAATGCAAGGGGGCGAGTGTAGAAGCAACCTTATATTCCACCACCCATCAGTCATCTGGTTTCTAAACTGAATAATCCCAGTCTTCTTAATCTCTCATCATATAGAAGTTGTTCTATACCCTTAATCATTTTTGTTGCTCTTCTCTTTACATTTTCCAATTCCAATACATCTTTTCATGACCAGAACTGCCCACAGTGTTCAAGGTGTGGGCATATGATGGATATATATAGTGCTGTTATAGTATTTTCTCTTTTATAATCTGTCCCTTTCCTAATGTTTCCTAACATTGCTAGTTTTTTTTTGACTACAATAGCAAGATGTTCTCAGAGAGTTACCTATGATGACTTCAAGATCTTTCCTGAGTAGTAGCTAACTTGGAAGCAAACTTTTCATGTATATATCATTGGAATGATTTCTATTGTGCATATTTCATATGTATCAACATTACGTTCAACTGCCATTTGGTTTCTAATTCACTCCATTTTGTAAGATCCCTTTTAAACTCTTCACAATCAGCTGTGGATTTAACCATCTTGTATAATTTATACTGCCTGCAGACTTTGCCACCTCACTGCTTACACCTTTCAACAGGTCATTTATGAATATATTTACAAGCACAGGTCCTTGGGAAACCTTCCCATTTACCTCTTTTTTTTATTGTGAAAACTGACCTTTTTACCCCTCCCCTTTGTTTTCTCACTTTTAACAGATTATTGATCTATGAAAAGACCTTTCCTCTTATCCTAAGGCAGCTTACTTTTTTCAGAATGTTTGCTGGGTGTATGACCATGTTAAAGATATTCAGAAAGTCCAAAAATACTATCTGGTCTGACTCACCCTTGCTCACATGCTGGTTGATAAAGAAGTCTAATAGATTAGGGAGGCATGATTTACCTTTACAAGAGATGTATTGGCTCTTCCCCAGTATATAGTCATCTGTCTGTCTGATAATTCTATTATTTATTATAGATGAAATCATTTTGTCTGGTATTGAAGTTAGGCTTTTCAGCCACTACTTGCCAGCATCACCTTTGAAGCCTTTAAAAAAACATCAGCTTTGTGTTATCTATCCTCCAATCATCAGATACAGAAACTGATTTAAATAAGTTACATATCACAGTTTGTGGTTCTGCAGTTTCATATTTGGGTTCCTTCAGAACTCTTGGGTGAATGACATCTGGCTCTGGTGACTTATTTCTGTTTAATATATCATTTTTTTTCCAATGCCTTCTCTGTTGATACCTCTGTCTGGGATAGTTATTCAAGTTTGTCATCTAAAAAGAAATGGCTCAGGTGTGAGATAAGGATGTAAAGTCCTGTGTAATTAGTTAACTGGTTAAAAGTTAAGTTTAACTGATTAAACATGATGGGAGGAGGCCAGGGTTGGAGGACCACCCCCTCACTCCACAGCAGGGCTGCTCTGGCCAGCCTGGAGAGCCCCCACCTCTGGTGCTCCCAAGGCCACAGTGGACTGGGATTCCTCTGGCTGGACAGTTTCACCCCCCTGTCTGTGATACTCACAAGGCTGCAGCAGACTGCTCCAGCTGGGCTGGAATGTGGCGGTGGGGGGGTTAGAAGGGGAAAGGGTGGGGCTGCTCTAGCCACTACCTGTTGATTGTAATCAGTAAGTCTCATCCATTTGGGATGAGGTTTAACGGTTAACTGGTTAACCATTAACATCTCAAATGTGAGAATCATCCCCATGTCCTCTGCAGTAAAAACCAATACCAAGAATTCATTTAGCTTCTGCACAACATCCTTCTTTTACATGAATGCTCTTTTAGCACCCTGATAATCCAATAGCTCCACTGATTATTTGGCTGTCTTCTTAGGTACAGAGGTTTCTGCTGTTGGTTATTGTGTCTTTGGACAGTTGCTCTTCAAATTCTTTTTTGGTGTTTCTAATTACACTTTTACACTTGGTTTGTCAAAGTTTATGCTCTGGATTTGATTTCTCTTTATTAAGGAAGCTGAATAACTGCCTCTAACTGCCTCCTTTTCTCTTCTGTTTAGCCACAGTGGCATTTTTGTCCTGTTTTTGGTTTTTTTTGTTTTTTATTAGGTGTATAACTTTAGTTTGAACCTCCTTTAAGTTATTTTAAGCTGTTTCCATGCTGTTTTCAGGCATCACCATCATCATCATCACCATTAACCATGGGCTCAGTGCTCATTCATGTCTGATGCCTCTCTCGCTATTCCTTTCCATTGTTCCCTGTCCACTGCAGAGTGGCTTAGTTTCTGTAGACTAGTTCGGCACCAATCTACTATATCATGTAACCGTTCTCTGTGGGGTCTGCCTCTCTTATTCGAACCATCCATTATGCCAGCTACCAGGGTCTTGATTTTTCACTCATCATTCATTCTGCAAATATGGCCAAATATTTGTACCTTCCATTTTATAACCTTCTGCAGCAGGTTCTCTTTCGGTTCTGTCTTTCTATATGATTCTTCACTGGGGAACTTCTGCATCCATCCTATTCTCAGAATCTTTCTATAACAACTCCTTTCGAATGCCAATATTCTTCTTTTCGAATGTTATCCTTTAATTTCTATTTAACTTCCTCTTTTATTTTTGAGTAATTACTGTGGTGGATATCTTTGGTTTTCCCTATACAAGGATGGTAAATTCAACTAAATTATGGAAGTTATTACCAAGTGACTGGATCAGATCCCGTACCCCACTTAGCACTAAATAAAGAGTTGGCTGTCTCCTTATGGGTTCCAGGATTAGCTGCTTCAAGAAGCACTCATTAATACCTTATAAAAGTGTTGTTTCTGCATCCTCTCTTAATGTGACCAATATCCAATCAATGCGGGGATGGTTGAAATCGACCATTATTTCTGGGTTTTCTTTTTTTTTTTGTAGTCTCTCTAATCTTCTTGAGCTTTTCACATCACCATCCCAGTCAGGTGGCTGATAGTCTAGTCTGCCTGATGTACTCTTAATATTCAAGTATGAAATTTCTATCTATACATTTTATGGTACTGTTTGCATTCATGTAAGAGTTTTAGTATAACTGACTCTGTTCTTTCTTTTACATATAGTGTTTCATCACCACCAGCATGACCTATGCCAGGGCTGGGCAAGATTTTGCTGGGGGCAGGGAAGCATCTCCACCCTCCCCTAGGCTTGCAGCATTTACAGGGTGTGCAGCTGGCTTTTCTGAGCACCAAGTGGGGGTCAGGCAGGCAGGGGGACAGCTAAGGCTGCCATAGGCTGGATCCAGCAGCTTGGTGGGCCAAATTCATGATGTGGGTCATATTTTGCCTGGCCCTTACCTATGCTGCCACCCCTACATACTTTGGACCCCAGTATTATTGTGTGCCATTGATTATCATCATTCCACCATGTTTCTTTGTTGCCTATTATATCAATAACCTCAGTGACAGAGAGGTAGCTGTGTTTGTATCTTAACAAAACAAAAAAGCAGTCCTGTAACACTTTGAAGACTAACAAAATAATTTCTTAGGTGATGAGCTTTTGTGGGGCAGACCCACTTCTTCACATTTGGAGAAGTTCACCCATGTTAGTATTTAGACTTCTAGCATTCAAATACAAGCATAAATAGAATTTGTCAATATTTAGTTGCTGCCTTCATGTATTATAGTAGAATAGGAATCTTTCTGGTTTGTACTATTCCTTTTCTAGGCTGTCTCCTTTCATGTGATAGTTCTTAAAACATTGTGCTGATGCACACAACTTTATTTTAGTCTGTGACACCTTGTGTCTCAAAGAGTCTCCTTTTGTGTTCTACAAGCCTGGCCCCACAAAGAATATGTTCACAGTTCAAGCTAAAGTACTGTTCCTGAAGGAATAATCAGCTCTTAAATGGAGCATCATTGAGTGAATTGATATGAATGTCTGCCAGTTGTTTAAGCTCTGAAGGGAAGAAAAAAATCTGGGTGATTATTTTGAGTATGAACTTGCTTCAGAATCACAGATGCAATTCCAACAATTTGTAAGATGTTTCATTTACTGTCATCACAGTGCACTTCAGCTTTGGCTCTGCTTCTTGTTTCAGACAAAGTTCATTATTCTATGCAGCTGCCCCCAGGCAGCCAAGCTGTAAGAGATACGGCAATTACAAGTCCCCTATTAACCTCACTTGTAACAAAAAGTTTTGATTATCTATCACTTGGCTCCTGAAAGAATTCCTCCCATTTCTGAAAAAATCATTTTTAAAATATTGCTATTCTCTCCCAGGTTTGATGGTACCATCATAATGCTCCTTCACATTTGGCTGAGTTCAGCTTTGACTCTTGTCCAGCTCACTCACTCTGCACTGACAACACAGGCCTTTTATCTTTTCCAGGATGTAATCTCTGTTTTGCTGATGCTGGAGATTGGATTTTGCCCCACGTTTGTTGAATTGTTGTCTTTGGAATCTGTAGCTCATTCATTCTCATAGCAATTTAAGATCAAAACATTTTTTTCCTCTCTTTTTCACAATAGGGTATTATTGCTTTCCTACTGCAGAAAATTTTGAAATATACTCCATAAAGTTCTGGGTTAGCCTATTTCTTAGTTGCAGTCAGGGGTATTTCATTGTAGAAGATATGTCTTTGTGTAATATAACATGAGGTCTGGCAATCTAAGGGCCTGGTTTTGTAAAGACTTAGGTTGAGGGTTAATTTTGCACACTGTGGCTATGTCTACACAACACCCAAAATGAGAAATAAAATTGCAAATTGTGTAGCTTATTTTGAGTCAATTTCCAAATAGGCTAGTCCGGCATGTGGCACTGTCTAAACGGTACCACATGTCCCAAAAAGCCCTATTTCAAGGCATCCCATACTCCTTCTGAGATGAGGTGTACAGAGATGTCAAAAGAGCATGCCCATTATTTTGAAAAATATTTTGAAATCATTGGCATGTTGCATAGACATGGGACAGCTATTTCAGGATATTGCAGTATCCCAAAATAGCTCCCACTATGAAGACATAGCCTGTGAGTAGTAATAGCATCCTTCAGTCTACGTAGACTATGGATCGTGCCCTTTGTAGTTCCATTTAGGATCATCATTGGCAGCGTCGACTGTGACTATGAAGGCCCACATGAGAGTGACAGTCCTTGCTGCATCTGTTGCATGTGTAATGGGTTTCTGGCAGGTCCTTACTGTGCTTTCTGTGGGCTGGCTTCTCCTCTGCTAGCTGTAGCCTGTGAGTAGCCCACTGAATACAATGGGATTAATTTGCCATGCATAAAGCTCATGCATAAGCCTTTTTCAGAATCGGCACCTAAAGTTGCAATGCAAATAGAAATGAGATGTTAAATACATATCTCTGTATGTATATGCTATATGGAGCTGTGCTACACAGAAGCTTTCAAGAGGGAGCCTTATTCTGAATCCTTATAACTCCTATCATACCCCAGAAGAAACCAAAGCATCTAAAATTCCACACACCACGTCGCACGCGAGGCTAGAGTTTTTTTTCAGAGAACTTGGGAAATAATAGAACTGGATTTTTAAAATGATAGGAAAAATGACCTTACGGCTGACATCGTTTGATATATATGTCAGAAAAAGTGTCCTGATTTTCATTCTTGTTCTCTGATCTCCCTACAAGCTTCAGCTGTGTTGGCAGCCCTGAATCTTTTTGTTCCTCCTTGCAGCAAGAAGCAGGGAGAGGGAGAGGATAGCTGCACTCTCAGGACTCGTCTTCCAACTCTCTTGTGTCTCCTCTTCATATTCCTGCTCTAGGTAAATATCCCACTTCAGCAAAGTACTCAAGCATGTGTTAAGTAGGTGCTTAAATTCCCTTAATTTTAAGAGGTTTCAGAGGTAGCCATGTTAGTCTGTTTCAGCAAAAACAGCATGAAGACAGTGGCACGGTGAAGACAAACAACTTCATTATAGCATAAGCTTATGCCATAATAAAACTGTTGGCCTTTAAGGTGGCACTGGAATATTAATTGTAAAGGGATTTAAGGACACACTTAAGTGCCTCCTAGCTGACTTAGATGTCAAGTGAGCACTAGCTGACCCTTCACTGCCTTGGCAATAGCTGTGTATACCCCAACACGAGCCCTACATAGTACATATCTTTGTAATTGCCCTATTAATTTTATCGAGTAGCACACAGGGGAAGACGAGAACCAGGTCTTCGAGAACAGGGACATCTATCCCATGACATAGCTCACTGTATATTGTGCAGTGGTTGTTCCAATGCTACTGTACACAAGTGAAACTTGGACAACATACAAGCATGATTTAAAGGTGTTTGAACAATATCATCAACGGTGCCTCAGGAGAATCCTGAAGATCTCTTGGGAGGCTATGTGCACACACACTAGCATCCTGGAAGAGTTGAACATGACCAGCACTGAAGCCATTATCGTTCATCAACAACTTCGTTGCACTGCTCACATGGTTAGAATGTTTGATCAGCTGCTCCCAAAAGAGATTCTGTTTTCCGAGGTGGAAGAAGGACAGAGGAGCATTGGGGGCCAAAGGAAGCGACATAAGGGCACGCTGAAGAAACACACGAAAAAATGCAGCATCGCTGCTGACACTTGGGAAAACCTTGCCCAGGACATTCGCGGTGGAGAAAGGCAATCCATGAGAGGGTAGTGCAATTTGAGAGCTCCCATCACAGTGCAGACGAGAAGAGGTGGAGAAGAAGAAAAGAGCATCAAAAACCACCCTGTGCCCCTCCAACAGTTACTAACACCTGCCTCTCCTATGATAAGACCTGCGGCTCCAGAATTGGGCTGATCAGCCATCAACAGTCTCAGAAATAGCAGGGTGAAATGAAGATGTCCTACTTGTTATTGAATGACTGCCAAGAAGAAGGATTCATACTATATGTAAAATTTGCCCTTTCATTTTATATATACTGATGCCTGTTTGAGCCCAGAGAGCTAGTGTGAAGTTATTAGGGAGTCCAGAAGAAGGAAATTGAGGAAAGGGCTGCTTACAGGGTGATCCAGAGGCCATAAGGGGGAAAATCCTGGAGGCAGCCACCTCCTGATGGCAAAATTTCAATTAAACATCTTTTTTTTGGGGGGGAGGGGTTGGGAGAGTTCAAGCATTCAGAATTTGCTGATTTGTTGTAATCAAAATGGTTTACTGAGGATGGTTTGAGTTTGCTGAAGATCTGCTGGAACTCGGCTGTTTTTCTGTCACCACCCCAGCTGGCCTCCTGCTAGTTTGCCTGCCCAACTCTGTGACAGCACAGTACATGGACTGCCTCGGAACTGAGGACCTCAGGGCTTCTAAGTCAGCTCATTGGGCAGATTGCCCCAAAGCTGGGCCTTTGTTTTTTTATACAAAGAATTTCAAAAGTTTTGGTTTCAGTCCAAATCGGAACCAAGCTAGTTTTCTAAGTATCTGCATTTTTCACTAAATGGAGTTGTTTTTCTCCACACGACTCTGGTTGCCAGCTCTGGTGACAACCTGGTGTTTTGCTTAAATGCCTTGTTCTGGCCAGCAACTTATTAAGTGAGAATTACAGCTTTCACTTCTTCAAAGTGTATATGTAGCTCTTGGGAGTTTCAGAGAAAAGTTTGAGAATATATCCCGAGCATAATATAGCAGCCTGGAAAAAAGAAGGCAAATAAAAAGAACCTTATATTTATTTATTTTAAAATATCACAGTGGGAGAAGAGACTGCACGATTTTTGAAAGTTTGAGGTTGGCCGTACTGTTAACTTCATCTACAGCTGGTATCAGACTCTGTAAGGTAAGGGCTGATTTTTCCTCAGCTGAAGCACATTTCCCTTTACTTTAAATTTTGCTTTTTCTTTTTTCTGACCCAGAGGAAAAAAGCCCTTGTCCTAAGTTCATGGTGGAGAAACTGTACATTCTGGCAAGATATAAAATTGAAGGATTCTTCCCTTTTCCCAGACTTACTTGTTTCCTTCCTTCCCTATCCCCTGCTAGTAGGCTGTGTTTGTACCCAGCTGGTTCTATAGTTGTACAACACCTACTATAGCAGGGTCCTGGCCCATGTCTAATGCTATTAAGTGCTACAGTAATGCAAATACTAATTAACACATAATACATGGTCATAAACTGATCAGCTGCTGACTCCGGACTGTGCTGGTGCAGAATGTGGCTAAGTGGAGCATGTGGAGAAGGGACAGGATCCTGCTGTGAACTGGATGGAGGCAGGAGCCTAAGGAGCCTGAAAGCCCAGGGTGGGGAAGGGAGCTGGGAGTTTGCAGAGAAGGTATTTTCAGCACGAATGTACAGGCAGTCAGCGCACAGAGACCTGAAAGCTGTTTGGGCCAAGGACATCATTTTGTTCTGTTTGTTCAGAGTCCATTACAGTGCGGTTCTGGGCCATCCCTAGGGCTTTGAGGTGCTACAGCAATATAAACAAACCGTCATAATGATGGAGGAGGTCCAGTGGAGAAGTCTGTAATATTACAGTCTGAGTGCTGTGCAGTTTATAATGATCCACTAGGAGGAGCTAAAGGGTAATTTATTGCAAGGCAGATCAGTCAAAGATTTCAGGTTACATAATTAATGAAGAGGTGGTGGTGTGGGCAGGGAGCCCTGGGGGACCTGGAGTTCTCTGTAGTTACATGAAGGACTTTGTTCTGGAACTCTCTGCAGGAGCTGCCGTTTGGAATAACTTGACTCCTGTTTCATATTTCTACAATAGTGCTCACTGATTTTGAGGGTCCTGTCTTGGGTCCTTAAAAAAACCCTGATCCAGAGCAAAGTATACCTGCCGGAGCAGCTTATGGAAGAACTGTACATTTTAAAAAATTGCCCTGCACAGATTTTAGCATGAGATTTAAAAAATCATTATTTCATTGGTGCTGTATACATGTGATATTGGCATTCTACACACACCTCTATAATGAAGCAAAAAAGCAGTCATGTAGCATTTTAAAGGCTACCAAAATAATTTGTGAGGTGATGAGCTTTTGTGGGTCAGACCCACGTTTTCAGAGCCAGAGATAGTGTTAACAATACATATAATGAAGAGTTAAAATGAAAAAAAAAAGCCGCTTTGTTTCCATAGCATAGCACTTCAGCTCACACTATGGCAACTTTGAAATAGAGCATCTACACACACCCTACTTCAAAGATTAACTCATGGGATTGGAGCAAGGACTTCGAAGTTGGGCTCCCTACTTCAAAGTTAACCTCAAAGTAAGGGAAAATGTGTGTAGACTCTCTGCTGGCTAACCTCTTGGCAAGTTTGAAGTGAAACTTCACAACACTTTTCCATCTTGGAGATGAGCAGAACAGAGAAAATATTAACCCACATACATATGAGCTTAGGCTAATATTGTTCACATTAGATATGTCATATTCAAAGTTGTAAGTGAATAAGCTTACGGACCGATTCTCTACTGGGTGCAGTTTTTTTGCCTTAAGTGGAGCTGTGCTAATCTACAGCAACAGCAAATTTCATCCTTAGAATGAAAATATCTCCTTACCCATGTTTTTCTAAGCTCCACTCATTCACCTGCTTAATTTCAGCTCTAAAATCCACTTAGACCTCCACAGCCCTCCTGTTTTGGTTCTGAACACGTGTGGTCACTCCAGTTCTGCTCACTACTCCTTTTTCAGTAAAATTAATGTAATGGAGGTAACTAGGAGGCACAATAGGGTTATGCCTCTTGCCTTAGATGACCATTTTTGGTCTAAGCTGGTTTTACAATAGGTTACAGAATGAGTTCTGTGCTTTACCGTGGTTCCCATCTTTGCTCAAAGACTTTGAGCTGTGGAGTGTTGAGATTAATTATTGACTGAAAGATGGATGAGGGGGTTGCTCTTCACACAAATCCGTTTAAAACATCAAGCAGGTAAAGTTGGAGGAGCTTGATTCTGCTCTCATTGGTATAAATCTAGATTTGCTCTTCTGATACCAGCGTAAAACTAATGTGAGATCAGAATTAGGCATAAAGGCTTTCCAGTGCGTGTAACAGACTTGTCCACACTGGAAGGCTCACTGATGAATGGTGATCTTTTGGATGCAATAGTCGCTGGCTGCATCTACGCTATGAGATAAATTCAACTTTATTTGTATCAATTTTGTAATTCTGGAATTTATAAGTTTGAATTTCACCATCCTCACCTCCCCACATGCTCCTCACAAAGTCGACATCTCTGCCACACTAAATTGGCAAACATCAATCGTTGCAGTAGTGCATTGTGGGAACCTATCCCACAGTTCCCTCATCCACATATCATTCTGGGTATGTTCACTGGTCTTTGACACCATCTTCCCATGTTGAATTTTCCACATTCCCCTCCCGAGCCAAGCAAAAGTCCCTTTTTCCCATTGGAAGGAAAGAAAAGTAGGGCATCCACGCCGATGGCAAAAAAGTTTACAGAAATGTCTTTCTTCTGTAGCTCAATTCTCAACTGGCCATCCACTGAGTGTCCCCCCTCCCGTGATTGAGTCTGATCCCTGAAAATAGTACAGGGACCCTGACTGTATTCTCAGAGTTAGAAGTAAGAGGATAGAAAAGTCTAGGAAAAAAAAGATTTTTGACTTTCCTCTTCACTACACAGACATTGTGAACACAGGTGATGGCCGTGAATCTCATACACTGAACTTACAATGGAAACAGGAATCTCAACTGTTCCCAACCCCACATTTCTGAGGGGGCAAAAGCATGAAGAGAGATAGGAAATGTTAGCAAAAAGGTTTTATAACAGAAACCATCAAACCAGCAGGTGTCTGCAATGGACGGCAAACCCCCCAAATATTTTTGGTGGGTGGTGGGGTGCTGTGGTCTGCAGCTGCAGAGTCAGGTGGGATGTTGAAGTCGCTGAAGTAGTCTCCCCGAATATTTTAGCCACCAGGGGAGACTTCCCCCTGGCGGCCGCAAGTCCCGGAATATTAGTCACTGGGGGAAACTTTCCCCAGGCAGCTGCAAGTCCCCAAAATTCTTTCCCGCTCTTGAAGCCCTAAATGCATGTGTAGTACCCAGAGGCACTGAGACCTCATCTGGGGTGAGTGAAGTCCCTGCTCTACAGCCTCAACTAAGAGCCAGCCAGCCTTTAGCTCATGTGGTAGAGTGCAGGGCTTTAGACTCTGCAATTGCAGGTTCTATCCCTGGTGCTGGCAACCCAGGTCAGTCAGCCTTACAAGTGGTGCCATTGGCAAGGAAGCGCTGCTGGAAGGTCTCAGAAGCTTGGGATGTACTTCCTGAGCCCAGGGAAGCAGGTAGTTCTCAGAGGTACTGAGACCTCATCTGGGGTAAGCAAAGTCTCAGCTCCACAGCCTCACACAGGAGCCAGTGGGCTTCAGCTCACATGGTAGAGAGCAGGGCTTTAGACCCTATGCTTGCAGGTTCTGTCCCTGGTGCCAGCAATGCAGGTCTGTTGGCATCACATTTCAAGCCAGGACCTGGTGCTGCCTGTCAGCACTGAACAGCAGGCATGTCCTTTTACTGGGTTGGGGGCTACCCATGTGATGGGGCTGAGCACGGGAAAGACCCTGATTGCGTGGCACCTGTGGGGAAGGAGTGGGGTTCATGCACGAATGTAAACAGCGGAGAAGTTTCTCAGCATCTTATGCAAGCACAGCCCCCCCGGCCCCCAACAGCCTTGTTGCCACTTGGTGCAGCAGGGCAGTGACCGCCACCAGACAGCGAAGAAAACAATAAAAGTGCAGGGACACAACCACACACGCTGTGCTGGGGCTCTTTGTAATAGGCAGATGTGCATTTCTCAGGCTCTCATACAAACATGAGCCCACAGCCACAGGCTTGCTGCTCCTGCTTGGAAATTCACAGTCTTCCTGTTACCTAATTCCAGTGCACCTGGAGAGCAGCGGCCAGAGCGGAGCACTGAGGGGCATTGTGGGATACATATGGAACACCTCGAGAGGCTATTACATTTTATTATAAGATGTGGTGCTTCCACATTTGCTTTTAATCAAACTCTTGAATTCAAGCTTGACACTATTCCCATCAGGTATCGACAATACTGTAATCTCAATATTAGTACGCCCTAAATTGAGCTAATAGTATTTAAAGTGAAGACAGTAGTATGGTAATATTGAGCTAAAAGCCTTAAATTTGAATTTATTTTGTAGAGTAGACGCAGCCACGATACATGCTAGGATCACAGTATTTGGAAGTATAGGTGTGTTCTATTTGCATGGTTGCTAGTTACAGCTCTGAGTCTCAAGACCTAAAGTGACAGACTCATATATAGGAACGATCATGCATTTTAGACTGCAAGCTCATGCCATCTTAATCGTCATAGTCAGATGCTGCCAACACTTAAATTATACGAGGGCTTGTGATGTAGATTATTTTTACCTTCAGGGGACATAGAACTCCTTCATCTGAGCTCTGTTTGTATGCATAAAGATAAAAGACAAGAGGTCAATACACATCCACAAAGCTTCAATAAATCCAGCAATGTTGTCTCTCCAAACTGCAACACAAAGATATATTCAGCTGATACGTCAGTTCTCTTTTTATTTAAAGCTATTGCACCCATGTTGGGCTCGTTTTTATATTTTGTTGTTTTTTGTTCTTGCTCCCAAGTACAGCAAAGTCAGCAGGGAACTTAGGCAAGAATCCTCAGTTTTTATCTTTGGGAAATTCGTATGTGTGTAAATCATCTTTGCTAAAGTCTAGATCTCCTGAAATTAAAGTCCCTCTTCTTCCAGAAAGAACAGTATATAACAAATAATGGTGGAAGACTGCACTAGGCAACAGTCTTAGGGACCTAGGAAAATGAATTTTTAAAACTTACATTTGAAAAATATATGGTGATTTTCTTTTTCTGGGTTTACATCACTGTAAGAGAAAATAAAATCTATCTTGCAAACTCATTGCTGAAAAAAGGCACTTCAGGGAGTGATATCTTGGACCTCCTGCTGAAAGAAGAAGGAAAAAATGCCAGCAGTATGAGTAAATCACTTCACATGGATTGTAGTATCCAGTCACCCCCAGTCAGCAAAACAGCTGAGGATGACGTCTGCTTGAGCAGCAAAAGAAGAAAAATATGTGAAAATTTGAACGTTCCTTCCATGGCCGCTACTCTATTATCAACAGCACCTGCTCAACTCTCTGCCATCTACAGCTTGCCATCTGTGTCCGTAAAGTCAGAGCTGGCAGGCGAGTTAAGACAAAGATCTGCACTGGAAGACAATCGCTTTCAGCTGTCATGGAGGATCTCCAGCTGGAAGACGATGAAGACACAGGGGAGGGGGATGAGGAGTGTAGTGAAGGAGAAAACCCATTTGCTGTTCTTGAAAAATTGATAAAGGAAAATCAAGCACTGTGGACAGAAAATGCACATTTGAAAGAGATGCCTCTAGCAGCCCAGAATTCAGGTGAGCCTGTTCTCATTCTGTGATTCCAGACAGAGCTTGAAACCAGGTCACCACATGCACTGTGTATTAGCATTATCTTTATAATTATTGAATGAAGCTTTTACAGTCAACTAGAGACAAACCTGTTTTGTGAATCAGAGTCCTGTGTTCAATTTTCCACTATTCCTGGAGTCCTTATAATTTCTCAGATGTCATCGGGAATTGAGGACCTCTGGGACCACACAGGAGATGTTTGGCGTTGCCCAGCATCAGGTCTTTGTGAGCAGGTGTTGTGATACATTTCCCATACAGCTCTGCCAGTGCACGTCAGGAGTGGTTTACCATCATCTCCTACACAGGTCCCAGATCTGGAGTTCCCTTGTCAAAAGACTGCCAGCTGCTGTCAGATTTTGATGATGTGGATAAACATCTGATGGGAACTAGAGTGAGCTGACTACATCCATTGGGTGCATCTACACTAGCAAGTACATTCGAAATTAGGATCAGAAGGCAAAATTCTTTCAAAAGAAACCATGGAGCGTCCACACTGACACGGCTCTCTTTCGAAATTAACTTTGAAAGAACTCCCCTGTTCTTTTGAAGTTGGTCCTCCACTCCCAGGAAGGGAAAAGCGCCCTCTTTCGAAAGACAATTTCAAAAGAGTGCAAGTGTATATGCTCTGCGGCCTGCCCTTTCGAAAGAGCGGGTCCTCCATGGCCATGATCAGCTGGCAGGCGGCGGCGCTCACAGCACAAGTGGAGCTCTATGGCTCCAGTGTCCACCTGCCTTTCAGCATGCAGGCTCCCAGAAGCCCTCAGGCAGGAAGCTGAGAGTGTGCAGGCAGCAGGGAGCCCACGCTGCCCCTCACAAAACTCCCAGCTGCGACGCCCTAGGGGAAGCTGCAGCACCTCCGGCGCCAGGGCCAGAAGCCAGGACTCCCGCCCACCCCAGGGGTCATCCAGGGACCTGGGGGGAGAGTCCTCCCGGGAGGGGAGCCAGCCCCACAAACACTGGGCCCCTTCCTGGACAGAGGCTGAGCTGCAGGACCTCCTCGCCCTGCGGGGAGACAAGGAGGTCCTGCAGCAGATGGGGCTCGGGTGCCGGAACACCACGGCGTTCGAGCACCTGGCCAAGGGCCTCGCTGGCCGGGGTCACCCCACCTGGATCCTGGACCAGGTGTGGTCCAAGGTCAAAGAGCTCCAGCAGGCGCACTGCTGGGCTTGGGACACGACGGGGCAGTCAGGGGCAGCGCCCACCAGCTGCTCCTACTTCCAAGAATGTGACCGCCTCCTTGGGCCCAGACCTTGGTCTGGGACAGGGCGGGGCCACCACTGGTCCCTCCACCAGTGCCAACAGTCCGGGGAGGAGGAGGCAGGGGACATGGCCCACACGGCCACCCTCAGGGAGCTGATGGGCGTTGTGCGTGCATGACTTGCCATGAAGCGGCAGGCATGGGACCGGGTGGCATCCAATGTGGATGCCCTCACTCAGGCCGTGGTAGGCCACCTGGCCTCTGCCACCACTCCATCGCGGGTCACTCCTGCACCCACACCTCCTGTCACCCCCCACAGTCCCCCACCCTCCACTCACCCATGCATCCCCTCCCTTCCCTCCCTGCCCCAATCTCATGTCCATCTGCCTCCCCCACAATGGACCCCCTGAGGAGGCCGACCTGGAGGCCCTGCTCTCTCCCCACCTCCCCCCGGCCAGCCTCATCCACCTGGCCCACACCCTGCTGGCAGGGCTGGCCAGATGGACGCTGAGCCCCGGCCCCCCCTCCCCCTGTGCTGAAGCCGGCACAGGCCTACTTCCCTGTGCCACCGGCCCTGGCCTAGCCCCGGCAGGGTCACCGAACACAGGGAGGAAGGGGCGGGCACGGGCAATGGGATTCCTGGCCATCGAGCCCCCTGGAGGGGTGAGACCCCCCATGCGGCTCCCCGTTCACCCTCCCCCTTCCCATGTAAATAGTTCTCCACATTTGCCCTCCCCCAACATGTGTATCTAGTTCCCCCCAGATAATGAGGGGCACATTTTTTTTCATATAAACAGTTTATTTATATGGTTTACCCTGTGTCCCCCATGCATGTGTGCTGCTGTGTGTGCTGCTGTGTGTGTGTGCAGGGTGCGGGTGGCAGGGGATCGTGCCGGGTGGGGGGGTTACCGTGGCCCCTGCTCAAAGGCCTGGTGCAGGACCTCCCTTACACACACCCCATCCTGCTGGGCCTGGTGGCAGGGGGTGGCAGGGGGCTGTTCATACCCGCGCCCCACCTCGGCAGCCCACCCTGGCGTATAAGGGTCGTGTTTCACCTCCACCAGGTTATGGAGGGTGCAGCAGGTCTCGACCACCGCCGGGACGCTGGGGAGGCCCAACTCCAGCCCGATGTAGAGCCATCTAAATTGCCCCTTGAGGCAGCTGAACGCCCGCTCCACAGTGTTCTGGGCTTGGTTCAACTGCTCATTAAAAAGGTCCTGGCTTGGCTGGGTGTGCCCAGTGTATGGCCACATCAGCCAGGCCTGCAGGGGGTAGGCCGCATCCACCACAATACAGGGCAGCATCATCGTGTCCCCAGTGGGGAGATCCTGCCGGGGGATGAAGGTGCCCTAGGCCATGTGACGTCCCAGCCCTGAGCTCCTGAAGACCCTCACGTTGTGGGTGCGGCTGGACCAGCCCACGTAGATGTCCTCAAACCAACGGTTGGCATCAATCAGGGCCTGCAGGACCACTGAGTGGTAGCCCTTGCGATTCACGTAGGCCCCGCGGCTGTGCTCCATGGCCCAGATGGTGATGTGGGTGCCATCCAGGGCCCCGAAACAGCTGGGGAAGCCCAGCTCCTGCAATCCCCAGATGGCATCGTCCAGGTCCCCAATGCAAACCAGCTGCCCCAGGAGCACCTGGTTGATTGCCAGGATGACCTGCAGGGCATCGGGGGGCACGCTCGTGAGTATGGGGTGGGGTGTGGCTTGCCCGCCCATGCCTGTCCCCATCCACGCCCCGGCCCTGGGTGCCCACCTGTGCCCATCCCCATCCCTACCCCTGTCCCCAGGGTGCCTGCCCTTCTCCTGATGGTGCCTGTTGCCAGGCTGCCCCCCGCCCCACGCATGCAATCTTGGTGTGAGCTGGGCAGGGTTTACCTCAATGAAGACAGCCCTGATTGTGGCTTTGCCCACCCCGAACTGGTGGTTGAAAGATCGGTAACTGTCTGGGGTGGCCAGCTTCCATAGGGCAATGGCCACCCTTTTGTACAGGGCAAGTGCTGTCCGCATGTGTGTCTCTCGGTGCTGGAGGACTGGGGCGAGCTAGTGGCACAGCTCCAGGAATGTCTCCTTGATCATCCTGAAGTTCTGTAGCCACCAGTAGTTGCCCCAGTCCTCCAGCACCAGCCGGTCCCACCAGTCGCTGCTTGTGGGGAAGCTCCACAAGCGGTGGATGACCCAGGGGACCAGCTGGGGACATTGCGCCGTGAGGATGGCATCTAGGAGGGTGGTTGTTGTGATGGCCACCCAGATCCGCTACAGCACGGAGTCCAGGACTGTGGCCAGGGCACTGGCCATGGCTGCGATGGAGTAGGGGTGCTGCTCAGGGTCCCTGGGGGCCTGGGATGCCACCTCCTTTCTCTCTCTCTCTAGCGCGCACTGCCTGGGGACAGGGTTGCTGGCCCTCGGAGCACGCAGGCTGAGATATGCGGGGGGAAGGGCCCTTCAAGGGGATGGTGGGTGACGGCTCTGGAAGGGCTCGTCTGCCATGTGACCCTGCCCATGGCGCTTCCTGCCCCTGCTCTTTCGAAAGAGTGCCCTGGCGTGTGTGGACACTCTCTTTCGAAATTGTGCTGGGAGCCTTTCGAAAGAACGGGCCAAACCTTCATTCCCTGCTGATGTGTGTGGACACTCCTTTTCGAAAGACCATCTTTTGATGTTCCCTTTTGAAAGACGTTCTTTCGAAACAGAACTGTAGTGTAGACGCAGCCATTTTGACTCCGCACACTAACAGGGTGTTGCAGAATATTTATTAACAAGTTCTCACTTCTTCTGTTTAATAGCCCTTCTGAAGCCTGAAAATGAAATCTGATGTTTTATTTTCCCTTACTGCCTGCACATATGTATTTGTCCTTGGAAACTCTTCCATGAATGTTGTGCAGCTGGCACTGATATTTCCCCAATGAAACAGTAATACTTGTGTTTGGAGTTGAAATAGTATATTTATCTGGATGTCATAAACAATTACATATATTAAAAAAAGAGGAAATCGGATTTTTGGTTCAACATTACAAACTTGGACAGGATTTCAAGGAAAACTGCATTTGTTCTCTTTAGCACAGTGTTCTGAATTTTCCTTCTATGTATGAGCTTTGAATTTTTATTTGAATAACAAATGCTAAATTTGACATTTCTGTACCTCTTGCAACATGCAGTCTGTTGCCAGGGCTTGTTAACTATGTCTCTGTCTAATGCCTGTTTAGCTACCAGAAGAAGAAATTGGTTGCTTTTTAGGTAATGGAAAGGTAATCTATTATATGAGGAAGGAAGGGTCTTACAATGTGCACTTTTGGAATACTATGCTGGTCTGTTTCAAACATGCTTTTTTATTTTTTTATATACTCCTATGAAGCTCCTGGATTTTTCTCTCTCTTCTTGTTTTAGGGGCTCATCCCAAATTTTTTGAAGACAATGAGCATCTTTCCATCCACTTCCGCACTCTTTGGCTCTGGCCCTTGTTGCTCTGACACCTGCTGGTGGAAGAAGGGAAAGACCAAGCTGTGTGCATAATTTGAAACTTACTGAATCCTGTAATAACCTTGATGCTTTGAATGGTTTCTTACTGTGCTCTCAGTCCATGCATATGGCTGTCACTGGCAACAGTGGGAGCTGTACATGTAGATCAGGAGTACAATATGTCACTTTTTGACAGTGCATCTGCAAAGAGTTCATCCTGATCTGGCAGCCTCTGTACCTGAGCAACATTTGGAGAAAGGCTCTCCTGCAATAAATCAGCTGACAGAACATATGGCTATACTTTGTGTTACACAGACGCACTAAGGACTCCAAAGCTGACAGGATACATTCACTGGAGCATACAAATCTAGATTAGCAACAGCCTCATGCTTTTAAACCCTGAACTTAAACTAAATGACAAAAAGATTATTTGCTTGCTCTTCTCGGGACACATCTTTCAGGCATCTCAGAATTATTGTAGAGAGGAGAGTCTAGCTCCTAGCTTTCCCCTGTTAGTAAATTTATATGCTCTCTCTGGCTCTGTCCAGAAGAGATTTTCCAAAATGGCTTACTTTGAAATAGCGCTTCTACACACAAATGTATAGTGAAGTAGTGCTTGGCTATTTTGAAATGGCGTGTCCAGATACAGTAGAGCCTATTTCCCATTAGAGCCCTCGGACACACAATAGCTTATGTCAAAACAGCCATGGGAATAGGCCAGAGGTGGCCAACCCATGGCTCTTTGAGCCTTCAGATGCAGTTTTTCAGAGCCATGCACCAGGAGTGCCATGCCCGCTCTGTGCACAAGCCCCACAGCTGGGTGGGTGAAGCACACGGTGACATCAGCCCCTCTTCAGAGCCGCACACTGGGAGTGCCACACCTGCCCCACACGTGCCCCACCACTTGGTGGGAGAAGCATGTGGTGGGAGCAGCAGCAGCAGCTCCAGTGGCTCTGGTGAGTGGGGGTTGGGGGGCTGGGGGGCCTGGCTCTCGGGGAGGGGAAGGGCATTCATTTAGAGATGGGGGAGGGCTGGGAGTGCGTGACTGGAGGAGCTTGGCTGTGGGGAAAGGGGAAGAAGGTTAATTTAGAGTGAGGGGGTGCCAGAGATAAAGATATAATATGTGTTTCTTTGCACTCTATCTACCACTATTTTGGCTCATTGTCTCTAACTGGTTGGCCACCCTGGAACAGGCACTATTCCTTGTAGAATGAGGTTTACCAAATTCAAAATAAGCTGTCCACTATTTCAAAATTATTTTGAAACAGTGGTTGCTTTGTGTAGATACTCACTTGGGTTATTTCAGAATAGAGGCCATCATGCCAAAATTTCTTTGCTGTGTAGACATACCCCCTGACTGTTCTACCCTCAGTGACCGGTCTTATATATTTAAAATGTGACCGATATACAGTTGTGTTAACACATGATCATTTATGGAGTAAGCATTGTATTAATTTAGATGGGATATACGGGCCAAAGTTCTTGACATAAGCCATCAATGTCCATTATTAAACAGCGCTAAACAAGGTTGTGGGGTTGTTATGCAGAGACCACAGCCTCCACAGTACATACCCCACCAAAAACCCTTTCAACCTTTGATAAAAGATGAAGAAAAAACAGTTAAAATGTTTCAAAAGGCTTTTATTTTAACCAGATCCCTACTTCCATTTCCCTGGAGAGCATTTTTCAAGGAGAAAACTTGTCTGACACCCTCTGAGATGGTGTCAAAGAGGGTAATAACTCTCCTTTGAGGAAAAAAGGGAAGAGATTAGTTTATATAGGCCAGAGCTGTTGATGTTGATTTTGTTGTTGTTGTTCAAGTCTAATCCCTTTTCACTCCAGGTGGTGATGAGGATTCAGCTGGAGACAGCAGAAGTGGTGACATGATCTGGATCACTCTTTCCAGCTGGGTCTGGTCAGGACATCTGTCCAGACTAGAACAAAGAAAATCCACGGCTCCAGAAGACAGCCAGGGTAGTGAAGCTCACTCTAGCAGCCTCTATTTGTTTTTACATATTTTCCCTGCAAAACACCCTTTCTTTGAGAATCCAAGGAAGTTTGGTGGTGAAGCACTGGAACGCATTACCTAGAGAGGTAGTGGTATCTCCATCACCAGAGGTTTTTAAGTCCAGGCTTGACTAAATCCTGGCTGGGGTAATTAAGTTAGGGTTCATCCTGCTTTGGACAGGGAGCTGGACTCGATGACCTCCTAAAGTCTCTTCGAGCCCTTTGAGTCCATGATTCAAAGAGTAATAGCAAAATAGTCCATGTCATCATTATTTTTGTCTACCAATTAAGCCTAATATCCAACATACCAGTTTTGGTTGACGACTGGCTCCTTGTTCTGCACTTTTCTTATTGGCCAGGCATGGTCTTAACACAGTCCTTTAATTATGTAACAGAGAGAAAGCCGTGCTAGTCTATAAAATATCAAAACAAAAATGCAGTAAAGTAGCACTATAAAGACTAACAAAATAATGTATTACATGATGAGCTTTCGTGGGACCATAAATATTGCGTCTGTTCTGGTCTGGCTACGGTCTGAAGAAGTGGGTCTGTCCCACAAAAGCTCACCTAATAAATTATTTTGTTAGTCTTTAAAGCGCTACTTTACTGCTTTTTTATTTTTCCTTTAATTATGTCAGTCTGCTTTGCTGTTTGAGCTAATTCAGTATTTCTGTCTTCCTTACATGCCTTTCCCCATCAACACTGGTTGTTATGGATTACTGTGGCATTGTATTAACTTTCACATACTTTTTTGAGTTGAGTTCATCACTGGGGTGAATTTATAGGTGCAATTATTACAACACTGTACTTTAGGAAATATTCCCTGTTCAGAGAGTGGAGAGTTCAGTAAAACTCCAGTAGGCTTCCAGTGGGCACAATGCCTTTTGGAGCTAATGTAGTAGCTAATGTTTAAAGCATTTATGCCTGGTGTGTACACCAAAGAATTCTCACTGACTCACTAGTGTGGCCTTGTGTGCAATGACACAATCACATGAACAGAAATTGGTTAGGTTTGGAGGGAACAGTGACAAATTGGTTGTGAGTCATGCAAAGGAGTCACTTCAATCTAGTTCTTAACAAGAAAGAAAGCACAGAGTGGGAGTAGTGTTTTTGGTTGGTTGGTTGGTTGTTTTTTTTTCTCTCTCTTAATCCTAGTCATGGGGCCAATGACCATTTAGTAGAATTAGGACCTAATTGGCTTATGACAGCCCAGCAGGCTACACTGGTGTAATCAGGCGCTCCAGGTGCTGGCTTTTGACTAATTAGTAATGGAGCTACTGAGCTGGAAAGAAGCTGCTAGAGCAGCTCCAAAGAGAGTTGCTTGGAAAGAGGTGGAAAAGAAAGGGAGTTCTCACTGTGAAGATGTCTTGTGGCTGCTGCAGTAATCCATAAGAGATGGAGCAGTGATGAGGGATTAGAGGTGGTATTGAGAGACACAAGAGAACTAAGAGGATCCCAAGGGAAGGGAGACCAGGGCTGGCCCTAGATCAAATGGAGTGTCTTCAGACCCCTCTCTGATTCCTTGATTAAACTTTTGAATACCTCATTTTTTCCTGCATTTGTAGCATGGTACACGTCAAGCCCAGCACTCCATGCAGTTGCCCAGCTGCTTGCCCATAAATTGGTTCCTGAGGGACACAGTAGGATGTTCCTGTCAAGTTCCAGTGAGGGCACTGTATACTGTCCCTAGAGCATTGAGGCCTACAGTTTACATCTGGCGCCTGGGAATGGAATAGGAGGACCCACAGAAAGCAGAGTAGGCTCCTGGGTGTAGCAGGCCTACTGATGGGGGGTGGAGGGGAGGCAAGGAGGCAATTAACCTGGAGACCTTGGAGATTCAAAGGGGCCCAGAGTTCCAGCCACCACAACTGCTACTTTGGCAGCAGGAGCTGCCAGAGCTCTAGGACCTTTTGATGTACTGTGGCAGCGCTGCTCCATGTGGCTTGTGGGGTGGGGGTGGGGGACTAGTGCTGTGATCCTGATGCGGAGCCAGGCGTGGAGCTGGGCACACCTTGCCCCAGGACCTGCAGTGGCTGTCAGAGGGAACTCACAGAGGGCAGGTTAAGCTGCTGTTCTGGAGTTCAGACTTGTAAATAGAAATGTGGAGGCCCTGCCGATAAAATGTCAGATCCCCTGCAGAAGGAAACAGTAGGGAAATCCTGCTGGAGAAGCCTCAAGATAGGTGAATCTCTGAAGGGGCCTGGGAAACACAGTACAAGAAGGTATTAGTTTGGAGATTTCTTGGTTTTTTTACTTGCATTTTGACCTTTCAGTTATCCCAAAAGGGAGTTTGGACTTCGTGACTTGGCAAGTCGACCAAACCATGAAAAAAACTCTGAGAGGCAGATGGCCTGCAGGAGGTGCTATAGCTGAAGACACCAGTGACGTTACTTACACACTCAGGTGGGCATGCCAAGGGTACCTGTGCGCCGTCATAATAAGTGATTTCTGCATCACATGCTTTAATTCTCACCTTTATTTTACTGTAACCTCCAACTTTCAGCCTTACTGCTGACACGTGAAAACAGTGGAGCAATTGACCAAAACTAATGGAAATGGGGTGGGGTGGGGGAAAATGCTGTCTGGAAAACTACTTGACACCAAGAGTTGTGAGATTTTGTACCAAGAGAAATATTCTGAAACTGCCGTTAACCCTTATTAAAACCTCATGTATTTCTAGTTCTGAGGTTAGTGACTTTTGGTGACAAGAGTTGATGACAACTTTTTTGGTGTCACAGCCTTAGAGGGAGGAACTGTTCTGAACAAATTCTGAATCCATAGTCTAGAGTCATTTTGTCTGATAGGAAGCAAAGGAGATTTATCAGCAAAATGCTACAAGTCCGATGACCTTCGGGAGCAGTGGAATGGTAGAACATTATTTTATCTGAGCCTTCACTGCTGTCACTGAATCCAATGATGTGATGATTTCCCAATTTTTTAAACAGTTTATTAATGAGTGTGCCCTTTTGCATGTGTACAGTACCTATCCTGCAATATAGTTTGTGCTTTTCCACTGTCTAGAAGTGCTACTCTTGAAATTTTGATTTCCCTTATCAGTCAAATAAGTCCCTTACTGGTGTCTTTGGGTACCCAGAGAACTGCAACGTTATCAGAATAAAAGATCAACTGGAAAACTGAGCATATGGTCTAGATTTCAAACCACAGTTCCTTTTGAGTTCACTTCTGGTAAGCTGTTGCAGGGAAAAAAAATCACATAGTGAAGCTCTTTGAGACAATCAGCCAGAAAAATACTTTCAGCTGTAATTTATCCCCCATGTAATACCTACTGAATCCAAACTCTGTTCCCTACTGCCAAGACAGCCAGGTTCACATAACTGAATATATAGTCTTTCTCTCTCATACACACACCTCATACAGCATGTGCCTGATTACAATACCACAAGCCCACAAAACAGACAGCTTCTTAAACACATGCTTCTGCTTCCAAGGACACGGAACAGCATTTTTGACAAATGCACACAATTTGTTACCCATATCTATTACTGCTGTAGATTTCACACTTCTTCCTCCAGCTACACTATATGCTTCCTAATACACAGTTGAAACTAAATGCTTGTGATTGCAACTGGAAGCATAGTGACAAGGGATTCAATTCCCTCACATGCCTTTCAGGGTATGAGATTGAATGAGCATGGCTGCAAAGTAAGTGCAGGTTGAACCTTTCTAGTCCAGCACCCTCAGGACCTCTCTAGTGCTGAATGAGAGGATTTGCTGTGCCTCAGGAAGTCAATATTGCCTAGCATATTACTGACACTTCCGCTACTTGTGGGCTCTTAGAAGACATTTAGGGGTAACTTACAGTTGAATATCAGCATGGAACACTGAGAACCAGGACTGGTGGCTGTAAACAAACTTTATGGGACCATGGGAAAGTTGGCCACACTCATTATAAGTGATTGTCCAGATAATTAAACTCACAATGGATTACAGATATTACTGGATGAAAGAGTGCTGGACCAGAGAGGCTCAAGCTATGCTGCAATAGGGTTTCCTGGGTTAGTAGACAATAGGCTCATGAATGAGGTGATAGTGTGCCAGATTTTTAAATGCATTTTGGCATTCACTGAGACTTTCAAAAAGTGCCTCGATACTATTGATACCATCTTGTTACTGAATCATGCTGTCCAGCAAGTGATTAAAGTGCCAGCTAAGGGCCAAACTCTATCATGTAATATGTAGGTATGCTGAGGGAAAATGGGTGGAGGAAACTTCTCCCTTTCCCACGTCACCCCTTCGACAACAGGGTGCTTAGTGCTCAAGAAAGTCCAGAGCTGAAGGATACTGTTGCTAGCCTACACAAACTCCCTCTGTTGCTAGCCTTGGTGAACCTGCTCAGTGCTAGACCAACAATGAGACAAGTGTCTAAAATTCTGGGAGTAGATGCAACTTGAGAGCAAAATGGTTCTGGTGGCAGATCACGTCATGGCCTCCAACAAGTCTGATGGGGTTTTCCCCTCTAGGTACACAAGACACCTTCATAAATAGAAAAAGAATGAAGCAGTCCAGAACAAAGGAGGAAAACAAAATGCTCCTGCTGCCCACAAACCAATGTGGATTCACCCTGCAGTTCCCCACAAGGCCCAAGGTAAATTTCTATGAAGGGGACTGGATTTCTAACCTCCCCAGTATGTTTCAGAGACCCAAGCTGAACCCGCTGGGACTCTAAGAAGAAAGAAAAACATAGGAGCCTTTACATGCAGCAAAGACTCTTCAGCAGCTTCACTGGTAAGCAGCCTCTGCCTGGTCGGGCTAAGGAGTTCGTGCTCTGCTTCCCTCAGAGCGTCACCTATATAAGCAAGGGCCCCTTTCAGGACCTGTCCAGCTCTGTTCTGGCCAGGCCTCATAAGTGCACTGGGCTGGGGATGCTTGTGCCTAGAAGAGCTCTTTAGATCCCTCCTGACTGTGGTAGGGAGCTGCCCCCTCTCTCCCCAACACACTGATGTCTGTTAGCCAGATCTTCAGGAATGGCCAAAATGCACAAAGCTGAAGCCAGAGGTTTATGCCTAGATGATTCCTTTGTACTGTCTTGGTCCGGATACTGTTCTTTGTCCTCTAGCTTCATTGGTTTGGATACTGTTCTTTGTGTGCCATCCTCCCTGCAGTGAATTACGGCTCAAAGCCGCTCTAACTTATGCTTCCCTGAAACAGCCACCAGAGACAAAAATGAAGCTCAGGACGGGCATAGTACAAGGGCATCCTGACAAAGGTACATCCTACCTTACCCACTGTGCCAACCAGAAGGACGGTAGGTGGCATGCAAACCTTTGCCTCTTTCCTGTAGGTTTGTATATCCTGCACATCCTTATAGTCTCTGAACAGCTTCTACTAATGCACTAAGCAGAGTGACCATGTTTGTTGTTTCTGCTTTCATGCATTCCCTAGAATTAAAAGTGCATTCAGGGGGTGTATTTTTTTTAATATAAATATCCCTGTTGCCAAGTGTGTGTCACAGAAGGCAAATGAGAAATAATGCGTCTTTAATGCAGATGGAAAATGGTGAGGTTTGTCATGGTCCTTAGTTCTTGAGGGAATTCACACCTAGACTCAGACCACCCTCAGCTGGTTCTGTCTCCTGCACACTAGTGTTTTTCACACCATAGGAAGTTTCATTGTGCCAGAAGAGCATAGCGATTGACCATAGTACTCATACCGGAGCTTTAGATAATTTCTTAGATATTCGTTGTCTGTGCAATGGAGCCCTATGAAGATAACCACGGAGGCCTTGAAACTGATTCATAATTCTCTGGGAAGCCATAGACAGGAGGAGATCATCTGTCAGTGCCCCTAAGGCAGTTTCATTAGCTCTGCTGATGTATGTGGTCTTCACGAGGTCACGTAGATAGTGTCTGAAAACACAGTCCGCCAACAGTTTGGTGCAGCTCTGTTGCACCACGCCCAAAGACTGGAATATGCTTTTTTTCAGCAATTCAGAGGTGAGGCTGAATGTTGCAATTTAAATTCTCTAACTGTCTGCTTCAGATCCTAATAAAACCCCATGTGTTCAGTGACAATATAAAAGCTTTCCCCATCATTCATTCACACTATCATATACTTATCAAATGTGCCAGAATAGGCAGTGTTAGCAGCTAGTTGGCCGGTGCTGTGGTATTGCTGGAGCCAAATGAAGCTTTTGGCCTGCATTAGGGTCAGCTAGAAATTGGGAGTACATATATACCAGGGTGAGCATTGTAAGATATGTTTACTGAGGCTTCAACTCAGACAATCAAACATACATTTTACCAAAAGGCTATACTGCAAGCTTTGGGTATTTCCTGTTTTACAGATGAATTTGCATTTAGTTGGTGAATAAAAAAGGAAAGAAAATAGTTGTGGGGCTTTGGGTCTGAATTAGATTGAGGTTAGGATTGGGCTCTGAGGTACAGGATCCTACCAGGGTTAATATGCAGGCTTAAGGTTCAAATTTAATATAGATTAAGTTTTACAAATATTTCTTGCAGATTCTGGACCACAGTGGCAGGGACTTCAAATTCTGTTATTTACATGAGATTTCTCCCATTAGGGGCTGTAATTATGCATGAATAATAGTTTCTGTGATTCTGGCCACATCCAACCTGGAAGCAGGGAGCAGGACCTCTTGCTCTTTGGGCACCTACTCAGAAACAAAATTGTGCAGGTAGGATAACATCTGTGATCGTGAATCTAAACCTCACACAATTAAAGCGATTTCATGTTCCAAAGTTGTCCTATGTCTAGTTAGACCAGACATCAGCAAAATCAAGGGCCACCACTCCATATTTTGTCATGGATGGAAGCTTTAAAAGTAAAAACCTCTGAAGTATCTTTCTTTTTGATTTAAGCATCATTCTGGTTGTTCTCTCAAGAAACATGTGACTCCGCTGCCTATCACTTGAGGTTGGTCTTGGAAAAATTGGAAAGAACAGTTACAGTGGATTCTTCTCCTTGACCTCACACAGTGGGAAGCACAAATTCTACCAAAACAATCAATAGAGTAATAACAGTCCTCACTGCATAAAATGGCTAGTGATTTCAGTCTTTAAAGTACAGCCCTTTCTAATGTCATTGTTACTCTATTTTCTCCATTAGACATTTTTTATTTAGAATCTGAATTGTAAAGAGTATGTTAACTTTCCAATCCATCTGCAGTATTACATGTCATATTAAAGTTTAATATTATATGGGTGTGTACATACAGGTTGACAGAGCACATGATCAGGTCTCTGGAAACTTAAGCACAGTCTGCCAGCATTATCAAAGCTTTTGTTAGAAGGATGTGCTTTTCCCACGATGTCAGCTTCCTTCAGAGGAGACAATAATTTGAAGTAATTCAGCAAGAGGCGTAATCACACATGGCTGGTTTTGTTGTAATCTGTGATGGTGGGTGTACTGGTGACAGTCTAGTATGGTGTTTCATCTAGGTCAAGTCTGACCAGTTTACCTAATTCTGTGAAAATATTCTTTTGTAGCAATTATATTCCAAGAAGCCCAGAGATGGTTAAATCCTGTTGTTCTGAGCTATAATCAAAGTTAACCCAATGACTGAAACAGTCATCCTAGTGGTTGCCATGAAGCAAGCTGGTTAAAGCTGAGAAACAGAAGAGTTAAACATCCTGCCTGGGGAGACATTGGCTGCTTCTACACTTGCCTCCTGTCAGAGGTGGCATTGTACTGAGGCAATTTGAAGCAGGCTAATGAGGTGCTAGCACGTATATTCAGCACCTCATTAGCATAATGCCAGCCGCACCAATTTCAAAGTACAGACTTCTAATTGCAGATTGACTGTAGGTGTGGGCAGCTTCGAAATAAGCACCCCACGTTGACGTTCCCTCACTCCCATAGAACTAGATTGGAGTAAGGGAATGTCGAAGTGGGGCGCTTATTTTGAAGCTGCCCCCATCTTCACTGTCAATCTGCAATTCGAAGTCTGCACTTTGAAATTCGTATGGCTGCCATTATGCTAATGAGGTGCTGAATATGCACGTTAGCACTGCATTACCCTGCTTCGAATTGCCTCATTACTTCTGATGGGAGGGGCCGAGTACAGAAGGAGCCATTGTTACCTAGGCACAAGGCTGGCAGGAAGACCAAGGTATGACACAGGATGTGACGCTTAATCTCTCTAAACTTTCGTTTCCACCGCTATAAATGAAGATATATGTGCAAAGTATTTAGCCAGCCATTGGCAGACGTGAGACTAGAACTCAGAACAGAGAAGGTCAAAAAAGTGAGAATTTTTCATGACACATATGCCAGAGAGCATGATGGCCCCCAGGCTTCTTCTCTTCCCTTACAGGAGGCTTTTCCTCTGGCAGCGTCTTTAAAATTTAACGTACAATTTTGAGTGAAAGTGACCTGTTGTGCACACAAAAAGTGTCAAAATAGCAAAGCACTCTGTTACATGAAGCACTGATGCAAAAAACCCATTTTTTCAGCATTTATTTAATTTTGCAGAAATTTTTCAAACCATAATAGAATGAAATGTTAAGTGGAAAAAATGATGTGTATTTTGATCAGTTCCATTCTAAACATGTAAGCCTAGACTGTCAGCTGCATCCGACTTCCAGAAGCAGGGAAGGGATTGAGATGAAAGGTATCTTTTTGTTACTTCTTCACTGCCCCGGTGCCTATGGATACTAACACAATGTATAGTTTCATTTGGTTCAGCATAGTTTGAAGAGCTCTAAGACAATGTTGCATCTGCAGGATGTTTTTCAGTAGACCTGATCAAAAAATCAGCATTTTTGACCCATGGGAAATCCTAGTATTTATTTGCCACTTTTTTCTTTGAATCATTACAAAATGTCAACATATCACACACTGTGAAAAATAAGAAGTTCTGAAAAATCTCAGTTTGTAAATAAAAAGTTTCTAACTTTCACTCAGAACTTGTTGAGCAAAATGAAATGTTTCAACATTCCTGAATCTAAAAGAAAAAAAATGTTTCAAATTGATTTCATGCTAATAATGCATCCACTTGAGCTGCCATATTACTGCATGGGAGTTGTGGTTTGGGTGTTTCATGACCTCCTGTGACTGCATGGAGTCTTTAGTGCATCATGATTGTGGAGTTAGATGGTAACAGCTCAGAGGGTAGACAGTGTTGCATCATGGGAGATGAAGTCTTGCTGCAAGTGTGACCCCGTAAGGGAGAGCAATAAGGCTATGACTACACTATAGTTGTTACATATGTATCCTGAAATAGCAACTACATAGTTAAACACCTTGCTTGAAATAGCAGTGCAATTTTGAGCATGGTATTTAATTTCTGGTAACCATCCTTGTAGGAGGAATAGCAGAAACTTTGAAATAGCCACTTATTTTGAACTTCAGTGTTGGGTGGCTGGCACCAAGTTCAAAATAAATTAACTGGAAATAATTTACACAATTTGCTTTCTGCAAATAGCACAAGTTATTTCAAGTTATAGCTATGTTGTAGCTGTAGGCTAAGGGTATAAGGCACCTGAATTCCAGTCTCTATGAGGTGCCACTTAGAACAGAGGTGGGGGCATATTACTATCAAGCTGGGCTGAGACATACTGTTTCATTTGAGTTGACTGATCCAAAAATAAAAATTTAGACACCAAATATTTCATTTCAACTCAATCAGTTGCACATCAGGGCTGTTTGTTTGATTGTTTGTTTCATTTGCTTTTTCAAAATATCTTCCCATGGAAAAATTTGACTTTTTTCCAGAAATATTTTCTGCTGATTTAAACATTCTGACAGAAAATTCCTGAAAAGGCCATGTCTTTCCCTCCCCTGTTCCGTTTCTTACTCTTGTGTCAGCAGATGGATTGTTGTGTAGAGTTAGCTATGCCTGTTCCATGCCACCATGGGATCCTCATACCGCAATGCTATATGTACTAAGTTTCACTGTAGTAATCTTCTTGTACTGTTATGTATGTGCAATACTAACAGGACTATGAACTATGAGATTTATGATCTTACTACTAAGTAGTTTAATCGCAACTCTAGAAGTCAGTTGATGTTTGCACAAATGATTGTCTAAGGCAGAGGAAGTGGGAGAAAAATCATAACTTTTCTGAGGGTTTATCAGGCTCCTCTTTGGGCCTGTAGAGGGAATCCAAATGAAGATCACTGCCATGTTTCATGTAAACTATTGGATCGTTTGGAAACTGATTCGAATTCTCAGTTAGTAGAAGGCAAAAGAAAATTACTGCTCTTATTGAAGATCATGTTTCAGTTTGGTGGCTGGAGCAAGCTTATGTTCTTGGAGAAAAAGCATTTATTAAGAATACTGTTAAGAAATATCCCTGTACCCAGATTGTTCCTATAAAGAGGTGAGAGCCAGAACATTCTAAACTATTATCGAGGTAAGCTTTCTTTCAGATACATTTGGAAATAGAGAAGTGTCTCACTTTTTTGCCTTGTGACCCTAAAGATAGGGAAATGATATTAAAATGCTTGCAGAGTATTGAGGCATAAACTTTCATATAATATTTATAAAGAGTCCTTTACAAGGTTATAGCAATTGTGTTACCTCAAGTGGATAATGATGACATTCCTTCTCAGTAGATTTATGACCTATGAAGTTTTCGATGAGTCTGATCAACAAACCAAGCTATGTACACAGATGTCAATGTTCAGTCATGGGATTCTGAGCAGTAGGGGGTATGGAGACATAGAGTACCTGGAATATACATGTATATCAGCAAAGTAAGATTGTCTGTTCAATCACAGCAATGTTTGCACCCCACTCTCATGTGCATAAGGTGGACAGATTGCTATTATCCTAAATGAAACCCAAGTTTTGGGTGGTTTAACTGCTCTGACAGTGAGTGAAACAGTGATTGACAGATTTTATGATAAGTCCCAGTGCAACCAGAATGATGTTATAGCACATACACCTATTATGTATTCAGATTTGATTTCAAATTGAGTGTAATGGAGTAAATCATAAAAAGTCAGTTTAAATGGTGTATAGAGAGCCTTGTGCCTTTACAGACAAAAATAAATCGTAAGTGCTTGCCTTGTATAACAGCAGCAACTTTCAGTTGCTCTTATGCCACAAAACCCAAATAATGGGTGTCTTAAATCTGAAATGTGTTCAGTAGACATGAATTTACCTTTCCCTATTCTCAGTTATTTCAAGTTGTTTGGGCACCTTAGTAGCCTGCCTTTTTTCAGGTGTTTAAATAGTACAGCTCTTCCAAAGTGCTACACAAAAGAGAAATAAGGAAGCAATGTCTTGAAAGGGATTGAAGGTAACTACCGGCCAGGGGCTTGCTTCCTCTCTTCTGGAGCTTTGGCACTCAAGAATGTCCTGGGTGGATGTCCTGGCACATTGGCGTGTATTGATGTCCTGGGCCACCAGAGACATCCAGCAAAGAAAGTGCCTGGGTGGATGTTCTGGGCCTCCAGTCCCTTGGGTTGCCGTGAACGGGAAGAACATAACAGTTTAAAGGATTGGATTTCTAATGTTGAATGGTTCCCAAAGCCTCCATTTTTCATTTCTGTTTTACGGTCTCAACTTCAAGGGAGATAAAAACATTTTCTTTTGACTTAACATTTTCTATGGAAAATATTGGTTTGTTTTGGTGGGTTTGGGGTGTGGAAGTTAAAGAATCAAAGCATTTTTGTTGAAAATGCAAATATTTCAGTTGGCAAATGGTGCTACAGAGCATCATAGTTTCCATTTTCCTTTATAAATCAAATTCCCTGATCACTCTACACCTTCCATGATGCATCAGGATCTCCTCTTCTGTGGAGTGGAGGAAGTGATTCTTGGGAGTCTCTCTGGTCAATGTGCACATTGGGAGGTTCAATCTAGTGGGAGAAGTGGGTTACCGAGGCCCAAGGAAGATTGAGACACCCAAACTAGAAGGTGCTGTGCCAGCCTGAAATATTTTGGGCTTGGTGCATTCAGTTATTCATGCTGAAACTGAATTTTTTCCACTGGAAGTAGACAATTCTCAAGCAAGAAAACATCATTGTTTAGTTAGAAACTCAATTTTCTGCCACTTCAGTGAAAAATTTTCAACCACCATGAAACAACAGCAAGAAAAGACTGGCGTTGTCTGCCACTTACAGCCAAGCACATTTTCAAAACTGTAAGTAAAACTCTGGTCTCTGCAACCAGACACACATCCTTATTATGTGTAGAACAGCTGCTGTTGTTGTTATATAAGCAGAAAGGGGGAAAAGAAGGAAGAGGTAAGAGAATTTTAGGCCCAATCCCCAGCCCATTCCTCTTATCAGGTTCTACATGAGGAAGAAGCCCTGGCACCATCTCTCTGCCAGGCATGGAGTGAGATGCCTAGCAGTGGCAGAGAAGGAGGATGGATGCTGCTTACCTTTGCTTTCTGGCAGGTCTGGATTCTTGCTGGCAAACTCTGTCAGCTATACTATGGTGACCTATGGGAGGGAGAGGGATACAGAACTCTAGAAGTGATGGTGGGCCAAGCTCCAGCAGCAGGAGGTGGAGGGAGAGCCAGGGTGAATGAGGTGGTATCTGTAGGATCAAAGCAGATTTTTGAAAGCTAATAAAAATGTTAACACTAGTAGAATGAGGGGAAGAGGGAATGGCACACACACCATCTATGGACTGGAAGAGATCTTGAAGTCATCATGTCCAGCGTCCTGTACTGTTGCAGGACCAAGTAAACCCAGATCATCCCTGACCGGTGTTTGTCCAACCTGCTCTTTAAAACCTCCAATGATGAGAATTCCACAACATCCCATGAAAGTCTATTTCAGTGCCTGACCGTAAGAAACCTTTGCCTAATATTCAACCTATGTCTCCCTTGCTACAGATTACACTCATTACGTCCTGTTCTACTTTCAGCGGACATGGAGAATAACGCTCTTTATAACAGGCTGTAGTGAGGGAGCATGGCCTCCCCTGCTGACAGATGGAAAGAGAGAGCTGGGACCACAACTGGTGGGTGGAGCCAGTTCACCCCGACTGCTCCACTTGTAGCAGAGGGGTGGGACAGGAACCAGACACATAAAAGGCAGGCCTCCAGTTCAGCTGGAAAGCTGCCAGGGAAAGAGGATATCTGCCCCAACCCCATGCTGCTGGAGCTTGGCCTACCAGATGCCACTAGAGTGCCAGAGACCTGGAGGGTCTGCCAGAGCTGCCAGGCACTGAGGAGTTGGTGGGGCTGCCACTAGCTATGTACCCCAGTAAGATGAACAATGACTCCAGAACCCAGTAAACCCTGAATGGGTGTGCGGGAAGGAGGCCAGGGAAGCAGAATAGGGTTCAGCTGCATTACTTACTGACTGCTAACTGGCCGCAGGTTGCAGCCAGATTCCTCCACTGTTAGGGGCCTGGTCTGGGATGTGGTGGAGTGTGATGGGCCTGCATCCGTCTGCCTCATGCCACCTCACCCCTGAGGGTGGCAGCCTCCCCACTTTCAGGCCAAGAGGCCTGCTTTGGTTTTGCATCCACATGAGCGAGGACACCAGATAGTTGTGCCTGATTGCAGGCCAGAGCCCTAATTGTTGAGTGATCTGCCCGGCGTGAGGGCTGGGGTTCAGAGACTCCAATGCTGTTCAGCTTGGACTGAAGGCTTTTTCCCACTAACTATTGCCTAATTCCCCCCTTGAACTGAATTGCTCCAGAGGTGTTGTAAAGCACGTTGAGAGATGAGGAGAGAGCTGTGACCACCTTACGCAGCTGTTAACATATTTGAAGATGGTATTACCAGATCTCCCACATTCAGGAGGGAACTACCTGCCACCTTTGCCCAGTAGGTTTGACCCTGCCACTCTGGTCTGGTAGGTCAAATAGGATTTGAACATTCCAGGGCTTGCTCCACACGCAGTGGTAACCTCCCTAGCTTGCAAAGGAAATCATCACAACATTCTACTGAGTTGGAAAGCTCTGATCAGCTAATGCCTCAGAGGAGACTAATATTTCTTCTTTTGGTTTTTGGCCTCGGTGGGATTGTAGTGAAGTGATCAGGGAAGTACTTGACAAATGCTGTGGAGTTATTTTTTGACTATTTTGGTCTTGATTTTTTTTTTAACCCTTCTGTTCTTGGCTCCTATCTGTACCCTTTCTTCTACTTAAATTGCAAATGGCTGCCCATTAGGAAGGTCCCACGGCTTATCAGTATAGCCATGTGAGAGCTCCATCTTGGCAGCGGCAGGTGCTGGCAGTAAAGAGGCCATGTGGACGTGGCCTGCCAGAAAAAAGCCCCTGTCTCCAGCCACTTCAGCCTGAATTTTTTTCAGGCGTAAGGGGTTGGTGACAAAGGGACTTTTTGCTGGCCGGGGGACATCCACACGGCCTCTTTACTGCTGTCACACCTCTCTGCCGAGAGCGAACTCTTGTGCGACTATGCCAATGAGCTGTGGAACCATGCTAATGAAGCTAATTTTGAAACTGCTTATTGGCATGGACCTGCGGAGAGAGCCATGCAGTGTAGACCCAGCCTATGTGAACAATTTAATACTAAATTCTTAGGGACTTTATTTTTGCATATTATGGAAATACATTGTATCATTCACTGCATGAATATGCTGCTACATAAATCTTGCAGTGTTTATTCAACTTAATACAAATCAACTTTTCTTAACGGAATGGAAACAAATTAATACCCCATCTTTTCACACACTTGTGCTTGTTATTACATCACTGCAATAGTGCAGCTTTTGTCCTTTAGACATCACCCTGACATTCAAACAGCATGGATAACATTTTAAATGTGTATTTTGACTTCTGAAGTTTAATTAATATCCTTCCTGAGTATAAGAGCCATTGTAAGTTAGCCTTGAAATGCCAGTTTTCTTACTATACTAATTCAGAAGGGCATTGCACCTAAAATATTGTTGTCCTGTCACTAAACTGTTAAATATTTACAGTAGGTTCTCCCTCCACCTTCAAATGAGGTCAGTTGCAATAGCTGTGTGGCATGTCTTTCCCTGCCCACACCATTGCTCACTCTCTTGCGGCTACCTGCACTTGTAATAAATACAGCATAAGTCCACGACACCCATAGCTCTGACACTTTGTTTTTAAATCATGCTCTACACAGAGAGAGGCCCAACCATTCAAGTTCATTATTACTTGTAATCAAGCTCTTTACAGAGAGGAAACTACAGGGACTCAAGCCACAAACACTTGCCGCTGCCTCCACGTACATTTGTATTGCGTATAGGGTTGGTTTTTTTTTTAATTATCTCAATTTTTCTTGGCAGTAGCCCCAGACTTTAAGACTCTCTGTCATCCTTCTGAACCCAAGCCAGGATACACACTACAGGAGCCAGGCTCTAAGCGTTGAGAAAGTAACTCAGAGATATTAAGCTATTTCATCAACACAGATCCTTCATGTGGAGGCATCTTTTTTCCCCACTTGCAATTAGCTCCCTCAGATCTCTGCTCCAACAGTTGGATCATGGAATATGCCCTGAAGTCATGACAGTATCAACATTAACTTTTAATTTTCTTGCTTGAGTTTTGTTTCTTACTCGTAGATGTAGAGATTTTCTTGTGTGCATCTGTATTCTACTTCTTGGGGGCATAATAGGCTCTCCATGTCTGTGTTTAACTCCATTTAACATTAATGGAAGTTATACCGCTTTGCTTAAAAATGTTTAAACATTAGAACTCCTTGATGTAACCAAAAACAAACAACTTGCTCTTTCCTCTGCTCAGGTAGATTTTGTTTTTCCTTTACATAAAAGTCAGTGCCAGGAAGAGCCTTTATTTTAATTTCATTTTATGGTATTAAGCCAAACAAACTGGCATGAAATCTTGGTCCCATTTCAGTCAGCAGTAAAACAACCACTGACTTCAGTGAGCCCAGGATTTTGCTCATGGAACCCACAGGAATGATAACAGCAGCAGGCCCTTACTTTCAAATGCATCCCCTTTGGGTAACATTTCTAATGCCATCCTGCTCGTCAAGCAACAAATCAAATCATTACCGAGAGCCTATTGATGTTCTTATCCCTCTGAGGAAATGGCTGAGGGAAAACAAAGCTATAAATTGAAAGGAAAAAAAATCTCTTCTTGATCTCTTCATTATGGAGATAGAATAGATAAACTGTTCTGCTATGGCTATGGTCTGAAGAAGTGGGTCTGTCCCATGAAAGTTCACCATCTAAGAAATTATTTTGTTAGTCTTTAAAGTGCACTGGACTGCTTTTTTGTTTTGATAGTATACAGACTAACATGGCTTTCTGTCTGTTACTATGCAAAGTAAAGCTTTCACTTGCGTTAACATATTCCCTGATGTTGATGAACACATTCAGGCTATGTCTACGCAGCGGACACTATTGGGATGTTGTGGTATCCTGAAATAGGGGCCAGTTTTTGAGATAATGACTGCCCTATTCCCACTTCCCTGAAGGAGGAGTACTGGGATGCCTAGAAGCAGCAATTTATTTTGGTATGTGGCACCATTTACGCAGTGCCACATGCTGAAATAGTCCATTTTGAAATCTACTCAAAATACGCTATGAATTTGCATAGCATAAATCGCATAGCTTATTTGGAAGTTTGGGAGCCTTGTAGACATAGCATCAGGGACACAATGGGCTTGTCTACACTACCACCTTCCTTCGAAGGAAGGATGGTAATTAGGGTGTTGGGAGTTTACTAATGAAGTGCTGCCCTGCATACGCAGTACTTCATTAAGCAAATTCCCCCCTGCGGCAACTTCGAAGTTTTAAACTTGGAAGTACTGGCACGCGTCTAGCCGCGGTTCACCCACCAGTACTTCAAAGTGCCGGGGCAACTTTGAAATACCTCTACTCCTCAAAATTTTAGTCCTTTCCCCCCTGCCAAAATTTTGAGGAGTAAGGGGACTTCAAAGTACTGGCGGGTGAACCGCAGCTAGACACATGCCTGCACTTTGAAGTTTAAAACTTCGAAGCTGCCGTGGGGGGGAATTTGCTTAATGGAGCGCTGCCTATGCAGGACAGCACTTCATTAGTACTCTCCCAACACCCTAATTACCATCCTTCTTTCAAAGGAAGGTAGTAGTGTAAACAAGCCCAGTGTGTTTCACAGAGTGATTTTGTTTTTCTGGGCGGGAATAATCATCTCATATCTGTTCACAAATCTTTTGGGCAGCTTTGACCCCTCTGTGGTAGATCTCAACCTAAGCTCTGAATTTATGTTGGAAAAAGAGGTTAATTAGCTGCTGTGGACTCAACAGGCCTGACCTTGCTGTATCACGCACGGAGGAAAGGACTGAAGTTGGGGAGTAGACCTTAGATGGGGGCTGACCCCGAAGGAGAGCCATCATGGAATTGCACTCAAAAATTGTCCATTTCTCTCTCCAAACATAGTACTTTGTTTTCTCCCACAGCTCCTATTTGGTGACTGTTTCTCTCTGATAATTAGAAACCGTCTTCTAATTTTCCACCTGAATCTGTTCCTGGTCAGTTTATATCCACTTGTTCTCATGTCAACATTATCCTTTGGCTTAACTAGCTCTTCACACCCCCAGCTATTTTCCCCACCCTAAAATATGTATAGGGAGAGCAGTCCTATCTCCTTCTCATCCTTCATGTGTTAGACTAAACAAGCCACACTCTTCCAATTGCCGCTTATATTCTGGAAAGATTGAGGGAAGGGAGGGTCTATTGCCTCTTCTCTGCATCTTTTCCATTTCAATGTAGCTTTCAAGAGCATGGAAGTGGCAAGAAGACTTCCTGAGACTGGATGCTCAGGGTGCAGTAGAGTGAGAAGTGGTGAAGAACTTACTTTTCTACGGTAGATGCTTATAAACATTCAAGAGTTGATTTGAAATAATGGGACTTCTCATAAATAGACAGATGGAACAGAAATGTGACTTCTCATACACATAAGCTGTGTCTACACGTGCACGCTACTTCGAAGTAGGGGCACTAACTTTGAAATAGCGCCCGTCGTGGCTACACGCGTCGGGCGCTATTTCGAAGTTAACTTCGACGTTAGGCGGCGAGACGTCGAAGTCGCTAACCCCATGAGGGGATCGGAATAGCGCCCTACTTCGACGTTCAACGTCGAAGTAGGGACAGTGTAGACGATCCGCATCCCGCAACGTCGAAATTGTGGGGTCCTCCATGGCAGCCATCAGCTGGGGGGTTGAGAGACGCTGTCTCTCCAGCCCGTGTGGGGCTGTATGGTCACCGTGGGCAGCAGCCCTTAGCCCAGGGCTTCTGGCTGCTGCTGCGGCAGCTGGGGATCCATGCTGCAGGCACAGGGTCTGCAACCAGTTGTCGGCTCTGTGTATCTTGTGTTGTTTAGTGCAACTGTGTCTGGGAGGGGCCCTTTAAGGGAGCGGCTTGCTGTTGAGTCCGCCCTGTGACCCTGTCTGCAGCTGTGCCTGGCACCCTTATTTCGATGTGTGCTACTTTGGTGTGTAGACGTACCCTCGCAGCGCCTATTTCGAAGTGGTGCCGCGCAACGTCGAAGTTGAACATCGACGTTGCCAGCCCTGGAGGACGTGTAGACGTTATTCATCGAAATAGCCTATTTCGATGTCGCTACATCGAAATAAGCTATTTCGATGTTGGCTTCACGTGTAGACGTAGCCTTAATGTTGTATCAAGCACTCACAGGATAATGGTAGCTGTGTGAGCTTATCCTTATACCAGTTTGCTCTACAAAAATGGACATTGCTGTAGAAGGTAATAAAAACAGTGTTCATGTGTACAGAGTAGATAAAATAGCTAAATATCTGGATACATTTTCATAATAGGACAGATCCTGTAGTCCTCACTTAGGCAAAAATCCCCACTGACGTCCATTGTTTGCTCTTTACGGAGGCTTAATTGTGTATATACTGATACACTGGTTTGGTTCTGGCAGCTTCTAAAATCTGGAACAGTCTGAGCTCCACTAGAGGACTCAGAAACTATTTAAAAGGGTACTGCCCTATTCCTGTACATTATTACACTCCCATTGATTTTGTAGCATGTCGGGGCACTCCCTAACCCAGACCCTAAAGGGTAAATGCAGTAGACGATTAACCTTGATCACATTAGAATCATTTTGGAGCATGGCTCCCTGCTTGGGTGGAGAGATCTAGACTAGTAGGGCTTGTGCTAGCTCTCCAAAAGTCATTACAGACAACGCTTTAAAGATATGGCTTGGCCTGGCACTTGGGCACTGAAGCTACTATTTCTAACAATTATTTTATAGCAATTTTGAGTACTGACCTGAGCTCTGCATCTAGCTTGTGTCTGTCAACCTGGGCTGGGAGGGGCCTCTTAAAAATGCTGTAAACATACACGTAGCAGGACCAGGGGAAATTTAAAGGCAGCAAGTGGTAGGGGAAGAGGGAGAAATACCTGGGTGTGAGCTGAAGCCCTGCCCACAGATCTCTATGTGGAAACACTTGACTGTAGTTGCTGCCTTTGTTCCACCCACGTTTTTGTTCTGCTTGGACTCTTTGTCATTCCTCATAAAGATGGCCCTGGGAAGTTGGAATCACAACTGCTGGACTGGCTGACTGTTTTATTTTTTTCGGCAGGGAAATCAGTGCACAAGTCCCAAAGGACTTTTTGCTAAGTAAGATCTGCTGGACCAGGTCCCTGGTTGGTTAGTTAATATCAATATTATCAGCTTTAGATATCTACTGAGTGTTTTCCTTCATTTTATTAAACATTCACTCTTTTCTTTATATCTTAACTCCCCTGTTTTTATTGGCCCCTTGTCTCCTATTTGTTCATTTATTTTATATATGTTTTCTTTTCTTCATATTTATCTCATCTTTCTGCCTTATTTTTCTTTTCCTTCACCTCTCTTTTTTGTCACAGGTTTGTATCTGTTAATGAAATCACTAGGAGATATATTAAGGAGGTTCCAGAGCTCCTCTGGGACTAGAGCAATAGATAACACTTGCTTATGCTATAAACCAAACTGTATTTTCAATTAATTGATTGGAATGAACAATACATGGAGGGAGGGCATAATTGCTGTGCAGTTTATTGATTTTGAGAGAATTTGTGATTTGATTCCAGAGGAGCTGGTGTTTGGAGTATGGAGAAGGATGTATCACGAGGGACTGCAAGAAGATAGAAAAGCTGAAGTGAGGGTCAAGGGCTAAGGTGGTAAGGATACGTAGAAGTTCAGAGCATTTTGAGGTGATGGTAGGTTTAAGGCAAGGCTGTGTGTTGAGTTCACTTCTCATTGTCCTAGTTACTGAGTTAATTAGCAGGAGAACCAAACTTATGGGGAGGCAGAGAAAATGAATATATGTTAGCAGTCTGGCCCCTTTGGCTCTCAGCAAAGAGGAATGGGTAAATAAGGGGTCATATTAGGCATCTGTGTTCGAAGATCATGATTTTAAGGTACATGCAAAGAAATCTAGAGTGTAGACGGTAGAAAATAAAGCCATTGATTGAAGTTTCAGGGAAGAAGTTGGAGAAGAAGCACTTGGGAAGGGCAGTAGTGCCATCAGAGGGAAAGCTGGAGAACAGAAAAGATGTGCATCAGCATCAGAGAGCAAGATGGCAGGAGCACTATGAGACAAGCACTTAAGTGATATACTGAAAGGAAAAGTGTATGTTTTGACCCTGCCTGGTTTGGAAACAGTGAGTCTTATGGAAATGGGAAAAGAGAAGAAACAAGTACAGGTTGAACCTCTCGCGTTGGTCACCCCCAGGACCTGACCTGTGCTGAATGAGAGAATTTGCTGGACCACAGGAGGTCAATATTGTCTAACAGGATTACCAACACTTCCACTTCTCAGTGGGCTCTTAGAAGACATTTAGGGGTAAATTAGAGCTAAATAACAGCACAAAACACTGAGAGCCAAGACTGGTGGCTGTAAACAAACTTTATGGAACCGCAGGAAACTTGACCACACCTGTGATAAGTGGCTGTCCAGCTAACTAAAATCATGCCATCTTATAGGTATTGCCAGATGAGAAAGCACCAGACTAGAAAGCTTTAAGCTATAGTAGAAAATGATTTACTGAGATTGGCAGGCAAGCAGTGAGCAGACAGTGTGCACGGAAGAAATTGAGACAGATGAATTTAGGACTCTCAGGCTGGAGAGCACATGTTTGAGGCAGGGTTATATATGTGATAAGAAGGAAAAAGAGGGACCAGAAACCAATCATAGGAGGAAAGAGACAACAGCAAAATATATGGGATAATACCTAAGGTAAAATGGAAAAGAACTCTGAAGACAAAAGAACTGGAACTCCAAGACCCATGAATCTGTGTCATGCACCAGAAAAAGTGCCGAAGGATTCTGGACACCTCACACCCTTTGTGAACAAGAGAAGAAATCACAACATGAAGAAAATACTTTTCTTGTGAAAAACTTCAGCCAAAGTAGTAAACACTCTGGACCTTGCTTATTTTGCTCTCAATTATATCAGTAAGAGTCTGAAGTAAATATATTAGTATTAATAGAACTTCTTTGGGTTTGACACTGACAGCAAAATCTGGTCCCAAAACTCCATGAAAACTCCAAGCATAAAACCGATGATCCCCCCCCATAAGTAAGCTTGACATATTTCAATGTTTCTCTACATAATTTCAATTGATAATGTTGTTTAAGCAGTTTTTATTTTTTAATCAATCATAATTTTTCAACATTGCAGGAAATTGTGGCAGGTCAGACAATTATATGTCAGTTGATGTTTACAGTCAAAAAGTAAAAATTTTATAACAGTAAAAAAATAAATTGTTGACATCATATGTCAAAATATACAAAGCAGCTTACCTTTAAATCAAACTTTAAGTTCTCAAACAGTGTTTGTCTTATTTCGCCTGTCTGCAAATTTCAGTTATTGATGGAAACATCTTTTTACCTGTGTGTATAGTGAAATTAATATTTATTGATAAAATCTGAATCCTTCCAAATAGATACATAATCCATATTTTGGTTAGGTTGGAAGATTTAAAACTTGCTGCAGTGTCTTAAATGGTCATCTAGTACGTGGCATACCGTTTAAAATGAATGCTTGCATAATACTATTTGGTTCAATTATACCACTCAAGCAGGCTGAAGAAATGTGTTCCAGCACCTCCCACCTCTTGTGGATAAGGAGGAGTGATTCAGCAGCCTGTTTTGAGTGCTGGGCCCCACATGGGGATCGGGTATAACCTCGAAGACTACGTCTACACTTGCCTCCTTCTTTGAAGGAGGCATGGTAATCAGGCTGATGGGAGATTACTAATGAAGTGCTGCGATGCATATACAGCATTTCATTAGGCTAATTCTCCCCTGCACCAACTTCAAAGTCTCAAACTTCGAAGTGCTGGCGTGCCATGTAGCCATGGGCACTTCAAAGTGCCTGCAGTACTTTGAAGTACCTTTACTCCCCAAAATTTTGTATCACACCTTAAGTGTCAAAACCAAATGTTTTCCTCATCAATAATACTTGAATGTGATTAAAAAAAACACTTCAAGACAATGAGCCACAAATTAGAGAAACAATCCCAGGCACTTAAACCTGTGTTATCATACAGGGATGGTTCAATTCATGTATATCTAATCACATGACGATTTCTCACAGATATTACAACAATGATCAGAGGTGAATTAACAAGTAAATACTTTATGGACCATGGTAACATGATACAGTGGGATAAAAGAGAATATTTTGAGCATCCTCTCTTAAAGCCTCAAAAAAGCAATAGCTTTCTTCATCTGCCTAAGTCCTTCCTCAAGAATCTGTGGCTTAGACTGATGTATTCAATGTAGGTTCTTATATCACATTCATTGCTGTTGTACCTGGACACCTTTGAGTAGTGTGTTAAGCAACATGGCTAATACAGGATATGTTTGTTCTCTTGTTCTTTCCCCTTGGAGAGAATCATGCAGTGGAGTGCTTTGTTTTGGACCAATCCCTGAGAAACACCTGTCTCCTGCACAAATGAATTTTACCCTTTTTATGTAGAGTTTGGCTTTGTCAGAGGAATGAAATTGTCAAGTATGGTCTTCATCCCCCAGTCTAAGTAATCTTTTGGATATTGGGAGCTCAGGCCACTAAGTGCCTTAAGAATAAAGACCAACAGAATAAGGATAGAAACTAGACACCTGTTTAAAATGAGACCTTGTAATCATTGCCAAACAAGGCTGTAAAAAAGATAGAAGAGAAGTCACATGCAGACATAAGGCAGAAGATTCCTTCTACTTTACTGTAAGCAAAGGTAAGATAATATGTACAGGGCTAGTGATGTTGAACTTGGAAATCTAGTTTATGGCCAGTAGACTGGAGAAACTGGTTGGTAGCAGCTCACTGAAATGAAGGTATTCTTGTTATACTGCCTCTGAGGTCCCGATACATAATATATAATGAAAATGTATGTATTATGCTTACTCCGCGACATTAGTGTTTGTTACATTTCAGTCAGCAAAGGGGAATGCTAGGGGTTAATGATAAATGTCAATATTTTGAATGTCCTTCAATTGGGCATTAAGAGTCTGATCCACAACCCATCCATGCCAATTCCGAATCTAGGTTTGGGATCAGAATGTGACACTGTCCTGTGCTGCACCAGCCTTCTTCTAGTCGTTGCATAGTTATAATAATTAGACTGGATTGAATGAGACAACTTCTTATGAGTAGAGAGCCTCAGACTGCTGGCCAGCTGAAATGGGAGAAGGCAATCTACTGCTCAAATTTATCACTCAACCACATGGTCTGTATTCAGCCAATTTCTTGCATCTTGTCAAGGAATGGCCATTATTGAGTCAAAGACCCTTCTTCCTTTTGCCACTGTTCTCATCTTTTTTAACTGCTACACATAATAATTACTGTCTTTACTAAAAATATCCGAAGCCTGCTTGTCTTGGCATTGGAAGACCAGCATTGGCAGTTCAATGGCTCTTAACCCTTCCATATTGTGCCCCCATGCTACAACAGAAGAAACGTTCAATGCCCTCCCTGCCCCTCACCCCCCCCACATATACCTATCTACTCTGAAAGAAAGGGAGAGTGGCTGTGACCCCATGGAGCTGTTTGTGATGAAAATAAATTTAACAGAGAATGAGAATTAATGTTCCATGTTGGATTACACCGCACAATAATTTGCATACATTTTCCCAATCACAGGTAAAAAAATCATGTAGCTCCTCTTCTGCATCTGTTTTCAGGTCATGCTTACAGATGCCACAAGTCTAGGTCAAAAAACAAAAATAAAAACTAATCAATAGAACTCTTATCATAAGATAGGTAAGCTGATGAAGTGAAAGGCAAACCCAAGATCTAATTGCTGCCTATTAAATATATTGGAGGGGAATATAAATAAGTTTTACAGAGCATGTTTAGAGGATCTGGTTTTATTCCAAAGAAAATTATTTCCTTGTCTATCAAATTTGCAAACAAATAGTCAATTTAATTTCTGATTTCTCTGATATGGGGTAACGTATGGATCTAAGATAGTTTTGAATAGTATTCAGATATAAGGAAAAAACGCCTTAAAGCCAATTGGCTACTAAAGTGCATCTACAATTGAAGTAGGAAAACATTATGGCTACGTCTACACCAGCCCCTTCCTTTTGGAAGAGGCATGGTAATGAGTGAGTTGGGGAGATGCTAATGAGGCACTGCCATGAATAAGCAGTGCCTTATTAGCATAATGGCTGCCACAGTAAACTGCCGCTTTCGAATTATGCACTGCCCATGTAAACGGGGACCTTTCAAAAGGACCCCTCAGACTTTGAAAGCCCCTTCTTCCTAAAACCAAACAGGAAGAAGGGGCTTTTGAAGTATGGGGGGGTCCTTTCGAAAGGCCCCCATCTACACGGGCGGCGCACAATTCGAAAGCAGCAGTTTCGAATTTCCGTTGAGTGAAGGGATCATTGGACTCCCTTGCAAGTGACTGCTGTAATTCTTCTGCTAGGTGGAGCTGAAACCAGAGCCAGGTTCCATATCTAGGTCTTTCTTTCTTTCCATGAGAACAACACAGAACTGGATTGAGACTTCTCCCAGTAACATGGGAAATTTACAAACCACCTCAGGACACTTCCCTACCCACAAGCACAGCGCGTGACTGTAGAAAAGAAACTTTAATGAAGGATTGAAGTCATTCCACATTAGAGAAAATGCCACAAGCTGGATTCATAATCATAAACCTGTGAGTAGGTCACCCATCCCAAGGTGTCAGGGGAACTCATTCAGACCTTGTTTACACTGCTATGTAGGATTAAAAGAGCTGAGATGAAGGGGAGCTGCAGGAGAGAGGCTTTTTTTTTGTGGCAGGCCTTAGAGCATTACATGTGTGTGGTGGGAGAAGCGAGAAGGGGAGAGTTGTGTGAGAGGGAAAGGCTCTGCAGCCCAGTTTGATCAGGGGGTGGCTGTTGTACATGACCTTGACTGATTTTGTGTTCCATTATTAAACTTACCCCTGAAGAAGGCCTCAACAAATTTAGTTTGTGTATTTAACACTTCCTGGGCTGGAGAGACAGGCCAGCAGCTTATAGTGCCTTTGCACACTCTTGCCCGCTCTACATTGGACTTAATTTCTTAAAATTTTTCACTGTTTGCTCTCACCATTTCAGTTCTCATGGAACAACAGCATGAGTGTTAGTGCAGGGGAATGCTGGCCACCAGTGTTTGAAGCTCAAGGTGATCTTGATCTGCTCTGAGCTGTTTAGTACACAGCTCAGGGTCTTGAGATATTTCATCCATGCAGGTGCAGAAGGCAGCTAAATGCTACCATCTGCTCTCTGGCACTGAGTTTACTGGGGGAGAGCCAGAGGCCAGGCACCTGTGTGAAGTAAGTTCTTGTAATAAGTCATTGCCAATCAATGTTTTAAGAAGGCTAAGAGTAAATTCAAATGAGCAGAAGGCAAGAGATTCTTTCTTCTCTTACAGAAGTAAAGGTGGGATAACCAATGTAGGACTGAGGCTGATGAACTTGGAAAACTGGTCTGTAGTGGTTCCCAAAAGTGCTGATATTATTTCTGCACTGCTTCTGATGTCACTGTGTTTGAACTACCTACCACGCAAACATCAGTTATTCAGTTCAGACCAAACTCTGAGTTAGGGCTAATCTGGACAGTTAATTTTTTCCTAAATGTCTCTATTTTTCATTCATGTATTTGGGTTCCTGATGTTTATGGCCATAACAATTCCTTCCCCTTAATGTCCTGTCTACTCTTATTCATGTACACATGCCTCATAACTGCCATGTAACACATTTTCCAGGAAAAAAAAGCTTGTAGTACATTTCTGGAGACATGCCTGAAATCCAAGCTTGTTTAGTGTGTGCGGGAGCCTGACCATCTTCAGGGCACCACAAAAGCATATGTTTAACTTTAAGCACATTGGCTTTAGCAGGACTTAAGCATAGGCTTCAAGTTAAGAATTGGTTTAGGTGCTGTATTCTTTTCTGAATCTTAGCCATAGATAATACTGTGGATTTAAAGTCAATTACATTTCTACTTACAGTTTGTAAAAGCATAGTGAAACAAATCATTTTGTGTTGACTTTCTGAGATTTTTACAATTAATGCACCCTACAGAATATCGAGGACATTAATCACATCAGTTGAACTTTTAAAACTATGATTCTGTTTTATCTTCACATATGTGAATAGATTTTAATTGCAGCTCCTTCTTATAGCAACCAGCAATAAACCTGAGTGGGAATGTAACTATAATCTGAAATTAAAATATAGAATTGTATATTTAATACAGCAGGTGATCCTGTTGCCCAGGATAGTAAGTGACTCAGGAGAAGAACTCACTAACAGAGCAGCAAGTTTATTTAGAGACAATTTCCCTCTCTGTGGTATTTGGTTTGGTTTGGAAGAGACTTGACAGTGCCATAATTTAAGCTTCATTCCATAAACACAGCCTTGGCTTTCACTTTGCTTCACTCTTTCCTTACTTCACATTTTCCGGGCATTTCCTGCCAAGCTACATTTACTTTTTCATAGCAGATTACGGCCAGCTATCTCCTGGTTTCCCCTACACTAAGTCCCTCCAGGCACCATAACAGTTCTTTTGAGCTACTCTTGCCTTTGAACTGTTAAAGAGCAGCACAGAAACTCCCAAGTTCTGGGAACTGGCGGTCTGGCAGAACCTTGCTTCTGTCATGAATCAGACTGACAGATCACTATGTATTACTGGATATGGCCCGAATTGAAATGCATATTGACATTGGAAAAAACCCTCTTCTTTTTATCTCACAGTTTTCACATTTTCTTTTTCCTGTCCAAAATGTGGATGGTGAATTTGCATTGGTAGTAGAAAGCTAAAATGTTACTCTTCAACATTAATTTCTTTTATAATTCTCTCTATCTGTGTACATACAATGGCTGATTGGAAAAAACTGTTGTATTCTGTTTCATCATATTATTTAAACTTAACAAAAAAAAAAAGACCAAAGTGGAAGGAGATTTATTTTCTCATTAAGAATGTGTCCCCTATCTTGGAAAAAGGGTAGTACAGAGCCACAAGATATTAAAAATGCACACTTCATATTCCTAGTTAAAAAATAGTTTGCTGGGATGTACTATAGATCATATAATTACAGAAATGAAATAGTCAAGAATAACTGGACCAAAGTTTCAAAAGATGTAGAAGATGTTGATTAGGCTGCAAAATTGGTGGTCTCTGGCATTCTCTGGATTATGGAGCCTCCTAAGATTGCCAGCTGGGCAGTGACCATTCGTGGCCCATGCACATGTGAGTTCCTCCACCTGGAACAAGGGCTTGTGTACGCAGCCTTGCAATGTGGGCTGCTGGAGGTTTCACTGTAATTGCACCAGGTAGATCCAGATAATACTAATTAGGTGCCTTTTAATTCAGGCTAACATACTCCTGGTTCAGACTACATCTACACTATAGTGGGAATTGATGCTCTGAGATTGATTCACTGGTGGTTGACTTACAGGGTCTAGTAAAGACCCATCAAATCAACTGCAGATACCTCTGCAGTTGACAGTGGTATGCTACCCTCATGAAAAGAGTAAGGTAAATCAATGGAGCACTTCTCCCATCTATCCTTAGTGGTATAGCCCCCATGGTAACTTCACCTAAGGAACATCGACTCCAGGTACATTATTTGCATAGTGGGAGTTGCATAACTTAGGATGACTTTTGCAGTAAAGTAGACATAGGCTCAAATAGGACTAGCTACCTAATTCACATTTGCATAGTTCACAGGACTACATATATGCAAACTAGAAACCTGTTACTTTGGTCAACAGGATCTACATGGAGCAGATAGAGTGAAACACCTAAGTGTGCTTTGCGATTCACACCCCAGTGGTCAGCACTCCAGTGCCCTGCAGAAAAGTCCTAACGATTGACAAGATCTCAGTGTAGTGATCTTGAGTCTGTTGAGTTGCCCCTCAGTCCTATTGGCATACCTCAGGCTGGGCTCCTGACATCAAGTAACAGACCAGAGTTGCTGTGGAATTTGAAATTAATATCGAGTGCTGCAAATTCAGTTCTGCTGCTTCATGTATTGTCCCTGTGTTATCTGACTCCTTGGCTGGCACAATGCTTGGCTTCAAGGACCTGTAAGTCCTGCTGCCTATGACAGGTCAGGAAACAAAGAAGTTGCATGCAATGAAAAAAATAAAAGAGAACCCTATTAGTTTCTGATGCCTCAAATGTATAATTTATACATTTGTACAGCAGTCCCACATGTCGGCTTACCAGTGGTATGGTTAACTTTATAAACACCCCCTGGCACTGTGCTGGCAAAAAATGCCAGACAGGAGGCTGGTTAAGAAGGAAAACTTGGTTCCAAGCTTGAAAATTTTCCAAAAGCACAATTGGATGGTCATAAGTTCAATATAAAATCCAGTCTTTGGCTCTGTGCATGTGTTAACAGACATAATCATTTGTGACACTGTAGAACTCCATGTTTGCAAATGCTGCTACAGGATGATCCAATGGTGGTTTTGCTGTTTGGGTAAACACAGCACTTATGAAATTCAGCGCTGTAATAGCAGAGGCAAATGCTAGGTTTAAGGTGTATAAAGCAAAGCTTATTCCTCCAGAGCATCTCAGTCCTGCAATGCAGCACAACCTCCATTCTTGTCTTGGGCATTGGGTGACCAGATGTCCTAATTTCATAGGGATCACCCCACTATTTGGGGTTTTGCCTTATGTATGTGCCTATTACCTCTTACCACCTGTCCCATATTTTTGGGCATTTCTGAGCAAAAGCTACTGATTGAAGTTTTGCAGGCATTCTAGGGGAGAAGACTGTCAAACTCATTTACACTCCTCGTGGCATAAGATAAAATGTGAATATACATCAAAAGAAGTGAAGCTGGTATCTGCTGATTGAGAGAGTGAGTTCTGACAAACAGTATCGCCCAAATCCTGAGTGGGGGTGGGGGGCTTATTCAGTTCCTAGTCAAAACTCCCACTGAAGTCTATTTATGTTCCCATCTAAGTGCCTGATCCAAAGCCATGAAATGCCTGGGGTCTTTCCATTGATTTCATTGAACTTTGGATCAACTCCTTAGTGGGTCTAAGGCCCTAAGTGATTTCAAACCCATGACATTTCCATAAAATAGTAGTGTTAGCACTGAAAGCCTGAAGGTAGTGGGCATTCTGTATAAAGACTGTGTAAAGACTTCAGAAGGCCTTCATGATTTGTCCCATTACTACCAGATTTGTACCTCCCAAAATCATTCCAACTTATTTGTGTTCAAAATGAACAGGAGAAATGTTTGAGAACACTGTAATAGCAGCCCACTGCACAATCAAGCCACTAATATGCTCTACAGGATTATGTGATGCTATCCACTCAACAATTAAAGACCAAATTGTTTACTATATGCGAAAAGGCTTTATCCCATTAACCAATTTGTTTGTAAGAGCTTTCTCTTTCAGCACCAAAGTACCAAGAGACTCAGAAAGATGCTCTCTTGCATACTAACAGTAGTGAGACATTTATGCTGCTGTAATTAAGGCTGAGGCGAAGTTTCTAAAATGTATCCCTTGAGAGCCCTTATGACTCAGACTTTGTGCATTTTCCTCAGGTCTAAAGTTAGGCATTCAAGGTCTCAACTTGGAACACTTTTATTTTTGCTTTCCTAAGTGTAAGGAAAATTGGGACCAGTCATTTTGAAATTATACTTGTGAAAAAAAAATAAATGGATTTATTGAGTTAGATTGGGATGGTTTTGTATGTTTGAACCCAGTTTCCTTTTAAAGAAAGAAATGTTGGCAAGCTACAGGGACATATTAAGTCAGTATTTTGAAGAAAGGAAATTTAAAATGGGGCTTTGAAGAACACTTAAATACATATTTACATAAGAATCCAAAGTGGCTCAAGGGACAGAACTATTCTAGGTTGGTGGCTAGTGCTGGGTTTTACAGCTGCCTGGAATATATATACTTACCTGAGGGAATGTTGTGGTCTCCTAGAAAGTAGTGTGTAATGTATGCTTGGTTTTACTTATATAAAGGAAAATATAGTCACAATATATTTTTAACTAACCTGAAAAAGCAAGGTCCTCCATCCTTATTTTCTGTTGTTGGGACCTCTTGCCATGCAACAGCATGAGTTAATGTAAAGCCAGAGAGTCAGAGCATATAAATGGGTGTTAAGAACTGGAATTATAATACTTAGAAAAAGAAAAAAACAAAGGAGGACTTGACAGATGATTTAAAATGTTGAAGGTGCCAAAGATCTTTCCAAAAGTAACAGGTTCAAAACCAAGACAAGAAACGAAGGAAAGATCAATAAAGGGAGTCGATATTTATCCAAAAGTCAATGAAGGTCTTTGTCCACTGTCTTCTATGGCTTTTGCATCTGTGTCTCTGTGGACAAAAGGTAATTAGGTCCTGGTTCAGCAAAGCTATTAAGTGAATGACTAAGGTAAGTCTGATATAAGCCTCTGTTTAAAATTAAGCACTAGTTTCACAGGTCTGTTGATTTCTGGCCTTTAGAATTAAACACTAAATGCAGGCAGATAGTCATGTCCATAGTCATGTCCCCGCCGCCTCAGGGAAATGGCCTTTACCATTTTACATTCTAGTCTACTCTAGAAGCATTATTTATTGTTGCCAATGGAGTATCCTGTGAAACAGCACATGAAGCAAGCACATGTTAACTGCAAGCATAAACAAGGGTAGATTGTGCACAGGTCGCCATTACAAAACACTGGGACTAACAATTAATGTGGTCAGATTTCTTGAAAGAAATGGAATTTAATTTCCAAATTAGGGACAACATGGCTGGGAGAAAATTGTGACAGATTAAATAGCAAGATTATATGAGTTGCAAAGATACCAATATTAATCTCCTCAGATTATGTATAGACACTTTAATTAGTGACCTGCTTTTTTGAAAGCAGCTCCTGCTGAAGTCAAGTAGAACAGAGAGGTACTCAGGTACTTGGAAAGCAGGCCACCAATTAAGTGCCTATGTATTGCTTTGAGAGCTTAACTTTACATAACCATTTTTGACCATCTTGTCTAGAAACTGTAACCACAAACACCTTCAGGCCAGTTAGACAAATCACTTTTTATGGTCTGATAATTCCATTGAAGTTCTTTTCATATTAGATTAACATATTTCTGATTTTCAGCACTCTAGGTGGAATCACAATCAGGTCATTAGGATCTAATTTTATCTTTTGATATTAGCACAGATTTCCTCCTGACTGCATGGAAAGCTGTTGTACATCAGAACATCAGAGGGTAGCAGCTGAAGTTTGGAGGCATGGGGAACTTTTCAAAAAAGAAAATGCTAGATGGATAGCATGGATTGGTCAAGATGAGCTCTGTCGGTCCCTTCCAGTCTTATGATTGTATGCCTAAATGTTTTAGTTCTGCATCCCCAAACTGATAAGGTAAAACAGTGTTTCTCAACCAGGATTATGTGTATCCTTGGGGGTACCACAAGGTCTTCTATGGGGTACATCAACTCATCTAGATATTTGCCGAGTTTTACAGCAAGCTAAAAAAAAACACTAGTAAAGTGAGTACGATCTACAAGTTCATTCAGACAGTGACTTATTTCTACTGTTTCATATGCATTATATTGAAATATAAGTACAATAGTTCTATTCCAATTCACTTATAAGATGGTAGAAAGCCAGCAAGTTTTCAGCAGTAGTCATCTGTGATATTTTGGCATGATCTGGTAAGTAAGTAGTTTTTAAATGAGGTGTAACTTGGTGGTATGGCAAACAAAGCTGACTCCAAAAAACAGTACGTTCATCTGGAAAGGCTGAATGGCAGACCTCAGATTATATTAGGACCATGTAGCATGCATAATCTTAGAGATACACGAGGGAAGTGTGGGGTTAGTTAGATTGTATTTCAAAAAAGAAAAAAAAAAGGTTGAGAAACAGTGCTGTAAGACATGCAAGCCTGTTCTTTCTGGTTTGTGTGGCATTGGCCACACTTGGCCAAAACTTCAAAATGGCCGTGCAAATGGTCAAATCGCAGAATCCTAATGAGCCGCTGAAATGAACATTCTGCGCCTCATTAGCATTCTGCCAGCCATGGCACTTCGAAAGTGCCATATTTTGCTTGCACACTGCTCGTCTACATGGGGGTCCTCTCAGCTGTTAGGAATAAGGGGATTTCAAAATGTGAAGGGTACTTTCAAAGAAGACCCCCTTTTACTTGAGCTGTGCACATTCAAAAGCGGCACTTTTGAAGTGCTGTGGCTGGCAGCATGTTAATGAGGTGCTGAATATTCATTTCAGCGCCTCATTAGTATTCTTCAATTTGGCCATTAGCATGGCCATTTTGAAGTTTTGGCCAAGTGTGGTCATCGCCTGTGAGTTTGATACAATGCTAATGTATTTGAACCAGGATCTTTAATAAACTATAAATCTGTGTATAGGAGAGGTTCCAAAGCACATTGGTTTTGCTTCTTATCTCTTACAGCACATTTTCTGCATTTTACTCCTTCCAGCTCCAGTGGCTCACAAAGAAATCGGAAAGAATTCCTTGGTTCAATAATTCATGAAAAAATGAGTTGAAATTATGGCATTTGTGAGACATCAGATGATACAGCTCAGATTGCTGTTATTATTCATGCAGGGATTATAGAATTGAAACATAAACTTGAAATATTTCTAACCCCCTCATGAATATAATTTCAGTAGAAATGTGGTAATCTGTTGAAACAAATCTACACAGAACATGATGCCATAACTGAAGTTGTTTAAATGCCTGTTATATCCTTTAGCTGATGCCTGAAAGAGTGTTGTTAGAATTTAATGTAACATTTCTGCAATAAAAAGGGGAATTTATTGGGTGAAAGGACAATCTTCTGTTTCATGAGATACAACTGGCTGATGGAAACTAGCAATAAAGTCCTTTGAGTCAGTTTTTTTCTATAAGGCCGTAAGAACAGCTATACTGGTCACACTAAAGGGCTGTCTGGCCGGGTGTCTTGTCTTATGGCATTGGCCAATGCCTAAGGTGACTATCCGTCCTGTTTGTGGTGGGATGGTCCCATAATTGTCCTGTATTGGCTGTGCAGGCACAGCTGCCTGCCAGAGAGCACGTACTTTGTCTCAGTACATCCTCTCTTCAAGAGAGGGATCCAGCAGGTTAGTTACTTTCCCCTTCCCCAAGGCTCAGGGAAGCAGGGGTAACCCTGCTGCTCTGTCCCTGCTGCTTCCCTGAGGCTGGGGAAAGGTTGGGAGGGGTTGGGGAGTTCCCGGGCTGCTCCAGCCTGGCCACTTCCCTGAAGTTCAGGGAAAGGGGAGGGGGAGCGCTCCCCCCACCCATCCTGAATGTGGCCACGGGAGATATGGTCACCCTACTAATGCCAGGTGCCACAGGGGGAATGAACAGAATAGGAACTCAAGTGATCCATCCTCATCACCCATTCCCAGCTTCTGGCAAACAGAGGCTAAGGACATCTCATTACACCTGGACATAAACTCACTTATTTACCCCACGATATTAAAATGAGTTTCTTCTAACCATTTAGTCTATTGAAGGATTTACTCTTTCTGTTCAGCCCTAATACAGAGGCTCAGCAATTTTAATACATTGTATTGGTCTCCAATGAGAAAGGGTGGTTGTAAGGGAAAAGTGTGAAATGGCAAAGTTGGAGTTTCTCAGATCACTCTGACTAGTGTCTTTTGCAGTCTATAAATATGTAGAGTTCCTGTATTGTGATGCATATGGGATAAATTGCAGATCACATGATAAATTGTCATGCACATTTTGACCATCTCTTCTGGCCTCTGCCCAATAGTCTATCTCCTTAATACTTATTCTAGCATTCCAGCTTCAAACAGCATCCTTCCAGAGACCTTTCCTCCTTCTCCAAATGTGGAATTTCACCCTGCCCTCAGATTCCACCGGTCTGAGACCCATGATGGATAGCAGTCAGTTCTGACTCAGTCGCTGCTTTAAAATCTATTCAGACCTTAAAGAGATGAAAACAGGAGATTTATACCTCTGGAAATTCTCCATTTGTTAATCGCACCCAGCAGTCTTCTCTTCTCTTCAAATCGTCCAAACATTGGACTTTAAAGTTACGACCCTCCTTTCCCTTTTTTAAAAGCTACATAAAGAGATTTTGTGGTTCCCTCTGAACTCTGCATAGTTAGACTGATAGGTAAGGCCCTTAACTGCAAATACTAACACACAAACACCTTACCTTAATGTGACTGAGTAGTTCCACTGACGTCAATGGGACTATTTGTGTACACGCACAGGTGCTCAGACAGGAGTCATTGCCCTCAGGTTTCAGAGCCTGGATATCTACAATGCAATTTTAAAGCCTTGGAGTTCTAGACCTGTGACTACCTCCACCCCCACCCCCACCCCCACCCCCAAGCTGACCCAGACAAGCTGCATCCATTCCATGAGTCTTTTACTGAAATGTAGATATACCCTGTTATTCTAATTGTTTACAGGCCCTATGCTTATTGCATCCAGTGTTGTAGACAAAGGGACACAAGAGAATTTTAACTTTTAAATGTTTCTCAAATATCCTTAAAACAGTGTTTCTGTCACAGAAGTGGCTCACAGCCTGTGTGATAGAGCTTTATGAAAGTTTTATTGACTTTCATTTTGGAAGAACCGTTTAGCTCAGTTGTGGCTTCACTTCTTGTGAGTAACGCAGACACCTACCATGGTGATAAAACCTTTACATCATCATGTATTCTATGCATGTGGGAACATTCTTCCCAGAAAAGTTTGGATCCTCAAACAATACATTATATAAAAGTCAATGATCATCACTAATATTTTAAGAACTGGTGCTGTCTGAGTACTAAGTTTCCTACAATTTCATAGAAACTCCAGATCATATCCAAAATATTTAGGTAAATTCAGCACCAGAAGATTCACTGTCTTGTACATTTATTTATTCATATAAAGTAATGCTAGTAGATATCCTTACTAAACAGTATAATATGCTATCAATGGGTCTATTCAGCTAGACTGCCCAAATTATTTACCAAAACAACAAATAGTTTAGGATCCAGTGCAACTGCTTTACTGCTTGCTTATAGTACCATGTAGCATATGTCGATATGCTCTTGTTTCCAGTAGATTTTGAAGTGAGTTAGGGTGCTCAGGGAACAGACGTCAGTTGGATGAGGTTATACTGTAGTCCGAATTATTATTGCCAAGTTCTTTTCACGCACCATTTTTATATGTTGACATCTTTGATCATCCCTCTCCTTTTCGGTGACAGCTTTTTTAAGACTTATATGCACAGAAGGCTGGAAAGAGCCAAGCCAGGTTGAATTCCAAATAAAATTCACAGTAAAGATCTGTACTGGCTGGCAGGATCTGAAAAACAATGCAGATATCCTCTTGAAGGCATCGTACCTCCGAGGTCTTTGGGACTTTGATATTTAACTCCAGATAATCTAATCAGGAGCCTCTGGCTGCACTTTCATTTGGCCTATTAGGAAACTTGGTATTTCTTTTGAATAACTCAAAAAACTCATTTAGGAACCAATCTAAGGGATTTGTGGGCCGTCATATTGGCAGGCTCCATGTTTCTAACCATATCATTTTGCATACAGAGAGCCTCAAGCATGGATGTGAATAAGGAGACTATGAGTAAACTTACACAGACGTGCCAAGGGCTTTTGGGATCTCTGCACATTCCAGAGGAACCTCTAGTTTTGGGAAACAGAGCCAGAACTCATTTAACAGTGGCAAATTTAGCCCCACCAAAGAAATTGGATGAACTGAATACGGAAAATGGAAACTTGCAGGAGTTTCCAGCAAATCCACATCAATGTTTCCCTTCAGATGTTGGAATTTGTTTTTATCCTATCACTATTACTACACATTTTCAGTGCCAGCTATCGTTTTTAAACATAAGAAGAGTCATTCACAACTATGTTGTGCAGGGCCTCTTTATGCACCCATGCAAATGGAGCTTCAGTGTTGCTTACAAGGCAGGGCAGCCAGATGGTGGGGGCGAAGTTCAAGGCATTGTGATCCTATTGGATTGTTTGCATGGCTTGCAAAATTCGTACATGCATGTAAGACAAGTTTCTTCCTTCTGTTTAAACTCATTTTTGTTCCCTGTATTGGATTGCTGGCAAATTCTGGGTCTACGTCTCCCCCGGCTCTCCCTGCAGCATAATTCTTGCTCAACACACAGTTTAAAACATAAATAAGACATTACTAACTTCCAACGAGTAAAAGAGCATCTTAAAAATCATTCTATGAACCTTAAACAAGGCTAGCAAAGACATAGTACTAATTCTGAAGAAAAAATGCAAATACATAAAGTATGCATTTAAACACATATTTTAAAAGAAAACCCTATGCTATAGGCTTCATCAGTCTAAATCTTCCCTGACTTACTCCTTTACACACAGAACACTTCTTGTTTGAGTTTTCTAATAACTCACACTCTTTTTATTCAATACAGAGCTTCCCTTCTTTGTTCTGGAGACTACCCTTAAGTAAAGTCACATGACCCCTTTTACTAGGCCTACCTTTATTAAGGTGGTCACTTAGGCCTCCCATGTGCTTATTAAAAGAAAGGCAGCAGCTACGCTGGCGGTAATGAATACCAAGCACACAGCATACTTCTTGCTAAGAACACCTTGAGTTAAAGTAAGCTCTGTGGGGTAACTTCTAAATGTGATTCTAGAGACTGAGTGATGGTGAGGTGATTTTTTTTCTCTTGAAATTGAAAAATAAATGAGCATTACTGTGTACAGATTCTGATAAGGCAGCTCTCCCTTATGAAGTAAGTTGTGATTCTAGGTAGAGCTTGTTTCTTTGCTTTAAATAATGTGTGTGGAAATTGTACCCAATGAGCCCACTCCTGTAGCCATGAAGGTGTGGCAAAGCTCTCCTTGGCTACGTCTACACGTGAAGCCTACATCGAAGTAGCCTATTTCGATGTGGCGACATCGAAATAGCCTATTTCGATGAATAGCGTCTACACGTCCTCGAGGGCCGGCAACGTCGATGTTCAACTTCGACGTTGCGCAGCCCAACATCGAAATAGGCGCAGCGAGGGAACGTCTACACGCCCAAGTAGCACACATCGAAATAGGGATGCCAGGCACAGCTGCAGACAGGGTCAACGGGCGGACTAGCGCTTCCGGGGCAACAGCTAGCCGCTCCCTTAAAGGGCCCCTCCCACACACACTCAGCCTGCACAGCACGCGGTCTGAGGAGCCATAGGCACACAGACCCCGAGCGCCACAGTCATGGACCCCCAGCAGCAGCAGCAGCAGCAGCTAGAGGTCCACCCAGCCCTCCCGGCAGGAGCAGGGCTTGCCCTGACCCATGCCATGTGGGAGGCAGCTGAGCACCTCCTTGCCCCAGGGGAGGAGATGCCCCCAGGGCAGCAGGGCTCAACCCCTACCCCTGCAGCACCCCGCTCCACCCCCCGCCTCACACGCCGGCGGCTGTGGAGCTACCCCACCAGCACCGACTGGTGGGAGCGGCTGGTGCTTGGGGAGTGGGACGACGACCACTGGCTCAGGAACTTCAGGATGAGCCAGCAGACATTCCTGGAGCTGTGCCAGTGGCTCACCCCCGCACACAGGCACCGGGACACTGCCATGCGGCGTGCCCTCACGGTGCAGAAACGGGTCGGCATCGCTGTCTGGAAGCTGGCCACTCCGGACAGCTACCAATCCGTGGGCCAGCAGTTTGGTGTCGGAAAGGCCACCGTCAGGGCTGTCTTCATGGAGGTAAGCGAACCCACGGGGGGAGGCCAGGGCAGGGGGGCTAGGGCAGGGCAGGGGGGCCAGAGCAGGGCAGGCCAGGGGGGCCAGGGCAGGGCAGGGGGGCCAGAGCAGGGGGGCCAGGCCAGGGCAGGGGTGCCAGAGCAGGGGGGCCAGAGAAGGGGGGCCAGAGCAGGGGGGCCAGGGCAGGGCAGGGGGGCCAGAGCAGGGCAGGCCAGAGCAGGGGGGCCAGGGCAGGGCAGGGGGGTCAGAGCAGGGGGGCCAGAGCAGGGGGGCCAGGGCAGGGCAGGGGGGCCAGAGCAGGGCAGGCCAGAGCAGGGGGGCCAGGGCAGGGCAGGGGGGCCAGAGCAGGGCAGGCCAGGGCAGGGGGGCCAGGGCAGGGCAGGGCAGGGCCACACACACCCTGCTCACCCCTCATTGGTGCCGTCCCATGTGCTTTCTCTGCAGGTTGTGTGTGCCATCAACGCCATGCTCCTGCACAGGCTCGTGAGGCTGGGGGACCCAGATGCCACCATCGCCGCCTTTTCCACCCTGGGCTTCCCCAACTGCTTCGGGGCTCTGGATGGGACTCACATCCCCATCCGCGCCCCGCATCACAGTGGCGGACGATACCTCAATCGCAAGGGCTACCATTCTGTCGTCCTCCAGGCCTTGGTGGACAGCCGGGGACGTTTCCAGGACATTTACGTGGGCTGGCCTGGAAGCACACACGACGCCCGGGTTTTCCAGAACTCAGGCCTGTGCCGCTGGCTGGAGGCAGGGACCTACATCCCCCAGGGGGAGATCCCTCTGGGGGACATCACCATGCCCTTCTGCATCATCGCAGATGCGGCCTACCCCCTCCGGCTGTGGCTCATGCACCCGTACACGGGCCATCTCTCCGCTAGCCAGGAGCGCTTCAATGAGCGCCTGAACCGTGCGCGCCAGGTGGTGGAGCGCTCATTTGGCCGCCTGAAGGGACGCTGGAGATGTCTCCTGACCCGCCTGGATGCGGGCCCCAACAACATCCCCCAGATTGTGGGTGCCTGCTGCGCCCTGCACAGTTTGGTCGAGAGCAAGGGGGAGACCTTTCTGCAGGGCTGGGCTGCGGAGGCCGGCAGGGCACACGTGCAGCCACCTGCTGCCCCCAGTCGGCAGGTGGACCCCGAGGGGACCCGGGTCCGGGAGGCCCTGCGGGCCCACTTCGACGAACAGGACGCGGGGTGAACTGTGCCCAGGCCCCCTACTGCCCGCCCCTTCCTCCCCCACACTCCTGCCCCAATGCCCACACCATGGAGCACCCCACTGCCCCCCCCCCATTTGTCCTGGACAAATGACAGCACACACTTGTGGCTGAACGTAAACTTTTTTTTTGTCTTTCAGAACCTTTTTTTTTTTGGATGTAAAAAGAAATATGTGAACCACAAACAGAAAACTAGAGACAAAAGTCCAACAAAAGCAATATGTAGAACAATAAAACAATGCAAAGAAACAACAGTGTGCAATAAATAATAAAAAGAAAACCAGGGAGGATAAAGGGGAGAACTATTTACATGGGGGGGACGAGGCAAACGGGGGGACCAAACAAACAGGGTGCAACTATATACAAAGGGGGGGGCCACGTCCCGGGCCCCTCGCCCCTATAGCCCGGCACTGGGCGTGGCTGGCCGGGAGCCCCGACGCGCTTGCAGCCTGGTCCGCGGCTGGGTGGGAGCGGGCTGGACCGGAAGGTATCGGGGCCAGCGAGTGTCAGGTGGCTTCAGGGGTCCCTCGGTGCTCTGGCCCTCGCGGGTGGGTGGCGGGGTGACGGCGGATGGGCCGGCGACGGGCGGAGCAGCTGGTGGTGGGGCTGCAGGAGCGGGCAGGGTGGACGATGTTTCGGCCGGCACGGCATGGGGGGCCAGGAAGTCCACCAGGTGGTTAAATGTCTGCATGTAGCCCCCCATGCCTCCTGGCGCCAGGCGAGCACCCGCTCCTGCAGCTGGAGGTGCTGCTCCGCAACCTCCAGCTGCCCATGGAGGATGGCCAGCAGCTGGGGGTCCGTCGCCGGCGGCGGTTGGTGGTGTGGGGCCCGCCGTCTAGCCCGCCGCGGGGCTGGTCGGTCCTCGGCCGAGGGGCTGCCCTGGAGTGATGGTCCCGGAGGGCTCTCCGGGACGACTGACGCCTCGCCAGCACTCTCTTCCGGTCCTTCTGATGGTGCAGGTGCAGGACACAGAAGAGGAGGGGGGGAAGAAGAATGGAGACAGGCATTAGTGTGGGCCCCGAACCGTGGCCTTTGTCCCCCCAGCCCTGTGCTGCAGGTTCCCCATCCCCGTCCCCGGGAGATGCTGCTGTGATGGATGGGGTTCAGCGGTCCCCCGGCCCTGCACCCCGTCCCCTGGTGGGAGCGACTCTCACTTCACCCCGCAGGGTCTGAGAGCAGGAGAGGTTTCTTAGGCCACAGATGGCCAGTTTCTGGCAGGAGTGACAGCACCAGCTGTCGGAAGAGACAGTCCTTCCAACCCGTCGTGGGGAGAAGACCCCAAGGGGTGCCCCTCTGGGATGCAGCTTTCCCCCTCCTCAGGCTGGCTGCCTACCAGCTCTCCCTTCCCCTAGCCTCTACCTGTGGCCCCCGCCCTCGCCCCCCAATTCCAAGCCAGCTCGGCTCCTCCCTCCTGTTGGTTCAGGGCAGAGGTGTCACCTGCCAGCTGTAGCGCCAGGATCCTCCTTTGGCCCTGGGAGGTATTCAGCTCTTGTGGCTCATATGTAGCCTGAGTCTCCCTTTTGCACTCCCCCCACTCCACCACATGCTGCTGCTGCGGGGTGTCCCACCCCCTCCTCCCGGGGGCCCCTCGAGGTTCCGCTCCCCCCTGGCCCGGGGATGGGGCATGGCACTGTCATGCGGGGGGGCGGGGCACAGGCTGATGGCTGCACTGCTGTGAGGGCCATGGCCCTGGTGTCCTTGGGGCCATGGCCATGTGAGCAAGTGCGGGGCGCCCAGGACACATATCTCTTACCCCCGCCCCTCAAGCCCAGGGGTGTCCACCAGAGAGAGGTACCTACCTGTGGGTCCGCTCCCACGGTCCGGAGATCCCCAGGGGTCGGAGGCCCTGCTGCTGCTCCGGGATGGCAGGAGGAGGATCTGCAGGCTGGATTCTGAGGAGGAGGAGCCCCCCTCCTCCTCCTCCTCCTCCTCCTGCCGCGATGTCCCGGGGGTGGCCTCCGGGGGGGGCCCCCGGGGTGCGGGGCTTGCCTCCGGGGCGGACTCCGGCTGCAGGGCCTGCTGGGGCTCGTCAGCCGAGGTGTCAAGGGTGGCCGGAGGGGAGGAGGTGTGCCGGGAGCCCAGGATGTCCCTGAGCTCCCTGTAAAAGGGGCAAGTGACGGGGGCGGCCCAGATCGTCTGGCCGCATCCTGGGCCCAGGAGTAACCCTGCCGCAGCTCCTTGACCTTACTCCTGACGTGGTCAGGAGTGCGGACAGGGTGACCCCGGGCAGCCAGGCCGTCGGCCAGCCGAGCGAACGCATCCGCGTTCCGCCTCTTGCTCCCCATTACCTGGAGCACCTCCTCCTCGCTCCAGAGCCCCAGCAGGTCCCGCAGCTCGGCCTCCGTCCAGGAGGGGCCCCACTGCCGCTTCCCAGACTGGCTGCCCCTCTGGCTGGGCTGGCTGCCCTGGCTCCCCTTGGGGGGGGTCCCCTGGGGGCACTGGGGGGGCTGCTGGCTAGCCATCGCTGCTGGGTGGGTGGCTGAGGGTGCTGCAGGCTGCCCGCGTGTGCAGGCTGCAGCCTGCACGTTGCCTCAGCTTCCTGCAGAGGCAGGGAGGGGGAGGGGACTTTTAAGGGGCCGCTCCACGCGGCCACCAGTGAGCTGAGGGGCTGGAGAGAGCGTCTCTCAACCCCCCAGCTGATGGCCGCCATGGAGGACCCGGCAATTTCGACGTTGCGGGACGCGGATCGTCTACACTGTCCCTACTTCGACGTTGAACGTCGAAGTAGGGCGCTATTCCTATCCCCTCTTGGGTTAGCGACTTTGACGTCTCGCCGCCTAACGTCGAAGTTAACTTCGAAATAGCACCCGATGCGTGTAGCTGCGACAGGCGCTATTTCGAAGTTAGTGCCGCTACTTCGAAGTAGCGTGCACGTGTAGACACAGCTCTTGAGGCCAGTCCCAGTTCTGTTAAAGGCAATCACTTATTTGGTCAGAAATTAGCATTTTCTCTGTCTGCACCTGGCGTGATCAGTGTTATGATTTGCTATTGGGTTATGCTAGTCTGCATTCATTTTGTTATTAGCTAAAACTAATGGGAATTTGAATTAAACCCTGAAAAAAGTGAATATGAGCACAAGTGTAATAGTGATGGGATTTGTGGCACTATGGACTTAGATGTGAACAGTTGTATTAGTAATTGCTTGCTGAAGAGTTTGTAGTACAATATGCTGTTTCTTACATTATCAGTGAAAAATAGGAAATAAAGATAACACATAAATGCCTAGAAAATGCCATTCTGAGATATGCAGCAGAAAAAGCATTATATAACTTAATGTTACACACAGTTACTCAAATGTATATTTATCGCTTAATTTTGAAAAGCTTTTGTTATTCAGAGTCAACTATTGCAAACTTTATTTTAGTGGCAGAACTGTGATATATCACAAGCAAGGTTATTGATTAAAAACTAGCACCATAACCATATAAACAGCATCCTATGTACTAAATAATGTCCTCTTCTTAGATGTATCAAACTGAAAATGAAGGGGTTTTACCTCTTCTTTTGACACCATGAAATAAATTCACCTAGTTTCACGCAGATGCCTTGACCCTCAAACACATTTTATGGTGGTTTTTAAAAATGTCTGTATTGATTCATTGGAGATTCTATGCATATAGTACCATTGATTTAAGCAGGACATTGTCTGTCAAAATTTGCAAAGATAGGGACTTGATTAATTTAACAACACAAAAGTGAGGTACTGTATACAGTGTAGGTGTTGAAGGCATTAACTCCAACATGAAAAAAATAAAGTGAAAATCACATTCAGGGAGATGGTTTTCAAAACAGTGTATACATCTACAGAGTAATACAACAGAGCATACGACCCATGCTGCAGGGTTTTCATGCAATAATTATTTTGGAGACATAGATATTTGGGGGTTTTCCAGACTTTACCTTCCCAGTGCATTAAAACGACTTGATTATCCTTTAAAAATAACTCAGTTAAATGGCATGCTCCATTTGATGTCATATTTTTCTATTCTACTCCAAAATATGTTCATTCCATAAAATGGAGAAAAGATATATATTTGGCTGAGGACAAGGGTTGAATTTTATGACTATTGGAGTTAACAGATTCTGCTGTCTTGCGATGTTTTTGGCAGACTGAATCTTTTAAAAGGCTCTCTTTGACTATATTCCATTGTGCTATTTCCCCTGCTAGCAATTCATGAAGAGCAGCTATTCCCATTTCTGGGTGGTAAAGGTTTAAGGATCAGTTCCAACTGAAAGCAGTAGGGTTTTTTCCACTACTTTATGTGAACTGGATCACCCCCTTAAAGTGCACATTTCCATCTTTTCTTTTAACGCCAGGTACCCTCTTTAGGATAAGTGACAGGTTGAGAGTTCCAATGTAGGTATTCTATTTGGTGTCAATACTTACACAGTTAAGGAGAAATGTCTGCTATAAAGGGACGGTTAGAGTAGACATCAATGAAATTAAGAGCCTGGGTTTCCAGGAAAGGATTATCGTGTTTTATGGTACTTTTATTCATGTGGCAAAATATTGAACTTGCTTGACTGATTCATGTATGTTGGAGGGCCAGTCTCCTGGGCACTTAGGTAAGAATGTAGACCAAGAGTGTGTTCTTGTCATTGTCTGGTGCTGAGCAGGCCTGAGGATGGAAGCAGGGATTGCACAGGGGCCTGGTGCTCCAGCTGCTGCCACTGCTACTGACCCCATTGAGCTGCACACAGCTGCGAGGGGGTAGAGGGGCCCAGTGCTGCAATCTGAGTGCTGCTCCCTGCCAAAGCACCTGCCCATTTCTCCACTGACCCTGGCCCTTCTGGGCTGTGGAGCCAGGCCCCACTTCCACCTTGCCCCTGGGCCTGCAGTGACTGTCAGCCCCACTGGGGCTGAGAAATGCCCTTTCAGTCCCCCCTGCTTTGTTTCTCAATATTTAAAAGTGCTTTACTCTACTAATTCCTGCTGCTGCCAACCAACCAGCTTTGCTCCCTTTCCAAAACAGGATCTTTGACATCTGCAATTAGCTTTATTTCTTCTATTTCTCTCCTCTTTTTCTAAAAAGAACTCATTGCAGCATGTAAAAGGAGCAGGTTATAAAGGCAAATTGAAGTGTGCTATTAACTGCTTAAAATAACATCCTGGGCATCCTCCTTGTGTGTCATAACCTGTGATACATTAGAAATTGGAGGGTTATTACTTTTTGAAATTGCCAGTCCTTTGCAGCTTATTGAATTCCTATTCAGAGCCTGAATTGGGTGTGGAGGGACAGAGTGCTGCCTTCTCTAAGAAGAGACTTAACGTCATTTTCAGTTAATAAAAATCCTAAATTCTAATTTATTTTCACTTCCAGAAAAGCTAATTGCCAAGGCTGAAATTCACTTTCAGTTCTGATCTCTAAAAATGGCACAAAGGGCCAGCATGCAGTACTGGAAACAGACACGCTGAGGTGGTGAATTTAAGCGTCACCTGGAGCACTTCTTTTATGGTCTAGAGGGTGCTGGGTCCTGCCAGGAGAGCAGGGAACTGGAGTCGATGACATCCCAAGGTCTGTTCCACTTCTAGCATTCTATGATTCTTTAAGGCCTGAGTAACTGAGGAAAATACACTTCCTCAGGCAGGATCCAGGGTCTGCAGCATGGGCTATAATGGGGACACCACTTGCATGGTGTGTGGGGTTTGTTTGTTTGTTTTCTACTGAGTCCATGAGGACACTGATGCTCTGACCCATCCTTGGTCAGCCTCCATTTCTGCTTTCTGTGCCAAGCAATGTAGGATCAGTGTAAAGTACAAGGAGTGCAAAGAACCCCTGTGTAGCTGCTTTGCCAACTGCCCCCACCATGTAATATGGAATGCAAATTGTGCAGAGGACCTGGTACGGTATAGTTCAGTGGTGGCTGCTTATATCTGGGGCCTGATCCGAAGCATCCTGAATTCACTGGAAAAAATCCTTCTGGCTTTCAGTCAGGACCATAATGCCAGTCAGGAGGTGAACGCAGTGTGACACAGTTCTCTGTGCCTTAAATATTGAGTCTGTTCTGGTCTGGCTATGGTCTGAAGAAGTGGGTCTGTCCCACGAAAGCTCACCTAATAAATTATTTTGCTAGCCTTTAAAGTGCTACTTGACTGCTTTTTGTTATGATCAGGCCAGAGGTCGGGAGAGAGAAGCAGCAGCTGGCTAATGAACAGAGGGTTACCTCAGGGCAGTGAGGAGCAGCTGACCTGGGGAAGCTGCTGAGGAGGAACTGCTGTAAATCAATTAGGGCCATCTGAGCTCACTTGAGGTTGCCACAGGACAGCTCCCCTGCTGGGAGGACAGCGGAAGAGGAATTTGGAGGGACAGGAGAACAGAGAAGGTGAGCATGAGCAGAGAAAGAACACCAGTCTTACCAGAAACAGTAGGGAAGGTGGAGAGTTCCCACAAAAAGTGGTTGGACTCCCCTCCCACCCACTCCACCTCATGGTGATTTGGAATGGGGGGCTCTACCCCAGCACCCTTCAGCCCAGAGATATAGGGGAAACCATAACTACAGCACTTGGGGCCTAAGCTACCTGTGAGATGGTGAGCAGAACGAGGGGATGAGGCCCAGGAGTGAGGCTGACCCTGCCACAGTAGCATTTCTTGAGGTGTTTAGTTTATCTTGAGTCAGCAAACTCTGTCACAAGAAGGTAAACTAGAATATGAGCCGCTTCTTGCTTGTAAAAGAAGGTAATCATTAATTTGCATTTCATGAAATTGCTCTAACACCTCATTTAAATCTCTACAGAGTACAAATGTGCAACAAATCAAAATGGGAACAATTCCCTTTAATTTTTTTTTTGGCTTTCTGACAAAGCATGTGATTTGGTATACATAGTATATGGAAATCTAGTTTTACATTCACCGCAATTATCTCTTCTTTTGCATGTTGTCTTTACTATTGAGAGTCATTTATGTTCTGTAGCTTCTCTTACTGTGCCTTTAAAGTCAGTTGCCTGAATTCATTAATTATAAATCTGATTGAACTGCATAGGGCATGGTACCCTACAAAATGTAGATTGAAGTCATCTTTGAAGTAGCAGATGAATTGTTGATCTCTTGATGTCTCTTCCAGTTTCACAGAACTAAACTGCAAGTGAATGAGCTTTCTGACTACTGGCAGGAGAAACAATAGCACTGTCTTGATTGTAAGAGCACTTCTGGAGATTTCCCAGTCAGTCAAGACTTTCAAAAGTGGATGTCTAATTTTAGGCTTCTGTATTCATATTTAAGCAACATATGGCCTGACTTTTACCCATCATCTCCCTTCTACTCTGTTATGGGCTGCTCAGTCCTCAGCTCACTTAAAAATCAGGCCAGGGAGTAAGGTACCTAAGTGTGGAGTTGGAGGCATAATATGACAGGGTTACTCCTGAGAGTTTTCACCCACAGGTCAGATTTTAAGAGGGGAATGTGTGGCTGAGGAACACATTGACAGGGAGATGGCACCAGATTTTTGATATTTCTGGAGGTTTTCCCAGAATACTGTTAAAGGAATTTTGTATTAGCTGGACAAATATGAGAATCACATTTGATGAATATGACAGGATTCTGCTCTCGGGTTCATGTCTCCACTTATGTCCTGTTCTGCTTTCAGGCATGGACGTTCATGTGAGGAGCTTTTCCCTGGTGTGGTAGCACTCTCACTGATGGAAGTGGGAATTGAGCATGTAAGTAGGACAGAGCTTAGACTGGTGTTGTGCAAGTCTGAGAACATAACTTTACCCCAAAGAAAGTATTTTTTAATGTGGGTATTTTATGTTCTTCCAGACTTGAGATACTTTTCTATTCCATGCAGTGTATCTTTGTAACAAAGTTAGAAAATAGAAATGTATCCACGCTTACTTAACTATTTTTTAAAAAAGAAAAACGTAACTTTGAAAGCATGTTTACCCTTTTTTGCACAATATACTTATTTAAAAAGATTTTGTTCTGTTAAACAATTATGATTGATTCAGGTGTGTGTGTGTTTGTGTGTTTTTTGTTTGTTTGTTTGTTTGTTTCTTGCACTAGAGTAAATATGATCAATGACTTTGAGCCATTCCTGTAATTTTTTTAATTCAATATTTAAGGGTTATTTGCCTAATCATGTAAATATTTTGCCTGAGATGTAACTACGATTTTAAGACCACATTTTTTGAACAATTAACTTCTAACTTTTTCCTCTTTCTGCAAGAGAAAGCAGAAGATCAATTTATTTCCCAACCACAGGATATACTTTCTTCCCAGGACTGCAGCTGTCATGACGCACACATGTTTTCTTAGAATGAGAAGAACTTGAAACTCACTATAATCACAGCCATCATCTTCTACCCAGCCAGACACACCCGGAATACTAGTCTGTTTTGAAGCATCTAATCCCCAGAATAATATAAAAAAACACCATGCAAAATGACTTGTTTTAAACTAGCAACACTTTTTCCCCAGCTGTATAACAGCTGGTTTGCTCTTTCTCAGGATTGTAAATATGGGAAGAAAGGGACGTAAAAAGAGGGGTTAAATCATGTGCCACTCTCATTATTTTGACCTTTTCACAGTGTAGATGCAAAAACTCTCCGCTGAAACAAATTAAAAGAAAGTTCTGCTCTGTAAAAGAACAACTCTGTTGTCATTTAAAAGATATTTTCTTGGTCTCTTCTTGTTTCCAGAGTGTAGAAGGTACTGTTTCCTGTTTCCCATAATATGAAATCAGGATAGACGTTTCTGAGGGCAGATTCTCAGCTGCTATAAATTAGTATAGCTTTGAATTCAATGGAAATATGTCATTTTTGTGCTAGCTAAGGATATGGTTGAAGCCTGGGGTAAACGAATGATGCTGATGTCCAGGATGTACTTGCCAAGAGGCCACAAAGAGATTTTGAAAAATTGCTATTTAAACACCACCTCTCCAAAAATGGTTAAACACAACTTGTACCCAGAATGGGAGAAGACAAAGTGATGTGAGAGAGCTGTTTTATTCTAAAGGTTTCTCCCTACCAGCCCCATCCTGAGGTGACTTAGAATAGCTGGTGGCCTCCTCCAGGTTGTGCCATTGGAGTAGGGCTCTTAATAGATCCTACACAGAGTAGATAAAAGTAGCAGAGTTCTACTTTGTCACAGTCCCTCCACATTCACCATCTTGTGAGTAGGGTAGATGACTGTGGAGGGCTATCAGCAGAACAGATAGAGCCTATGGTAATTTCTAACCAAAAGGGTACTTCTTTTTTTGACACTCATGGCTAAATTACAGTCCCTTTGTGCCCCAGTGATTTACAGAATCTGGCCCATGATCCCACACTCATCACTCTTGCATAATTAACAATGATGTTAATAAGAGTTTTGCCTACAGGCAGATGGTAGAATCAGGTCTCTGACATGCCAGGTATAAAATAAATTACTCCGTGCTAATTATAGCAGAAATAAATCTGTTTCTCCCACAAAGTTGATGGAATTGGCCCATTGTATTCAGTAGGGGTTAACATACCTACTGTAGATGACAGTAGGCAAAATGCTTTGATATGTGGAAGACTGAGTGTAATTCCTGGACATAAGTGTATAAACATGCACTTGAATAATCCACTTTTCTTTTTTTGCCTAAAAGAAAGCTCTGCCTCTGAAATACTGCTCTTGCAACACAAGAAGTTATAGGCTCAGGTTTCTCCACAGCAAACAAAGCTCTTGTTTTGATTTTCTATTTAGGCTTAGGGACTGTGCAAGCAGTGGAGCATTAATCCTACATTTTATAGTCTTTATTGACCAAAAGCTGTTATTGCAGATCATGCTTTAAATGGAGACCCCATCATGCTGGATCCTTCTGGGACATTCATTTTAATTCCGTTGATTTATTTATTTATTTTTTTACAATGCAATGCATTTATTTTCTAGAGGCATTTTATATCTGCAATGTGATGCCTCCATACACTCTAGATAGCAGTCTGCTCATAAATCTACACTCCAGTGCTGACTCAGGAGTGCATTTTAAGTCAGAGGCTGAAAAAGAACAAAGTTGGTTCAATAAATTATGTGGCTACATGCCGTTTCGGAGACTGCCCAAATCCAATTCTTCTAGCAAGCTAGCCACAGCAAAAGAGTGCAGCTCTACCAGCTGAGCTGCATTAGAGAAGTATGGTCAAATGCTTGCTGCCAGCCTTGAGTCCCTATTTACACTGTAAAGTAGAACTAACAAATTCCTACCTAAAACTGCTGTGGTGGGAATTTGTGGTTGAGCCCTGGTTCAATTTCACACCACTACTCTTCTGTAGATATCCAAGTCATAGTAATGACCACTTGGGGTGATAAACGGTTTGGTGCTGATTGCTGTGTAGTGCTCTTGTATTAAGCTCCATAAGAATAAAAACCAGTGTTTACATTTATTTAATCTATTTAAAGAAAGGAAATAGCACAGGAAAAAGTTTCTTTATGCAGTATCTGTATTTACTGCCCATGTCCTTGCTATTGTATGGAAACTGTCTTAAAATCACCATCTCAGAATATCCCTTAAATGTCTTTTTATTTAATATGTTTGTAAGACATAGTTCGAAGAGCTGCACACATCCAGAGTACAAAAACTTGCTATGAAGTCTGTGTTTCTACTCAAAAGTTCGAGTTCTGAATTTCAGGTAATAGCTATTGTTAATGACCTGCTAGTGAACCATGTATGCACCAAGAATTAGTGACTGACTTCTAAAAGTATGTGCTGATTAAGACTGAGCACGGTCCTAGGACAAAATGTCATTTAAAAACTGAACACTTCTGACAGTAGATTATGGTGTGGTGAAGGCCCACATTATTGTCTAGAAAAGAAGCTTTTGCTCACTGGAAGCTGGGATGTTCTGTTAATATAAATTAAAGTTACACAACAGTCTTCAGAAAACAAGAGGCAACTTTCACATTTGGCAATCCCAGGGAAAACCATTTCTATGGTGTGCATTGCGGAAACCCTACCAAGCTGACAATCTTTCTGAGGTGAAAAGCAAGAGAATCCTGTGTGCTGTGTTTAATATTGTATTTTCAGAATTTATAATGGCACTTCAGTAAGGCCACACTGTGAGTTTTTCTTTACTTCTGAAGGTGAATCTTACACTATAGGGAAGATTAACTCTGCCATGGTTGATCCACCAGAGTTCAATTTAGCGTGCCTAGTGGGGACATGTTAAATTGAATTTACCGGGTGCCCATGTCCACTGTGGTACTCCTGGCCCACCTCTGTTAGGAGTAAGGGAAGTCAACCATCAACCTCCCCCAGTGAAGACAGCGCAGAAGCCCGAGTTAAGGTACATCGAATTTAGCTATGTAATTAACATAACTGAAATTGCGTACCTTAATTTGACCTTCCCTGTAGTGCAGACCTGTCCTGAGAGCAGTGCGCTGTTGGGTCAAGATTAGGAATATTACCATGAGTTTTTTACAATACAATTTTGCATTGTATAATGTGTTTCTGAGACAGCTGTAGGAATCACAATGCATATAAATTAAAGCAATACAAATGTTGTAATGAAAGTAAGTGGTGGACATAAGAAGGTGTAAGGATTGTGTCAGTGTGGCAAATGAATGTGCACATTACAACAACAGGGAAGACCAATAGTCCGTCTTATCCAGTATTTTGACAGAAGCTCCTGCAAATTGCATGAGGTGAAGATATCCCTCACATATAATGGTTTCAGATCTGCAACACCAATGGAGGAAGTTTCTTTCTGATATCAGCTGGTTATCAGCTTATACCCTGAAGCATAAGGATAGTAAAGCTTTTGTCTTTCAATTCCCTTATTGCAGCACCCACCGAAGTCATGGGTATGAGCTGTCAATATTCTCATAAAGCCCATTATTTAGTTTGACCATAAAACTCAACACTAGGTTCCAAATCAATATACTCCTTTTGAAAAACATATTTAGTTTTTCAAAGCCACTTACTGTAAAGCTAGAGAGAGAAATTCTACAATCACATTCTTCCTATGCACTTATGGGCAGCCCGAGGGCCATTACTTTTATGATTGAGACGACTTTTTGTTAAGGGATGAGTTCTGCTATAATATAGATGACAGTTACTAATGCATAACAAAAGCCTCCAGTGGCATAGAGCTGCCATAGTGACTTCTGAGCTGTTGATTCTCCTGGTCCATGGTATAGGGGAAGTATCAGAGGAAATGGAGTATGCACAGGTTTTTTTTACCCTAGTGCTTCTCAGCTGCTGAATGCCCTTTGGGGACTTTGTGATAGACAAGGTTGGTGAGAAAAGATTTATTAGGCCAACTTTTGTGAGTGGAAAGGACAAGTTTTTGAGCTTGACAGAGCACTTCAAGTCTGGAATAAGATAACCAGTGAGCCTAAGCTAAATGCAAGTTGGGATAGACTTTTAAACATAAGGACCTTGTCTACACTAGCCCCCTCCTTTTGGAAGGGGCATGGTAATGAACCTCTTTGGCAAATGCTGATGAGGTGTTTCCATGAATATTCCGCACCTCATTAGCATAATGGTGGCCACACACATTTCGAAAGTGCCAATTTTGAAACGCTTGCCACCCATGTAGACAGGGCATTTCAAAAGGACCTCCTGATTTCATAAGCCCCTTCTTCCCATTTGGTTTTGCGGGGTCCTTTAGAAAAGCTCCTGTCTACATGGGCAGTGTGCGTCACAAAAGTGGCACTTTCAAAATCCATGTGTCTGCCATTATGCTAATGAGGCGCTGCATATTCATGGCAGTGTCTCATTAGCATCAGCTGAACTGGTTCATTACTATGCCCTTCCAAAAGGAGGGGGCTAGTGTAGACGTGGCCATGGGGTTCATCAGAAACCATTTAAATGAAGCAGGCAATAAGTGTTGGCAGGCAGTAGGTATGCTGCATTGAGCCATAAAACCAGAGTCTGCCTACGTCTACATTAGCCCAAATCTTCAAAATGGTCATGCAAATGGCCATTTCAAAGATTACTAATGAGGTGCTAAAATGCATATTCAGCTCCTCATTAGCATGCTGCCAGCCATGGCTCTTTGAAATTGCCGCTTTTCGCTGTTGCGCAGCTTGTCCAGATGGGGATCCTTCTTGAAAGGACCCCGCCAACTTTGAAATCTCCTTATTCCTATCTGCTCATAGGAATAAGGGGATTTTGAAGTTGGCGGGGTCCTTTTGAAAAGGAGCCCTGTCTGGACGAGCTGCGCGGCAGTGAAAAGTGGCAATTTCAAAGAGCCATGGCTGGCGGCATGCTAATGAGGTGCTGAATATGCATTTCAGCACCTCATTAGTAATCTTAGAAATGGCCATATGCATGACCATTTCGATGATTTGGGCTAGTGTAGGCATGGTCTCTGAGTCCAGATATGGGTTTTGTTTTCAAGTGTCTAGCAGAGTTGTGAAGATAAATGCCCAGGCTCATTTTTGGAGGTGCTAGTTTCCTTTGAGGAGGATGAAAGATGAGATATGGATTGATATTTCTGTCAAATGTGTTCACCCAGGGGTGATATGGTGGTTTTTGTCTTATAATTTTTCTCTTTCAGTTAATTTGAGAGTAGGGGTGATCTGGTTACATCTGCATAGATGTTGCTGGAACATTTGATGCACTGGATGAGGTACAATACATAAAATGATAGGCATTTATGGGATTCCTGGATCTTGAAAGGCATTTTGTTAATACTATTGATCATTGTACTGGTACAGGTATGTCTTCAGGCTTTGCATCTGTTGTTTGGGCAGCATGTGTTGCCACTGACTTTATGCACTCTGATCTTTCAGGAGTTTTTCTCATGATGAGCTTGGCAAGTGTGTGTGTGTGTGTGTGTGTGTGTGTGTGTGTGTAAGCATGTGATTTCTTGTTTGAAGTAGTCCCAGCTTAAATAAGGTGCAGAGGATGGTTCCTTAGTATTCTGGGGTACCTCTCCAGAGCTGTTCAGCAAAACTGGAGTTTTACATAGCGGTCAGAGTGTGTGAGGGTATATCCAGAGTTACTGGAAGATTGATCCAGTCAGGGTTGATCTTCCCAGGGCTGGATTTAGCACAGCTAGTGGGGATGTGCAAAATTGGACTACCAGGACTCGCCAGCCAACCCTGATATTCCACATTCTTGCAAGGAGTAAAGGACATTATTGGACAACTCTCTCCCCTCAACCTCCCTCTGTGTGGATGGCCTAACAAAACAATCTTAGATATGTCTATTCCAGCTGTGTAATTGTCACAGCTGGAATTGCATATCTAAGATCAACTTTCAGGTCTGGTGTAGACCTGCCCTTAGATGTTGAGCGTTCTGGGTGTTGATGAAGTTTTGTTTCTTCTGTCTGCTCAGGAATAGATACTGCTGTTCAGCCTGCCTTCCTCCTTTATGTGGTAGGGCTTTGGCAGCTGGTGGAATTTACAGCAATCCTAGAACTAGAACTTAAGAACTGCAGCGTAGGATGAAGGGTGGGGGTCTTTCTAGTTCCATGTCTTCTGTCTGGATATGAACATGATCAGATTGTTCAGATGAAGATGCAAGAGACCCTGCACCAGGCAGTTGTGATATAATCTGTCTTCACTGAAAGTTCATCCAAATCCTCAATAATTCGTTTTAAACCTCAACACATGTGGTTCTATTGCTCTTCTGTTGGGAATGAGCACATGCAGAACTGACCCCAGGATAAGAAACCTTTCCAAGCACCGCTTTCCTCATCCCGGTCGGTACAACCCTACTTAGTCAGGCTCATCTGTGGGAGCTCTTCACCTCCCCTGCTGTCTCTAGCAACGCTGATATTCTTCTCAGCTTTCTAACTCTCTCTCATCTTCTCTGTTTTTTCCTAGCCTCACTACAACTTCCTCTAGTACTCTCCAGCAGAGAAGGCTTTTTAAGCAGTCCTGTGGCAGCCTCAAGTGAGCTCAACTGTCCCTAACTGATTTATAAAAGCCCCTTCTTGGCTGCTTCTACAGGTCAGCTGCTCCTTGCTGCCCTAGAGTAACCCTCTTCTAATGAGCTAGGCCATCTCAGCTTGTTTAGAGCTGCCTCTCGCCCCTTCTAAGCTAGCCCTCTGGCTTGACCCAATCACAGCGCATATAGCTTGGAAGGTTTCTTGATGGCACAATCAGACACACAGAATTCCAGCTGCAGGTGTAAAATAACCCAGCAACATTGATTTCATAGAGCAATCTTGATACAGGTGGAAACTCCCTCATCCTACAGTAACAAGGAATATTAGACTGAGAGACACAGAGACTTATGGGGGAGAAAATCTGAGGTAAGAAAATGGGGTGGGATAGGAGGGGAGAAATTATCAGTCATTTCACCAGCACAAACTGCAATGTCTATGCAAGCAGCAATTGTAAGGAGAATTAACAAAACTATATTACTTCTCATAATTGAGAACTAAGAATCGATGTGACAGTTCATCTACATTAATTTGGGTGTTTAATTTGCTGGAGATGTACCACTTTTGATGCGTGGAGGGATATAACTTAATTAAATGTACTCAGTTTGATCAATTTGTGCATATATTAAGTTACATCTACTGGAAAAAAAGAAGGTATTACTTTTCCAAATGCCTCTGTTCGTGACACGTCTTCTTTCATTTCTGACAATGTGCCGATGCCTCTTGCAATAATTGACATGATTAAAGATACTGAGTTAGCTATAATTCATGGCTATGATAACTTGCCTCAAGAAGCAAAACATTTCATGCATGCTTCACAATTAGAGCCTGCAACAACGTAGCACAGAGAATATTTTACTAGTGACCTCTCACAATTAGCCTCCTGAACATGATCATGCACAGTATACACATGTTGAAAAGGCTCAACAAATGGGATAAGGTGTAACAAAAAGCTTATCTCTATTGTCAATTTGCCTTATTTAATCACAATCTCTATGTGATCTCAGCATGATTTTGGACCAGGATATGTTGGTTTAGAGTTACAGCTAACTGCAGTGGCATTCAGATTAACATGAATGTTTCCAAAAATCATCCCTGACAAAACAGACTTGTGGAATTCTCATTTTCCTTTCAGATTCTTGCTGGAATTTGAAGGCTGAGGAAAGGAGCTAAGCCTCCTATCAAGACAGGAGGTAGGAGGCTGTTGTCAGAAGCTAGGAAACAAGTCACCTACTAATCTAGAGTGGTGCCAGTGTCACAGAATGACTGGGGTGGTTATGTATTACTTCCTTCGTGTACTGGCAATAAATCACTATGCATTTGGTCAGGGCAGCCCATAAAGTAAGCCACTAAAGTGGGTGTATTGATTAAAAATAGCGCTGGCTTGATGGGTACACAGGCCCGGTCCCCACCGCCAACTTTTGTCCAGTGTGTAATGTCAGATCTGGTCTGCCACTTGAGTTTATCTCATTGACAGACGCAAAGGTTGGGTCTTTCCCATCGGCAGTATGTGCGTAGTTGTTTGAGACATGGTGTTATGAAGTGGTCAGGAAAGCTAGCGCTATGAGGAGAAGAAAGTTGGCACCATGCAGGCTTTTTAAAAATACCTGACATCTTAGCTGCAATATTAGATGAGGGCACGTGCCGTATTATCTGCTTCTGTTGGGCAGAGGCTGCAGTCAGTGGAGCCAACAGCCACCACCAGTCCCAAGGCAAGGTGGGAGGGGGGACCCATTGCTGTGCCCCAGAAGGGAAGGGGGAATCAGAGGAAGGGGTGGGGTCATGGGTAGTTGACCTGGAGCGCCACCTGGAGCTTGGTGCTGGTCCTTCTTCTTCCCCCTCCCCCCGAGCTGTGTAGAGCTGCACTGCCATGGCACTTCAAAGGGGTTCAGAGCTCCAGCTGCTGCCACTGAAACACCAGTCCCCAGGGGCAACTGCTGTCTTTGCCCTGCCTCCCATCGGTGGGTCTGATGGCAATGCTGGGTTTCCAAGCAAAGGGATCAGTGCTGTGTCCATTGCCAATGAAAGCAAGACTGGACACATGCACTGGTGTACAAGACGGGGTTTGGGCTGGGGTCTGCAAATGCAAGGAAAAATGAAGCTGGATGTTCTGTCTCCATGAAGTATTCTGCAAACACACGTTTTCATTTAATGAACAATTAAACTGTCAGGAACATTTTATTTAAATTAAGTGACCATACAATCCTGTATCTGTGAAACATTGTCCATCCTTGCTCCTCCTTTTCCTGGGATATGTTATATCCTCGCTGGTGAATCACCTGCCATTTGGTATAAGTACCTGCCCCAGTCTAGCTCTCTTTATGGGGACATACACTAAATCCCAGGGCTGTGAATTCATTTGAAATATTACAAAACTTATAGAAGCCAGGAATGATGCCACTTGTCCTTTCCACGGTGGAGTCAAATCTATTTGGGGAAGTAATTGTTTGTTCACAGTAATTGAGCTCATTCCATTGAGCCAAATTGTTTAATGGGGCTAACCAAGAGAGGCTTATTAAGTCTTTATACAGTGTTATGGACATATCTGTTTAACATTGCCTGCTAATCCCAATAATTCATGTCTCCTTCATAGTCTCTAACCACGCCCTTCTGTAAAATTGGTGGATCGTTAATAGATAGTGCCTATCCAGATCAAAATACTACATCTGCTTAATGGCAAACTAAAAGAACCCCTCTCCCCCATTTCCTTGCAAATTAATTAACCAGTCCCATGTGTCTCCTAACTCTGCCATAGCTATTACTTTGGAGTACAGATGTAAAGAGCAAAAGCACTTATAAACATTACTTGTTAATAGAGTTAGTTGGGCTACACCATGAGGAAAGCTGTAAAGTTAAAAACCACTTCACATTTACAAGTATGCAGCAATTGGCAAAAAAGATACAATGGCAAAGAGATGTAATGAGTCAGATGTAAATATTTAAAGTTAAAATGCAATAAAACAATATAATATTAAGGAGTAACAGCACCACAGTTAAAACACTATATATATATAAAATTTTAAAACAGAATTCATCATGGAAAAATATCATTACAATTGATGAAAATGGAACTCGTAAATTATATTTTGACTTTATCAGATGCTTCCAGCTTTTTAGGGCTGTTTGAATGTTTTCTGTGTTGTACTGCAAATACAAAACTACAAAGAACTATGATTCGAGGATACCAGTTTAATTCTGACTAATTCTCTAGTGAATATATATTAATCAATGGCAACCCTATACGTTCAGTCAATTGTGAGCATTCTGTGTGTTTCCAGCATCTTGCCTGATATACCCAAGAAGTCACTTACATAGAACTTCTACTAGATACATTAAAATTGTTCTTCACGTGGGAGTCTCCATGGACAATTCTATGGGAGACCGTTTCCCTGGAGCTGGATGATTAATATAGGCAGTGTACTGTCGTCTTTCTTTTTACAGGCAAGTTGAAGTGTCGTGAGTAGTCCCTTTCTTCTTAACTTGTATCACAAGCATCCCAGATGCCTTACAAAAGGGGTGAAGCCTATTGGAGAACCAGAGGTATTCTTTCTTATAAAGCATCAAAACTATGTTAAAATCCCATCTGCTGTTTGTTCACTGTGGCATTGTCAAAATCCTAGCCATAAGAGAGGGAAATAAAACAACTGTACGCAACTGAGGCTGTTTCACAGGCTGAACTTCATTATCATGGTCTTTTTACAGTGGATTTAGCTAATGCATTTTATACACTTCTGTCAAATCAATTACCTTAACAGACACAAGATGTTAGTTTCTAAAAGAGGCAGACATCAAAATCTGGTATATAGCTTCTAAAAAGACCTCTCACTCTTCACTTGTGTTGCTGCAGTTGCTCATGTTAAAGGGACACTGTGTGTAAGAAGTTGTTTAATTTTAAAAAGCTTTTCATAACGGCTATAACTACACTAGCTCCAAACTTCGAAATGGCCATGCAAATGGCCATTATGAAGTTTACTAATGAAGCGCTGAAATACATATTCAGCGCCTCATTAGCATGAGGGTGGCTGCAGCACTTTGAAAATGACGCGGCTCGCCGCCGCGCGGCTCGTCGCTGTGCGGCTCGTCCAGATGGGGCTACTTTTGGAAAGGACCCAGGCTACTTCGAAGTCCCCTTATTCCCATCTGTTCATAGGAATAAGGGGACTTCGAGGTAGGCCGGGTCCTTTCGAAAAGGAGCCCCGTCTGGATGAGCCGGGCGGCAGTGAGCTGCGTCAATTTCGAAGCGCTGCGGCCGCCCACATGCTAATGAGGCACTGAATATGTATTTCAGTGCTTCACTAGTAAACTTCAACATGGCCATTTGCATGGCCATTTCGAAGTTTGGGGCTAGTGTAGACACGGCCAACTTGAAGAGAGAAGTTATTTCAGGGTTTACTTAAGTACCACAGCTATTTCTCTGAGAGCTAGTAGATCTGAGTTTGTCTAATTGCTTAAGGTTCTAGGCCCCTACAGTTTATCTGGGACATGACCATGTACCCTTTCTTTGAGTATAACAAACAGTACCACACTGGTTGCAGGATCAGGAGACTGGAGAGCACTAGAAAGTGGCATGGTGTTTAAGCATAATCCAAAAACACAAGAGCTTAACCCTACATCTGTGAAGATCATGTCTTTTCATGAAAACAATGTAGGTTTTAAACAAACTAGCTAAACTATGCAGTGTTGCCCAACTGATTTATTTACTTTACTTCCTCTGCTATTCAGACTCTGAGACAACTCCTGCATTGAAAGGATGGCTCATTTAATAATGTAGTGAGTCACTTCTTTTCAATTGCCTTCAATGTAAGGGAATCAAGTTTCAGGAAAAGCCATTAGCTTGGACAGCAAAAAATTCCAGAGCCGAATGTAAATTTGTCTTAGACAGCAAAAGTGTGTCTCAGTGGTGATCCAAAACCCTCCAAACAATCCCCTCCCCCATCCCAACCAAACCAGAGCTGGAGCCAGAGTTAGGGACAACTGAAGCAACAAATATCAACTTCTGTCACGCATGCACACACGTGGGCAACCTTTCCAATTTCTGAGATTGTGAAACAGTCTAATGAGGAAGTGGAGTGCATGCTGTGAGCTCTACCCGAACATGATTGAATTTCAGTTTTACAGCTATTACTGTGCAGTGACCTGTGGAGTTTGTTAATAAACTGTTATTCCATTATTCTTACTCATTGCAATAGACATTATCAGTGTCCTTCGCCTCTTCCCTTCGGTAGATCCAGTCCCTTTATTTTTGCCATATGTTTAGTAAATTACTATTCTAACTGAGGCATTTCGTATCTGAGGCATTTTATATATTTGTCTGCAACTGACGAGCAGACAGCTTGCCTACTTTTTACTGGCTAAAACAAAACACTGTAAAGCACAGATGTTTCACAGTACTTCTGAGTGCTGTAATTATTTCCACATGCTGTTTTGTCTATTAAGTACAGTTTTTAATTCTGTTCCTCAGCTAGCCTTTTTCAAGGATGAAATTCCTCATAAACGCAACCTTTAGACAATCATTTTTTTTATGGCTTGGATATCATTTTGTTTTAAATAAACTTCAGCTCCAAACTGTAGCATTTTTATAAAAGAGCAATAATTCAGTTTAAAGGAGGCTGGGGAAGAGGTAAGCACTTAGTGAACCACTCTGGTTTGCCAAACCTCTTACTTTGTGAAAATAACTTGTAGTGGAGTTGCAAATTTGCTATCACTGGGTGTTTACATGGGGCTGGTATTGGGCCTGCCTATTGTAAAGAAAAATAAAAAACACTGTAGTTTTTTATTTTAGCAAACTCCATCTCTCTCTATTATTGCAGATGTTACCCATCAGACCACTTGCTTATTAACACAGTTTGGGGATTCAGAAATTCTCAGCTCAACTACTAGCTCTGGAGCAGACTCCCTATAAGATACTGTGAAGGTCATTTATTCCCTCAGTTCCCTGTCTGTAAAAAAAAACAAAAAACTTCCTTTTGTCTATCATGTTTACACTGAAAACTATTCCAGCCTGGGCTATCTTGTAAGTTTGTACATTGTCTGTCTCTCATCTTGGCTGGGACATTTTCTCACTAATAAAGTACAAATAAAACCAGTATGTTGTTGTTATTATTGGAAGGTATGCCTGAAAAGGCTGAGAGTTAAGGTGTTATGACAAGTTAATCTATACTAGAGGCCCAGTTGCAGCTTTGCTTGCAAGCAGAAGTTGGGTTGGAAGAAAGTTCTACATAGAAACTTATAATACACATCCAAAATATATGGACCAGGCCCTGCACTGGCCAGGGGAGGAGCTGAGCTGGGAGCAGGACCATGTCCTGTGCTGGCCAGGGGAGGGGCTAGGACTGGCATGGTGTGGGGCGGGTGTGTGTGCAGGGGTGGTTAGGCCAGACCCCACACTGATCGGGGAAGGGGCTGCAGCTGGCATGGTGTGGGGCAGCTTTTGTTGGTGGTCTGTGCTGGGTGGGAAGGAGCTGGCATGGTGAGACAGAGGGCTCCATTGTGGAGCTGGGCCAGCTCCTGAAATGGGTGAGGTAGGGGCTGGACCTGGCATGGTGCAGTGGGACTCCACCAGGGGGCTGGGCCAGGACCTACACAGGTCGGGGAGAGGGGTTGGCATCTGCACACTTCAGGGTGAGGGAGGGAAGATGGTAGAGCCTTGCCCAGACATATGCACAGATAGAGCAAAAATAATATATAGGTAGAAATTTCTAACATGCTCATAATTTTGGAGTCTGAGGGAAAATTATCTAATCTAATGATCTGCCTGTTAGCTGCCTTGTGAGTGCCTCAGGGCATGGACTGCCTCTGTTTTTTTGTTTGACGAGTGCGAGGTACACCATTCCTACCTATCCTGGCTCATATGCATTGATGGACCTAACCTCCATCAATTTATCTAGGTGTTTTGAACCCAGTCAAAGTCTTCATCTTCACAACCTTCTCTGGCAAAGAGTTCCACAGAGCTGCTATGTGCTGTGTGAAGAAAAACTTCCTTTTGTTAGTTTTAAACCAGCTACCCATTAATTTCATTTGGTGACTCCTAGTTCTTTTGTTATGGGAACAAGTAAATAACTTTTTCTTATTCACTTTTTCCATGGCAGTCATGATTTTCATAGAAATCACAGGGCTGGAAGAGTAGCCCCCTGCTTCAAGTAGGATCGACCCCAACTAAGTCATCCCAGCTATGACTATGTCAAGCTGGGACTTAAAGTCATCTAGGGATAGAGATCCCACCACCTCTCTAGCAATGCATTCCAATGCTTTACCACTAGCCTGGTGAAGTAGTTTGTCCTAATATCCAACCTGCTCCTCTCCTTCTGTAACTTCAGAGCATTACTCCTTGTTCTGTTGTCTGTCACCACTGAGAACAGTTTCTCTCCTTCCTCTTTAGAGCACTCCTTCAGAAAACTGAAGGATGCTCTTAATCACCCCTCAATCTTCTCTTCTGCAAACTAAATAAGCCCAAAACCCTCAGCCTCTCCTCATAGGTCATGTGCTCCAGACCCTTATTTTCATTGCCCTCCACTGAACCTGCTCCACCACATCCACATCCTTTCTGTACTCGGGGGGCCCAAAACTGGACACAATACTCCAGATGTGGCCTCACCAGTGCCACATAGAGGGGAACAACAACTTCTTTAGATCTGCTGGAAGTGCTTCTCCACCATAATCCTTAGTTCTCTTTCTGCTATACTGCTGCTTATCCAGTCAGTCCCCAGCCTATAGCAACGCTTGGCATTCTGCCATCCCAAATGTAGGACTCTGCACTTCTCCTTGTTGAACCGCATCAGATTTCTTTTGGCCCAATCCTCCAATTTATCCAGGTCACTCTGGATCCTATCTCTACCCTCCAACTTATCTACCCCTCCCCCTAGCTTAGTGTCATCCACAAACTTGCTGAGGGTGCAATCCAGCCCCTCATCCAGGCCATTAATAAAGGTGTTGAACTACACCAGCCCCAGAATTGAGTCTTGGGACACTCCACTTGAAACCAACCACCATCCAGATATTGAGCTATTGACCACTACCCATTGGGCCCAACTGTCAAGCAAGCTTTCTATCCATCTTATAGACCATATATCCAATCCATACTTCTTTCACTTATGTGCAAGAATGTTATGGGAGACTGTATCAAAAGCTTTGCTAAAGTCAAGGTATAGCACATCCAATGTCTTCCCCATGTCCACAGAGCCTTTTACCTTGTCACAGAAGCTAATCAGATTGGTCAGGCACGACTTGCCCTTGGTGAATCCATGCACTTTTGATGACTTCCCCACTTCCAAGTGCTACAAAATGGATTCTTGAGTATCCCTTCTATTATTTTCGCAGGCACTGAGGTAAAGCTGACTGGTCTATAGTTCCCTGGTTTGGTCTTCTTTCCTTTTTTAAAGATGGGCACTACATTTGCTTTTTTCCAATCAACCAGAACCTCTTACAGTCTCCAAGAGTCTTCAAAGATAATGGCCAAAGGCTCGGCAATGACCTCTGCCAATTTCCTCAGTACCCTTGACGCATTAAATCCAGACCCATGGATTTGTGTACATCCAGTTTTTCTAAGTAGCTCTTAACTTGTTCCTTCTCCCACAAAAGCCTGCCAGGATCACTTCCAGAGCCCTTTTTTAAAATTTTGGATTCACATTAGCTATCTTCCTGTCAATAGGTACAGAAGCTGATTTAAAGGATTAATTATAAACCACAGTTAATAGTTTCACAATTTTACCTCAGTCTTGGACAATTCCTCACATGTGTCACCTAAGAAGAATGGCTCAGGTTTGGGGATCTCCCTAACATCCTCAGTGGTGAAGATCAGAGCAAAAATTCCTTTAGTTTCTCTGCAATGCCTTATCATCTTTGATTGCTCTCTTAGCATCTCAATGATCCAGTGTCCCCACTAATTGTTTAGCAGGCTTCCTGCTTCTGATGTACTTAAAATATTTTGCTATTACGTTTTAAGTTTTTGGCTAGCTGTTCTTCACACTCATTTTTGGCTTTTCTGACTATGTCTTTATATTTAACTTGACAGAGTTTATGGTCCTTTCTATTTTCCTTACTGGGATTTAACTTTCACTTTTTAAACTATGCCCTTTCATCTTTCACCACTTCTTTTACCTCATTGTTAAGCCATGGTGGGACTTTTTTGATATTCATATTGTGTTTTTTAATTTGGGGTATACTTTTAAATTGGGCCTCTGTTATGGTATCCGTTGAAAAGTTTCCATGACGCTTGCAGGGATTTTACTTATGGCACTGTACCTTTTAAATTTCTGTTTCACTAACCTCCTTGTTTTTGTGTAATTGCCCTTTCTGAAATTAAATGCCACAGTGTTGGGTTGCCGAGGTGCTTGACCCACCCTAGTGATATTAAATTTTATTATATTACAGTCACTATTTCCAAGTGGTCCAGTTATGTTTACTTCTTGGCCAGATCCTGTGCTGTACATAGGACTAAATCAAGAATTGCATCTCCCCTTGTGGGTTCCAGAACTAGCTGCTCCAAGAAGCAGTCATTTAAGGTACCAAGAATTTTATCTGTACATCCTGTCCCAAGATGACAAGTACACAGTCAAAATAGAGATAGCTGAAATCCCCCATTATTATTGAGTTTTTAATTCTGGTACTCTCTCTAATTTCCCTTTGCATTTCATAGTCACTGTCACCATCCTGGTCTGGTGGTTGGTAATATATCCCTTCTTCTATATTATTATTAGAACACAAAACTGCTATCCATATAGATTTTGTGGAGCATTTTGGTTCATTTATAACTTTTGGTTCAATTGATTCTACATTTTTTTTCATATAATGCCACTCCCCCACCAGCATGACCTGTTCTGTCCTTCCGATATATTTTGCAACCTGGTATGACTCTATCCCATCCTACTTTATCTTCATTCCACCAAGTCACTGTGATGCCTATTATCAATATCCTCCTTTAATACAAGGCACTCCAGAAATCCTTGCAAGCCTCAAAGACCTTGGGCCAAATTCTGCTTTCAGTTATGCAAGTGAAAGCTCCCTGGATGAAAAGTGGAGAGTTTGCTGGTAGTTGCAATGGCAGCCAGGTGTGTACAATGGGGGAAGAGGTGTGAGATATCTCTATGTCACTGAGAAGTATATGCTTGGCACTGGTGGGGTGGGGGACCAGGGAGGTTGGAGAATGACTTGCAGTGATTTCCCAGAACGAAGGGGGCAGTTCTGTAGCACCTTGAAGACTAATGATTTTATTTAGGAGATAATGAGGTTTCAGGGAAAAGAGCCACTTCTCCAGATTCTGGAGTAGAACTGAATCAAGGTTCAGGAAAGTGTTCAGGTTCCAAGTGTTCACATTGATGGATCAGATGAAATGGCATTTTCCATATAAATTGATTAAATACAAGAGAGTTCCAAATAGTTTGTAGCAGTCAAAGTGCTGGTACACAGTCCGCAGGATAAAATATAGCAATTGATAATTTACTCTTTGTAATACTGTCATTCCCAGAAGATCCTGTGGCGCTTTCTTGAACGAGTCCCTTGCCAAGCAATCTGCTATACAAAAAACAACAGGGAGTTGAGTAGCACCTTAAAGACTAACAAATGTATTAGGGCATAACCTTTTCAGCCGTGTCTACACGTGCACGCTACTTCGAAGTAGCGGCACTAACTTCAAAATAGTGCCCGTCACGGCTACACGTGTTGGGCGCTATTTCGATGTTAACATCGACATTAGGCGACGAGACGTCAAAGCCGCTAACCCCATGAGGGGATGGGAATAGCGCCCTACTTCGAAGTTGAACATTGAAGTAGGGCACGTGTAGCCGATCCGCGTCCCGCAACATCGAAATAGCGGGGTCCGCCATGGTGGCCATCAGCTGAGGGGTTGAGAGACGCTCTCTCTCCAGCCCCTGCGGGGCTCTATGGTCACCGTGTGCAGCAGCCCTTAGCCCAGGGCTTCTGGCTGCTGCTTCTGCAGCTGGGGATCCATGCTGCATGCACAGGGTCTGCAACCAGTTGTCGGCTCTGTGGCTCTTGTGTTGTTTAGTGCAACTGTGTCTGGGAGGGGCCCTTTAAGGGAGCGGCTTGCTGTTGAGTCCACCCTGTAACCCTGTCTGCAGCTGTGCCTGGCACCCTTATTTCGATGTGTGCTACTTTGGCGTGTAGACGTTCCCTCGCAGTGCCTATTTTGATGTGGTGCTGCGCAATGTCGATGTTGAACGTCGACGTTGCCAGCCCTGGAGGACGTGTAGATGTTATTCATCGAAATAGCCTATTTCGATGTCGCTACATCGAAATAAGCTACTTTGATGTAGGCTTCACGTGTAGATGTAGCCTTCATGAGCTACACTTCACTTCCTCAGGGTCTTGACATGAAAGAAAAGGCCTCTCTATATCCTTGCCTTTCTTTCTGAAACAGACGAGCACAGATCTCTGAAGCTTGCTATACAAACTGAGCTATCATTTATGCGCAACAAGGAGCAAGACATGAATATCCCTGGCTCTTTGATCCTTTCCTTGAGTGCACATGGTCCATGTAGGCCTTTCCTTTTTGTACTGGGGTTGGGGTGTGTGTATGGCACCTTTTTTAATATAAAGAGAGGGCTCCATAACTCATGTAAGTCAGGGAGCTGAAGGGTGATAGGTGCCTTAATAAAGCAACTCAAATTACAGGCGTGCTCAGTGTGTGTGGGGGAGGGGGGAGTGAATGATTACTGCTCATATAAAAGGAAACATGTGGTAGACAATTCAACTTCACTATTGCGTTTATTTTGATTAGTTCCTTGTTTCAACCAGGGCAGTGCTCTCAGCACAGGACATCCAAATTCCAAAGAGAAGGAGAGGAGAAAAAGTCACCAGACATGCACTGCAAAAGTCCTTAAGGGCGACTTTAAGAAGGGAACTCATTGGGCAGGAAAGAGGACCCTGGCAAAGGTGCAGTGTTCCTGTTTCTTTCTGAAGACCATCTTTTTTTTTACATGTGTGTTAATGTACATGTATGGATTTCTGAGGTTTATTTATAAATATCTATATGCAATTGTAGCTAAATAACAGGCTTCTCACAAACATCAATAAATTTCTCCTCACAATACCTCTGAGAGAGGGGGATATTTTTATTCCCATTTGAGACACGGGGCAAGTGGGATGCAGAGCTAGGAAATGAATCTAGATCTCCTGAATCCCCATGTAACACCATAAATATCAGACTATCCTTCCTTGATTTCAGATGTCAGACTTTGCTATGGGAGTTGAGTGATTGGTCGCAAACCTCCCATGGTATTGTTTCTCTTGCCTGGTGGGATGATTTAACCTTTTTTTTTTAACATGAGTACTGCCTAAAAGAATGCAGTGGCATTGTGAGCTCTTAAGGAGCGGGGAGACGGGGGAGGGAACAAGAATGTGAGCACACCAAGGACATCTGTAAGTCTAACGAATCTTAAATCTTTTTATGTTCTCTTGAGCAGGAGAAAGCCTTGTTTGGCTACTTGCATGCATTTGGTATTTTATATGACCTGGATATCTTTTTGACTGAGGGAGAGTGAATACTTTATAAGCCATATTTATTGACTGGTTAGCAGATTTCACATTCACACACAGTAACCGCATTTGTGTTTTACCTGTACAGTGCTTTTGTAAAGGAAGCTGATACCAGTCTTTGTCCCTTCTGTATGAGACATTTCCTGGGTGTTGGGGTGAGCCAGGGAGATGCATTGCAGTTCCTCCCACTCCCACACTATTTATTTTTTGCCAAATACATTGTGTGAATCCATCAGTCTCCATTTAATAGCATTCCCCTATTCATGAGGCTATTTTATATTTATATACGCAGTGTTAATGACGCATAAGGTCATTCTCTCTCTAGTTCTTTATATATGACCACTTCCAATACAAATATTCCAGTTCGTAGTCAGCTACTCAGATTTGCACAAACAATAGGTCCCTGTAAACATTTGTGCAAACAGAAAACACTTCATGCATATTTTGTAGCAAAATTAACAAAACATTATATAGTTGGAAATCATTCCAATTCCAGAATCATTTACAAATACATTTTCTCACCCTTTGTCTGGCTTTTCTAACAGCTATTCTTGAAAAATACCTTTTTTTAGTCATTAACTGTTTAATTTAGCACGTGAACAAAGAGGTAGAATGATAGCATTTGAAAGGTACGGCTTCTGTAGAAAAGTGAGACCATTATTATAAACAAACATTTCTGAAAATGCTCTTCATTCCTGATTTGTAATACACCATTACCACTTGTGAGCCCCTGTTCAGCAGACTTCTGAGCCCAGATTGTTACATGATTGGCGATTAATGATGATTGGCCTTGTAGAAACCTAGACAGACTGAAAATGTAAAGCCACAGAGGAAGTATAGTCACTGGACTAGGATAAAACATTCAAGATTCTGTTCCTGCTACTGACTTACTGTATGGCCTTTAGCAAGCCATTTCACCTTTTGTCTTTCTCAAGGGCGGTTTTTACACAGGCCCCTTCCTTCGGAAGTGGCATGCTAATATACAGAGTGAAAGATGCTAATGAGGCATGGATGCAAATTCCCCACACCTCATTAGCATAACATCACGTGATTTGGAGTCCGGAAGACCGTTCTTCCGGACTCCAAAACATCGTGTAGAAGCGTGGCCCCCAGGGGGAGCTTCTGGAAGGAAGTCCTTCTTCCAGAGGCTCCTTCTTCCCAAAAATTTTTGGGAAGAAGGGGCCTCCGGAGAAGGACTTCCTTCTGGAAGGCCCCCCGGAGGCTGCGCTTCTACACAATGTTTTGGAGTCCGGAAGAACGGTCTTCCGGACTCCAAATCATGTGATGTTATGCTAATGAGGTGTGGGGAATTTGCATCCATGCCTCATTAGCATCTTTCGCTTTGTGTATTAGCATGTCACTTCCGAAGGAAGGGGCCTGTGTAGAAACAGCCAAGCTGTAAAGTGGAGGTAATACTTAACTATCTTTTCTTTGAATATTAGCATGCTTAACTAATGTTTATAAAGTCCCTTGGCAGCCAAACAATACACTATATAAATACAAAATATTACTTAATACAACACAGTTTTATGCCAAATAATGTGGCAGTTTTGTGATCTATGCAAATAGGTACTTAAATGGTACCAACTTTAATCTGTGTGAGCTCAGCAGGCTTGTAAACTTGCATCTCCTGAAATAAAACACTAACGCTATAATATCCTGCTGCATTGTCTACTGTCCTTTTGTTTTAATTTCAACTAAAAGTGCAAAAAGACACATAGTATTCTATGCTACACATGGCTGTGATGTTGAGCCTAACTCATCAACTCCTCAGTCAAATAATTTCTGACAGAGCTGTTCAAAATAACTCAGGGATGAATTAACTTCTATACATTGGCCAGTCTTCGCATGTTTGTCATGAAAGCTGAAGCTAGCTGCTCACTTCCTTAAAAATAATTCTGAGGCTGAATAAAACTAGAAGTTTAATCTAAAACCCAAAGCAATGTGATTTATTTTAATGACATTGTTCAAGAGCACCCTGTCATATCTCATTTGTGCTAGAACTCCATTGTGTTTATCTTTCACATTGCAAAATAATGAATAGTTATTCTGCCATTACTCGGTGCCCCATGGACTAGTACTTAACAAAGGCATCAATTTCTACAGACAGCTGTAGAGTTTAAGGTCATGAACCAGATGCTGGATCTTTGACTATTTTACCCATGATAAAGGTGCAGCATATGAAAGCTTACCAGACTATGTGAAAGGGTTTGCTTTACCAAACAGTCCCTTCTAAAGGTGTTTAAAGGCTTCCCTAAGAGACTCTGTCAATTTATTCAAAACTTTTCTCTCTCCTCCCCCAGATTCCCTGCATTTTTATCCCAATGCCTTTCACCTCTACATCAGTGATAGGGTGCCCAGACATCCAGATTTTACGGGAAAAAAAAACAATCAGTCCTGTAGCAACTCAAAGACTAACATTTTTTAAAGTAATGGGCTTTCATAGGTAAGACCCACTTCATCCGATTTTGGGGTATGAATGGGAAAACTGGGTATATTTGTAGCAGAGAGGGAAAAAAAGGTGGGGAGAAGTCACTTATCATTAATAGGACCAGTGGAAGAAGTAAATTAAGTGGGATGGGTGCCATTCCTGCAGTATAAAAGGTGGGGCAATTGCCCCTGTGAAGTATAAGAAAAATGAGACCTCTGTTACTTTAAGTTCCATTATTATATGTCCTGCAAGATTACAGTGTTCCCCCACAGGTTTATGCGTATTCGGATTCCTGTTGTCTGATTTATTGGTGCAGGGACTGTCCAGTTTGTCCAATGTACATGGCAGAGGGGTATTGCTGGCACATGATGGCATATATTGCATTCATTAATGTACTAGAATATGAGCCCCTGACATGGCTAACATGATTTTATAGGGACAGTCACCACTGTAAAATTTAGATTTAAAAAAAAGTACCAGTCTTCTTGTTTATATTATTTCTCACTGCCTTCTAACCCCACATAGCAGCATCTACACTAGCTGGCTATTTCAAAATAGGCGGCCCAACTTTGAAACAGCACACGGCGCGTCTACACGGGCCATGCGCTATTTTGAAGTTGAAATCGACATTAGGCGGCAAGCCATCAAAATCTCCATGCCCATCATAAGATGGGAATAGCACCCTACTTCAATGTTCAATGTCGAAGTAGGGAATGTGTAAACGATCAGCGTTATGCTACGTCGAAATAGCGGGGTCCTCCATGGTGACTATCAGCTGAGGGGTTGAGCCACTCTGTCCAGCCTCTCTGGGGCTCTATGGTCGCTGCATGCAGCAGCCCTTAAAGCACCACACCCCCCGATTTCCTGTGGCAGGAAGCTGAGAGCATGCAGGCAGCAGTACAGACACGTGCACACCCTGCACACCCTCCAGAGGCCCCGATCCACCACTCAGCACCCATGGCAGTCAGGCAGCCCCCTGAGTGCCCCCAGGGCTCCTCCCCAGAGCAGGACCCAGGGCTCCCAGCCATCCAGCAAGTGGGGGGAGGGACAACGGGGCCCCACCTGGATGGACTCCAAAATCTGGGACCTGCTGTGGCTTTGGGGCAAGGAGGAGGTGCTCCAGGTAATGGGGAGCAAGCGGTGTAATGCAGACATGTTCACCCAGCTGGCCAAGGGCCTGGCCACCCAGCGTCACCCTGTCTGCACTCATGACCATGTCAGGAGTAAAGTCAAGGAGCTGTAGCAGAGTTACACAGGGGCCTGGGACATGGCCAGCAAGTCTGGGGCCACCCCCGCAGCTTGCCCTTTTACAGGGAGCTCAGGGAGATCCTGAGCCCCTGGTACACCTCCTCCCCCCCCCAGCCACCCTTGACACCTCAGCCAAGGAGCCCTGGCAGGCCTTGGAGCCGGGATCTGGCCCAGAGGCCAGCCCTGCACCCCAGGGGCCCCCAGAGGAGCCCACCCCTGGGACAGCGGAGGAGGAGGAGGGCTCCAGTGATGGGGAGCTCCTTATTGACCTCCCCTCCTGCAGCTCCAGCAGGGCATCCACCAGACAGGTGTCCCCTGACTGTGGGAGCGGACTGTCAGGTATGTACCCCACAGGCACACACCCCTGGGTTAAGGGGCGGGGGCAGGGGACATGACCAGGGCCCCCCCACACCCAGATGACCCTGGCCCACCACAGCCCAGCCAGACCATGGCCCCAGGACAGCAGTGGCATGGCCCCCAGAGCCTATCAGCACCTGCCCCCCCATGACAGTGCCACCCCCACATCCCTGGGGATGGGAGGAGCAGAACCCCTGAAGGGGGTCACCCACGGGGACACCACACCCATCCTGGGGGACAGGGGATGGGGACCCAGAAGTGGGGGCGGGGTCAGAGGGCATGGTCCACGGATCAGGGATCAGACTAACGGCTGTCTTCTCTCTTCCCTGCTCTTTTCCACAGCTGCACCATCTGAGGGCCACAACAGCATGGGTGCTGCATCCATCGCACCGTGGCAGCCAAGCGACAGAGCAGGGACTGGCCCTGAGATGAGCCCACCACTGACGGAGCCAGCCACAGGCGTCCGCTGACACCCAGGTCCTCACCACCCTCCAGCGCCAGGTGGAGGTGTCAGAGTGCCACCTGCAGTTGGAGGAGCACCACCTCCACTTGTAGGAACACGCACTGGCCTGGCACCAGGAGGCCTGGAGGGTCCTTCATGTGGACCTTCAAGTGGATCGCCGGGACCCTGGAGCATATCTCCAAGCAGATGCCTCCCCCAGACACTCCAGCAGCCATCCGTCCCAGCCACCCTCCACCTGCCCTGGAGCCTGCCGAGATGGAGGACTGTAGGGCTCAGGAGCCAGCCTGGCTATACCTGCCAATCGTCCTGGCCTTCACCCAGCCTCGATGGGGCCTCCAGCCCAGGCGTGGGTCACCCCCGCCCCCAATGCCAGGCTCTGGACAGTAGGGAAGGGGGCCAAGGACGCACGCACCCACAACCTGGGGATGTAGGGGAGCCCCACATCCAGGCAGCTGAGGAGGCACCTCCAACAGCCTTTGAGGCGGCCGAAAGTCCACTTGACCACCTGGTGCGTATGCTTCAGGTGAGTGTTGAACGTCTTCTGGCTGACACTGAGTTGGCCCGTGTAGGGGCATATAAGCTAGGGCTGGAGGGGGCAGGCCACATCTGCCATGAATCAGAGGGGCACGGTGGTGTCCTCCAGAGAGATCTCCCTCTGGGGGATGTAGGTCCCTGCCTCCAGCCGGCGGCACAGGCCTGAGTTCCTGAAAACATGGGCATCGTGGGTGCTGCCAGGCCAACCAACATATATGTCCTGGAAGCAGCCTTGGCTGTCCACCATGGCCTGGAGAACTACTGAGTGGTAGCCCATCCTCTGCTGTGGTTTGGGATGTGGATGGGGATGTGGGTCCTGTCCAGTGCCATGAAGCAGTTGGGGAACCCCATGCTGGCAAACCTCACAATGGCCTCATTCAGATCCCTGAGCCGCATGAGCCTGTGGAGCAGCAGAGCGTTCAGCACGTGGACCACCTGCGGCAGGGAGGACATGCACAGCCATGAGGGGTGTGCAGGGTGTGCCTGACCTCCCCTCGAGCTGCCCTTGGGCTCTCCCCTCCCCAGGCTACCCCTCGCCCCACGGGGTCCCCTTCCCAGGTTTCCACCCGCCCCCCCGCAGGTTCCCCTCCCTGGCCACCTTACCTCCATGACGACAGCCCCAAAAGTGGCCTGGCACCTACTGAACTGCTGTTCTACAGATCAGTAGCTGTCTGGAGTGGCCAGCTTCCAGACAATGATGCCGACCCATTTCTCAATGGTGAGGGCACACCGCATAGGGGTGTTCTGGTGCCACAGGGCAGGGGTGAGCCACTGGCAGAGCTCGAGGAATGTCTGCCGGCTCACCCGGAAATTCCGGAGACAATGGTCATTGTCCCACTCCTCGAGGACCAGGCGCTCCCACCACTCTGTGCTGGTGAGGGACCTCCATAGCTGGTAGCACGCCTGGCGTGGTGGGAGAGGGGGCTGGGAGGGGCCCATGATGGTCTGGGGCAGCTCCTTCATCCCCCGAGAAGGAGAGCTCGTCTTCCAGGAGGTGCTGGACAGCGTCCTGCACGGCACCGAGCAGGGTGACCCCCTGCCTTGGAGACAGCCCTGAGGGCTTATGGCTGCTGCTGCTGCTGCTGGGGGTCCATGCTGCATGTACGGGGTCTGCAACCTGTTGTCGGCTCTGTGAACCTTGTGCTGTGCAGGCTAAGTGTGTCTGGGAGGAGCCCTTTAAGGGAGTGGCTTGCTGTAGCCCCGGAAGGGCTAGTCCACCCTGTGACCCCATCTGCAGGCTTTCCTAGCCCCGTTATTTCGATCAGGGCGGTTTTGTGTGTAGACGCTCTTCTGCGGGGTTCATTTCGATGTAGTGCTTTCCTACGTCGACGTTGAATATTGACGGCACCAGCCCCGGAGGATGTGTGGACGCTACGCATTGAAGTAGCTTATTTCAATTTTACTACTTCGAAATAAGCTATTTTGACGTAGCGTCCCAGTGTAGACATAGCCAATCTGTTTATCTTTCCTTCATTTATTTTAGACCTTTCTACCTTATTACTTCACTACTCAGCACTTTTCACTCATTACAAACATCACAGGACTGATTGTCTTAGAATCATACGTCTGGAAGATACCTCAGGAGGTCAGTGAGTCCAACACACTACTCAAAGCAGGACCAATCCCAACTAAATCATCCCAGCCAGGGCTTTCTCAAGATGGGACTTAGAAACCATTAGGGATGGAGATTCCACCACCTCTCTTGGTAACACTACGGTGCTTCACCACCCTGCTGGTGAAATAGTTTTTCCTAATATCCAACCTAGATCTCTCCCGCTGCAGCTCCACAGCATTGCTTCTCATTCTCACATCTGTCGGCACAGAAAATAGTCTCTCTCCATCCTCTTTGTAATCCCTCATCAGGTAAAACTGCAGGCTGCTAACTTGCCTACACTGGTTTCACACCATTGTACCTCCATTGACTTCAGTGGAATGATTCATGGTTTAAACTATCGTAAGCAGGAGGAGAATCACCATAGTCTCTTGGAATAAAAAAATATATTCCTGCAAATCCATGATGGATCAGAGCAATGGTCTGTTAAGCTCACTGTTGTGTCTGACAGTGGCCAGTACTAAATGCATCAGAACGAAGTGTCAAAAACCCCATACCGGGCACTAATGGAATAACCTTCCCCCAAAGTGTTTCTCACAAATGCTCTTTCTCCTTGTGTGTGACTGGAGTGCATACAGGATGCATGATGCTTCTTTCTTAGTGATTCAGCATTAAGATGCCTTTGTGAAATAGCCATAAGGTGAAATCTGTTTTGCTTTCTCTAGAAATAGGGACAGCAGACGGCTTGTGGAAGAAATAAAGCTATATATCAGGTCCTCCTGGGGCTTGTTTATCTCATCCCTCCCTATAAATAGTCAGACTGTGTTTGTTTGCTTATGAAGAAATGCCAATTTTCTTAACCCATCTCCTATTTGCAGGAGACACAACTCTCAACAAAGGTTGAGATCATTTTTAAAGGCACCTTAATAAGGAGAAAACCCAACAGCTATAAACTGTGAGCTGGAAAACTGATACCATTATATTTCCTTTTAAATTGTGGATCCTGGTAGTCTGAGATCTACGTTATATGGTACTGGAGACTATGCTGTAAAATCTCATTGCAAAAGGGAATCCATAAGAGATCCCAGTTCCTCTATATGCAAATCCGAGATCTTAGGCAACAAAAGGTTTATTTTAAATCACTTTAATATTTTTGTTTTTTCTTTGTGCCTGGTACGTTTTATGATTTAATATACCAATTGATATTGCTAAGTTGTAGCTTTTGAAATAAAGTAGTCCACTGAGGCTTTCGACTACTTTTTGATGGTGAGCTGAGTGAAATTTTTTGGCCAATACTTTATTACAAATTGGAGAAAACATTGACACTTTTTTCCCCTTTGGTTGAAACAAAAAAGAAAGTTAAAAAACGCTGAAATGAGCTGTTTCAATGTGCCCAAAATAGCTCTTTTTGATTTTGGAGATTCACATGGGGTGCCAGTTTATAACCTTTAGCCTAGTTGCTGGGGCATCCACCTGGGATGTGGGAGTCCCACATTCAAATCCCTTCTTGTGGACCTGAAATCATGTGTTGCCCTCCCCGAGGAGAGCTTTAACACCAGGCTGTCTGTCTCCCCCATTACAATTGCTACGCTTTGTATAATGAATTGTATAATGATTCAAACCCCAATTCCCGCTGCATCTAGGTGTATTCCCTACCCACCAGAAAATAGTCTTGCTCTTGCTTTCTGTTTCTCACCTTGTGACTATTCAACTATCTTCCTACAAAGGTAGAGCATCTTCAACAGAAGGGATTGAGATCTACCACCCTAGATTACCCTATTCATGGTGGTTAGCATTCTTACATGGGAAGGGTGTAGATCTAGGGCTCAGGTCTCCAGACTATTAAATCTGTGTTTTTTCAACTAGATGGCTGAAATCCTAAAGTAAACAAGAAAAAGCTGTAGCTCTACCTCTGCGTAGCTGGTTGAGGTGACTTGTATGTGACAGTACTCCTAAACATCTTAGGTGCTTTTAAAAATCTGCTTCTAAAGTGCATTTTCTTCCTTTCAGTGTTCATGTGCAGCATGTTTATAAATAAGAAACATTAATAAAAATCTTGGCCAGTTGTGATTCTTTGAACCTAAACTCGGTTATTGTTCCTTTGTTACTGGGCCCTGTGCTGACTTAAGCCATTAAAAAAAGAACAACATAAACACCGGCATACATTTGGTACCATACATCCAGAATAGATGGAATTTATGCCATCAAGTGTTTGCTATTGAATAAATCAGTAATATCAATTACTTGGAAGTTGTCTTCATTCTTAGTGCAACATCATAAATGTGTTAAGCAGTTCTCACTCTTACTGGAAATTATCCTGTTTATTCTGTTACCTTTTTAATATCCGTGGCCAAAGTTCTCTCTAGAGAGTCCCGTCAGAAGAGTAATCAGCAAGATAAAACATGATGGGTGTTATCTGGGGTCATTGTTAGCAGAGGTAACCAAAAAGAGTTTTGTAAAAATTGTTGGCAGCTGTAATTAGCAATGTTGGTTCTGGGCCCTCTCCAGCCGCCACAGCGCATCTAGACCCATTCCACCAGCATGGACTGGTGGGACAGGGTTGTCATGGGGGAGTGGGACAATGACTGCCAGCTGCAGAACCTGAGGATGAAGAAAGAGACCTTCTTTGAGATATGCATCTGGCTCGCCCCCATACTACGACATCAGGACACCTGGATGAGGCCGGCCCGCTCCCCAGAGAAGCACATGGCCTTCGCCATATGGAAATTCAAGATAAATTCATGATAAAATACATAAATTCATGATAAAATTCATTTATATGGCTCCTTTTAGTGTAACAAAATTTAAATGATGCAAGCACAGTAGTTGTAATGAAATCCCACGCAGGAAAAGAGCTGAGTCATAACGGCCATGGAGAAAATTGTACAATAGATTTTGTAGCTCCTTCCTTGAAAAACACTTTGGGCTGTGTCTACATTAGTAAGCTCTTTCTAAAAAATGGGCCTTTTTTTTCCCTGAAACATTCTTTCAGAAAAAAAAAGTGTGTAGATGCCCTGGGGGCTGTTTTTTTTCACAAGAGCAGTCCTCAGGGTGCTAGATTTTTCAATCCCCAGCCATTCTTTAGAAAAAGTGGGGGCTGTCTGGTCACTCTCTATGGCAAGAGTGGATCTTTTTAAATTTGCTTTTTTTTGTATGTGGACTCACTCTTTCAAAAGAAGTTTTTTCAGAAGAGATCTTCCAGAAGAGCATCTTTAAAAAGGTCACTGTAGTGTAAACGTAGCCTAGCTGTAGGGATTCTGTGAGATTGCCTTGTTGGCCAACCAGAGGCCGTTTCTAAACATGGCACTTTTCCTGGAAGATGATCTTCTGGAAGATCCACTTCTGTATGGCCGTTTCTACACAGGCCGCTTTCTTCGAAAGTGGCATGGTAATACATGGCCCAAAATATGGTAATGAGGCGTGGATGCAAATTCCCTGCACCTCATTAGCATACGGTCACGTGATTTGGAGTCCGGAAGACTGCTCTTCTGGACTCCAAAACGCCGTGTAGAAGCGCAGCCCCTGGGGATCTTCTGGAAGGAAGTCCTTCTTCCGGAGGCCCCTTCTTCCCAAAAATTTTCGTCCTAAGAGTGCATCTACACATCAAACAGGACCCCAAAAGAGACACCCCTTCTTCCGGAAGAGTGCATCTACACATGCAATGGCACTGTTCTGGAAGAACAGGGCAGGAAACAACGTGGACAGGGTCGCACAGCCAGGGAGCCAGTCCAGGGCTGCTGGCCACATGCCCACTTAAAGGGCCCCACCCAAATAGCCCATCCCTGAAAATGCTGCTGAGGCCAGCCACGTCTGTGCCCAGCAAGCCAGACCCAGATCCCTGTCCAGCGCCCGCCAACCAGCGGGCATGGACCCCCAGCAGTCTCAGGACAGCAGGCTTGCCCTCACCCACAGGCTAGCCATCCTCCTGGCCACCCTCCTCAGCCTCCTATGGAGACAGAGTCCTAGGCCCGTGGGTCCTGAACTTCCACCGCCCCTGCTGGGCCCTTTCCAGCTGGTCCGGCACATCTGGACCTACGCCACCAGCATGGACTGGTGGGACAGGGTCGTCATGGGGGAGTGGGACAATGACCACTAGCTGCAGAACCTGCAGATGAAGAAAGAGACCTTCCTCGAGCTGGCTCGCCCCCATGCTACAACACCAGGACACCTGGATGAGGCCGGCCCTCTCCCTGGAGAAGTGCATGGCCATCACCATATGGAAATTGGCTAACCTGGACAGCTGCTGATCCATCAGGCAGCAGTTCAGGGTGGGCACATCCACTGTTGGGGCCATTGTTGTCCAGATAAGCCCAGCCCCACCAGCAGGAGGAAGGGGGCCGGAGGGCTCAGGGGACCCAAGAGCCGTTTGGGAAGGGACAGGGACTTGGAAGCAGACAGGCTTAGCCCAGAGGGGATACTGCATGGCTGCTGCCAGAAAAGTCCCCCAGCAGGGGAGCCCTGATAGAGAGAGAGAGGGTGGAAGGGGAATGGGGCAGGGAAGCCTTTGCATACGCCCAGGGGTGCACCTGTTCCCATTCCCCTGCAGGTTGTGAGGGCCATCAACCACATGCTGGTATGGCACCTGGTGCACACTGGGGACCTGGATGCAGTCATTGAGGGCTTCACTGCACTCGGGTTCCCCCAGTGGTTCAGGGCAATTGACAGGATATATATCCACAGCTGTGCCCTGGACCACAGTGGTGGCCGATACATCAACCATAAGAGGTATCACTCCATCATGCTCCAGGCAGTGGTGGATGTCCAGGAGAAGTTCATGGACATTTATGTCAGCTGGCCGGGCAGGGCACATGATACACGGATTCTGTGGAATTTCGCCCTGTTCTGCAGGATGGCGACCGGGACATTTGTGCTGTGGTGGGAGCGCTCTGTTGGGGACATCTTGATGCCTCTTTGCCTCATGGGCAACCCAGCCTACCCACTCCAGCCCTGGTTGATGCACCCATACACGGGCCACCTCATACCCTCCCAGGCGCTGTTTAATGCCCGACTCACATAGACCCGGTATCCCATCGAGTGCACTTTCAGCCATCTGAAGGCATGGTTCAGGTGTCTCCCTCACGCGCCTCGATGTGGGGGTGGAGAATGTCCCACAGGTTGCAGCCGCCTGCTGCACACTTCACAACCTCAAGGCACATGAGGGGATCCTGTCCCAGGGATGGATGACAGAGCTGACCTCCCGCTACCAGCAGCCCGCTGCAGCCCCCAACAGGTGGCTCGACCGTGACAGGCTCAGGATCTGGGAGGTGCTTTGGGAGGCATTCAGCCAAGGGGACTACTAACCCCCGCACCCCTCCCCACAGGCCCCCCTACACACTCCCTATGTGCACACCCAACACAGCCCCCCCCCACGGTATTCAGGGACATGGGGGGGTGCAAAATGTAAACATGTATTTAACCCTCAATCTTTAACAGCAGTGAACAACATAAATAGTAAATAGGGAATAATAAAAATAATGACCAAAACCTCATAGGGAGCTAACTATATACACGGGGGTAAGGGGGCAGGGACACTGAAACTTGGACAGGGACTGGGGCAGGAATGTTGGGGGCCCTAATCAAGGGACTGGGTGGAAGGCAGCGAGCCCCAGCACCCATGGGTGCCCCTCCCACCCTGGGTGTACGGTCCCCTGCAGGGCAGTGAAGGGGCCGGAAGCACCAGCAGGTAGGGCTGGTCAGCAACTGACCCAGCCTCAGCAGAGGGCCCGGAGAGGGATGGGTCGTGGCTTGGGAGACTCTCCACAGGTCCCACCGTGGCCACGAGCCATGCTGCGTCGCGCAGGCCCAGAGGCAGTAGGGCAGTCAGGGCCTCAGGGTCATGAGCTAGGGGGATGGGGGCAGCTAAGGGGCCAGCAGCGGAAGGCAGGAGGAGCCTCGGGGGGATTGCAGAAGGGGCAACTGGGGGGATCTCGGGGGGGACAGAAGATGGGCTTCAGGGGGGACTTTGGGGGGAGCAGCTGGGGGGGGCTGGGGGCTGGCCCACTAGGGCCCCACACACAGTGCAGAGCATACCCATCACCTCCCCCCATGTGTGCTGCCTCCACTGCAGTTTGGCCTCCTCAAGGGCCAGCTGTTTTTGGCGAGGATGTTCTGGTGGTGGAGGGCCGCAGTGTGGGCCATGACCTTGTCCTCACAGTGGCTGCATCTGATCTGGTGCACCCATGACCTCCGCACAGCAGGGGCTGGTGTGGGCCGAGCTGGTGGGAGGCTGGGTCTTCCAGCCTGGATGGGGCTGGCAGGCCCCAGGCTCCTCGTCCAGCTGCGCCGGCCCTCAGATGGTGCCACTGTTAAGGGGGGGGTAGAGGGGGGAGTCAGTGCCACATCTGGGATGAGGGTGGCATGGCCCCAGTCTCCCTGGCTGGTTACCCCCTCCATGGAACCCATGGGACAGGCATGTGCCAGGGAGGCTGCTGTGTGGGCTTGCATGCGTTCACCTCGGTGGCCCCTGGGGCATGATGCTGGGGCCAGGATGCTGTCCACGGTGGCCCACCCTGGCAATGGGCTTGTGGGCTGGGGGGAGCTCAACCATGGGGGGCGGTCTGGATGCAGCTCTGCTGCCTGAGTGGGCCTCAGCACACTCAGGGGGTGCTCCATGGGAGAGGTAGCCGGGTGCTGCTGGCAGGCATGGGTGTGCCCTGGGCCCTGACTGGGGACACGCTTTAGGGTTTTGGGGCCTGGGGCAGGCGTCCAGGTGTCCCCCTCCCCCCAGTGTGCTTTGCCACTGTGCACACTTACCCGAGGTGGCCTTGTATATGTCGGGTGATGCCCAACTGGAGGGGGCCTGGCTGCTGGTGCTGGAGGGCAGCGTGATGATGAGGGACCTGTCTGTGGACTCCCCATCAGATGGGATGTCCACAGTGGCAGGTCTCTCCTCCTCCTCCTCCTCCTCTTGTGGTGCGGCTGTCTCCACTCAGGTGTGGGGTGGGGAGGCATCATCTGCAGCCAGGAGGTCCTGAAGCTCCTGGTAGAAGGGGCGGCTGGCAGGGGCATGGTCGGATCTGCGGGTGCTGTCCTGGGCCTGCCTGTACCCCTGCCACAGCTCCTTCACCTTGCACCTCACTTGTTCTGGTGTCCGGGAGGGGTGGGCACAGGCACCCAGGCCCTGGGTGAGGCAGGTGAAAGCTGGGGCATTCCCCCATTGTCTGCTGGTGTCGTGGACGACCTCCTCATCACGCCAGAGCCCCAGGAGGTCCTGGAGCTCTGGCTCAGTCCAGGAGGGGGCTCTCAATTTTGGAGGCCAGTTGGGGTCTTGGCTGCCTTTGTCTGGGTTCCTGGGGCTCCCCTGAGCAGTGCGGGGTGCTGGCCTGCTGGCCGTCCCTGTGGGTCGGTGTAGCCAGACAAAATCTCCCCACTACAGACCAGCTTGTGCCTCCCCTCTAAGGTGCCTCAGAGCACACAGGATGCTGAACAGCAGTTAAACAGCACAGTCTTTGATGCCTTCCTAAAGGGGCCCAGATGTGCTGGCTCATCATGACCCTGAGAAACAGAAAACACAGATAGAGGGCTAGCAAGCCAACTGTCAATAGGAGGGCCTCAGAGAACTGCCCTTGGCTGGCATTAATGGAGTGATGCGCCCACACAGCCATCCCAGAAGAGAAATCTCCGCCCTTGCAAAAGAATGTCCTGTACTCCCAAATTCTTTATCTCCTGTCTTACAAGTGCAAATTAAGTAAGAATTGCCCTTGTAAAAACAGGCGTCACAAAAGACAGACCAGTACGATCTGGCACCATAGATAAGAAAAAGAATACGTGATCCAAGGGGTATAAAGATGGGCCCAGCAGCACTCTGACTCTGAGTGCATTCCCACCAACTACCTGCTGGTCGGGTCAGCTGATTGCCTCCCGAGGTCTGCAACTGGGGATGCCCAACCTCGTATTCGTCTTTCCGCAGAATTGAGTGACCAATCCTGGCTTGGCTACGCTGGTATCGAGAGACACAAGGAGGGTAAGCTATACCCATATTAAGGAGGGTAAGATGTACCCACATTAAGGTCTCCTTTTGGTGCGCACAGTTAAAGAATTAGAGCTCTGTAGATAGATGCTGTTGCATTAAGACGTCGTGGTATTGAATTGTAATGTAACCTGTTCACACCTGTACTCTGCTAGCATATAAGAAGTAGAAAATAGCCTTTTGTAACCGCACGCTTATAACTGTAGCTTAATAAACTTGCAACATGTTAAGATCTAAGCCTGACTGCTGTTACCCTCTGTCACTACAACACAGCTGGCACAATAAAAAGAACTTTAACCGTTTGGTTACCACAGCCTGGCCATAGGTGAGAGTGCTAGGAGCTCCCTGCTCTAGCAGTAAAAGACTCGGGTGTTTAGGACCCTGGGGCATCCATCAGCCTGGCCCAGGCTGCCTGCTGTGAAGGAGCCCTGTGCTCTAGCAGTTAAAGACTCGGATGGTAACAAGGGCATAGTTGGTACCTCACCGCACATTACGCGGCCACCGGCTAACAGTCGGGACTCGCTCGGCACTGCAGGGCCACAGGGGAGTGTGGCAGGCAGCCCTGCACGTGCTGCCTCTCACATGCTCAGGCTTCCTGCTACGGGGTCTCTGGATCCTGCAAGGACCTGGAGATCATAGAGGCCCACTGGTGGTGTCTAGAGCAGCCCTGCTCTCCAGCAGGCTGCTGCCATAGAGGACCGCTTCTTTTGGAAGAAGCGGACTGGGAAGGTCTACACATGCCTTCTTCTGGAAGATTCTTCCAGAAGAAGTCCCTCTTCCTGATTACGAAGTGGTGCACAGAATCCAGAAGAGAGGGCACCTTCTTCCAAATTTCTTTGGAAGAGTGCCTTGCATGTGTAGACATGCCTTAGATCTTCCAGAAGAAGACACTGTTCTTCCAGAAGATCTTGCCCGTGTAAAAACAGCCAGAGAATTCAGAGTCTCCAAAGAGCGAAGGCAGGTCCTGAATGGTGGCAGAATATCCCTGAAGGAGAGGACAGAAAATTGCACACCAAATCATATAATCTCATATGAGCAGGACAGAGAAATTACAGAATGAAATTGTGGAAGAAACAGCCATTCTTCTTTTGCACTGCATACACTGAAATAGTATATCATATGTCAGAGAGGAGAGAGGAACTCTCTCCTTTGCAATATTTTACAAACCGCTCTGGACAACTGAAAGACACCAACAAATCAGAGGCAGTCCAGAAAAGAAAAATATAAGTGATTTTGGAGTCAGAAGGAAAAACTCACAAAGGACAGATGCTGCAGCTTAACTAACATGTGTGATCAGTTATGCCTGTAAACCTATGGAAAAGTATAAATACCAAGAAAGGGAGAGGAAATATCTCAGTCCATGGAAATATTAACAGAGGAATGTATTGAAATTTAAAAAAAATCTTTTAGAAGTGAATATCATAGTAGGGTCCCACCTTATTACAGGGAAACATTTTTAGAGGTTTTTAATCTCCACATTTTTGTACACTCTGCTTACAGAAATATTTCCCAGTGGTGGTTTCTATAAAACATGGGAATATTCTTCCAAGGAAGGTAGAAAGCAGATGGATGGGTGTATTCTGTAGGGGACAATCCTTTCACAGCAGTAAGATTGATTAGAGTTGGAAATGGTCAGGCTGCAACATTTTAGATTGCACAGATATTTATGGAGTAAAGGGCCTGATTCAGAGCACTCCAACCCTTATCAGCGACACTGTATGAAAAATTAGTGTTTAGGATTAGAAGAAAATGCAATTACTTTGATGTCTTTCATGTTTTGTTTATATCCTGCCAGACACCTTTTATGATCAGCGGAAGGGAAAGTGCTAGTGCCACTGGTAAAAACACATCAGACAGGCTGTTTGTGCCTGCCACTGATACCAAGACAAGAATAGATCAGAAGCATCCTTGTGTCTGAATAAGATCACCATTTTGTTCTAGGATAGATAGTTACAGCCTGTTACACACGCTGGCAGGTAGGGCAGCAACAAAGGTCCTCCACTTCTGACTGTCTTTGCCATTTTCTCCAGTGTGTCATCTTGTAGTTTTTCAACATTGAAGCTTCTTTGTTTGGGTGTCTTAATGCCTGTTCTTCACAGCTTGACTTTCACAAGTGCTATCACTAGGTGGTGATCACTACCAGTGTCTGCTCCTCTCCTCACTTTCATATCTTACAAGCATCATCTCCATGTACTGTTGATCATCAGATAGTTGATCTGGTTCTTATCTCTGCAGTTTGGTGAACTCTGGGTCAGCTTGTGAATGTTGAGGTGTGGGAAGAGTCCCTCTGATGACCAGATTGTTGACAGAACAAACCCTACAAGTCTCTCAACATTGTCATTTATGGTGCCACACCCAGGTCTGCCCATGGTCTTGTCGTAAAGTGTGTTATTTCTCACTTTGGTATTCAGATCACCCATGATTATAGTAAGGTCATGGTGTGATGTAGACTCCATTTCTGCCTGAAGCTGCTCGTAGAAGCTGCCTTTAATTACTTCACCACTGTCATTGGTTGAGGCATAAACCTGGATCAGGGTGATGTTCATATGTCTTCCTTTCAGTCTGACCCTGATCAGTCTGCTGTTGACAGCTTTTCACTCTAGCAAGCATTTCTCAATCCCCTTCTTAAGGATGATGGCCACTGCCTCAAGATGCTGGTCATTGTCTCTTCCAGAGTAGAGCACTGTTTCTCCTTCAGAAGTCTTCGGTCTCCCCGATCCTGTCCATCTACTCTCGCTAACACCAAGGACATATAGGTTGTATTGTCTTATTTTGGTGACTATTTGTGCTAGCTTGCCAGTGTTGTACATGGTTCATACATTCCAGAATCCAATTCTGGTCTTTGTCTTGGTGTCCAACATCATGGCAGTAGCTTCCTCACAGCTTTCACTACTGCCAGTCATACATGTCCCCATAGAAGACTAAGGAAGGCCACTGCACAAAGCTGTAGGAGAACTCTTTGTTGTTTTTTTCATAATATAGTATTTTTTCTAGGTCTTGGTTGTTAGTCCTGAACTGAACCCACAATCTGGAGGACCAGTGGATCACACTTAGTGTGGTCCCTTCCCTTTGACCTGACAGGCATGGATGGCCCCTCCAGGAGCACTAGGCTCCTGCCAAGATAGCTCTAGTGGTCTCTGAGACAAGGAAGCCCCCCAGCTGTGACAAGGTAGTGATCTGTTGGGAAGTTTGTTCTAATATAAGTGCTGTGATATAAGTAATTTATGTTTTAAGAGGATATAAGAATATTTGCACTATTGCTGTATTACAGAGAAATCATAAATTCTGTTGTAACAAGGATTTATGCACTTAAGTGAGAATGCATGGATTTAAAAGATAAGAATGCCGTCTCTATGCCTAGATGGACATGGGAGTAGCCAGGGAATCAGACACCAGAAGATTATTTGAATGAACCCATTGTGATGACAGCAGGTTGATAACCCCAAAGCTGAACAAGCACCCCACTAAAACAAGCATGGAGAAACTCCCAGAGACACTCCTCTGAAATGCTGATGAAGAATGACAGTGGAAACAACTTCAAGTTAAATGCTCAATTCTAACCAATAGGCACAGTCTATAGACTGGAATACTGCAGGAATACTAGTCCTGGGCTGTTTTCTTGCAACAAAGCCCGCTGCCAGCTTTTTCCACATATCTATTCTGGCAATACCATCACTGGACCTAACCAGGTTATTCACAGAATCATGGGCACATTCTCTTGTTCCTCAACTAACATCATACACGCCATCATGTGCCAACAATGCCCAGATGCTTTGTATATTGGACAGACTTCAAATTCTCTTAGACAAAGAGTTAATGGACACAAAACAGACATCAAAACATTCCTGATCCACAAACCAGTTAGTCTGCATTTTAATAGAGTGGGCCATTCTGTTAATGACTTGAGTTTGCGTCTTATTGAAGAGGAATTTTCAGTCTGCTTTGGAAAGAGAAACTGCTGAACTCTCTTTCATATTCAAATTCGACACATGAACACGTGGTTTGAACCGGGATGCAAATTTTCTGGGACATTGTAGGGGCTGTTTTGCATACTTGGCTTAATCTAATTCTTGACCTCTCACACCTGCCCCCTGCTCTCTGATTTGCTCACCTTGATAATTTTTTTCTGATTTGTCCTCCTTGACTACTGTTTTTGGTTCTCTGTGCCTTAAATATTGATTCTGTTCTGGTATGGCTATGGTCTGAAGAAGTGGGTCTGTCCCATGCAAGCTCACCCAATAAATTATTTTGTTAGTCTTTCAAGTGCTACTTGACTGCTTTTTTGTTTTGAACGCTCAAGTGATTGTAGCATAACTCAGCAAGATCCATAGACTTGAATGGCAAAGGGCTATTATAAAGATCAAATGTTTTGCCATAGAACTTTGGGTTGTATCCTGCAAAGCCTCAGAGCATTGGCTCTCTATTTACAGAACCTGAATCCTCCACTCAGGTCCAAACTATCTGGGCCATTTGATTGGTACAAGTTACAAAATGTAAGCTATAACAACATTGGCAGGAGAGTGTGTGTGTGTGTGCGTGCGCGCGCGCGCACGTGTGTGCGTGTGCATATTCCAATGCATATGCTGATTGCCGTATTCTCAATAAACATGGCATATTGCCTGAGCCCCTGAAAAAGATCCCATGTGCTTCTTATCTGCATTACAAAGAATCTCCTGCTGGAACTGTGGGCTCACTCCTCAAACACGCTTTTTGATCTTCTCGTTATTTCTGAAAGGTACATCAATGCAATTTTACTAGTGTACTGAACTACATGCCAAAAATTTCTGCTTAGCTGGTGAGACTAGGTGGGTCCTTCATAGGGGTCTCAGGTTGGGGGCTCAGTTGGTTTATTGTGTGAAGAGGGGGGATTTTATATATCTAATATATATATCTAATATTCACTGCTACGGTAGTCAGATGTTTCTTGGTTTACAGAGTGAGGCCATTAATATTTTCTTAAAACTAAATTTACAGAAAAAATAAAAATCAGAATTTTTTTCTGGGCCCTTTTTTTGCAAACAGAGAGCTTTCGATAAACACCCTTTGAAAATTATCTTCTGTTTTCAAAGAACTCAGTCTGATTGACTAAGAGATCATACCTATTATCATGTGTTCAGAAATAATGGGAGGTTTAGAGAAGCCCCAGTTTCAAGTGGAAATATTAAATCATGTTGATGACTAAGAAATATGATTCATATTGTCAAAATCCTTAGGCATCTCAGTTCCTCAAATATCGCAGCTAATGACTCATGCTTCTTTACAGATTTGGATTTATCTCCTATATATTTTTACTAACATACTTTGTGACAAATGTCAATTTTAGGTTCCTAAAGTGTCAGTTCAGAAACCATTAAATCTTAAACACACATTTAAAGGTTTTATATTTAACACAGTCCATGTATCATTATCAGCAGGCCTAAAGCTCCTCAGGTAACAATTGGAAGTAGATTACAACAAATTCCACAGGATTTGGTCCTGGCAGTCAGAAGAGGCTGATGGAAGCCTTGAATCAGAGAAAACAAGTCTTACGCAGGCAGATTAAGGAAGATTTAGGAGTTAGGGAGGAAGAAATGGGGAGCACCATGATGTCTACTGTGGAGCAAAATTTTGGGGCATCTTCATATAACTTGTAGTTTAAAGCCAGTCTTTAAATCTCTTCAGACAACCCTGTGAGCTCTAGGATTTGTGGCTACTTCATTTAATGGGTCTTATGAACTGATACAGTTATATTTTTGTTTCATTTGTACTGTGGAATCTCCACAATTCCAAATGGACACAGGATGAGCAGAGCTCTGCTAAAATGCACAAAACAGTTTTTCTGCAGGTTCAAAGATTTAATAGCAGAGTATAGTACTGAAATCTCATCAATAACACTTCATTTTTACAAAACATGCCAGACACATATTTCCTATCTATTAACTGTTGTTTTACTTCTAGCTGGACTGCACTTTTAACCTGTATAAAGTACATTTTGTGATGCATTATTCTTCATTTCTGTTTGTGCAATTACTCTCTAATTCACTGCAGGTGTCCCCGTTACCAATGCAAATTGGTTTTATAATAGACAAACTTCAATTTTTAGTTCATTGATAAAAGCCTGATCCGGGGAGGGCTACTCTTTATCACAGTAGATTTACAATGCAGACATGATTCATGTATACGCACATAAGTACTTATAACGATTCTATGTTGAGAGGATTAAGGTTGGTACTTGGCTCCAACCTTAGTTCCTGGACTCCTTTCCCTTCTGTTTATTCAAGTTGCTGTCCTCCGACTCTTTCCTCTCCTGCTCAGGACCTATATGCCCCCCTCAACTCCCCCTAGATCTTACCAGGGTCCTCCTCTGTTGTTCTCCCATACATACATCCTCTGGCTCCTGCAACCCTTTCTTTCCCATTGTTGTTACGTTATCTCTCCATTCCCATCAGTTTCTAGCCCATCTGAATTCCAGCCTAGGTACCAGAAGGGGAGCACTGGGGAGCACGGAAGAGACCCTGGTGACCAGGAGAAGCAATTGCCAGGAAAGTCCAGCTCAGCACCTGAGCACTGGGGCTGGATCCTACTTAAGTACACTTATGGGAATTATGCATGTGCAGTACGGTGCAGGGTCATTGTAGGTGGAATCTTCAGAGAATGTAGCTGCCAAACTCTGTCAAGCATAACTGAGCATATGTGAACTGAAGATTTTTTTAAAGTCTTATAATTTGGCGAGTTTAGGACTGTTTCCAAGGGGGATTGGAAAAAAAAAAAGCATTTCGCTAATAACAGGACAGCCACTTGTCAACTTTAAAAGACCCTGGTACAAATAATGGAGGCTCTGAAGCGTCTCTGTACCACAATTGCAAGATTGTGTTAACACAGTCAAAGCAACATATTTTCCCTTGACCTCAATCACTGAAATAGCTGAACCATTTGATGTTAGACTTTCTAATAACTTAATAATAATCTACATGACTCAAGACAGCCAGTATGGAAAATTTCAGCCCAAATGATTGCGGTTTAGCAATGCTCTAAGCAGGTGAAAACAGCGTCTTATAGTGGGATGTATGAGGGAACTTAACTATAGTTAGCTCTATTAGGTTTTTATAAAATGCATTACTAAATCATGCCTTCTGCCTGCTAATTCATCTTCTCTGGTTATCACTTTCCAAATTTCTAAGAGGCATCAAACAATTTAATAAAGGAGGGAGACAATGGACTGTAAAATGGTCCCTTCTTTGCTATCAAATATGGAACTTTCCCCCACAAACTAGACCAAGTTCAAGGATGGAAAATATTCAGTCCTGGATCTATACGAATTTTAAGTCTTAACTTGTGATCCATAACAGCTAGAAATAAGAAAAATAGATTTAATTTTTATGCATATATTTTGACAGAGGGATGAGACTTTCAAGAGAGACACAGCACCAATTTAAATGTGGTATGAGTTTGGAGACCATAAATTCAGTTTCTCATGTTTCTGAGCAAGGCTTTTAAAACATTTATTTTTTTTTAGACTTGTCCAGTTCAGATTGAGTTAATGGTAATTTTGGCACCAGACTTCAGTAGTGGAATAATAAAAATAGTACAAATTAATGTTTAAGTTTCTAAATTGTTTGTAAAACACTGTTCATCCTCTTGCTGATACAGAGACTTAGCAAACTTCTACGTTACAAGGAAACTTCTTACCCTGTCTTCTAAGTGCTGTGTACCACATGAGCTCTTCAGTTGTGGGTTTCAATGAAACCTTGTAACATTACCTCTTGGTTTCTTGGTGCTGGTTTTTCACCTAAGGAAAGTTTCCCTTCAATACCTTTATCAACTCAGTTTAAATCATTTGTGGACTTCTAATACAATTCAGGCCACAGTGAAGGTAAGAGGAATTTTGCTTTTGATGTCAGTAAAGCTAGAGTTTCACCCCCTTTTTTCCCTCATGTCAACATGGGGTGTAAGTTGATTCTATGGCTTTGAATGAGAATGACACATGGCTCATCTCTGGTACTTCTCTTCAAAATATTTCCCAATGTCATGAACCAAAAATGATTGCCTCAAACCTGAATTTATCCAACTGCTCCTGGGCTTATTTGGAGGTCATTGGCAATGAACCATTTTCTGGTGATACTGCAATAAATTGAATAGGCTCATGAGATACTGGAGACCACCACGTATTTGCTGTAAATTGATATTTCATTAACCATTCAGCTTTTCAAAATGACTCCTGTACAGTAGCTAAACTCCAACTGCTGACAAATGCTTTCCTGGAGGAAAAATTATTAGTCTTCTAGATATTGTAGCTTCACTTTATTTACTGCTTCACTGATTTAAATTTTATATGAAAAATTCAAGAAATCATAGACAATAACAGGAAATGTTGGTTATGTAAATTTCTAAATGAAGCCCACTCATTTTTGTAGTGCCTAGCAGTAATCTCTTGTGAGCAGTGCAGCACGCATGAATAAATCATATCAATGTTTTTGAACAAGGCTATCTCTTCCGAAACAAAGGGAAGAGGGAACTGAGTAGTCCACTGCAGGCGGCAGGGAAGAGCTGACAGTTTTAGTTTACTTGAGAAAGGAGTAAATGAAAACACGAGACTGGCTTAGACGATCTGTGGCCGTCACTTCCAGTCCTGCAGTTCTGTGAGAATGGTTTAATAGAATTTCATCAGTCAGTGTGATGTTAACACAATCTAGGGAAGCTGAATTGTTGCTAAATGAATCTTAGAGTCTGTGACATAATCAGCTCTTGTCCTGAAACATTATATAATTTGGCATTGTTCTCTTCACTGGGCTCCAATCTATGATGTGTTTGCTAGGTACTCCAACATGGCAGGCTGTCCTTACAACTGACCACCAAAATCAGAATACCCTATATCATTCACCTACAAACTACACCATCTAAAAGTGGTAATTTTTAAAAAACATAAGGAATGAAAAATGCTGTCGTGCAAATCAAACACATATACAAAAGGTGTATGGATTGTACATTTCTCTCCAAGCATTAATATCTAGACTTCAGAACTATATGATATAAACAAGAACAAAAAGCTGCCTCCAGGACTTTACTTTCCAGGGTCCTTCAGTTCTCATGCAACACAGAGGTTATCTTGTCTGTCCAAAAGAGATCATGCACTAAATTCAGAGGTGATGGGTAAGCTGGTGTAATTTGCACCTTGGCAAATGGCTGTAAGAGAGAGAAACTGGGGCAGTATTTTGCCTTGTTATACCAGCATAGATCTGGAGTAACTGCACTGATTCAGTTTTCAGAATTTGCTCCTGTCGAATATGAAGGAGTTTAGGATAATGTAACTGGATGCAGGGGTGGTGCTTGCCTGTGTCCCAAGGCACTGAGTGCTATGGGAGCAGCTGCAGCCTAGCTCATGGCTCCCTCTGGCTACCCTGCTGCTCAGGGCTTTGGGGCAGGCCACATGCAGACAGCTGGGTTCTTTATGGCTCTGCGGGGCTGGGAAGGGGGGAGCAGTAGAGTGGGCTGCAGGTGTCCCCATAGTGGGCCGATGGCAGTTATGCCAAGCCTCTGGAGGCCAATTAACTTGGAATAACAGTCCCGCCTGTGAACACTGGTGCTATTTTGAAATAGGTGCTTGCTCCTCTCAAAACAAGGGCTACATTATTCTGAAGTAACTCCCAGTTATTTTGAAATAACAGGTTGTCTAGTGTATATGGACAAGCCTCTATTTCGAACTAACACGGTTATTTCAGAGTACCCGCTCTAGCGTAGACCAGGGCTTAGTATGCCAGTTACACTACCATAAACTTTGTTATATTCAACGGGACAAATTCTGAAGACTGAAACCAGTGGAGTTACTTCAGTTGTATGCTGGTGTAACTGAAAGCAGAATGCCTCTGTGTGTGTGTGTGTCTGTGTGTGTGTGTAAACGTTCCTAATATGGATTGTTGACCTGCGAGTGTAACTGATTTAGACTCTCCTCTGAACTCGGTCCTATGTGTACACCTTCCTGATTCCAAAAGAGTGCTATTGCCAAAGACAGAAGAACAAATTCATATCTCAGACACTTTTTTTCTTGACTTTCACAACTCCTGATATTTACCTATTATAGTGGTGAAGGAGAAAAGTCTGGGTTGGATTTTTTTTTCTTTTGAAGTCTTTAATATTCTAGGTAGCCACCATCTGTCTATTTAAATGTCTTATTAATGGAAGTCCTATCCTCTCAGATTATTAAACATATCCTTAGCGGTAAGGAAGTTCAAGAGCTTTAAATGGCAGTTGACTGACTAAGGCAATTTTAATGATCTTCTCAGATGTGGTTAACCTCCAAGTCTGATATCAAGGAAGTTTCCTTGTTTTTATTAGTTTTAATGAACTTAATGCATTTTTCCTTTTGTTTTTGGAACAAGAATCCTAGCTGACCCCTATCATACTGTCTGGTAAAGTTCTGATCTGAATTCACGCAGGTTAGTGGGAGTCTTTCCTGTTAACTTCACTGGGATTTGGATCAGGCTCTAAATTGTAAGATTTGAGCCCCAGTGACGCTAACGGCCTCTGTAGACCTGGAGGCAAGGTAGGAGGAGAGCTCAGCTCCCAGCCCCATTCCAAGGGTGGAAGGGGCGGGGCTTATGGTAGTCAGCCCTGGGACCATCCCACCATGCTCCCTCACAGCCCCATGCAGATCAGCAGCACAACATTTCATGGTGTTTCAAAGGGGCCCAGAGCTCCAGCCACTGCCATTGTTACTTCAGCGGCAATGGCAGGCCCCTTGAAATGCTGTGTCTGGGGACAACTGCCCTCTTTGGTCCCCTGCCCATCAGTGGGCCTGCTGGGCCTAATACCTGCTTGCCCTATCTATTCCTATTGACTTCAGAGGGAGTCCTCAGGCACATGTGGCAATCAGGTAAGTAAAAAGACTCCAGCTATGCAGTCAGTATTTTTAACAGGGTCTCAGTCAGCTTGATGTTAATTTGAACATTGGTATTGCATAGTTCTGATTGATTGTCACTGAAGTCACTTACATATGAGTAATTTTATCAAGTGTCCTGTATTCAATATAGGGACATATGGTCACCTTACATAAGGTGGTTAGATTGGATTTCCCCTATTCTTCCTAGGTATGTCTACACAGCAGCCTTATTCCAAAATAAACTATTCTGAAATAGCCTATTTCAAAATAATACTGCTAGACACAAAAATGCATTTTGAAATAGCTCTTAGCTACTTTGAAATAGGCTCTATGTGTGTAGACATTATATTAAAATAGAGCCATTGAACATACTATGGCTTATTTCAAAATAAGTGTCATTCCTCATGGAAGGAGGTTTACCAATTTCAAAATAAACCAACTGCCATTTCAGAAATTATTTTGAAATAGCAGTTGTGTAGACACTAGTGAGGTTATTTCAAAATAAGGGCTGGTATTTTGAAATAACTGTCCTATGTAGGCCTACCCTCTGAGAGCTTGTTCCAAGGCCAAATCCCCTTGATCAAGAATGCTGTGTAGACCCTTGAGGCCCAAATACAGAAAATTATAGTACTTTACTCTGAATGTGATGAATGCACAGATCTCTGTGATCAGATCGTCATCTGGTGGGGAACGAATGAGGAAGGTATTTCTCACCATTTGTGCCCTCTGATAGTTTTCGCTTAGTGAGGAATCATACAAGACCCTAAGTAACACTTTCACAAACTGTGTGGCAGGGATACTCCTGTGATGGAAGAGGAATTCAGCACATTTCTTAGTTCTTCAAAGGCTATGTCTACACTAGAGGGTTTTGTCAACAAAACTGGCATTGTATCAACAAAACAAAGGGAGCCTCCAGATTCCCCAGGGTGTTCTGTCGACAGTAAATCGACAGAACACAGCACATTTATCAACAGCTGTATCCCGCTCCCCACGAGGCATAACACCTCTGTTGGCAGAGATCTGTCAACAGAAAACTGGTCTGGATATTCCACAGGGCCTTCTGTCAACAGACCGGGCTTCCAAGACACTGGGCAGCCCTGTCTGCTGTGCTTCTTGTTGTCCGTTTTGCCACGAGAGCAGCTAGTAAGTCTGGCCACTCTCTGGCAACAAAATTCATTCCTCTTACAATCTGCTTGGCAGTTTAGCCATGATATCTTCTGACAAAACTTCTGTCAACAAATCACTGTAATCTAGACATAGCCAATGTGACTGCCTGTTAGAACCAGCTTCAGTCTTGCCAAGGATTAGTCTGAGCCACTTCTTCACTTGAGTGCTAATCTTTTACAGGCATTTTACATTTTTTTCAACATCAAAGTCAATGTATTCTTTCTTTTTTTTTTCCCGCCCCCAGCCTGATTCATTTGGGTATCCTAATGAAATGCAAACAACTCCATTATATTTCAAGGATCTTTACATTTTGTTATTTCCTATCTTACAGATTTGTGCCTAGCTTTTGAGATGGAAAGACGAGCAGCTGTGCAGGAAAATGATAAGCAGCAAGAAAGGTGCTGACACAGACAAAAGATGTGAGGCCCTGTAACAAAGAGGAGGAAGACAGAAAACCAAACAACATTTCCATGCGATGGAAACTATTTTACAATGATTCAACAATCCCTCAGTATATCTTAGTTCTTCATTCATAGTGTGTAAAGGTGGGGGAGGTGGGTAGAGAAGAGACTGGATGAAACAGTTGTATTTAGATCTGGATCTAGGCTCAGTTTAATTGGAGTTCAAAGCTGAATCAGTTTTGTTCAGGTTCAGATATGATAGCATTGAAAATTCACTGGGCTAGCTTCCTTTCAGCTCAAAATAGCAGTTGTCTCAGCTGCTCTTGAAAACAGGAAATCTTGCAATAATCACTTTTCACAAACTTTTGAAGGCCTCCAAACACCAATAGAAAAAACTTCTTGCTGTTTTGATTCTAACCTGGAATCAGTAAAGTGACATTTGGATCTAAGGAGCACAGTCTAAACCTCCTGAATTTCAAAGGGATTCACATTCCAGTTTCTAACTATTTCTAGTTTTTTTGTTTTTTTTTTAAAGCATAGAGGTGAAATAGTTAAATCATAAATAGGGACAGATATATTACTGTGAAGAGAGTCAAGTATCAGAGGGGTATCTGTCTTAGTCTGGATCTGCAAAAGCAATGAGGGGTCCTGTGGCACCTTATAGACTAACAGAAGTGTATGAGCATAAGCTTTCGTGGGCAAAGACCCACTTTGTCAGAGGTCCTGCATCTGACCAAGTGGGTCTTTGCCCATGAAAGCTTATGCTCATACACTTCTGTTAGTCTATAAGGTGCCACAGGACCCCTCATTGCTTGTGAAGAGAGTGTGACCCTAGAACCTCCTTGACACCAACTGGTAACAGTTTCACTCTTATGCGACAATAACTCCTGAGAGGTTTTACAAACTCACTACACTAAATATGTGTCACATGAGTCATCCAAGGATGATCAGGTGCGGTATCCAATAAAAGCTTATGTCAGGTTTATTCTTTTGACCATTGCAAGATGTATGCATGGATGTTATTTGCGTAGATGTATATATGTAATTGAGACTGTGTTTTAAATTCTGTACTCAAGGCAGGACTTTTATAAACAGGTTTCTTCCACACAGGAAATAATCCAACTTTGACAGATACACATCTTAAGCATTGCAGGCCAATGCAACAGAATCCCGTTTACATAAAAGTCAACAGGAACCAAAAGATTGGAGAATAAACCTGAGGGCCATCCTGATTTGGGGATAAAACCATGAACTTTGGGGGTATCAGAAGGCAAAAGGACACCATTTTATCTTTCAGTGAGGAAGCAAAAAAATAAACCAACCAACCAACCAACCAAACAACCCAAAAAACCAAAACCCACCACTTTCTGCATTCATGAAAAGGTGATCCTGGCCCTACAGTCTGGAAACACTGGGGCTATGTCTACACTTCAGGTTTTTTTGACAAAACCCAGGCTGCAGCCACATTGCAAAGTGTGTCCTGTCGACAGTAAATCGACAGAGTGGTTTTGTCAACAGCTGTACACTGCTCACCACGAGGAAGAACACCTCTGCTGAGAGAAATCTGTCAACAAAAGGTAAGCGTGGACATAATGGAGAGCCTTCTGTCAACAGAAGAGACCTCTGAGATGCCACACAGGTATCCTGGTGGACTCCATGTCCACAGCAATCTATGCTCTGGCCTCCAGGCCCTCTTAAAGCTACAGGGAGGCTGGGGAACCCTGTGGTAGGAAGCTGAACTTGGGAGCAGTTGCGTGCCTGGTGGCTCTCCCCAGCATATTCACAGCCATACCCAGCAGCAACCTGGCAGAGCTATAGGCCCCACGAGATCCCCTTGGACCTTTGAGGGAGCAGCCCAAGGGGTCCCAGGACACTCTCTGGTGCTCAAGAAAGTGCCCCCCAAGTCCAGACCAGAGATCCAGGAAAGCCTGGATCTCTGGCCCAAGGAGGAAACCCTCCAGGACCCCTGTACCAAGTGCTGAAATGCTAACATCTACGGCCACATGGCTGAATCCCTGGCTGAACTTGGCCACCTCCACTGCGCCATCAAGCAAGTGAGGGCTAAAGTGGAAGAGCTGTGGCAGGGCTATGAACTGCCCAGCTGTGCTTATCACTGTGAGCTCCACCAGATCCACCCTCCACAGCCTCAGTCTGGACTGGGGGCTCAACGCACCCATTGTTGCCTGGGACAAGGATGAGCCAGTGGAGGAGGGCAAGCCAGATGAGGGGCCACAGCAGGACCTGGACAAGACCGGCAACCTCACCACCATTGTCGAGCCAGTCCCAGCCGGCCAGGATGCCCACGGGGCCTCCTTGGCTACTTGGGAGGGTGCCTCAGGTGAGTGCCCCGTTCATCAAGAACCCAGGGTGCAGGAGGTGGGTGCAGATTGGGCGGGGTGCAAGCATCTCTCAGCCAGCTAGGGTGGGACGTTGCGCTGCAGTCCCAGCACATGAACCTACGTGGAGTGTGAGTGTGCACCAAGCAGACACAGCAGACAGCCCCTGAGCGTGGGTGGCATTCCGCTGCCAGGCTCGTGGGAGTCTGGACAAGAGGCCTTCTGCTGCCAGGTTTGTAGGGGCCTTCCCAGACCCTGCCACAGATGGAAGCAGGCTAGCCACAAGGTGCTGGCATGACCCTGGGCACCTCAAGGGGTGCAGCGCACAGCACACAGGCATGCCTGCCCATGCATGGTGCACCCAAGTCCACTGCACCTGGCTCTCCCACCATTCATGAGGAGACCCTCCTGTGGCCAGACACAGCCTTGGCTGTTAGCCCACCAGCAGTCAGCCCGGTCCTGTAAGCACCTCTGAGACCATGTGTAGCAGGGTCTGCTGTGCAGGCCACACATGGATTTGCACCCAATACATCCCCCTCCCCTGCCCCGGCCCCAAGGGGTTTTGGTCATGGCTTACAGTGGAGGGCATGGCCCCAGGGATTGTGTTTGTGTAGGAATGGCTGACTGTCTCCCCTCCTTGTGTTCTGTACAGCCAGACCAGCACTGACCGAGGGCCAAGCCACCCTAACATTGCCATGACACTGCCCCTGGATCTGGAGGAAGTGGGCCCTGTCCATGAGGACATTGTGTGGCAGCACGTGGCTGTGCTGAAGGAAATCCAGCAGATGCTGGCTTATCTGGCTGCAAAGACACTGAGTGGCAATTGCAGGCGTGGGACCAGCTGATGTCCTGCTGCGAAGCTGTCACCATAGTGTGGTGGGACATGTTGGCACGGCTGCCCACTGCTGTCCCCACAGCCCTACACCCTTCTGTCCTTCAGCAAGGCATCCTTGACTTCCGCCTGCTGCCCTGGGTGATGGCCATACTCCCTCCCCCTGTGATGCTCCAGGGCATGGATCAGGATGCGGGTCCCATCTACAGCTCTAGCACAGTTCAGGAACCCCAGGGCAGTGAATCCAGACACAACCTCATCAAGGTCTCCTAGACAGATGACCCTCTCTGCAGGATCGAACTGATGGCCTTCATGACCTGCAGAGGGACAGAGAATGAGCGATGGAGTGCCTGGGCCCGTGGGAGATATCTGTGCCTTTCAACCCCAGAGCTCTCCAGGAGCGCTCCCCCCATGAGGCCACCCCACCAGCAGCAGGCTGTGTGTTGGTGGGATGGCATGTTCCCCTGGGGACAGGGCTTTCCCCCACACACCCTTAAACCCACTTATCAAGGGTCCCCCTTTAGTGGGGTATCCCCCATGCATTAACTGCATGAGGAGGGCCCCAATAGTGGACTTCCCCATGCCAAACTATTTGCCCACCGACTGGCAGTTCTTGGGGCTGGTGAAACTCAGGATGGCGATTGCGAAGTGCTTCTCCATAGGGATGCAGGCAGCAGGTGGGTATCAGGCCTCTGGAGGGCAGGGGTGAGCCAGACACAGAGCTCCAAGAAAGTGGCCTTCTGCATACAGAAGTTTTGGAGCCCATGCTGGTCATGCCACTGCTCCTTGACCAGCTGATCCCACCAGTCTGAACGAGTGTGGCATCGCTAGCGCCACCTGTCCGCTGTGGGGTGCAGTGGCAAGTGTGTTGCTCCCAGAGGCAGGACAACAGTCCCAAAAATTATTTTGGGGCTGCCCTTGCTGAGGAACAGGAAGGTAGGTGCCAGAAAGTTCAGCACAAGCTGCAGCATGTCCACATGGGGCCATCGCAAACCCAGGGGCAGCTCTGGCAGCACGGCACCCAGGGATCAGCTGTGTTGCCCACAAATGCAGGGGAAGCACAGTGGGTACTGGGAGAACTCTGCTGTCCACCACAGGGGTAGAGAAGCCCACAGCAGCGGCTGGGAACAGCTGTCTGGAGAGGTCACTTTAAGTGCCTATCTCCACAGTGCTCTGGCACCAGCACTTGGAAGGAACTGGTGACCTACACACCTGGCCGACGTGGTTCCGGGTGTCCTTTTTATCAAGAGAGCATCCCATCCGTCTGGCTGCTCGCTGTAGGGAGAGCGGATTCCTCTTTCAATGCGCTTTGGTGTCTGGATGTGCTCTGTCGACACAAGTTTAGCTGGCTGAGACTCCCTCTTTAAACTCTCCTCTGGACCCCCCCCACTTGTGCATCTGATGAGGCGGGTCTTTGCCCACGAAATTATGCTCCAAATTATCTGTTAGTCTATAAGGTGCCACAGGACTTCTTGTTGTTTATTCTGATGAAAGATTCTTTCGACAACACTCTGCAATCTAGACATAGCCTGGGAGACTGGCTTAGGTGAGAGAAGCTGCTGTAGACAATAGCTTTTAGTCGGTTAGGCCGTGTCTACACTTATGAAAAACTTTGATATGGCCATGCTAGTTGCCAAATCGAAGAATACTAATGAGGTGCTGAAATGAATATTCAGCGCCTCATTAGCATGTTGCCGGCCATGGCACTTTAAAAGTGTCATGTTTCACTAGCGCACAGCTCGTCTACATGGGGGGTCCTTTTTGAAAGGGACCCCACAAACATCGAAATCCCCTTATTCCTATTAGCTAGACATAGCCTTATAGCTAAGCTTTTGCCCTATATGTAATTATTTCTGTTTCCACTAGCCATATTCTCCATCTCAAATTTACTGTCCGAGGCTGAGATTTATGGTTGTTTTCACTCTAGCCATGCCTCAGTACTGAAATGTTACAGTGGCACTGAATCTCAAATGAATCAAACAAGCTAGTATATGAACTGGGGACAGCTTACCTGGCAATTACAGTACATGTGAGTCTGGATCCAATGGGGGATGACTTTTAAAGGGATTCAGGAACAGAGATTTATCTCTTATTAACCTGCAAGCCAAAGTAAGAGCCTGTACTGCTCCAAAGGGCATGTTTGGACAGCTAACAGATTGGTAGTGTCAGGGAGCTACTTTCAATAAAGCATAAACAAATCATCCTTTTAGTGGAGCCAAGGGGGTGACTGGGCACATGATTATACTTCAATTAAAAACCCACAGGTGGCCTATGTCAGCTGACTCAACCCAAGGCCAGAGATCCCAAGGGGTTGTTTAGTTGCAGTGAATGTGGTCCGTGTCAGCCTGGAAACTGGCTCTGGGACCCCATCACCAGCCTAAGTCAAAATGTTTACACTGCAGTGAAACAGCCCCTTAGTCTGAACCCTGCAAACCAGTTAACTTACCGAGGCCTGCTGCTGGCGTTTAATTGCAGCGTAGACCCAGCTGAAGTGACTTACAGCTGCAGTCGATCACACCTCTAGACAGAAGAGTGTTTAATTATACCATAACTAAGGCTGCTGCTACACTACCACTCTCCCTTTGGAGGTGCCATGGTAATGAGGCAATTTGAGGCAAGCTAATAAGGCACTAGCATGCATATCCAGCACCTCATTAGTATAATGGCGGCCATGCAAAGAGACTTCAAATTGCAGATTGGCAGAGCAGATGGGGGCAGCTTCGAAACAAGCGCCCCACTTCGACATTCCCTCACTCCCACAGAACTAGATTGGAGTAAGGGAATGTCGAAGTGGGGAGCTCATTTCGAAGCTGCCCCCATCTTCACTGCCAATCTGCAGTTGGAAGTCTGTACTTTGAAATTCCCATGGCCGCAAACGAGGCACTGAATAAGCATGTTAGCTCATCATTAGCCTACTTCAGATTGCCTCATTACCATGCCACCTCTGATGGGAGAGTGAAAGAGAGGTCAGACTATACATCTGCTTTCCGCATTGGCTTACGATTCGATACAGAAACATTTGGCACACAGCACACTGGGCTGCATTGGTAGGAGCATTTCCAGCAGATCTAGGGAAGTGTTTATTCCCCTTTATTCAGCACCGGTGAGGGCACATCTTGACTATTGCATCAATCTCTGCCCCTTTCCCCCACCCAATTACAGAAAGGATGTGGACACGTTGGAGACAGTCCAGCTGAGTGCAACAAACATGAATTGTGGGCTGGAGCACGACTTATGAGGAGAGCAGGCCTGCTGAGAGTTATTCTCAGGCACAGCATTTCAAAGGGCCCAGAGGTCCAGACTCCGTTCCTGCTATTTTGTCAGTGATAGCAGTTGGTGCTCCAGACCCCTTTGAAGTGCTGCACAGGGGTAAGGGCCAGGGTGACTGCCCTGTCCCTTCCACTCTTAATTCTGCCCCTTCTGGGGATGGGAAGCCAGCCTCCTCCCTCCCCCCCACCCGCACCACACACACATTGCCCCTGGGCCTGTGGTGGCTGTTAGCATCACTGGAGGAGAGGCTGAGGGATTTGGGCTTATGTAGTCTACAAAAGAGAAGAGTGAGGGGGGACTTGATGGCAACCTTCAACTACCTGAAGGTGGGTTCCAAAGAGGATGGAGAGAGGCTGTTCTCAGTGGTGAGAGATGGCAGAGCAAGGAGCAAGCTACAGTGAGGGGAGGTTAAAGGTAAATATTAGAAAAAAAAAACTATTTCACCAGCAGAGTGGTGAAGCACTGGAATGCATTACCTAGAGAGATGGTGGAATCTCCCTCCCTTGGAGGGTTCCAAGTCCTGGCTAGACAAAGCCCTGACTGGGATGATTTATTAGGGATTGTTCCTCCCAAGGGCCCTTCCAACCCTACAATTCTATGAGTCTGTAAAAGTGACTAATAATTTTGACTGTCTAAATTTGTATGGAAGAAGTGGGAGCCCAACTTCCAACACCTGCAAGGGGCCTGTGGTCAGCACATTTTGGCGACGTCTACACGTGCACGCTACATCGAAATAGCTTATTTCATGTAGCGACATCGAAATAGTCTATTTCGATGAATAACATCTACACGTCCTCCAGGGCTGGCAACGTCGACGTTCAACTTCGACGTTGGGCAGCACCACATCGAAATAGGTGCTGCGAGGGAACGTCTACATGCCAAAGTAGCACACATCCAAATAAGGGTGCCAGGAACAGCTGCAGACAGGGTCACAGGGCGGACTCAACAGCAAGCCGCTCCCTTAAAGGGCCCCTCCCAGACACGGTTGCACTAAACAACACAAGATACACAGAGCCGACAACTGGTTGCAGACCCTGTGCATGCAGCATGGATCCCCAGCTGCAGCAGCAGCAGCCAGAAGCCCTGGGCTAAGGGCTGCTGCACACGGTGACCATAGAGCCCCGCAGGGGCTGGAGAGAGAGCGTCTCTCAACCCCTCAGCTGATGGCCGCCATGGCGGACCCCGCTATTTCGATGTTGCGGGATGCGGATCGTCTACACATGCCCTACTTCGACGTTCAACTTCAAAGTAGGGCGCTATTCCCACCCCCTCATGGGGTTAGCGACTTCGACGTCTCGCCGCCTAATGTCGATTTCAACTTCAAAGTAGCGTCCAACACGTGTAGCCGTGACGGTCGCTATTTCGAAGTTGGCGCCGCTACTTCGAAGTAGCGTGCACGTGTAGATGTGGCCATTGTCAGCTAAAGATGTTCATCTTTTCTGAACATCTTGGTCACAAAGTAAAAATTCAACTTCATGCCATAGCAATATGGAACAGCTTTCAAATGTGTGTGAAGAGCTTCAGTGAAAACTTAACTTACCTTCCCTGGATTATTACAGTGCTAATATTTCCTGACACGTGGGGTGGGGGGAGAGGGGATTCTGGGATTTGGCAGCCCTTAGCCAGCCATTATTGCCACATAGACGACACCATCTGGGGCTCTGGTGGTAATTTAAAGGCCCCAGTGCTCCAGCTGCCCCCTTTACCCACCCTCATCCCATCAGCCAGCCTGTTTCCAGAGTGGGAAACAGTTATATCACCTTTTTTTTTTTCAGGCATAAGGGGCTGTTGACAAGGTGGAGTGGTGCTAGACAGAACGCTGTCTACACAGCTTGTCTGGGGAGGACAGAAGCCTGTGCCGGGACAGCGATCTCTCATGACTATGCAAATGAGATGCGTGACTATGCAAATGAGCACGCACTTGCATTGTTGCGTGCCCTCGTTCGCATGATCCTGCTGGCAGCAACGTGCCATGTAAATGTAACCTAATTGTGTTGAGAAGCATATTGTTTATGCCCAGTTCACCAAGCAATGTCTCTGAGTCAGTGACCTAACCTTTTAAGGATTATCTCAGTTTTTCAGCCATCCGCAGACTTTCAGTGATGATATTATGTTTTTCCCCCAAGTCATTAATAAAAAGTAAAACAGCATGGGGCCCAGCACAGAATGTGACTGGACACATATCTGCTCAGTGGTGCTCTCCAGTTTACAATTACATTTTGAGACTCATCATGTAGTTTTAATCCATGTTATATGTTTGGTGTTCATTTTAATATAATTCAAGTTTTTAAATCAAAATGTTGTATGGTACCAAGTCAAATGCCTTACTGAATCTAGCTATATTATGTCAATAGTTTTATTATTCACATTGATAAACTCATAAAGATATCATATTAGTCTGACATGGTAGAATTTCCATAATTCCACGTCGATTTCCTTTAATTACATTACTGTCCTTTAATTCTTTATTAATTGAGGTTCCTATCAGTCACTCCATTATCTTGCCTGGGAGAGTCATCAGACAGACAGGTCTATAACTACCTGGATTATTTAGTTTACCCTTTTAAAAACTGGCATAATACTAATTTTCCTTCCGGTCTCCTGGAAGTTTTCTGGTGCTTTAAGACTTACTGAAAATCGTCATCAACTACCTTTCAGGCTTGTCAGGCTGCTCTTTTATAACTCTTGGCTGCAAGTTGTCTGCATATGCTGAGTTTAAAATATCTGACATTAGCAGCTTCTGTTCAACATCTTGCAGAAATACTAATGAAATGGAGAGTATTGTCATCATGTGATGTGATATATAATGTTTCTTTTCCTAACTATAGAACAGGATTGAATTAAACACTTCTGCTTTTTTGCACTATTATAGGTAAGTATGCCATTCCCATCTGGACCAATGACATTGCCAGGATTCTTTATGTTACTAATATATTTTAAAAACTTTTTCTTATTGTCCCTAGCTCTACTGGCTATAGATTTCTCCTTGTGTTCTTTTGTGTCACTTAGCAACATTTTACAGTTCCTAACTTCTTATTTATAGTCACTAATAGCAATTTCTCTTATATTATTATCACATTTTTATTTATTACAACTGCCTTCACATCCCCTCTAAATCAAGGCCGGGATGGCCTTTATTGTCAATCGTGGGATTGTGGCTTTTTGGGAATCATTTATGAACAGTTTACTAGATTCCCAGAGTATAACAGCAAAACATTCTGTAATGAAACAATCTATCCATCTGACCCATTTCCTTTCTGAAGTATAATGGTGTTTATACTACATTAACTGGGATTCTCTCCCTGTTTAGAGGGAGTAATTGAAAACATCCAAGTCCCTGATTTTTGCACATAAACAGATCCACTCATAGATGATATATGTTTGAGACATGAATAAATCATTTTGAAAGTGATGTCCATACTTTCTGTTATGGAAATGTCATTGGGGTGCTTGAGATCATATATTATAAAGCCAGAAAGGACCAATCTGATCTCCCACATTGCACAGACCATAGAACTTCTGATTTACAATCTGTTTGAACTAGGAAATACCTTTTAGAAAAACATTTAATCCTGATCTTAAAATGTTCAGACACGCTGAATCAAACAAAGTTTTCAGTGAGTTGATCCAGTGGTTCATCACCTTCACTGTTAAAAATTCACCTCATACTTCTAGTTTAAATTTATCTAGCTTCAACTTCCAGCCAATGGCTCTTTTGACACCTTTACCACTAAATGAAGAGCCCTTTATTACAAATTCTGCTTGCCATGTAGATTCTCATAGGCTGCTCACGTCACCTCTTTAGCTTCGTCTCTTTTCTTAAGCTAAATAGATTGAATTCCATGAGTCTTTCCCTATAATGGCTACGTCTAAACTAGCACATTACGTCGAAGTAGCCTATTTCGAAGTAAAAACATTGAAATAGGCTACTTCGACGAATATCTTCTACACGTCCTCCAGGGCAGGCAACATCAACATTCAACGTCGAAGTAGCAACGGGGAACGTCAAAAAGAGCCACCCTGGAAGGAAATGCAGAGCGTCTACACACACAAGCACCCTCTTTCAAAATAAGGGGCCAGGACAGACTGCGGACCGGGTCACAGAGCACACTAGCCCTTCCAGGGCAGCTGCAAGCCGCTCCTTTAAAGGGCCCCTCCCAGACACACCCGGCCTGCACAGCACGAGGTCTGCAGAGCAGTAGCCACTCTCTCGCAGACCAAGTCACAGCAGATATGGACACCCAGCAGCAGCTGCAGCAGCAGCAGCAGGAAGCGGAGGCCCTCCAGGTAGTCATCCAGGGGGCAAGCGCCCTGCTAGGTGCTGCCTGGGAGGCCGCCCAGTGGCTGCTGCCAGAGGAGCCCTCCCCAGAGGCAGACGGGGATGCCCCTGACCACCGGGCTCCCCTCTTCCTTCCTCACCGGCTGCTCCCCCACCTCTGGAGCTACCCCACCAGCTCCGAGTGGTGGGAGCAGCTCGTCATGAGGGAGTGGGACGACGATATGTGGCTCCGGAACTTCTGCATGTGACAGCAGACCTTTCTCGAGCTCTGCCAGTGGCTCACCCCAGCACTGAGGCACCATGACACCCGGATGCGGCGCGCCCTCCCCGTCGAGAGGAGGGTCGCAATAGCCGTCTGGAAGCTGGCCACTCCAGACAGCTATCGCTCTGTGGGACACCAGTTTGGAGTGGGAAAGGCCACGGTCGGGGTCGTCGTCATGGAAGTAAGGAGGCCCGGGCACACACCCACTGGGGGGTGGGGGGGCTGGGTGTGGGCTTGAGGAGGGAGGGACAGAGGGGGGGAGGGAGGGGCCGGGTGTGGGGCTGGAAAGGGAGGGGTACTGGGGAGGGATGGGCTAGGCAAATGGGGTACCCGGAGAGGTGCCTGGGAGGGGGGCCTGGGGGAAGGGCCCTGGGGCACCCTGCACAGCCTCATGGGCACCTGTGTTCCCTCCCCACAGGTGGTCCGTGCGCTTAACGCCACGTTGCTCCAGAGAGTCGTCCGACTCAGGGACCTGGATGAAGCTGTCACCGGATTCGCCTCCATGGGGTTCCCCAACTGCTTCGGGATCCTGGATGGGACCCACATCCCCATCCACGCCCTGGACCACAGCGGAGGAAGATACATCAACTGCAGGGGCTACCACTCCGTGGTCCTGCAGGCCATGGTGGACAGTCGGGGCCGCTTCCAGAAAGTGTACGTGTGCTGGCCCGGCTGCACACATAATGCTCGTGTGTTCAGGAACTCGGGCCTGTGCCACCAGCTGGAGGCGGGGACCTACATCCCTCAGAGGGAGATCTCTCTGGGGGACACCACCGTGCCCCTCTGCCTCATGGTGGACGCACCTTACCCCCTCCAGCCCTGGCTCATGCGCCCGTACACCGGCCACCTCAACGCCAGCCAGGAGCAGTTCAATGCCCGCCTGAACCACGCCCACCAGGTGGTGGAGAGAACATTTGGCTGTCTGAAGGGCCACTGGAGGTGCCTCCTTGCCTGACTGGACGTCAGCCTCCAAAACATCCACCAGGTTGTGGGCGCTTGCTGCACACTCCACAACAGCGTTGAGAGCAAGGGGGAGGATTTCATCCAGGGGTGGACGGTCAATGCCAGCACAGGCTTCCCCCAGCTGGCCACCGCACCCAGCCGCCAAGCCCACCATGAGCGGGGTACGGGTCTACGAGGCCCTGCAGGCCCACTTCAATCAGGGAGACCCCTGAGCACCTCCCTGGCCTTCCCCAGAAACACCCCCCACAACACACAGCCTGCAATGACCGCACACTGCCCTCAACACCCACACGCCACCCCCCCAACAAGCACACAACTCCAGCTTTTTGGAAAATAAAACTTTTTTTTTCAACTGGATAACTTGTTTGATTAAACAAAGAAACTGCAACTAATCTACAAAAAAGGGAACAACTATATACATGGGCCAACAGCCGAGCCGTCCACTGGGCCCCCATCAGTCTGGAGTGGTGGTAGAGGGGTGCGAGCCCCAGCGGGTATGGCTCGCAATCCCCCCTCCCCATGTCCGCAGTCCCCGGCGTGGCCAGCTGGGGGCTGGGAGGACTGGCAGGTAGGGACGGGATGCCTCCACTGGCCAGTCTTCAGCCCCAGTGGGCTCTGTGGAGCTTGCCGTTGGTGAGGCGGGTGGGGCGGCAGGCGGGGCAGCAGGTGGCGAGGAGGGTGGAGCAGCGGGGATTGCGGCCTGGGGGGCAGTGGGGGGCAGGAGCCGGGCAACGGCCTTCTGGATAGACCCAGCTATGTCCCTGAAAACCCTCATAAAGTCCTCCCATGCTGCCCACCGCCGGGTGGACTCCTCCTGCTCGAAGCGGAGTCTTTCCTCCGCCACCTCCGTCTGCTGCCAGAGAGCTGCCAGCAGCTGAGGGTCCATCGGGGCCATCCCAAGAGTCCAGCGGTGGCGGGACCATCCTGCTGGCCTTGGGGGTGTCTCCAGCCGCTGGCAGTGGCTGGCCTCTGGCGGGCTGTCGGGGACAACGGACGGTGCCTGGCTGCCTGGGGCGTCCGATGCTGCAGCTGGAGAGAGGGAGGGGAAGGCTGTTAGTCCAGTGCCCTGGCCCATGGCCCGTTCTCCCCACCCCCTCTTGGGTGCTGGGTCTCCGTCCCTGTCAGTGGGTTTGATGTCCCTGTTGATTGTCGCCATGGCATTGTCCCCCCGCCCCCGGGGTCAAGACTGAGTTCTGTCCATGGGTGCGGGTGCTGACGGGCGCTGATGGTTGTGCCGCCATCCTGGGACTGTACTGTGGCTGGGCATTCGCGGGTTGGGGTCCGCTGGGGGTGTGTGAGGCTCCTGGGCGTGGCTGGTGCCCCCGCCCTGTGGCCCATGGGTGTGTGCTCTGTAGGGTACGTACCTGACCATCCATTGCCACGGTCAGGGGAAGCCCAGTGGGCGGATGCCCAGTTGGTGCTCCAGGAAGGGGGGTCAATGAGGAGCCCGCCCCCCCTTGCTGCTGGATCCCTCCTCCACTGTCCCGAGGGGGGGCTCCTCGGGTGGGACCCAGGGTGTGGGGCTGGCCTCCGGGCCGGACTCCGGCTCCAAGGCCTGCTGGGGCTCGTCAGCCGTGGTGTCAAGGGTGGCTGGGGGGGAGGAGGTGTCCTGGGGGTCCAGGATGGCCCTGAGCTCCCTGTAATAGGGGCAAGTGGTGGGGGCAGCCCCAGACCGGCTGGCCGAGTCCCGGGCCCAGGCGTACCCCTGCCGCAGCTCCTTCACTTTACTCCGGACATGATCTGGAGTGCGGGCAGGGTGACCCCGGGCAGCCAGGCCCTCGGCCAGTCAAGCGAATGCTTCTGCATTCCTCCGCTTGCTCCCCATCATGTGGAGCACCTCCTCCTCACCCCAGAGCCCCAGCAGGTCTCAGAGCTCGGCCTCCAACCAGGAGGGGCCCAGCGTCCTTTTGGCCCCCTGCCTGGCTGCTGGGGCTGCCTGGGTTCCCTCAGGAGGGGAGCCCTGGAGGCGCTCGGGGGGCTGGCTGGAGGCCATGGGTAAAGGCAGTGGGGATCGGGGCCTGTGAGAAGCGTGCAGGGCTAGCACATGCCTGTGCTGCTGCCGGCACGCTCTCAGCTTCCTGCCACAGGAAATCCAGGTCGGTGGTGCCTTTAAGGCTGCTGCATGCGGCGACCATAGAGCCCCGCAGGGGCTGGAGAGAGTGTCTCTCAACCCCTCAGCTGATGGCTGCCGTGGAGGACCCCGCAATTTTGAAGTAGTGGGACGCGGATCGTCTACACACACCCTACTTTGATGTTCAACGTCGAAGTAGGGTGCTATTCCCATCCTCGTATGGGAATAGCGACTTTGACGTCTCGCTGCGTAACGTCGATTTCAACGTCGAAATACCACCTGGTGCGTGTAGACGCGACCAATGTGTGTTTTCTAATACTTTTATCATTCTAGTGGCTTGTTTCTGAATGCTGTCCAATTTTTCAACCACTTTCTTCAACAGAGGACAACAGAATTGAACACTGTATTCCAGAAGTGTAAAATACAGAGATAAAATAACCTCTGTTCCCACTCGAGATTCCCCTGTTTATGCATCCAAGGATCACAGTAGCCTTTTTGGCCACAGTGTTACACCAAGAACTCGTGTTCAGCTGATTATCCTCCATGAGCCCGTGACATGAGTTAAATATTAATACCTCTGTGGGTCCTCTAAAATTGATTTATGCTGTAAGGTCCTTCGAACAGAGAGAAAGAGAGTCTCTTCCTCTGTATGCTGCCCGCCAATCTGGGGCCTCAAGTATAGTTGGTGTCTCGGCACTACACAAAAATAAGTATCAGAGAGGTAGCCATGTTGGTCTATATCTTTGAGAACTACAAGAAGTCCTGTGGCACCTTATAGACTCACAGATATTTTGGAGCATAAGCTTTCGTGGGCAAAGACCCACTTCGTCAGATGCATGAGTCATAAGCGATCATCATTTGGTTACCCAATTCAATTTTAACCACTTTGGATTGAACTGAAATGACTTCCCAGCAGTGTTCCCTATAAGCTGAGTGCCTGGGCGGTTGTCCAGGAGAGATTCAGGTGCCATCCTGCTGATTAGCAGCGCTCCCACCGTGGATCTATTGCTCGTGCACATCTGCTCATGCCTTGGTGCACATAACAAAATTTATTCAGCCAGAGGGAAAAAAATTAGACGGACTATTGCTTACCAGGTCCCCTACAATAAACATTATTTCCTTCTGAATTCAGATAGTCAATGGAGCGATGAAACAGAGCATGGCAATGAGTCCAGCAATTAAGATAGATTGCATAAAAGAGCCAAACAGTAATGTCATCAGTTCTCGCAGCCTCAGTTTATCCTGGAATACGCAGTGGACCTCCATTTAAATAATTGCTCCTCTCCCTCACCCTTTCCCCTACACGCTCAGACCTACCTTGTACAAAGCCACATTTGTGATAGGAACTTTATCTTTACTGAGAGCAATGCTGGACTGGGGATTTCAAGTAGAACAGTTGTTTCTTCTCCCCAAGGGCCCCACGTGCTGCTCCATTGATTTCTAGTTATTTTGCTGTCATTAAACTCGTCCCAATCCTGTAGGATAGACTGGGAGAGAACTCACAAAAAGAGGATGAGGAAGTGTGTTTGATTTTCCTTTCAAGTGAGAATGGTTTCTCGCAACCATATGTGACTAAGGAAGGTGGTGTTAAATAAATCTACACTGCTAAATGTTGTGAGAAATTATGTTTGAGGATAAATTGAAATATCTGCAGGTATTAGAGCTGGTCAGAACATGCCAACAAAAATACTATGATCCAAAAGGAGATTTCATGAACACTTTTTGCAATTTCCCCTCTTGGTTTAAGTTGCAACCAGCTTTACAGAGTCTACTAGTCAAACAGAACTGTGTTCCCACTGTGTAACTGGAAGTGGGCATCCAAAAAGTAGAGATAATGTCCTTTAGGGGAGTTTATGAATAACTGCTTATGAGTGTTTATTTTTTAACCTGTAATTTGGTGCACATATGCCCAACCAAAGACAAAAAATGTGTTCCACAGAAATGTTTAGCAACTTTGGGATAAATCATTTTTGGCAGAGATGATAAAGTGATATCCAAAGAGGGGAATAGACTTCATCAGAAGGGAAGTTGTCCCAAGCCTGGGAAATTGTCCAAAGGTTTCCAATTAGCATGGCAGTGTTAATTAAATAAGAAAATCTAGGGAGCCCCTGATGGCTCGCTCCAGCACGAGACGTGTTTTCTGTTTGCTGGCTTCTGTAACTTGCACTGCCTGTGTATAAAATGAAGCCAATATTGCAGTATATAATATTTATCCATCATCATAATCTACAAAGTCTTCCTACTCTATTTAGGAACTTAATGACCCATGGCATGATGTATTTATCCCTGCACCTTTTCTGCTCCAATGATTGCTTTATAGTTGCACTTAGAAACTTGAACAGAAAAGGAATTAATTTCACCTCATGAATACAAATCTGTTTTCCAAGGCTCCTGGATCCTTCTTCAGTGCAGAAGTCAGACCTGTTTTGCTAATAATGTGGGCCAAAATGTGTATATTTTCAGATTGTGGGAGAGCTGCTAGTTAAATATGGATCAGTTGCTTGATTGGCTCCTGGTGTCTCAAGTTATTTCTTCTAAATAAAACCTATTTTTTGGTTTAATAGTCTGGCTTTGGAAGTATAAGTGCTAGTGCTCCTGATCTGCAACTATTCTTGCTTTACTGTTCTTGCAGAGTGTAGTACTTGGCTGCCCTTTTCCCTGAAGGGGACTACTAGAGGCTGAGAAGGACATTGTTAGTGTGGCTTTAGCAATCCGTGGCAGAGTATATTACCTGATATCTTTCAAGGGATGAACTTGGGTAATTGGAGTATCAGTGCTGAGTCAGAGGAAAGCATTAAAAAGCATTCTCTCTACATTAAAGAGAAAAGCCTGCAGCCAGGATGTGCCGGGAGCAAAAACTTTGTGGAAAAATTGCACTGTCGTGCATACCAAAATATAATAAAGTATACAGAGATGCACATCTCATAGAGCTGAAAGGGACCTTGGGAGGTCATTGAGTCCAGGCCCCTTCTCTTTCAGTCAGACCAAGCACTATCTCTAACAGGCTTCTTTTTTTTTTAAACCTATTTTGTCCCAAATGGCCTCCTAAAGGATTGAGCTCACAGCCTTGGGTTTAGCAGGCTAACACACAAACCAACCTACCCCCATTACATATTGGCAATAGTGGGCTACCTTTTCCTGCTTGCACAGTTTAGTGTTTCACTTATGAGCAGGCTACTGACTTGAAACCATTTTTGACACAGCAGGGCACCACCAGCACATAATATATGAGCTCCCTTCTACCTACAGTTTTGGGCTTTTTTTTTAAATTATTTTTCTAAGGTCTCCTTAGGGTCTTGAATTTTTGGCTTTTTCCTCTTTTAAGCTTGATTGCAAACTGTATCCTTAAATCTGCATCCTTACAAAAAGTTCTTGCAATGGGAGTCTAGACCTAACATTATTCCTGGAGCTTATTCATTCGATTTGCATCAGTAACATTCATCAGCAATGATCTAGAGACACAGAAGTTGGCAGTGACTCAAGGGCAAAGAGTCATTTTTCTAATCAATGCCCCTTCAAAAAATCATTTACTACCCAAGTCTAGAAACAAAGCAGAAATCTACTTTGCTTTGCTCTGCTTAACATCCAATCTATTCTCTAGAAAGCTGAGAACAACTTAGATTTGCTGTGCCTCACACAAATTTGGCATGGTGCCATATGACCTGTTAAGCTTATCAAAAACCTGGAGCCTATTTAAACAGCTTCAGCACCCTTTCAGAGGCAGAACAGATTGGTTCCTATCTGATTCTCATGTACTTTATATTTAGGATCCACTTTTTAAAATAGTGGTCTGTATCGACATCCAAAAACATCTCCTTTGTCTATTACTCTAATGATTAACAACTGAATGGTTCCTTTATCATAGACCTCTCTAAACTTGTTACAGATCTTGGGTTTACTGATCACCTTCCTACACCTGACCTCTGTTCATGTTGACAAGCTCTTTCTTGTAACCAAAAAAGCAGCCCAGTAGCACTTTCAAGACTAACAAAATAATTTATGAGGTGGTGAGCTTTCATGGGTCAGAGGCTTCCTAATTGAACATAATTGTCTGTAAATTAATCGTAGTATCTAACATTTCTCAGTATGTGATTTTTTTTCCCTTGTAACTACTCTCTTCACTATGCTTCCATGTACTCCATTACTAGGAATGTCTTATTACTCTCAGCCACATTCTCACCATGTAGAATACTGCCTTTTATTCAAAGCATTAGCTGAATGAGTCATCACTTCCTGTTGATAGTGCTATTGACTTGGATAATTCTACTGTGTCCACTATTCCAATTAAAATTGCTGTGCTATCCAGCCATAGTGAATGCTAGAACACCATCTATTTTTGGATCTCAAAGACTTAAAAAGTCAACTAAGATTCCAGCGAGCATGGTTTAAGTAGGAGCTGCTATTATTTTCCCTGCCTGCACCAAAGGTTGGAGTGGTCCATGGAAGAGAGTTTGCCCCTCTTTATCCCCACCTCCCTTTTTTTTAGTGGAAATAGGTTCAATGGCCGTTAAAACACAGACAAAACACTTTTACAATAAGCAAACTTCTCTTCTATTGCCCTTGTTTCTTGCTATTTCTACAGCTTTGTTCTCTTGCTCTCTGTTCCTCAGCTTTTCTGGAAAATCACTTTTTCATTTTTATTTGACTTTGACTGTGTAGGTTACTAGATCTACACATGTAACCAGTATATAAAAGGCTTAAATGGAGCTCACTCCAGGCTGACCACCAGAGGAGAAGGAGGTGCATTGCTAGCGTCAGCAAATGGACCATTTCCACTCTGAGATTCAGGCACAGGACCAGATCAGACAGACATGCAGATGGGGATGTTGCAGTGGGTGCAGAATCTGCCAGATCCTGGATGTCAAAGACTACGTAGATTCTGCACCCACTGCAACATCCCCATCTGTATGTCTGTCTGATCTGGTCCTGTGCCTGACTCTCAGAGTAGAAATGGTCCATTTGCTGAAGCTAGCAATGCACCTCCTTCTCCTCTGGTGGTCAGCCTGGAGGGTCACCCACCACCTATGGGGCCCAGAGTCAGAACCTGATGGAGAGGGAGAGCCTGGATTCCTCTACCCTGGCTACCATCCATGTTGGGGTGGTGGCCCAGCTTAGTACACACAGTGACTCTAGCCACTGGGGCCATACTAACGCACCATGAAGGATTGGCATAGTGACTCTGGCATTAGGCTGCCTGTAGTGAGCCGCTGTGGCCTCTCGCTGACTCAGAGGCAGAGGAGGCTGTGCAGAGGCCCTGGTGGGTGGGCCTGGAGCCAGAACACCAGTGGCCCGCCCCTCAGAGGGTGGAGCCTAAAGCCAGAAGGGCCAAGGGCAGAGCTCAGGACCCATTAAAGCCTGGGCCTCCAGGCGGGGAGGGAGCGCCTTCACGGGCTCCCAGACGCCAGGGGCCGCGCCCGGCTGGCCGGGAGGAGCAAGGCCCAGTGGCCCAGACCAGCCAGGACAGCTGCGGATCCAGATGCCCCAGGGGACCTACCCAGACTTCCCAGATCTGCCAGGACCCTCAAGCCGGTGGAGGCCCCCCCGGGAGGAAACCCCAGGCCCAGACAGACAGGCAGGGGCTAGCAACCACAAGGCCCCAGGAGCAGCCTGCCCCGGAGTTCCAGTGGGACCCTGAAGCCCCCAAGCCCAGGATTGCCTCGGACCCACCGTGCTACTGCCACTGAACTACCCCAACGATGTGGAGATGACCGACTGGCCGGAGCCCCCAAAGGTAGACGATTTGGAGGGGGCTGACCCCTTGGGACCCCTGGACCAGGTGGACTGGGACCTTCCCCCAGTGGAGGTGGAGGTAGGAAGTGGCCTGGGGAATGCTGCACCAGAACCCATGGCGGTGTGTTGCGGCCTGGATCCCCACTGCTGTGGTCGTGTGTAAGCGACCTGCAGGGCCCCAGGCCGGGTCGCAGTGGTGTGGGAGGGCCTGCGGCCCCCTACCCTCCTCCCTGATGGGGTAAGCCCTCGCTGGGCTTGTTCCTCAACCCTTGTGCTACAAACCTTGGGCTGCTGCCCTGCCCTGAACTGAGGGCTGGGCTTGTTCCTCAACCCTTGTGCTGTTGCCCCACCCTGAACGGAGGGCTGAGCTTCCCAGGACAGCAGCTGTGACTGCGGTCCCACCTGGTGCTAAGGGCCAACCCCGGACAGTTTTGACTGGCTGTGGCCCCACCCCAGCCTTTAATGTGGGGCCCTCCAGCTGCAGGCTGGCCGATCGCCTACTGTTAAAGAGGACAAAGCCCTGGGACGGCTAGACCCAGGGCAAGTTGTAGGGGCCTGTGCCGCCCAGAGGGGCACGGCCATAGCACCCGAGCACCTACACTGCCCTACCCCACTGTATCGGATTGATATAGTGACTCTGGCCACTGGGACACTCTACCCTGTCCAGAGGAGGCCATTATCATGATTTAATAAAAGACACAGACACAGGATCATACAGCCACAAGATTCTGCAGAGCTGTAATACATCTCTTCCTCACACCAAAGGGAGACGGGTATATCTTCCCCACAACAAGGTAGTAGAGCAGAGGTGCATGCACAATAGGGAAAAACCTACCAGAACTAGTCAATTTATCCTGTCCTGGAGACTCGGCACAATGGGGACATTTTTGCCATACTGGGTCAGACCAGTGGTCCACCTAGCCCAGTATCCTGTCTTCCAATGGTGGCCAATGCCAGATGACCCAGAGGGAGTGAACAGAACACGTCAACTTTGCTTTAAGTTCCAAGATACTTTAATGCACAATATGGGCTGTATATGTGCAAACCGTTAACAGTTAAGGCATTCAATGCATAGAACAGCAGTCTACAGTGGTCAGTGTTAGTGCTTTATATTGTCCTCTTAAGTCTCTTGTTTCTCCAGTTTATATTGCACAAAATAGTTGCCTAAGATATAACGGCACTTGAATAGAATATTGTCATAGACAATGATCTCTGACTACTAGATAAATGCCAAGAGGAAGCAGGGACATTTGTTAAATGCTAGCATTTTGGCAAAGCCAAGGAAATTATGTCCTAAGGTGGATATTTTTTCCTGTAATGCTTCTGTCATAAAGTCTTGGGGCCAGATTATAACATCCTTATTCATGTAGAAATCGAAGGGACTACTCAAGCAGTAATACTCTATGGTGCATATGTTCCCTATCAGCATCTGGCCCTTTATTTGTACTGTACCAAGAACTGGAATAGCATTATTCTTTTTTTTCTGCAGGAGGTATGACTTTTCCTTTCCATTATTTGTAACGTTTCCCGACACTTCCAAAATGAACATCATGTCCCACCAAATTTCTCTTCCCATCTGGAGAATAATCTTTCTAGCTGACTACTGAAACATAAACTGACAGAGCTCTTTGCTGATCCTTATATCTTTGTACAATAATGCCTGCATGAATATTCACAGCTCTGTATATGACAATGTTGTTTTCTTTGAAGTCGTCATGTGCTTGTTTTGATACGCCCCTTCAAAATGGTGATGCAGTTTGTTTTATTTTTCTTATTGGAATGTCTCAGTAACAAAGAAGTAAATTAATTGAAAACTGGCGATAAATAAGATAGCCACTAGAGGATAACATGAGAATAAGAAAGCACAAACACGCTCAGACTCAATTCTCACTTGATTCAGAAATGTCAGTGTTGTAGCTGTGTAGTGATCTAGAGCCACAACAGAACATCTTTCTCCCCTGATCAGATCACAATAGAACTTAGTAATACATAGACACACTTTGTAGGAGAGCAACAGATAGTTAAGTGTAAAATACAGGAGATATTATTTCAGAATGTAAAAAATGTAAAGCTTTAAAGAGAGCTCAAGAGAGCAGATTTCAGAGGGATATCGATTGCTTGTAACAGACTTCTGGATGAAAAGGCGAGCAGGGACAAAAGATGAGCTGTGGAACAGAGGTTAAGATGGTGGAGGATCTCAGGTGGGGAAGCTTAATCTGAGATTTAAGGATGAGGTTCTGACAGTGGTCAAACTGGCAGCGATAACACCAATGAGATTCAAGGGAGAAAATATCCAAGCATATTACAAGAAGTGCAAAAGCTGCTAGGCTATGTCTACACTAGAGAGTTTCGTCATAGAGCATACACATTCCAAAGGTGTTCTGGCAACAGTAAATTGACAGAACACGACACTTCTGTCGACAGCGTTCTGCCATTCCCCCATGAGGCATAATGTCTCTGTCAACAGAAAGCCAGTCTGGACATTACAGGGGCCGTCTGTGGACAGCCAGGGCTTCTGGGACACCAGGCAGCCCTGTCTGCTGTGCTATCAGTCAGCTGTTCTGTTGAGAGAGCGGCCAGGTAGTCTGGCTTCTCTCTGTCAACAGAGCAGATCTCTCTTTTGATCCATTTGGCAGCCTGGCCACGATCTGTCGACAGAAGTTTTGACAGAAGATAACTTCCTACAGTAATTCTATCAACAGATCACTTGGGTGTAGACACAGCCCTAGTGACCAAATTCTAGGTAGGAAAGTTCCTGACAAGTAGTCATGGTGATGATGTAGTGATGTTCAGGAGGCAGGAAAGAAGGAAAAGTTTACACAATAGTGGAAAGTTACGGGGAAGCTGGTAAAGAAATGGTATCGGAAGCTAAGGGTCAGGCACTTTTAGCTTTTATATGCAAAGCTACTAGTGAAGGAAAAGGGAAAAGGAAGATTAGCAAATATTAGACAAAGGAAAAGAGAGGAGTGTAAATCTTTGAAGTGAATGAAATGGAAGACTACAAGTGAAATTATAAGTAGGTTGCAGCAGTTTTATGAGAAACTGATCAATGAGACCATTGAGGAAAATTATGTGCAACAATTTTACAAGACCTAGCCCCATGGCAGAGATTCAGGTAGTGCTAAAAATGATGAAGTGTGGGAAGGCAGAGGGCCTGGACACTGTCCCAGTCAAGGCACATGATGTATTACCCCTTGAGGAAGTGGTGGTGATAAAATAATGACCAATAACTTCAGTTTTTCCCCAACTGGAAAACTGCCCAACAAATGGAGGAAAAACACAGTGATCCTTATGTCTAAGTACAAAGGAGATACGCAAAAATGTAGCAATTACTGACCCATCTATTTAATGAGTTGTGATGAAAAGGTGATACAAAATTATCAAAAGACTTCATTCAGATGGAGCCGCTGCATCAAGTAACAACCAAGTTATAATCTAGTCAGACGAACTATGTGTGAAAATGTGACAAGCTTTTTGTTAGTTCACTACTTGAAATCTGTGTTCTCACTGACTCAGAAAGCAGGCAGACAGTACTTTTCAGACACTCAGAAATCAGTTTATTCATGAAAATTCTCTCTTTTAATAAATTTCTACTGTATTTTTTGAATAAGCTACTTCGGCAGAAATGTTGTTCTTGTAACTTAAGACATTCTTACCAGCGTACGTATACAAACTCTGATTTATAATGTGGTGTAACAAACATTCCACAAATCAAAGTTACCAACCACCAGGAATTCTCAGACCTATTATTATCTTAGCTCTAGAGAATAATGACTCTAAGATGCACTTTTGCTCAGATATGAAGTGACTTCAAATATGATTTGTATTGTATCAAAGCTAGGTTGCAGATCTAAGGCCAGGTTGTCATCTTTCCACAGGGAAAACTCATGGGAGCAGGGGATTAAGAAGAAAATGAATCATTTCTTCAGCTGGGGGAGTGAGGTTTACCATCCTGTAGAATGAGCAGAGAATGCAACATCCAAAACCTGCAATCTCGGTTGTGTCTACTAGAGGTTAAGGTCATCCACCCAGAGTCCCTGAACTCCTGCATTGCTTCTCACCCCCCTATGGTTTATCCCTCACACCCTTCTCCATCAACCCGTTTTTTGCAGACTCAGTGTTGCCACAGAGGGGGTTACAGTTTTTTTCTGGGTTAACTTCTGAGTGGATTCTGTTTTTATGCATGTCCTCAGCTCTCTCTTCCTTCCCCAGAACCCTCCCCATGCATGGGTCTCAATCCTAAATGGCCTGGGGACCAAGAGGATAGTGCCATGAAGATGACACTATCTCCTTCCATTTGCACACCCCCTTCTTACAAAGTCATCTCCATGCTCAGATCTCTGTAGGCCAGTCAACCCCACCCCCACTGATTATATGTAGGGCTACTTGAGCATTCAGTTTTAGAATGAGCTGAGCATTCTGGCACTGACCCAGCTAAGCATGGAAGGGTATATCTGTTCATCCCCATCCAATGTTTGAATATTTCTTGGGCTCAGGCCCAGAGTGCTCAGTCCCATGCAGTATTGAGTCTATTACAGGTTGAACCACTCTAGTTCAGCACTCTGTCACCCAGCAACATCTGTAACCTGGCATGATTTTAGTTAGCCTGCTGACCAGTTGGCATGAGTGTGGCCAAGATTCCCTTGGTCCCATAAAGTTTGTTTATAGCCGCCAGTCCTGGCTCTCAGTGTTCCGTGCTGTTATTTAGCTGTAATTTACCCCTAAATGTCTTCTGAGCCCAGTAAGCAGTGGAAGTGTTGGTAATGTGTGAGACAATATTGAGCTCCCATGGTCCAGCAAATTCCCTTGTCTAGCATGGGTCAGGGCCCCAGGGTGCCTGATTAGAGAGGTTCAACCTTCATATTAATACTCCCATTACTATTGTAACTGACCCCATTGCAGGAGTTTGGGTGCAAGTAGTGGTACTCTGTCCCCTCTCTTCATGGGGTTCCATAAACACTTGCCCATTCAGAGTAATGCAGGATTGCTTAGCTAGGGCTGCCTGAAACTAAAGAGTGTAAATATCCTGGATACATTGATGGCTATAAAAGACCAAAGCAGCATTTCCTAGTTCAGACCCTTATGTCAGTCCCTGTACAATACAGGAGTTCAAAGATAAGAGTATGGTTACTACCACTAAGCTAGGGTTCCCAGATTTCTAACGGCTTGTAAGTGGACCCCTGAGGCCCTGCTGCTCACCCCACCTCTTCTCCTGAGGCCCTGCCCTGCTCTACCTGTTCCTACATGGTCCTGCCTCCGTCACTTGTTCATTTAAATTTCAGCAGGAAGGTTTAAGTTGGACATAAGGAAAAAATTCCTAACTGTCAGGGTGGTCAAACAGTGGAATAAATTGCCTAGGGTGCTTGTAGAATCTCCATCACTGGAGATATTTAAGAACAGGTTAGATAAATATCTGACAGGGATGATATAAATGGTGGGTGGCCCTGCTGTGAGGGCAGGGAGCTGGACTTGATGACCTCGTGAGGTGCCTTCCAGCTCTAGTATTCTAAGATTCTCTGACTTCCTCTCCTTCCCCCGTCACTTGCTGGATCTTTTCAAGGAGCCTGCCTGAAAATAGGAGGCAGCATCAGCTGAGTAGGGACTGGCAGAGCTTAGTGGCCTGGCATTTCACTATGCCCCATGGTAACTGGACTTTTGGTTCAGTTGTCATTTGGGGTTGCCAAGGACCCTTTGCAACTGGACTTTCTAGTCAGAAACTGGGCACCTGGCAGCCCTAAATTACACCCAGGCACAGAAGCCAACAACCAGGCTCTCCAGATAATACACAAGCAACTCTATCTTCAGTGCCCTCCAGTCTGTTTTCTTCTGCTGGCCCCTGCCACCAAAATGGGTTGGATTGGTGCCTAGCTTTCAGTCTTCCATCCCCAATTCTTAGCTTGCCTGTTATGTGGCTTTCACTGCATAGCCAGCTCCCAGCTGTACTTCGAGCGCAGTCATTCTCAATGAGGAGTACATGTACCCCAGGAGTACGCAGACATCTTTGAGGGGGCACATTGACTCATCTAGATCACTGTTTCTCAAGCTGGGCACTGAAACCAGGGGACCACAGGGCGGGTTTAGGGTTGTCATAGGTGCAGGGCCAATATTAAGGCATGAAAAGCAGGGAAATTGCCTGGGACCTCATGTCATAGGGAGGCCATGAAGCTAAGGCTACATCTACACTATGAGATATATTCTGAATTTATTAAAATTGATTTTATAAGACCAGTTGTTTTAAATTTTATTGTGAGTGTCCTCACTTCCCACAGGCTCCCAACAAATTCAACATATCGCTTCCACGCTGAAATCACCAAACATCCACTGCTGCAGCAGTGCATTGTGGGAACCCATCCAACAGGTCCCTCAGCCCTGCATTCAGAGCCAAGAGTCAGGCGCAGCAGGGCTGTCTGCTTCCCGGGTCCCTGCAGCTTGGGGGGTGGGGTGGGGATGCAAGAAACTGACAGTGCGGCAGCCCTGGTCAGTTTCCCAGCTCCCGCTAGTACAATAAACTCTCCTTTTAATGAACTAGTGGGAGGAAGGGTTGTCTATTTTTCCCAATAGCCCATTAAATGTGGGGGCTTCCTCTCCCTCCCCACAGGCTCCCCCAACCCCAGTCCCACACCAACTTCTCCCCAAAGACAACTTCCTTAAAACAACTCACCCGAGAAAAAACACCCAAAAACACTCCTCCTGCCAAAAAAAAAAACCTCTCAAAACAAAACCCAAAACCCTGCTGCTCATCAGCTCTGTTGGAGGAGCTTCTGGAGCCTGCTGGCTGGGGGGCACCTGGTCGCAGGTGGCCCACGGCACCTGCAGGGTAGGTACCTGGCCGCACATGGCTGGAACCACCTGGGAATGGGGTGCCTGACCCCGTGCCACAGGACTGCAGCAGCCAAGTTTCTCAGCTCCTGCTAGTAGCGGGGAGCTGGGAGCCAGGTGCAGCCCATAGCTTTGTGGGATATTGGTATTGGTCTTGTATTGGTCTCCCAACAAAAGTCCAGATGATTAAAGTCTCCCATGAGAACCAGGGCCTGTGATCTGGAACCTTCACTTAGCTGCCTGAAGAAAGCCTCATCTATCTCATCTCCCTGATCTGATGGTCTATAGCAGACACCAACTACAACACCACCTCTGTTACTTCCGCCTCTAAGCTTAACCCAAAAACACTCAGCTGGATTTTCTCCTTCCTCATCCTGGAGCTCTGAGCAATCATACTGCTCCCTCACATAGAAAGCCACTCCTCCTCCTTTTCTCCCGTCTGTCCTTTCTAAAGTTTATAACCTTCCATGATCATGCTCCAGTTATGTATTAAGTCCAACAGGAATTGTTCCATACACTCTGGAAGGAGTGTCTGTAAGTGTGTGGGTCTTGGAGACTTCATTGCCAGACCATTAGAACTGTAACCCATTTCCTAGGTTTTGCTGAAAGCGCTCATAGCTGACTGTTGATTTTAATAGCTTGTGCGTTGCTAGCTCTGTGCATAACCACATTTGCATGCCTTCCCTGCTGGGTAATGTTTAAAAAATCTAAAATTAGTGGAGCTGGGGTGGAAAAGTCATCCCAATTGTGGGAACTCCTTTTGAATACACAATACGCTCTCTGGGAGGGCTCTGGGAAAGACTGCGGACATGCTGGGAGTGAAGATCCTACAGGAAATGCTTGCTCCAGGGCTGCTGCAGCCCTATAGTCCACTTGGAACACAAGAACAAAACTCAGAAGCTCATGCAGCTCAGGAAGACAGAGGTGCTGGAATGATTTTTTAGGATGGGGTGCTGAGCTGCACCCCCCCAAACCTGCTTGCATCCCAAGCTGGGGGTCACACCTAGAGTTGACAGGTCTGTCTGACCAGATGCTGCAACCTAGCCACAACCAGAGGTGGCTACGGGGCACTGGGGCAGCAGCAGGGCCTGGAGTGGCAGCACAGCCTCCAGGGTCAGTGGCTGGACTCCACGGACAGCCGTCTGCAGGGGAAGTGGCTGGCAAGACCCCAGGAGGTGACAAAATCAATTGGATCAGCGGGACCCTGGAGAGGCCACGTGGAGTCACAATATGGGGCTGGTGGGACCCTGGAAGGGCCACCTGGAGGCTGGGACATGGGCCTAGTGGAGCTGTTGGCAGGGCTAGTTCCTGGTTGCAGGGAAGCTGGGTGGGAAACCTGGGGGTGTTGCAGCACCACCTACAGCTCTGCTTCCTATGCCTATGCAGGAAGATCTGATCCTAGACCATAAACAGGGCCCTAATCTATGTCTGGTCCTGAGGGAATAAGCTTGTAAACTGAAGCAGCAGTCACGAAACCTTTCAGAAGCCGGCAAAGCTGCTCCCCAGCCTGCTTCTCTCTCTGCCTTCCTCTGACCGGGATGTAGGCTTGCTTTTGTGTTCTTAAGTGTTGCTCTTCTCTATTCTTTAGGTAAAACGTTACGTACAATTTTATGCCAGCAGCCAAGGTGAAAGCTTCCGGAACTTCCTAAAAACTAACAATTGTGAACACAAAGCGCCACTAGGTGTGGATTTTCTCAAATCCATTTTATATTAGGGCTCTTGTTTCAGATAGGATTGTAATGCTCCAGTTTACCATGAGTGGTCACAATACAAGAGGAATTAGAGTCTTCTAGAAGATAGAGAAGGAGGAGATGCTAGCTCACCTTCTGTACCTGCAACCCAAAGGAAAAGGTTCCTAAAAATATAGAGCATTGTCAACATCACATGCTCAAAAAACTTGTCAGTACCCTCTCAAAGAACAGAAAAGAAAACCCTTAAGCATCATGAGTATTGTGATGGGTTTCCTTTATTTCCTTCTTTAGTTTCTGAAACTTTGTGGTTCATTTACATGAGATGTTTATCCAGAAGAAGGAAGGCTAGAAACATTTTTAAAATGAAAGTGGAGCTTCTTGTGCAATCTTTTGATTGCAACAGCTGGGGCTTTATGAAAAACAGCAGATAATAGGACACTTTCAATAAAATCACAAGAGTTGGCAACACTGATTGTGTATCTAAGTTTGTTGCCGAGTCATAGGACTACATAGCTGATGTTACAGATGGCTTGGCAAAATAAATCCAATACCTAAATCTGAATCTTGGGAATCTGTATCTACATTTGCAGCAGTTTCTATTGTATCTGTTTGTATTAAGAACCAGTCTAAGCTTGTGAACATTATAACCACATCACACAGCATTAGCAATAGGCACAGTAAAACTTTTCCTACATGCTGGATCTGTTTGCTTAGCAACTCTTTAGAATACTTGCCACTGGACAGTCTTTCTGGCATTGTTCATACTTCAGATGACACATTCAAGACCAGTTACAATACCTATAATGTAATGCTTTCTTTAGGCCCTTTCTTAGCTGTTAAGATTGCTTTCAGCTGTGGTGAAACACTAGAGCTGTTATAATGCAATTACCAGAAAGGGAGAACAATTTTCAATTCCAACAGCAAAGTGTTTTGTTTTGTGTCTTGCACTAAGGATTCAAGCGAAAGCCCTCCTCCTTGTCCTTCTCACAGCAACGTTGTGAGCAATATTTCTGAACACTTGTCACCAGCCCTAGGAGAGAGACAGCTGAAACCTAGTTGTGCAGGGTTTTTTTTTTCTTCAATTAAATGTAACTCTTTTCCTGAAATGAAAGCATTCCTTTACAAGTAATCAGAAAGATATACAAAGCAGAGGAGCTGCGAGTCTCTTTAAACTCTTTAGAATTGTTGGGGGTTTTTAAGAAAAATTATGGCTTAGGAAGTCTTATGAGCCCCCAGAGCTTCCTCAGTCAGGAAATCTTGACAAAATTCCCATTATCTCACCAAGCCTAAGGCTAATATGCATAGTTGTGAGTTTGCTTAGATCTAATGAATAATGATCATACTGCTTCAATTCACTGTCAAATCAATTTAGTAGTAAAGTTATAGTAATAATATCACAGTAGAATTGAGTCCCCATTGACACAGAGTGGGTCTTTGTAATTTAGTGCATTGGTGTGGGCTAAACTGAACAGCACAAAAAATATTACACCATCATACATAGCGAGTATATATTAGGGGGCTATAACATCAATAGCAATGCACACCATCAAGTCAGTGGTGCTGAAAATGGTATAATTTACATATTGAGGGCAACTGTTCTTTGTATTGCTATCAAAATGACATGGATCGCATCATCGCATTCCAGTAGCTATTTCTTCCTTTATCATTCCTGTGCGACAGCTCAGATTTATCCATTTGACTTCACGACACTAGGAGAGGTTTAAGATGAACACTCATTGTGGCGTGTGAAACATGCACTAAGTCACCTCTTAAGCATAACAAATTGTGATAAGGTCTCACAGAGCACTGGATTTAAATAACGGGAAATATGGTATACGCCAACAAAGTGCAGGGAATTTAGAATTAGACAGATACTCCATCCTTCATCACAGCCTCTTGGTACTGCAGCTCAGCCTTATGCAGTGGGCAAGGGCAACCATAGTTTGTCTTCTTCCTGTTTTCCTGGATTTTGTCATTTTGTGACAGGGGTTCACCCTAATCAAAACAATTGTGAATGTATGGGCCACACAACACCTCTGGGGCAACTTGAGCAATTTCTTACATGAGGACGTAGTATTAGGACACAGAGTTGCAGTGAAGGCTGTGTATGGGCTAAACTTGACTCAGCCACTGAGACCAGTACAGGGATAGTGCGTCCAGTTCTGAGGTCCCAATTTTTAAAAGAATGTTGAAAAACTAGAGGATGCGGAGAAGAGTCTGGGTAAGACTCTATGCTTGTGGCATCCAGGAGATTGGACTAGATGATGTAATGCTCCTTTCTACTCTTAAAATAAAGCCTGGCCAATCGCTGCACTGAAGGAGAGAGTCGAGGGACTGAACCTGAAACATGAAAAAATTATTGCTATGAATAAGGAAAAAAACATAGAAAATAGTTGAATGGGATTTTTGACGGGCTATTTTTCAAAGTCAGTTCAAGAACCCCACTACAGAAAGCAGCGTTCGTTCACAGGCTATAAATAACTCTAGCTCAGACCATAACAATGGCTCCGTGTATGCTATTGGCAGAGTGAAACCAATACAGTCTCTGTGAGAAAGCAAACTATTTCAGCTGTGCTTGCCGGCTGAAAAAGATTTGTTTTTTTTTTCATGTTTTGCCTTGTGCTTAAGTCAAAATATCTTTTGGTTCATCTTTATTATTGTTTCCAGTACCAGTTAACTTTATAACAACAGGGACGGTAGACAATACTGCATTGTTCAGCATAGTTTTCGTGCTGTTGGACGTAGCCAGACTTAACAGGCCAAGGAACAACAACCAATATGTCAGATATTTTTAAGAACATCTGAATTACAAAATTCTTTGATAAAGGAATGAAGAGTACTAGACTTACCGTTGTATAACAAAGGCTGGTGGTGCACCTTATTCATATCACAGATATGTTTCATAGTTAATGCTCTTATTTCCACTCTTGTGTGACAAGGGGCCCCAAATGAGTTTGGAGCTCTTTTATGATAGACACTGTACAAATTCGTAGAGCATGTCTACACGGACCATCTTCCATTGATAGAACAGGCTTTTGTCAAAGCTCACAGAGCACCACACAATAAAAGCACTCTGTTGAGAGTGTCAGCAAAACGCAGCTGTTCAAGTGACAGTGTTATACCTCTCCTTGTTCGGGAATAACGGTTCTCTCAATACTGTTTAATTGACAAAGTGCCCCTGTAGATGTTCTGGGGCCTCTTCTGTCAACAGAGGGGTCCTCCAAGTGCTACCAGCCTGCTGGAGCCAGGAGGCACTCTCCCCACCACCCTGACCTCTCTGATCCCAGCCCCGGTCATGTTTAAAGGTACAGGAAGCCTAATAGGCTCCATCCAGAAAGCTGGAGGTGTGGCTAAGGCTGCCAGCATGTGTGCTGCACCCCACTTCATCAGCCACTCTCTGGAGTCCTTAATGCATGTCCCACCCTGCCTGAGACTCTGTTTGTGGAGCCAGAAAGTGGACCCCCCTCCTAGTTTGGGCCTGCGATGAAGGACCTGCTGCTCCTCTGGGACAAGGAGCTCCTCATCCTGGACCCCCTTGCTAAAAGCTGGAATGCCCCTGGCTATGAGCACATCACCCATGCCCTGGCTACACATGGTCACCCCACAGGCACCCTGGAGTACCTGCATGCCAAAATTAAGGAGGTGTGCCGGGGCTACATGTGTGCCAGAGATGCCCACTGTGGGGGTGGCCATCTGTGCCCACCTTTAACAGCTGGACAGCATGCTGAGGGGAGATCACAGCACACCAATCCCAGAGGCCCCTGTAACTGGGATGCTGGCACAGGAGCTGGGATTGTCATCCAAGCCAATGGAGGGGATGCCGTCCAACCCTGACTCTAGCCAGGGCACCTGGTAATTGCCCTCTCCTCCAGCCTTTCCAGGGCCACACCATCAACACAGACATCCCCAGACCTCTTCTCAGGAACACCCAGTGAGCCCCCGCACAGTGCAGGTGCACATGAGACAGGAGTGGGGGCTGACAGGGCATGCCACAGGCCCATGCCTGGAACCCACATGTCCCAGATTACCACCTGGACTCTGTGGGCATTGCTGTCAGCCCTCGGGGGGGGAGGCAGCCAGTCCCTGCCACACTTGGGATTGGGCCAGCTGTACAGGTGACAGGCACACCGCATACACCCCACTACATGCTGCAGTCCTCAACTCACAGGCATGTCTGCAGGTGACACCCTGAATCTACCACCACGGACAGTGTCGCCCCTCATTCGCCCTCCCCGTCAGGCCACTAGCCTGTCAGGCTGGTCTCCGTGGGCGATGTGGTTGGCCCATCCCCATCACACCACTGTGTCCCTGAATGCCCCATGATCAGCCAGTCCCACCATTGGGAGCTAGCGGGGCGCCTTCAGATCTGCCTGGTCACCTGAGGGGGTGAGCATGGCTGGGACACTATGCTGTCAGAGGCCTGCTCTGCAGGCTCTCTCTCAGGGTTGTCTTCCCAGATGCGGTCGTAGAGACAAATGATGGTCAGTGGCACAGCCATCGGGAACAGGTCCACAGTTCTGGGCATGCCATGGTCACAGTTGGGAAGGATGGGGATTGTGGGGAGGGGAAGGGTGTTGGGTCAGAAGGGTGAGAGGGTCACAGAGGATAAGTCTCAAGAAGGGTGAGGGGTCAATAAAGGTAAAGAGCAGTTTTGAAAGAGCAATGTCTCTCACAAACAGCAAGGAGTCTACAACAACTTAAGTTTCTCTCCAAGAGGTAGGCAACACTCGGCATGGGCAGGGAGTGTGGGTTGGGGGGCTGCCTTTTAAGGGTGCATGGAGGCAGCATTCCAGGAAGGGCTTTCACTCCATGTACGCCTGCCTTCCAGGCTTATGGAGCTGGTTCTCTCGACAGAGTGGCCGGTGCATGTGGACACTCTCTGTTGACAGAAGCAACTTGCTTTTGTGAGCTGTTTTAGTGTAGGGATGCAATCTGCTGAGAGAGGTGGTGGTGTTTAAACTCTGTTGACAGACATGCCTCTTGACAGAGGCTTCCCATTAAGATGTGGCCATAGAAGAATTTGGCAGTCCCTGCCCAAGGGATCATACAGTGGAAAAGACAAATACAAACAATGAAGGAAGAAGAATCAGAAGCAGAGGTGTGGTGACTTGCCCAAGGCCAATGTGGTGGCTATGGTAGAGCTGGAATTTGACTCTAGGGCACTTGCCTCCCAATGCAAGGTCCTATCACTGGGTCACAGAATCAATATATTTTCCTCACATAAGTGCCTATTACTATGATGGCTGCCATCTTTTCTGACACACTGGGGATTGAACTATGGACCTCTAGAGTTAAAAGCATGAGCTACTGTACAGATCATAATATGAGGACTTCAGTAACTCAGCCAGAGCTTGCAGTTCTACCATAAGAGTGGGAAGGCAAGTTTCCACAGCCTGCAATGTTCAGGTCAGACTAGGTGATCATGATAGTCTCTTCTGGCCTCACAGACTGTGAGTCTATATCCTCTGCCAATTTGAACATGCAGTGGGGTCAGGGAACAACAACATACACTACTCTAACTCCCATAGAGACTCCTCCTTCCTCTTCCTGGATGTTGTGGTTTTTTTGTCTTCTCTTCCCACCATAAATTAAGTTCTATTCCACCAGAAATTGGTACACTTACCCAGATCTCGAATTTCGGATTGCCCATTCCAAAACCATATTCTGGCCGGAAGAGAGAGTTTTATAACCACGGCATGTTCTTTCCCAGGCATGGGCCAGCTTCCTGATGACCTCAGTCATTTCAAGAGGAACAAATGAAAGTCATAAAACCTGAAACAGAGTCATCCAAAAATTTTCCAACTCCCTGAAAACATCAATAGAAGCTGTTGCTATGTCTGATCTCAGATTTTACTCTGAATTTCTGCTTGCATTATAGCTTACTTTCTGGCTATATGGACATGGTACATAGACAGAGTGCTGGATGTTTAGTGTTTTACAGCACAATACTAACTACAGTTGGTACCAGAAAGGAAGTCATGCCTCTGGTTTGTATTCAGGAACAAATCCCTTTATTAAAAACAAATTAAGATGTTCTTGCTTGCCTGACCATGTTGAATACATGCTGGGGTCAGTTCTACAGCAAGATGTCCTTCTAGTCCATACCTCATACCTTTTGTTCTCTCCCACTCATGGAATGGCCAGAAAGAGTTGGCTGAGCCTTTTCCTAGGGAAGCCTTTTATTCCACTGGATAAGGGTAGCCTCCAGGCCTGTGAAGTTACATACTTCTAGGGTGTCTGATGGTTCAGGTCAGACCAGCCACCTCTGAGGCCTGCCTCGAAGTCTGTATATCTTCTTCCTCTTGGTCATTAATCCTTCCAACTTTGACCCATCTGATAGATGTTGCAGGGCAGGTACAATTATGTCTGTTTGCAGGAGAAACAATGCCTCCATGCTTTGGCCTAATGCGTGCTTTATACACCCCGTTAAAGGTGAATAGTAACAGAAAGGTAGCCATGTTAGTCTGTACTCCAACAAAACAAAGCAGCAGCAATGTAGCACCTGAAAGACTAGCAAAATGATTTGTGTGGTGATGAGCTTGCGTGGGACAGAGCCACTTCTTGTCCTGCGAAAGCTCATCACTGAATAAATCATTTTGTTAGTATTTAAAGTGCTACATTTCAGCTGCCTGGTAAAGGTGGTTCAGTGTCATACCGCAAGCAGTACAGCATGCTTTTCACATCAGCTGCTTCCTCTAAATCCAGGTCAAATATTGCTTCTCGAAAATTACTACTTAATTTAACGACCAGATTCCTTATCAATATTTCCGGTATCTTAGTTCAAGAAGTTAGGCTTACTGCTCTTGAGATCCATATTCTCTATTTGTCCTCTACTGCTGACATCCCTGTTCCCTTTACTGAGCTACCAAAAACATTGCTAAAGGCTTCTATTAATCTCACTGCTTCCTTTTGAACTCTTGGGTGTAAATCATCTTGTCCTCATGCCAGCTTTTAATATTTCTAGTGTTTAATCTTCTGATGTGACGCAACTGCAAAGTCTCTTTTAAATATTTTGTTTCCTACCCTTGGGGAATTACATCCAGGTTTCTGAGGTGTTACCATTTCTCAAATGCATTCTTCAGCTCAATATTCATGAAAGGAGAAAGGTAACAACCTGGAGGCTTGGACCCATTCCTCCAGAGATAAGCAATGAAATATTTCAAGACTTTGACTGCATTATGTTAGCTGCGCAGTGATCTCATCTGTTACCAGTAGCTTCCCACCCCAGCCTCACGATCAGCTTCAGTACAGTGTTTTTATACATCTGCCTGTTTTTCATGGCTTTAAAGAATGAGTAATTCTTTATCTTTACTTCCTTTGCTACTTCTATTCCCTATGTTGGTTTGGCTTTCTTTATCAATTCTCTTGCACTCCTTTAATTTTTTTTCCCCCAGCATACTGTACCCATTTATCATCTGCTCTACCTGACATTTTAGATAGCCAATAAACTGACTTCCTTCCTTACCCATGCTGCAAAGCTCCTGAGGACTATTTTCATTTTCACTCCATTTACTAAATACACACACATAAAAGATTTTGTCTCTTCTGTGTGGCCATGAAATGAAATAAAGGGCAATAAGATTCATCCTCCAAGTCCCTCATGGATACACGGGCTCTACCCCAAACCACAAGTCTAATCATGATGTGCATGTTCAAAACTCTTGCCTATAAGCAAAGGTAGAAGGTGGAAGAGATAGAGAGCAAGTGGAGTCGTGACTCAGCTTTCTCAAATCATGCCAAGCAATAGAGCCTAGGAAGAGTTAGTGTCTGGTAATAGAGTGATGCGGAATACTCCCATCATTTTGTGCTGCTGAAATGCAGAGGGGCTGGGTGAGTCACGGTTCCCTTCTGACAGCAATGAAGGGTCCTGTGGCACCTTATAGACTAACAGAAAAGTTTTGAGCATGAGCTTTCATGAGCACAGACTCACTTCATCAGATGCTGGTCTTGGTTCCCTTCTAGCATTTCTCCTGGGGCAGCACAGCTGTTCACTCATGGATGCGAGTAAATTCTCAGTCTGGCTCAGAGTATGGTGTTATTGTACGCACTCCGTTAAACTGTTCTCCTGCATCTTTGTGAATACAAAACCCCCCCCCCCTATGTTTGTGACTTACCGTTTGGCAGTCTTCCATTAGAACCAATGCCCCAGCATAACAATAAATCCAAGGTCTGACCACTTTGACTCTTTAATGGCCAAAGGGCCTTTTTATAAGGGCAGACTATGTATGGAACTACTGAAAATGGCAATTTGTGTGGTACATGTGAATTGGCTAGGTCCAAGAAGTACTAGAAATCTCGCAAGAAAGCCCAGTTTACGCTACAGAAGTTTGGAGAACCGTTCACACTTCTGGATATTTATCCAAAGACATTTAACTGAGCAGACACTCGGTCTTTCCAGCCTGCCCATCAAGGAGCAGTATTTTAGATACCTGATTTTTTGTAACAAAGTTCATAATCCATTCCTTGGGATTTGGTGTTATCTAGTTTTCAATGTCTTCTAGGCAGAATAAGATGAATATTCTCACAACAAATTGTGTAGAAGAGGAAGCACGTTTCACGTGTGGGTAGTAGGGCCAGATTATTTTCTAAATAGCTGTACAAGTACACTTAACTTCCGATGGGAACTGGGTATGTAAATGATGGCAGGACTGGCATGGAGTTCTTCATGTAACTACCTTTCTTTATTGTCTGTTTTCTGTCCAATGCTTTTTTAAAAATTTCTTAGTGAGTGAGGCCTCAGTTCTGCTCCAAAACACATTTTAGATGAGAGGATCTGCAGTTTGGGCTGTCCTGGTATAGGCAGAGCCAGAAGCATCTTATTTTTTGAGGTCATTTTATGTTTTCCCCTTGGGTACCACATTTAATTTAGCTAACATTTGAGTTCTGCCCAGTAGCCTTCTGAACATAACTTTTCTGCTCAGTTTGTTCATTTTCATTAAACTAGTCAAGCCAGTTGAATGTCCTGTATGACTGTCAATGCTCAACACCACGTAGATCTCTCCTCACATCCATATTTGTAATAGTCTGAGCTATACCATTCTTGTTACAGGGATGACATTCTGTTCTGCCTTTCCTGAGCAGCAGCTAGGTCAGGACAATGAAGTCATCTTGTTCAGAAAAGGATGCCTTATTGTCTTCAGTCTGGTACTTCAGGGCCACATTTCGTGCATATGTGGCTAACTGAGGATCTTATAACCAAAGATATTGCTCCTTCTCCTGGAGTCATTAGTTACTGCACATTTAAAAAAACACAACACAGCCAGCAATCCTGTAGCACCTTACAGACTAATAATTTTATTTATTAGGTAGCAAAGTTTTGTGGGCAAGACCCTGAGGTGGTTTTTAAGGTGCTACAGGATGGTTTGGGTTTCTTTTTTTCTTTTTGTGTGAAGCTACAGACTAACACAGCTACCCCTCTGAGACGCTGCACATTTTTTGTCATGGTACTAAACTGTTGTATATCAGTTTTTAAATAGCTTTCTCTTTTGGCTGAGTACAACATAAACCATTCCTTATTTCTGCCACATAGGAAAATATTTGGAGATGTCAGTTCATATCTGACCTTTTAATGCTGATTCATGATTTCAACAATCACTTGCTGCAAGACTATGTCATGGTCTTCCTGAAGGCGTTTGTACAATTATGGATAATGATAGCTTTTACATGATATTAATGACAGGGTATCTCACCATATTAGACACTTTCATTTCTCACCCTGTGCTCTTAGGATTTTTCTAATGACTATTAACACCACAAATATGACATGGTGTTAATCATTCTAGCCAAAAAACCATTGCTTCAGCTCAGTTATCTTATATTCTGTATAAGACAGTGGGTATAATCAATGTCCATGTTAAAGGTAGGGGATAAGAAAATCATTACAGCCACATGACATTAAAGGGCTGAGGACAGACAGGGTTTGGTCCTGAGTTTGCTCCTAAAGGTGGGTTCTCCTGTGGCAGGTACAATACTTCCAATTAGGTGGGTGACTGCAGGTCTAAGAGGTTCACTTTCACAGGAAGAGAAGCAGGCTTCCTTCCCAAACAACCCTAATTTTTTGGCAAACTTGACCAAAGAAAAGATCAGCTCCACACGTATATGGAAAGAAACATTGTCTCCTTTTCTATTTATCAATGATTGTGGGAGAATTATTGCAGGAGGAGGCATAGGATTCACAGTGATGATGACTGGACCAATTGTTGAGTCTATATTAGCCTTACGTGTGTAGTTAATCCCTGATGCTTTCAAGGAATATGAAGAACCCACAATGTAACACTATGCATAGTGGGAAAGAGCCTTCTATTACTCGTGTTGCTCAGTTAACATTTCAAAAATGAGTTTCATTTACCCTTATCTTCGCATATAGAAGAGCAAATATTATTGCTGATGTCAGTGGGAGGTAGGCACACGTAGGGGATATCTGATCAGTGCTGAGATATGCCATGCAGCTCTGAGAGCAGCAATGTGTGCTTAACCTTTGCAAAATGAGAGCAAGAAAAAAACAAAATAAATACTTGCCAAGGTAATCACCTCCTTCGTATCATCTGTCAGTTTTATAACACTCAGCTGCTCAGAAGCAGAGGGGAGTTAGCCTGTAAAATAATTCTCATACAACACTGAAGATAAATCCAAAACACTAGCACAATTACAGAAATGGAAATTTGCCATCTCCTTGTAGAGGCCACTTGTATTAAAATAAATGTAATTAATCAACAATTATCAATGTGCCAAAACAGGAGCTTGTGATTACTTCTCTAGCATGTGACCCCTTTTTGCTACAAATACAAAACAAAGAGCTTTGGAAAGGACTGAACAGCAAGAAGGGAAGCTGAAATAGCAGCCCTACTTCAGTCTCTTCACAGTGCTGTCTTCCCAGTGACTATGAGTCATCTCAGCACATATTTCACTCCACCACCTTGCCTTTTGTGCTAAGTGGCACTGTTCATCTTGGCAACAGAATTTCAGTTCAGCAGCACAACCCTGGAGTTGTTTTTCCTTTGATTGCTTTCTGCCATTGGGATTTTAAGTTCCCCTTGAGTTGTGTATCCAGCAGCCTAATCTGGGCAGGATATAGAAGGAAGAAAGCATGAACATGATTATAATTAGGTGCTAGGGTTTCTGAAGAATCTATTTCTTGAGCCCTTACTGTGATGATTTAGATCTTTGTCCTGCATAGATCATTTGAAAAAAATCACATGAGTTTCATTAATTGTATACCATGTGTTCATATCTTATTTTCATTAGTATTACACTGTGAAGTGTATTGGGCAGAGGGGACTTGGATAGTTCAATATTTTCACATGCCCTGGCCAGTCAGTTGCTTTCATCGGTGCTACTACTTACCTATAATCTTTCAAAGATAATCATGTCATTATGCACAATAAGATGACTATTTCAGCAATAAAAGATCAGATTAATATGTCAGTTGAAGAAGCAAGTCCTCCCTCCCCTGCAATGTGCCATATGAAATAGTCCCCCAGAGACCACTTGCGATAGCATTCATGCCCTATGCGTGACTCTCACACTGATATTTGGAAATAAAGCATGACTTTAGCTGACTTCTTTCCATATTCATCCTTATAAAATTGACATTATTATGTTTTTTTTCTACTGCAAATGTTACAGGTCATTTATTGTAACCTTCCTTCGAGGGATTTTCAAATGTCTTTATTCTGTTCTATGTAGATTCATAGACTGCACTTAACACCATAGCATCTGAGTGCCTTCAAGCAGTGCAGTAAGGCAAGAGAAGTAACATCTGGCACATTTTTCCTCTGATCTTATCTCTTATCTTATCTCAGCAGGAAGATGGTGTGGTGGTGGAGTCTCTTGGTTTAGAATGTTAATGTGCACAAAAAACATTCTAGATATTTCTGGGGATGACAAGGCCAAAAGAAATGTGATCTTAAAGCTGAAGTGAAAGGGGGATGAGGTTTATGATGCTCCTTGTTTCCTGGAAGGGTTAATGCCACAAACTGCCCAGCTCCCATGAAAATTCCATCTGTTATTTATATTGCAGTAGCGCCCAAAAGCACTGGTTAACTTCAGGCCCCTTGTACAACTGTACAGGAAGAAATGCTCCTGTCCACAAGAAATGTCCTGTCCTGTCTCATCTCTTTATTCCCAGTCTGTACTTACCCCTTTCATCCCTATGATCTAGACCAAACTCCACACAAATCTGTCCATATTTCTCTCATGAAGCTATTTTTCTAAAAGCTCTTTTAGATCCTTGAAGAATACAGTCTGAACTAGCATTTGTGCACCTTTCCAGGCATGTAACCTCAAAGCATTGATAAGGATGGAAGTAGATTAGCATCATCCCACTTTCGCCATGAAGGTACTTACAGTGCCACAATAAATCCTACACAATTGCATGCTTAATACAATGTATCCCAAAGTACTAACCATAATTCAATAAAGTTTAACTGAATGCAAGAATGTTTAATCAGGATATTGCAGAAAATTGTCAGTTTGTTATGTCTCCTACAGAAGTGGCTTTAGCTAGGGTATGGACGAGGTGGCCTCTCTTTCATAACCTTTCACAACTTCACATTTCATCTGTTCAAACATTTTGCTAGCAAACCAGCATACATCCTTTAAAAGTCTGTACAGTGTCACCTGATAACCATCCTGCATAATCTTCCTCACTAATTACCTATGGGGGCTAAGCTTTCACATGGCCCTTCTTACCCCATGACCTCTGTAAGCCAGCAAAGCCCTTAAGCAGGTGGAACTTTTAAATATGTTTAATGGTCCTCTTGACTTCACTGAGGTTTCATTGCACTCAGTGGGATTATTCAGTGATTAAAGTAAAACATTCACATAAGTGCTTTGCTGGAGGGGGTTCTTGTCTGAAATCAGTAGAGCATGGAGGTTTCAACATTGGTCTCCACCCAGGTCTGCAAAGAAATGGGAATATTCTGTGTTCCCTTCTAAGGCCTTGGTGCAAGGGAGGCCACAGTCTGAATCAAAACTGTTCTCAAGAAGTCCTATCCCATAATATAAATAAAATGACACTATGCGTATTAAGCAGCATTTTTTTTATTTATACTTTTGCTCCTTCATCTATGGGGGTGGGTTGTCCATTTTTCACTTAAGAGAAATATGCAACCATAGCTGAAGCACTGAGGTCAGGCAGTGCTAATTGATGTGTATAGTCATCAGAGGAAGAAAACAGTCCTGATTAACATTGGCAGCCAGAAAACAATTTTCAATAGGCTGAAATGATTCAGCAATGCTCAGTTGTGAATGAAATCATAAATACAGTGAAAGGCAGGATCTGCCGTAGGTTCAGCTAGGATGAGGCAGCTATATCCATATAGCATGGTTTCCAGATATGTTTACTCTTGCATTCTTCTGTTTATTTGTACTTTCGAGCAGCAGGCCCCTAACAATGAATTTGTGGTCTACTAAAGCAGCATTACCAAATCCTTCCCTCCACCACTCCCCAAAAATCAAACAAAAAAAAAAAATCAAAAATTTATTGTTGGGCTACAGACAACAACTCTCCCCAGAAAAAAAATGTATATTATTTTGAGAATTATCTTCTCTCAGGCTATGTCTACACTAGACATAGAAGTTGACTGCCAATATGCAATTTAAGCTATGCCAATTGCATAGCTAAAATCAACTTAGCAGCAGTTGACTTCGATGTCCATCTACACAGAAGAAGGTCAATAGGACTATTTCTCCTGTTGACCTTCCTTAATCCTCACTGCTCACAAGGAGATCCAGGATTGCCTTTGACCCTAGAAAGTGCTGTTTTGTGCACGTGCAAAACAAAACCCCAAGATATCGACCCTGAGCAGGTCAATCTTCCCTGGTGGCATGGCTCTAGTTTCAGACGCTAATTTAGGAAAATTATGAATCCTTTTAATTGCTGTAGGTGACATTTATTTCAGGGTAAAAGATAAGTGAGTTTCTCAATGTGGTCATAAAGACAATGAGCATGCTAAAATAACTAATCAAATTTCACTCTTCGGGGTGTAAACAGATCATGCAAGAGTCAGGAAGGAGCTAGGATTTTTTAACTTCTAAAGGTAGCCTTGAAATATTGGCTCAGAATATTATGGAGCTTTTTTTGCTTTGCTCTCATACATCAGTCATTGGCGTCTGCCCGAGAGAAGACAAATCTTATTTTGATGGTCTGATCTGGTATCTCAAGTGTTTTTTATTCTTTCTTCAGTAGCCAGTGTCTGAGCATAAGAGAACTAGTTTCACTTAGGCTTATAATCAACCCATTTTCAAAACAGGAAACCAAATGTGGTGTGGAAATTTAGTAAGCCAGGCAGGAAGAAGACATACTCCTATTTAACTTGTGGCACACTATTAAGGGATCTATTGCTGTATTTCTTGCCATGGTAGGCCATAAGTATTAGAACCAGGGGAAGTGGGATGTAGTTTAGACTGCTAAAATAATGTACATTATGGGTCAAAAATTCAAGTGTGTGGGCAAATGTCCATCTGCTGTCACAAACAGTCTTTTATATGCATAAATAGGCACACATCCAAAATTTCAGGCACCAGTTTTGGAGCCCTGTTTGAATGCTTGTTCCTTTCTGTATGTGAGGGTCCTATCAGCACAGCTAAAGTCCAGGTTGTCAATGGACTTCACCAGACCCTTGGCAATGTGGGAGGGGATTGGCTGTAGGTGCCCCAGAAGGGGTGGAGCCTGCAGTGAAGGGGTGGGGCTCAGAAATTATCTACTCCAGACAGTCCTCAGCATTGCCTGGACTGATGGCCTTTTAAATCACCAGGCCTTAGAGCAACCCCCTTTGCCCACGAAGTCGGTGGCCCTGACTGAAGTCAAACTGAAGTTTTGCCATGTCCTTGTTAGGAGTAGGCATGGAGATGTATCACTCTGGAAGCACGCTGTAGTTTAGAATCAACTGTGTCAGCTGCGTGTCTTTTTATATACAGAACAGTCATGCAATCAAAAATACCAGAAATTTGCCAACGTAACAAAATACATTCCATTGCTACTTTCCCTCCATCCTAGGATTACAGGTTGCTCTTAGTCACAGCTAATCGGTGCTGTCACTAAAGAGCTCCATGTCCTCTAAGTGTCATGATAAAAGTTCTCAGACTGGTGGATAGTATGTCAGCCCATCTGCCTGAATCCAGCCAACAGGAAAGCATTTAATCTGAAGAATGACATCATCTGAGAAGGTTCTTTTTCTTCAAGTGGTTAGGGGACTGGACGCAGAGTTTGGGGACCTAAGTTGTATTCCTGGTTCTAATTGACCATGTCACTTTGGTTCTCTGTACCTCAGGTTCCCCTCCTAATCTTTGTCTTGTCTTTTTAAAATTTAAGTACTTTATACAATGGACATGCAGAGACAGCTGGCACCTCTAAGGACGTGTCTATTTTGCAAGAGAACACCTGTATCACTGTATCTCAGAGCCCAGGTCAATTGGCTTATGCTCACAGGGCTCAGGCAGCAGAGCTAAAATTGCAGTGTAGACATTTGGGATAGGGCTGGCTCTCTCTCACACACACACACACACACACACACACACACACACCCCTCAGTCCAGAAAGAGCCCGAATGCCAATTCCAATTTTTAGTCCCATCCTGTTCCCAAGTAAGTCGCCCCAGACCTGCTACAGTTGTATTATGGATCTTTTACTGTAATACAGACATACCATATGTAATGGAAGTCTAGGCCTCTGTCATTTAAAACCTAACACTATAAAAGTTGTCAGTAGTGTAAGCAACCTAAAATCTTCCCTAAAGATAGGAGGAGAGCAAAAGGGTGGGATAAAATCTCTTTAAAATGTACCTCAACCCAAAAGGATATCATGCCTGACATTTTTCCAATTATGATCTTTATTGAAATTTTGTGAACAAACAAAAATCCCACTCACAGCCCTAAATACTGTGCAAGAATAATCCCGGAGCATATTGATAGTAACATTTAAAATATAACAGCGTGTTTTATTGTTATCTACATCAGTGTTCTAAATAGATGTTTCTGTATCTATGAAACCAGTAAGTGAAACATCAATAAATTCTGACATTATGAAGGCTCTTAGTTTGTGATATGCTTGTCTATGCTGCTATAGAAATCTGACTGCTTGCCAAATGATTCCTGATGTACTAAAGTAATTTTGTATCTCTATATCTATTTCTGCAATTCAGGCATATTATCCCAAATGGGTATTTTTCCATCCGCTATATACTCAGGAGATAGTTTCAATGTGAATGCTGTATTTGAAAATTCCTTCAGACATTTGCAATATGCACTCAGTTTCTCAGTTTTCCATTTGTACAGAATAATCTCTTTGGCTACTGCCAGCACCTCTGACACCAACATTTCCTGTTTATTTGTCAACGGTCTTAAAAGACATGCTAACATCGGCAATCCAGCTGGGAGCTTTACTGAAGCAAGTTTTTCCAACACACTTGTCATGAAACAAAACATTGGGAACTACTGCCTGTATTGAAAATACTTTTTGTCTAGCATTAGCCCCATATTAGCTGCAAGTGAGCAAAGTTTGTGTCTAAAAACTGAGGCGTCTACTCCTGTAGTCAAAGGGCAAGTGTGTTAGACACAAGACAGATGTCACACATGCTGGCAATAGAAATGCCACGGTTCAAAAGACTGGCAGGACCATCCTGATGGGCACAGCATTTTTGTATTCTCTAAAGCAAGGAGAAAAGCTTCATGGTAAAATCAGGTCCCCTCACATCACAATGTAGCATCATGGCATGAAGATATTCCATCAGTTTATGTTGTGTTAAAATGATGTCAGCATGACCCTCGCACCTCATACTAACACTGCGCTAATGCAATATTTGTACAAAATATGCCTTGCGAGTCATCATAAAAGCAACCAAAACCCTGGTTATAATATAATTGTAAAATGCATGTGTTAACCTTATATCTGACATTATGAATTCCCCCCCTCTGATGTTACTACAACATACTTAAGTGTCCTACCCTAAGTTAGATGATACATGGGGCTGCACTAGATAGGAAACTGAGTATCTCTCAATATACATCTGATCAGTAAACAAAGCTAATCAGCCAAACTGTCAGGGGAGTTACCCTGTTCCTGAATTTGAGAGACAGAGAAGTACCATGGTTCGAACACCCCAGAGACTGAATCTGCAGGAGGGCTTCCTAAGACGAAAAATCCCCTTGGGAACATGAGGTACACAGTGCGAAAGACTATATGTTGTCTTTGACCATAATAGACAAAGAAACAAAGCAATCTGATCTTTATATTGGGTCCTGTGAGCAGGCTAGCCAGTAAAAAAAAAAAAGAAAAAAGCTGGAAAGTAGGCTTCAAAAAAAACAAAGCATCTTGAACAAATGTTGTATCTTGCTAGATTAATTTTTACTTTTCATATAAACCTAGTCAGGGCTGTGTTTGAAGGGAAGGATGTATCTACCCCAGTTAAATTAATAAACTGATTTACTGGGTTTTTAACACAACTCTAAACTTGATATCTTCTACACAATCACAGGGGCTAAGCACTGCAGAAAAACACCTTTGAGGAACTCTGGGGCTGAAGTTCACTGCATGTTACCTGTGAGGTGAGATTTAGGCTGGCAGAGCCTTAAAGCGGTTGCTGGTGAGGAAGACAATCTGGTGTGACAGGGACCTGAGACATACACTCTGATTACCTTGAAAACTTATTGTCACAGGGGGCGGGGGAGGGGAGATCATTCAGTGGCTCACAGCTCTGGTTATCCCCGGCAGAGTATTAATTATCCTGCATCACAGGGTAACCAGTCGCAGTGAGAAATAAGGGTTTTATGGCTCAGGCGGCGTCCTAGCCTACAAAGCAGAGCAGTATGGCCCAGCACCCAGAGTCCCTGGGGCGGCCCTTCCCGTCAGCACAGCTAGGAACTGTCTAATCACACAAACTCCCTTGCCCTGCCTGTGCCCCAAGACCACACCCCTTTCCCAAGGCCCACCCCGGCTCACTCCATTCCCTCTCCCTCCTTCACTCACTTTCACCAGGATGGGGTGGGGGTTTAGGGTACAGGCTCTGAGCTGGGGTCAAGGAGTTTGACGCGTGGGAGGGGGCTGTGGGCTGAACCTGGGGCAGGGGCTGGAGTATGGGTCTGGGGAGAGTTTGGGTGCAGGAGGGGGCTCAGGGCTGGGGCATGGGTTTGAGACACGGGAGAGGTGTGTGCTCCAGCCAACGTGAGCTGCAAAATCAGCACTCAGAGAAGGGGCAGTGTGCAGAGACCTATGGGAACCCCCAGCTTGGGGCCACAGGGACATGCTCTCTGCTTCTGGGAGCAACAAGGAGCCAGGGCATCAGGGAACCTGCCTTAGCCCCCCTGCGCTGCCAGCCTTCCAGGGATTTAAAACTTCCTAGATTGGTTCAGTAGCCTCTGGGAGACTGTGACCCATTCAGGGAGACTCCCGGCAAACCAAGGAGTGTTGGCAACCCTGAGCACAGCACAGCAGCCAGAGTTCTTGAGCAGTGCCAGACTCTGGGATAGTTGAGGGGCAGGGTAGATGTGAAACCAGGATTCGACAGCTTGGTTTGGTCTCCTACCCTTGGTTGCTGCTCAGTCAGTTCTCCTGGGGCTGTGGGCTTCCAACTCACTCTCTTCTTGCAAGGTCAGTTGGGGTAATGCCATCAATTGCACTGGCTCAGCCTCTACAATCTGTCGCTCCAGCCATTCCCTGGTAAGAGCATGTGTTTGTCTACTCCTTTCTTCAGCCAGCCTAAAGCAAGCTGGGCCATTCCCATTTATATCCTGTTCCCAGCAGGGGTGAGAGGGCATGGCCTCTTTGGCCCACGCAGTGTGTGGTTAAGACCAGCTGGATCAGTGATAGGTTGATGCACCTTATCACCTCCTAATACAATGTCATAAGACACTTCTCCATGCTGCAACTACAGCTGTGTTAGACTCAATTGCACTGGAGTTCAGTGGATTTTTTTTTAAGAGGAAGATTTTGCTTTGGATGAGTTTGCCACCAGTTTGGAGTTAAAACAGAACTCAAACTCAGGGACACACTGCCAAAACCCACAAGTTTTGCCTGGTTTGGGATCAGAATTGTACAATACCAAAACTATATCATGGTTTCTATGTGAAACCATAAATCAATCCCATGTTTGCTTAAAATTTTAGTCCAGGTTTACTAAAAGTTCTGTAAAGCACGGCCCTCAAATTGTGCATAAGTACCAATACATGAAGCGAAGACTGAGTTTGACTTGCTTGCTTGTTTAAAAGTTTTACACCTACCTGAAAAAGGATTATTTTATTTGCAAGAAAAATATAAATAGGCGAGAAGTCTATTACCTGAAATAGATAGCACTATTAAGGCTGCAGTGGCATGAGGGATTTGTAATATGGTTGGAATAGTGATGTGTTTCTAAAGATTTTTAGAAGATGTTCTCTAATTAACCAGCAGTCAGCTCATCCTTCTGGCCTTCTAATTAGAAAATTAAGAGTAACTTTTCTTGTCAAAAGCAATTGTTGGTCTTTACTCTTGACTCTAGTTACATGCAGCCTATTTATTTCCATTCTTTGATGTGCCCTCCAGAGAACTTGTATTGCTGTAAAGTAGCATTAAGAGACATTGACTTAGACAGTTGAACTGTTTGGCAGTGCAGAGAAAATGCTAGCTGCCAGACCACATGGATGGTTCATTCTGCAAGACTGTGTGATGACTTTCCAAGGGATGTGGTACAAGCTCCCTTTCTGATTATTAGATGGCACCGAGTTCGAAAATATACTGTTGGAAAAAGTCTTGCATTGTCAAAGGAATACATTGGGGTAAAGTCCTAGCTCTACTAAAGTCAATGAGAGTTTTGCCTTTGACTGCAATGGGGCTAGGACTCTATCCAAGATCACCTACCTCATGTTTTCCAGCAGAATTCTAATCTCTTTGGGCTAGATTGTGATAATTTTAGTCATATGATTACCCTCACAGACTTTGATTGCAATCTCCATCATGTAAGCATCAGTGCTCTGTATAGAGGAAAGGGCACATTAGAATCTAGGACATTTAAAATGCTTTATTACTGAATTCACACCTGACTATTTGGCAGACTGATGACCCCAGAGAGTAAAATTTTGTCGAAATCAATGTTAAACCCAGATAGCCATTCAGGTGAGGTAACTGTTCTGAACATTGCACACAAAAATACCACATTATTCTAATGTAAAAGATGGTTCCAATTGTAAGAATACATTACATGTTAAATAGAATACTGTCAAACTCAGCCTACTAAAATTATTTACACTAGATTTTTCTTCTAGCTACTTGTCACCACTGAAATAGAACAAATACAAGAGAGACATAGTTGTGTTCACATTTGTATTAATCTTGAAAAGCTGAAAATTTTAGTAGAGTTGTTTAAAAATGCAAATAATCATTGTTGTGTGGAATACAGATAGGGATGTATATATTAATTATACCCATACACCCATGTATATAACTAGGGGTTTAATTAATTAAACTGTAGTTGTTGTGCACACATTTTACACTGGGCTAATTCCAGTTCAATAAAAGAGAGTTACTCTAAAAATGAAGCTAGTGGTTGCTGGAGGTTTTTCTGTTTGAATAATTAATTCTGCCACTTTTATTTTTGAAGAGACTGAAGATTCATTCTCCCACAAATAATTCCACTCAGTTATCTTACAGAGACAGGTTCTAATACCCTGTGCCAATTCTCCATTGATGTTTCCTTAGTGGATGGCAACTTCCCCAGCTGAGCTTTGTGCAGTAATTATGCATCAGTCACAGGGGACTTTTTCATAACCTGCTCAGCTAATAACTCCATCACCAACAGATTTTTGGAAGCAGAGCAATGATTCTTTGTCAGAGATCTGACCATAAAATCTGAATACTTCTAGAAGTAGAAGAACCCCTATTTGGCAATTAGGAATTCTTGGATTAGTTGGACTGGGTTCTGCAGGGTGAAAGCCCAATGTGTACATGAGATACCTTCACAGTCTTCATTTCCGCAAATTTTTGTCGGTATCCATTCCTATGTTTCTGCCAGATTCTGTACACAATTGTGCATATGTTTGATTCTGTGCTCGTGTAACAGGTTCACACACAGGACCCTCAGCTTTTGAGCTGATGGACTGTCAGAGGCCTTCTTCTGGTGCAAGCATCCATGCCCTTTATTGTCCATGTCAGTTCCCACCACCTCTTACATCTATCTACACACTCCACAGAGTCAGCTCAGGGACAGATGGCACCTGTAGCTAGCAGGGAATCACAGCCATCCACTCCCCCAACTCCTCCCCCTTTCTCTCCCCCTACTTCCTTCCTGCCAGGCTTATATAGCCCTGTAGCTGATGAGCCCTGCAGCTGTTCCTCATTGGCCTCTCTGATTTGGGCTTACTCAGCCAGCTCTAATCACCCTTCCTGCTGCAGCTGGTATGGCAGACCGCTGGCTCACTCTTCTTAGCCAGCGGTCTGCCATGGCTTATAAGCAGTCTAATTGACTACTCACATGCACTGCAGAACTGGGCTTTGTTAGTCTGGCAAAGCTGAGCAAGCAAATCACTATTGCTTCCCACTTCATGGGCACAGGAAGTCGGTGTGCTGCAGCACCACCATATTTTGCACCATGGAGTCCCAGCCCAGTGTTCTGGTTGCCTAGTGTATCAGTTACTGGGGTCCCATCCATCCACCAGCCTAGGTTCTGCTCTGGCTTCAAGATCCCAGCCAGCAGCCCTACATGCAAGATCCTTACCACCAGCCTGATCCTGGCTGTTGACCCTTCATGCAGGGGCCTGGGTGCCAAACCCAGCTTCATGGAGCAGTGAGGAGCAGGGACAGGAGTTGCGGGGGATGCAGCTCAGCATCCCTGCTCCAAAAACTGTTCCAGTGCCACTATTCCACTGGTGTGAGATATCTTACTGGGGGTGGAGAAAAGGGAGAGCAATGGCCTTCTTGAGCTGATGAAGAAACACTTTTTTTGGATGAAGAATTTACTCTTCCATAGTGAAGAATGATGTTTCTAATGTAGGCCTCAGTGACAATGTATTTAATGAGGAAAAGGGCTATGGCAGATTCTCTATATTCACACCTTTGGCCTCCATTTTTATACTCTTTTAAATTTTGAGTTTTCAAATGATATCTTACATCATTTGAAAGCTCAAAATGTAAAAGATTATAAAAATGGAGGCCAAAGGTGTGAATACAGAGATTCTGTCATAGCCCTTGTAAGATCCCATTTGAAAACTCAAAATTTGCTAGTCAGTTTTGTCTGGATAAAATATGCATGGTAGCACTGTGCATGAAAGAATTAATACATGTTCCCAGCTGCACAGCCCTCCCTCACGGCAGACAGCAGGTATGTCTGCCCTTAACAATGCAGTGAACAGTGTCATCAAGTAGGTAGAGACAACAAAGAAAGTTCAAACACATTGGGAAAATCCAACAGGGAACATCATTCCACACAGACTCTTAGTCTCTCGGTGGTCAGCTGGAAATATTTTTCAGGAGAGGGGAGATGAACTATAAAAACAGGCAAATGCCTCAAGACCCATACCTCTTCTTCCTCCCTGCCCATTTGCCTTGTTTTAATATACTTTGATATATTGGGCACCAGTAAGCATTTGAACTTAACTTTTTCATGTAGTCATTTCTGGCTTTTATGCTTTATTTCTTACACTCATTTAAAATCTCTTTGGCTACATCTACACTAGGACACTACATTAAAGTAGCCTATTTCAAAGTAACAACACTGAAATAGGCTCCTTCGAAGTGTATCATCCACACATCCTCTGGGGCTGCTGCCGTCGACGTTCAACATCGAAGTAGCAACAGGGAACGTCGAAAGGAGCTGCCCTGGAAGGAAATGTGGAGCGTCCACGCACACAAGTGCTCCCGGTCGAAATAAGGGGCCAGGAAAGCCCACAGACAGGGTCACAGGCTGGGCTAGCTATTCCTGGGCAACAGCAAGACACTCCTTTAAAGGGCCCCCTCCCAGGCACACCCGACCTGAACAGCACGAGGTCTGCAGAGTGCTAGCCACGCTCTTGCAGACCAACGCACAGCAGCTATGGACTCCCAGCAGCAGCAGCACTTGGAAGCCTTACAGGAGTCACCCAGGGAGCAAGCGCCCTGCTAGGTGCTGCACAGGAGGCCTCCCCCGGGGCAGACAGGGACTCCCCTGACCACCAGGCTCCCCTGTTCCTCCCTCACCGGGTGCTCCACCAACTCTGGAGCTACCCCACCAGCTCCGAGTGTTGGGAGCAGCTGGTCATGGGGGAGTGGGATGATGACATGTGGCTGCGGAATTTCTGCATGTGCTGGCAGAACTTCCTGGAACTCTGCCAGTGGCTCACCCCTGCACTGAGGCACGAGGACACCCAGATGCATTGCGCCCTCCCGTTGAGAAGAGGGTTGCAATAGCTGTCTGGAAGCTGGCCACTCCAGACAGCTACTGCTCCATGGGCCACCAGTTTGGAGTGGGAAAGGCAATGGTCAGGGCCGTCATCATGGAGGTAAGGAGGCCTAGGCGCACACCCACTGGGGAGTGGGGTGAGGCGGGAAGGGGGCCAGGTGCGGGGCTGGGGAGGGAGTGGTACTGGGGAGGGAGGGGCTGGGCGGCGGGGTGTCTGAGGAGGTGCCCAGGAGGGGGGGCCTCAGGGGAGGGGTCCTGAGGCACCCTACACACCCTCATGGGTGCTTGTGTTCCCTCCCCACAGGTGGTCCATGCGCTCAATGCCATGCTGCTCCAGAGGGTTGTCTGAGTTGGGGACCTGGACGCAGCCATTGCCGAATTTGCTGCCATGGGGTTCCCAAACTGCTTTGGGGCCCTGGACAGGACCTACATCCCCATTCACACCCCAGACCACAGAGGAGGGAAGATACATCAACTGGAGGGGCTACTGCTCTGTGGTCCTGCAGACCATGGTGGACAGCTGGGGCCGCTTCCAGGATGTCTATGTGGGCTGGCCTGGCTGTACACATGACAAATGCATTTCTAGGAACTCGGGCCTGTGCTGCTGGCTGGAGGAAGGGACCTACATCACCCAGAGGGAGATCTCTCTGGGGGACACCACTGTGCCCCTCTGCCTCGTGGCAGACACAGCTTACCCCCTCTAGCCCTGGCTCATGTGCCTGTACACCAGCCACCTCACTGCCAGCCAGGAACGGTTCACGCCCACCTGAACCACGCCCGCTAGGTGGTGGAGAGGACCTTCGGCTGCCTGAAGGGCTGCTGGAGGTGCCTCCATGCCCGCCTGGACGTTGGCCTCCAGAACATCCCCCAGCTTGTGGGCACGTGCTGCATACTCCACAACATTGTTGAGGGCAAGGGGGAGGCCTTTGTGCAGGGGTGGGCAGTCGACACCGGCATGGGTTTCTCCCAGCCAACAACTGCACCCAGTCGCCAGGCTCACCGCGAGGGGGTACGGGTCCACGAGGTCCTGCGAGCCCATTTTGATCAGGGAGACCCTGGAGCACCTCCCTGGCCCACCCTGGAGGGCCTCCCACACACCGCCCCCCACTGGCTGAACACCACCCCCACTGCCCACACACCGTCCCCCACAACAAGCACATGTCTCAGGTTCTTTGGCAAATAAAACTCTGGATTATTGAAAACTGGTAAACTGTCTTATGTGCACAACACAAACTGGAACCAATATGCAAATGGGGGAACAACTATATACAAGGAGGACAACTATATACAAATGGGGACCAGCAGATGGTTCGGCTGTCAGCCTATCAATCTGGGGTGGGTGTAGAGGGGCATGACCCCCAGCAGGTACAGGTTGCACCCCCTCCTTGACACCGTCCCTGGCAAGGCCGGCTGGGGGCTGGGAGGACCAGCAGGTATGGCCAGGATGCCTCCACTAGCTGGTCTTCAGCCCCAGTGGGCTCCAGTCCTAGGGGGCTGGCAGGTGGCGAGGCAGGTAACGCAGCAGGTGGGGCGGTGGGCGAGACAGGTGGGGCAGTGGGGGGGCCTCGGGTGGAGCAGCAGAGAGGGTGGCAGGGGAGCAGTGGGGGGGCGGGAGCCAGGCCATAGCCCCCCGAATCGACCCGGCTATGTCCTGGAATATGCTCATGAATTCCTGCCATGCCGCCCAGGGCTGGGTGGCCTTCTCCCTGTTGAAGCGGAGCCTCTCCGTGGCCACCTCCGCGTGCTGCCAGAGTGCTGCCAGGAGCTGGGTGTCCACGGGGGCCACCGCCTGGGTCCAGTGGTGGAGTACCCATCCTGCTGGCCTTGGAGGTGTCTCCAGGCGCTGGCAGTGGCTGACTTCCGGTGGGCTTTCAGGGACCACAGAGGGTGCCTGGCTGCCAGGGGTCTCAGATGGTGCAGCTGTGGAGAGGGAGAGAGGGAGGGGAAGGCTGTTAGTGCTGTGCCCAGGCCCATGGCCCATTCCCCCCTCCCCCCTTGGGTGCTGGGTCTCTGTCCCCACTGGTGGGTGTGGTGTCCCTGTTGGGTGTTCCCATTGCATGGTCCCCCTGTCCCCGGGGTTAGGGCACAGTGCTGTCCATGGGTATGGGTGCTGATGGCCATGCCACCATCCTGGAACCATGATGTGACTGGGCAGTTGCAGGTCAGGGTTCACTGGGGGTGTGTGGGGTTCCATGTCTGGTGCTCCTGCCCCGTTACCTGGGTGTGTGTGCTCTGGGGGGTACGTACCTGACCGTCCACTGCTGCAGTCGGGGCAAGCCTGGTGGATGGACACCCAGCTGGTGCTCTGGGAAGAGAGGGCTATTAGGAATCCCCCATCCTCACTGCTGGACCCCTCCTCCACTGTCCCAAGGGGTGGCTCCTCAGGTGGGCCCCGGGGTGCGGGGCTGGCCTCCAGGCTGGACTCCAGCTCTGAGGCCTGCTGAGACTCCTCGGCTGCGGTGTCCAATGTGGGCTGTGGGGAGGAGGTGTCCCGGGGCCCAGAATGGCCCTGATCTCCTTGTAATAGGGGCAAGTGGCGTGGGTGGATCCAGATCAGTTGGCCAAGTCCCAGGCCCGGCAGTAACCCTGCCACAACTCCTTCACCTTGCTCTGGACGTGATCTGGAGTGCGGGCAGTGTGACCCTGGGCAGCCAGGCCCTCGGCCAGTCGGAAAAATGCTTCCACATTCCGCCTCTTGCTCCTCATCACGTTGAGCGCCTCCTCCTCACCCCACAGCCCCAGCAGGTCTCAGAGCTCGGCCTCCAAGCAGGAGGGGCCCTGCCACTTTTTGGCCCCTGTTTGGCTGCTGTGGGTGCCTGGTCCCCTAGGGGGGAGCCTTGGGGGCACTCTGGGGGGCTGGCTTGATGTCATGGTGCTGGTTGGGGTGGTCGGGATCTGTGGAGGGCTGCTGCCTGCATACTCCCAGCTTCCTGCAACAAGAAATCCGGGTCTGTGGTCTTTAAGGGCTGCTGTGCACAGTGATCATAGAGCCCCACAGGGGCTGGATAGCATGTCTCAACCCCTCAGCTGATTGCCGCCATGGAGGACCCCACTATTTCGAAGTAGCGGGACGCAGATAGTCTACACACGCCCTACTTCGACGTTGAACGTCAATGCAGGGTGCTATTCCCATCTTTGAATAGGAATAGCGATTTCCACATCTCCCCACCTAACATCGATTTCAACGTTGAAATAGTGCGTGGCACATGTAGACGCAATGCGTGCTATTTCGATGTTGTGCCGGCTACTTCGAAGTAGCCGGCTAGTGAAGACGCACCCTTCATGGTAATTGAATTAAATTAAATTGAAGTTTCTGGGTTACTCTCACATAATAGGGTGGCATATTATTCTCTTAAAGGATTTAATATATTTATACGGTTCAGGAGAAAACTGGAGTTCTGGTGTTCTGTTTACAGGTTTTTTCATAGTAACAAGCCCTCAAATAATAATAATGTACCCTTGCTTCTACTTAAGGCTGGGTGAGCTAGCTCACCTAAAACAACAGTCAGTGCAGGAGTCATATACTCATATCAATGCAACAAGAGAAATTAGACCAAAACACACTTTCTGGAAAGTTGCAACATAACACTATTTTATTTCTTAAAAATCCAGACTCTTAACACACAACAACCAAAAACCAGAGAGAGAGAAGTCAGGCATTTCTCTGAGGCAAAGAAGCTTTATGATTGACTCTTTGCAGAATGACTGCTACAAGACCAGATTGCATATTTCCTGCAGAGCCTGCTGGTCTGCAAGTGGGACTGGGGAAAACCCAGAGTCTTTGAAGTGATAGCTTACAATATTAACACTGTTTTCAATATACTACAGTTCAATTAATATTCATAAAAGATTTGAGAATCTCTGCAGCTGGGTGGGGCGGGAACTTATTGCAGGCATAACTAAAAGCTGGAAAAAATAATATATATAAAGGTGACAGACAGGCTGTACCTCCCTGGTCTGGCACCCTGGGGATCTGACTGGTCCAGAACCAGGGAATTTGCCAGTCCAGGAGAGGTCAATGCCAGCCCCTGTGCTGCTGCTGGCTTCAGGACTTCACTGCAGCACAGGAGCCAGCACTGAGCAAATGGCAGGGTGGCTGCATAGCCCTGCAGCCAGGAGGCAGAAGCACAGCCCTGCAGGAGCACAACCGGTCTCAAGGCTGCTGAGCTGCACTCCCAGTCCTCATCACTAACCATGGGGCTGAGCTCCTGGCCCCAGCTTCTGGGCTCCGCAGCCACCGAAGACAAGCCTTCCCCCCAGTCACCACTCAATCAATGTCAGCTTCTCTACTGCCGTGGGCTACAGGACTGCACTCCTGGCCTCTTGCCACAGGACTCCAGAGCCACCCTGACTCTTCCCCTGAGTGTTCCACCCCTCCCACAGCCATCCCAGCTGCTCCCCTGCCTCCCTGAGCATGAGCTCTGCAAATGAGCTATTTGCAGTACTCCAGAGAAGCTGTAGGTGAGTGAGGGAGTAGTTGTTGAGTGTGGGGGCCCTGGCTTTTCCTTGTGAGTGCTTCAGCTTGAGAGTCTCACAGGTATGGTGGACCACACATGCTGCTGGATGATGGAGATCTGGACTATTGAGGTCTAACTTGTACTTTTAATAATTTATTTAACATATCCCTATTAGCTTTATGAAAATGAAATTAAATAGGGGATACTTAACTGAAAGTATGAACTGTTTCCAACTATCCAAGAAATACCAGTTTTAACAACACCTGAAAAATTCTTACATCAAGTAAAGTGCATTTTCTTAGCTGTCACAATTTCTTTTAACAATGGAGAAGTATTTATAAATATCTGCGAGATCAAATAAAAGATAAGCTGAGAAGCATGCTTTGAAAAGCTGAGGCACTAACACCTTGAGTGATCAGTGCACTTTTAAATCTGAAGACCAACACTCCAACAAAGTGTGTGTCATGCTGACACTTGGGTCTGATAGTGCTGCCAGTAAGTCTAAATGTGAAAAGATTAAAGCATTCTCTTTCTGTAAAAGTTTATTTTTACTTATAATGTGTACACAAAAAGCTTTTCCCTTACTTTTAAAAGGCTAAGCCCAGGTTTGTAAAGCTGGAAGAAATGGTCCAGGAATCTCAGCACACACCACTACCATGAATGGTCTGAGGTTAATAGGATGAAGGCTAATAAGGACAAATGCAAAGTACTCCACTTAGGAAGGAACAGTCAGCTTCATACATACAGAATGGGAAGTGACTGTCTACGAAGCTGTAATGCAGAAAGGGGCCTAGGGGTCATAGTGGACCACAAGTTAAATAAGCATCAACAATGCGACTCTGTTGGAATAAAAGGAAAAAAAACAAAGCAAACATGATTCTGGGATGCATTAACAAGAGTGTTGTGAGCAAGACACAAAAAGTAATTCTTCCACTCTACTCAGGCCTCAGTTAGGCCTCAGTTGGAGTATTGTGTCCAGTTCTGGGCACCACACTTCAAGAAAGATGTGGAGAAACTGGAGAACATCCAGAGAAGAACAACAATGATCAAAGGTCTAGAGAACATGAGCTATGAGGGAAGACTGAAAGAACTGGGCTTGTTTAGTTTAGAAAAGAGAAGACTTTGAGGGGACATGATAGCAGTTTTCAAGCACCTAAAAGAGGGTTACAAGGAGGAGGGATTAAATTGTTCTCCTTGGCCTCTGAGGATAGGACAAGGAGCAATGTGCTTAAACTGCAGCAAGGGAGGTTTAGGCTGAACATTAGGAAAAACTTCCTAACTGTCAGGGTGGTTAAACACTAGAATAAATTGCCCAGGGAGGTTGTGGAATCTCCCTCACTGGAGACATTTAAAAGCAAGTTAAATAGACAGACATTTATCAGGGATGGTCTAGATGGTGCTAGGTCCTGCAGTGAGGGCAGGGGGCTGGACTCGATGACCTCTCAAGGTCCCTTCCAGTTCTAGTTTTCTATGATTAAACTTCCAAAAAGGACAAGCCCCCAACTCTGCCTGCTTCCTGGCTGTTGAACTAATGCTGAGGCAAAGAAGTACACACTGTACCTTTCAATCAGTGTAGTGGCTGCTTTTCTGTTACGCTCTCACCCCAAGTCCTTAATGGGATCTGACGGCCCTCAGCTCTACAGCTGTGCTGCTAACTGACTTCGCTACCACTTCTGATTTTTTTAAAAATCAATTCTGGGACAACCTGACATGAACATTGTTCAACATTTTTGGTGAACCAAAAAGAATAAAAATAACTAAATCATTTTGAGACAAACAAATCAAGTTGTTTTGTTTTCAAAAACTTAATTTTTATTGTAATACCACAAAAAGTCTGGACTTCCTCTGAGGGGAAACAAGTTGGAAGGGGATGCACACTGGGGGAATCCTGGGGTGGCCCCTTCTTCTCCATGAACTTTCTGCTTCCCATTGGCCAACCTAAGGGATCTCAAAGCTGATTGGCTCTGTGGTCTCCCGGCTCATCAGTTTGAATCCTGGCCTGAGGTTTTCGGAGCTTTTTCCCTCTATTTTTACTTGGCCCACCCTCTTTCCCTGCAGTGGCAATATTGGAGCTGTATTTATGAGGATGCTGCAGGATTAACCAAAGCTGCATTGGGGGGCCAGTAAGCAATTTTTTCCATTCAACCAATTGGCAATGACATGGTGGGTTTTGAGGTTGCTGTAGATAAAAGGCCAAAGAGGCCATCTTCCAGAAGTTAAATAGATCTGGGATTTAACTGGTGGACCTCTGTCATATGAAAAGGAGAAGACTTGAAGTCTACATGAACCGTGGTCCTTCTTCTGGTCCTCAAGTGGGGAGAAGGGTGAGAGAATTCAGCATAGTGAGCTGAATCCTAGAGGCAAGTGAGCCCTGTAACCCTGCACTGGACCTATGTAAATGCCTACTACAGGGAAACTGGGGTAGACATTGCCTGTCCTCCATGTTAAGTTAATTAAGTTGAAACTTGGCACTTAAATCCATTCATGTTCATGCACGCATTTTGTGCTGTGCCCTGATCAATTAATTTGACCAAATTAAAATATATTGCAGCATAGAGATTTTTGCCCTTAATCACCAGAGAAAAATACCCATAACAACATAATACCCAGCTTTTCATTTCTACAAATGATGCATCTTTCTCTAAATACCTGTTTATTATTGCATATGTGCTATATGTCACTGGATTTGGGGGTTACATTGGCTGTCTCTACTTGCACTGTAATTGAAAACCAGATTTCTTTACCTCAGAGACTGTCGTGGGGTACATTGGTAGCAACAATCAACAATGTTTGCACATCAAGAATTGCTGCCTTACACAGAGCTTACTGTCAACCTGCAAAAATCAACAAGAAAAGAATTTTGTATATTTTTCCTCTACCAGGCCCCACAAATAAGATTACTATAAATCCTTTTTTGCTCTTAGTACAAAAAGGGAAGTATTAAAATCTGGAAAGGGAATTGTGAACTTGTTTCAGGACAGCATGCTAAAACTCTGCTTTCCAGAGGTCCCTGGTTATGGATATATTATGTTACTACCATCATGAGCCAGAAACTAAGTGTGCCTGTGAGCAAATCCCTGGCACACCCTTACAACAAGCTTCCATGCTTCTCTATCGAAGCAAATGTGTTGCGGTGTTGTCATCCCACTTCCGAAGCAATGAGTTGACACCATTTGTTCTTTTGGCACATGCTCAATTGAATTTTTCTGGCATCATAAGTGTAGGCTCCTTTCTATCAATGGTAATGGAGTAATAATTTGTTAATATAATGTGGTTGTCCAGGGGATGAAGCAAAAAGGCATGGATCTTTTCTCCTATGTTAGGATTAACTCCACAGCAACAGAGTCGTGGAAACCTGCAGAGACCCTGCTGCCAAAGCTGCCTATTTTCTGCCATGTAAGATTCTTTGTTATTGGATACACTAAGTGTTTATGTGGAAGAAAAACGTTCTACTAAGTAGAACATTTCCCATGAGATGAAATCTTTCTTTGGCCCCTGAATTTGTCAGTTTCATTTTTTCCCACAGTTTGAATTAATATTGTACTTTGGAGAATGAAACTGCTGGAGGCTGTAGGAATCAAATGCTGCTATTTACCTATAAACTGTGTCTTCAGAAAGACAAGGCGGGTGACGGAACCTCTCTTCTTGTTGGTGAAAGACTATAGTACACCGCTTCTCTTGGTGAAAGAGGCAAAGCTTTTCAAACTTGCTCAGAGCTCTTCTTCCAGTCTGGGAAAGGTATGGAGAGTGTCACAGCTAAATACTAGGTGGAAGGGACTGTTTAGCATAAGTAGCTAACATCACTAGGTAGCTGAGTTAGTCTGTATCTTCAAAAAAAAGTCCTGTGGCACCTTACAGACTAACAAATATCTGTTGGTCAATAAGGTGCCACAGGACTTCTTGTTGTTCTTAACTCCACTAGGGGAAGTCTCCCTGTAGGTGCTCCCATGCTGCTGTGCCAGGTTATACAGCTGATGCTTTCAGAGTCCTATGACATCCAAAAAAGACCAATTGATGACAGATTTAATACCCTCTTGCAGTATCAAACACAAATCATAGAAGGGTCTCCCAATTAACAGTGCTTGTACATGTGGCATTACAGTGAACAGTCATAAAGACAGGAGATTGCTAGGTTTAGCACAGCTAATGAAAAAAGAGCATTAGGAGGCTGTGTTCAGGACTGGAGCTTCTGATCTGAAATTAGTGGAAACTATTAATGCTCAGTGCCTCTGGAAAATGGGCAATGTCTTTAGGTACGAAAATGTGGAAGTAAGTGCTTAACTTTATGCACCTGACTTTGAAATATGTGTATTTAGTGATCCAAGCAAAGTCAATCAAATCAATATCACAAGCAACACTTCAGATTAGAAACTCCTGCTACACTTGATAACACTAGCTCTGCAACAGCTAGAAGTTGTCTGTCACAAGAGTTGCTTAGCAAAACAAAATGTGTACGCAAAAATTTCTCTGGACATGTCATGTGATATCCATGACCAAGACCAAGAGTGTAGAGCAGCGGTCAGCAATCACAGTATAATGAAAAGCCATTTTTTCTAATTAAGTAAATTCAATCACTCAAAAGCTGTAATGCATGTGAATGAGATGGTCCTTAAAAATAACGTCAACCCATATTTTTGTAACCCCTATTTTAAGAGCAGCACACACACAATGATTTGTAATGTGATACATGTTTACTGCGGAACATTCACAAACTTTTCCATATTCTATTTCCTCACACTTTACATGTGTGTTTGTACCTCTGTCTTCCTGACTTTCATTCCCAAACCTTCTTTCTCTGGAGGATGCTAAGGGAGTTATCCAACATTTAGAGATTGCTTATCTTTTACTATTTAGACACAAGTTGTTCACTTTGGGTCTTTTAGATGTTCTCCATTTATTGAAAATAATCAAGAGAGGGGTGGGGGTTTTTGTTTGTTTGTTTTACTTTGCAATTGTAGTATCAGGAGCCACAAAAAGTCCTTAAAGGGCTGCATGTGGCTCCAGAGCCACAGGTTGCAGACCCCTGGAGCAGATGAAATAACTCCTTGGCAATCTAAATGTCTCACAGAGACACCAGAATTTGAAAATGCAGTCTATACTCTCTCTGTATCATCTGTCCTAACTGTACAAAGGGCAAAACCCTAGCTATCACACCTGGATGAGCTGAGGGTTAAATAGCTAACAATGTCCATACAGCACACTGAAACTGTTAGGTGCTAAGTAAATATTATTTAATGGAAGAAATAATCTGAAAAAACATTACTTGTTGACACCATTCATTTTCATATCTTCAGTATTTAAATTGTTACCCCTCATAATATAGCATCCCTGCTAAATTTGCCCGACGCACTTTAAATAAGGAAATTGTGACAATAAAATAGCATAAACAGCTTTCTTTCCAGGAATGATTTTATCAAGGTAGTTACAGATATGCTCTATTAATTTGCAGTGTAAACAGTGGCATATGCTGCATATTAGGTGTTGATAGTGTAAATTGCCTCAAATTAAATCATTCAAGGATTTGCAATGGGGGTTTTAGATTGAGGAAAGTATTTTGTTATCAAAGTGTTTTATTTATTTTGATATGCACGTTAAGAGGAGAACCGACTCAGAGGCTCTGAGCATCTGTGCAATTGTTTGACTTGCAGAAACTCCCAACAACATTAATCCTAATATACAAATAAACTACTGTGCCAGAAAGCAGCCTTACCTTACCCATGCAGATCAAGTTCTACTTCAGTCAGGGGGCAATAAAAATATATGAACTCCAGGAAAACTACTCATCCCCCTATCATAATGTAATTGGACAGATAACTTTCTCCTTCCTGCTAGTCAAGACTGTCAAAAGAACGATGACCGCACCTTGCCCCAACACACTACATCTCTGAGGCTTGGTCGGCCTCAAGGAGGACCCTGTAAAGAAAAGAACTCAGCCCAGTTGTGGTGGCACTCTGAAACAGGCAGACATAGAGCTCCCAGACTTCCGTGGTGAGCAATGGTTTGAGCATACCACTAGCCTGTGCTCTCTGCGGGGAAAAAAGCTAGACTGGTTTGTTTCTTTCATTGGAAGCCCTGGGCCGCAGTCTTAGCCTTTGGCTATACAGAAGAGTGAGAACTGAGATTTCCTGTACAGCTAGAAAGACTGCTTCCCCTCTTTGCTCGAGGGAGGGGGCCTTGCATGCTATGACACTATTTTCCTTTTGTTCTGTTTGAAGTGTCTTATTACCCCTGTTCCTCTTGAAGAGGGTGGACTTGTTAAGAGGTTTAGCTGGAGGTCTATATCCATGGCCAGGACTGCTCTGGATGAGGTCTAAGTGAGGGGCTTGCTTCCTCCTCAAGGGAATGACCTTGAGACATAACCTGTGACATATCCCCTCCTCCTGCCCCAAAAGCCCTACAGAAGCAATTCTAGTGCCAAGAAGATTTCTGTTAATTCAGCAGTTGTGCAAATTGCTGAAAATGAGACCAAGTAAGATCAAGACCCCCTCTAGTTTTAACTCCAACCTATCTGCAGCAGGCAACCCCAAAGAGTCTAGTACTACACACAGACATCCACATAAGCCCCTGGTCTTCTGTTGGACCCAACAGCCTGTCAACAATGAGGCTGCTTTTAAAGACTATAAGCCTGGGAAACCCTTAGGAACATACACTGTAATACCATTTTGCATTTTCCCTTTACTTGATTCATTTAAACTTAATATACTTGCAGCAAATGCTATCGGTTCTACAATTTCATATCTCGTGTTTCAGTATGTAGTGTCTCTTTTTCCAAAATATATCTCTTATGTAGGATCATTTTAATGTAGTTTACATATTATAAGATTCCAATTATATATAATATTTTATCTATATTACATCAATATTTTATATGCCTCTCCCTTACAGGTGCGAGTAGGTCCTGCACGGTATGTATGACCCTTTGATCTTTCCTCTGTTTTCTGAGAAGCTTCCTTGGCTGTTTTTCTCTCTCTCTCTGTGTCTCCCTTCCCCTGAGTTATCCGCTGGCTGCCTGTCTTCTGTGTCAGTGAATAGCTTTCCTCCTGTCCTCTGAAAGCTAGGCTGTCACTCACATCATTCTTGCCCACTCATTCACTGTGCCTTGGACTTCATTTGCTTATTCAGTATCTTTGAATTGCAGCTGGGATTTACATGCTTGTAAATGAGTTATTTACATGTACAAGCTTATTATTATGCTCCCCGCTACCCCACCCCATTCAGATTTTGGTCTGCCATATGTAGTCTGTTCTCTTGGTTTATAAACAGTCCCTTTGCTTTTCCTCTTACCCACACACAGACGCATACAGTTGTTTCTGCATAATATTTTCCCCAAGGGTTAGTTTCCTTGGCTCTGAGCCTTGCTAGTTCAATATCTTCCTGTGCACTGCTTCTGTATGATCTCTCATTGTACAAAGAAAATGTCACTCTTACTTACAGACCAGTACTGAGGTTAGGTGGCTTAGCAGTCCCTGCCTTAAAAACATAGAACCTGAGCCGGGGATTAAAGTAACAACTTTTTTTTTACAGGTACTGTCTTATCACAACCTGGTCCCCTTGGGGGGGGTGATAATACAACAATACCTTTAAAATATGTGAGTGTGGGGGCTTATGTCAGAGGGTTGGGCTGGGGGAGTCAGGAGTTAGGGCAGGGGGCTGGGGACCGGGATGCAGGAATCACAGGGTTGGGGTGTGTGAGGGGCTCAGGGCAGAGCTGGCATAAGGAGGAGCTTAGAACAGGGAGATGTGGGAGCAGGATTCACAGCAAGGGGCTGAATGGATGTGGGTGGGTGAGGTCACCATTTCAGGGTGCAGGGGCTGCAGCCACACGTATAAAGTCCCTGTGTGATGTTTCCTGTTTGCTGTGGCTATGGAGTGAGGGGAAAGTGTAGAGCCTACTGTGTTCCTCTCCCTCCTGGCTGTCTGTTGTCCCTTGGTGGCATACAACTGTCACACTGGCTTTATATCACACCCTCCCTGTCACAGAGGGTGTGGAAGGGTGACAAAGGCATAGCTGGATTGCAGCCCCTCTGGTAATCCCTAGTTACCTGAATAGCCCTGGGCAGTCATCAGTATTTGGGTGTGAATTTGTGCAATCTTCCCAACCTTCAACCAGCTCTAGCTGACAACAGCCTAACCCCATGACTGAAAGAACATAAAGACGATATAAAGTACTAATTGCAGCCAGTATGTGGGCCAAGGTCCCAGCCTCTCAGGCTAGTTTCTCCCCAGTGTCTTTGATTGTATTTTATTAGTCCTAATACTTTTATATAGATTTTTGGTACATGTTTTTCAATAAGTTAAGGGAAGTGATCTTAGGTTCAAGGGACAGAACCATGCTGAAGGAGCTGGGTCAGAGTGGGGTTTTGAGGAGGGAGACCCAGGAGTATGGGGCAGAGAATCATGTGAGGAACACAGGTATGGGTGGTTAGATGGCTGATTTGAATTGAACAGTGTGAAGCTGAGCTTGGAAGAGCTTGAGAAGAAAGATGAGCAGAGAGCTAGGCAGGGGAGAGCGGGGTGTTGAAATAATGCTTTCTACAGACAAGTATAGGTTGTGAAGAACTATGCATCACTTAATTGCTGCTGAAGCTGAGTACAGGCACATCATTTCAAGCATCACAACTGGCATTTAAAGAGGGATTTCATATTGTAGTGTGGGTGGGGAAGGGTGGGTGCTGAAAATCTCTGTGAACACTAATTTACTTTGCTAGTAATTGTGTATATTGATGGTTTTGATACAAGCTTTCACCCTCAGAGGCCACCTTCTCCCTGTCTTTATCCTGCTGCGAAGCCCTAATCCTTTGTTTGTGAAATAGCAATCTGTTTCCATGGAAATGAATGGGCTATCATGAATGTAGCCCTATGACTTCAAGTATGAAGAGAGATGATGATCTGCAAAGGAGAGAGTTCAGCTGTGATTTACAAATATACACAGTAAATCCCCTGTGCTACACAGATGTTTGGGGCAGGATAAAATTGAGGGGGTGTGAATTCTTTTTTGTTGTTGTTGCTGCAGGTTAGGATTTTTGTGACAGATGGTGTGGGCAGGCTCATTTTTTCATGGACTAACATTTTGTGTAGGGAGAGGTTGTTGGCTTGTGATTGTTTCCCATGTGGCTTGCATTTTCAGTTGTTTGCTAGAGCTTGGAATCACTATTCTGTGCATTGAAATCAAAATGAGTGAATAAACTAAGTGCAGCAAGGAAATTAGAAAGGTGAGCAGAAGATAGATGGTGGGGGGGTGACTGTTAAAAGCTGGTGACTTATCTATAAAGAAGTAAGCCAGGAAGTAAGAAGGCACGTACTGTAACTGCTAAAATGTGCAACTCTCCTGCCTATTCCATGTTATGATCTGAAGTAGCACAGTGAGCTCTGCTTGAGAGAGCAGCTATCAGACTTAATTTTTGGTCAAATACACATGCTTGGCTTCAAATAGGGTGGCCAACTTTCTACTGGCTGAAACTGGACTCCCAAGATCCCAACCCCTGCTCTGCCTTTTCCTTGAGGTCCCTACCCCTGCTTATGGTTCCCCCACCCCATGGCTGGATCATTTCCAGCTCCCTTCCCATACCAGCTGCACTCTCCCTGCTCTGGGACTGATACAAGAGCTGCTGCAGTGCACATGAAGCCTGAGAGCAGGTAGAGTTGGCTGAGCCTCCCTCTTTGCACAAACCAGACTTTCAATGTCCAGTAAGTGCATTTGTCCGTGTCTGGTAAAAACACCTGAATGCACGTTGCTAGGTCTCCTTTCTCATCGGATTTTTCAGTTGAAAACTGAGCACTTGGCCACCCTACCCTCAGACCTGATCTTTCACAAGATACCACTGTCACAGTTGTGGGATGAGACGCGCCTCCGTTCCTTCTCAGCTCTGAGCGCCCCAACCCTCAGATGTCAGCGCTTGTGCCTTGACTGCTCCTGGAATGGAATGTTGCCATTTTCACACCCTCAGACACCTCCTGGGCTACAGCATCCTCTGTATCCCAGCAAGTCCACCTGGGTTCAGTACCCGTAGCTCTTCCCTGTGCCCAGTTGTGAAAACACTGATCAAACAGCTTTCTTAAAACCGAAATACTGAGGTGGTTTGTTTTCAGGAGTAGGAGCGAAGCATTCAGAGGGAAAAGGCACTAAAAAAAAGAACAGTCTAGAAACATGTCTCTCTTACTGTGGCAACCTAAGCAACCTAACTTCTTCAGACACCCCATTTGGGGCCCTGAGTCTCAGTCTGGCCCACCCAAACTGCTTCTTTTCCCACCTCTGCACCCAAGTCTTCTTTTTTAAACCTGCCACAGTTCCATTCTGGTTCCCCTGTCTTTTCCTGCTCTGGCACACCTCTTAACTTTCAAGTATTTGCAGTGAAGTGGATTACCTGATCCTTTCTTATTCTCTTCCTGCTTGTGTTTTTTTCTTATAGCCCTTTATTAAACTAAACCGTTATTTTATGAAGTAACATTTCTATTGTGCTGTTCAACACGTAATTTGAAAGTGTGTGTTTTTTCACGTGTGCACAATACAAGTAGTTGCCTGCCTATGCTCCAGCACAGAAAACCAGGAGAAAATCATGAGCTCCATCTCTTAGTTTAAGGTTCCCTCCTTTGGAATGCTATGTCAATGCCAAAGCATTTTATCAGCTTTCCTGGGTGCTTCTCAAAAATCCTCACGTTGTTAGCTGATGCAGCAGCTGAGAACAACCTGGCCTTTTCTTGTTTAGAGTATTTGCTACAATAAGGCGGCAAATCAGTTCTTTCATTTATTTCTCAAGTAGGGCTGTCCAGAGATTTAAAAAATGAATAACTATTAATGACACAATTTAAAAAGCATGATTACTTGTGTGATCAAGCACATTGTTAGTCAGTAATAAAATACAATTTATTTAAAATATTTTGGATATTTTCTACATTTTCAAATAGGTTGATTTCAGTTACAAAGACAACTCAAAATACAGTGCTCACTTTATAGTTGTTTGATTACAAATACATTTGAGCTGAAAAACAAATGTAATACTATTTTTCAATTCATCTCATACGAGTACCTGAGTCAGATGCCCCCAGCAAAAGGATGGTTTTGTTTCTAGGTATTCAGGTTCTGCAGATTCCACATCACAGTGCTTTCAGAAGTCTTAAAAGAGCACCATTCTTCACATTTCATCTGTCTCAGATTTTGGAATATATTTCAGATTCTTAAGCCTTGAGTTGAGTTCTGTAGCTGTCTTTAAAAATCTCACATTGGTACCTTCTTTGCATTCTTAAATTTTAAAAGATTCAACATGTGTTGGGTCATTCCGTATTGTTATAACATGAAATACATGGCAGAATGTGGATAGAACAGAGCAGGAAACATATTATTTTCTTCCAAAGAGTTCAGTCAAAATTTAATTACCACATTATTTTTAATGAGTATCATCAGCATGGAAGCATATCCTCCCAAATGGTGGCTGAAGCACGAAGGAAGTACCATATGAATATTTCTTATACCTGGCACATAAATTTTTGCAATGTCAGCTGCAAAGCTGCCATGCAAATGCCCATTCTCACTTTCAGATGGCATTATAAATGAGAAGCTGACGGTATTATCTCCCATAAATGCAAACAAACTTGTTTGTCGTAGTGATAGCCTGAACAAGATGTAGGACTGAGTGGATAAAGTTTTACATTGTTTTGGTTTTGAAGGCAGCTATGTAACAAAAACAATCACATCTGTAAGTTGCACATTCATGATGAAGAGATTGCGTTCTGGTACTTGTATGGGGTGAACTGAAAAATGCTATTTCTTTTTATAATTTTACAGTACAAATATTTGTAATAAAATAATAAAAAGAGAAGATTGTATGCTTTTTATTCTATGTTGTAATTGAAATCAATATATTTCAAAATATCTAAAAATATTTCCATTGGTACTCTATGAACCATGTAATCAAGACTGATTAATCACACTTAATTATTTTAATTGCAATTTTTGAGTTAATTGCATTAGTTAACTGTGATTAATCAACAGTTCTATATTTTAATTGTGGAGTTAACATATATTAATATGTGTTAAAAGATGGGGTAGCTGAGGTATTGTTGGTAGTGAAATCTGCAGCTATAGCAAATGTATAATAAATGACACAATCAGATAGCAAATATCTTTAAATTCTAAACTTCAGTATTTATTTTCCTGGACCACAAATCATGACAATTACTGAGCTGATGGGCTGTAACACAAGGCCAGTTAACCTGAGGAACCAATTCAGATGTAATTAATTGCCATGAGCCAGGATTTTCTACCTGGTATGTAACAATTTAAAATGGCTTTAACACACTAGCAAATATCAGTGCCAAAATTAACAGCTAGTCCTCAGTATCAGAGAATTTCTAGATGTACATAGTAGCAAGTTGCACCCTGTGGAAAGGGTTTTTTTTTTTTTAAAAAAAAAAAAAAGTCTGAAGTATAAATTCATGAAGGTTAATTGGAGAGGAAAAGGTTCAAACTGGGTTGAAGTCACGTAAGAACAGGGCATGGGAATATTTGGTGAGCCTCTGAAGAATACTTAGAGATGTTCTAGAATGGAAATATTCTGCCCACACATATTGTGCCACATAGAACCCAGCACTCTCACAGATCCACTCTCATGCACACCAGTGTACAGATGTGGGTGTCCAGCACTGTTCCCTGCCATCACTTTCTAATGTCTGCAAAGTGTGTCAATTCCATCTCCATCAGCAATCACAGTCACCAGCACAGCTGAGCATGCAGCCATATATTCCAGGCCAGGGATGGTCAAACTTAATCACCCTCTGAAATGCATACAATAATCTTCCGAAGTTCAAGACCCAGGTGCATCTGCTGGCACTCAAGGCTTCAGCCCTGCAACAGGGTGGTGGGGATAGGGTCTTCTGCCCTCTGGGAAGGGGATTTGCATGACTTCAGCCTCATGGAAGGAATCAGCCAGGGCTTGGGGCTTCAGCCCTGCTCCTGCAGAAACCTTGAGTCCAGGCAGGTGTCTCCCATGCATGTCTAAAAACCTTGGAACAATCCCCTCCTCAGGCAGAGGACTTGAGCCCTGCCCACAGGGCAGAAGCCATGTGCTCTCCCCACCCCCATTCTAGTAAGAGAAGAATGACAGGGAGGTACATGAGGTGCTCCATGAGCCACACTCTTGTCCTTCACAAGTAACAGGAGCTGGATGAACAGATAACATGGAAGCTGAGTGCATTTGAACTCCAGACAGTCATGTTACAGACAAATTCAAACACTCCATGCATTCCTGTTTTGCACGCATGTGTCAAATGCAGCCTGGCCTCTGACAGGCTGCCCCATCATCGACTCTTTTCCCTGACTCATCAGTTTGTTTAGAGACCACATTTCTTTCTTCTCAGTTACTTTTCGACCGGGGAAATTTTCTGCTGTCATGCTGTACTCATGATTGAAACCTTCGGCTTGAAACTTGAGTATGAGACATTACTATTTATTCTTAAGAGCCATTACTATTTATTTTTATTCATCCTGTTATCTGCTCTGTAAATGGGAGCAGGAAATTAGAATTTGTGTTCCATTTTCAGGGGGGCATGATTTTTCTTTATTTTTACAAAATGTGGCATAGAAAGGGAGGAAAAGGGGTTTACAGCAGCTTTTTGAAAGCAGATCAATGTAAATAACAGGAATATAAATTCTTGTTCAACATCAGCTGCAATTAAGCATTATGTATTTTATTATTCAAATATATGGGGTTTCAACAATGTCTTGTAGGATGGATTTTTTTTCCTCAAAGCTGGACAGATTCCATATAATTATGAAGCATCTCATGCTGCTCATGATTCATTTTAGACTTATTACATCCCTTTGAGCATCTTACTTCTAATTTTATTTTTCAGAAAATGTTGTCTATAATTTTAGTCTTACTGCTTTTATCTAATTTTTCAAATCCTTGGAGTTGAAACTGAGAGCCTGCCTGAATTCACTGTTTGTTTTTTAACCTTTCAGATTATTGGTATCTTTGGTTTGCTGAACTGAATGTTTTGAAATTCATGAGGGTTAATATACTGTGCTAGCTTTTTCGACTGCACTTTCTGCATACCCAGCTTCTAGTCTAAGGTGACTGAAGTTAACTTAGGTGCTTATTTAAACAGCCACTGTTTATTAGCTGGGAATCATATACCCTGAAAACAGGGTCAAATACGCAAGATTACAAAACAGTCACATCTACAAAGTACCGACTTATGTTTATAATCCAAAATGCTAGATACCTAACTTTTTAACAACAACAGCAAAACAAAATCTACTTTTCCCACTGTTTAGGAAAACTACAGCTGCGAAATAAAAGGGCGATTATAAGAACATAAAAACTTAACAGCATAACGCCTTACTGGATCAGACCAAAGGTCCATCTAACCCAGTATCCTGTCTTCCAACAATGGCCCAGAGGGAATAAAGAGAACAGGTAATATCAAGTGATCTACTCCCCATTGCTCATTCCCAGCTTCTGGCAAATGGAGGCTAGGGACACCATCCCAGCCCATCCTGGCTAATAGCCATCGATGGACCTATGCACCATGAATTTAGAGAGTTCTTTTTTGAACCCTGTAATAGTCTCGGCGTTCACAACATCCTCTGGCAAAGAGTTTCATAGGTTCACTGTGTGTTTTGTAAAGAAATACTTCCTTTTTTTGTTTTTAAGTCTGCTGCCTATTAATTTCAGTTGGTGACCCTTTGCTCTTGTGTTCTGAGAGCGTAAATAGCATTTCCTTATCTACTTTCTCAAAAGCAGTCATGATTTTATAGATTGCAATCATACCACCCTTAAGTTGTCTGTTTTCCAAGTCCCAGTCTTATTAATCTCTCCTCATATGGTAGCTATTCTATACTCGTAATCATTTGCATTGCCCTTTCCTGCACCCTGTCCAATTCCAACATATCTCTTTACAGATGTAACTACCACGTCTGCATGCAGTATTCAAAATGTGGGTGTACCATGGGCATATATAGAGACAGTAAAATATTTTCTCTTATTATCTATCACTTCCTTAATTATTCCCAACGTTCTGTTTGCTTGTTTAACTGCTGCTGAACTCTAAGTGGGTGTTTGCAGAGAACTATCCACAATGACTCCAAGATTTCTTTCTTGAGTGATAGCAACTAATTTAGATACCATCATTTTATTACTTTGCATTTATCAACATTAAATTTCATCCGCCATTTTTTTGCCCAGGCACAGTTTTGCAAGACCCTATTGTAACTCTTTGCAGTCTGCCTAGGACTTAATTCTCTTGAGCAGTTTTGCATCATCTGCAAATTTTGCCACTTCACTCTTTACCCCTTTTTCCAGCCCACTTACGAGTATGCTGTAACATTACAAAACATTCCTGATAGATCATCCCACAAGCAGATATTAAGCCAAATCTTCAAATGATGTAAATCAATACAGTGCCGTTGAAGTCAGAGGCAGCACAGCTGACCTCAGCCTGAAGGTCTGACCCATCTCTTTTGTCCTTCACAGGCATCAAATAGCAAACCTGACTACAAAAAATTAATCTGGTCTTCTAATGTCATATCATGCAACAGCTAACTGTGAATGGCAAATTATAATAATGTGTAGATGTTCCTGGAACCCATATGCACAATAACATAATAGTATTACTGGAACCCTTGTCCTTCATCTTTTCCTTTTGCACTGATTGTAAGATCTAGTCAAAGTTTTACCTGTATTTTTTACTACTAAATATTGTGCCTACTACCACAAGTACTCCTATGATGTTAAGCTGCTTGCAGAATGTATTATATCTTTTTTATTAATCTAATGTAAAGCACTTAACATATTTCTGGGTACAGTAAAAATAATTAAGTGTACCAGCATATAGATGACTATTAAGTTATACTTAGGCAAAACAGCTAAAGCTTCTTCTAAATCATCAGCTAAAGCATCTTCTTAGTTTAAGCAAATGAGAAGACTTTAAAAAAATAAATCTTTTTGGCGTGAATTAAGTAATAAAATACAAATACTTTGTCATCTCTAATCTAAATTTTGCCACAATCGGGAGGGAAATATGGAAGCTGAAAGGTGAAATTTCTGCCTGTAGAGCCAATATCATGTTTTGTGCCACGGTGATTTTTATTCACACCGGAGAAGATACACATGCATTTATATTGTTTGAAAAAATATTACTTTTTAAGTTTCTATGTTTGAACCATGATACCATTCCAAAGGGTTACAGAGCTATCACAGTAATTTCTCTAGTATGTTAGAATTAATAAGCACTAAGAATACCTATCATCATCAGTAACCAGCAATAAGGAAATTTGAATAGATAATTCTGAAATGTCAATGTCTGTAGATATCATAGTGTAGTGGGACAGAGAACTAGACTGGAACTCAGAACCACTTAGTAAGAAGTTATGTGGCAGCATGGACAACTGGACCTCTGCTTTCCCTTGAAATGCTGCACAGCACTGTCCTGCCAGTCCACGCATGGCTCTGAGGACATGAGGGGTGGGGCAGGGCTAACTGCCCCAAGCCAGGCCCCTTCCACCCTTGGCTTGTATGGGGGTAGGGAGCTGGTCCCTGGTCCCACCAGCAGCATCACTGAGAGCCACCATGAGCCCCAGAGCACAGTGGAAAGGAAGAGGGTGAGGCTCTGCACCATGGAAGGAGCAGAGCCAATGGCAGAAGGAAGGGGACCCAGGGTATTTCAGCCTCTGTGCTGCAGCGATTGTGGTGCTGGGCTGCCCCCACTCCCTTCCACCCCTGCTCTGCCAGAACTGTGCTGCTGTGGCAATTCTAAAGGAACCAGCATTCCAGCCACTGCATCTGCTACTTTGGCAGTGGCTGCAGCTGGAGATCCAGGCCCACTTGGAAGACTGGACCCTGGGACAAGTGCCGCCTTTTCCACCTCTGTGGGCGGGCTGCCCACCAGGGACTGTGTCTAGTAGTGCCAGAAGCACAACAAATGAGCAATGTTCTTCCACTTCACTTGGCACATGAGGTTACAAAGCCACTTATTTGGCGTGGCTGGGTCTCTGTGTGACAACGGGCTGACCAGGCCACATGTGAATGGTATTGTGACCAGGCACATGGGAGGAGGGTATTCCAGCATGTTTGGCCAGCATGTCTTTCTATCATGACAAAGGACAGCTGGGCCAAACCAGAACTGTGGTGCGATCTCAGGCATGCAAATTTGGCCCATGCTGTCTTAGTACAGGGCTGGTGATAAGAACTATCAGAGCTATTGGATGGCTGGGATGAGGAAGAGATGCTCTAGCATGGGGTGGTAGAAAAGTACCGAGGCTGGGGTGTCCTGGTGGGAGAGGAGCAAGTGGATGGGAGGTGAGTTGTTCATGATTTATGGGGTGAATGGGGAGCATTGGGGGTGCTGGAGCAGGGCTGGAGGTGACCCAGCAAATGGGGCTGTAGGGACAGTGAGGTGATTTGGGGGGTGTTGTGATAAATATCATTTCTGATTTTGGAATCTGGAAGGGAGACCCTAACCTACTCTAGTGCCAGGGCTCTCTGCCACTTTCTGGAGCAATAGGCCCCCGTCTAAACCCAAGAGTCTTCTGTAAAATTAATAATATGACAGGAATGATTTTACATAATTCATCATCATTAAAAATGTAAGGATTCCCCCAGGTTGCAAACAATGCTAGACTTCATTTTTTTTCTGCCTCTCCTAGGCACTAGTAGACTGTCTTAGATAAGTATTCAAGCAAGAAATGTCAAATTGAGATTTGCAGTTTGAGAATCTTATCTTAATTTGACTGAGATTGTTTAACTAGCTTTGCAAATGGCTCCAGATTGTTGATGGAACTTAATCCCCTCTTGGTTCCACAGTGTCAGATTTTGTCTGTAAGCACTGACCTGCAGAAATCTTAGCAGAGCCTTCGCTTATTGATCTAGTAGAAGCATATTATTTTTCTGCTGACAATGTAACTTCCCTTACAATTAGAGATAATGGAGGATGTAAAGGGGGCTGGGATGAGACAATGTCTTCACATTATCAATTCCCTTGTATACCATTGGAGATTTTTTGGATTAGCATTTTGTGTCCCACCAGGAGTACAAAGGTAAAGGAACAGAGGTGAAGAAGATCACCATGGCTATGTCTACACGAGCAAGTTTTTTTTTTCAAAAAAGCCAGGGATCTTTCGAAAAATGCGTTCTTTCGATATTAAATTGGAAAAATGCAGCACTTTTCCCGGCATCCATCTTCCTCTCCCAGATAAGGAAAAATACCTTTTTACAAAAGATTCTTTCAGAAAAAAAAATGCGTGCAGATGCCCTGGGGGCCCTTTTTTCAAAAGAGCAACCTTCATGCCAGCAGATTTTCAACCCTGGCCAGTTCTTCTGAAAGAGCACAGGCTGTGTGGATGCTCTCTTTCCAAAGAGCAGATCACTCTTTTGATCCCCTTTTTGTGTGTGGATGCACTCTTTCAAAAGAATTTTTTTCAGGAGGGATCTTCCAGAAGAACTTTTTTCAAAGGATTGCTGTAGTATAGACATAGCCCAGGAGAGAAAATGTTGAGGGAAGAGACAGGTACTTCAAGCCACCAAAGTAGCAATGTCACCAGGTGGACTAAACAAGATAACACTGACTCCAATTGGCAGCAACACTGCTTGCCAAGATTTCTAGCTTGATGGGGCCAGATCAAGCCCAGCTACAAACAAAAGCTGAAAAGAAATAGAGCAGCTATCAACGGGCCCCCTGGTTCCTGTGAGCATGGGTCAGAGGGCCCAGCACATTTATAAAAGAAAATTAAACTGCTGCTGCATCTCACTAGCTGAACTCACATAAACTGGGAAGAACATTTCCTGCCATACCACGCTACTTCACTTAGGGTCTGATCCTGTATTCGCTCCTGGTGCATGCAAACACACCTCCCATTGATTTCAGGGGGAATTATCTGGAGCATGGTGTCCTCGCCTCTTAGTTCTTGTTTCCCTGCCCTCCTCCAGACCTCTGACAGAAGGGAGAGTAACATTAAAACTAATACCTAATGATGTATGGTCAGTGAAGGAAGAATACAAATATGTGTATGCGTGAACACATGCTCCAACACACACACTGCTTTCAATGCAGTCACACAAATGATTAGGAGTGAGTTACAAGTTGTGCTAGTGCAGAGATAGGATGGACTCCGTCTCCCTATTCTAACTCTGTTGGGTTTCCAGGGCTCGCAAGTGTTGAAAACTACCCATCCTCTTGTTAAACAATAAGCTGTCCCACTTCCTCAGATTTCTGATTGTTTTTTGACACTAAGATCAACAAATGTTGGTGCTTCTTATTAGCATGTAAGTACATGGGGATCACAGTCAAAGGCAAGTCCTTATGCTAGCTACTAGTCAAAAGTATATTAAGACTTACAACTCTTACCATGAAGACTTTATAACATGACTCTAAATACACACACAAATTGTATAAAACGGTACCATGTTTTATAGTCACTTTCCTGAGTAGAAGTGCATTTCCTGCTGGTTTTGGTGCATTAATCTGCCATCTTGCATAGAGTCAGGACAAAACCCAACAATCTGGAGGAGGAAAATCAACTGAAGTTGTTTGTACCTCTGAAACATTTGTATCTCTGAATAAAACGTAATGATTGTTCTTTCAAAAGTTTACAGCTGACTATTAACTTAATATACCTTTGAAACTTCCCTAGGCAGAAGAACCTCTGACTCCTCAATTTACATGAAAAAAGCACAGAAAGAGTTTTCTTGCCTTGTCAAATCTTGTTTTACCTTTCTTTTTCTTCTTAGCACTTTGTGCTTGATACAGTACTGTACTATCTTTGCTTTTTGTCTCTGCTGCTGCCTCATTATGTCTTTACAGTTCCAAATAATCAGTTCACAACTCCTACATTTGTAACCCAGAGGTTCTACTATAATTCTCTCTAAGCACAGATAGACGCTAGCAAAATTGAAAGCAACCTTGTTACTACAATAAATTGTTTTTTGGTTTTTGGGGTAGATATAAAACCATCCTCTAATTCGTACATTAGGAGATTTCAATCACACATGTATATCTGCCATAGCTATTGAAGTCAAAGGATCAGCTCTAGGTTCTCTGGTGTAACAGATGCCAGAACTGGTATAACTATGGTAGCAGGTATTTCCTCTAAGACAGACATTTAAACTAAAAACATTGTTTGGGCATTTGGCTGAGTTCTGCCACCACTATTTCTGCACTGCCTTATGCCTTGAGTAGTCACTCAGTTCAATGTGGGTGTAAATTCCATTCTCACAGCATTTTGCACCCACATTGCAGAGGTGGCAATGACTACAGCCAATGCAGAATTATGTCTGTGATCTATACCAGTGCTTATTAAACTTTGCGCGGCCATGGAACACCTAACAATAGTATTTTTATGTGGAACACCTGTGAAAATTTTCTTAAAAAATTATTGTCAGACCAAAGCAAACAAACGCACCAAACCAATCAGCAATCGTACAGCAAAAACAAAATCAAGTAATTTAATCAGGTATCATAGCAATGAAGAAGTAACATTGTCTCTGGTTTTCATAACAGAAAATATATGCTATCAGTGTATGAGATTGAAAAGTGTCAGATGCTCATGGCAGACCTGCGAGTTGTTCACAGAATACCAGTGTTCCATGGAACACAGTTTAAGAAACACTGATCTATAGAACCCCTCAGTCTCATGTATATTATTTCACCATCTTTCCAATCTTGTCTCTCTGCACATCCCTCCATGTTCCCTCACTGTAATACCACACCAGGTAACATCCGTCCCTTCCTGGAGTGTGAGGAATCTGTGGAAGGGGTAAAACCAGCAAGGAAAACTGTTACTTTCAGTGCAGAAAGTAAATTCAGTCAAATATTCACATGAAAAATTATATTTCACTAAGTTGTGAACAAGCCCAGCAGCCAATGTGACTCCTGGAAAACCAAACATTCTTCAAAACCTGTAAAAAAAAAATAATGAATGCCACCGGAGCTAATCAGAAACCAGCCACAAACATCTTGATCATCCTGGCTGGGTGAGAACATGCTCTACTATAACATCTCTATCTCTCGTGCCTATGTTAAAATAAAAATGACACATTTTCTGACACAAATAACTTCTTGTTTGCAGCTCCTCTTTTTTTTATATAGTTCTTGATATTTACTTTGAATAAACATCAGTTGTAATTCATAAGCACAGAGGCCCTTTGATCTGGAAAGACCTTTATTGCCTTATGATAATGATAAGCCCTCAAGCAATCTGATTCAAACATTGCAGTGTTGCAAAACAAGCAAGAAAATATAGACCCTCCTCCCAGCCCTTTTTAGCTTTATTGAAACCAACAAAAATTTTTCATCTGGCCAAAACCACTAGTGAAATGTAGATTTTAACAGTTCACATGCAGATTAGTCAGCCCAGACATGATAAACGGTTTAAAGGTGAAAAGGAATGTTTTGAACATTTTGCTGATATTTGCTAAAATTGGAATCTGCCTCAGATGACACCAGAACCTTGGCACTTGCTGTTATGATGAGGAAGGTAGCATTAATTTATGAATTTAGAAATGAAAGAAGTAATTTTACTTGTATGCCACCTTGCAGCTATTTAACAGGACTAAATGAAATCGAGGGGTAACCATTCCTGAGCTAGTGACATTGTCATGTGTTTTGTTGGCTTGATATTAAACTTCACTGACTTATGTGAGCAAAAGAAAGTAAAGTCCTCTCAAAGAGCAAGTTATTTCATAGTGAGAGTGGGAGAAAACATCTGCACACCAGCTGAATGGAACCAGGAAATCTGATTGCACTGAATTCTCTCCTTCGCCATTTGAGCTCCTGGAAACCTTCCTGCACTTATGAAAATAAGAGCAGCTGTTCAAAGAAGACCAGGCATAAATAGGGAGGTACTGGTGAGCAGACTCCCTCTGTTGCATGCACCCTTAGTGATTGCTCTCAAACTACCTTGCAGAATTAACTCATTAACTTTCTCTTGTGGCAGGAAATAGGCCTGAGTGTTGGATGCGTTGCAAGAGGCAATATGGCTTAACAAGCCAGACAAAGATAGTGGGTCCAGGATAGTAGACAGAGAGTCTCTCCACATACATGCCCAGAGCTTTGCAGAGTTGAGCCAACACCACAGCTAATCCCTTCCCCAGTTGCACAACTTCCAATCTTCCTAGCAGGTTTTACCCCTCTCACAGATTCCCCACACTCCAGGAAGGGACGGCTGTTACCTGGCGTGGTATTACAGTGAGGGAGAGTGGAGGGATGTGCAGAGAGATAAGATTTAAAAGATAGTGAAATAATATACATGAGACTGAGGGGTTCTATAGATCAGTGTTTCTTAAACTGTGTTCCATGGAACAACTCCATGTGAACAACTCGCAGGTCTGCCACGAGCATTGACACTTTTCGATCTCATACACTGATAGCATATATTTTCTGTTATGAAAACCAGAGACAATGTTACTTCTTCATTGCTATGATACCTGATTAAATTACTTGATTTTGTTTTTGCTATACGATTGCTGATTGGTTTGGTGCGTTTGTTTGCTTTGGTCTGACAATAATTTTTTAAGAAAATTTTCACAGGTGTTCCACATAAAAATACTATTGTTAGGTGTTCCGTGGCCGCGCAAAGTTTAATAAGCACTGGTATAGATCACAGACATAATTCTGCATTGGCTGTAGTCATTGCCACCTCTGCAATGTGGGTGCAAAATGCTGTGAGAATGGAATTTACACCCACATTGAACTGAGTGACTACTCAAGGCATAAGGCAGTGCAGAAATAGTGGCGGCAGAACTGAGCCAAATGCCCAAACAATGTTTTCAGTTTAAATGTCTGTCTTAGAGGAAATACCTGCTACCATAGTTATACCAGGTCTGGCATCTGTTACACCAGAGAAACTGGAGTTGATCCTTTGACTTCAATAGTTACAGCAGATATACATGTGTGATTGAAATCTCCCAATGTACAAATTAGAGAACAGTTTTATACCTACCCCCAAAAACCAAAACCTACCTGATCCAATTTCCTGTAGACCAGGAGGAAGAGACTCTTTATGAAGTGACATGTACTGAAAGGAGAGGAGAAAATGTAGGGAGGAAACATGGATCTTAGCTGGACAGTCTGTCTGTGCAAACATGCTGCAGAACAGAGCTCTGTAATTCAGACAGAAAGAGCTAGAAACTTCCAGAACAGAGCGTGGTAGCTATCAGTTAGTCTCAGTAACTTTTCTGAGCCGTGAGAGAAAATTTTCATAGTGAGCAAGCCATCCAGTAAGTTATACCCTTGTCGCCCTCTGAGATTTAAACCAATCACAGAGAAAAATGGTGGGGTAGGGGATAGGTTATAAATAGAGGATTACAAAATTTTAAAACCTATGGACTCAGCATCTGATCCACACAGGACCAAGATATATGTCTTCTGTGAGGACTAGGTCCCAAACCCTGGTGCTACTTAGAATATAAGTGAGGTGGTATTTCAACTATATTTACTATGGCATCCCTTTGTCAGGATAATATTTAATTCATTGTGGTGTGTTTTATAGATCGAGATTGGGAAAGCGTTTGTCACTCCCTGGAAACAACAGAGACTGGGGAAGTTACATTTTGTTACCAGCTAAGTGCTTCAGACTAGGGACGCTCCTGAGAGGGAGTGTATCCATATCAGTCTCTACCAACTCACGTTGTATTAATGTGTTATGAGTTGGTGGATACTGATGGTTGAGGGACAGGAGTGGAAGGGTAGTGTAGACTGTTTGCTTCATGTGGAGCTAGAACTTGGAGAATCTTGGACTGACTTTATTATATTTGGGTAGTCATGCTGTTTAATGCGACTGTGGCTTCTGTCCATGACAGTCAATGTGTGGGAGGAAAGCTGCATGCAGGAGTGAGAGGTTTCAAAGGTTGTAAAAGCCTTGGGGGAACTTAGAGCTTCTTTTTGAAAAGGGGAACCCTCTCCCACACTAGAACTATGCCTATACTAAGAGTTTTGTGGACAAAACCCACGGAGCATCCACATTCCAAAGATATTCTATTGACAGTATTCTGTTGCTCCCCCATACGGCAGAACATCTTTGTCGACAGATTCTGTTGACAAAAAAACAGTCTGGATGTTCCGGGGGACCCTCTATCAACAAACAGGGCTTCTGGGACACCAGGCAGCCCTCTATGCTGTACTTCCAGTTGGCTGTTTTGTCAAGAGAGCAGATGGGCAGTCTGGCTGCTCTCTGTTTACAGAGCAGATCCCTCTTGCAATCCACTTGGCAGTCTGGCTGTGATCTGCTGCCAGAAGTGTTGTCAGAAGATATCTTCCAACAGAAACTTCTGTCAACAGATCACTCTTTTGTAGACTTAGCCTATTTGGAAACCTGCTATGAAAACCAGAGTGAACAGGGTCACTATGGGCCTGATCCTGCTTTCCTTGCAGTCAAAGTCAAATACCCTCTCTATGCAATGGGAGCAGAACCAAGCTCTGACTGCTGCAAAGAACAAGGAGCTACTAACAAAGAAGAGCTTAGTAATAACTAAGGACCAGTCAAGGTAATGGTTTGCATATTCTCATAAATGCCTGAAGGTCCAAAATTCTGCCTTGATCAAGTTTAAATTAGCACTTGTAACACAAAACACACCATCTATACTGAGGATTCACACACATTTTACTTGACCTCCTCAGAAACTCAGACAAAGATGTCAAGAAAGTAAAGGCTGCGATGACCAGCTGATAGAATTCTAAAAATGAGCAACTGGGTTAAGCCCACTGCAACATGCAACTTTCTGCATGTTAGCAAGAGCCTGTAGGACTAGCCTTTCCTCAAGCATGGTGTCCCAACTTCAGAGCATAGCTGTCCGATTGCTGTTCCCTCACTCTCACACATTTCTTAGCCCAAGCTGTACAATCCGTGAGGCAGACAATCCACCACTGGGAACAAAACAGGTGAAGGCTTATGGAATTTCTGCCAAATATGCATTCCATGCTGAATGGAAGCCATATTAGTATCTTCCTAAATACAGTTTTGTTGAAACAAATGCTTCTGACTGACTTAAGTGCAAATTGCACGTAAAATGTGTCCCATTTCATGGAACATTAATTCCCATCATTTTTCTTCAGTTATGAACATATGCAAGAGAGTCATTATTTTGTGTTGGCTCATAATATATTAACACTGGCATTACCGTACCAAAATTAGAGATTATCGGCAACAAGATTTGGGGTCCATTTTGCTAAGCAACATGTAAGGGCCAAGTAAGAGTGAATCCCTGTCCCCAGAAGCTCTGTTGAGATGAACAAAGGAAGAATCCTTCCATTTTATGATGGGAGAATGAAACACAGTGCGGCTAAGGGACCCTGTGGCAGAGCCAGGAATGGAATCCAGGTTTGCAAGCCAATTCCCTAACCAAAAGACCATTCTTTTTTCACCAGTATTTCAATTATAAATGTGGTAGCTCATTTGCAGCTTCTGTAGCAGGATGAAATTCGGCAAATAGAGTGTAAGTGAGGAAGCAATGTGAAAACATGGTTATCTACCTTTAATCAACATAGGTTTGGTTTTGCTCTTCATTTCAAATTCACCTGTTGGATGGGGAGGGTGGTTCTGTAGTTCTATCTTTCCAGACAGCTTCAGAACAAATATAAGTGGCTTCAGTGTACCCTGCTTTCCTTCCCCAAGTTGCTACTGTACTCTTGCGAGGTTGTTGCTCAAGGCAAGGTGAAGGGTAGGGGTTAAGCACCTAACCCTTCCCTCTGTACTCAAAAGGACAAGCGTGAGCGTTTACATCCTCCAATGTGATGGTGAGAGAAGGTGGTGAGTCACAAAGGAATGAAGAAGTAGTGGCCTGAGAAGTATCGTTGAAAAGTTCTAACTCTGGGTAGCTGGGGAGGAATCAGTTTCAGGAAAACATTCACAATGTCGAGGTAAATTTTCATTCTCAAAGGGGACAATTTATAGTCAAGTCTTCCACACATTTTTTCAAAATACTTTTTATTCAAAATTTAATCTTACTGTTGTTTTAAATAAGGGGTAAAAAAATGGATAAATTCATGGAGGATATACATCCATCCTTCGTTTAATGAGTACTTTACTTATGAGTACTTGCTAAAACGAGGAACATATATACCTACCCTTATTCACAATATGAGTGAACTTCCTCTGCTTATATAAGCAGAGTCCCTGGCCGGAGGGTGGGGCAGGGAGACCTGCAGCCCTGCAGCTGGCTCAGTTCTAGCTGTGGGGTCCCTGGCTGGGGGCAGGGAGACCCACAATTGAAGCATTCTCCCTCCCTTCCCTCAGACATGCAGCTGTCTGACAGCCCTTGGGCTGGGGGAAGAGAGGGAGAAGGTTCTTAGCCTGTTTTCCCAACCCCTTTGCAATGGCAGGAATGTGAAACTGACCAGCCATGAGCTGACCAATTTCCTGCCCCGCAAGCCATGGGGAGACTGGAACCAGCCTGCCCCTGGTTCGGAGCTCCTGCCACTCTGGGAGCCAGGAAACTGACCAGCCCTGGTGGTTCCTGGATCCACTCCCCTTGCAGGAAAATCTGAGTTATGCAGGGGTTGCAGGAACAACCCCTGGGTAACTCCAGGGTTTACTATATTAGACAACCCGCCCACCCCACAGACCTCACCCTCAGCCAGTTTTTAACTGTCCCCTACAATCCCAAATTGCCTCCAGCCTTAAACCCATCCAGCACCCCCAAACCACCCCCCAACTTCACACCAACCCAGCAGCCCCAAACTGCCCCCAACTTTACATCCCCCCAACAGCCCCAAACCACCCCCAGCATTAGACTCTCCCTGAAGCCCCAAACTTCCCCCAGTCTTAGACCCGCCCCCGCATCCCTCAACAGCCCCAACCTTAAACACTCCTCCTCCTCCCGCAGCCTCTTCACAGGGGCTGGTAGGCTGTGTGGCTGCCCCAGCCCTCCTGCTCCCAGCAATTAACTCAAGTGTTAAGGTTTCAGCACCTAGGCATAAGGTAATTGCTATCTCTAGTGATAGAGATAGCTACCATCTCCAGCAGTTATCACTATTGATAGATATCTGCCTAGGGCAGCAGTATTAAAAAATTGCAAATGGCTTCTTTAACAGCCACGTGCAGTTGGGAACTGCCCAGCTGACAACCTTCAACAAATCTAATGCGACCCGTGTTTGAGTCCTGACCCATAGGCTGGGAATCCCTGCTCCACATACATATGCTACATTCTATTTCTGGTGCCAAACTATTCAAATACATCAGAAAAGTACCAAAACTCAGCCAGTTTATGTCAAGTTACATGCACTTGGAACAAATTGAAGACTTTTACATGTATTTTAATGGGAATTTAGTGTTGCTGTTATGAGTTTTCGCTTACGAGCAGAAATTTGGGAACCAATTGTCCTTGTGTAGTGAGGGATGAGTGTATCCATCAAGAACTATTAGCTAGGATGGGCACAGATGCAAAACCATGCCCTGAAATGTTCCTACCCTTTGTTTGCCAGAAAATGGTAATGTGTGATGGGGTCTGAGTCACTTCTTTGGTTCATTGCCTCTGAAACACCTGGCACTGGCCACTGGTGAAGGACCAGATTCTAGGCTAGAGGAACCATTATGACTATTCTTATGTTCTTTCCCCTTTCTTCCTTTTTTTTCCCTTATGCCAATCATACCAACTGAATAGTTGTTGAAAACCTTCCTGTGTTCAAACACTTTCATTTTTCCTTTAACCCGTCCAACTTCTGAGACTTTGAGGAAGATTTTAAAAATGGCAAAATGACAATGTTTTAAAAGGAGAAAATGAAAAGAGAGGCCAATCCCCCCCCCCAAAAAAACCCACCACCCTTCTGTGCAGCAGCCATTCTACTGCCTTTAATAGGGAAAGGAGAAAAGACAAGCTCACCAAACTGAGCTGTGGAAACTACGACTGTATAACCGTTCCATTGTAAGGAATTTAAGGTGACCTATTTTCTATAAAATTATCAAGTGTGGGTTTTTTATTTGTGTTGGTTAAGCCATGAACCTAAGCTATCTTACAGGGTTCTGATAACATGCTTTTGTTCTGTTAGCCAGAAATAATAGCTCCCTGAAGACTTTGGATAATGGATTCTATTCTTGCCTGTACTGTACCATTCCAAGTCACCTTGCTATTATTCCATGCAGTGCATGGATCATAAAATTTACTTTTAATTAAAAAAGATACACCGGAGCCTAATAGCCAGCTATACTGATATTCAAAGAACTTGAAGATCCCAAGACATTAAGACAAGACAGGATGCCCAGGATCATCTGGTTTGACCTCTACATTTCAGACCACAGAATTTCCCCCACCCACTCCTGTAATAGATCTGTAACCTCTGGTGGAGTTATTGACATCCTCAAATCATTATTTAAAGACTTGAGAATTCACCATTTACACTAGTTCAAACCTGCAGAGGAACTCACACATACACAGCATTCTCCCAATCTGACCCAGGGGTGGGAAATTCCTTCCCAATCTCAAATATGGCAATCAGTTAGACCCTGATCACCTGGGCAAAACTCAGCAACCAGACACCTAAGAAATAATTCTCTGTAGAAACCTGGCACTTCCCCCCTCCCTACTCTAGTGACCTGTCACCAGCCATTGGAGATATTTGTTATTAGCAGGAGCAGATGAGCCATATGCCATCATAGACCATGTCATCACAAATGGATAGTTCAGTGGGTTGAGCATTAACCTGCTCAACCAAGGGTTGTGAGCTTGATCCTTGCAGTGGCCGCTTGGGGCACATAGACATCAGGGATGTTGCTTGGTCCTACCAAGAAGGCAGGGGACTGGACTAGATGACCTCCTGAGGTCCTCAATCTGTATTTCCCATCATAAAAACTATGTGGGGGGGATAGCTCAGTGGTTTGAGCATTGGCCTGCTAAATGTGGGGTTATGAGCTCAATTCTCAAGGACACCATTTAGGGATTGGGGCAAATGGATGTCAGGGACAGTGCTTGGTTCTACCAAGAGGGCAGGGGACTGGACTAGATGACCTCTCAAGGTCCCTTCCAGTTCTAGGAGATGCATATCTCCTATCTTAAACCTGTTCTTGTGCCCACACTGGCACTGAAATAAACCCTTACCACCCTCTCATGAATTTATAGAATGTAATCATATCTTCCCTTCAGCCTTCATTTGGTTAAGCTAAACAAGCCAAATTTTGAGTCTCTTCTCATCAGTTAAGTTTTCTACTCCCCAAGTGAACATAGTAGCCTTTCTCTGCACCTGTTCCAGTTTGAATTTATTTCTCTTAAACATGGTTTAATTTTTAACCACACAGCTCTTTGCATCTCTGGTGATGTAGCATTGTGGTGATGTAGTATTGCTGACGTCAGCAGGACCTGAAAGGAATGCTTTCCTTACAGCTGGCTGGAAGGAGAGGAGAAAGACTGGGTGTGTCTATGTAAATACAGTTTGCTCCTGCTTTGCTTTGCTTTGTTAGATATTCAGCAGATAGAGTGGTTTATACTCATAATCAAATTAATTTGTGACCCAACACCACCTATTTTTATATTAAATGCAGGGATGGCTGAAATATGTTACCAATTTTGTGGGAATAAAGAAAAATAGAGGACTGCACTAAATTGTTCCAAAGGGAAGGGCTCACAATTAGCAGAAAGAACCGTGCTAAGCAGGGAGTCAACTTCTGGAGCCCCAAGAAGGAAAGAGAGAGGGAAGGTTATTTGGATTAGGAAAGGGAAGGCATATAGCCTCTTAGCGTGGTCTGTCTTCCCCACCCACCTGCTTCAAGAGAGCAGAACAGGATTGGATAAGTACCATTAAGAGCCTCTTTCTTAGGTTAATTGTGTTGGATCTGTGTTTCTTCCACCCTGATTGTTAAGAGCTGAAATTATTAGGCGCTGAAATCACTTGAGACAGAGGAACAGAAGTCACAGCCAAGAAGCAACAGATTGTGACTGACATCCCCCAGTGTAGTGGTGGGGTGAGAGGCCAGCAAGGTGGCAGCAGAGAGGACTGATGAGCATCCAGCAGGGTGGTGACAGAGGATAGAGTGACAGCAAGTGACTAATGGAGTGAGTAGGATGCCTCATTACCTGCACCCACCCAGAATGGGAGATAAACTCTATGGATGCACCTCTGAACTTTACTGACCAAGGGCAGCAGTTATGGGTGGGGTTCAGAGAAGGGTTGAGTATGTGAAGGAGACTTTCAGTTTGTTGGTCTTAAGAACCTGAAAGACAAAGGACACCACCCAACCTATTTGGAGTGGACATTTGTTGATGAACTCCATCTATCGTGTTTTCCCAAATTGATACCAACTTACTTGTCCCCCTTTTAATAAAAGTTTCTTTTCTACACCTGGATTCTGTGCTTGCAAGTGCAAAAGCATTGTCTCTCACAGGCACCCAGTGGTGGTGTGTGAATTTCCGAGGTCACTGCGTGTGGCTCCAACCAGTAGTGTGTTGGATAAATGAGAGAAACTCCTAGATATTAAATCTGGCCCAGGCTGTTGCTGGCTCCACCTGGCAGAAGAACTACCAAGGTAATGATGTTTTGCATGGTTATGCACTTTGTGACAGTAGCACATATCCCTGTTGGTTTTTTTCTCTGTAAGATGTACGTATGAAGGTCCGCTGGTGTAGCACTGTTGGGAGCTTATGTTCGGTTTTCCCCAGAGAAACTTCACCATTAACTCTTGTCTAGAACCATTAGCTTAGCCTGTATGCGAAGCTTCAATCATAGTATTGAGTGAGAAAGGAAACTACAAAATTCCTTCTCCACAGGAAACCCAGAAAACAAGGACCTGAAGACCTCTGCTGTATTGCTCTAGGTCAGAGTGGGCAATAAGCAGTCCATGGGTTGGATACAGTTTGCTAGGTTTAGCCCTGGTGGGCCGCCAATGCAAGTGGCCAGACACTTATAGATGTCATGAATTACTAATTAGCCTGAGCATGGGAGCTCAGGAGGGAAATAGTGGGGAAACTCCTATCGGATGAAGAGCCCCTGGAGACTGGAAGAAAATGGTCAAGGGAACTGAAACTGGCATCATGGTGGCATGGGAGGAAGGAGGTAGTAGTGAGAGAAAATCATTCCAGTTCTCCCCTACTTCGAGGCTCCTAGGTAGATCTAAGTGGGCAAGGTGACTGGGACAGAGATGAGAACCCAGCAATGGAGAAGAGACAAGATGGAGTAAGAGTAGTATGTGGGGAATGGTGCAGAAGGGGCCAGACTCGGAGGAATAAGTAGAACACTGTGCGCCTAAAGCACATTCCCCTCTAGAATCTTAAATAGAACCCAGAATTCCCAGGAGTCAGAATTCCTCTACTCAGCAAATATCTGAGAAACCCCCTGGCAAAATGTGTGTCTCATCCCCATTGAATGCTCATCCAAACAGAGGCTTGGAGAGGCAGGTTATGGCTACCCTCCTAGCCCCACCCCTTCTGCCTGAGGCCCCACCCCTTTCACACCAACCAATCCCAGCCCCCCATTATGGCTGCTGGCCCTTGCATCCCCCCGCTCTCCTCTTGGAGCCACTGGTTCTTGCCCCCCAGGTCTGCACATTGTGGCCAGTGACCCCAGTTTTCTGGCCCTGGAGCCCAAGGTTGTTGGACTGTGTGGCCAGTGGCTGCAAGTAGAAGGGGCTATACCAGGGGTAGACTATGGGTGGGGCCTCATCAGGCAGTTTGGGAAGGCAATGCTTTCCCCTGCTTATGATACTCACTGCCCATGAGGATGACACCCTACTGCTGCTGTCAGTTCATCTGTGCAGCTCAAGAGACAGAGCCATGTGGTGGATCTCAAACATCTACACTGTTATTGACTCCTGTGCATGTCTATACAAAGCCACATGATGGTGTGTCTTCTACTTCAGTTTAAAAAAAAATCCCAAGGAATTTACAATCAAGAAGAAAAAGCCAGAATTTGTGTGTATAAATTTTGAATGTGATCTCCTTGAGCATGTGAATAATAGTGTAATCTTTAATAACATAATCATAAATTATATTTTCCATCGCCTCATTCAGAACAAAACATAAAAGCAGTCAAGTAGCACGTTAAAGACTAACAAAATAATTTATTAGGTGATGAGCTTTCGTGGGACAGACCCACTTCTTCAGACCATAGCCAGACCAGAACAGACAATATTTAAGGCACAGAGAACCAAAAACAGTAATCAAGGTTGGCAAATCAGAAAAAAATTATCAAGGTGAGAAAATCAGAGAGTAGAGGGACAGAAGGGGTGGGGGAGTCAAGAATTAGATTAAGCCAAATATGCAAAAGAGCCCCTATACTGACCCAGAAAATTCTAATCCCAGTTCAAACCATGTGTTAATGTGTCAAATTTGAATACAAAAGAGAGGTCAGCAGCCTCTCTTTCTAGACTGTTGTGAACATTCCTCTTCAGTAAGATGAAAACTTTTAAGTCATTAGCAGAATGGCCTGCTCTATTAAAATGCTGGCTGACCGGTTCGTGGATCAGGAGTGTTTTTATGTCTGTTTTGTGCCCATTCACTCTTTGACTAAGGGAGTCTGAAGTCTGTCCAATATACAAAGCATCTGGGCATTGTTGGCACATGATGGATATATGATGTTAGTTGAGGAACATGAGAATGTTCCCGTGATTCTGTGACTAACCTGGTTAGGTCCAGTGACGGTATCGCTAGAATAGATGTGTGGACAAAGCTGGCAGTGGGCTTTGTTGCAAAGAAAAGTTCCAGGACTGGTGTTCCTGCAGTATAGACTGTGGTTGTGGGTGAGAATCCCCATAAGGTTGGGAGGTTGTCTGTAGAAGAGAACAGACCTGTCACTTAGGGCCTTTTGGAGTGTGGCATCCTGATTAAGGATAGGTTGTAGGTCTCTAATAATGCATTGCAGTGGTTTGAGTTGGGGGGCTGTAGGTAATGAACAGTAGTGTTCTGTTCTTGGCTTTGTTGTACCGATCTTGGAGTAGCTGGTCTCTGGGTATTCGTCTGGCCCTGTCGATTTGTTTTTTTATTTCTCCTGCTGGGTAATTCAGGTTTATGAATATTTGGTAAAGATCTTGTAGTTTTTGTTCTCTGTCAGTAGGATCAGAGCAAATGCAATCATACCTAAGGGCTTGACTGAAAACAATTAATCTAGTTATGTGTGCAGGATGGAAGCTAGAAGCGTGTAGGTAAGTATAGTGATCAGCGGGTTTCCGGTAGAGTGTGGTACTGATCAGGCCATCCTTGATTTGTACTGTAGTGTCCAGGAAATGTATCTCTTGCATGGAGTAACTGAGGCATAAATTGATGGTGGGGTACAGATTGTTAAAGTCTCTGTGGAATTCTTCTATAGTCTCTATACCATGGGTCCAAATCATAAAGCTGTCATCCATGTATTGTTAGTAGAGGAGGGACAATAGGGGATGATAGCTGAGGAATCATTGCTCCAGGTCAGCCATAAATATATTAGCATATTGTGGGGCCATGTGGGTGCCCATAGCAGTTCCACTAATCTGGAAGTATAAATTGTCCCTGAATCAGAAATAATTGTGGGTGAGAACAAAGGTACAGAGGTCAGACACCAGATTGGCTGTGATGGCATTAGGGATGGTATTTCTAATTGCTTATAATCCGTCTTCATGTGGAATATTAGTGTACAGAGCCTCTACACCCACGGTGGCAAGGATGGTGTTGTCAGGAGCTTTTCCAATGCTTTGTAATTTTCTCAGAAAGTCAGTGATATCTCAGAGGTAGCTGGGAGTGTTGGTGGCATAGAGTTTAGGGGGAGAGTCCACATAACTGGATAGTCCAGTGGTAAGGGTGCCAATACCCAAAATGATAGGGTGTCCGGGGTTCCCAGGTTTGTGGATTTTGGGAAGTAAATAGAATAATCCAGGTTGGGGCTCAGATGGTGTGTCTGAGTGAATAAGGTCCCGGGTAACAGCAGGGAGTTCCTTAAGTAGTTGTAATTTCTTTTGGAATTCCAAAGTGGGATCAGAGGAGAGAGGTCTGTAAAATGTGGTGTTGGAGAGTTGTCTGGCTGCCTCCTGTTCATAGTCTGACTTACTGATGATGACAACAGCACCCCCTTTGTCAGCTGGTTTGATTAGAATGTCTGGGTTATTTTTGAGACTCTGAACAGCATAGCGTTCAGCATAGGTAAGATTGTGTCTCATTTGGCATTGTTTGTGTATAATGTCAGTCTGAGCATGGTTGCAGAAGCATTATACCTAGAAATCCAGACTTTCACTATGACCATCGGGGGAGTCCACACAGAGTTCTTCTTCTTTTGGTGTTGATGGCGGGTGGGGGTCGAGAGAGTCAGACTGTTGTTCATAGGTGCATTGGAAGAATTCCTTTAGACGGAGGCAGCAAAATAAGGTTTCCAGGTCACCACAGAATTGTACTAAGTTTGTGGAGGAAGTAGAGCAGAAGGAAAGACCTCGGGGTAAGAGAAACTCTTCTGCTGGGCTGAGTTGGTAGCTGGAAAGGTTAAAAATATTGTTAGTTGAGCTGTCATTATTGTAGATGTAGTATCCTGAGGTATGAAGTAATTTAGAAAATCTATTCTCTTTTCTTTTTTGTAGGAAGTGGAAGTATATTTTATAAATTTCTTGTCTAGTACAAGTAAAGCCTCGTTCTGTGGGGTCTTGCGTGGATGCCTGATTGTTGATGAGAATTTCAAGTTCTGAGAGTTCATTCAGAATACTGTGGCTCCGTCTACACTAGCAAGTTCTTTCGAAAGATTTCTCAAAAGAAAGGGGCTCTGTCTAAAGATCCAGCGGAGCATCTGTACACAAAAAGTATCGGAGTTGGCCACATCTATACCACCCTGTACCGTAAACCCACTGACTGCTACGCCTACCTTCATGCCTCCAGCTTCCATCCCAGACACACCACACGATCCATTGTTTACAGCCAAGCACTAATATATAACCGCATTTGCTCCAACCCCTCCGACAGAGAAAAACACCGACAGGATCTGCACCAAGCATTCTTAAAACTGCAATACCCACCTGAGGAAGTGAAAAAACAGATCAACAGAGCCAGACGTGTGCCACGAAGCCTCTTACTACAGGACGAGCCCAAGAGAGAAACCAACAGAACACCACTAGCCATCACCTACAGTCCTCAGCTAAAACCTCTACAGCGCATCATCAGGGATTTACAACCCATCCTGGACAATGATCCCCCACTTTCACAGGCCTTGGAAGGCAGACCAGTCTTTGCCCACAGACAACCTGCCAACCTGAAGCAAATCCTAACCAGCAACTATACACCGCATCACAGTCACTCTAACTCAGGGACCCATCCATGCAACAAACCTCATTGCCAGCTCTGCCCACATATCTACACCAGCAGCACCATTACAGGACCTAACCAGATCAGCCACACCATCGTGGGTTCATTCAGCTGCACATCTGCCAATATAATTTATGCCATCATGTGCCAGCAATGCCCCTCTGCTATATACATCGGACAAACTGGACAGTCTCTACGTAAAAGAATAAACACACACAAATCAGATATCAGAAATTGCAATATACAAAAACCCGTAGGAGAGCACTTCAATCTCCCAGGCCACACAGTAGCAGACTTAAAAGTAGCTATCCTACAGCAAAGAAATTTCAGGACCAGACTCCAAAGAGAAATTTCTGAGCTACAATTCATCTGCAAATTCGATGCTTCAGCTCAGGCTTAAACAAAGACTGCTAATGGCTGGCTAAATACAGAAGCAGCTTCCCCTCCCTCGGTGTTCACACCTCCAAATCAACTGCTGGTAGTAAGCCTCAGCCTTACTGACTGAGCTAACCTTGTTATCCCCACCCTTGCTCTGGCTTATTTATACCTGGCCCTGCAGATTTCCAAGACCAGCATCTGATGAAGTGAGTCTGTGCTCACGAAAGCTCATGCTCAAAACTTTTCTGTTAGTCTATAAGGTGCCACAGGACCCTTCGTTGCTGTACACAAAAAGTGTCCTTTCGAAAGTAAATTGAAAGAACGTGGCACTCCTTTCGAAATCGCTCTTCCTTACCCATTTCAGGAAGAGTGCCCTCTTTTGAAAGTTTTAGAGATGTAGGTATAAATGGAGAGAGAAATCTCTGAGCTGCAATTTATTTGCAAATTTGACTCCATTAACCATGGATTAAACAGAGACTGGGAGTGGCTCACAGCTTACAAAGGCAGTTTCTCTGTCTGGGTGCTAAGATCTCCCCATTAGACTCTGACAAAGGCTCACATCCCCCTGTCTGATCTGACTTGTTTTTTCCTCTTTTGATAAGAAGTGTTGATACTGGGTCATTTCCACCTTGCTGAATAGACTTTGTCAGCTTTGGCCCTCCCTCTTACTGGGACCCCACTCTTTAAATACCCCTCTGAACCCCCCCACCCCACTCATGCATCTGATGAAGTGGGTCTTTGCCCACGAAACCTTATGCTCCAAAATATCTATTAGTCTATAAGGTGCCACAAGACTTCTTGTTGTTCTCTTTTGAAAGCTTATTTAGAAAGAAAATGTGTGTAGACATTCCACAGGCCCCTTTTTCTTTTTTTTTTGAAAAAGCAGTCCTCAGGGGGCCTGATTTTTTGAACCCTGGACAGTTCTTTCAAACGAGCGGGGGCTGTGTGGACACTGTCCTGCAAAAGAGGAGATCATTCTGTTGATCTGTTTTTTGTGTGGGCACTCTCTTTTGAAAGAAGTTCTTTTGGAAGAGATCTTCCAGAAGGGCTTCTTTCGAAAGATCTCTGTAGTGTAGACGTAGCCTGTATGTGCAGTGTTCACTTAATAAGCTGTAGTTAAATATTTTGTTGCCCCTCATTTTGAGATACGTGATTCCAGATATTATTTAGTGGTCACAGTGTTTAAACATTGCCCTGAATACTGAATTATTAATTTACTCATGGACTTTCTCTGATGCTTCTCACTATAGTATCTCAGTGCTTTACAACTGTTAATTAATTTATCTTCACAATTACATCAGAACAGGCACACCGGGTCAAACCAATGGTCCACCTAGCCCAGTGTCTTGTCTTCTGTCAGTGGCCAATGCCAGATGCGCCAAAAGGAGTGAACAGAACAGAGCAATTTGTTGAGTGATAATCCCTGTCATTTGTTCCCAGCTTCTAGCAATAAGATGTAAAGGAATGGCCAGAGCATGAGTTCTCTCCCTGAACTACTTGCATAATAGCCACTGATGGACACATTCTCCATGAACTTCCCTAATTTTTTCTTGAACCCATTTATGAGCAGCCAGAACCATATTTCTTTGCCTGAGATGACGGGTTATTAATTTCTCCATTTACAGATGGGAGGTGACACAAAGCGACATTAAGGTCAAAAGTTTCCACTCATTTAGAAAGCCCAATTTGTTACACCTGGGGTCTTATTTTTCAGACTATTTAGCATAATACAGCACATTTTGTGCTCAAAGCACAGCTATATTTACTTTTTTTGCAGCTGTGAATGCTCAGCACTTCTATAAATAAAACCCCAGGATCCCATGTTGGGCACCCAGAAAGTGAGGTCGCAACCCCCTGTGAAAAGGTTGGTTTAGGTTTAGGGTTAGAAGGGTTAGGGTTGAACATGTCTAGTATCACAGAGGAAATCTCTGGCAGGAAGAGGAATACAATTCAAATAATAAAACAGTCCATTCTCCACCTGATATCCCCTGCCTCATTCACCACTCATCTCCTAACTTCTGTATGAAATGGAAACAGGGATCCTGTACATAACAGTCTCCATCCCCATACCACTCTCATTCAATCCCCAGGCAGGTCCATGCTGCACACTGAATGAGGCGGGGATAGATTTGTCAATGATTTCAATGGGAACAAGATTAGGCCTTACATTTTCTCATCATCCAATTCGTTTATTTTCCTTTTCTGGTCACATTCCATTTTTCAGCTCCAATGAACAATAATTTACTTCTACCAACAATCCTAACCAAGCGTTAATTTCAAACAGTCAGCATAATAGTTACTGCTGTTATAACTGTTTACCAGACTTTTTTTTCTGGTTATTTAATCATATTTCTGAACATATTCTATTTCCTAGAGTCTATTATTTGCTGAGATTTTATTTTTCATATATTTTACACTTCATGACTCTTGATGCAACTATATCTTTGTAGGTCCACTGTCTAAAGAAATCCTCATTCCTTGCCTTCGAGAGCAGCTGTATTTGTATATACACAAAATCCACTTTGGGCTTCATCACAATCCTGATGACTTACACATCTCTTTAACTTTTTTAAAGGCCTTCAGACTCTTTGCTGCCCCAGTTTTGTGGGTTTCATCTAATAGGAACCCACTCAGGGGCACACTTTCAACTCTGTGGCTGTGTCTACACTAGCCCCAAAGTTCAAAATGGCCATGCAAATGGCCATTTTGAAGTTTACTAATGAAGCGCTGAAATACATATTCGGTGCCTCATTAGCATGCGGGCGGCTGCAGCACTTCGAAATTGACGCGGCTCGCCACCACGCGGCTCATCCAGATGGGGCTCCTTTTCGAAAGGACCCCGCCTACTTCGAAGCCTCCTTATTGCTATGAGCAGATAGGAATAAGGGGACTTCGAAATAGGTGGGGTCCCTTCGAAAAGGAGCCCCATTGGGACGAGCCGCGCGGCGGTGACCCATGTCAATTTTGAAGTGCCGCGGCCACCCACATACTAATGAGGCACTGAATATGTATTTCAGCGCTTCATTAGTAAACTTCGAAATGGCCATTTGAATGGCCATTTCGAAGTTTTTGGCTAGTGTAGACACGGCCAGGATGATCTGGACAACATTGGAAATTTAAGTAATTACTTCATTCATGAAAGCTCCGTTAGAAAAAGACTTGGAATCACTGGAGCAGGGTGAAATACAATACCGTATCCAGAGGATTTTACAACACAGAGGAACAATTTGTCCCATTAGTTTGTGCTGTAAATCAGAAAGCAGAACAGAAAATGCAAATCTTAGTCTCTCTTATTTTAAATGGAACAAAACTCTGACAGTACAAGGTAGTCTCAGGGCCAGATCCTGTTTACCATTCCCCTTCCTCTGAAAATAGAGGTAGACTACTGAAGGGTGGGGTTGTAAAGTAACCTATGAAGGCTCCCTAATTCTCTGTTCAATCCCTAACCCCAGCATAGGCATAGGCTAGAGTAGAGGTAGGGAACCTTTTTTTGGTCAGGGACACTGACGCACAGAAAAATCATTTGGGGACCCACACAAACCCCCAAACATCCCACAAACCAAAAGAAACCCTAGTCCCCAAACACACTGACCTGGCTCTCAACAAACTTGGGGCTTCCCCCAGCAGTGGCGTGAGCCAGGGCTCATGCTCCAGCCCCACAGGGAGGGTGTGCCAAGGCTTAGAAACTCACCCCAGTGCTGAAGGAAGCCCCAAGCCTTGCTGAGGGCTGGACCCTAGTAAGCCAGGGACCAATTTCAGCTCATGGGCAATAGGTTCCCCACCCTTCAACTAGTGGCACCTAGGGGCTGCTCTAAACTGAAACAGTTTGCAATAGTCCCTTAGAAACATTGCATGGTAACAAGTATCAGAGGGGTAGCTGTGTTAGTCTGTAACCGCAAAAACAAAGAGAAGTCCTGTGGCACTGTATAGACTAACAGATATTTTTGAGCATAAGCTTTCGTGGGCAAAGAAACATTGTGCTCTAGCAATTCCAATTTATTAGTCTCTGCCATTAACACATATGGTGTTTGTCCTATAACACTAAAAAGAGCTGTGTAGTCATTGCCACTAGGTCTGGAGCTCTGGCTCTGACAGCGAGGGAAGGGGGTTAGCTTCAAAGTCCATACCCTAGCCTGAGCCACTACATCAAAGTACTGTCTACCCATATATTTTTGGCATAGTAGCACAAGCCAGAGTCTGTCAACCCAGGATGGGAGGATCCTCGCTGCAGGCTGTGCAGACATGACCTATATGGCCGTACCATGGGTATATGTCTGTGATATAGTCTTATCCTGTATTATCAACAAGACCAAATGTAGTTTGAGTCATTACCATATTGTAACACAAGACCATGAGTTGGTAATTGCACAGACAGTCCCTAACAATGCTTTCAGTACGCCAGAAACAGAACTAGATGGTCCATTAGGCATGAAGAAAGGCCATTGCAGAAAATCAGCTCTTCTCTCGGTATTGACCTCCTTATAAAATGTTGACAGGCACTTTGCCCATCTCCCTCCATGCTCACTGGGAATGGATTATGCAGTAAAATTTAGGTTGTTAAAGGGACTCCTCTCTGCTCAACTGCTGCCAAATAACAAGCCATTCAGTGGCTTGAGTGAGTGAGCAGCAAACAAAAATTCATTTCTCGGAGAACAGCTGCCAAAGGACAGAGAAAAAGCATGACCTGCTAGTCACCTTGGCCTTTTGCCTTTGATATCTTGGAACAGCCTCCATGCTCCCTTCCTGACTAGCACAACTTCTTCAATTTCAACATAATTACACTAGGGATGAGTTTCGTCCTCCCCCTTGCTAAGTGATTACATTACTATTTTCTAAACACACCGACGTAAAATTAATGGACTGGATCCATCCAGAATTCATTTAGTGTTCTCATGTGTGGCATAATTTTTACTGACGTGCACTTTCAAGGCATAAGTTACAGGGTTTCCCCTGGTGACTAAAGCATTGTGTGCAGGTAAACAGCTATTTGCTATTTTACCCTGTTGCTATATCACACTATTAACACCTCAACAAAGTAGAAAGAGGGAGAGAGAGTTTAGACATGGGGGGAAGCTCATTTCAATTCACCTTTTCACCTTCTCCATGCCTACTTCACTTTTTCTTCAACTTGTGGAGCAACTAAAAAGACTGTTATTAGCTATGATTACACCTGTCATCTGTCTCCCTGGCAACTGCCATCAGCCTGTACCAGGTTACAGCTGCATGAAAGTTTCTCTAGAGCTATTAATAATTTGGTGCCGCTACATGTTACCATCTGCAAGCAAACCCTTTCATAAAATGCCAACATAAAGTCCTGAGATTTGTTTGCCACACTTGAGCATGCTGAGTACTAGTGGAGACCAGTCCTATGAAGTTTTAAAAAATCCATTAAATGAAAAGAGAGAAAATATCCATCCAAAATTGTATAATACCTAGGTTCTATGCCTGCCTCCAGAGAAACCGCTGTCAAAACTCCCATTGATGTCCATGGGAGCAGGGTCACGGAATCAGTAATCTATAGGTTTTGCACTATCAGAACGGGTTTAAAAACAACAGAATATGTTCCTGTTGTCTGCATGCCTTATACTGAATTGTGTGAATTACAGGTATATGGAAGTTACTCCTTTTAGACACATATGGCAGGTAAAATCTTAGAACTCTGTCTTTAAAATACTGGATCATTTAGACATGAGCAGTACATAAGAAAGGCCATACTAAGTCAGCCCAAGTCAGACTAGCTCAGTATCCTGTCATTTGACAGTGGCCAGTGCCAGGTGCCCCAGAGGACGCGAACAGAACACATAATCATTGAGTGATCCATCCCATCACCCTCTACCAGCTTCTAACAGAGGCTAGAAACACCATCCCAGACCATCCCTATGATGCACACCATTGATAGACCGATCCTCCATGAGTTTAGCTAGCTCTTTTTTGAACTGTTACATTCTTGACCTTCATAGCATCCTCTGCCAAGGAATTACATAGTCTATACGTTGTGTGAAGAAATACTTCCTTCTGTTTTGTTTTAAACCTGCTGCCTATTAATTGCATTTGGTGATCCCTGGTTCCTGTGTTCTGAGAAGGAGTAGCTAGGACTTCCTTATGTACTTTCTCTAGACCACTCATGATTTTATAGACCTTAATCATATCCCCCATTAGCTGACTCTTTTCCAAGCTGAAAAATCCCAGGCTTCTTAATTTCTCCTCATACAGAAGGTGTTCCATACCCCTCCATATTTTGTAACCCCCTCCTGAACTTTTCTAATTCCAATATGTCTTTTTTTGGATGTAGTGACCACACCTGCATGCAGTATTTAAGATACAGGTGTACCATGGATTTATACAGAGAAAACATGATATTTTCTGTCTTACCCATTTCTTAAAGATTCCCAGCACTTTGTTTGCTTTTTTGACTGCCACTGCACATTGAGTGCATGTTTTCAGAGAGCTATTCACAATGACTCCAAGACCTGTTTCTTGAGTAGAAACATCTAATTTAGCACCCATCATTTTATGTGTATAGATGAGATTATGTTTTTCAGTGTGTATTACTTTGCATTCATTAACCTTACATTTTGTCTGCCATTTTGTGGCCTAGCCACACAGTTTTGTGAGATCCTTTTATAACTCTTCACAGTCTGCCTAGGACATAACTATCTTCACTATTTTTGTATTGTCTGCAAATTTTGTCACCTCACTGGTTACCCCTTTTTCCAGATCATTTACAAATGCTGAAAATCATGGTTAGAATATTTTTAATACAGATGTTATCATAGAAAGGCTTTATGAAGTTATCTGCAAAAGAAAAGCCCACTCATGTATTTTGAGTGAAGTTCTCTTTTAATTTATACTGGTGTAAATACAGAATAATTCTATGCATGTCAGCTAAATTATTCTGGATTTATGATACCACAGCAGAGAAGGGACTTTAGCTCATAATACTAAAGTAAGTGATGACAAGCATGTTACATATCTCACATGCCAAAAAGCTGTTAAACAACATTATGATTGCAAAATCAAGCTCTCCAAAATTAGGAAATGCTATAATTCAGGTTGCCATTCAACCTTCATTAATTCCATTCATTTATATGCCCTGCAATACCATCATTAGTTACATGATCACATAATGTTTTTCCACAGGAACTGTGGTTTATTGAGTTGTCTGTAGGTCTTTTAAAGTGTGCTACTTACAACAACATCATTTACTACACAGTCTTCATTAGTCCCCAGCGCTTGGTCCATTCTATGTTCTCGAAGGAGGAATCTCTAGGGGAAACAGGATAGTGGAAGAAAACCAGAGTGGCGGACCAAAAACAGAGATACAATCTGCGAAATGAAGTGCAAGAGGCCTTGAAAAGCAAAAGCTCTGGGAGAATCATGCAGATGAGCTGCAAGTTTTTGTATTCAATTGTACAGTCAGATACTCCACCCTTGAAAACACAGTGCCTTGTGACAAAGCTCTAACATTTTATCAAATGAAATGCATTCATTTTTCTGTTTATATCCAAGGGGTTCACAAGTTCCAAATATATTCCCAAATGGTTTGGGGTTTCCCCACCCCCAGTTGTCAATGTCAGTGGTCAAGGTGTTTCCTGAAAAGCCAGCCAAATGGAAACTATCATAATAGAGACATGTGAGAAAGCACTATCCCAGACTGCCAGGCCTTTAGGACTGGAGGCTACTTGAGAGGTTTGGGAGGTTAGCCAGAAAGCTTTAAGCTGACACCATAATTTGCACTGTGGCCATTTGATTTTTTTTTCCAAAGTGTACTGTTTGTGAAGAATAGTAACAGAGAGCAAGCCATGCTAGTCTTTATACCATGGCCGTGTCTACACTAGCCCCAACTTCGAAATGGCCACGCAAATGGCCATTTCGAAGTTTACTAATGAAGTGCTGAAATGCATATTCAGCGCCTCATTAGCATGCGGGTGGCCACGGCACTTCGAAATTGATGCGTCTCACCGCCGCACGGCTCGTCCCAACGGGGCTCCTTTTCGAAAGGACCCTGCCTACTTCAAAGTTCCCTTATTCCTATGAGCAGATGGGAATAAGGGGACTTCGAAGTAGCCAGGGTCCTTTCAAAAAGGAGCCCCGTTGGGATGAGCCGCGCGGCAGCGAGCCGCATCAATTTCAAAGTGCCGCGGCCGCCCGCATGCTAATGAGGCGCTGAATATGTATTTCAGCGCTTCATTAGTAAACTTCAAAATGGCCATTTGCGTGGCCATTTCGAAGTTTGGGGCTAGTGTAGACACGGCCAAAGTGGGTAAGAGCCAGGCCATGTCTACACTGCAGCCTCATTTCAAAATAAGCTATTTTGGAAGCGCTATTCTGGAATAGCTTATTTCAAAATAAACACTGCTGCACACAAAATACATTTCAAAACAGCCCTCAGATATTTCAAAATACAGCATTTACACACATTTCTACAAAGCCTATTTCGAAATACAGCGGTTGGACATACAGGCTGTGTCTATACTTGAGTTCCTCTTTTGAAAGAGGCATGCAGATGAAGCAAACTGAAAATACAAAAAAGATGGAGATATACATATCTGGTACCTCATTTGCATGATCTTCTTTCGAAAGAAGAAAAGCAGTATAAACATGGCTGTTTCAAAAGTAAACCCCATCTTCGAAAGAACCCTTCTGCCCACAAAAAAAGAGAAGAAGTGTTCTTTCAAAGATGGGGTTTTCTTTCAAAAGAGCCACATCTACACTGCTTTTCTTCTTTCAAAAGAAGAATATGCAAATGAAGTGACTGATATGTAAATCTGCACCTCATTTTCATTTGCAGCTTTCCTCATTTGCAAGCCTCTTTTGAAAGAGGAATGCAAGTGTAGACACAGCCACAATGGCTTATTTCAAAATAGTCTCTACTCCCTGTCTAGAAGCCCCTATTTCAAACAAGCATCTTTGAAATAGGGGTTATTCCTTGCAGAATGAGGTTTACCTATTTCAAAATAAGCCAACCGCTACTCTGAAGTTATTTCAAAATAGTGATTGCATTGTGTAGGCTAGGTCTACACTAGCAATCCTCTTTCAAAAGAGGCATGCAAATGAAGGAAATAGAAAATGCAAATGAGGCACAGGTTTACATATCTGGCACCACCTTTGCATATTCTTCTTTCAAAAGAGCTTCTTCATATCTGCCTTGGTAAAACGTTGAGCCTACTTTTAGTGGTAGGATAATATCAAAGACAGGATAAATGTTTCAAAAAGTTACAGCAATTCTAGATCTTTGACCTGCTACCCAGCAATAACACATAAAAAGAAATCAGACAGTTGTCACCACTGTGAATCTGATGGTCTTCTAATTATCCTGTGGTGAAGATGTCAGCAAGCTATTAACACAAGATTTATTAAGACCAGTGATGGCAGCAGTAAATGTAAGGTCAAAAAATGGATACTTCAAACAGATTTTTTCCAAATGCCTGCAGAAGTCATTTTAATTTGTCAGTCTTGTCTCCCATTCAGAATATATGTGGAAATTAATAACTTTTAATGGTCCTCATCAAAAATGAATTTCACTAGGGTGATATGGAATGTGCTCACTCTTGTTTTACTTGTCTTGTCTTCAACATGCAGAGCAGAGGAGAAAATCAGAGCAAGAAGCACTATACAGAAAGCAAGCATGTTTTCTGGTTACAAATGTTAATGAAAAAATATTTGATTCAGTCTAATACAGTGGTTCTTAAATTTTAGCAACACATGGACCCCCATTTTGATTTAAATTTTGGGGGACCCTGTGCCCCACCTCTTCCTCAAGGCCCTGCCCAACCCCTCATTCCATTCCCCACTCTCTCACTCGCTGTCTTCCATCCTCACTCACTGTCACTGGAATGGGGCTGGCCAGTGGGGTTCAGGAGAGAGGCAAGAGTTCTAGCTGGGGGAATGGGCTCTGGGGTGGGGCCAGGGATGAAGGATTTGGGGCACAGGAAGGGGCTCAGGACAGGGGCAATGGGTTGGGGTGCAGAACAGGAGTGAGCACTCTGGCTGGGTGTGTAGGCTCTGAGATGGAACCAAGGATGAGGTGTTAGCTGTGCAGGAGGGGGTTCTGAGCTGACACAGGTGGTTTGAGGGCTGGGGTTGAGGGCTGGAAGGGGGTTGAGGGCAGGAGAGCACTCTGAGCTGGGGCAGAGGCTTGGGGTGCAAGGTCTCAGAGGCGCGTTCCGCGGTTCCTAGGAAGTGGCTGCCTGGTCCCTGACGCCACTAGATGAAGGGGTAGCCAGGGAGGTTCTGTGTGGGTTTTCACACCCACATGCACCACCCCACAGCTCCCATTGTTTGTGCATAGGCAGGGGTAGCACACAGAACCTCCCCAGCTGCCAGAGGTGGGGAAAATACCCAAAAAGTTACTTGAGTAAAAGTGCACCTACTTTCACTTCTGGGTACCTGAGTACAATAAAAATGTGATGTGTGTGTGTTTGTGCGAACACACATGCATGTGTACTTTTACTCAAGTAGTTTTCCAGGGGGTACTGATTACTTGTACTTAAATACATTCCCCCAAAGCAGAAGTACTTTTACTCAAGTAATTGTGGGTACTTTTCCCACCTCTTTTGGCCACCCAGGCAGCTGCAGGGACCTGGTGGCCAATTTCAAGAGCTGTGCAGAACCAGGGCAGTTAGGGAACCTGCCTTAGCCTAGGAGGAGGAAGGAGTTGATCAGTAGAGCCTGTGGGCCTCACTGGAGTTCCCTCACAGATCCTCAGGGGTTCACTGACCCCAGTTTGGGAAATGCTGTTCTAAAACACTTTGCTTCTGAATGGTAATGAATAGCTTCCTGGCAACACTTCCATGCTGGAAAATGTTCCAGGTTTAACTACAATTATCTGCCCTCAGTCAAATTCAGAGGTGATATTTAAAATGCAGTACCGGTAACAAAGACCTTTGTACACTCATATTCCCTGAAATCTAATTGCAACCACTTTATCAAATTATAGAAAAGAGCACTTTCGTGTAACTTTCTTACCAGGGGCCGGAAAGTGTAAATAAAAAGAGCGGAAGCTAGCTGAACAGACAACTCTATATCCCTTCTTTTTTCTCCCTGGTTTCTAGCACATGATACCATCACCATCTCATTTATTTAATATGGTGGTAACATCTGGACTTCCCGACACAGAGGGCCAGATGTGCTAGGCACTGTTCAAACACTCACTAGGAGACGATTCCCACTCTAAAGAGTCGGAGGGAAAACAGAGGCACAGAGGTCAGCAGCAAAACTAGGAGTACAACTTGAGTCCCAGTCCGGTGGCCTATTGTCTGGACCACACAGTCTCCGTTCTTTGCACTGTAAAGTGCTGTGAGCACTTCAGGCTTGTCTACACTTATAATGCTACAGTGGCAGAGTTGTATCATCACTACTGTGCCCCTATAGGGCTTCAAGGTAAACCCTACCCTCACCAATAGGAGGGGAATCTCCCATCAGTGTAGGCCAGGGGTCTGCAACTTGTGGCTCCAGAGCCATATGAGGCGCTTTAAGGCCTTTTTTGTGGATCCTGAAGCTATAATTCAAAGTTTAAAAAACCCTCCTGATTATTTTACATAAACAGTGAATATCTAAAAGCCCAACAATGAACAACTCATATTGAAATAGCAAACTATGTGATCCTAAAATGCTGGATTAACTCCTCCTTTAATATATACAGTGCATTGTGGGATATGCTACTGTATCTGTGTTTTGATCATGTTGCTAATAAAGTCTTGATTTTGATTTTGAAAAGAAAGCTTGCGGCATTCCTGCTGTGAAGGGCAACATGCATTTTAAGAAAGAAAACTGAAATTAAACATGAAGGCTACGTCTACACTAGCCCAGATCTTCAACATGGCCATGCAAATGGCCATTTCAAAGATTACTAATGAGGCACTGAAATGCCGAAAGGAATAAGGGGATTTCAAAGTTGGTAGGGTCTTTTTGAAAAGAGTCCTCATCTGGACAAGCCGCTCAGCAGCAAAATGCAGCAATTTTGAAGACCCACAGCCGATGGCATACTAATGAGGCACTGAATATGCATTTCAGTGCCTCATTAATAATCTAATCTAATTAGTAGCCTTCATGTTTAACTTCAGTTTTCTTTCTTAAAATGTGTGTTGCCCTTCACAGCAGGAATGCCGCAAGCTTCCTTTTCAAAATCAAGACTTTATTAGCAACATGATCTTATCCCACAACGCACTGTACATATTAAAGGGGGAGTTAATTCAGCATTTCAAGATCACATAGTTTACTGTTTCGATATGAGTTGTTCATTGTTGGGCTAGTGTAGACACAGCTGAAGTAAAATTGGCATAATTAAAGTGAGTTTGAAATGGCTTCAGAAAAGAGGAAAATTGAAGATGAAAACAGAGGATTTCAAACTGAATGGACCCAATCCTTTGTATTTAAATTGGGCTGGGCTCCCTCTATGCCTCATTAACAATGAGAAATTCACCAACAACAAAAAAATGCAACCTCGAGAGGCATTTTCTCAAAAAACACACTACTCTTGCTGAACAGTATCCAGCTGGAGATGCCAGAAAAATGCTGTGGAGGAGGTGCTATGCAAAGCAAGCAAAGTAAGAACATGTTCGCTAAATGGGTGAAATCACTAAGTAGTGTAACCGTGGCTAGTTTTGTGGCAACTCGAGATCGTAAAATGAGAAGAGCCATTCAGAGATGGAAATATATAAAAGACTGCTTTATCGTTGCTGTTACAGATCCAGACTAACACGGCTACCCCTCCGATACTTGCTTTATCAAAGTATCAGAGCAGCTGTACAGTGATTTCAAAAATGAAATTATTCAGAATCTAGTATCCTGCAGAGAGAGAGAAGGTTCGGGAGTGAAAGTCAGGAAGACAGTGGTACAAACACACGCATGTCAAACGTAAGGAAATAGAATGTGTAAAAAGTTTGTGACTATCCTGAGGTAAATATGTATTGCATTACATATCATTGTGTGTGCACTGTTCTTAACATAGGGGCTAAGAAAACTATGATTTAATGTTGTTTATTAAGGACCGTCTTGTATTCACCTGCATTGTGGAGCCTGAATTATTGAATACTTTATTGAATTAAAAAATTGGTTCATCTTGCTATTTTGGTTGTCGACCCCAGGAGCGGGTAATCCATTTCCCTGAGAGGCAGCAGCCAAGTCAATAAAAGAATTCTTCCTTTGCTCTAACACTGCTTAAACAGGTTAATGAAGCTGCTCAGGGGTGTGGATGTTCCACCTCCTTGAGCAACAGTTATGCAAACCTAATTTTCAAGTGTAGACCAGGCCTTAAGCTTTGGCAACACTAGGCCTACAGTTATATTACAGCGCTTTGTGACAGAAGTCACTGTCACAAGAGATTTCCTGACAAAACTTCTGCCGACAGCGTGTGGCCGCACACAAAAGCCAATCAGAAGAGCGCTCGGCTCTGTCAACAGAGCAGCTGTAAGACAGACAGGCTGTCTGCCCTCTAAACAGAAAAGGTGCCCAGACGCACAACAGACAGGGCTGCCCTTTGTTCTGGATGCCTTGTCTGTCAAAAGAAGACCCACCAAGGCATCCACACAGCTGTTTTGTCGACTGAATCTGTCGACAGAAACATTGTGCCTCAAAGCTTTGAGGCAGAACACTGCCGGCAAAAGTGATGTTTTCTAAATATATTATCAACAAACTCCATTTTGCGTGAGCATGCTCCATGAGTTTTGTCGAAAAAAATGGAGTTTTGGCGGCAAAACTCACTAGTATAACCACAGCCTAGAAAAATTTGGACCTGTTATTGTCAGTGGTGACAAGGAATTTTAATCTTACCAGAAGGTCAGCACTAGTATACTTTCTAGTAGAATTGTCCTGTTTTCCAAGAATAGATCACAGACTTAAAGTACCCCAAAGTTAAAAACATGCACTTTTTTACAAGTAAAGACAAGCCTACAAATTATGTTTTGCTACTTAATTGATCTCAGAAGAGAAATGGCAGAAAAAGGGCAGTGGTTGAGGTGTTAATTGCTTGACTGAATAGTTCCTGCCAGCAAAACTGTTATATCTGACTTGTGTTTCACTATAAAAACAACTGCATAGCAATAAAGTGTAAAAGCCTGCCTTAGTCATTGTCTTAATTACAGTTTTTGTGCTAGTGTAACTATTTTGCTTAGAAGTGAGACTATTTTTGTTTTTGATGGTGAGACTATTTTTGTTTCAAACCAAAATAAAACAAACCCTACCATACTGAAGCTTACCCAAATAGCACAAGTCCTACCATACTATTGAAGCTTACCCTGAGGGTTATAATGTAACAGGATGTCACCATATACCAGTATTCTGTGCCTACGCTAGGGAAATTGTGTCATTGAACTATACCAGAATAATGTGGTACAGCTTTTGTTTTAAGATACATCCTCAGGCCAAGTCTACAGTTGATATACCGGCATATTACAGCTACAAAACACTCCAGTGATATGTCTACTTTAGAAAGGTACAGCAGCAAGCTGCAGCTCTGTTGTTGTGGCACTGTAGTCTAGAAATATGTTACAGCAATGAAAGAGTCACTCATCACTACAGAAAATCCACCTCTAATAGGTGGTAAGTAGATTGCCAGGTGAATCCTTCCATCATCTTAGTGGTATCGACACCTGGACTTGGGTCAACTTAATCACATGGCACATGACTTGAACCTGTGGTATGACAAATTGCCAAGCTAACCTTATAGTGTAGACCAGCCCATCGTGTGGGCACAGCTTAAGCTGGCAATAAGCAATATTAGACAGACAAGGTAGAACCAACTTGTTTGTGAGAAAGACAAGTTTTTGGGTCACAAGGAGGTCTTCTTTGCTCTCCAATGGAAGCTGTCCCATACAACATATTACCTCAGAGGTCTTGTGTCTAATATCCTAGGACTAATACAGCTACAACTGCACTGCATCGGTAAGTTATACAGTCACTGTAGCTGTTTAATGCTGGGGCTTTTCCTGGCACAGCAGCCTCAGTCAGGAATCCCACCTTGTCACACCACAGCTGACTTCATCATGTTGGCAGAATTCTGTACTGTAGGCTTGGAAGGACAACCATATAGCCCTGTCCCAAATATGGGACAGGGAAATATGAGGGGGATGGGTGGCTCCTCCAAGCCCCAGGGAACCGGGAAGCCCTGGGAGCCCTGCAGAAGTGGCAGCTGCAGGGGTGGGGGTGCCAAATATGGGACACTTAGTCCCTTAAAAAAGAAGTCAGGACACCTTTTTGGCATCTCAAATACGGGACAATCCCGCCCAATATGGGACAGATGGTCATCCTAAGGCTTGGGATTAATTCAAATGGTACCAGTCCAACAGAAGAAAGCGTATTTAAATACTGTTCTTGACAATGAATCTACTGACAAACTAAACCATAGTCAGTACTGTGTCAGCATCATAGAAAGACTCCACCCTAGCATAGTTTAATGGTAACATGATGCTGAGCTCAACTTGTGCTTAGCTACGCCGAGCAGACAGCGGCATGTCAGCGAACTTGATCATGAAAAATCAGCACAACTCCATTTCCTGGTAAAGACAAAGGATCTAATAGCCCTGGAATGAAAGGGTTGCTGAAAACTCCAGGAAGCAGCTCAGACTCACTTAACATTTCTGCAGAGGCAAAAGTGAGCATCTTGTTTGCACATATTGTTGATTAATGTCAAGCAACCACATCCTCAGAGGCCTAGGGAGCCTCCTGCCAAAGTACAATAGTAAGCACTGATGAAAGGCAGTTTGAAGACCAGGGCTGGAAGCAGCCAAATTTTCTGGTGAGAACAGCTCAAGGAGCATGAACAAACTGTTGTTCTTTAGGCTTACTAGGTGATCTCAGCTCCTCAGGGGAGGAAACAACTTACCTCAGAGGTGTGAACAGACTGCTTGTCCTTTTAGTTTTTCTAATGCTATTCTCCAGACACTTCTTCTTTCCTTCACTGTAAATAAAGGAATCTGCCTGGCTCTGAATCCCAGCTAAGGGCATGTCTATAGAGAGATTAAAATCCTGTAGCTGGTCTGGTCAGTTGAATGGTTCACATGGCTCAGGCCCCAGGGCTGGAAAACTGCTGTGTACAAATTCAAACTCAAGCTAGAATCTGTGCTCTGGAAGGCTCCAGAAGTGGAAGGTCCCAGAGCTAAGCCTCCAGCTCTAGACCAAATGTCTACATAGCAATTGTTAGTCCCACAGCCAGAGCCCCACAAGCCATTCAGCTGAGCCAGGCCAGCCTCAGTCATGCCCTAGGTCTTTTATCCCTGTGGAGCTGCATGCAAGGTGGCTTACAGTCCAGTGAGGAAGGGAAAGTACATTTCATACAGCAGTGTCATGCCAGCAAGGAAAATAACTCCTGGCAGTTCATGTTTGTTCCAGAAAGGCTGGTGTGATGTAAGGAACAATGTCGCCACAGTTATATAGTAGACATTTCTTAGAGAAGCAGATATGAGTTCTCACACTGAGAAGCTGGATCATAGCTCCCCAGTCAGGGATTGGGGAGTGGTGGTGAACATCAGGAGCCAGATTCAGTGTCAGAGGAGTTCCATGGGGGCAGGGAGAGGAAGGGATTCCTCATGGAAATGTTCTCCTCAGAACGCCCTTACCGTGAGTTTTAATGTTCATGGCAATGACCCGACCCTTGGTATTTATTTGGCATCATATTAGTTCTGTTTCCAAAAGTACAACAATGATAAGGGGCTTGTGTATTCCCTTTGTAAACCCAGAATGGTGTTAAGAAATTAATAGTAGATGGGGTCTGATATTGTTCATAATGGCAGTAACTGTATTAAGAGTCGAAGCTGTGAGTACCATTCAAATGAAAATTTATTAATTAATCTAATTATTGTAATTACATAACCAACATGTAATTTAGATTGAAGGCTAAAACTAGCCAATCACAAAGTAAGACTTCTTTCTATTGTTAAATTTATGAGCCCTAGTTACCTAAATAACTTGCTGTTGTGCTCTTAGTGAAAGTATACATGTAATGACATTGTGCCATTCTAAAAATCCTGTGCATCTTGGGTCTTTGTCATGGTATTCTAGGTTGCTGGTATTAAAAATAAAGTAATGATTAGTACTCGTCACTGCAAACAGCTTGTCACAAATTTCACTCCTTTTTCTGTTTTCAAAATATTCCTGATCAAATCATGACTTTTACAAAATCACTCATGTATACGGTTTGTACCGTTTTAATGAACTTATCAGAGCTGTGGAGAGACAGTTTATAAACAGTGCATCATGAGCATGCAGCCAAGTCTTTGATACTTTGAATGGGCTATTCGGCACAAGGGACCAGCAATTACGGTGTCAGTGGACTTAAGAGCTACACAAGCCCAGTTCTGTCCCACTGAACATGGGTGAAATTTACTTATGGAGCTCTGTGGTTGGCCACTCAGAGTTATATTGCTTTGTTTTGACACCTGAATGGGTGACCCAACCATTGCAGGCTACTGGTTCCACCTGTTAACTATAGGGACTTAAGTTCTTGATTTAATTAAACTTGGCTACAGGCCTGAAATTCATTTCTTCACAAAGGTTTATATGAACAAAACTTGGCTGATCCACATGGTGAAAAGCTAACAAAATGTTTGTGCATTTGCTGAATCTAGTAGTAGGCATCCTTTGATCCCGAGGGATCATGGGTTTGCGCCCCAGTTGGACTGATTCGAGCAGCGTCTCCTGTGGCTGTGCAATCCAATCTGGGAGTGGCAGTCCCTTCCGCACTGTGGACATCAGTAGGCAGATGTCTGGTATCATGGGCACGGATCTTCCTGAGGGCTCTCCTGTCTTCCGCTTCCTTCACCAAGGTAGTTTCATACATAGCAAGAGCTTCCTTCACTCCCTCTTTCCAGGCATGCCTGTCTGAGGCAAGCGAATGCCAGGTGTTCACACTGACAGAGAGTGCGCTGAGGTCACGCTTGCACATGTCCTTGTAGCGCAATTTAGGTCGCCCTTTTGGCCTCTTTCCAGACACAAGTTCACCGAAGAGGAGGTCCGTCGGTATTCAGCCATCCGTCATGCTTGAGACATGGCCCAGCCAGCGCATACGCCTCGTTTGAGAAGGGTGAGCATGGAGGCGGTGCCTGCCCTCTCAAGCACTGCGCTACTGGGGACCTTGTCCTGCCATGAGATACTGAGTATGCACCTAAGGCAGCGCAAGTGGAATGTGTTGAGCCGCTGCTCTTGTTTTGAGCACGAAGTCCATGTTTCACTGGCGTACAGCAGTGTGCTCAAAACACAGGCTGTGTAGACCTGCACCGTGGTGTGTACAGTGAGCTTATTGTTAGCCCTTACTCTCTTTGTCAGCCTGGAGAACGTTGTGGCGGCTTTTACAATGCTCTTGTTGATCTTGCTATCAAGTGACAAGTTGTCCAAGATCCTTGAGCCTTGGTACACGAACTCATGGATGACTTCCCGTTCGTAGTCTAGCACGTTGATAGATGGCTCATTACCCACGTTTTGGCCCATCACCTGGGTCTTCTTTAAGCTGATTGTGAGGCCAAATTCCATACATGCATCCGCAAAGCTGAATCTAACTGCAACTCAAAATTGGCTGAATAAGTTACAAACTCTTCTCCTCTCCCCTACGTAGGCAGAACTGGTGTATGCTATTAGAAAAAGCACCAAATAACTCACTTACATGCTACCTCTTACACCATTTACAACCTCCATTTCACAATGCATAGTAATGAATTCCTCATGTTTAAATTCATCTAAATTGGAACTGGGCCATGTTCAAGTTAGAGGGGAAGGATGAATATAAAAGAGTGACTTTGTGTTGTGGCATATTGAGAACTGCTAAAATTACAAGCTGTCACTTTAATTTGCAAGAAGTTTTCTGGTCCTGCTTAAAAACAAGGAGCATGTGGGATCAAAGACATTCTCTTGAAAGTCAGCCTAGAATAAGGCTGTGCCTCTCTGTGTTAGGAAGGAGCCTACTTTGTTCCTCCGGAGTTTGGTGCCTGTATGTTGTTATTCTGAATTCAAAGGAAGGTAGTATTACCCTGCACTTCTGCAGCAGGAGTATTTGACGGTTTAATCTAATGAAGTGAGTTTGCTGTGAACATAACAAATAGGATATCAGAAGGGTACTCTCTGTAGTAGACAAATTTTTTAAAGGGTAAAAAGTCCATAAAACACTTTCACTGCTTACCGTGCTAGCTCGACTGCCCCAGCTTCACTTTGTCGTACTTCCTGACGTGCACATGCATGGAGCTAGGAGGGCCTCTGGGTCAAGTTTCTTCCAAACTTCACTTGCAATGAGGCAGTGAGGGAGACTTATTGCCTACTCTGAGATTTCGATTACCATGTAAGAAGAATACCTCTTGTTTTCAGTGATCTGTGTCTCTCCTGCCACCAAACTATATGCATCTCTCTTGAAGTGCCTGTCTCTCTTGCTGTGTTTTCTCCCTGGCTACTGTGCTTATGTTCTTTTCTCTACAGCTGTGTCTAGATTACCAAGAAGAGTCAGCAAAAGATATGCAAATTTCCGGATGCATTTGCATATCTCCTGCCAACGTTTCTGTCAGGAGAGGCTTTCTCGGAATTTGGCCCATCCACATGGGGTCAAATGTCAGGAAATTCCCCTGTGCCGAGATATCCTATCTTCCTCATGGAACGAGGAACACAGGGATATCAGCAGAATGTTCCTGATGTAGCAGACTTCTGTCCAGAGCTCTCTGGTCTCCAGACAAAAGCCTGCCCTTAGACATAGCCTTACATCGTTCATGCCCCAATTTTTCTGCAAAGATGACCACTGCTGGACTTACAGCTGTAGCAGACCTTTTCCTGTAGAACTGATGGCTGTGCTGGTGTTCACCAGAAGATAATCATAATCATTAAAGCTAAGGTCAGTGCAAGTTTTATATGTATTTTATCCAGAACCTATCCTTGGTCAGAAAATGACACCCTGCAGTATTAAAAGGGTATTTTATTATGCGGATCAGCTTATGTGTCCATATGCAAATGGAAGTATACTAAAAAACTTGAGCCAACACTCATCATCCTGTTGCTATGGTTAAAGTAGCCCTGTATTGCATTTTAAGCAGTAATTCACTTGACTCAAGGACCTTAAAAAAAATCATGGAAGTTTGGAGAGATTCCAGAAGACTGGAAGAGGGCAAATACAGTGCCCACCTACGAAAAGGGAAATAAGGACAACCCAGGCAATGACAAGCCAGTCAGCTTAACTTCAGTGCCACAAGAAATTTCTAAGAGCAGCTTATACAGACACCTGTCAGGGATGATCTAGATGGTGCATGGCCCTGCCAGGAAGGCGGAACTGGACTTGATGACCTCTTGAGTCTTGTTCCAGTTCCATGATTTATTCTGAGAACACACCACCATGCCTAGTGGCATGACAGTGATTTGGAGAGATGCAGGGAGCAGTGCCCCTCTGAGAGATGAGGCATGAGGGACACCTGGTTCACAAGCTACTTTTCCCCCCCAACCCCTCAATTTCTGCAATCATTGAGCTGCTCTGGAAGGCTTGGCCTGCTAGGAGGAGGGGCTCTGTCCTTCTCTCACTGCACCTCGCAGTCGAGGCAGGGCAGGGAGCACAACAGAGCAGCTGCTCCAGGTTGCAAACTTATTAGCTGGATGTCATTTCCCAGGTCCTAGTTGCCTTCTTCCTATCCAGTGGTGAGTGCCCATGAAGGACAGAGCAAGGGCAATGAGTTGGGGCTAAGGGAAGGGGAGATTGGACGGGGGAAGAAAGGGAGAAAGAGATGTGGGGGAAAATGGATATGGGAAGGGGGAGAGAAGTGGGACCCTGTTTTGGGCAACCCCTTGGCAGCAGCAGCTCCAGCTGGGAGGAGGCCACAAATCCACAGGTAGGCATCGGAGCAGCCACACAGTAGCAGCCAGTGCCAGAATGGCTGCTGCTCCCATGCTGAGGTCATCACAGAAGACAGAAGCAACTGGGGCTCCCACACTATGTGGCCTGTCCTGCCCCACTCCCCATCTCCCAGCACCAGCACCTCACGTACCACTTTAGCCATGGGAAGAGAGCCAGTGAGCCAAGGGAACTGGCTTCAGCATGCACATATGTGCATGAGTGCACATGCTCCTGCACTTTGTGCCCACAAACTTAGCAGTCAAACTATGTTCCTGCCTAGCCAGGTAGCTGTTCCACTGAGCAGAGGCTGGATGGCACTTGCTGAGTTCTTAAATAGTTTGCATGGGCAATGACCAAAAGGGGGCAAGCTGTACTAATTCAATTAAAAGCCCTCCAAAGATGGTATGAGTTCCTTACCAATGGGGTCATTTATAAACCCTGCACAGGCTGCATGAATTCCTTCCAGACTCCCAGTAAAAGAGTTCCTTCAGCGGTAACATACATTGTACAGATAGTATCAATCTGCAGCTCCCTTTTTCTTGGAGGAAATTGGTGAAAATAATCACTAAAGGCCAAGGAACTTTATGGAACCTTTGGAGTACCCCTGCCCCCTCGAAACATCATAGCAATCTTAGTGCAAAGATAATAAAGCAGGCTTGTTGAAATAACCCTTCTCTCATCCAGGACACATCAGTAAATAAATGACTGCTCTGTCTATTTTCTGACAAGCTTTCTTTGTTCCACACTTCCACTGAGGCTTTCCGGATTAACTCCCAAAGAAATAAACTCCTACTGAATAAGCCCTATTGTATAGGCACTGGACAGTAAATCATATACCTGCCCAGGACAAAGAAGTCTATGGACTTACTGAAGATTTTCAAACACTAAATACAAAAATGTTATCATTACTATTATAATGATTGCTGCAGTTAGCAAGGCTAATAATGATAAATAGCTCCTTACATAGATACAAGAGGTGGTAGATTAATAAAAAGCAGAAGTAGATAGATCTTCAAAGCATCGAACAGTTCTCCTCAAACCTAACTTAATTTTACAGGGGGAACAAGGATGCCAGAGCTGCTCCATGTTACACTGGCACAACCATTTGGCCCTAGTTTCTGAAATGTAAGAGTCCTCTATTTCCTTCTAAATCAGGAGGTTGGACTACAATATTTATGTGTTATCCCAGCTCTTTCACCAGCTTAGTTGATATACCACTTATTTCTCCTGCTCGTCCAAGAATTAAAGTTGCTGAGCTGTGAGAAGAACACCAGCCACCCATTAGGGACAAGTTTCTGAAAGATGCTAATTGTAGGAACTTTGTCAACAATTAGATTGTTGCACATACTAGTTCATTAGGGACCTATTCCTGCAAAACACTAAATTTTCTGCAGGTATGGCACACTTTCATTTCCTGTCTCCCAACTCTTCCATCCACCACTCACATGTAAGTTGTTTTAGAAATGGATTATTATTTATATGTTTGTACAGTAATTAACGCAATGAGTCCAACCTAGATGCAGCTTTCCAACACTACTGCAATGTAAATGTTAAATAAGACTTACTGAGCTATATGGGCTCTACTTTATATGGGAATTTCCCCAGACAAAACTGTGTCACAAAGAGGCTAGACCAGAGGACTGATGATCAGTCCCATAATTCTTTACAGCAGACCACCAAAAATGTAAGAGAAAAGCTCATTCTCTGCTGAGATAGCCATAAGGAAATATCTATATCATTAAAGATATAATATGAAGATGCACTTCTTTAAAATTGATACATAAATGGCAGTCCTAGATCCCTACTATTATTAATTTGAAGCTTATTTCACTGACTTGAAGTGGTAGCTCAGCTTAAAGAAAAATAGCATGATATATCCTGTATCAATATCTATCCATTTGTAAACCTTGGTGAATATCTTCAGGGATAGCTATTGGGTGTAGGTATTTAGTGAGAAACAGCATATAAGAAGCTTTTTGCAAAAATGCATGAAAATACACTGAAGCAAATAAATAATTAAACAAATGTTTGAAAAATTTCACAAAGCTAAACTCTTTATTTCCACTACCCCTTTGATATGTGTAATGTTCTGAGAAACCCAAACTCAGTGAAACTCAAACAATTTTAAAATTTGCCTTTAGTGTAGCTAAGCATACAGAAATTCTGATGCATATTCAAAGTGATTGGGACTGGGAAAACCTATCTGGACATAATCATGCTGTAAATCAGGAAAAGAGCTGTTGAAATTAAAGGAACCACACCAGTAGAAAAGTTGTGTAAATGAGTTCAGAACTGGACATTGGCAGTTAGCAAAATTGACCAGAAGGTCTCCTGAAATTATTCTTTGTGCATTCTGCAGCTGAAGAGGAAAATTGCAAGAACAGGTTTTTCTCAGGATATTTTGATTGGAATAGCTGTGTAAAAGCATTCATGCGATCATTTCATCCCTTCAGAATAGGTTTGGTTTGAATTCAGAGTGAAGTTTAGGGCAGGAAATTATCTTGTTTTGTTCCAGCTGCTTTACCTAGTCCCAAAACAGATTATTAGAGATGAACCAAAAGCATGAAATTGCATTTGTTTTGGCCATGACAAGCAGTAGGAGATCAGCTGTGAAGATCTAATTTGAATCTGATCCAGCTCATATCTGAACTTTCCCAAAGCCCTACTTCTGGGTTATTCACATCTGGGATAAAATCATGTCCCTGCTGAAGTCAGTGTGAGTTTGACTTCAGTGGAGCCAGGATTTCATCACAGGAATATTGGTTCAGAGCCATTTCTGTAGGTAATGCACATTAGCTTGAGTTCTTGTAAAAGTTTACAAATCCCTGTGTGCTTTTCTTCCACAAACTGTTGCTTACAAATGTCAAAAGCTAACAGAGCACTGCATAACTGCAACCCTTTCACTGTCTTTGTATCTTACAGAGTAGTGAAGAAAGTTATATGGTTATTTTTCAATGTTGTTTATGTCTCAAATAGAAAGGACACCACACCACAAAGACAGTAGGAGAGTGAAGATGTAGATGGTAGAGCTGATAATTGCTATGCCTGCAAAGTAGTGATTCAAAAAATATCAGATTGGTCAGAAAAGCCACCTGTCTGGCATTTCAGCTAGTGCACCAATATTCATTTTTGAAAAATGAATACTGTAATGACATGGCAATGAGTAACTCCTGTGGCTACTATGGATGGCTGAACCCATTTGAATAGCAAAAGGAATCTCCCAGAATCATCATCTTTTTTAGAACTATACTTAAACTGGAATTGGCTCCTGTTCAAAAGGGTCAGGCAAATAAAATGAGGTTAGTTGTTTATTACCTATGTTCCTTTCACTCCCAGAGTGCCAGCTGGAAGTGTTATAATATCAAGAGAGCCGCTTCATTTTTTTGTCCTATTGCAAGCTGGAACTGGAAGTGGGAACACTGGAAATGGAGTAAGAATTACAGCCTCGTTCTGCAGTCTTAGGAGGTTGTTACTCTGAGGGAGACTGAGCTTCTGAATCCAAACTAACCTAAATTCTTAGTGGCCAGTCTACGTTCCAAAGAACGCGCTGTTCAGCCGTCACTGCTGATCCTTCAAAGCGTTAGGTGCCTTTTAGGCAGTGCTGGGCTCCCTCAGCATCATGTCATGCCAGTGGTTGTGGAGGGCTCCGAGCCTCCTGCAGAAGGCAGTCAAAAACAACACGTGGCCAGACCTTTACTTGACACTATCTTTTTGGTCACACATGTAAAAACATCTCATTGCTGTACCAGAGCAGACCAGTGGCCCAGCTATTCTGGTATCCTTCCTCTGAATCTCTGTGAAAGCCTTATATATGCCTTCATAACTATGAATTAAAGTAGTATGCTAAGCCTTGTTACACAATGATAAAATATAGTCACATAATAAATCTCCTGTGCAGCACCCCTCCCAAGGTAGATCATGGCAGTCCCTCTCATTGTGCAATTATGGAAATGATATATAGCACTTCTCAATGAGTAAAATGACTCTGTTAATAATAAATGGCATTCCCACAGTACAATGCCCCAAGCATGGGAGTCAGGGAACTTTGTTATCTTCCTTTACTCTTTCAAGACTGGTGGTACAAAGCTAGTTGCAGAATGTGTGGAATGTGATCTTAATAGTCTTCACATTTCTGAAAACAAACTGATGTTCCTATGACAGAAAATTGCATATCTGCTTTGCCATTGGCAGAAAATATTCCACCACTCACTTTAGCATCTTTGCATTCTGCAAAATAATTCTGCTGAACACATATAAATGTTCTCTATAACTTTTAAAAACAAAATCATTGTTCAAAGCACTTTGTATTGAAATAGATACTTGATCTGGTGACTAGTAACCACTAATTTAGGTGAATCTCAGTGGAAGTGCAAAATTAATAAAGGTGTGTACTCCTAGTTTGCCTGTGTGGGTGGGTGATTGTGTGTGTTGTCAAGTATTAGAGGGGTAGCCGTGTTAGTCTGGATCTGTAGCAGCAACGAAGGGTCCTGTGGCACCTTATAGACTAACAGAAAAGTTTAGAGCATGAGCTTTCGTGAGTTAACTCACTTCTTCAGATGCTGTGTGTGCTGGTGTGTTTATTTTGGGGAAGAAGGCTGTACTGGTACAGCTGCTTTTGCGCCGGCATCCATATGTCATAGCACTGTAAAAAGTGACTTGCGCCTGGGCATGATGTTCCAGAGCAAATCTTCTTTTACACAAAAACAGTACAGTAAAAGAGGCATTATCCAGCACTTGGCTATCCAGCAAGTCCTGGGCACTGTGGCCAATGGGGCTGCTTGGCCAGTGGCTGCAGGGTGGCTGCCATGCCAGCAGGAATGGGTCCAGCACTCAACTAACTGGACGAGTTGATTATGGGACAATTTCTATTCCCTGTGGATGCTGGATAATCAATCTTTTACTGTGCATCTGTTCTAGGGTGTTCATTGGTACAGGTTCACTTGTCATAAATAAATAAATAATCATTATAGAATGGCCTTAAATAATTTTTAGAGTGACTAGGTACTTTTTAAATCTCACTTTCAGATTATTTCACTGTGTACCATATCATCTACTTTTGTGTAAATGAGCATGAAGGGGGCAGATATTCACCAAAAGACCTGGGTGCAAAACAGAAGAAAAAACAGCTTGTTGTCATGTCCTGTGAAAACCAGTCTTCACAAATTGTTGTAGAATATGTAAGGCAGGTTTTAAGAAGCACAGATGAAGCCGTTATTTGGGGAAGCTATTACTGCTCTAATCTCAGGGGTGGTGGGCGTTTTAGTCTGTAGTGTCACAAATAAACAGTCCTGAAGAACTAGGTTTTACCTGTGAAAACTCATGACCTAATACATGTGTTAGTGTAAGGTGCAGAAGGATGGCTTCTTATTTGTATTACTGCTCCAGCATAACACAGCTCCATTATGCACTTCTGTGATGGGTGTACAAATCCCACGCTGGGCTTTAAGGGGTTAAGGTATTATTTTGGATTCAGACAATCCTGCCCCACCCCACCACACCTGCAGCAAATACTCCATCTTCTGTAGGAATTAAAGGCAGGGAATTAACTCATTTGGATGGCAGAGCTGGAGCCCAGCCCTCTGACACAACTGCCCAACAGGAAAGGAGGACCCAACCCAGAGACAAACTGAGAGGGAAATGCCTGTGGAACTTGCATGTGGTAACTCCTTTTACTTATTGTGCTTTAGGTTTCCACACCATGAGAAAACCTAGGACTAAGCTGACCCCAGGAGGTGAAGTGAGAGGGCTGCATGAGAGGAAGAGGCCCAGGGAGGACAGTCGTAGGAAGTCTTTGTTGCCAGGCTACTGATAGCTCAAAGTACCCTAGGTCAGAGCTTGATGAAATGAGAGGGCCTGGAGTACCCTTCCCACAATCCTCTGGGCCGTTAGGAGTTGCAGCTGTGACACTAGACTCTGTTCCCCAAGAGATGATTGTTACAACCTCACATAAATGCCTGCTGCATGCCAGCATCTCCTGAAGCCACATTCACCTAACATATACAGGTCTGTCTCTCTTATATACTATGGATAAAATCCTGCACCCACAGAAACCAATGGGAAACTCCCTCTGACTTCAACTGGACTGAGATTTCACCCTGTAATTATAATAATAGTCTATTAGAAGGTGTGCCTGGTGTTGCATGGCTCCTTCATTTGGGGAGGGAGGGGGGAAGCAAAAATATATGTGCTTCATTTAAATCATTGCTGTGTGGTGGGGATGAGGGGTTCAGTATGCAGGGCGCCCGAGGGAAAGAGGGCTACCACAGCCCTCACTCTCTGCCAGTAGCTGGGACCAGGTGAGAAGTCTCCTTAGTCACTGCATCTCCAGAAGGCACAGTTGGGGTAAGAGTATATGTCCCCCATTTCAGGTGTATGTCCCTCAGGTCCAAGCTCATCTGCCCTGCACTCCCCACCCAGAATGAGGAATGCAGCAAACTGTGCACTTTTCCCTCACTCCCTCATGAAGGGAAGTGGATAGCAATGTTCCTGTATGAGTTGACCAAGGGGAACTTTCTGCCCCCCCCCATTTGCCCTCCTCAAAGGGGACCGATGGGGGTGGGGCTTGGAAGTGGGTCAGTCCAGGATGGGGCGTGCGCCTCCAGCCAGCCCCTTTCACCTGCCTGTCGGTTCTCTTTTCTGTATGCTTTTCTGAGAGACAATCCCATTCCAGGCACATCTCATTTTTTTGGCACAATCCAACAATTATCTAGCTCTAAGTTATAGTAGGAGGATGCTGTCTGCCAGATTAGGTGGTCTTAGCACTTACTGTTTAGGAAGAGCTCTTGACCAGAGACACAAACTCTCTCAAATATATAATAGATTACATGGCTCCAGTATAAATTTCTCTCTGTGTGATTATGCCTAATAGTAGCATAATTGTCATACGCAGCAAGTCTGAAAGGGTTTCTCATTAATTCTGTAAATATCTATAGCCAATGATTTCCAGAGCTTGCTTTCTAGGTCAATAACTTGCAAAGCATCTTTCAAAGCTTGGTTAAAATACTCAATTTCCTCTTTAGCTTAAGAACAATAAATGAAAGCATGTCTGCTTTTAATATTTCTTCAGAAATTCTTCAAACTCCATTTGCGTAAACTGAGCTGTCACACTAATTCTTCGGGGTTTCCTTAGTGCCTGATAATTGCTAACACAAACATCCTACTGTTGCTGAAGAAACCTGGGTGTTAAAGAATACTTCTGTGCATTTGCTGAAGTAATGAATTAGAGTACAAACACAACAGCCATCCACTGGCACTGTTTCAAAATGCCTTAATATCAATAAGAAACTTTCCCCATGCATGAGTACATAAGAGTCTTGAATGTAACAGTGGCATGGATGTTATCACTGTTTTGCCATGCTCTGGCAAAGAGCATAGGAACTTGTATTAATCTTGTGAAGCCATTTGTGGCAACCAGGAGGGGTCTATGACTCTCTTTCAGAATCTGAGAAATTTTTGTTGTTTATGTGGGATTTAAACAGACCTGGTTAGAGCTCAATCGAAACAAGAAGAGGTATATACCACACAATGATGCTTTCCTCTGCAGTCCTACAGCCATTCTTCTGCAGTACAGCATGCTGACATAAGACTGGATCTCAGCCTGAAGGATACTACAGTGGGTTTGTGAAAAAATCTTCCTGCTATGATTAGCTGAATTCAGACTGGAATTTCTGCCACCAGCACTCCAGCTTCATTCATTCCTTCATGCTTCATCTGTCCAATTGTCAAACCCCCTGTTCTACAAAGACACAAATCAACTATTCGAAGGGCTTAACTATGCCCTCAGATACATCCTGTTGCATGCTTTTATGAGATGGAAAATACTGCACAGCCCAGATACAGGGCTGTGCTGTATTCTCCACCTTGTAAAAGCAAAATGCGCATGAGCCAGTTTTCCCTGGGATATGTCTGCTTCTGTTGAATAGAGGCGCAGCTACAAATGTAATAAACTGTGTTATTAAGCACTTATTAGATCAAGAGCGTGCAACAGGATTTTCACCACTGGAGCATGAATGCTGGGGAAATCCATAAGCTAAACAGATGTTCTGGTTTATTTGGACAGTCCTGAAAGAGTAGGTTAGTCCAGATGCACGAGCTAACTATAAAAAAAGATTTTTATCCAGACATCAATATAATTAGCTTGCTGAATATCTAGCACCTCCCAATGTGGTTTCACAACTTCTTCCCTCCCTCTGACAGCTTCTACACCCTACCTTAATGCTGACCACTGGCCCTCAGCATGCTGCAGAAAGGTTACACTATGAAGGTTTGGCAATGCCAGGTCAAAATCAAGGTGCTCAGGCAGACAAATCAGAAGGTGAAAAAAGCCATTGGGTGATCTGTGTCATCTCCTAAAACATGCCACTTATATGAGCAGTTTGATGCGATTCTGGGGAAGGACCCACCCATGGTTGCCAAGAATTGCATGGACTCCTCAGTAGACACTGCTTGGCTCTGTGGTCAAGCAGCAAGGGTGAGGATAAATAAGATGGCTGATGAAGAGGAAGATGTTAGTCAGCAAGAAAGTCAGCAGACAGCTGAGGAAACTGATCCTAGGAACTCTTCCTCACTCTGAAGGCAGTCCCCTCATTGTGGGATGTTCTGGAGTCCAGCAATGCTGAAAAGGGCTCTTCTGGTAGATATATATTTTTAAACTGCTACAAGTAGGTTGGGCTGGGTTGGGATAGAGGGATACTTCTGCTGAGCATATTTTTTACTCTGCTATAAGTGGGCTGCAAGTGGGGTAAGGTGGATTGATGCATCTGCAGCCTGGGGCCCCTAGAATAGTTTGTTAATATTTCTGGGGATGAAGCACTTACCCTTTTTGGACATCTCCATAAAGGTCTGAGCCAGGTTCTAATTTTTCTCACCAGGTTTTTGGGGAGGCGTGGTTTATTTCAGCTTCCACAATAGCACACAACAAGCCACCAGTAAGCAATCTGTTATCATGGCACCACACAGAATTCTTGCAAATTTTCCAGACCTGTGCTCACACACTATGAGAATATTTTCTGTTTCACTCTCTTGTATACTTAGGAGACTGATGTTTCTTTTTGCGACCTAGAAAATGCACAGAAAATTTCATAAAAGTTTGTCTCTTTTACATTATCGCTCAACTCAATGTCCATTTAAATTTCCCAGGACTGGCTTACAGCACCACATGACAGGTGAGCTCTCCTGGTCCCCTCCACTCCCACCATGCTTCTGGCGGGCTTTCTGGATCTCCTCCCCATCCCCACCCTGCAACCACACAGCTTTGAAGGATTTAGGAGGAGACACAGACAGAGGCTTTTTTTCAGTCTTTACAATCCACAGGAGTGGCCTCCCAACCTGCCATGCAGCTGCCAATCTTTGCAGACCCTGCTCCTGGACACCAGCATGTTCAGTGCAGGCTTTTCCTGCTTTAAACGCCTTATTTCCTGCACAGGATTTAGGAAGAGATGCCAAGAAAGTTTTTATCTCCACTTTACATATTACAGAACTGTGCCCCCACCCCTCAATCCGCCATGTGGCCAGTTGGCTTGTCCCCTCCCTGGCACCACCGTATGGCTGCCAGGCTGGGTGGACCCTGATGACAGAAGCCTCCATGTCCAGCATGGGCTTTTCCTGCTTTAAAAGGCTTTTTCCCCTCTCATAAGATTTAGGAGGAGACACTGAGAAAGTTTCTTCACATTTTACAGGGCTGTGTCTCCTCCCCACGCCCACCATCCTCCTTAACTGCCAGGATCTTACCATGTCTGCAATTAAATGGTCTAGAGAAGTGTTAGCTTCTGTTCTGCAGAGGTTGATGCATTGTCATCCTTAAGAAGCCAAAAGTAGCCTTGGAAAACAAAAGTTGCAGTGACTATCAAAGAGACACCCATTCATTGTATGGGTCTGTGTGTCATGTTGCATTTAAAAATTTTATCTAAATTTTGACTTTGACTGTCTTCAACAGGCAGCACAAGTGTGAGTGACAGGGTCCTTGTGATGTGCCAAAGACAAAGAACAAAGCAGGACCTCACCTTTCTCCCACCCCTTAACCCTCACCTCCTAAATGAAAAAAAAAACCTCCTTTTGAAAACCAGTGTCATTTATTGGTTGACATGGGGTGGGATGCAGTTGGAGGTGCTTTCATAAAGGTCAAGCATGCATCATTGTGGAGTGGGGTATCTCAATAGTTAAATGCAGCTCCCCCACTCACTCATAAACCAGTTTTTCAAAGCATCCCTGAGTTATGTTGCATCTGTCCATGGATTGCTGATTGGTTTGCAGCTGTTCATAAACACTGCCTGGGACATCTGCCTCTGCCACCCAGTCAGCATGAAGGTTCCCCTTTTTACTTCACAAATATTAAGGAGAATACAGCAAGCTGGAACCATGACAGGGAAGTTGGCTTCACAGAGGTCCAAACAGGTCAAAAGATACCTGAACCTGGCTTTTAAATGGCAAAAGGGACATTCCATTCCCATTCTGCATTTGCTTAGCCTGCAGTTGAAGTGCTCCTTGCTGTCGTCCAGGATGCTTTCATGAGTCAAGGGAGCTGAGGGTAAGAAGGGTCACCCATTATCACTATGGGCATCTCCATGCCTCAAATCTTGATCTTCTGGTCTGGGAAGAAAGTCTCATCCTGGCGCCGTCTGTACAGACCTGAATTTCTAAAAATGCACGTCTTGCACCTTTCCTGATCATCCCACATAAATGTTGGTGAAATGATCTTTGTGATCCACCAATGCCTGCAACACCATGGAGAAGTACCAATTGCAGTTTATGTACTCTGAGGTTAGGTGGTCTGGGGCCAGGATGGGAATGTGCTGTCCATCTATCACCCCACCACAGTTAGGAAACCTGATGGCAGCAAAGCTGTCCATTATGTCCTGCACATTTCCCAGAATCATGGGATTTTGCAGCAGATGGGCACTGATTGACTTAGCTCCCTGCACCACTGAAGCCCCCCCTGTAGATCTGCCCACATCAAATTGATTTCCCACTGCATCAATCATTGTAAACTTCCACAGAGCAAATGCCACTTGGTTGTCAACTGTCAAAGCAGGTCTCATTTTGGTATCACAGCGCTGCAGGGCCTGGGACAGCAAATCAAAAAGTATCCTCATTCTCTCACTCACGTTGAGTAATAAAATACTGCATGACACTTCTGGAAGTGGCCATAATGTAACTGCCCTTAGACAGACCCAAACCTGGGACCTCTGGAGCTTAGTGCAGGCACCGCTACAGTATGAGTTAAAGGTCAGATGGCACTCATCTTAGGCTGTGAAGTGGTCTAGGTACCACTGCAGGGGACAGTTAACCACACATAGGTGTGTGGGTTACAACAACAGTGTGTTATGGCTCTAAGCTGCTCAAGATCCATGCTAGCACTGTGCAGTGGTGTGAATCAGGGACAGGCTTTGGAAAATGGCACAGAATTCCTTTGTCCGCTTTTTTCAAATGGCAGGATTGCTGGAGGCAGTGCGCTGTGGGATGATGACAGACATCCACAAGCACTCATGGCACATTTTCTCCCATAACACACTGGTACAAAAACCCAGAATGCAACATGGCTGCAGGTACTGTGGGATAGGTACCCACAATTCATTGCTGACAGTCAAACCTAGCAAAGGCAATGGAGACCCATTATGTTTGCTTTCTCGGCATGTGTGTGCACTCACTTTCAACTTTATAAAATCTAGTGATAAAAAGTACACACATACACAACATCGATTTCCATTCAACTTTATTTCGTAGCCGAAGTAAAAAAGCAGGCTTTAAACACTTTTGAAATAAAAATTAATTTCTGTATTGGTTCATGCACAGTGACTAAAAAGTGGGTATGGACATGGTCAAAGTAAACTGCTGTTCAGAACTTGCAGAAACGTTCACAGATTCTGTAAAATAGTACCCTATCTTTCTTGAAACATGGGTATTTTTTCTTACAGATATTGTTTGCAGTCATATGGCTTGCAAAATACAGACAGATGGCAATGGATTACCTCTAACACTTCATTAATTGCAATACAATCATTACAGACTTTTCTAATGAACTCACTATGTCTTTGCCCAACATTATTTTCTCATTCACACACTACCACTCTGAGTAGTGAGACAAAGATATTCTTAATTAATGAGTCACAATTTCTTAGACTTACCCCAAAATGCATTAGCAAATTATATAATGAACTATGTTGTATAATTTTTCGGAATGGGATAATGTTTCCAGTGGAAAACTAGGAAGTAACATAGCAGCACCAAAACTCCAAATTATTCATCATGATTTAATAATATGTATCCTTGCATGGGTGCCAGGGCATCATGTTTTCATGTTACAAGGTCCAAAAAAACAACACTGGACCAGAAATCCTGAACAGAACCATAACAGATGTTCTCAGCAGAGTTGAGTGGCATATGGTATTTCTCTCCTTCAAGAGATTTGAAATTTTGACTTTTGTCCAGTCCTTAAAGAAAAAGTCAAAACCCTAAACATTTCACTAGCCAATAATCTGGAAAAAATGGATTGGGTCAATTTTATTGATGTTTTCCTCTTATTTTTAACCATAAGCTACCATTTAAAAACAAAGTCAGTATGAACCAGAAAATGAAATTTGTGCTTAGAAAATCTTTAAATAGGTTGTTAGGCCCCCTAGGTACCTTTTAAAATACGACCACACTCCATCTGCATCTTTAGGTGGCTTAATGCCCTTTGGCATATACAAGCCTAAAACTCAATGAAAGTCAGTAGACTTTAGCCTGCTAAGTGCTTACCAGATTTTTAAATGGTAAATTCTGTTCACAGTTAATGATTTTGGTTTCCAAGTGCCTAAACACTTTGAAAATGAGCTTTATGCTCATGAATCAGTTAGATGTTGTAATACAGAGCATGGCAATACCTGAATAATTTTACAACAATTGACCTTAATCACTTTTGAAAATGTAGTTCAAGGTCCTAAGCCCCAGACTCTTTTGAAAATTTTACCTCAGACCTGAAACTCGAACTTGAGGCTTCTTCTGCAAATACTTACTGTAGCTGGTTCAGGGCTCCTGGAAGGGCTGCAACCCTTCCAGGTCGGTGGGCAGCCATCCTGCCCCACTGCCATGAGTGCAAAACAACCCCCAAGTCCCTCGTTTAGGGGGTTCCCACCTTGCCTCAGGTGGGTGAGAGGCAGCAGTGCAAAGCCCCCTGCCTTTCTTCAGGTAGGCACTGGTGAAAATTAGCTCTCCTCAGAGCCTAGCCCTAGGTCAGGGCAACAACAGGCCCACAGTCTTAGAAGGTCCCCAGCCCTAGCTCAGGGCAGGGCAACAAACCCACAGTTCGGAGAAAGCCCCCAGCCCTAGCACAGGTCAGGGTGGCAAACAGCCAAAAGAGCCCAGGCCCTGCTGCAGGGTGGGGTGGCAAACATCCAGAAAGGAGCCCAAGCCCTGGAGCAAGGTGGGGTGGCAAACAGAAACACACAGTCTTAGGAGCCCCAGCCCTAACTCAGGGTGGGGCAACACACAACAGTTTAAGAGGCCCAGGTCCTAGCTCAGGACAGGGTGGTAAGCATTCACGACAGCCCAAGCCCTGGAACAACGCAGGGCAGGCCCAGACCCTGGTGTAGGGTGGGGCAACAGACAAGCACAACAGTTCACAGTTTCTACCAGGCACAGGCATTTTGCCTGTGCTGGCCGGTGAGGTGGAAGACTGCCACCCATCAAGTGTGTGGCAGGAGAACACAGGCCCACCTACTCCACTGCACACCGACCCAGGGGCCCTGGCCACAGCAGTGCAGCTCAGCAGAAAATCCAGACCTCAACACACTGACCCAAGGTCCTTTAACAGTCCTCACTACCCCTGAGCCACTCCCAGTCTCCCCACCAGCACATACCTAAAGTCCACCCAATGTCTCAGGCCTCATGGGGTTTCAGGTCCAGCTGGGGTCTGGGTAGCCCAAGTCCAGACCTACATGGCCTATTGATTCCATGGCCTCAGGGTGCAGGCTGAGGACAGTTCTCCCACCACCTCAACTGCATCACGATACAGGCTGAGGCAGGTACTCTGGTCAGTCCTCTGGGTCTGGCTGGTCTTCTCTGTCAGGCAGGTTCCACAGGAGTCTGTAGGATATCAAGACCAGAAGGGCCTATGAGGCCCAATCCAGGCCTCAGCCTCACCCAGCCATTCCTCCAACTCCTACACTGGGAGCCCAGAGCCATCCTCCAGCTCTTCTGGGCTACGTCTACACGTGAAGCCTACATCGAAGTAGCTTATTTCGATGTAGCGACATCGAAATAGGCTATTTTGATTAATAACATCTACATGTCCTCCAGGGCTGGCAACGTCGACGTTCAACATCGACGTTGCGCAGCACCACATCGAAATAGGTGCTGCGAGGGAACGTCTACACGCCAAAGTAGCACACATCGAAATAAGGGTGCCAGGCACAGCTGCAGACAGGGTCACAGGGCGGACTCAACAGCAAGCCGCTTCCTTAAAGGGCCCCTCCCAGACACAGTTGCACTAAACAACACAAGATCTACAGAGCCGACAACTGGTTGCAGACCCTGTGCATGCAGCATGGATCCCCAGCTGCAGCAGCAGCAGCCAGAAGCCCTGGGCTAAGGGCTGCTGCACACGGTGACCATAGAGCCCCACAGGGGCTGGAGAGAGAGTGTCTCTCAACCCCTCAGCTGATGGCCGCCATGGCGGACCCTGCTATTTCGATGTTGCGGGACGTGGATCGGCTACACATGCCCTACTTCGACGTTCAACTTCAAAGTAGGGCGCTATTCCTATCCCCTCATGGGGTTAGCGGCTTCGACGTCTTGCCGCCTAACGTTGATGTTAACATCGAAATAGCGCCCGACACGTGTAGCTGTGACGGGCGCTATTTCGAAGTTAGTGCCGCTACTTCGAAGTAGCGTGCACATGTAGACATGGCTCTGGAGGCTCAGTACAGACTCAGTCCTCAGTCTGGGCTTTTCTAGGCCTGGCCCCACCTCCTGACTGCCGGTCAGGTGACTGGGAGGGGCCAGGCTCCATACAAATTGGCAGCCAGAAGGGATCCTCCCCTTCTGGTTAGTGGGGTGACCAACCCGCCCCACTACACTTACACATATATATACCCTTATGACAGTTCATGGCAGGAGTATTCAAGTACTGTACCTAATCCTGAAGCCAATGGAGAGATCCCCAGCTGATTCTAATAGACTTTGGAGAACATTAACTTGAAATCTTCTTGATTTCTTTCTTTCTTTTTATAAAAGTTTCAGTCATGGAACAGAAACAACAGCCAGTGGTGTAGGTGACAAATCACACAGAACTAATAAAGAAAAATGGAAAGTCAAATGAATAGTTTTGCGATAACTCATAGAGTGAAATGTTAGCATAAAATATGGGACAATTCTGAATAACAAACACATTTTTTAAAAATAAATTGTATATGTGGATGACTTGCAGTCAGAAAAAAAGTGCTACATCTGTCTGATGCAAACTGCTCAATTTTGCAAGAAAGCAGTTAATATTAGCATTTTTGAAACATTCATTACAATTATCAGTGATTATTTTTTATGCTTAAAACATTATTAATTCATTTTGCCTTGTGAACATACATCACAGGGATTTTGCAACACTGAAATTCACACTTAAATAAAGCTGGGAGAGCTTGGGAAATTAGCCTGGCAAATAGCTCATTTTTTATCACAAGAATAATGAAAAAGGTTTTTGCATCTAAAGAGAGGTTAATTGCAGTAACTGAAGAAATGAAAAATGTGTTGGTAGAGGAAAATAGGATAGTATGGACAAAACAGAAACAAAAAAGAAAAGATGAAATTAGAACAATAAGTAAAAGATAATGTAGAATTAACAGTGTAAGATGTTTCTTAATGGTAAGTTGCTTGAGTCAGTTAAAACACGGAACAAAGTATTGCAGAACATGTATTCAAGAATGATTGTGCATTGGCCCCCTGAAATATGCTGTCCTTGGATTTTTAAGTGGGGAAATAACAAAAAAAGAATAGGGGTAGGTATTACCCCTTTAGTGAACTTTAGAGAAACAGATCCTGGAATGGTGTGACCTTTGCTGGTGTCCATACTTTCAAATGACTGATGAAAATTTGAAAGAGTTTAGGAAAGAATAAGATATATTCAAATCCTCGAATGCGTGAGAAACTTAAGATGCTCAATCCAATCTATTTAATTTATTCAAGAGAAGGTTAAGTGCTAAATTGATCATGGTTTTTTAAGTATTAACATAGGAGAAAAACAGCTGATTGTAGATGGCTTTTTAATTTTGAAGAAAAAGAAAGAATGTGATCCACTATTTGGGTGTTTAAGCAAGGCAAATTTAGACTGGAAATAAGGAGAATTTTTTTTTAACGTTAAGGGTAACAACCACTAGAACAATTTATATAGGGATATAATAGATTCTCCATCACCTGAAATCTTTAAATCAGGATTGGATTTTTTTTTTAAACATGTGCTGTATCAAAACAGAAGTTATGAGCTTCATGCAGAATTTGCTGAGAGTGGTTCTTTGGCATGTGTTAGATAGGTGGACAGACTACAGCAGTATTTCTTAAACTTTGGAGACCACAGAACACCAAACAATATATTTTATGCAGAACACCTATAAAACTTTTCTTTAAAAAAGTTGTTGTCAGACAGAAAAAACACAAAGAGCAACACAAATTGTTGTCAGACCAAAACAAACAAACACACCAAACCAATCAGCAATTATACAGCAAAAATAAAATGAAGTAATTCATCAGGTGTCATAGCAATAGAGAAGTAACATTATATCTGGTTTTAAAAACAGATAATATATAACAACAGTGTATGATATCACAAAAAGCGTCAGACACTCATTGCCCACCTGTAAGTTGTTCATGGTCTGCAGAACATAGTTTAAGAAACACTAGACTAGAGGACAGGGTCACCCGGTGTCTGATTTTCAACTGGACCACTGGGTTGAAAGGGATCTTGGCAGCTTCGGTCAGCGTTGCTAACTGGGCCATTGACAGTCCAGTTGGCTGTGTTGTGCAGCACAGTTGGCAGGCTCCCTGCTATCCTCCAGTCACAAGATTCCTGGATTCAGTGGCATGTCCCTCCTCTGGCACTTACGCACAGGAGCCCTAGAGGCTCTGCGCACTATCCCCCTCCTACCCTCATCCAACGCTCCCTTTGGCCAGGAACTGTGGTGAATGGAAGTAGCAGGGACAGCTGTGGATGGAGCAGTGTGCAGAGCCTCATAGCTGTGCCTTCGCATAGGAGCCGGAGGAGGGGCTTGATTCTGCTTCTGGAAGCTGCTTGAGGGAAGAGCCATTTTATCCCTACCTGTGTCCCAACCCCTTGATCCAACTCTAACCCCACCCCCATCTCCTCATCCCCAACCAAGAGTCCCCTCCTGCACCCCAGCTCCAGCCCAAAGCCTGCATCTTCAACCAGACCCCTCACTCCACCCTGCACCTACCCTCTGAACCCCTCTGTCCCAGCCCTTCTACATGCCAAACCCCTCATTCCAGAGACCACACTCCCAGTCAAAGCCATGAGCCCTCCTGCACCCCAGCCCCCTTGGCCAGCCCAGTGAATATGAGCAACTGAGTGAGGGTGGGGAGAGCCAGTGACAGAGTGAGGAGGATGGAGTGAGTCCGGGCAGGGCCTCAAAGATGAGGTTTGGCAGGAGTGAAGCAAGGGTGTTTGGTTTTGTGCAAATAGGAAGCTGGCAAACCCACTAAAGAAACATAATGGTCCATTCTAGCCTTAACATCTAAGAAGTCCTTCATCAGCATTTTAAAACACAGAACCTAAGTAGAAACAAAAAGCAGCAGGTGTGGTGTGCATTGAATGAGGCAGAAGTCCTGTGGGGAAAAATATGTAAATATTGTCTACTCAAGCTGACAGTTCACATCTGACCTTCCACACACCAGTATATGAAAGATTTCGTAATTACCTTCCAGCTGGGTGGGTACAGAGAGAGATTGTGCTTTAATTCTGATGGGAGAAGAGCTGGGCTCTTAATTCAGTTGCAGCTGGTATAAAAGAACTGGTTTCATTATATCGCAATTTCAAGGCTTCTACTTCTGACGCAGACTCCTCAGTTTTATCATGCCTTTCCCCACTAGGTTTCTCATGCTGTTCTCTGTGTATTTGGAAAAGTCTAAGGCAGGGTCAGCAACCTTTCCGAAATGAAGTGCCAAATTTTGACTTGACCTCGATGTACAGTCTGAGTGTCAGTGATACTTTTTACAGTCACTAATAGTCTTACTTACAACAGTTTCGTTCATAAATACATTAAGTTGCAGAGCTTTACTGTTTAGGTGGTGGTTGGCAGCATTAGCTGGTCTTTTGTTAATCCACATGAGGCACGGCTTTGAGCAAGCTACTGGCTGCATGGGAGAGGAAGGGTGGAGCTGAGCTCCTGCCTTCAGTGCTGATGAAAATCGGCTTATGTGCCACTCTTGGCACCCATGCCAGGGCTTGCTGACCCCTAGTATAAGGAGTCCCATACACCATTCTTCTCTATCTCTGTGTTCAAATATCTTCTTGGCACTCACTCATTTCTTGTAGTTTTTCACTTCTTATTGACTAAAATGTTCACTTAGCTTTCCCGATCCTTTCCTCTGCTGTCTCTGTTACACACACCGAGTCTATAGTGCAAACTCCTCAAGGTATAGCATTGTCTATCCGTATGTTGTAAATATTAAACAAAAAGTAATAATAATGGGCATTAGAAGGAGGGGGTTGCAGATTTATTCGGTAGAACAAAGGATTCTTATTTCTGTAGCAGAGAATCAGAGCTTTTCCCAACTTGGAATTCATTGCCTGATTCAATGTGGCTCTTTTGATGTAATATTCTTCCAGAGGCCTGCAACTTTTCTTCCTTAATTATAGGCAGAGCAGCTGAAAAGAAAGTACGAGCAACATATTTTTTTACTCTTGAATTTGAAGGAAGGCTGTAAGAAAATATTAGTTTCTCTTTCCATTTCGTTCCATTAAATTTCAATCAACGTGGGTACATAGGAATTTTTGTGACTAGTACACACTATCCAACCTTGGCCAGTACCATGTGCTTCTGCAAAAATTAAGAACAGACATTGGGATAGTTAGCATGACTTCTAATAGGTCACGTCTCATCCTGATTTCTAATAGTTAAGAGATTAGCTTGACTCTGAAGCACAAGGATTAATATCCATTTCATAAAGTATTTATCCTTGATTATGGTGATGCTGGATATATTTGATATATCTACAAGTGTGCCAGCCCTTTTTAATCTTGCTATGTCTATACAAAAAGGTTTTTTCAGCAAAACTGGGATTTTGTCAGAAAAACCTATAGAGCGTCCATAAGTAAAATGTACTTTGTCAACAGTCTGTCACCAAAACTCAGTGCCTTCACCGGCAGCGTCTTACCTTTCTGCATTCAGGTATAACGCCTTTCTCAGCAGTTTCCTCTCAACAAAACCACCATGTTGATGCTCCGAGGCCCTTTTGTCAGCAGACAGGGCTTCTGCTTCACTGGGCAGTCTTCTTTGCAGAGCTTCCAGTCAACCAATCTATCAAGAGAGGGCCAGGCAGTCTGCCTGCTCTCTGTAAACAGAGGAGAGTGCTCTTTTGATCTGCTTTTATGTGCATGTGCAATCTGTTGACAGAAGTTTTGCCAGAAAATCCCTTCTGACAGTCACTTCTTTTGACAGATGTTTCTTGTGTAGATGTAGCCACTGACTTTTGTCCTCAATGGCTTACTGGGGCAGTGAGTTTTATCAGATTTGAGGTTCCCATATTCTGGTTTTATTGATTCTTACCTTTTTCTTGTATTATACAACAGGGAGAACAGGCTTCCTAATGTACCTTTGTTATTCCACTCATTATTCTATACTTTTATCATGTACTCTCTTATTCATCTCATATCTAACATAAAACATCCCTATCTGACCAGTTTTGCCCAGAATATTATAGAAGAGGCTACACCTTTAATTTATATAAAGGCATCATAATATTCTTACTATTATTAACCATCCCATTCTTTGTGAAATCTAAGAAATAGCTGGCTTTTTTTAACCACAGCTCCCCATTGTACAGAGGTCTTCATGAGTTATCTACAGCGATGCTCAGGTCCCATTTTATGTTGATATTGTGGATTTAGGACATAAGAACATAAGAACCTAAGAATGGTCATACTGGGTCAGACCAAAGGTCCATCCAGCCCAGTATCCTGTCTGCCGACGGTGGCCAATGCCAGGTGCCCCAGAGAAGGAGAACAGAAGACAATGATCAAGTGATTTATCTCCTGCCATCCATCTCCTGCCCTTGTACTGAAGGCTAGGGCACCATACTTTACCCCTGGCTAATAGCCATTTATGGACCTAACCTGCAAAAATTTATCAAGGTCTCTTTTAAACCCTAATAGAGTCCTGGCCTTCACAGCCTCCTCCGGCAAGGAGTTCCACAGGTTGACCGTGCGCTGTGTGAAGAAAAATTTCCTTTAATTAGTTTTGAACCTACTACCCATCAATTTCATTTGGTGCCCCTAGTTCTTGTATTATGGGAAAAGGTAAATAATTTTTCTATATTCACTTTCTCCACACCATTCATGATTTTATATACCTCTATCATATCGCCACTCAATCGCCTCCTTTCCAGACTGAAAAGTCCCAGTCTCTCTAGCCTCTCCCCATATGGGACCCGTTCCAAACCCCTAATCATCTTAGTCGCCCTTTTCTGAACCTTTTCTAATGCCAATATATCTTATTTGAGGTGAGGAGACCACATCTGCACGCAGTACTCAAGATGTGGGCGTACTATAGTTTTATATAGGGGAAGTATGATATCTTTTGTGTTATTATCTATCCCTTTTTTAATAATTCCTAACATCCTATTTGCTTTACTAACTGCCGCTGCACACTGCGTGGATGTCTTCAGAGAACTATCTATTATAACTCCAAGATCCCTTTCCTGATCTGTCATAGCTAAATTTGACCCCATCATGTTGTACGTGTAATTTGGGTTATTTTTTCCAATGTGCATTACCTTACACTTACCCACATTAAACTTCATCTGCCATCTTGCTGCCCAATCACTCAGTTTGGACACAGTAAGGCGTACAAGGAATTCACATTTTCTCTCTCTGATGTGCATGATTTTGCATTCAGTTGAGTACAGTATTATTAAAAGTATTATTTGCATCCTGTCATCCATGCCCTTGCTTTCTTTAGCTCTCACCACGGATCCTCCATCCTCTATTCATGACTAATCAAAATAGCTTTCGCTCATGTGCAAATTTTCCACCTCACTACTGACCTGCCTTGTGTGCCACCGTATTGAACCCCTGCAGATGGATGTACCAGCTGGACATGGCAATTTTATTGTTTTTTAAATTATTATCAGTTTACTCTACCCCCTCTTCTTCCCACATCTCAACCTCTGAATGTGCCCCTTCTGTCTCTACAGAAAAAAAAAAAAGGGTTGGTGTGGGGATTTGGTAAGGTCCCAGGAACAACGTATCAAAAGCTTTGTTACAAGTCAGTATGAACATTCTTTGGTTATTATCAGCCATTTCTTTTATATCAATGAAAACTACTACAATTTTTACAGAATTGGAAACTAATGGTATTTTGTAAGGCCTGCAGTGTCTAGCCTAGAGACAGCTCATAATTCCTTCTTCTCTAATCCTGACCTTTCATTTTAGCTACAGTGTGCAGTTTCTAACAGCGCTAGCATTTCTTGCAAAACTAGACAAAATCTATTTTAAATTGTTCCCAAGGAAAGGAGCTTATGGGATTCATGGTGGATTATTATTCATGAAATCCTATTATCAAAGTAATATTCCTCACTTTCCACAATATATATCTTCCAAAAAGTCCATGTGACAGGATGTACCAAGCCTTTGCTGCTGTGTCCTGGAGATCCCATCACGTTGGCACACCCTACCCAAAAAAGGAGTCATTTGAGAGAAAAGGAACACAAAGTTTAGTCCTCTCAGAGCTGCCTAGAAAGGCCACCCAGGAACTGTGGTTGGTGGAACCAATCACTATTGGTCCTCAAAGGGCTAGATGTCATGGGAGGAGGGAAAAGCCAATCACGGCCCAAAAGGAGAAATAAAAAGGGCTGTCCGCTTCTTCCAGGGGCCTGTACTAAGTGAAGTTGTAATGGAGAAGAAGGATCTCACCCATCTTGCCCCAAGAAGCTTGGCCAGGTCAGGGACTAATGATGACTATGCATTTTTACCTGAGTCAATTTTCAGCCCAGGTAGGCCACCTTGAATTGACTGTCAATTTGACTTCTATAAAACCAGGCAAGCTCACACCATGAGATACTCATGAGATGTGACAATCCAACTCAGAGACAAAATGAGATTTATTTTATTTTATTCTTTTCATTAATTTCGTATTGAAGGTAACTAGATACAAAGCAAATAGATAGGTACTAGTGGTACTGTTTTACTGTGTTGAAGGCATGGGCAAAATAGGTTCAGATGAAATAAAACTTTACCCACCTGATAATAATAAAACATTTTGTAAGTCATAAAAAGTAGATTATATTTTTATTATTATTTTTCATTTTATATGCCCGATCACTATCTATTTCTGTGAACATGGGTCTCAGAAATATAAAAATAGCCTTAAAAAGAGCACTTCCACAGTATTTGCACTTTCATGGGAAACAGGAAATGCTGGAAACCTCATGGTCTGTCTCTAGAGATTCCCCACCCAGTATATTTTTTGATAAATGACAAGTAAGTTTGCAAACCAAACCAAAGAAGCCGCCCCTTTAAAGTTGGTCTATCACTAATGTGAAGAATGCTGTAGTGCGCAAAAATTTTGACACTTTTCCAACATTTCAAAATGAGAAATTAATGGAGACTGGAAATTCTCTGCAAGCAATTTTGGCATTTTTGAATGAAAAAAACATTTAATCAAAATATTCCTGATCGTGAATGATAGTAAAACAAACCCATTAATGGTCATTAATTTTATTGTACAATCTCAGACAGCTCCATATTTTGTATAATAATGAATGGGTTAAATCCCATCTACACATGCAACTGTGCTAGTTCAAATGACTTCAGCATCAATATATTTATCTTTGTCTAGGCAGATTTTGACCTTATGTGTCTTTCTCTTGATTTCTATAGCCTTGTGGAGATTTGTCTAAAAAGGGCAGATTAACATAAGGACTGAATGCTAGTGTATGTCCAAACTAATTAAGGCTACGTCTACACTGCCTCATGAAGTCTTTTTAAAACAGTTAGTTCAATTTTACAACACTTCTGTCTTCACTGTGTATGCCATTAGGTCAATGTTAGGGAGTGCTAAGGTCGATATTATTACGCCCACAAAGTGAGTGATGTAGCATCAAGTTTGAATTTAAGAGGTTGAATTAATACTCATGTGGAAATACCATGTCTTTAAATCAACTTTATTGGCCTTCTGAGGTGTCGTGTATGAATCTCACAATGCCCCATGGTTGTCCACTCTGCCTGCTTCCATCTCTGCTGCTGTCCAGGTGCACAGGAAGTAGGTAACAAGAAGCCTGCAAATTTGCACTCGGCACCAGGAAACCTGGGAAATTGAAGTGGGCACCTTGGCCCATTTTAAATTCATTCCTTTATTATCAGTGCAGCAATCACATCTACCCATGAAAAAATACCCCTAAACACAGGGTGCTGGCTTCTTTCCTGCACAGGATATAACAGTAAAGTCCGAGATTTTTGTTTCTATGTTGACATCAGCTCCTGCTCCAATGCACCACATGGCATTTAGGCTATGGGGAGCATGCTTGTATGAGAGGCTGAGAAACTTCTTTTCTGTGGTTCACTTTTGTAGAGGGACAGCTCCCCCATCCCCAGCTTTAGAAATTGGGGTGGAAACAGTATTCTCAACTATCCAACATGACCACTGGGACACTCAGGATCTCCTTTAATATTGAACCCATCAGGCACATGGACACACAACTGAGTGCTGCCAGCTCCCAAGTAACCCAGGGAGGAGAGAAAAGGGGTTACACAGGTCAGCAAAAAAAAATGATTACAAAAAATTTCCTCAATGAATAACATCTCTCACTGAATGGGGGAGCAGCCCCCACAGTCATAGGCATTTGGTGCTGCTTCCCCCACCTCCCCCACCACCAGAGAGAGCTGCTGAAGGAACCCTCTCAATTGGCCCTTCAACCAATTTCTCCCATGATATTCCTCATTAAAGGAGGGGGCGGCCACCCCAGTCACAGGCATTTAGTGCTGGCACCTCTTCCAGAGAAAGCTGCTGAAGGGACTCTGTCAACTGACCCTTCCACCAATTTCCACATGACATCCCTCACTGAACGTGGGTGCGGGCGGCTGTAATCTGTTCCTCTAATATTTTTAGAGAGGATGTTTCTGGTAGAAGTCATACCATACTGGCCAGGCAGGGGAGGTATTAAGGGATGGGGGGAGTAGCTGGGGGACCAGTGGAGATGGAACAGTTACAATCACCTGGGTGATCCCAGGGTCGTATGACTGTCCACTGCCTGGAAAGCTATTTGGCTTATACATAGAAGTTGTACCATTCTGCCTAGACAGGGGTGGCTTCAAGTGCGGGGAGAAGTGACTGGGGGACCAGTCAAAATGGCAGTCACCTGGGAGATCCCCGGGCATGGATCTCCCAAGTAGCTTCTGACAAGCTCTATGCCCCATGTTGGACATGTCTGTGTAGCAAAGTGGGAAGCCAAAAACCCTTTCTAACTCAGTGCACTTCCATTCATGAGTACCGGGAGCTGAAGGCTTTTCCCCTACCTAAGGGAATTGGCTTTAGTTGTTATGGTTTGCGCTTTCCTCAGTTTGCCATTATCCAACTGTTCTGGGCAAATTAGCCCAGAAATAGCGTGCTCTGACATCATCTAGCATCACTGGGTTGCACTCCAGCAAATGGCCTGAATCAGGAGCAGGCTTTGGAAATATGGCGTGAAAATTCCTTTAGCTGTTTGTTTTCAGCTGTGGGAGGTGTGGACATGGCGGTGGGGAGGAGAGGGGTCAGGCAAAATTTGTACCTAAAGGTGTTCTCTCTATGAGGGAAAAGCAGTTGAACAACCAGTTTATGTGGTTCAGTCACCTTCTGAAGCCAGCCTATTTGGTTTTCTTTCATGTGTGATTCTTACTTTTCCTTCTTTCCTTCTGAAAAAATTGCTATTTGCTTTCCATGGGAGGGAAACGAGGGCAATGTGATGTGGAAAGATGTCATCACATACCCACAACCACTTGCAGGGTATTTTTCCCCCCATACTGCACCATCCAAAAATCCCAGAATGCTTTGGGGCTGAGGGAACTGTGGGGTAGGTTCCCACAATGCACTGCTGCAACAGTCGATGTTTGGTGATTCAGTGCGGCAGCACTAGCTCAACTTTGTGGGGAGGTGAGGATAATCAAAATAGAATTTATAAAACCCAGTGTTAAAAAATCAAGTTTAATAAAATTGAATTTATATTGTATTGTAGATGAAGCCTTAGTTTCTTATAATAAGGTTTTCCTATTAAACTTGTTGATTAAACTTGTTGATTCATTCCCATTGTCTGCTTCATCATCAAAAACTGGTTTGCTAATAATCACAGAGAGGTAGCTGTATTACTCTGTATCTTCACAAAACAATGGAGCAGTCCTGCAGCACTTTAAAGGACTAACAAAATAATGTATTAGGTGGTGAGCTTTCGTGGGAGAGACCCACTTCTTCAGATCTGGAAAATTCCAAAAAATAAAAGCTGAGATGAAGAGTATTTAACAGAAAAAAATGAAATTAAAAGTGATGAATCAGCTACATTGGCCAGAAGGACTGGGCCGGGGAGAAAATTACTTACTGCAAGTGTCTATTAAGTTAAGTGGGCTGCCTGAGATCACTACAAATATCAAAGATGGGGAAACTTTCCTTGGAATAAGTAAGGTAATTGATATCTTTGTTGAGACTTGAGATGTAAAATATAGAACTTGACAATGAAGTCCAATTCAGATGTCTCTCTTTGTTATCTGGTGTTAAAGTCTCTTTGTTTTAGAATGTGGGCTTTCAAATCTTGAATGCTATGGCCTGCTCCAGTGAAATGCTCACTGACAGGTTTATATGTATTCAGATTCCTAATGTCTGATTTGTGTCCATTCATTCTTTGGCGAAGTGATTGTCCAGTTTGTCCAATATACATAGCAGAGGGGCATAGCTGGCACATGATGGCATATATCACATTGGTGGAAGTACAGGAATATGAACCCCTGATCACGTAACTGATGTGGTTAGGTCCAGTGATGGTGCCTCCAGTGTAAATATGTGGACAGAGTTGGCAATGAGGTTTGTTGCAGAGAAAAGTTCCAGAATTTATATTTCTGTGGTGTGGCGTTTGGTCGCTGGTGAGAATTTTCCTGAGGTTAGGTGGTTGTCTGTAGGAAAGGACAGATCTCTCACCCAGGGCATGTGAGAGTGTAGCATCATATTCCAGTATAGATTGTAAATTGTCAATAATGTGCTGCAGCGGTTTGAGTTGGGGGCTATAGGTGATAACAAGTGGTGTTCTGTTATTAACCTTCTTGGGGCTATGTAGAAGTAGCTGGTTTCTGGGTATTTGTCTGGCCCTGTCAATATGTATTTTACTTCTCCCTGTGGGTAATTAAGTTTTATGAATGCCTGGAAGAGACCATGAAGTTTTTGGTCTCTGTCAGTGGGATTGGAGTATGTGTGGTTGTATCTAAGGACTTCACTATAAATGATGGATTGTGTGATATGTCTTGGATGGAAGCTGGAGGCATGTAGGTAAGAATAGTGGTCCATGGATTTCCAGAAGAGAGTGGGATTGATGTGGCCATCAGTGATTTATTCTGTGGTGTCCAGGAAATGGATCTCTTGTGTGAAATGGTCAAGGCTGAGATTGATAGTAGGGTGCATGTGGAATTCTCTGTGGAATTCTTAACAAATCTCTTTATCATGGGTCCAAATTATAAAGATATCATCCATGTAGTATAAGTAAAGGATGGGTAATAGGGAACAGGAACTTAGGAAAAGTTGTTCTAAGTCATCCATAAAAATGGTAGCATACTGTGGAGCCATAGGCAGTGCTTATGATCTGGAGATATAAATTGTCCCCAAATTAGAAAGAGTTGTGGGTGAGGAAAACTATCTGTTTTCTATGGTGATTCGTCAGTTCTTATTTCATTTTTTTCTATCTCTGGTTTCATTTATCAGAATTTTCCAGATCTGAAGAAGTGGCTCTGTCCCACAAAAGCTCATCACATAATAAATTATTTTGTTAGTTTTTAAAGTGTTACAGGACTAGATCTCTAATATCAGTCTTGAATTCGTGTTTCTTGTATTCCATTTTTCTCCTGATAACACTAGATCACATAATGTGATTATTCAGTCAGAAACAAAATGGTTCATTATATTGACTAAAAGAAAAAGGCCTTACTACTTCCTGTAACTTTAACCGGACGAGCTTTTCCACAGTGTCTTGGCAAAAAATGTCCTGGCTTCTCATGGCTGAATGTTTATGGACCCATCTATCACCACACCAAAAGGAGGTTTGGAGCTCCCATGATTATGCAGAAGCATAATATATACATGTGTGTCCTGTCAATAAATCACTTGCCAACCAGAAGGTTGGAGAGTTTTTCAGTGTTAATTGAGGAATAGAATTTACACATCCTTTTCATTTATTATTTGTAAAAAATGCATACAGATTACTGCTACCAAGGAGTTAAAAGGGGATGCCTAACTTCTTAGGTGTTAAAAAGTTCTTGTATAATAAATATGTGTAAAAATAACTTGGCTTAATAATGGAGAGTAAAATCTATTAATTACAACCAATATGCGTACTTCTTTTGATTTATTAGACTAAATAGTACCATAGGTAGATGCAGAGTGCCCTGCTGGGTATATTAAAATATAGAACTTAAAAAAAAAAATCAATAATTTTCCCTACTTCTCCCAAGCAACAGCTCTAAATATACATCACAATACACTCTACACATTGTCCAGTGATTCTGTCTCCCCTGACTTTCTTCAGTGGCCTGGCACAATAATCTATGACCGGAAAAATAACGAAAGCAGAGCTCTGGGCCCTTCTGGAAAATGCCCTGTCGCGCATCCACTTTCTCCTACATTAAGGGGAATAGAGCATATAACATATTTAGTTATATCAAGGGTAACACAGCAAGGGGCACCTCCACCGACTGACAATACCTAGGGGTATCATGGGGAGAGGTGTGGTCTGTCAGAAAGGGTAGGCCAGGCCCCTTAATATAATAGTAATATTAATTAATTACACCAAGCTCTTGTATAGCATTTTTCATCATAGAGCTGGAAGTATTTTGTCAAAGGAGATCAGCACCATGACCCCCATTTTACAGAAGAGGAAGCTGAGATGAGCCTGTTTATAGCTTAATAAATCAAACCATACAGTATTTATGACATTAACTATGTCACCACAAGCAAAGAAACAACAGATCCAAAACACAAAAGTATCATCAGTAAATGCTTTATTTCCAAATATCTGATACTAAAATTCATAGTCATCCTGACTGATAATTCAAGATAATCTAACCCATTCCCCATTTACTTTTGGAATGAGGGAAGTTTCAAGAGCAGGTGAAATGACAAAAACTGGTCACTTAAGCATTTCCGTTTTTTAAGAACCAGTCTTGTTGTTTTGTGAAATAGACAGCAACCACAAATATGGAAGCATGATGATAAGAAAAGAAAACTCTACACTTGTATGAATAGCTGCAGAAGTATAAGTCTCTATTTTATGTTAGAAGGATGATAGGATTGGGCTCATGCTACGTATACTGATATTCAGCTAAGGAGCCCCATTTCCCACTGACTTTGCCACAAAGGTGAGACTGTGGCTGGGATAAATGTACCAGCCAGTGGAACTGGGTATGTTGCACCATCCTAAGAAACTGGTGGTAAGTCAATGGGAATGGAAGGTACTTAATCTAGAACCAGCCCTCATACACACAAGTTTAGAACCTATTTTGCCTGTTTTGGTAAAAACATGCATACATGATAGTCAGACAGCAAAGAATTCTGGTTATAGGTGTAGGCCCCTCTGTATGTGGGAGCCTCTGGCTCTTGCTGTGTGCTGCAATCTGGCTCGAGAGACTAAAACTCCCATGAGGCTTTGGAAAGGACTGGGGGCTTTTTGGCAAGGCTGAAAAAGAAGATGCTGGTCTCCTGTCATTGGGGCATTAAGGCTGATTGAACAGAACACTTCAAGGCAAGTGTGAAGTTTTCTCCCAACCAGGAACTGCTTTGGGGAGCTGCAGCCTGCGAATGAGAGACCCTGAAGGAACCTTATCTGTGTCTGTTAGAGTGCCGAGAGGCCAGCTCCGGATCAGGGGGCCCGGTCTGCTTGTTGTTTTGCCTGGACTGATGCACAGAACCCTCACCAAGGTGTCTGCAATCCAGGGAAACACAGCTGCATGTCAACACAAGCCAGTAACTGAGACTCTGATAACTAAAGAGCGTGCACTCTGGGGTGGGAGATCTGATGGCAGTGTTCATGCAAGTTATGTTTCATTTATTTCTGTGTATGTTGTTCATTGGTTTCATTCATGTACAGTCTGTAACCCTGTCTCCTTAAGTTGTTAAGAAGAGGTGTGTGTTGATTCTAATGTCATCTATTAGACATACACTATTTATAATTGCTCTTTGGGAGTTAGATCCAGGTTATAACTGGAATAAGTTCCCTGGCAGTTCCCAAGGCACACAATTAAATGTGTACAGGGGCCAGCCAGGTGGAGGCACTGCCATTTTACAGAGCTTTAGAAATCAGAGATGGAAAGGGCATTCCCAACACTCCAACATCACCACTGGGACACTCAGGATCTCCTTTACTATTGAAACCATCAGGCACACAGACACACAACTGAGTGCTGCCAGCTCCCAAGTAACCCAGGGAGGAGAGAAAAGGGGGTTACACAGGTCAGCAAAAAAAATGATTATATTGGAAAAAATTGATTTCCCAAAGCTAACATCAAATTCAACAATAGTTCTCTATTGTTCACAAAAGACAGAATGTCCATCATGATAAATTACATTCAAGTATTTCTAGCTCTTGGAAGAGGGAGGGGAGGCCAAATGGCAGTTAGGAATGATTGACAGGATTGCAAAAATACTGAAGGCATTGCCTATATGAGCAGAATTCACTCTAGCTTTGGCTACATATAGCTATTTCCATTTTCTATTTTTAGCTGCCTTGTCACTTGTCCCTGCAAAGTGCCCACACAAAGCCAGTGCATCAGCATGTGGAGTAGCTGATTTGGGATTTAGGTAGCGCGTGTACCTTGTGCTGCTCCTTTCCTTAGGGATCAGTGTCACCCAAAGGAAAAGCTTGACTGCCTTTGAAGAGGAACAATCACTCCTGGACCATCGAGGGTCCCATTAGAATGGTGCTCCAGGCTCTCCATATGAAGCTAAAGTACTGTTCTGGCTACTGCATGAGGTGGGTAGAACCATGTTCCCACTTTTTTTGATTGATTTGTAGGACTGCTGTCATGTGACTGAATTTTTATATTGGAAATGCAAGCCATTTTATGTGTCCCTTGTATCTTTGGCCCCAAACAGTGTGTCGGGGAGCAGTGTGAGGTGTCTAATGAAAGCTGAGGATGCCCTGAAGCTATGTATGCTGCTTATTTGTCTGTATCATGTTGGTAGGTGAAGTTATAGATTTTAGTTATGTAGCTGTTTCAGTGCTAATTTTCACAATGGGAGGTGGACCTCTACCCCGCCAGGATGAATGGATTATAAACAAAGGCTCAGACAGTCGAATCCACATCTCAGAAATGTGGGACTTGTCAGTGGAATGACAAAGTGACCTGGGCTGAACAAAGGAACCGAAATAAGATGCCCAGACATCCATTCCACCTGCCATGGAAATGACTGGGGCATGCTAGCAAAACCAATGACCAAGGGCATTTTGCCACAGCAGCTTACCTAGGTCAGATGACATTGACTCTCCAGTGCCTGATGAAAAGGAGAAAGGGCTTTGTCCCTAGACATGAGAAAATGATGAGGTGGACCTCACATCATCCATCCTGGACTTGGCCTTTTGTTCTTCATTCTGGTTCCTGTTCCAAAGATCCATGTTCCAGCTTGCCAGATCTACAATTCTCCAGTTATTAAAACTGTGTGTTCTGGAATGTTACTCCTTATGGGATGGACATTCAGAGACTTCCAAGAATGAGCAAATAACATCACTGGCCTGCATCAATAGGTGTAATTGATGTATGTAAAGTATCGCTTTAACAATTTTTGTCTCTAACCCTGTTTGTTTGGGGTTTTTTTTGTTAATAAACCTTTACATGTTTAGATCTGAAGGATTGGTGGCATGTTGTTTTGGGTAAGATCCAAGCATATATTGACCTGGAACTGTGGCTGGACCCTTTGGGGCCTGGAAGAATCTGTGTGGAGTTGGTGAAATAGGTTTTAAGAACCTTTTATCTAAGTTTGGGGGTTGTTGGTCTGGACCAGTATAGCTGCTGGAAAGTCTGTGGGTTTATTTCTGGGGCTTCTGGCTGGCCAGTGGGGCTGGCAGAGGTACTTTTGTATCTGATTGGATTTGCCTTAGTCAGAAGGAAATCCCAGCCTGGGGCTCTAAGTGGGCCGATTTTAAGTAAGGATGCCCTGAATTGATTTCTCTAGCTGTGCCCAGAAAACCCATCATACTACAACTCCTAAGTGGAAGTAGTTTCTATTCTTCTGAGTGGGGCAGTCTCTGTTTTCTTCTGCTGCTGCACAGTTAAGTGACAGGTACAAGTTACATTAATGATGCAGCTTGGAAAAATCATTATCAATTTCATACTAAATCTTATGAGGGAATGCTAATTCTGGAGATATGCCTTAAATGTGGTGAAATGCTGCAAAATTTAATAGATATGTTTAACCCCTAATTCCTCTGAAAGAACATACTAGAAAAATAAGTATTGGTGAGGCAGTATTTTCTCATCTGGAGGAAGAGCCCTCCGTAGCTTGAAATCTTGACCCACCTGCCAACAGAAGCTGGTCCAGTAAAAGACATTACCTCATCCACCTTGTCTCTCTAATAACTTGGGACCAATGTTGCTACAACAACACTGTAGATATTCTAGAAAAATGATACACTCAATTCTCCTTTATTTATATATTTGGGCTTCTTCTGTAATGGAGATAATTTAAAAGTTTCCAGTAGGTTTAAACAGAGATTAGATTCAGTTTCACACATACCACCTGACTAACTTCAGTGAGGTTTTTGCAAATGTAACAGAGAGAAGATTTTGGTCTTATTCCAGTATTAAAAATTAATTAGAATTAAATTAGAAAATTTTGAGTGCTCTATTATGTAATTAAATTTTCTGGTCCTTGTAACTGTTTTAGTCTTTTCAGCTAAGTCTACACTAGCAAGTTCTTTGGAAAGATTTTCAAAAGAAGGGGGCTCTTTCAAAAGAGCCCATGGAGTGTCTATACACGAAAAGCATTCTTTTGAAAGTAAATCGAAAGAATGTGGTGCTCCTTTCAAAATCACCCTTCCTGTCCCATTTCAGGAAAAGTGCACCCCTTTAGAAGATTCTTTCAGAAGAAAACATGTGTAGGCAATCTACAGAGCCCTTCTTTTGAAAGAAGAGTCTTAATTTTCACTCCCTGGCCCGTTCTTTCAAAAGAGTAGGGCCTGTGTGGACAATCTCTTTTGAAAGAGTGGCTCACTCTTTTGATCCACTTTTTTGTGTGTGGATGCACTCTTTTGAAAGAAGCTCTTTCGAAAGATCTCTGTAGTGTAGATGTAGACTTTGTGTGAGCTAAAAACACCAAGCTTTTGTTCAAATGTGCCCACTGAAACTACCCTCTGTAAATTCTTAAATAAATAGGAATGGCATGAAGCCTATTGATTCACACTAAATTATAACAAGTTTGCTATGAAATTACACATTATATTAGCATAAATGCAAAAGACTATGTTTCATTTAAAATGTTTACTGTAATGGGCCCCAGAAGAGATTATAAAGATTTGAAACATTGTAAACTTTCATTTTGAGAGATTACATTTCGAGTTGGATGTTAATCTCAATCATTAGATAAGGAGTTAAGAGTCTACAAAAAAAACTTTGATATTTAAACTGATGTCGAGTTCTGTTCTGATATTAGGTGAATATTAAAGCTGACAAGATACATTATTTTAAATGTTAGGATACAGTGGGGCTAAATAAGCTCGTGCCCCATATATAAACTTAAAAATTAATCTAGAAGATTCTTTAACAGTTAAATTATGCAGTCTTCTGATTTCTTGATACAGGCGCCCACGCTAATCTCATAATCTCGACACTGCTCCACATATTAGTTTTCTTTAGAGACCCAAAAGAACCAAAAGGAATGGAGCATAAAAGCTCATACAAGGTTGCATACTACCTGGAATTTGTCCCCAAAGATTCCTATGTTTAAACAGAACTGACTTTAGCATTAAACATCTTTTCAGTCAGCTAATCAGTTTTTGTCCTCAATTAAACTAATAATTAGGGTTACCATATAAAAAAAGAGGGCATCCATGAGAGGGAGTGTATCTGTATTGATAGCTACCAATTCACATTGTATTAATGTGTTACATATAGTACACAGTAACGCAGCATGAGTTGGTTGATACTGAAGCACATACACTGCCTCTCAGGGGTATCATCTTTTTTTGAAAGGTCAAATATTGTAACCCAAAATTATTTGCATCAATTCTGAAAAAAGCTGATGATTCTCATGTATTATTTTACCTGTCCATTTCTACAGAATGCAGATTAAAAGATAGCTATTCTGACTCTCCTCTCATTTAATGCAATATTAGACCATTGTCTCTCTAGTGACCATACCGCACCACAGTATCTACTCCAGTTTTTTATCCTTTCAATACAGTTAAAAAGGCATAAAACAGTAACACGGTGGTGAATCAGAATAAGGCCCTTTGACTTTGGGGGACTACTCCAGCTATAAAACAGATTAAGTTATCAAAATCAGGCCTATTCAACTATGGCATATAAAATGCCTCCAGAAATGGCTTCCTAGCCCACTCCCTGCTGCCAACAGCTACCTCAGAAAACCTGAACAAAAGCAGGGAGTCAAAATTAAAGTTATGCTATCCAAATATAGACAGTGATTTTTAAAAAAATGAGAGCAGCATTCTTGGTCCTGCAGGGCTGGCTGAAAAGACTGGAGTGAAGATCGGGTAAGGAGTTGGTAACCAAGGTAACGACTAATGTAGGCTTCTTTGCTTGAAGAAATTAAATCCTTCCAAACTCTTAGGAATGCCTCTACAGCAGAAACAGAAGCAAAAATGGCAAAAGGGAGGTCAGGTATGAATACACTGCATCCAGGTCTGTCAGACACAGGTGGAAAAAGTGAAGATTTTGAAGATAATGTGGCTGAGTGAGAAAGCTGTAGCAAATCCCAGAAGAGCCTAAGAAAACAAGGGAGTGCTGGAGAAGAGATTTGGTTTTACCAGCCCCTGGATTGTGGGCTGTTGATCTGAAAGATGCTGAGGAAGAAGAGAGAGAGTAAGGATCTTATTCATCAAGATATTTAAGCATGTGAAATCAATTGGTGATTCTCCTTGTGTCAAATTAAGCACATGCCTCAATACCTTGCTGAATCGAGGTCTCACTTTGCAGAAAAGTAAGGCAGAGTTTTAAAGCTTGAATCTGACAGAAAACTGCAAGTAGTGTGACCTCATAAAATACCATTTTCTGCCTGTAACAGCAAGAGGCACATGCCTCATCTTTAGTAATGTAAGATACCCAACAGTATTTCATGACATTGATGTGATAATTAGCACCTTAAAATGCCAAAAAGTAAAAAAAAATATTCAAAGAAACACACACTCATGCTTCCCTTTACCTGATGCAATGTCAGACCAAATGGCTGCTGCAGAGTAGGGAAAAGGCAGCCCAAAAAAGGGTAAAAGGCCTGAGTATTTCTAATATTCCTGATGAGATGTGAAGGGCTGCAGGACAATCAGAAGCAGCTGTCCAGTGTCTAGCTTAGACAGATTGGGGCCAGCTGATTCGCTTCAGGCCTGCTGGGAGCTTGTAAAAGCCTCTCCAGCTAGAAGGAGTGGTAGAAGAGAAGAGTGATCAATCGATCAATCAATCAACCCACCACTCAAGAGTGAGCGATTGGGATCTATCAATCGATCTAAACGGTACCAACAGTTATAGAGATAGAGACATCAGAGGAGGGAGTCCCTGAAACAGTGGCTGGGCTCCCTACCCCAGAAACCACCTGCAAGGTGGAAGGCTGATGACCAAAACACTGGCAGGGAAAGAGGGACCCTTGCAGTACTGGTTCAGAGGGAAAATCATGATCACAACAGACCCCAGAAAAGTAAAGCTCAAGATATTAAAAAATAAGAACCTAACACTAGGTTCCTAAATCCTTACTTATGTTTCTACATAGGTGGTCTGATTTTCAAAAGCACTGAGCACCCGTGAAGGACAAGGGGTCTTAGAGCTAAGCACATAACTTGCATTTGTTGAATCAGACACTGTACCATGAAGGATTGACCCTTTGGTGTTCAAATGTTATATTCTAACATGGTTGTCCAGCTGAGAAGTATCATTATTTACTTCAGGGTTATTTGTTGTGACATATGTGAACCTAGTTATGGTCTCCCTGGGAAAAGTTCTAAGCTTAAACTTGGTGGTGCAATGTCATGCTTGGCACAAGTTTCTTCTCCTTTTCTTTAGCACAGAACAGCCTCAGAGAAATTGTTGGGTCATCGTCAAAGCTGGATTGAATTAGAATTCATATGCACAATGCCTCTTTATTTGTTCTCTTTAATACTGATCAATGGAAAAGAACTCTGGAACTCACACCCAGGCTTGAAAGCTACAAGTGATGTTTTAGAAAGTGTAAATAAATTGCAGTCCTGAGAAATTGGAAGATGAACATACTGGTGTTTGGAAAATACATAGACCTGCGTATACAATACAATATGTAGAGCTATGTTTAGACTATAGTTCATATTTTGGGTTCCAAACTTATCCCGAAATAGCAACACCACAGTTACTCGCCGCACTCGAAATAACAGCACTATTTCAAGCATGGTATTTGGTTTCCACGACTCTTCATTATTAGAGGGTTAGCGGAAACCTCAAAATAGCTGCTTATTTTGAATTTTGGTGCTATTTGGATGGCACCAAGTTCAGAATAAGTTAAATCAAAATAATTTATGCAATTTGTGTTGCACAAAATGAGTTAATTATTTCAAGTTACTGAGACAGTCTAGATATAACCTAGCAAAAAAGACCCAGCAAAATGAAACTGCATAAATGCAGGAACCCAATAAGTGGAACTTCTTAGACAGAGAGGATGCTCAAGTGGCTAAAACCCAAGATTGTGAGTCAAGCTAATTGTGCTCTAGTCACAGCTCTGTTGTGAATTCTTAACTATGAGCAAGTCACTGAACAGCCCTGTGCCTCAGTTTCCCCATTTGTGAACCTGGAAGATGATACTTTTGTCATAATGAAGTCGAAGGCTTAATTCATTAATGTTTGAGATCCTGAGATGGAAAGTTTTGAAAAAGAGCAAAACATAATTTTTATGCTAAAGAAAAGTTTGTCTCCTTTGGCAATCTAAAATATGTCCTTATAGAAGTAATTTTAGACTAATAACTGTCTAGTTCCTGATCCTATGCTGCTGGATATTTTATGGATATTTTCAATTTGTATATATCATTTTTATTTTTTATTTTTTTTCTGTATTCACTCTTTCTGAATTAATAAAAAGGGATACACGGTAATTAAATTTTACATTACTTGCACTATTAATAATTCTATAATAACTTTATATGTACCTTGGAAAGAACATAGCTCATTTTTTACACAAGTACTCTATTTATATGTTTTATATTTATTTATACTCTAATCTTTATTGCTGTGGAAATGTGTATTTATTACTATAAGCAAAAAAAATTATCCACTTAAAAATGTAATGTTATAAAAATGTGTTATTCTAAACGGACAGAGCAGGGCATAGTATGTTTATTGTCCAGCCATGTCAATGTTAGGAGACTCTACTGGAAATAATGTTTTTATTGTGTAGGAAGAATACCCCCCACACCCAAAAAACCTATTATTCTTGTCATCTTGCAAAAAAGTAAGTTTTTTGAAATTTCCTTTATGTCTGGAAAGCAAAACTGATTTCATAAACCAATCAACTTTGTTAAAGGTCCCATTCAGCAAAACAATTCATTTTATGGTTAACTTTAACAAAAGTAGTCTTCTTAATGTCAGTGGGACTACTTATGCTTAGAATAAATGTGCTTAAATGCTTTGCTGGATCAGGGCCTTAAGAGAGTTGACTGTATTTGCTGTGACAAATGGAGTTAAAAGCTCCATCATTGTACATTGGTTTTGCTGTGGACACTGCAGCATAGATAACATTGTGTATAGAGTTTTAGAGATATGTTAAAGCAATTTGGAAAAACAATATAGTTGATGAATTCTGCAGCATGCACAGTTGAGTAATTACAAAACTGTGTGATTAATAGCCTCCCTTATCCCAATCACTTAACGAAGTGCTAAACATAGACAAAATTCAGAGACAGGGCTATGTCTATTATTAACATTTTGCTAATTATTATTCTTAACAAACATTAAACTATTTAGCTACCAGGCACCAATCACTGTAGTATCTAAGCTGAAGTACGTATGTACAGATTGCACCTTCAAAACCTGGCATTCTGTGGTCCAGCAACATCCCTCTTCTGACAGAATGAGGGATGCTCCTGGACCAGAGGGCCAGAGCAGGAGGGCAGTCTGAGCTGACCTTCCCACAGCCCCACATGTGTCAGGGAGGTCAGGGCAGGAGGCAGCATCCCCAAGCATTCGTGCAGTGGGCCAGGGCCGGGGAGCCAGTGTCCCCTGGCAGCCCTATGCGAAGCTGGGGAAAGGGAGCTGGTATCCCCTGGCAGTCCTGCACAGAGCCACACCTGGGGAGACCTCTGTTGCAGACCAGTGGGGATGGCCAGGGATCAAAAAGCATTAACTTCCATGGGTCCCGTAAAATCCCTTCTCCAGAACCACTGAACTACCAAGGGTGCTGGATGAGGGAGGTACAAACTGTGGTATCATACATTTTCAAGGTACACTAGAGATTTTAAAGAATTTACTACCTGAATTAGACACAGAAAGGAAAAGAAACCTAGTGAAATTGATGGGTAGTGGGTTCAAAACTAATAAAAGGAAATTTTTCTTCACACAGCGCACAGTCAACCTGTGGAACTCCTTGCCCGAGGCGGCTGTGAAGGCCAGGACTCTATTAGGGTTTAAAAAAGAGCTTGATAAATTTTTGCAGGTCAGGTCCATAAATGGCTATTAGCCAGGGATAAAGTATGGTGCCCTAGCCTTCATAACAAGGGCAGGAGATGGATGGCAGGAGATAAATCACTTGTCTTCTGTTCTCCTTCTCTGGGGCGCCTGGCATTGGCCACCGTCAGCAGATGGGATGCTGGGCTTGATGGACCTTTGGTCTGACCCAGTATGGCCATTCTTATGTTCTTATGTTCTAGTTGTGAGTTAGTAACAGAGAGAAAGCCGTGCTAGTCTCTATACTATCAAAACAAAAAAGCAGTAAAGTAGCACTTTAAAGACTAAGAAAATAATTTATTAAGTGAGCTTTCATGTGACAGACCCACTTCTTCAGACCACAGCCATACCAGAACAGACTCAATATTTAAGGCATAGGGAACCAAAAACAGTAATCAAGGTTGACAAATCAGAAAAAAAATTATCAAGTTGAGCAAATCAGAGAATAGAGGGGAGGGTGGGGTGGAGTCAAGAGTTAGATTAAGCCAAATATGCAAAAGAGCCCCTATAATGACCCAGGAAATTTGCATCCCGGTTCAAACCATGTGTTAATGATTTGAATTTGAATATAAAAGAAAGTTCAGCAGCCTCTCTTTCCAAAGTGTTGTGAAAATTCTTCTTCAGCAATACGCAAACTCTTAAGGCATTAACAGAATGGCCCACTCCATCAAAATGTCGGCTGACCAGTTTGTGGATCAGGAGTGTTTTATGTCTGTTTTGTGCCCATTAACTCTTTGTCTAAGAGAGTTTGAAGTCTGTCCAATATACAAAGCATCTGGGCATTGTTGGCACATGATGGCACACATGATGTTAGTTGAGGAACATGAGAATGTGCCCATGATTCTGTGACTAACCTGGTTAGGTCCAGTGATGGTATCTCCAGAATAGATATGTGGACAAAGCTGGCAGCAGGCTTTGTTTCAAGGAAAAGTCCCAGGTCTGGTGTTCCTGTAGTATAGACTGTGGCTGTTGGTGAGAATCCTCATAAGGTTGGGAGGTTGTTTGTAGGAGAGAACAGGCCTGTCACCTCGGGCCTTCTGGAGTGTGGCATCCTGATTAAGGATAGGTTGTAGGTCTTTAATAATGTGTTGCAGGGGTTTGAGTTGGAGGCTGTAGGTAATGACAAGTGCTGTTCTGTTCTTGACTTTTTTGGGCCTATCTTGGAGTAGCGAGTCTCTGGGTATTCGTCTGGCCCTGTCGATTTGTTGTTTTATTTCTCCTGGTGGGTAATTCAGGTTTATGAATATTTGGTAAAGATCTTGTAGTTTTTGGTCTCTGTCAGTAGGATCAGAGCAAATGTGATTGTACCTAAGGGCTTGACTGTAAACAATGGATCTACTTATGTGTGCGGGATGGAAGCCAGAAGCATGTAAGTAAGTTTAGTGGGTTTCCGGTGCAGTGTGGTACCGATCAGGCCATCTTTGATTTGTACTGTAGGGTCCAGGAAATGTATCTCTCATGTGGTGTAATCAAGGCAGAAGTTGATGGTGGGGTGCAGATTCATCAAGTCTCTGTGGAATTCTTCTAGAGCCTGTGTACCATGGGTCCAAGTCATAAAGATGTCATCAATGTATCTTAAGTAGAGGAGAGGTAATAGGGGACGAGAGCTGGGGAATCGTTGTTCCAGGTCAGCCATAAATATATTAGCATGTTGTGGGGTCATGTGGGTGCCCATAGCAGTTCCACTAATCTGGAGGTATAAATTGTCCCCAAATAGGAAATAATTGTGGGTGAGAACAAAGTTTCAGAGGTCAGACACCAGATTGGCTGTGGTCATAACAGGAATGGTATTCCTGATCACTTGTAAACTGTCTTCGTGTGGAATATTAGTGTAGAGCCTCTACATCCATGGTGGCAACGATGGTGTTGTCAGGAACCTTTCTGATGTTTTGTAATTTCCTGGGGAAGTCAGTGGTATCTAGGAGATAGCTGGGAGTGTTGGTGGCATAGGGTTTGAGGACAGAGTCCACATATCTGGATAGTCCAGTTGTAAGGGTGCCAATACCCAAAATGAGAGGTCATACGGGGTTCCCAGGTTTGTGGATTTTGGGAAGTAAATGGAATAATCCAGGCTGCTGCTCAGATGGTGTGTCTGAGTGAATAAGGTCCCGGGTAACAGCAGGGAGTTCCTTAAGTAGTTGTTGTAATTTCTTTTGGAATTCCAAAGTGGGATCAGAGGAGAGAGGTCTGTAAAAAGTGGTGTTGGATAGTTGTGTGGTAGCCTCCTGCTCATAGTCTGACTAATTCATGATGAAAACAGCACCCCCTTTGTCAACAGATTTGATTATAATGTCTGGGTTATTTTTGAGACTCTGGACAGCATAGCATTCAGCATAGTTGAGATTGTGTCTCATTTGACATTGTTTGTGCATAATGTCAGTCTGAGCACAATTGCGGAAGCACTGTACGTAGACATCCAGACTTCCACTACGACCGTCAGGGGGAGTCCACATAGAGTTCTTCTTCTTTTGGTGTTGGTAGAGGGGGATCGAGAGAGTCAGACTGTTGTTCATAGTTGTGTTGGAAGAATTCCTTTAGACAGAGGCGGCGAAAGAAGGCTGCAAGGTCGTAATAGAATTGTATTAAGTTCATGGAGGAAGTAGGGCAGAAGGAAAGACCCCGGGATAAAAGAGACTCTTCTGCTGGGCTGAGTTGGTAGCTGGATAGGTTAACAAAAGTTGTATACAAAGCATCCAATATAAATATAGATTGTTTTAAGCAGAAATTGAATTGGCAGCAAAAGAGGAGGAGGAGGTGGGTGATGGAGTGTGGAAGAGAGCAGCAGAAAATAAGGCAAAAGAAGTGGCTATGAGACAGGATTTAAAGGAAGAGAGTGCGTGGTGAGATGCAACGTGGGTGGAGCAGTGCAGAGTCTTAAAAATGAGGGCTAGAAAAGTAACTTTATTGGGGTCACAGTGGCTCAGTAAAGAATTTGAAGGGAGGGGGCTCCTGTGTGGTGAAAGAAGTTTATATTGGAAACTGTGCATTGTGTAGGTTAAAGATGGGAGAGTGACGAATCAGGGAGGATAAAAAAGGATGTAACAATTGTCCAGGCTAGAGAGAAGCAGGATAAAAGAAAGTTTTGATCCTGACAATGAAGAAGGGGTATATTCTGAAATGCTCTGGAAAGAGATGCAACAAGATTTAGTGAGAGCCTGAATGTAAAGGATAAAGGAATAGAAAATATCAAAGACTCTGCCCGGCTGGGAGGAGGGTGGTGTTATGAATCATGATGTAGTAATGGGGGCAAGGGGGAGTTTTAGAAGGAAAAATGAGATGTTCCATTTTTGCCATGCTTAATTTTGGAAAGCAATAGAAAATACTGAAGAGTCTGGATAGCTACGTCTACACGTGTATGCTACATCGAACTAGCTTATTTTGATGTAGCAACATTGAAATAAGCTATTTCGATGAATAGCGTCTACACATCCTCCAGGGCTGGTGCCGTTGATGTTCAACGTCGACGTTGGGCAGCACCACATCAAAGTAGGCGCTGCAGGGGAGCGTCTACACGCCAAAGCGGCACACATCGAAATAAGGGTGCCAGGAACAGCTGCAGACAGGGTCACAGGGCGGACTAGCACTTCCGGGGCAACAGCAAGCTGCTCCCTTAAAGGGCCCCTCCCAGACACACTCAGCCTGCACAGCACGCGGTCTGCAGAGCCACAGGCACACACACCCATCGAAGCAGTATGGACCCCCAGCAGCAGCAGCAGCCAGAGGTCCACCCAGCCACCCCTGCAGGAGCAGTGCTCGCCCTGCTCAATACTATGCAGGAGGCAGCTGACCACCTTTTATTCACAGAAGAAGAGCTTCCCCCAGAGGAGGAGGAAGCAGCCCCAGACCTTCCTGCCCTCCGCCCCCCCATCCCCCGGCCGCACACGCCACCGGCTGTGGAGCTACCCCACGAGCACCGACTGGTGGGAGCGGCTGGTGCTTGGCGAGTGGGACAATGAGCGCTGGCTCCAGAACTTTCGCATGAGCCACCAGACATTCCTGGAGCTCTGCCAGTGGCTCACCCCCGCACTGAGGCATGAGGACACCTCCATGCGGCGTGCCCTCAGCGTGGAGAAACGGGTCGGCATCTCTGTCTGGAAGCTGGCCACTCCAGACAGCTACCGATCCATGGGGTAGCAGTTTGGCATGGGCAAGGCCACCGTCGGGGCTGTCCTCATGGAGGTAAGAGGACCTGGGGGGAGGAGCCCTGGGGTGGAGGGGAGCCCTGGGGTGGAGGGCAGCCCTGCGGTGGAGGGGAGCCCTGGGGGGAGAGGGGAGCCCTGGGGTTGGAGGGCCAGACACACCTGCACACCCCTCACTGGTGCTCTCCCATGTCCTTCCCCTGCAGGTCGTCAGCGCCATCAATGCCCTGCTTCTCCACAGGCTCGTGCGGCTTGGGGACCCGGATGCCGCCATCGCGGGGTTTGCCAGCCTGGGCTTCCCAAATTGCTTTGGGGCTCTGGATGGGACCCATATCCCCATCTGCGCCCTGGAGCACAGCGGAGGACACTTCCTGAACAGGAAGGGCTACCATTCTGTGGTCCTCCAGGCCTTGGTGGACAGCCGGGGCCACTTCCTGGACATTTAAGTTGAGTGGCCTGGCAGCACCCATGACTCCCGGGTGTTCAGGAATTCGGGCCTGTGCCGCCTGCTGGAGGTGGGGACCTACATCCCCCAGTGGGAGATCCCTGTGGGGGACACCACCATGCCCCTCTGTGTCGTCGCAGATGCGGCGTACCCCCTCCGGCCCTGGCTCATGCACCCTTACACAGGCCATCTCTCAGCCAGCCAGAAGCGGTTCAACACGTGCTTGAACCATGCCCACTGGGTGGTTGAGTGCACTTTTGGCCGCCTCAAAGGGTGGTGGAGGTGTCTCCTTATCCACCTTGATGCAGGCCCCACCAACATCCCCCAGGTTGTGAGTGCGTGCAGCACACTCCACAACCTGCTCGAGAGCAAGGGGGAGGCATTCTTCCAGGCCTAGGCTGTGGAGGCTGGCAGGGCTGACATGCAGCCACCTGCTGCCCCCAGTCGCCAGGTGGACCCCGAGGGGATCCGGGTCCGGGAGGCCCTGCAGGCCCATTTCTACCAGGCCGTGGGGTGAATGCTGGCAGGTCTCCCACTGCACCCCCCCATCTTCCACAACACTCCCTGCCCCCACACCCACACCACAGAGCACCCAAGAGCACACACTCCCCCACTTTTCTTGCAAATAAAAATGGACCTGTTGTTTTTGAAACCAAAAGCCGGTGATTTTTCTTATTATTCATACTACAAATATCTATATAGAGCAGAACAAAAGGGGGGAACTATTTACATGGGGGGGCAGGTACCATATAACAGAACAGGGGTGTAACACAAACTATATACAAATATATATGATGGGGGATATGTACAAAGGGGGGGGACCACGTCCTGGGCCCCTCACCCCTCTACTGTCCGGCGCCCAGGGTTGGTGGGCGCAACCCTCGCCTAGGCCTGAGCCCTGGCAGAGGCTGGCTGGGGGCCGGGCAAACTGGCAGGTATGGCCGGTGGGTGTCAGCAGGCCCCAGGTCCCCCTCGGCGGAAGGCCCCAAGGTGGTGGACGGCAGTGGGACGGCGGTTGGAGCAGCGGGTGGAGTGGCAGGCAGGGCGGGCAGAGCTGCGGGTGGCACGGCATGGGGGGCCAGGTATTCCACTATGTGCTCAAATGTGCGCATGAAGGCCCCCCATGCCTCCCGGTGCCAGGCCAGCGCTCAATCCTGGAGCTCCAGCTGCCGCTCCTCCACCCACAGGCACTGCTCTGACACCTCCAGCTGACGCCAGAGGGTCACGAGCAGCTGGGGGTCCGTCGCCGTCTTCTGTTGGTGGCAGCTCCACTGTCAGCCCTGTCCTGGGGCAGGTTGGTGCTCCGCCAAGGGGCTGGCCTGCAGCAATGGCCCAGGTGGGCTCTCCGGGACCACGGAGACCTCGCCAGCGCTCTCTGGGCCCTCCGATGGTGCAGCTGTGGAACACGGGGGGGGGGAAGAAGAGTGGAGACAGCCGTTAGTGTGGGCCCCGAGTCGTGGCCCTTGTCCCCCCACCCCTCTGCTGCTGGTTCCCCATCCCCGTCCCCGGGAAATGCTGATGATGATGATGGGTGTCCCACCCCCTCCCCCCTGGGGGACCCTAGGTTCTGCTCCCCCCATCCCCAGGGATGGGGCATGGTGCTGTCCTGCTGCGGGGGCAGGGGCTGATGCACTCTTTTGAGGGACATGCCACTGCTGTCCTTGGGGCCATGGTCATCTGGGCATGTGGAGGTCCCTGGTCATGTCTGTTGTCCCCACCCCTTAACCCCGGGGGTGTGCACCGGGGGGGGTACATACCTGACAGTCCGCTCCAACAGTCGAGGGACACCCTCTGGGCAGACACCCTGCTGGAGCTCCAGGATGGTATAGCGATCCACAGCCCCTCGTCGCTGGAGGAGTATTCTCCCTCCTCCTCCTCCGGCATCCCAGCGGTGGGCTCCTGGGGGGGCCCATGGGGTGTGGGGCTTGCCTCCGGGGTGGACTCCGTCTCCGGGACCTGCTGGGGCTCGTCAGCCGAGGTGTCAAGAGTGGCCGGCAGGGAGGAGGTGTACCGGGGGCCCAGGATGGACCTGAGCTCTCTGTAAAAGGGGCAAGTGGTGGGGGCGGCCCCAGATCGGCTGGCTGCATCCCGGGCCCAGGCGTAACCCTGCTGCAGCTCCTTCTCCTTACTCCTGATGTGGTCAGGAGTGCAGGCAGGGTGACCCTGGGCGGCCAGGCCCTCAGCCAGCCAAGCGAACGCATCCGCGTTCCGCCTCTTGCTCCCCATTACCTGGAGCACCTCCTCCTCGCTCCAGAGCCCGAGCAGGTCCCGGATCTCGGCCTCTGTCCAGGAAGGGCCCCGCTGCCTTTTCCCAGGCTGGCTGCCAGCCTGGGAGCCCTGGCTCCCCTTGGAGGGGGTGCCCTGGGGGCGCTTCAGGGGCTGGCGGGCGGCCATTGCAGAGGGGGTGGTGGATTGGGGCTGCAAGGAGGTGTGCAGGCAGGCCGTGTGTCAGTGCTGCCACCTGCATGTGCTCTCAGCTTCCTGCACAGGAACACAGGGGGCGGGGAGCTTTAAGGGGCCGCTGCACACGGCGACCATAGAGCTCAGGGGCTGGAGAGAGCGTCTCTCAACCCCTCAGCTGATGGCCGCCATGGCAGACCCCATTCTTTCGATGTTGCGGGATGCGGATCGGCTACACATGCCCTACTTCGACGTTCAACGTCGAATTAGGGTGCTATTCCCATCCCCTGATGGGGATAGCGACTTCAACGTCTTGCCGCCTTACGTCGATTTCAACTTCAAAATAGCGCTCGCCACCTGTAGACGTGGCGGGCGCTATTTCGAAGTTGGCGTGGCTACTTCGAAGTAGCCGGCACGTGTAGATGCGGCTGATGGGAGAGGAAAGTAGTCATAGATGGAGAAGGACTATAGATTTCAGTCAAAATTATGGTGCTAAGCAAGAATCATTGGTCAAGTCTGCACTGCAATTAGATGCCCATGGCAGGCCCATGCCAACTGACTTAGGCTGATGAAGCTCAGGCTACAGGTCTCTTTAATTGTGGTACAGTTATTCCAGCTTACGATGCAGTCTGCACTCTTGACAACTTCCATCTCGTGAGATCCCAGAACCCAGGCTCCAGCTCAAGCCAGAAATGTACATTGCGATTAAAAAGCCCTTTAGCCTAAGGTCCATGAACACAAGTCAGCTGGCATGGACCAGCCATGGGTGTTTAACTTCAGTGTTGACATACCAAGTGAGGTCACCTACTGTAATGTAACAGCAACGAAGGGTCCTGTGGCACCTTATAGACTAACAGAAAAGTTTTGAGCATGAGCTTTCATGAGCACAGACTCACTTCATCAGACCCTCACCTCAACAGGACCCTTCATTGCTGTTACAGATCCAGACTAACATGGCTACTCCTCCGCTACTGTGATATGAGAAGGATAAAAGGAGAGGACCAAAAACAAACGTCTGGAAATTGCCCACAGAAAGGACGAGGGAGGAGGAAGAGAATACAAGGTTGAGGAGCGAAGAACAAGCATGGACAAAATCTGGAAAAGGCCCAAGAAAAAGGATCTTGATGGAGAGTGAATGATCAAGAGTGTCAATTAACAGGACGAGAAGGCCAGCTTAAAGTGGAACCTAGTGAAGTTACAGTTCTCTCTCCTGAAGTGCTCACAAAACGAGACCAGGAGTAGAGATAACAGACTTCACCTCTGGCCCAGATTTAGAGCAGCTCAGCTGTGTTCCCCTCAGTTACCCATGACTCAGCTCTGGCACACTGTTCAGACCACCTGTCAACTTCCCTGTCCATCAATCCCTTGACAGATAATGGAAAGGGAATGTGCAGCTCCTATCCACATTTCCCAACAATGCCAAACTCCCCTGGAATGAACTGCCTGCTTTCGGATGGAGAATTTAGTTCTCCAGGCCCAGTCAGCACAGGAGGACTGAAATGCTGCCACTGCACATACACTGTCACAGAATCACTCCTCACAACGCAGGTCTGAAGTAAAAGCCCTTTGAGATCAACATGCGCATTCACAAAGAGAGGCAGATGTCTTATGAGGTCAGACACAGACCCTCCTCCTCTTCCACTGTGGGCCCCATGATGATGCTACAGGAGCAATTTTACAGGGACCACTGAAAACACTGAGTTTTCATAAACCAGTAACATCTGCTCTTCCTGCTCTGTCCTCAAACTTACTCCATGGGCCAGCAAAAGGAAAGAGCTGGGGATCAGCCTGCACACAAAAAAGTGCTAGTTTGGGCCTCCCTTCTGGTCAAATGAAACTCTCCAAAGAGGACAGCTACCTGAAGGGATTCTCAAAGAGTTGATGACCCATGGCCTGCTCACCAGAAGCTATTCTCTAGAAGCAAATATGAAGAAAAGGATCAGCCACTTCCTGTATTGCCCATTCCCAACAGCTGCCGGCTTATGTCAAGTGGCACGAGGCTGCTTCACTTCAGCAGTTCTAGGGGTGGGGGTAGGGCGTCTCCGGAAAGAGATAAAAGATGAGCTAACCCATGTAGAGAACTGTACCCACGATAACACCTTCATTGGTACAACATCCTTTCTATTGACACCTGGCTGTGGGAGGAGGAGAGAAAAGGAGGCTGAACATCACCATACTCACCCACGATCCCTAGGCCCACAGAGCCCAACCCCCAAATCCCAAATCAATGCACATGGACCAGAATCACAAACATCTGTCCCCAGAAGAAAAGGACACTGTCAGCAACTTCATTTCTGTTTCACTTATGTAATATGACGACACACAGCTCACTGGGGGAGAAGAAAGTTCTTCATGTTATTTCGTACCAGTATACTCTGTTAGTGGGAATATCATGAAAGAGGCACTGACAGTATCTGGAAGAAACTTTAACTTCTCTCTTCTCTGCCAAGAGAAAGTCAGTCTGTTGGGGGACCATGAAGAGAAAGGGGAGATACCAAAGAGGAAACAGAAGGAGTCTCAGCACTCCAAGAGATCTCAGAAGGCTATCTGGGAGAAAAAGAAGGTTACATCCACACTGTGGTTCATGCTCATTGCCTCTCAGGTCAAAATGTTGGTGATCTTCACCTTATTGAAGCACTTCTCAGAATTTAGCAGAAGTGTGTCAACCACTATCTGTGCATCCTGTAGACAGGGCTTTATTTCTCATTGGCTGTGTCGGCAAAATTTTGAGGCGTAAGGGCACTTTGAAGTTGCGTGGATACTTTGGAGGGCCCACGGCTACACGGCATGCCAGCACTTCGGAGTTTCCAACTTTGAAGTTGCCATGGGGAGAATTAGCCAGATGAAGTGCTGCATATTCATTGCAGCATTTCATTAGTATTCTCCAATCAGGCTGATTACCATGCCCTCTTCAAAAAAGGGGGCAACTGTAAACATAGCCATTGACTGGGTTCCTTACTGGAAACCCAAGCCACGTCTACATGTGCATGATACTTCGAAGTAGCGGCACCAACTTCGAAATAGCTCCCGTCACAGCTACACGTGTTGGGTGCTATTTCCAAGTTAACATCGACGTTAGGCGGCGAGACGTCAAAGCCGCTAACCCCATGAGGGGATGGGAATAGCGCCCTACTTCGACGTTCAACATCGAAGTAGGGAACGTGTAGTTGTTGCGCGTCCCGCAACATCGAAATTGCGGGGTCCTCCATGGCGGCCATCAGCTGAGGGGTTGAGAGATGCTCTCTCCAGCCCCTGAGCTCAATGGTGGCCGCGTGGAGTGGCCCCTTAAACGTCCCCGCCCCCTTCCTTCCTGTGCAGGAAGCTGAGAGAGCATGCAGGCAGCAGCAGTAACACACGGCTAGCCTGCACGCTCCCCCGCAGCAACCCACACCACCAGCCGACTCGATGGCCGCCCAGCAGCCCCCCCAGTGCCCCCAGGGAACGCCTCCCAAGGGAAGCCAGGGCTCATAGCCCAGCAGCCAGCCTGGGAAGCGGCAGCGGGGCCCCTCCAGGACAGAGGCTGAGCTTTGGGACCTGCTGGGGCTCTGGAGCGAGGAGGAGGTGCTCCAGGTAATGGGGAGCAAGAGGCGGAACGCGGATGCATTCGCTCAGCTGGCTGAGGGCCTGGCCACCCGGGGTCACCCTGCCCACACTCCGGATCATGTCTGGAGTAAAGTGAAGGAGCTGTGGCAGGGTTACGCCCAGGCCCGGGATGCGGCCAACCGATCTGGGGCCGCCCCCGTCACTTGCCCCTTTTACAGGGAGCTCAGGGACATCCTGGGCCCCCGGCACACCTCCTCCCCTCCGGTGACTCTTGACACCTTGGCTGAGGGGCCCCAGCAGGCCCCAGAGGCGGAGTCTGCCCCGGAGGCAAGCCCCACACCCCGGGGACCCCCCCAGGAGCCCACTCCCGGGGCACCGGAGCAGGAGGAGGAGGAGGGGGACTCCTCCTCCAGCGACATCGGGCTCCAAATAATGATGCCATCCCGGAGCTCCAGCCGGGCTTCCGCCCACCAGGTGTCCCCTGACCATGGGAGTGGACCCTCAGGTATGTAACCCCCCGGTGCACACCCTTGGGGTTGAGGGGCGGGGGTAATAGATATGACCAGGGCCCTCTACATGCCCAGATGACCATGGCCCCAAGGACAGCAGTGGCATGTCCTCAGAAGAGTCCATCAACCCCTGCCCACCCCCCAGCACGACAGTGCCATGCCCCATCCCCAGGGCTGGGGGGAGCAGAACCTCTAGGGTCCCCTGGGGGGAGGGGGTGGGACACCCAGCAGCAGCAGCATGTGATGGAGTGGGGGGAGTGCAAATGCGAGACTCAGGCTAGATATGAGAAACCAGCTGAATAGTTCCCAGTGGCTAAGGATGATCCTGGGGCTACAGCTGGCAGGTTACACCTCTGCCCTGAGCAAAGAGGAGGGAGGAGCCGAGCTGGGTTTGAATCGGGGGTGGCAGTTAGAGACTAGGAGAAGGGAGAGCTAGAAGGCAGCCAGCCTGAGGAGGGGGAAAGCTACACCCCAGAGGGGCACCCCTCGGGGTCTTCTCCCCAGGACGGGTTGGAAGGACCGTCTCTGACTGCTGTACTGTCACTTCTGGGAGAAACTGGGCATCTGTTGCCTAATAAACCTCTCCTGTCATACCTGCTGAGTGAGAGTCACTCCTGCCAGCGGACGGGGTGCAGTGCAGGGGGACCCCTGAACCCCATCACAGCAGCATCTCCCGGTGACGGGGATGGGGAACCAGCAGCACAGGGGTGGGGGGACAAGGGCCACAGCTCGGGGCCCACACTAACGGCTGTCTCCACTCTTCTTCCCCCCCTCCTTTGTTCCACAGCTGCACCATCGGAAGGACCGGTGACTGCCGGCGAGGCGTCAGTGGTCCCAGAAAGCCCTCTGGGGCCATCACTCCAGGCCAGCCCCTCGGTGGAGGACCGACTGGCCCCATGGCGGGCAAGACGGAGGACCCAGCACCAGCAGCCGCCGGCGACGGACCCCCAGCTGCTGGCCCTCCACCGCCGGCAGGTGGAGGTCACAAAGCAGCGGCTGCGGGTGGAGCAACGCCGCCTCCACCTGCAGGAGCGGGTGCTGGCCTGGCGCCAGGAGGCATGGGGGGCCTACATGGAGACCTTTAACCGCATTGTGGACTACCTGGCCCCCCATGTCGCGCCGGCCACCGCTGCACCCGCCCTGCCTGCTCCACCTGCTGCTCCACCCACTGCACCACCCGCTGTGCCGTCCGCCGTCGCACTGCCACCCGCCACCGAGGGCCATTCCACTGAGGGGGACCTGGGGCCAGCTGACACTCGCCGGCCATATCTCCCGGTCCACCCGGCCCCCAGCCAGCCCCAGCCAGGGCTGCGGCCGAGGTGGGGATCCCAGCTGCCCACCCCCAGCACTGGACTGTAGGGGTGTGGGGCCCAGGACGTGGCCCCCCCTTTGTATATATTCCCCCCACTTTTAAGTTATTTTTTGCTGTAAATAGTTTGTATTTGTGACTCCCATTTTCCAATGCTGATCCTTACCCCCCATGTAAATAGTTCTCCCCTTGCTTGTCTTCCCCTTTCATGTTATCCCTGTTTTTATAATATATACAAATATAAGTTAGAATTTCCCTAATAATAAGAGTTCAAAAGATGTTTGATTTGACAAACAACTGTCTGCTTTTATTTTTACAAGAAAAGTGTGGGGGGGGTGCTGTTGGGTGCTCTGTGGTGTGGGCGTAGGAGGAGGGAGTGTTGTGGAAGATGGGGGGGGTGCAGTGGGTGGTCTGCCAGCGTTCACCCCACGGCCTCATCAAACTGGGCCCGCAGGGCCTCCTGGACCCAGGTCCCTTCAGGGTCCACCTGGCGACTGGGGGCAGCAGGTGTCTGCACATCAGCCCTGCCGGCCTCCACAGCCCAGCCCTGAAAGAAGGCGTCCCCCTTGCTCTCCACCAGGTTGTGGAGGGCGCTGCATGCATCCACAATCTGGGGGATGTTGGTGGGGCCTGCATCCAGGCGGGTGAGGAGACACCTCCAGCACCCTTAGAGGCGGCCAAATGAGCGCTCCACCACCTGGCGCGCGTGGTTCAGGCGCTGGTTGAAGCGCTCCTGGCTGGCAGACAGATGGCCCGTGTACAGGTGCATGAGCCAGGGCCGGAGGGGGTATGCTGCATCTGCGATGACGCAGAGGGGCATGGTGGTGTCCCCCACAGGGATCTCCCACTGGGGGATGTAGGTCCCCGCCTCCAGCCGGCGGCACAGGCCCGAGTTCTGGAATACCTGGGGGTCGTGGGTGCTGCCAGGCCAGCCCACATAAATGTCAAGGAAACGGCCCTGGCTGTCCACCAAGGCCTGGAGGACCACCGAGTGGTAGCGCTTCCGGTTGATGTACCGTCCTCCACTGTGCTCCGGGGCGCGGATGGTGATGTGAGTCCCATCCAGAGCCCCGATGCAATTGGGGAAGCCCAGGGTGGCAAAGCCTGCGATGGCGGCATCCGGGTCCCCAAGCCTCACGAGCCTGTGGAGGAGCATGGCGTTAATGGCGCGGACGACCTGCAGGGGAAGCACATGGGAGAGCACCAATGAGGGGTGAGCAGGGTGTGTGTGGCCCTCCCCTGCCAGGGCCCCCCTCCCCTGCCCTCCCCTCCCCTGCATTCTCCAAATGTCAAGATTACCATATGGCTGGAATATACAGAGGGAATTGATGCCTTCATATAAAGTTTTATGGTTCCTAGCAGCATAACTGTTCATACTATAAGCTCTCATGAACAATTTCTACCATAACATCGAGACAATGATTTCTGTCACAGTCCACACAAGGTAAGAGCCAAAGTGTTTCTTACCTTGGATGAACTGTGACAGAAACATTCTGTTTGACCAGTAAAAACATACTTGAGGTTTCCTGTGTTATAAGATTATTACAAAAGCAGTGAATAAAAAATAACTAAAAGAACCCAAAGCTTATTTTATCAAAATAATACTGTTTTCTTCCCATCAGGGTACCCATAAAACGAAACAAGCTAAGACTTTGTTCCACTATAGTATCTAAAAGTGCCTAATTCCATCCCAGGAGTGACTTTCCATAACAAAATTTCCTTTTTTCTATTTGCATTACTCTTGTTAATTTGCTTACACTATTCCTGCATGAGCTTCTCCTGGACTAAATAACACTTGCCTTGTGTTAGTTTTCAGAGCTGCTTTGGAACCAGATCTGCACATATGTCTTCTCCATGCTTGACTGTCCGCACATAAAATATGATGTGGAACATATTATGGCTATCTCTGAGGCCGTGTCTACACTATCCCAAAACTTCGAAATGGCCATGCAAATGACCATTTCGAAGTTTACTAATGAAGCGCTGAAATACATATTCAGCGCCTCATTAGAATGCCGGTGGCCACAGAACTTCGAAATTGCTGCAGCTCGCCATTGCATGGCTCATCCAGATGGGGATTCTTTTCAAAAGGACCCCAGGAACTTTGAAATCCCCTTATTCCTATCAGCAGATTTCGAAGTTCCCTGGGTCCTTTTGAAAAGGACCCCCATCTGGACAAGCAGATAGGAATAAGGGGATTTTGAAGTTGATGGGGTCCTTTCGAAAACGACCCCCATCTGGATGAGCTGCATGGTGGCCAGCTGCAGCAATTTTGAAGTGCCCCAGCCGCCAGCATTCTAACGAGGTGCTGAATATGTATTTCAGCGCTTCATTAGTACACTTTGAAATGGCCATTTGCATGGCCATTTCGAAGTTTTGGGGTAGTGTAGACATAGCCTGAGTGGGTAGTTTATGGTCAGGACAGTATATTCAGAAGAAAAGTGAATTCTGGGAGTTCCTTCTTCACTCCGCATAACATTCTTGAAGACAGCAACCATAATATAGTTGTGTATATTCCATAGCATCCTGCCCCATTCTTCTTATTGGAGCATATTTGGGTTGGTTATGGATGTGGTCAGGGCTCCAATACATTACCTAGTGGCTAGCACTGGAAAAGATATATGTGCAATAAATGTATTCGCAGAGATTGTTTCCCCAAATCCCTCTGCAAAGCATTCATTCTCTGTGGGTGGAAAATGCACAAGCCAAAACATTCTTTCAAAGGCATAATTTAGTAGATGCAGTTTGAAGAATATATGCATAAGAACCTATTTAGAAAAGAATTGAAAATGAACTAAGACACAACATCCAGACACAGATCAGGTTGCACACTTTCCTCGAGTGCAGGGATATATAAATCCAGGGTTTGGTTTAGCCTGTGGAGAGTAAGGGCATGCTTATTTAAAATCCAGATTCAGATGCAAATCTGGCTTTGCTAAGATGCAAAGTTTGCATGTAGTTTTGGTTTTGGCCCCTCACTAATCTGTACACATATTGTTGCCAGACCGTATGATTTAACCGTAAATCTCACTATTTTGGTGTTTTCCTTGAAGCACCAGCTACTGGAATCAGAGAATTACATGAGAATCTCAGAGTTTTTTAACAGACAAAAAGTAGCCCTGACACCTGCAAAGAAAAGCTTGCAAATAATACCTGAATATCACAAGACAAAATGAAACAACCCAAACATCATGTATAAAAACTCGTCTTGTTTTAAAATCAGCCTCTTAGTTTTGGGGGGCCTACTGCATGGATTTTGATGAACTCCAGTGCCATCTCTACTGACATGAGCATGACTGAGTTTTGTGTACCTATAATGGCTGAAAATATGGAAAATATTGAAACAATTTGTGTAGCTGGTATTTTTTAACTAACAGCATGACATCTGAGAGAGAAGATGCAACTGCTGTCCTTCATGTTCTGGATTAGCGTATCGTAAACTTTGTTTTAACCAGTATTCAAAAACCCAGACTTCTCAATTAACCAGCATTCCGTCCTCTGTGTGTGCAGCTGGTGGCTCATCTGCTCTCCCTCTCAGTGCCTGCTACCCAAAGTGGCTCCCCACGTGACATGGCCATGCATCAGCCTCCCACAGCAACGCCCCACCTAGAGCAGCTCCCCACGTGGTGCCCCACCCTGCCCCAAGTGGCTCACAGCATGGCTATATACAAGCCACCCAGAGAGACTCCCCACCCTGCCCAGAGCAGCTCGCAGCACAGCGATGCATAAGCTGCTCAGCCCAGCGCCAGGTCCCTGCCCAGAGCAGTTCCCTGCGGCAATGCACAAGCTGCCCAGAGTGGCTTCCTACACTGTGTGGCCATGCTCGAGCCACCCACAGCACATTGAAACCTCCATATTTGGCATATTGGAATATCCAGCGACGTCCCAGTCCCAGGGCTGCTGGATATGAAAGATTTTACTGTAAATGGATGAATCTATAATACAAGGGATGTCAGAGAAGAAAGTATAAAGGTCCTACAAACATGTGATGTCTAAAGCAAACCCAGTATTTATATACAAAACCTTAATATAAGGAGTCACAGAGACTTTGAACCACTTTGGTACTGAGGTAAAATTGTTCAATTAAAAATATGATTAGATAGACAGTGATGAAGTGATGAGACACCATGGCCATGTCTACACAAGCCCCAAACTTCGAAATGGCCACGCAAATGGCCATTTCGAAGTTTACTAATGAAGTGCTGAAATGCATGAGCTCATGAAATGGAATGAGCTCATGATTGGAATAAGGGGACTTCGAAGTAGGCGGGGTCCTTTCGAAAAGGAGCCCTGTCGGGACGAGCCGCACGGCGGCGCAGCGTGTCAATTTCGAAGTGCTGCAGCCGCCTGCATGCTAATGAAGCACTGAATATGCATTTCAGCGCTTCATTAGTAAACTTCAAAATGGCCATTTGCATGGCCATTTCGAAGTTTGGGGCTTGTGTAGACACGGCCCATATAGTAAATCCCTCTGGTGTGCTTACCTAAGACACAAACATTACAGTTGGGATTTTCAAATGAATTTATGGGAATTATGGGCCCAAATCCTACTAACCTTAAGGTCCAGGACCTGATAAGATTCTGCATATGTTTAACACTTAAACACTAATCCTAGCCCTTCAGCTTTTGTACACAAAGTTATAGATTGTACCTATGCTTTCTAATTTGATTTGTGCAGAAGCAAGAGATGAGTCTCATTTGAATCAATGGAAAGTTTGCCATTGGGGCCAAGATTCCATTCTGTTTAAACAGAAGAAGGTAGCACAGGAAAAATGAAATATATTACAGCTACTACTACAGTACTAACAATAATAAAAAAGAAAATCAAAACCTAATGAAATACTAAGAATACAAATAGTCAAAAAAACAGATAGTGGTATATCCATACCTTACAAGTGCATATCTCATTTCTATTTGGCTGATAAAAATTCTTTGGAAACTGTCCACAATTATAGCTGTCTGTCCTATTATTTTGAATTCCTACATTGCTGTTTTTAATTGATTATAATTTATTTTAATTGATTCATTTACTGATAGCTAGTTTTAGAACCAGTCTCTGTAACTCAGGCACAATTATTGTTCAAAATAATTTAAAAAAAAGATATTTCTGACCTGTTTCCATATCTAATCCTCCACAGCAATACTGGAATGCTAACTCATTTTTGCTTAGAAAAGGGAATTATCACATTGTCAACAAATCTTTTGGGCATGCTTATTACGAATTTTAATATTGTATAGTTTAGGTTTCTGAAAACTGTAAGGGGAACTAACTGCAACACAACTAACAGTCATACTGAATCTTTCCTGGATGGTGTATTTTAATTTACTCCAATGAACGAAAATGAGCATTGCTCCAAACCGAACTCCAATATTTTTTAAAGAAAGACAAAAGAGAGTAAATTCTTCTGTGCCTCCTCTTCTTTTGTTTGTTACTTTTCTTCAAAATCATGGGTATAGTTTTGCCAGGAAGTTGGGGGATGCCATCCCTTCCAAACTGCGACACTCAGGCAGATGTGGAATTTGCTCTACCGTGTGTGGCTCTGTTGGGCTGGCTGATGCTCCCCACACCAATTACAGAGGTCTAAGATTTTTATAAATTGTAATAAGACTTGCCACTTTTGAGCTAAAGAACAGCTGTTTCATCTGGGAGCATATATCATAATCATAAGGAACTGGAGCTGCTCAGCCCAAGGGGATAAAATGTAGTGAAAAGTATATTCTGCTATATTGGCAATGTGTATTAGAACAAATAGTAGGAATTTATTACTGAATCAGGAGGATTAGCAATACAGTTTTGTCACTTTCTTTTATGAATAAATCATATTAATAACACCTTTGTAAATTATCAGAAAATTACTGCATAATATTTTGTCACATAATAAATTTGTCACAAACATTTCAAAATAGTTTTAAATCTTTTTTGTGTCCAAGAATGCCCAAATAAATGCATCCTTCATAGTTATTTTACAGATGTAGGAAGAAGTTTATCCTAGTGCAGACCTGAATCTAATGAATGCTTTTTTGTAGCTCTTGAACATCTGATTTCCTTAAAATCTGTAGTATCAACAAGAAAAAAAGCTAACAGTTCAGGAAAGTGGTTAAGCAAATGCTGAAGTCCATTCCTCTAAGCATGCAGCACTCTTCCTGAATAGTGACACCTTCCTGAATTAAGTGTCTAGGCTAAATATTTGCATAAATAGGAGATATGAATGGTAAGGTATTCTGTGCAATCTCAGTAAGAACATACAAGCACATATTATGCAATATTTTTCTTGTAGCCATGGATTCGGTTAGTGCTGTAACATCTGTGTGAACAACATAGGCAATCTTTCCTTGATCCCCTGTGCTTCCAAAATGTCCACAAAATCAAATCACATCAAAGCATAAAATTCTTCAGACACATTGGAATTTTAGGTGAAAAAGAAAAGTAGGTTCTAATACATGGTAAAGTTAATAAAACACCTCCCACTCAGAAAAATGGGAATCACATATTTCATTCTTTTTCCTGAGCAAATTCATGAACTACATAGAGCAAGAATAAGTAAATGTTACTTCAAGTCCTTCTTCTGTAACATGTTTTTTGGATACTGTAAGGTTACCAGAAAGCTAAATAGAGTACTGTAGGGCTACCATATTTTTAAACAGCATTTTTCCATTCAAGACATCTTATTATTAAATATTATCGGGTAACCTAGAAATCCATTTACCACAGTAAAAATGCAGAAACACATAAAATTGGTGTTTTATAGTGCATATTTAATTTTTAAATGTTGTGAAAAAAATAAAAATATGCAGTAGAACTCTGTTTATTCAAAACTTCTGTATCTGGCTCTTTGTATTATGTTCAAATGATACCCATATATATTGTCGCTAAAGAAACTAAAGTTCAGCATCTCATTTTAGTTGTGGAAAAATGTGGATTGATATGGTTTTTCACTAGAGAATGTTAGGGGTTTTATCATGGAAACCTAGGATCCTTGATTATAATACTCTTGCAATCTGAGGATTTTATTAAGGGAATACTGCAGATCTACAAAGTAACCACAAATAACCTTTATTCTGATGTGAAATCAAGAACTTTTATTTCTATTCTTCTGATTGATCTATGCGATTTCATAGTGTAAAACAGCAGATCACTTATTGGTCAATCTTTTATACAATTATAATAATTTGTACTTAGAAAACACTGCACATCATTATCTATTCAAGGATCAAACCATTATTTACAAGCATTACTATATTAAAACCTGCAGAAGTCCTTTGAATTAAGGGACTATTTATTATGTTTATTTTAAATACTGGGAATAGAGAGCTAGAGAAGTTGAGGTCCAAATTTCCAAAGTGGTCACTAAATGCAATTGCCTCGCTTATTGGATACTCACCTTGAGAAGAGTGGGGTCTGATTTTCAAACGTGCTTAGTAACTGTATTTCCCATTTACTTGAAATAAAGCTGTAAGTGGTCAATACCACTGTGAATCAATTCTTAGGTGTTGCAAATTGGAGACCCCAAGCTAGTGACCACTTCTGGAAACTTAAGTATGGAGATAGTTCCATTATCTTACAGCATCTCAGTGGTGGAGCACCAATGGGATACAGATTTCCTGACAGTTTTCAGGTTTAACATTAATCAACCTTTTTTTCTATATCAGAGATTTCCCTCCTGGGTGGGCGGCAGATGAACAGAAAAGTCTTTTCAAGAGTTACAATAATGGCAAACAGATGGCTCAGGTATTACCCTTCTTGCTTAGTTGTTCAGTACACTCCACACATATTGAAAGTATGGGTTAACTAATTTAAAGAATCTCATCTGACAACTGGTTTTCCTAAAAACACTTGCTTAAATATAATACTGTGGAGCATAATCACAGAGGAGCTGGTACTGCACCTCTGTGCATTAACCTATCCCTGTGAGAAGTGCCCCATATTTATGTGTTCTGGTTTTCTAAAGTAAGGATTCCAGTTTATGAAACTGTAGCATTTATAGATTTGCAGCCTGCTATGTTATGTATCTTCCTGATGATGGAGACAGTAATTGACACAACAGGAAGACAGAACAACAGTCTGTAAATAGAATTGGCTTTAAAAGCTCCCTATGAAGTTGCATATTTTATTTTTGTCATCGATATATGGCTTCTCTAAGCAACTATAGCTAATCTTAGGCTTCGCTGCAGGACTTCTCCAGTGACCCCAAATTAAGATAATTTCCTCTCCCACAATCAGAAGTATACCAGGTCCCCCTCTGGTTCAGTCTATGCAGAAATTCCTGGCAGAACAGGGGTAGGATTCACTCTTCCATAGTTGCTTCTGAGAAGGGAAGGTGTCATTCTCTGTATGTGTACACACTTACTCCTGCTGATGCATTAGAGTTTAGTGTAATTTAAAATATATCCTTTGACAGTTGTTGAGTAATAGGGAAGTATCTATGAAGTCAGTGGAACTATTCATAATATGTAAAGTTGAGCACGCTCACAAGTCTTTACTTTGGAGATGTTTATAGGCTTTTTGAATGCTAAGTGGTTCCATACAGTAATACAGAATAATTATGCAAATATATTTGCTTCTGCTTAATTATTCTCCCCTTTTGGTCATGGTAGTTCTCATGCTCCCTCTTTCACATAGTCGATCAGTTTGGACCCATTCTTATATTTACGTAAAGCCGAGGAACCCAGGTGGTGGGCAGGAGGGAAGGAACCTGAAACCTTATGGGTCAAAGCCCTGGGCCCTACCACATGAGCTAAAAGCCAGCTAGCTTTCAGCCAACCTGTAGAGCAGAGACTTCCTTGTCAATGGCCTCAGTGTTTCTGGAGTTACACTTACATTATTTCTGCCTACCCCCTGCCCTTTTTTCATTGTTAAAAATCTTCACTCTCCTTTTCCAGGCTCCTTTCTACTGTTATCTTCACTCCTCCATTTCTGTCCTTCCTTCTCACTCTCCCTTCCTGCAAGGTAGTATAGATGTAAACTTTTTTAGAATGACATACCAAAGTCACAGTACAAATATTACTTATGCTTGATGTCAGTTATTCATTGCTCGTCAGTTCCAACATATTTCTCTTGAGATAGCCTCAGTTGACTCTCTTAAGAACATAAGAACAGCAATACTGGGTTAGACCAAAGGTCCAACTAACTCGGTATCCTGTCTTCTGACAGTAATTATCAAATGATCCATCCCCTGTCATCCATTTCCAGCTTCTGACGGACAGACGTTAGGGACACTGTTCCTGCCCATCATGGCTAATAGCCATTGATGGACCATGAATCTACCTATCTCTTTTCTGAACCTTGTTGTAGTCTTGGCCTTTGCAACATCCTCTGGCAAGGAGTTCCACAGGTAGACTGTGTGAAGAAGTGCTTCCTTTTATGTGTTTTAAACCTGCTACCTATTAATTTCATTTGGTGATTTCTAGTTCTTGTATCATGGAAAGGAGTAAATAACTGTTCTTTATTCACTTTTTCCATACCAGTCATGATTTTATGGACCTTCACCATATTCCCCCTCCAACATCTCTTTTCCAAGCTGAAAAACCCAAGGTTTTAATCTGTCCTCATATGGCAGACATTCCACGCCCTTAATGATTTTATTGGCCTTCACTGATTTTTTTCCAATGCCAGGATATGTTTTTAGAGATGTGGTGACCCCATCTGCACACAGTATTCCTGGCGTAGGTGTGCCATGGATTTATAGAGAGGCAATAAGATATTTTGTGAATTATTCTCTATCCCTTTCTTCATGATTCCTAACATTCTGTTAGCTTTTTTGACTGTTGCTGCACATTGAATGGATGTTTTCAGAGAACTATCCACAAAGACTTTAAGATCTCTCTCTTGAATGGTAACAGCTGATTTCGTCTCCATTATTTTATATGTATAGTTGGGATTATGGTTTTCAGTATGCATTGCTTTGCATTTATCAATATTAAAATTCACCTGCCGTTTTGTTGCCTAGTCACCTAGTTTTGTGAGATCCTTTGGAAGCTCTTTGCCGTCTGCTTTGGACTTAATTATCTTGAGTACTTTTGCATCATCTGCAAATATGGCCACTTCACAATTACCCATTTCTTCAGATAATTTATGAATATGTTGAATAGGATTGGTCTCAGTATGGACCTCTTGAGGGCACCACTAGTTACCTCTCTCTTCTGAAAACTAATCATCATTCCTATATTTTGTTTCCTATCTTTTAAGCAGTGATCACTTCATAAGAAAACTTTCCCTCTTTTCCTATAAGGCTGTGACCGCACTTGGCCAAAAGTTCAAAATGGTCATGCTAATTGCCAGATCGAAAAATACTAATGAGGAGCTGAACTGAATATTCAGCACCTCATTAGAATTCACACACTTCCGGCCACAGCGCTTTGAAGACACCGGTTTCGAATGCGCATGGCTTGGTGCAGCTACACAGGGGTCATTTTCAAAAGGACCCCACACATTTCAAAATCCCCTTATTCCTCTCAGCTGAGGGGAATGAGGGGATTTCAAAATGTGTGGGGTCCTTTCAAAAAGGTCCCCCATGTAGCAGCACGCGTTCAAAAGCCGAGCTTTTGAAGTGCTGTGGCTGGAAGTGTGCAAATGCTAACGAGGAGCTGAATATTCAGTGCAGTGCCTCATTAGTATTTTTTGATTTAGCCATTAGCATGGCCATTTCAAAGTTTTGGCCAAATGTGGCCACAGCCTAACACAACGTTCTGCTTAAGAATCTTTGTTGAGGGACCTTGTCAAAGGCTTTTTGAAACATATATACAATATATCCAATGGGTTCCTCCTGTCCACATGCTTGTTCACCTCCCTTCAAAGAATTATATCAGATTGGTGAGGCATGATTTCCCTTTTCAGAAACCATGCGGACTTTTAAGCAACAAATTCTGTCCACATATGCAGTGATGGAATCACCCCATGCTTTAAGGAAAACGGGTTCTGGATATAAATATGCATGACTCAGAGATGCTTTGGACAAAATGCTGCTTGTGACCTATCTTTTTTGATGTTATAACCTGCTGAATCTGTGTATCACGTTTTTGTACTTGTATCATTCTTCTTTGTGAAGTTGGAAGTATGAACTCTATGTCTGTTTATATTTTAAAGGTGCTGTTAACAACCATTACTGGTGTTCCAGAACAACACAAAGGACAGGGTTATCCACCCTAACAACAGGGTAATCTGATGGCTTGTAAATGGCTTCATTTGTTTTGTAGGTCTGGGAGGTGGCTGGTCTAGAAAAACACGTGCCACTTGGTACAGGCCTCCATTTCAGAATTCAGTTTTTTGCCTTCTGTGGAGATTTTAAAACACAAGATCCCTGCCCAGGAGGAAAACCTGTTAAGCAATAGGAATCATTCTGCTCCTGGGTCTTCAGCCTGCCTTGGAAATTGCCTAACACTCCCTGAGGAAAAACAGAAGTGCTTGAGGCTGTGCCTACACTAGCCCCTTCCTTTTGGAAGGGGCATGGTAATAAGCGAGTTGGGAAGATGCTAATGAGGCACTGCCACGAATATGCAGCATCTTATTAACATAATGGTGGCTGCTATTTTGGTGTTAGGAAGAAGGGGTTTTTGAAGTCTGGGGGGTCCTTTCAAAAGGCCCCCATCTACATGGGTGGGACGCAATTCAAAAGCAGCACTTTCGAATCACAAGCAGCCACCATTATGCTAATGAGGTGCTGCATATTCATGGAGCACCTCATTAACATCTTCCCAACTCACTCATTACCTATGCCCCTTCCAAAAGGAAGCAGCTTGTGTAGATGTAGCTTTATTGTTTAGCGGAGACCCAGCTCAGAATTGGATCTTTTCTGACTTGAAACTTTCACCTGGTATAAAGGCATCTGTTTCAGGTAAGATCTCACAAGTAGCTAGATTCTTAGTGGAATGTAACTAGCTATGTCTTTTCTTTCATTTTAAATTGATAACTCACTGTTTTCCTTATAATCACTTAAATCCTACTGATTTGCTTACTTATGACTCTTTCATTTATAATCAAGCTCAGTGTAAATGGTTATTACCTGGGAAGGCTAATACTGTGCATATCTCCCATTCATTGACAAAGGGGGTTTACCTGATGAGCCCTCCCCATACAAATCTTCTACACAGAGAGAGACATATTTACTTGGGGATTTGATCCCTTCTGGGGTTGATTTCCCAGGTGCTGTGCCCTAGAAGTGTACCTTCTCAGAGTTGTGGATAAACCGTATCTGCATTGCTTGGGTGGCAGATGGTAACCCCAGCTCTGTGCCTTGGATGGGGCAAAGCAAAGAATCTGGTTCAGCAGGATGGGGTAGTGAGGAACCCCAGAAAGAAAAAAGGTAGGTATTGATGGCCTGATCAGCACACTGGGGAATATCACAGGAGATCCTCTGTGACCACACCCCGTCACATATGTGCCTGACTATTCTATTCTTCACTGTAGTTTAAATCAGTTTGCCCAGTACTGAAGTTCGATTTACCGCTCTGTAATTGCCAGGATAATCTCTAAAGTCCTTTTAAAAAATAGTCATCACACTAGCTATCCCTCCAGTCATTTGGTACAGAAGATGATTTAAAGGATAGGTTACAAATCATAAGCCGCGTCTACACATGCCGGCTACTTCGAAGTAGCTGCACCAACTTCGAAATAGCGCCCGTCACAGCTACACGTGTTGGGCGCTATTTCGAAGTTGACATTGACGTAAGGCGGCGAGACATCGAAGTCGCTATCCCCATCAGGAGATGGGAATAGCGCCCTACTTTGACGTTCAACATCGAAATAGGGAACATGTAGCCATTGCGCGTTCCGCAACATCGAAATAGCGGGGTCCACCATGGCGGCCATAAGCTGAGGAGTTGAGAGACGCTCTCTCCAGCCCCTGAGCACGATGGTCACCGGGTGCAGCGGCCCCTTAAAGGTCCCCGCCCCCTCCCTTCCTGTGCAGGAAGCTGAGAGAGCGTGCAGGCGGCAGCCCAGCCACGCGGCCAGCCTGCACGCCCCTCTGCAGCCACAGAAGCCCACCCACCGCTGCAATGGCCGCCCCCCAGCCCCCTAAGCACCCCCAGGACACCCCCCCAAGGGGAGCCAGGGCTCCCAGCCCAGCAGCCAGGCTGGGAAGAGGCAGCGGGGCCCCTCCTGGACGGAGGCCGAGATCCGGGACCTGCTGGGGCTCTGGAGTGAGGAAGAGGTGCTCCAGGTAATAGGGAGCAAGAGGCAGAATGCAGATCTGTTCGCTCGGCTGGCCGAGGGCCTGGCTGCCCGGGGTCACCCTGCCTGCACTCCTGACCACATCAGGAGTAAGGTGAAGGAGCTGCGGCAGGGTTACGCCTGGGCCCGGGACGCGGCCGGCCGATCTGGGGCCGCCCCCATCACTTGCCCCTTTTACAGGGAGCTCAGGTCCATCCTGGGCCCCCGGCACACCTCCTCCCCTCCGGCCACTCTTGATACCTTGGCCGAAGAGCCCCAGCAGGCTCCAGAGGTGGAGTCTGCCCCGGAGGTAAGCCCCGCACCCCAGGAGCCCCCCCAGAAGCCCACCCCTGGGGCACCGGAGGAGGAGGAGGAGGGGGAGTCCTCCTCCAGCGACGCGGGGCTACGGATCCACATCCCGTCCCGGAGCTCCAGCAGGGCGTCCGCCCACCGGGTGTCCCCTGACTGTGGGAGTGGACCATCAGGTATGTACCCCCCCGGCGCACACCCTCGGGGTTGAGGGGCAGGGGTGACAGATATGACCAGGGCCCTCCACATGCCCAGATGACCATGGCCCCAAGGACAGCAGTGGCATGTCCCTCAGAAGAGTGCATCAGCCCCTGCCCCCCCAGCACTACAGTGCCATGCCCCATCCCTGGGGATGGGGGGAGCGGAACCTAGGGTCCCCCGGGGGAGGGGCTGGGACACCCATCATCAGCAGCAGCACCATCTCCTGGGGACGGGGATGGGGAACCAGCAGCAGAGGGGTGGGGGGACAAGGGCCACGGCTCGGGGCCCACACTAATGGCTGTCTGCACTCTTCTTCCCCCCCTGTGTTCCACAGCTGCACCATCGGAAGGACCGGAGAGCGCTGGCGAGGTGTCAGTGGTCCCGGAGAGCCCACCGGGGCCATCACTCCAGGCCAGCCCGTCGGCGGAGCACCGACCGGCCCCAGGGCGGGGACGACGGCGGAGCCAGCACCACCCACGGACAGCGACGGACCCCCAGCTGCTGGCCATCCTTCGTCGGCAGCTGGAGCTCTCCGAGCAGCACCTACAGGTGGAGGAGTGGTGCCTCGAAGTCCAGGAGTGGGCACTGGCCTGGTGCCAGGAGGCATGGGGGACCTTCATGCACACATTTGAGCGCATCACAGACTACCTGGCCCCCCATGCTGCGCCAGCCGCCGCTCTGCCCGCCCTGCCTGCTCCACCCGCCGCTCCACCCGCTGCTCCACCCGCCATCACACCGCCGTCTGCCACCAAGGGCCCTTCCACCGAGGGGGACCTGGGACCAGCTGACACCCGCCGGCCTTATCTCCCGGTCCGCCCAGCCCCCAGCCAGCCCCGGCATGGGCTGCGGCCGAGGCGCAGCTCATGGCCGCCCACCCCCAGTGCAGGACATTGGGGGTGTGGGGCCCAGGATGTGGCCCCCCCTCCCCCTTTGTCTATATCCCTTTCACCTATCTTTTGTAAGTAGTTTGTATTAGACCCCTGTTCTGTTATGTTATGATGATACCTGCTCCCCCATGTAAATAGTTCTCCCCTTCCTTGTCTTCCACTTTTTTTCCTTTCATCTTATAATACGTATATATATAATGTTTATTTTGGCGGTACATAGTTATGATATAATAATAAGAGTTCAACATATACATTCTGGTTTCACAAAAAACATGTCTGTTTTTATTTACAAGAAAAGTGGGGGGTGGGTGTGCTCTTGGGTGCTCTGTAGTGTGGGCGTAGGGGCAGGGAGTGTTGTGGAGGATGGGGGGGGTGCAGTGGGGGGCCTGCCAATGTTCACCCCGCGGCCTCGTCGAACTGGGCCCGCAGGGCCTCCTGGACCCAGGTCCCTTCGGGGTCCACCTGGCGACTGGGGGCAGCGCATGGCTGCACATCGGCCCTGCCGGCTTCCACAGCCCAGCCCTGAAAGATGGCCTCCCCCTTGCTCTCCACCAGGTTGTGGAGGGTGCTGCACGTGCCCACAGTCTGGGGGATGTTGGTGGGGCCCGCATCAAAGCGGGTGAGGAGACACCTCCAGCGCCCCTTGAGGCGGCCAAATGTGCGTTCTACCACCTGGCGCACATGGTTCAGATGCATGTTGAAGCGCTCCTGGCTGGCTGACAGGTGGCCCGTGTAAGGGTGCATGAGCCAGGGCCAGAGGGGGTATGCCGCGTCTGCGATGATGCAGAGGGGCATGGTGGTGTCCCCCACAGGGACCTCCCACTGGGGGATGTAGGTCCCCACCTCCAGCTGGCGGCACAGGCCTGAGTTCCAGAATACCCGGGCATCGTGGGTGCTGCCAGGCCAGCCCACATATATGTCCAGGAAGCAGCCCCGGCTGTCCACCAAGGCCTGGAGGACTACTGAGTGGTAGCCCTTCCGGTTTAGGTAGCATCCTCCACTGTGCTCTGGGGCGCGGATGGGGATGTGGGTCCCATCCAGAGCCCCAAAGCAATTGGGGAAGCCCAGGGTGGCAAAGCCTGCGATGGCAGCATCCGGGTCCCCAAGCCTCACGAGCCTGTGGAGGAGCATGGCGTTGATGGCGCAGATGACCTGCAGGGGAAGCACATGGGAGAGCACCAGTGAGGGGTGTGCAGGGTGTGTGTGGCCCTCCCCTGCCAGGGCTGCCTCCCCCTCCCACTGTGGGTCCTCTTACCTCCATGAGGACAGCCCCGACGGTGGCCTTGCCCATGCCAAACTGCTGGCTCATGGATCGGTAGCTGTCTGGAGTGGCCAGCTTCCAGACAGCGATGCCGACCCGTTTCTCTACACTGAGGGCACGCCACATGAAGGTGTCCTGGTGCCTCAGTGCGGGGGTGAGCCACTGGCAGAGCTCCAGAAATGTCTGCCGGCTCATGCGAAAGTTCTGGAGCCAGCGGTCGTCGTCCCACTCTCCGAGCACCAGCCACTCCCACCAGTCGGAGCTCGTGGGGTAGCTCCACAGCCGGTGGCGTATGAGGCCGGGAGGGGGGGATGCTGCAGGGTTGGGGGTTGCTTCCTCCTCCCCTGCGGGCAGCTCCTCCTCTGTGGCTATGATGTGATCAGCTGCCTTCTGCATGGCCTTGAGCAGGGTGAGCACTGCTCCTACAGGAGCGGCTGGGTGGACCTCTGGCTGCTGCTGCTGCTGGGGATCCATGACTGCGTCGCTCGAGGTGTGCGTGCCTATGGCTCTGCAGACCACGTGCTGTGCAGGCTGAGTGTGTCTGGGAGGGGCCCTTTAAGGGAGCGGCTAGCTGTTGCCCCGGAAGCGCTAGTCTGCTCTGTGACCCTGTCTGCAGCTGTTCCTGGCACCCTTATTTCGATGTGTGCTACTCTGGCGTGTAGACGTTCCCTCGCAGCACCTACTTCGATGTGGTGCTGCCCAACGTTGACGTTCAACGTCGACGGCACCAGCCCTGGAGGATGTGTAGACGTTATTCATCGAAATAGGCTATTTTGATGTCGCTACATCGAAATAGGCTACTGCAATGTAGCGTTCACGTGTAAACATAGCCATAGTAGCTCTGCACATTCACATGTGAATTTTTCAGAACTTTTTGGTTAATGCCTTCTGGTCTTGCGAATTTATTACTGTTTAGATTATCAGTTTGTTCCAGACCCACCCCTTATGACACCTCAGTCCGGAACAGCTCCTCAGATTTGTCACCTAAAAATAATGGTTCAGGTTTGGGAATCTCCCTCATGTCATTTGCCGTGAAGACTAATGTAAAGAATTCATATGGTATCTCCACAATGACCTTATCATCCTTGAGAGTTACTTTAGCATCTTGATTGTCCAGTGGCCCCATTGGTTGTTTAGCAGGCTTCCTTCTTCTGATGTACTTAAAATTATTTTGTTTTGTTTCTTTTGTTTTTCGAGTTTTTGGTTAGCTGCTCTTCAAATTCCTTTTTGGTCTTTCTAACTACAGTTTTATACTTCATTTGACAGAGTTTATGCTCCTTCTTATTTTTCTCACTAAGATTTTACTTCCACTTTCAAATAATGCCTTTTATCTCTCACTGCTTCTCTTATTTGGTTGTTAAGTCCCAGTGGCACTTTTGGGGTTCTTTTATAATAGAATGTTGAGTTAATGCTCTAATAGTGGGGAGGAGCTGTCCATTAAATCTGAAAGTCCGTTATAGCATAATCTGCAGGATTGGAGGCACCTCGCAAGGCACATCAGGGAGTGCTCTGTCCGAGACCTTGGAAAAATGCAGCTGACTCGGGAGAGAGAGCTGGGCTGCAGCGGCCCTGGTGGCCCCCAGCCGCAGCGGCAGCCCCAGCCACTTCGGCAGCTCTTTCAGGTCCGGCAGCTCCAGTGAGTTGCTGGCATTTACTTGGGGTGCAGGGGAGGCTGGCAGACAGTGTCCATTATTTCCGAAGTCTCTTATATCAGGGTCCATTAAACTGGGGTTTACTGTACTTTGTTTTTTTAAATTTGGGCATATACATTTAAACTGAGCCTCTGCTATGTTGTGTTTGAAAAGTTTTCAAGCAGCTTGAAGGGATTTCATCTTCTGTTTGACTAATCTCCTTATCTATGTGTAACTCCTCTTTCTGAAATTAAATGCCATAGTACTGGGCCACTATGGTGTTTTGTCCACCACAGGAATGTTCACCATAATTATATTATAGTCACCATTTCCAAGTGGTCCAGCTATATGCACCTCTTGGACCTGAGCCTGTGATCCATGTAGGACTAAATCAAGAATTGCTTCTCCTCTTGTGGGTTCCAGAACTCCAAGAGCAGTCATTTAAGAGGTCAAGAAACTTCAAGGCTGCCTGCCGTCCTGAGGTCACATATACCTAGTCAATAGGAGATGGTTGAAATGATCTAATGAAACACGGAGATACACATAACTCATAGAATAGAAGGAACCTCAAATGATCATTGAGTCCAGTCCCCTGCCCTCCCAGGAGGACCTTTCACCACCCCTGGCACAATTTTTTTTTAACCTAACCTGCTCCAGAAACTTGCGTGGTGCCCTCAGGGAGGGAACTCACAACCCTTAGTTTACAAGGCCAATGCTTGAAATCTCCCATTATTAGTTAGGTTTTCAGTTTTATAGCCTCTCTAATCTCCCTTAGCATTTCACAGTCACTATCACCCTCCTGTCAATAATATATCCCTACTGCTATATTCATATTATTAGAGCACGGAACAGATTCTATGGAACAGTTTGGTTTATTCAAGATTTTACTTCATTTGATCCTGTGCTTTCTTGCATCTCTCCTCCACCAGCATGACCTGTTCAGCCCTTCCGATAAATTTTGTACCTTGGTATTACTATGACCTGTGATTATTCTCATTCCACCAAGTTTCTGTGGTACCTGTTCAATCAATATTCTTATTCAATATGAAGCACTCTAGTTCACCATCTTAGTATTTAGACTTCTAGCATTTCTCATCTTCCCCAAAATTAAAAAATACCTCTAGCACTAAATTTCAGAAAAGAATAAAAATACCCTTCATGATGAAGATCACAGTGGCTGCATCTACACTACCCGTCCCTTTTGGGAGGGGCATGTAAATACAGCAGATCAAAAATGCTAATGAGGCACTGATATGAATATCCAGCACTTCATTTGCATAATGGCAGCTACTCACCACGTCAGAAGCTCTGCTTTTGAAATGCAAAATAGCCATGTAGATGGAAAGGAAGGAAGGAAGCCCACTTTTGAAAGCACGCTTCTTCCTAAAACAAATTGGGAAAAAGGGTGCTTTCAAAAGTGGGGCTTCCTTTTGAAGGAACCCCATCTATGTGGCTAGTTTGCATTTCGAAAGCAGGGCTTTCGACATGGAAAGTGGCCGCCATTATGCAAATGAGGCACTGGATATTAATTTCAGCACCTCTTTAGCATTTTAGATCCACCACATTTACATGCCCCTTCCAAAAGGGAAGGGTAGCGTAGATGCAGCCAGAGAACGTCACTTAGCAAACACAATGCGGACAAACGAACATTGATGTCACCCAGTAAAGGAAAAACATTTAGACACATTACATACGTTTCTCTTAAGAAGATTGAACCATAACACTATTCACAGCAGCAGATAAAATCATCAGAAGCCATGCACCAACTCTGAGATCCTATCCAAACAACACTGAGTGTTTAACACTTTTTCTCTACTTCGACATAAATGAGTACTTGCAGCACTGCTCAAAATAGTGAGACTGGAGGAAGTGTTTCTGGAAATGATGCCCAAATTCCAATGCATCAGCATTTCACATGAGTTACTTTTGGAAGAAATACTGGCAGGCAGACACAAAAATGTGAGAATAGATTCTTGGTTCCAGTTTTGCTGTAACTGGTGCAGGATCCAAAGTGGGGAAGTGGTTTTAAGTCCCCAGTCCAGTACCCAGTTCCTGACGCTGGCAAGTGGGCAGTTTCATCCCTGCTGCAGAGTACAGCAGCCTCTGGGTTGTTGTAAATGTACTTCCACTTAACACCCCCAGGAAGTTATTGCATCAGTACAGATTGCTACAGTACTTTTCCTGTCCTGTCATGCCCCTTCCCCAGCAAAATTAGGAATGGAGGTGGGGAAGCACCTATACTAGTTCAATCCCAGGTGGAGTGCCTCCCACACAGAGGAAATCAACAACGACCCAATTAGTGCAGCTTTCTGCTTCATTTTCACCACCATTTGCAGAAAGGGGACAGGATCTTACCCCCTCACATGAGCTCTTGTAGATAAATACCCTGAGAAGGGGATATTTACTGTGTGCATTAGTAACATAATACATTAATTAAAATAATAGCTAACAAGATCTGTCCATAACAATGAACATTTTATGATCTTTCACAGCTGTAATCATGAGGTTCTTATGCTCCAGAACTCAAACTTTGCTTAGGGTCTTCACTTGCCTCATTACTTTTGTTTAGGTTATAAGCATCTCAATATGGTTTTTTTGTGGTTATCTCAATAGTGCCATGCATCATCATCATCGTCATCATCAATAACTATGGGCTCAGCGCCCATTGGTGTTTGATGCCTCTCTCACTATGTCCTTCCATCTTTCCCTATCCAGTGCAGAGTGGCTTAGTTTCTGTAGACCAGCTCCATACCAATCTACAACATTATCTATCCATTCTCTGTGGGGTCTGCCTTTCCTATTCGAACCATCCATTATGCCGAATACCAGGGTCTTGATTTTTTGTTCATCGTTCCTTCTGCAAATATGTCCAAATAGTTGTAGCTTCTGTTTTATAACCTTCTGCAGCAGGTTCTCTTTCGGCTCTATCTTCCTGTATAATTCCTCATTGGCAACCTTCTGCATCCATGCTATTCTCAGAATCTTTCTATCATAACTCCTTTTGAACGCCAATATTCTTCTTTTTGAATCTTTCATCATCACACGTCTCACATCCATACAACATGCTGCTGAATACACGTTTTCAAGATGCCCAGCTTCGTTCTTAAGCTAATTGCTTTGCTTTTCCAGATCTTATCCATCGCCTTCAAGCTCGCTTTTGCTTTCGCTATTCTAGTCGCTATTTCCTTCTTACAGTCTAGATCATACGTTATGTTGCTCCCCAGATATGTGAACTTCTCTACATTTTCTAGTTCAATACCATCCACACTGATCTTCCTTCCTATTTCCTTATCTCCAAATACCATTGGTTTTGTTTTATCGATGTTCATAATCAATCCATACCGCTTCCCTTCTTCGTTTAACACCCGCACCTGATAGTGCCATGCACACTTATAATATCGTACAAACAAATATCGTGTCATAACAAAACTGTTATTCATATTATTGTAATATATCCTTATTCTGATCCCTCAGCAACTGCATCTGTCAGAGGGGTAGCCATGTTAGTCTGCATTTGCAAAAACAATGAGAAGTCCTGTGGCACCTTATAAACTAACAGATATATTCGAGCATAAGCTTTTGTGGGCAAAGACCCGCTTAGTCAGTTGCAACTTCATCTAGACAACAGTACATTTTTTACATTTGTCCTCACTGAAGTCTTTGTACTCTTGTAAATGTTCAGTCTGGAGTGCATAGCATCTTTTTATTTCCCATTTGGTGTGTGTTTCATTTTTCCCCTTCAAATTGTTCTTTAATCAGTTATGCATTTCATCCTAAAGTTGACATTCTTTTCTGGCAAGTTTTACAAACATCTTTTTTAAAAAATTAAACACATGCACTTTTCTGAATTCCTTATATTAAATCATTCCAGAAAAGAAAATGCTGTTGGCTGGATTAAGATGTATCAATCCAAATTTTTTTTTAAATTTCTGGGAACTGTGAAGTTTTTCCACCCTGATTCTGATCTTGAATCTGATATTTTTTTGTGATCAAAATAATAAAATATCCTTGATTTCTTTACTCTGGCATCTACTAATTCAGACATGGCTCTGGCATCTACTAGCTCACATCTTGCAAAAATCTTTTGTCTAAAGGAATGTATTTTTTCATGATATGTCCTTGCTGACCCTATGTAAAAATACAGTGTACAACATATTAAATAAAAGCAGATGATATTTAATAACATTAAGAATTGTAATTGAATGCCCAATAGAAAGGAAATTCAAAACCCTGTTCTTTATTCACACAACATCTTTTAAAGAGTTAAAAAGGCCATTATCTGATATTATTTACACTGGTGTGACTACTGAGTAATTCAACTAGTTCCAGCAGAGCTAAATTATCTAGGCCGTGTCTACACTAGCCCCAAACTTCGAAATGGCCATGCAAATGGCCATTTTGAAGTTTACTAATGAAGCGCTGAAATACATATTCAGCGCCTCATTAGCATGCGGGCGGCCGCGGCGCTTTGAAATTGACGTGGCTCGCCGCTGCACGGGTCATTCAGACGGGGCTCCTCTTTGAAAGGACCCCGCCTACTTCGAAGTCCCCTTATTCCCATCTGCTCATGGGAATAAGGGGACTTCGAAGAAGGCGGGGTCCTTTCGAAAAGGAGCCCCGTTGAGAAAGCCGCGCGGCGGTGAGCCGCGTCAATTTCGAAGCTCCGCGGCTGCCCGCATGCTAATGAGGCGCTGAATATGTATTTCAGCGCTTCATTAGTAAATTTCGAAATGGCCATTTGTGTGGCCATTGCGAAGTTTGGAGCTAGTGTAGACACAGCCCTATATCTATATCTATATCTATATCTTACATACAAAAATAAACGCACAGCCTCAGGCTTCCTGGTCCCAATTTGAAATTCATGATGTTCCTGTTACCTAATTCATGCACACCTGGGCTGTGTCTACACTACAACATAACTTCAAAGTTGCTTATAGTAAGCAACTTTGAAGTAGAGCATCTACACTCAAAATGCATCCTCCCTTGCTTCAAAGTAGGCTTCCCCCTACTTTGAAGTTAAGTAGCGTCTACACACAGTTACCCCTACTTCGAAGTGAAGGGCCAGGAAATTACATAGGCACGGGGTTGCATGCCTGACAAGCCCTTCCAGGCTTGCAGCCAGCCGACCCCTTAAAGAGTCCCTCCAAACACCCCCACTCTGCACATGCTCATGACTGCTAGCCTGCAGAAAACAACAGAGCACATGCTGGGGAGAACAGATGAGCAACATGCCCGCTCCCACCCTCTGCAAGGACAAGGTCCTCCCCACCCTGGCCAACCTGCCAGACATGCTGGCCACCCTGATCTTCCAGTGGTATGGCTGGGTCACCTGCCTGGGACCCAGCAAGCAGACACTGGCCACAGAACTGCTGCTCCTCCCCTGGCCCCTGCCTGATCCAGAGCTGATGGGTCTTTGCCATCACCAGTGAGTGGTGGGAGCGGCTGGTGCTGGAAGACGGGGATGACAAGCAGTGGCTGAGGAACTTCAGAATGACCTGCCAGACATTTGAAGACCTCTGTTGCTGGCTCACCCCAGTCATCCAGCACCGAGACACACAGATGCGGCCAGCGCTCCTGGTGTGGAAGAGGGTGGCCATCACCCTGTGGAGGCTGGCCACCCTCAACAGCCTCCAGTCCATTGGCCACCAATTTGGCGTCAGCAAGGCCACCGTCACAGTGGTGATGATTGGGGTAAGTCTGGCCCCCACCACTGACCCACCCTGGGGAGAGGGCTATTGGGCAGAGGACAGGGGGACATGTCTCCCTCCCCCCGCCCCGGCAGCTTGTCTGAGCCATCAACAGGGTACTCTTGCCATGAGTCATGACCCTGGGGGACCTGGATGCTGTCCTCACTGGGTTTGTGGACCTGGGCTTCCCCAATTATTTTGGAGCCCCAAAAGGGATGCACGTGGCAATTCAGGCTCTGGACCACAGCGGCGGCGCCTACATTAACAGGAAGGGGTACCACTCGGCGGTAATCCAGGCCCTGGTGGATGCAAGGGGTCATTTCCTGTAGGTGTATGTGGGGTGGCCGGGCAGGGCCCATGACACTGGGGTGTTCCAGAATTTGTGGCTGGGATGCTGGATACAAGAGGGCATGTATATCCCCACATGGGAGTTCCCACTGGGGGACATCACAATGCCTCCCTGCATCATTGCCAACGCCGCGTACCTGCTGTAGCCATGGCTCATGCGGCCCTA